>NW_026947486.1:42547043-43797043 GCF_034190915.1 Cavia porcellus | reverse complement strand
TGTGATCCAGGCAACTGACACCTACAGCCAAGAGAGAGAAAAGCCTGGCTACTGCTTCAACTGGCAGCTGACCTTGGTGGCATCCACAAGGTGCTGATTTTAGGTGCAAGGAAAATACACAAATTCTGAGGGTAAGATGGCTTCCACCTTGATTGCAAAGGGCCTGGGAGGCCAAGCAGTGTGTCCCTGGGAGGGCAATTCGTGAAGATGTAAAGGTGAAGCTGAAGGTGGAGTGGAGACCCCAGAAGTTTGGAAAAGCCGGGAACATGGGTGATCCAAGGAAAGCTGCAAAAAATGAGCAGAGAGGATTTAAGAGAAAAGTTGCAGGAGTTGAAATTGCTGGAAGTGCCCGAGGGGTGGAATCACCCAAGCCTTTTGGAGCTTGTAACCAGATTGCTTCAGATGCTGAGCATGGAACTCTAGGACTTAATGTTTGTCCTGCTGGATGTTGGACTTGCTTTGTTTCCAGTGTTTTACATTCCCTTGTTTGTAACTTTTGGAATGGTAATGTTTATCTTGTGCCTTTGTATTTCAAAAATGTTTAACCTTGTTTCCTTTGTACAGGGTCTTACAGTAAAGAGTTCACCATAGATCTTGGAGCAGACTTGGGACTTGGACTTTTTAGCAATGCTGAGACTGTTAGGACTTTGGCAACTTTGGGAGGGGACTAAATGTCTTTTGTGTAAAGGATGTACATGAGTCCTGGGGGTCAGGGGAGGAATGTCATGGTTTATGTCTGTGTCCCCCAGACCTCATGAGTTTGAATTGTGCATTTGTTATTCGTTCATTGTCTAGTGCTTGGATTGATGGTGTCAGTGCTCCACCCACAAAGTGGTGGAGCCAGGATGTGATGTAGTGGCAGGAGGAAGGTGTGTCTTGCTCTTTGCTGGTTCCTGTTTGCTGTTTGCAGCTGCCATGAACTGGGGCGCAGCCACATTTTGGCCAGAGATCCCTCAAACAAAGGCCTATCTAGAACATACTAAGAATTGAAAAAACCAGGCCATCAAAATTCAAACATCCAATAAAAATGGGCATATGAAAAAATATTCACCATCACTTGTCATTCAAAAGACGCAAATTAAAATAGCACTGTTATTCCATCTCCACTCTGGAAATAATGTCTCTCATTAAGAAATCAACCAGTAATAAATGCTGGAGAGGTTTGTGGAAAAAAGAACAATTCTTCACTCTTAGTGGGAGTGGAGGTTTGTACACCATTTTGGAAATCAATGTCCAGTTTCCTTACAAAGGTAAGATTAGAAGTCCTATTCAGCCAACCTATTTCCTTTCTGAGTATCTTCTCAGAAGAATTAAAAACATCATACTACAATGTTGTATGCTTCCCCATGTTTATAGAAGCTAAATCTTGGAAACAACGCAAATACTTTTAACCAAGAAATGTATAAAAAATATGATCCTTTATACAATGGAGTACTGGGCCATAAAAAAGGATAAGCTTGAGACTGTTGTAGGTAAATGGATGCAACTAGAGACCATACTCATTAGTGAAGTAAATCAGACTCACGTGTTAACATTGTCTTTTGTTACTGCTGTGAGAAATTGAAAGAGTAAATAAAGTCCATAATGTATACTAGATATTATGAAATAGGAAGAATCTGTTAAAAATGAAATAGGTACTAGTTTGGTGGAAAGAGGAAAAGAATAATCCCAATAGGAAAAATACATGGCAGTTATACTGCTGGTATCTCTTAGTTCATTGAAAGGAAACTATTCTACTAATATCACTTGAAGTTTTTTTATGTCCATATACTCTATTTTAAGTAAATGTTTTGAGGATGACAATACACAGTATATTTTTTGAGAATTTTTAAATATGCCCCTAAAGTAAAAAAGAAACTATCATAACATATAATTGCCCTTATTTTAAAGAAATTTCTTCACTAGGCATGGTAGCACAGAGTTGTAATCCGTATACTGGGAGGCTGAGGTAGGAGAATCACAAGCTTCTTTCTGGCCTAGGAAAATCTGTGAAATTCCATGTCAAAATGTAATTTTAAAAGGCTGAGTCTATTTCAGTGGTAGGGTAATTGCCTAGAATGTGCATGGCCTTGGATTCTCTGCACTGAAAGATTTAAAAAGATATGCTTCTTTATTATTCCTGTTTTTTAAGAGCAAAATTAAAAATGTCTGCTTTGCAATTCTGTTTAATTGAATAGATTTTATGGTTATCACAGATGTTTAAGCAAATTTCTACGTTTCATTTATCTTCAAATTTTTAGACATGTTGAGCATCATTATTTCTGTGTTCGTTTCTTATTTTCTAACTTGGATTTCCTTTGTGGTTCCAGTTTTGTGTTCCAGGGTCCATGAAAGTAAAATATCACAAGACATAAGTGTTGGATAGATCTGTGTTGCAATCTTGGCTCCATCATCTAATAACTGCTATTCACTGCTAATAGCACCTTTTTTGAAGTACTAGAAATTGAATCCAAATACTTTGGATTGAGCTATACTACCAGCCTTTTATATTGAGACAGGATCCCACTGCATTGTCCAGTTGGGACTTGAACTTCTGATTCTCTTGCCTTAACCTTCCAGAGTACTATAATTACAGCTATGCACCCATATGCCCAACTTATTCAACTATTTTATTAACACATTAACTATACATGATTCATAAAAAAATGAATGAGGTTAGCCCCTTCTTGATTATTTTTAAAATTAGAGATTACATATACTAACAATCAGGCAGAGAATGAGATAATTCTTGTTAAATGCAAGATCATTACTTCTAATATATTAAATCAATCTGATTGGATTTTGGAAGACAAAATATAAAGTAAAGTGGCCTGTATTTTAAGGATGTGGAGAGAAACTCCATGGCTGCTGGGATCTGGCTTCCTCTGCTGGACATGTGGTATGGGGAACATACATATAGTTTTGGTCTGGGATGGTGACTAAAGGGGCATTATTGATGCCCAAGCAGCCAATTGGAATTCATTTCGCACCACAGGTAAATTGCCTAGGTGCAGGGAAAATGACTTCAAGGTAAACCTTCCTTGGTCCCACCTCTCACTGCTGTAGTGTCCTATCTAGGGCAAAACCATTTCATAATACAGTTTTGTTAAAATTTTATCACTATTTCCTTTTATCCAACTCAGAGATCTTCTTAGTTACTTTGCTCATTGTTGGGACAAAATACCCAACACTCACAAGTTAAAGGTGGGAATCCTTTTTCATTTCACAGTTTTTAGAGGTTTTAGACTGGCTCCAAAACAAGGAGGCATGATAGAAACATATTACAGAGGAAATACAGTTTATGGTGTGGCAAACAGGAGACAGAAAACAACAAAAGAACTAGCAAGCCTGCTCTTGCCTTTTATCCCATCCAGGCTACAAGTCATTTGGGTAGTGCCACCTGTAACTGGGATAGGGCTTCTCTCCAATAAATGCATTCAACCACTTACAGAATTATGCTGATTCTAATCAGACTAATTTTGTACCATATACCCTTAATTCCAGCATCAAACACCCTAGATCCATCAAGGTTTGAAAAGCCCCACTTCTCAGATCATCAACCTTTGGGAGGAAGATGTAGGAATAACTCATAACATTCTTCCTCAATCCTGGAAATGCTTATGCTCATCCTTTAAGCAAAAGGTATTTGCTCCATCTCTAAGAGTTGCTAATTGTAACAGTTTCTGCATTACTGAGAAGTCCAAATACAAAGTTTTCTCTGTGATTGAAGGCAGAATCTTAAGATTTGAGACTCTATACAAATAAAAATTGTGAAACAGTTTGAACATACAATGGTACAAGATAAACACTTGTATCCTAAAAAGGTATAAATAGGGTGGCAGGATGCAATTGGAAGGAAGCAAAATCAATACCCAGCAGGGCAAACTAAATTCTGTAATTCCATGTCCAGAATCTGGTGCAATCTGTGGCAAGACATGAACTGCAGAGGGTTCTAGTGGCTCTATTCTCATAATACTTCTGGTGGTTGAAGCTCCCATGGTTTCTCTCTTTGATTGGCTGTGTTTGTTGTGTGAACTCAGTTTGCAACCCCAGCTGGTCTTGAACCTGTGGCAATCTTCCTGACTTACCTTGAAGGCCTCTTTAGACTTAGTTTTTGAGATAGAATTGGATTAATGTCCTCAACAATAGCCATGACACTACCTCAACATTATGACTGCTTGCAATTTCTTACAGCAGATTAATTAGTATGTTGCCCTGAATCTCAGTCTAGTGAAAGTCTCTGGGAAATAAAACAATGCAGACAAATTATTTGCCAGTTCATAGCACACTTGGTTTAGAGTCTAAATGCCATTTTAGATCTTTTTCCTGATGGAAACATGAGCATGGTCTTTTCTATCATGGTCTTCTGAGCTCTGAGAAAAATCTTACATCAATTTCAGCTTAAAGCATTCTAGGGTTGTTTCTTCAAATTTTATCTCCTAACTTTCCCAAACAATACCTACAAGCCAGATCAAAATGCTTCTGAACATGGCCATGGAGCATCACAGCAAAGGACCCCACTTAATTGCTACAAAAGTTTTTTAGCTATTTTCTCATTGCCAAAACAAAAATACCTAACATCCATAAATTAAAGGAGGAAAAGTTTGTGTTTTATATTATAGAAAAGGGAAAGATATTTCAACTCACAGTTTTTAGAGGTGTCAGTCCATAATCACTTGGCTCCAAGACAGAAAGGCATGGCAGAGGGACATTAAAGAGGAGAAACAGTTGATGGCCTGACGTGTAAAAGACAGGAAGCAACAAAAGCACCTGATTTTCTCTTTTATCCCATCCAGACTAAGATCTTTTATGAGGTTCCACCTATAACCAGGGTGAGCCTCCTCGCTTAAGTAAATCCATTCAGCCACACCTAAAACTATGATAATTTCAACCAGTGGACCAATATAATATCTCAAATTCTTAGTCACAGTGTCACATGTACAGCTACATCTGGAAACCCTCATGTATGTGTGCATAAGGCTAAGAGAGGGAAACCTAGGTAATAGCCATAACAAAGAAAAAAATCATAGATTTTATTATAGTACTTAAATGAGGTAACATATTTTAAAGTGTCTGACACATTATATGTATTTTTATAATTAATTATTTTTAATACATTTTGTGTATACCTAATGATCATGCTCAGCATATTAAAATTGTACCCATACGTGATAAACACTGATTCTTAATTTTCTTTCATTTCCTTCCCTTTCCTTCTGTTCCTCTTCCCCTTCCTATCTACAAAATCTTTGTTTCCATTTTATTCTTCTTTTATTATTTTTGCTTTTTCATTCCTTCCTTTATCCATCCCTCCTCAATTGTACCCTTTCCTAATGGAAGATTTTTCTTCCTATTTTGTAATATTAATTATAATTTTTGTCCTTGTTTAAACTTTCAGCTTCTCCTGTAAAGAAACAATGAAATACTTACACATTTGTGTCCAATTTATCTCTATGTGCATTCATTTACCTACACATGACTCAAGTTCACTTTTATTTATGACTGAGTAGTAATCAATTGTATTTTTTTAAAAAAAGCACATCTTCTTTATTCATGCATTGGTTGATGGACATTTGGGCTGTTTCCAAGATTTAGCTAAGCCAATTGTGCCACTGTAAATTGGGTGTGTATGTATCCTTGTAGCATGAAGTTTTGCATTCTTTTGGGAAGATAAGAACAATAGGAATAGCTGTGTCAGTTGGGGTCCTAGGTCTACTCTTCTTGAGGAAGTTCCAAACTGATTTTCGTATTCCTTGTACCATTCTACACTCCCACAAACAATGGAGAACCATTTGAAATTGACTAACTTCCTGAAGCTAGCATTTGAAATTGACTAATTTCTTGAAACTAGCAATTGATTCTGGAGTGAGATAAAATCTCAGAATTTTTAATTTCATTTCTTGAATCACAAAAGATATTGATCTTTTTTCTTGTTTTAATTTTATTTTTAAATAGGGTAAAATTAAACATTATGAAACAGAACAAAACAAATCATGAGATAACAATGTAAGAGACACAGATTTCAAAGAAAGACAACAGAAGATCTGCACAGTCTATCGTACTGTCTCTTGTTTTCTTCTAAATAGTTGTCCATATACTCATATACAATGAATTGATACAAGACAAAATCGTATAAAACTGATCAGAACAGGACGATAAGGGCATTTTAGGTCTTCAAGACCAGAAAATAGGGAAGTGAACCATCTCTGCCATAAAGTGTCTCATTCTCTTCAAAATAGATGTCCATACTTCATGTATGTTGAAATTGAACAAAACAAAACAGACTAAAATCATTATGAACAAAGAATAGTAGCATTGCTTGATTTCACATCATGACACTACAGAATTAGCACTGGGTACCTTAGTATCTTTTTTTTCTTCAAAGTAGCTGTTCATTTCATCATGCATGATATAATCAATTCTCATAAACTGTTTGGAGAAGTTCTATGCATGCATGAGACTCTACATGTATATTTATCCTTTCTGTATTAGAGGGAAAAACAAAACAAAACAGGACAAAATAAACCAAATTCCTAGAAAAACATGAAATAGAAAAGATATATAAACAACAATAGCAAAGAGCCCAGAACACTGACAATATAGGCCTTCTAAACAAGGTGATATGGGCATAACTAGGGTTGTTATTTTACATAATGATCTTCAAGAGTTCCTCAGATCTCTATACAATAATATGCACAGTTGTTCCAATCCTATGAATGTTAACTATTTTGTTCCAAGTACTTATACAGTTTGTAGTGCAATCACCTTAGCTATCCTAAGTATGTTTTTATAATTTCAGATATTTTTTATTTTCCCTTCTTTTTCTTTTTGCACATGTCCCCTGATATTTGCCATTAAGCAGATTCTTATGCTTTCACTGTAATTATTGATTTTTTTCTTATGTGCTCTTACCATTTCTTACACTAGGGAGACTATATTGTATTTACACATGTGAGTTTGATTTATTTCACTTATGAGTATGGTCTTGAGTTGCATCAATTTACTTATAAATATCTCAATGTGATAATACTTTATAGTACAATAGTACTCCATTGTATAAAAACACCACATCTTTTTTTATCCATTCCTCAGTTGACGGGCATTTAGGTTGTTTCAAAGATATGAGTATTACAAATTGTGCTGCTATAAACATGGGTGTACATATATCATTGTGGTATGATGTTTTCAGTTCTTCTGGAAATATGCCCAGAAGTGGAATAGCTGGGTCAAATGGGACTTTCAACCTCAGGTTTTGAGGAATCTCCAGACTGACCTCCATAGTGGTTGCACTAGTCTACACTCCCCACAACAGTGTAGAAGAGTTCCTCTTTCCCTGCAGCCTTTCAAGCATTTGTTAGTTCCAGGGTTAGTAGTTTTCTTGATCCTGGCCATTCTTTCTGGAGTGAGATGGAGTCTCAGTACAGTTTTAATTTGCATTTCTCTAAAAACCAATGATACTGAATATTTTCTCATGTATTGATTTGAAGTTTGTAGTTCTTCATTTGAGACTTGGTACTCATCTCAGATGCCCATTTTTGGAATGGATCTTTCAATTTTAGGGGTCTTAGTTTTTTTAAATTTTTTATATGTTCTGGACACAAGCCCTTTGTCTGAGGGACTATTTACCAAGATTTTTTCCCAATTTGTGGGTTTTCTTTTCACTATCCTGGAGATTTCTTTCAACATGCAAAATCTCTTTAAGAGGACATGCTCCCAGTTATTGACTCTGTGAAGATTTGTGCATGCGGTTTGATTCATGTTCATGAATTCTGTACCTACCACTAAGTCTTCAAAATTTTATCTAATTTTTCTTCCAACAAATTTAGTGTTTCAGTTTTAATATTTAGATCTTTCATCCATTTAGATTTTAGTTTAGTACTTGGTGATAGGCCTGGGTCTAGTTGTAGTTTCTGGCACATGGAGAGCCCGTTTTTCCAGCACATTTATTAAGGACTATTTTTCTTCCAGTGGACAAGTTTGGCCTCTTTATCAAAGGTAAGGTGGCTGAATATGTTTGTAACTGTAGTTGCATCTTCTAATCTATTCCATTGATCTTCAGGGCTATTTTTCTTCCAGGCCCATTCTGATTTTATTATAATAGCATTGTAGTGTAAATTCAAGTCAGGGATTGTGATGGCTCCTGTCTTGCCTTTATTGCTTAGAATTGCCTTTGCTGTTCTAGATCTCTTCTGGCCGCGGATGCATTTTAGGAGTGATTTCTCTAGATCTGTAAGGTATGTTAGTGGCATTTTGATTGGAATTGCATTAAATTTGTATAACAATTTTTGGGGAATGCGATTTGCACAATGTTTATTCTTCTTATCTACAAATAAGGGATGTCTTTCCATTTTCTGAGGTCCTCTTCAATTTCTTTTTTCAGTGCATTATAATTTTCCCTGAATGGATCTTTTGCTTCTTTTGTTAGATTAAGTCCTAAGTATTTCATTTTGTTGGACACTATTTTAAAGGGCGTGGCTTCTCTTACTTCTCTCTCAGTGGTTTTGTTAGTGTATAGGAATGCTATTGATTTTTGAGTGTTGACTGGGTATCCAGCTACATTAATGAATTTATTTAATACACCTAGGAGTCTTTCAATGGAACTTTTGGGATTCTTCTACGTAGAGTATCATGTCATCTGCAAATAATGATAATTTAACTTCTTTTCCTATCCTTACTCCTCTTATTTCTCTCTCACGTCTATTTCCTCTTGCCAGTATTTCCAGCACTATATTGAATAGAAGTGGTGATAATGGACATCCTTGTCTTGTTCCTGATTTTAGTTTTTGGTCATTTAATATGGTGCTGGCTGTTGGCTTGTCATAGATGGTTATTATCTTATTGAGGTAAAGCACATCTATTCCAATTTTCTTATAAGTTTTTTATCATGAATGTGTTGGACCCCCATGTGGTTCTTATTTTTGGCTCTATTAACATGGTGGTTTACATTTATTGATTTGTGTATGTTGAACCATCCCTGCATTCCTGGGATGAATCCCACTTGATCATGGTGTATAAACTTCTTGATGATTTGCTGCATTCCCTTTGTCAAAATTATATTGAGAATTTTTGCATCTAATTGCTCTGTAGTTCTGTTTTTCAGTTGGGTCTTTCTCATGTTTTGGTAGATATTAAATATTTTTAGTACATTTATTGGCTGTTTATAAGTCTTTATATCAGAAATGTCCATTTCAGGTACCCATTTTTAGATTGGGTCAGTACATTTGAGAAGTCTGATTTTTCTGGTGTTCTTTTTATATTCTAGATAATAATACTTTGGGGAACAGTTAGCAATATTTTTCCCACACTCTTGGTTGACTCTTTACTTTGTTGGTGATTTCTCTTGTTGTGCAAAAGCATTTTAATATGGTAAAAACACAGTTGTTGGGTCTTTGTGTTAGTTCTTGTGTAATTGGGGTTTTCTTCATAAAATCTTCACCAAAGTCTTTATCAGTTTTGGCTACACCAAAGTCTTTATGAGTTCTTCCTATTCTGTCTTAAAGCAGATTGAGTGTTGTGATATACTATTTAGATCTTTAATCCATTTCATATTTATTTTAGTGCATAGTGAAATATATGGGTCCAATTTCAATCTTCAGTATGCAAAAAGCTAGCTTTTTCAACACCATAAAGAAATTGTCTTTCTTCCAGCAAATACTTTTGGCTCCTTATTCAAAGATAACGAGGCTGTGTATGTCTGGAGTTGTTTCTGCAACTTCTAATCTTTTGAATTTTTCTGTAGGTATGCGTTTTCCTGCAGTACCATGTTGTTTTTGTCACAGAAGTTTTTTAGTATAATTTCAAGTCAGGGATTGTGATTGCCCTCTATACCACCTCTGTGTAGCCAGAAATTACCTTTGGTCTTCTAGTTCTCTTCTGGTTTCAACTGATTTTTTTTAAAAAACAAAGAAATGAAAATAGGATAAAAATAATATGGAATTTCAAAAAAATAGAAATAGAAAATTAACACTAGTCATTATATTGCATATTTTTATCTTGAAAGTATTTGTTCACTTTACAAGATTTAAGCACGAACAAAATGATCAAACAATCCAACAATGAAAACACAACTTTTATTTGTGACAAACTATCAGTGATTAGTAGTGTGGTTATCTATCTTGTATATATCCACATATATATGTATGTAAGCATAAGAATATGTAATATTTCTCTTCTTTCTTTTCTCTTTCTCCTGAGTTGTTCCTTCCATTTGAGCCTTTTAATTCCCTTTCATTAACACACTATCTATTGTACATTTTGGATCTTGTTTATACATTTTTTATTTACCCTGGGGCAGCAATACAGTATTTACACAAGTGAGTGTGATTTATTTAACTAATGAGTATGGTTAATACCAGCATCCACTTACCTAGAAAAGCCTCAGGCTTATCCTTCCTTGTACCTGAGTAGTACTGCATTGCATAAAAAATACTACACATTTTTTATCCATTCCGTGGCTTCTGGGCATTTGATTTATTTCCAAGATCTGGCTATGCAGATTGTGCAGTCATAAACATGATTGCACATATGTCATTTTTCATGTTGACTTTGTATCCAGCTAAATTTTGGAATGTATTCCTTATACCTAGGAATCTTTCAACTGAATTTTGGAAGTCTTTTCGAGGTAGAGTACCATGTCATCTGAAAATAATAATAGTTTACATTTTTTATTTTCCTATCCTTACTCCTTTTATTTCTCTCACTTGTCTAATTGCTCTGGCTAGCATTTACAGCACTATATTGAATAGGAGTGGTAATAACGGACATCCTTATCTTGTTTCTGATTTTAGGGTAAAGAGTTTCAGTTTTGAGCCATTTAATATAATGCTGGTGGTTGGCTTGTCACAGATGGTCTTTATCATATTGAGATAAAAACCATCTATTCCAATTTTCTGTAAGAGTCTTATCATAAATAAGTGTTGGATCTTATCCAAAGCTTTTTCCTGCATGTATAGAAATGATCATGTGATTTCGTTTTTGGCTCTAATGATATGGTGGATTACATTTATTGATTTTCACATGTTGAACCATCCTTGCATTCCTGGGATGAATCCCACGTGGTTGTGGTGTTTAAATTTCTTGATGATTTGCTGCATCCTGTTTACCAATTGAGAATTTTTGCATCTAATGTTCATTAGGGAGATTGGCCTGTAGTTCTATTTTTAGGTTGGGTGTTTCTCAGGTTTTGGTAGTAGAGTAATATTTCCTTCCAGGAATGATTTAGGGAGAATTGTTTCTCTCTCTACTTCATTGAAGATTTTGAGGAGTGTTAGCGTTTAACCATCTTTGAATTTCATGTAGAGTTACACAGTGAGTCCACCATGACCTAGGGTTTTCTTTGTGAGAATTTAATTACATTTTCAATTTTGTTGATTGAAATTTGATTATTTAGCAGTTTTACATCTTCTTGGCCCAGCTTTGGAAATTCATATATTTCTAGGAATTGTCCATTTCCTGTGTTCTCAAGCCTATTGGAGTAGGGGTTTTCAAAATAAGTATTGTTTACCTTCTGTATTTCCACAGGGTCTGTAGTGATTTCACCCTTTTCATTTCTCATTGCATGAATTTGAGTTTTTCATTTCTTTTTTTGGTAAGGTGGCCTAGGGGATTATCAATTTTATTTATTATTTCTAAGAACCAACTCTTTGATTTATTGATTCTTTATATTACTTTTTTAGTCTCTATTGCATTGATTTCTGCTCTAATCTTTATAATTTCCTCCCTTCTTTTGGCTTTGGGCTTGACTTGTTCTTCTTTTTCTAGATGTTTGAGGTATATCATCAGGTCATTTATTTATTTTCTTTCTGTTTTCCTGATGGGGGAATACAATGCAATAATGTTCTTCTGAGAATTGCTTTCTTTGCATCCCTCAGGTTGCTGTAAGTTGTTTTTGTATTTTCATTTGCTTGTAAGCATTAAGTTCTTCCTTAATTTTCTTTGTGACCCATTGATTGCTCAGAAATTTATTATTGAATTTCCATGTGTTTGTGGGGTTTTTGCAGTGTCTTTTATCATTAATTTCTAGTTTCATGGTGCTATGATCCAGTAACATGAATGGGATAATTTTGATTTTTTTGCATTTACTTAAACATATTATGTGGGCTATAATATGGTCTATTTTAGAGAATGTCCCCTGTGGTGCTGAGAAGAATGTATATTCTGATGCTGTTGTAATGAACATTCTGTACACATTCACCAAGTCCATTTGTTCACAAGTGTGATTCAGTTCTGTTATTTCTTTGCCTATTTTCTGTCTAGTTGATCTGTCCCTTTGTGTCAATGGCATGTTAAGATCTCCTGTTATAATTGTGTTGTTGCTTATGTGACTGTTCATTTCTGCTAATAATTGTTTTGTACATCTAGGTGCTCCCCAATTTGGTGCATAGATATTTATGATTGGTATCTCTTCCTCTTGAAGTTATCTCCTAATTAGTATGTAGTGACTTTGTTTATCTCTCTTGGTCGTTCTTGGTTTGAAGACTACATTTTCTGCACACAGAATAGGTAACCCTACTTTTACTTGTGTTCCTGTTGCATGAAGTAATGTTTTCTATCCTTTAAGTCTATGAATTTCCTTTTGGGTTACATGGGTTTCTTGTATACAGCATATGGTTAGATGTTGTTTCTTGATCTATTCTTCTAGTCTCATTCTTTTAATCAGTGAATTGTTTCTTGATCAATTCTTCCAGACTCAATCTTTTAATCAGTGAATTAAGGCTATTTGCATTAATGGTTATAACTGATATATATTGGGGTTTTTTTTGACATGTTATCATTCTGCTGTTAAGTCTTTACATTTTAAGCCTGTTTAATTGTTCATCTTGCTTCATGATTTTTTCCTATGTCTATCTAGAATGTCTTTTAGTATTCTGTGCAAGGTGGATTTGCTGATCATGAAGTTCTTCAGCTGTTCTTTGCTGTGGAAGTTTCTCATTTTCAATCCATTTTGAAGGACAGTTTTACAGGGTACATCAATCTGGGTTGGAGTTTGTTTTCCTTTAGAATCTGAATTACTTCACTACATACTCTTCATGACTTCATTGTTTGTGTTAAGAAGTCTGTTGTGATTCTGATAGACTTTCCTTTATAGGTGGTCTGTCTTTTATCTCTAACAGTTTTAGTATTCTGTTTTTATGCTGTATTTCTGGTATGTTGATTATTATATGTCCTGGTGTAATTTTATTTTGGATGTGGCTATTTGGAGTTCTATGTGCTTCATAGATCTGTATGCCAGTTTCCATTCTCATGTTTGGAAATTTTTTTAGCTATTACTTCTGTAAACTACCTCTTGATATCATTTGTGTTGTCCCCTTCTTTTTCACTTACACCTATCAGTCTTATGCTGTTCTTATTTTCATCATCATGTGGCTGTTGAATTGCTATTTCCTGATTCCTTGTTATTTTTAAAACTATCTTTCCTTTCTTATTCACTAACTAATCTTATCTTTAAGGTCTGAAAGTCTATCTTCACATTCATTGATGTAGTTTTGCTAACTTTTGATGGAATTTTTTATTTCCGTTATATCTCTTTGAATCTGCTTCCTACATTGTTTGTTTCTTCTATTGCTTTTTCATGGTTTTCATCTTTTTGCATTATTCCTTTAATTTTTAAACTATGTCTTCTTTAGATGTGTTCAGCATTTCTTTCATTACATTTATCATTTCTTCTTTTAAATGTAAGATTATTTCTGATCTGAGTTCTGTTATAGCTTCCTAAAATTGTTTCTTTACTTCAGTTTCTATCATTTCAGGTATTTCGGGTGTATGTCTTACATTTTCTTCTATATCCATGTCTCTTAGGCTTGCTTGGGATGGGCTGGCAATTTGGGATTGCATTTTGCTCTTTCACTTTTTCATTTTCCTATATTTCTGGGCTCTCAGTGATGTTCCAAGGCTTTCCCATGCACTGAAAATCACCTAATGCACTTTCAGCTCTGGAAGAGGCAGCTGTTCACAGTGCAGGGTTCACTGGGCATGGCTCAGTTAGGTGCACAAGGACTTCTAGTGTGGCCTCTCATGTTTTGGGAGCCTGGGAAGAGTCTTACCAGCTTGGAGCAATGTCCCAAATCTTCCACTTCTGCTTGAAATCACCACATGCAGGAGCCTGAATGCATGCAGGTGTCCATGCCAGGGGAATGCAGGGTGTGGTAATTTACTTAAACTTTCAAAGAACCAACTCTTCAATTAATTGATTATGTCTTTTATTTTACTAATCACTTTTTTAATTTAAGGAAAATAAAACAAGACAAAACAAAATAAAACAAAACAGAACAAATCAAATTAAAACAGAACATTGTAAGCAGCACAGGAAAACAAAACAAGGACATAGGAAATTAGCAATGGTTATCATAATATCTCCTGATTTTTTTGAAATAGATTTCCATAACTTAATACACAAGAAAATCAAATGAAACAAAATATCATAAAACCTGTCAAAACAAGAGAATGAAAGCATTACAAGACTTCAAAACAAGACAACAGGAAATCAGCAATGGCTCCCATAATGTCTCTTGTTTTCTTCAAAACTGCTGTTCATATCTTTCACATAATGAAATAAAATAATAAAAGACTAGATCAATCAAAAGACTAAGAGCATTACAGCACTTCAAAACAACATAATAAGGAATGAACAAGTTTTTCTACAATGTGTCATTTTCTTCAACATAGGTGTCAATACTATCACACATAAAAATCATATGAAACACAACAGAATACAACCAAACAAAACAAAATAATAAAAGGTTTACTGGACTTCAAAACAATATGGACATTGATCACCCATGGCAGAGGAAATTCCTGCTTTGAGTGACATGAGTTGAAGGCCTGCACAGCAAACTCCACCTAGCCTTGCAAGACCAGCTCCTTGCTCAGAACTTGGCAGGGTCCTACCAGCAGGAAATTTTGTTAGGTTACTTGGGTCCTGAATGTGCCCTGCCCAGAGGCCCTGAGGGTATGGGAAACTGCTGCACTGAGTAGCATGAGCTGGAGATTTGCACAGTGAACACCAAGATGAGCAAGCTCAGCACCACACTCAGAACCTGGTAGGGCCCCAGCCTGTGATGCTAAGCAGATAGGAAGCTGAGGTGTAGCATGTGACATGAGCTGAAGGCCTGCACAGCATAGTCTATCTAGATGCTAAGCATTGGTACACCACTCAAAAGTGATAGAATTCCACTCAGCAATCTCATGAAGCTATGCAGCTTAAGAGTGCCATGTAGGGTGTGCTGAAAGTCTGTCCGGTGTACTCCTCCCACTTGAAGAGCCTTCAACTGCCACTATGGCTCTGGAGAATACAGAAAATGAACAAAAAACAGTAAAATGAAATCTCAAGTCTCCAGCCCATCCCAAGTAAGACTAGGAAACTGGGACATAGGAAAAGGGAAGCAATACAACTGAAACTTCAGAAATGGCAACTGAAGAACATAAACAACTCTGAATGCTATAAACGAACTCAATCACAAATAATCTCCCTGGTAAAAGAAGAATGATAAGTGTAATAAAAGAAATGCTGAAGAAATATCAAGAAGACATAGTTAAAAAATTGAGTACTGCAAAAAAGGTGGAAAACTTCAATGAACAATATAAGAAACAAACAATGTAGGAAACACATTCAAAGAGACATCCAGGAAATGAAAACTTCCATTGAAAGATGGCAAAAAACATTTCAATGAATGGCTTTCAGAATAGGCAGAATAGGCCTTTCAAAATAGGCTTTCAGACACCAAAGATAAGATTCCAGCTAGTGAAAAGGAAGTTCTTTTAAATAACAAGGAATCTGGAAATAACAATTCTCAGGTTCAAGATGATGCAAAGAAAAATAATATAAGATTGATGAGTATTGGAATCCAGCCATGGTGGGACTTAAGCAGCTTATTTGCCCGCCCTCTTGGTAAGCACCCCCAGCATGGGCCAGGTGGAGAATCAGCAGCTCCCATGAGCCTACTGTCACACAGGCTGAGACTCAAACACCTTCCCCTCCCCTTAGCTACTTACTGGGGATAGATGTCTCAGCATCTCTTGGGAGGATATAGCAAATATGGGGGATTTCCTTCTATCTTCTGTTTGAAGGCAAAGGTTGTTTTCACTGTTTCGTTTTGTTTGGTCTATTCAGTACTCTCAATTGATCTTGTAATTTTCTGTTTTGGGTTTGATTTTGCTATACCTAATTGACTGTGCTACTATTATGAAGATAATGACATATACCATATTACTTATTACTACCATCTCAGTATCCTACTGTGAAGTTCTGTACTAATTTCACTGCATTGTCTCAATTGGCTTTGTTCTGTCTTGTTCTGTTGTGTTTTTAGTACTTTCAAAATAAAATTAAAGAAATATTTATGGGTGTCAATCAAAAAGAAATACCAACATGAATGCTATAAAAAGACTACTTACAGAAGTCATAGATGAAAATTTCCCAGGCATGGGAAAGGAAACTGACATAAAGGTAAGTAAAGCAAACAGAATTTCAATTAGGTATAATCAAAATTAATCTATACCCAAATATATAATAATCATTATCTGAGAAATTTAACATAAAAACAAAATATTAAAAGCTGTTAGAGAAAACAGACAGATCTCCTATAAAGGAAAGTGCATCAGAATCACAACAGACTTCTCAGCACAAACAATGAAGTCAAGAACACGATGGAGTAAAGTATTTCAAATCCTAGAGCATAACAATATCCAACCCAGATTTATGTACCCTGCAAAATGTCCTTCAAAATTCATGGAGAAATAATATACTTCCACTATCAAGATCTTCATGACCAAGAAATCTACCCCACAAAGAATATTGAAAGATATTCTAGATAGAAATAAAAATAACTACTACTTCTAGAACACCGATAGAAAAAAATCACTAAGAAGGACAGACAATTAAACGCAGGGTAAAGGTAAAAAAAACAACAGCAGAAATACAACATGAAAAAATCACCTAATATATATCAGCTATAACCACTAATGTAAATGGCCTCAATTCACCAATTAAAAGAAACAGACTGGCAGAATGGATCAAGAACAGCACCCAACCAGATGCTATATAGAACAAATCTATCTAACCATAAAGGAACTTCATAGACTGACAGTCAAATGATGGTAAACAACACTTCATGCAACAGGATCCCACAGAAAAGCAAGGCTAGTTATTCTGTTTGCAAACAATGAAACCTTCAAAACCAGAAACATCAAAAGAGATAAAGAAAGTCACTATATACAAGTTAGAGGAAAAGATAACAATCTTAAATATATTTATATACCAAATATGGGATGATATAGTATATAAAACAAATATTAGTAGGTAGGAATGAAAAATCAAATAAGCAATAACACAGTTATATCTGGAAAACCTAATAATCCATTTGTCCCAAAGAGACAGATCAACTTCACAGAAAACCAGCAAATAGATAACAGAACTGAATCAAATTTGTGAACAAATGGACTTATTAGATGGGTACAGAGTGTTCCACTCAACAACATTACAATGTACATTCCTTTCACATAGGACATTTTCTAAAATAGTTCATATACTAGCCAATACAATGTGCATAAGTAAATGCAACAGAATCAAAATAATCTAATGATAATAGCACCTTGAAATTAGAAATTAATACAAAAGCTCCATAAACACTTGGGTATTAAATATTACACTTGCAACACTCAGTGGGTCACAAAGGAAATTAAAGAAATTAACAATACCTACAAGCAGATGAAAATATGTATACAACTTACTGGAACCTGTGGGATGCAGTGCAAGCAGTCCTCAGAGAAAAACTTATTGTGGTGAATTCACCCATCAGGAAAACAGAATGAACACAAATAAACAACCTGATGCTACACCTCAAAGATAAAAAAAAAGAAGAATAAGTCAAATCTAAAAACAACAGAAGGAAGAACTTATGAAATCAGAGCAGAAATCAATGCAATACAGACTAAGATAACAATACAAAGAATGAAAGAATAAAAGAATTGGCTTTTTGAAAGATTGAGTAAAATTGATAACCCCTAGTCAACCTTATAAAAAGGGAAAAAAAGGTCAAATTTATGCTATAAGGAATGAAAAGGCTGAAATCATTGCAGACCTTGTGGAAATACAGAATATCATCAGTACCTACTTCAAAAAACTTTACTATTATGGATGTGATAACACAGAAAAAATGGACAGAATCCTAAACACATATGAACTACCGAAGCTGGATCAAGAAGATGTAAAACTGCTAAACAATCCAGTTTCAATTAATTAAACTGAAAATGTAATTAGAACTTTAACAACAAATATAAGCCTAGGTCCTAATGGATTCACTGTGGAATTCTACAAGAAACTCAAGGAAGACCCAATGGGATCACTTCCCCAAAATCTTTAATGAAATCTAAAGTGATACAATCATTCTTAATTTATTCCTGGAAGTAAGTATTACACTAATACCAAACCCAGACAATGACCCACAGAAAAGAGAACCACAGTTGAATCTTCCTAATGAATATAAATGCAAAAATCATCAATAAAATACTGGCAAACAGAATGCAGCAAATCATCAAGAAGATGATACCTCAGGAACAATTGGGTTTCATCTCAGGAATGCAGGGATGGTTCAACATATGCAAATCAATAAATGTAATTAAATATCAATAGAGCCAAAGATAATCACATGATCATTTAAAAAGATGCAGAAAAAGCTTTTGATAAAGTCTAATATTCAATAATGGCAAGAGTCCTACAGAAAATCAGAATTGATGGTCTTAACCTCAAAATGAAAAATGTCATCTATTTCAAACCAACAGCTAGCATCATATTAAATGGTAAAAAACTGAAAGCTTTCAATCTAAAATTAAGAACAAGACTAGGATGTCCACTCGCTACACTCCTATTCAATATAGCACTAGAAACGTTAGCCAGAGCAATTAGAAAAGAGAGAAAAAAAGTAACAAGGATAGAAAAGGAAGAAGTTCAATTATCATTATTTGGAGATGTCATGATACTTTACATAGAAAACACCCAACACATCATGAAAGACTCCTAGGTATAATAACTAAATTCAGTAATGTAGCTGGATACAAAGTTGACCCTGAAAAATCAACAGTATTCCTGCACACAAACAACAAACTCACTGAGAGATTAATAAGAGAAATCACACCACTCAAAATAGCATTCAAAAAATGAAATACTTTAGAGCTAGTCAATCAAAGGAAATAAAAGAACTATTCACTGAGAATTACAACACTTCAAATAAAGTATTGAAGAGGATCTCAAAAAATTGAAAGAAATTCCCTTTTCATGGATAGGAACAACAATCATTGTGAAAATGGCTTTTCTCCAAAATTTTTATATAAATTTAATGCAATTCTAAACCAAATATCATTAACATACCTTGAATATCTAGAGAAATCATTCCTAAAGTTCATCAGGAATCAGAAGAGATATATATTAGTAAAGGTAATTCTGAGCAAAAAAGTAAGGCAGGATGAAGCACAGTTCCTGACTTGAAGTTATACTGCAAATCTATTGTGATAAAATCCACATGGTACTGAAATTAAAATAGACCCAAATACAATTGGAACAGATTAGAAAATATGGCCACAATTACAAACACATTTGGTCACCTTACCCTTGACAAATGGTACAAACATGTTTACTGGAAGAAAAATAGCCTGTTTAATAAGTGGTGCTGGAAAAACTTGGCTTTGCACATGCTGAAAACTAACACTAGACTCATGTCTACCATGACATGAATAGTATATGCTACTACCATACAATAATCAAAAGTCATAAAGGATCAAATATTTAATATTCAAACAGAAACACAAAATCTGCTGTAAGACAAATTAAGTAGAAACTTTGAAGATGTATGGTAGGTAAAGAATTCATGAACATATATAAAACTACATGGGAAATACTTCCTAAAATCAACAACTGGGATCTCATCTTCTTAAAAAGTTCTTGCATGTCAAAAAAAAAATAAAAAAACCTCCAACAGAGTAAAAACTTCTTCACAAATTGGGAAATATCTTAGTCAACTATCCCTCATACAAAGTAATTCTGTCTAGAACATGCAAAGATATGACAAAAACCAGACCCCTAAAATTCAAATACCCAATCCAAAAATTGATATCTGAGATGAATACACACATCTCTGATGAATAAATAAAAATGGCAAATAAATACATGAAAAGTGTTCAGAATCACTGGTCATTAGAGAAATGCAAATTAAAACCACACTGATATTCCATCTCACTCCAATTAGAATGGTCAGGATGAAAAAACAAACAACAAATTCTGGAGAGACTGGGGGAAAAGGAACTCTTCTACACTGTTGCTGGGAGTATAGACTAGTGTTACCACTGTAGAAATCCATCTGGAACTAAGGAGTAATAAAATCCAAAATGTGTAAATTTTGTTGTGAAAAAGAGAGGGGGAAAAAAGAGCTCTAACTGATATAACAGCAAGTGTGTTTAGGGGTGTTAAATAGCTGACTATATTAATGTTTTTGGATCATTGAACACAGCTGTTTGCAGTCTCTTTGTTTGAATGTCCACTTTGTATTCTTTGATACTGTGATTTGAGCAACTATTTCCAAGATGATAATATGTAATCTATTAACAGGTGATTTCTTACTGTTATGTTTTTTTTTTTTTGTAGTTCTGTATTACATGTACCCTTACACCGCTTTGTTTCGTTTTGTGTTTTTCTCTTTTTCCTCTTAAATAAAATTTAAAAAAAAAGAAATCCATCTGGAGTTTCCTCAAAACCTGGGATTAAAGTTCCTATTTGACCCAGCTATTCCACTTCTGAGCATATTCCAAAAAGAAATGAAAATATCATACCACAGTGACATATGTTCACCCATGTTTATAGCAGTACATTTTGTAATAGTCAAATATTTGAAACAACTTAATAATGCCCATCAAGTGAAGAATGGATGAAAAAGATATTGTGTTTTTATCCAATGGGGTATTATTTTGCTATAATGTATTATCATATTGAGACTTTTATGGGTAAATGAATTAGACGAGACCATAATAATAAGTGAAATAAATCAAATTCACAAATGTAAATATCACATTGTCTCCATAGTGTAAGAAACTGAAAGAGTAAATAAAATACAAAATCTTCAATAAATATTGTGAAACAGTAAGAAATTGCTCAAAAGGGGGAAATGGAAGGAAAGGGAAAAAAAGATATAAATTTTTATATGCAAAATTAAATAGCTAAGATGTTTGTGCTACTAATTCTATAAGTGCTTGAAACAAAACAGTTAACATTCATAGGATTAGATCAATTTTGCATGTATGTCTGGTAGTCTGAGTAACACTTCTGCAGGTGATTATGCAAAATAACAATGTTATTTCAGCCCTTACCACCTTGTTTTGAAAGCCTTCATTCTTATTATTTTGGGCTCTTCATTATTGTTATTCATATTTTTTGTTTCTTGTTTTTCTTGTATTTTGCTTTGTTTTCCCCTGTAATGTAAAAAGGATAGATATACAAATATGGGCATATACATGCCTATAATTTGTCCCACAGAGCTTACAAGAATTCATTTTATTACATATGATGGCATGAACAGCTACTTTCAAGAAAATGAGATACTGTGGTAGCCATTGTTGATTTTTCTATCATCTTGTTTTAGAAGTCCAATAATGATTTTATTCATTATTTTTATTGGTTTTAGTCTGTTTTCTATTATTTGATTTCAATATATGTGAAGGTAAGGATAGCTATTTTGAAGAGAAGAAGAGACATAGTAGTCAGTTTTGATTTTCCTATTGTTTGTTTTTTAAGGCCTATAATTCTTTCATTCTTTTGCTTTGATCAATTTTAAACTACATTGTTTTTTTTTAAAATCATAGTGTATGAAGATATGAATAACTATTTCAAAGAAAACAGGAGGCCTTATGGTAGCCCCTGTTGATTTGCTGTTATCATGTTTTCAAATCCTATGTTGCTTGAATCATTTTGTTCTGATCTCATTTGTTTTGTTTTATTCTCTTTAAAATAAAAAAAAGACCAACAACAACAGCAAAGACCAAGATGATAGGAAATCAACAATGGCTACCATAACATTTCATTTCTTCAAAATAGCTGTCCATAAAATCACATGTAAAAAAATCAAGCAGAACAAAACAGAATAAAATAAATCAAGACAAAAGAATGAAAACATTATAGGACTTCAAATAAGATAGTACAATATCAACAATGGCTACCATAATACAACCTGTTATCTTCAATATAGCTGCCCTACATTCAGACACAATAAAATCTAACAATACAAGGCAGAATAAAACCAAACCTAATAAAGATATGGAAAAAATACAAGAACTCAAAACAAGATAATATAAAATTAACAGTGGTTCCCAATTTACCATTTTAGGTATTTCTTCCTCTATTACATTCACAATTCTGAATTTTGGATCCCTCTAACTCCTTCAGTTTTTGGGCTAGGGAGATAATTTGGTGTTCATCCATTTGAGTAAAAATAATTTCATCCATGAGCATGATCTCTAGTTGCATGAATTTACCTTCAAGTGTCTCAAGATTATCCTACTTTATAGCTGGGTAACTTCCCATTGTATGAAAGTACTATATCTTTTTTACCCATTCAGCAGCAGTTGATGGGCAAGGTACCCTTGCATTTTGTGGCCTGCTTCACATGGAACAATTATTTTCTCTCCTTTGATATTTAGTTTATGGATTTCCTTTTGAGTCAAATATGTTTCCTATATACAGTGTATTGACAGATTTTGTTTCTTGATCCACTCTCCCCATTTCCTTTTATTGGTAAATTGAGGCCATCTACATTAATAGTTCCAACCAGCATACATTGGCTTGTCTCTGTCATGACATTTTTGTGATGCTGATCCTCCACTTTTCCCCTTCTGATTGCCTATTCTGTTTGGTGATATCTTTCTGCTGCTGTTCCTGGAATCGTGGTCATCTTTATCTTTCTGTAATGTCCATCAGCACTCCCTGAGGGTTGGTTTGATTATCATGAATTCCTTCAGTTGTTTATCATAGAAATATCTTACTTTTCCATCAATTTTGAAAGATAGCTTTGCAGGGTACATCAATCTGGGTTGGATATGGTTTTCTTTCAGGATTTGAAACACTCCATTCCAAACTCTTCTTGATTTGGTGGTTTGTGTTGATAAGTCTGATGTCATTCTTATGGGCTTCCCTTTATATGTGATCTATTTCTTTTCTTTAAAGCTTTTCATATTCTTTTCTTGTCCTGATTATCTGGCATCTTGATTGTTATGTCTGGATTCACAGATTTACTTTGGTTATGACTAGTTGCAATTCTATAAGCCTTGCTTATCTGTATGCCTGATCCTTTTGCCATGTTTGGGATGTTTTCTGCTATTACTTCTATAAATAGTCATTTGTGTTGAAGCCTGCTTTGTTGCTGATACCTGTCACTCATATCATTTTTCTTTGCATCATCTTGCAGCCATTCAGTAGTTATTTTCTGGTTCCTTGTTATTTTTAAGAGATCTGTCATGGTTTATGTTGGTGGCCCCCAGGCCACCTTTATGAATTTGTGATTGGTTTATTGTCTAGCGCTTAGATTGATGGTGTCAGTGCTACAACCACTAGGGGTGGAGCCAGCATATAATATAATGGCATAAAAAAAGTGTCTCTCTCTCTCTCTCTCTCTCTTGATGGCTTCCACCTTGCTGTTTACAGCCACCATGAAATGCGGCCCCACCATGCCACCCTCCTGTGGGGCCAACTAAATATAAACTAAAACCTCCCAAAACTGTAAAAAATAAACCTCTCCTTTCCCAAATTTTGGCATCAGATATTTTGTCTCAGCAACAAGTAAAATGTAATGAAGACAAAATTTGGTACCAGGAGTGGGGTCATTTGCTGTGACTGTACGTGACCATGTTTTTCAAGAGGCTTTAAAAATGTCTTGTGGGCAGAGTATTAAAAGGTTCAGACATGTTGCCTGGATGCATAGAGCTAGAGAACCTTAGGCTGTTCTATAAAAAAGGTTCTAGTCAGAGCTCAAGAGACCAAAAGGCTGATAAAAACCCTCATGGTAAAGACCAGGATGAGAGGTTTCTGCTGGAAAAAAAAAAAAAGACTACATTGGTTTTTGGAATACCTATGATGTGTGTTATGGCTTGACAAAAAGTTTGTCTACATTTTGCTCATGCCCAGAGACTTTGTCTGAAACTGAGACTAAGAGCAATAGACTGATTAATCTAACAAAAAAATTTCAAGGCAGTCAAATGTTGAGGCTGTGGCATGGCTATGGTTGGGGACTTTTAGCCAGCTTTATGTTGCAAATCAACAGCAAAGAGCCAGTGAGATGACTTAAAATGCTGTGAGTTTGGCCAAAAACAGAAAACAAAAAACAAAAACAAAAACTCCAATAAAGCTATAGACTACAAAGATAGAGCTAACACTTTGATTGCTCAAAAAACAGAGAAATAAAAAAGATGGCCATGGGGCATCCTAAAAAGCAGCAAGTCTCCACCCTTTATAGCCTCAAAACTACAAAAGTAAAAAAAAATTGCTCAAAAAAAAAGCTGCATAACATCAAAATGCCAACAAAGGCCTTATGTGGTTCCAAAATAGTGACAACATAAAAAAAAAAACTTTTCTTCACAATCAGGCTCACAAAGCTCAACAATCCAGACAATCAATCCCTACAGCCAAAAAAAAAGCCTGGCTACTACTCAACCTGACAGCGAACCTTGGCAAGATCCACATGGTGCTGAATTCGGGTGCAAAAAAAAAATGTACAAATTCTGAGAGTAAAATGGCTTCCACCTCAATGGCCTGAGAGGCCAAACAGTGTGCCCCTGAGAGAGCAATTTTTAAAGATATAAAGATAAAGCCAAAGATACAGTAAAAACTCCAAAAGTTTAAAAAAGCCCAAATTGTGATCATCCAAAAAAAAAGTTACAAAAAACAAGCAGAGAGAATTTTTTAAAAATGCTGCAAGAGCTAAAATCCCTAAAAGTTCCACAAAGGTAAAATCACCCAAACCATTAGAGCTTACTACCAGAACAGATTGCATCAAATGCTAAACATAAAACTGTAAGACTTAATGTTTGCCCTGCTAGATGTTAGACTTGCTTTGTTTCCAATGCTTTATACTCTCATTTGTAACTTTTAAAATGATAATGTTTATCTTGTGCTTTTACATTTCAAAAGTGTTTAACCTTGTTTCATTTATACAGGGGGTTACAGTTAAGAGTTTGCTCATAGATCTTTAAAAAACTTGAGATTTAGACCTTTCAACAATACTAAAACTGTTAAGACTTTGACAACTCTTAGAGATAGACTAAATGTCTTTATATAAAAATATACATGAGTTCTGGGGGCCAGGGGTAAAATGTCATGGTTTATGTCAGTGGCCCCCAGGCTTCATGCATTTATATTATGCATTTGTGATTGGTTTATTGTGTAGTGCTTAGATTAATGATGTCATTGCTACACCCACATAGGTGTAAAACCAACATACAATACAATGACAAAAAAGGTGTGTTTCTTTCTCTTGCTAGTTTCTGCCTTGCTATTTGCAGCTGCCAAAAACCGCAGTCCTGCCATGCCACCCTGCCTTGGAGCCAACTAAATGTAAACTAAAGCCTCTCAAAACTATACAAGATAAACCTTTCCTTTCTCAACTTTGGGCATCAGATATTTTGTCTCAGCAACAAATAAAAAACAAATAAAAAATAACTAAGATGAGATTTTCTTTCACAATAGCTAGCTACGATCCTTTCAGACCTTTTCAAGGTCTGAAAGTCTATCTTCAGGCTCTTTCAAATGTATTTGCCAGATATTGATTGACTTTTTAATTATCTCTTTGAATCTGTTTTTTTGCATGGTAATTCATTTCTATATTGTTCATTCAAGGTTTCCATAATTTTCCTGTACTCCTCTTTTTATCATTGTCTTCTTTAAATATTATTGTCAATTATTTCATTATGTTTGTGCTTTTTTCTTTTACCTGTGATATTATTTTTCATCTGATTACTTTTACATTCTCATGAAATTGTTTCTTTACTTCTGTTGCTAACATTTTGGAGATTTCAGATGTGTGACTTCCATTTTTTTTTCATAACCATATCTCTCAGACTTGTCTTGTGTGGACTGGATGTCAGAGACTGCCTTTTACCCCTGGTCTTGACATTCTCCTGGGTTCCGTCCAACAAGCTAGTTGTGAAGTCCCAGGCAATCTGCCCTTTTGCTGCCCCTTTGTGGTGTATGGGAATGAGATGACAGCAGCTGGCAAGCATACATAGGTCTCTATTTTCCTAATCTCAATTGTATTAATTTCTACTCTGATTTTTATCACTTCCTCCCTTGTATGAAGTTTTGGTTTGACCTGCTTTTGTTTTACTAGAAGCTAGAGGTTCAGCTTTAGTTTTTCATCTATGATCATTTTGCTTTCCTAATGTGAAAGTTCACTGGTATAAAATTTCCTGTTGGTATTGCTTTCATTGCATTACATATATTCTGTTATATTGTATTGATATTTTCATTTAATTGTAGATACTGTTTCATTTGTCCTTTAATTTCATCTCTAACTCATTTTTTGTTCAGGAGGGTATCATTTAGTTTCCATGGGCTTATGTACTTTTTGTGGCTTGTTTTGTCATTGATTTACAATTTGATTACACTATGGTTAAATAATATACATGGAATTATTTCAATTTATTTGTATTAATTAAGCATGCTTTATGATTTAGTATGTATCAGGAGCTTATAAGACTTCCTGTCTCCTAAAATGAGTGTACAGCTAAGGGTTAATAAATGAGAAATTGTAACTTGATTTAACTCTCCAGGAAGGTCAGAACTCTTGGAGTTAAGACAGAAACTTCTCTGGACTGCTAGTATTTATTTGGTTTGTGGCAAATTGTGTTGCATGCATGAAATTGAAGTCAATAGCTGTGGTAAAGGCAGGGACCTGAGGAGGACTTTGTGCATTTAGAACAAATATATTCCAACAGTACTTCTTTCTAATTAGTACTACTATGTCATCTCAAAGTTGGTAGCACTATCTCATTTCGAAGTTGACAGATTATTGATCTTGAATTCTGAGTTTCAGTTCCCCATAGCTATAGCTTATCTTGTCTTCAGAGACTGAGAATATGAGCTTTCTCAATATAATCAGACAGTGATGTGATCTATAGCTTTACTCTTATACAGTCCAGTCCCCAACAATTCCTCATTTTGACGTTGTAATTACATCAGTTCAAACACTGTGACTTTTATTTGGAAAGGTCTAGGCATTGTTGAATTTAATGCCAACAGTAGCAGACTAGTAATAGAAATAAAAGACAAAAGTATATTAATATAATCAAGCCAATGTAGAATCCAAAGTGAGCTTCATGGCAGTAGACTCCAGTATATATTTGGATATCTCTCTTCATTGCTGCACACAAAATTGTGTTTCATGACCTGTTCACACTCAAGCATGTGCTTGGCCTCTTGTTATTTAATGTAATAGGGCACTATCTTTTTGTTTTAGACATATTTATAGGACTTGTGCTCTAGTGTTCCTTGTCAATTTGTCTTTTTGCCAATGAAGTTCAGGTGAAATAGATTTACTTTCTGTAATTGGGTTTAAAGTATAGTAAATGTACCAAGGTTTAATTGCACTTATGGGGAGGAAGCAACTGTTCTCCCTCTTTTTGCTTGTTTCATTAATTTTTAAGAAGTGTAGTTTTGAAAGGCTGGCCTTTAATGAATGTATCTTTGGCTGTAATTGTTTTTCAAATAGGTGTATGTGTGTGAAAAGTCCTGCACTATCTGTTTGAACATTAATAACTACCCTAGCAATCTACACTATCGTCCCTTGTGCATAGCTTTATTTAAATGTGGCTTAGGGAAAAGTGGATATAGTTTTTATCTAACTGATTGAAGCTTAGAATAGTTCATGTAGAGTGGATTGTACTCAGGAACCTTCTCCAGAGAGCAAATCTAAAGCACCTGAGGAAAAAATCATATTGTGATTTAGCAGTTATAAACTGCCTTTACAAGGTAGATCTATTGGAGTCCAGAAAAAAGAGTACAGCACATTTAGTGTTCATTTCACCTGTATGATCAGTTTGAGTTTGGCAGCTTCTAGGCAATAATAAACAATACTTTTTAGAAGTTAGAGTATGTATAATCAAGGCATGAGCACTGAAATAGAAAGCCAGATTTGGGAAAGAGCTGAGTCAAATTGTTTTTAAGGGAGTAGAATAGCAACTGTAATCCTCAGGCTCTGAGATCACTCACTAATATTTTGTCATAAATTTCTCCAGTTTTAGCTGTAGGAAGGTGGAGAACTTTGTTGTTTTGAAGCACAATTATAGATGAAGAATTTCATTGTTTTCGTATATATTTTTTGAATATTCATTATCAAGTTAAAGTGAGACCTGTGTCAATTAAAATTAACTTCTTGCTGTCTATCAAGGTCAGTTAACTCTTCTCAGACACTACTTTGGTACAATATATAGAGCCTCTTATCTTCTCTGCCAGTGTCAGTAACCAGAATTGGTCATAGCCTTGCTTGATCATTTTGTTTTTTGTGAAAGCTTTTGAGACAGTTTTCTCTTGGTGATTCTCCTTAGACACTGCACCCTATTGATGCCCATCCTCTGAGGTCCAACTTTCTCCCTGATCAGGAGGCTGAGTGACTCATGAATGTTGTAGGATCTCATAGAAAATTTTCCTGCATGTAGTGAGTCCTCATTGACTTCAGCTGGCCATGAACATCACATTGGATGTTCTCTTTGTACAGTTATTCTTTCTAGTTCTAGTCCTTAAACTTTAATTGGTAAGCACCTAGTAGAGAAGATTAGTGACACTGGTATTGTAATGGGAGCAGTGAAATTGATTATTATAAATTCATTTACCTACCAAGTATTCTGAAACATGAATTACACCCAGAGGACTGTTATTTCTTTTTTTTTTTTTCTGTCTTTTTCGTTTTTATCAGTACCAGAGATCGAACTCACGACTGCCTGCTTGCAAGGCAGGCACTTATGCCGCTGAGCTAAACCCCCAGCCCCACGGACTGTTATTTCTTATCATAGCTGTTTTAGTATTTGCATCCCTGTAGAATGTTAACTGACAATTAAATAGTTTGTGAAGAAGACTTGAGATCAACAGACACATAATATGTCAGCATGACAATAATAATGATATTTTAACACATTTAAGTGTTCATCTTAATGTAGGAAAGTGGCAAATATGACATACATGTGAGGGTATTATTTGATTGGCAAACTCATGTTGCTTTGACTATATATCCTTTATCACAAGTAACTGGAGCACATGAGAAAATCAGATATCTAATTCTAAAGGAACTATTTATCACCATAAGGAATCTTGGTTTTATTATATCTTAGAGGACATATACACTTGGAGGCCATGCATATATTTTAAAGACAAAAAACAATAAAAATAAAGATACAGAGTTTCAACAACAAAATAATGGAAAACTGACAATGGTCAACACATTGTATATTGTTATCTTTAAAATGCTTGCTCAGATTACAAGGTATACACATGAACATAGTTGATCAAACAATATAAGCACAAACCACTCACTATCGTCAACAAAGGGCAATCAGTAGCAAAATTATTTTAGCTATTTTTGTGTAGAAATATATGTATATTTTCCTTTACCCTTCCTTCTTTTAACTTTTCAACCATCTCAGATGTTCTTTGATTTAGGGATGTTTATTTAATTTTCACAATATCTACTGTAGATTTTGGGTCTCATTTATTTTTTCAGATTCTTACACTAGAAACATAATATGATGTTTACACATAAGGGCATATGGGTCTAGTTTATTTCACTTATAAGTATGGAGGCTAGTTGCACTCATCTACTTATAAGAGCCTCAATTTACTCTTTCTTTATAACTGACTACTAATTCATTATATAAAAACAACACATCTTTTAAATCCATTCCTCAGTTGATGATATTTGAGTTGTTTACAAGATGTAGCTTTTACAAGATGTGCTTCTATAAACATTGTTGCACATACATTACTGTGCTATGAAATTTTTAATGCACCTGGGAAAATATCCAGAAAGGGAATTAAAGGAAACTGGACCACTAATCCTAATTTTACTGAGAAAATTCTACATTGATTTCCACAAAGGTTATATTACACTATAGCCACAGAATAGTAGACAAAAGTTCCTTTTTCCTCAAAGCCCCTCCAGAATTTATTGCTTGATTTCTTGATGATAATGACTCTTTGTAGGGTGTGAAGGAATCTCAGATTGTTTTAATTTGCATTTCTTGTATGAGCAATGATGTTAAACAATTTCATTTATTTGACATTTGTATTTCTTCATCTGAGAAGTGTGTGCTGATCTCTGATATCCATTTTTGGCTCATTTTTTTTTTAATATGGGGGTCTGATTTTTTCAATTCTTTATATGTTCTAAACAGAAGTATTTTCCTGGAGGAATAGTAGGGTAACATTTTTTCTAATGTTCTGGGTTTTTTTTTTTCATTCTGTTGGTGTATTCTTTTGAGATGAAATTTTTTTTAATAAGTGACATACCAATTGTTGATCCTGTGAAGTACTTCCTTTGCAGTTTCCTTTTGGTTTATGTACTCTCAGACTACTCCTATTTTGTCATGATTTCTACATAGTTTATCCTCCAGTAGACTTAGTGCTTCTGTTTTAATATTTAGAATTTTTATCCATTTTTATTATGGTGATAGACATGGGTGTTTATTTCATCCTTGGCATATAGACAACCATTTTTTCCAAAATCATTATTAAAGAAATTATCTTTCTTCCAGTGAACATGTTTTGTAAATTTGTCAAAGAAAAGGTGACTGTGTTTTTAGTTGTGTCTACTACTTCTAGTCTGTTCCATTGGTCCTCAGGTCAGGTGGGGTTTTTTTGGTTGTTTTATTTTTTGTTTTTTGGCAGGTGCCATGCTGATTTTTATGACAGTAGATTTGTAATATAATTTCAAGTCTGGTGTTCTGATGCCTGCTGAATTGCCTTTGTTGCCCAGGATTGCCTTTGGCACTCTGGGTCTCTTCTGTAGCTAAATTAATTTTAGTAATGTTTTCTTTATATCTGTGATTTATGCTAAAGAGATTGGAATTGGGATTGCCTTAAATCTGTATAAAAGTTTTGGGAGTATGACAATTTTCACAATGTTAATTTTTCCTATCCATAAGCAAGGGATATATTTCTATTTTTTGATATCCTCTTTGACCTTTCTTTTAGAGTGTTATAATTTTCAATGTATAGATCTTCCATTCCCTTTGTTAGAGTGATTCCTATATATTTCACTATTTTAGCTGCAACTGTGAAAGATATGGTATCCCTAATCTCTCTCTCAGTGAACTTATCATAATTGCTCTTTATTTTTGAGTGTTAATTGTATTTAACTATGCTACTGAATTTACCAATTCTAGAAGTCTTTTGGTGGAGTTTTTAGTCTTCTATGTAGAGTACCATGTCATCTGTAATTAATGATAATGTCTTCCTTGATTCTCATACAGTTCAGTCAGTAATCCGTCAAGACCTGGGCTTTTATTTTTTGGTAGTATTTTAATCACATTTTCAATTTAATGAATTTCAATTTAACTGATATTGGCCTATTCAAAACTTTTATATCTTCTTAAATCAGCTTTGGCAATTCATCTATTTCTAGGAATCTGTCCATTTCTTCTGTGTTCCCTGTCTTTGGCAAGAAAAAATTTTCAAAGTATTGATGATCTTCTGAATTTCCACAGTATCTGTAGTGATTTCAAATTCTTCATTCCTTGTTGCATGAATTTGAGTTTTTTTGTTTTGTTAAAGATGATTAGGTACTTATCAATTATTTTTATTCTTTCAAATAACCAACTCTGTAATTCATTAATTCTTTGTACTATTTTCTTAAATTCAACTTAGTTAATTTCTGTTCTGGTATTTATACCTTCCTTGTATGGTCTTTGGGCTTCACTTACTCTTCTTTTTCTAGAAGCTAAGATTGTAGCATTAGGTTGTTTATTTTAGTACATTCTATTTTGCTGATGTGAAAATTCATATAAATTTACCTATTCATATAAATTTACCTATTAGGACAGTTTTCGTTGCATCCCACAGGTTTCCGTAACTTTATTTGCATTTTCATTTGATTGTAGGCATTTTATAATTTCTTCTTTAATTTTGTCTGTGATCTGTTTGTTGTTCATGTGGATGTTATATATTTTCCATGTGTTTATGGAGATTTTGTGGTTTCTTTTGCCACTAACTTCTAATTTTATTGCAGTATGGCCAGATAATATAATATGCATGGGATAATTTCAATTAATTTCCTTTTACCTAAGCATATTCTGTGGGATAGTGAATTGTGTGTGTTAGAGAACATCCCATGTGCTGCTGAAAATGTGTATTCTGATGTTGTTGAGTGGAACACTCTGTAAACATATACTAAGTTCTTTGGTTCCCAGGTTTTGTTCAATTCTGTTATTTCTTTGCTGAGCTTTTTGTTATTGACCTGTCTCTTTGTGACAATGAGTTATTGAGGTCCCCCAATATAATTGTGGTGTTCTTAATATGCATTTTTCATGTCTGTTAAAATTTATTTTATATAGTTACATGCTTCCATATTTGGTGCATATATATTTATGACTGCTCTCTCCTCCTTGAGTTTTTCTCCTAACAAGTGTGTGGTGACCTTTTAAAATTATTTTTTAAAATTTTTTAAGTTTATTTTGGTTTTAAAAACTGAGGAAAAAAGGATAAAAATGGTACAGAATTTCAAAAATAGGAAATTAACACTATTGAATATATTGTAAACTGATTTTGACAGTAGTTGCTCAGATTACAAGATTTCAACATGAAAAACTTATCAAACAGTAAGATGATGAAAACAAAGCTTATATTTGATGAACTAACAGAAATTAATAGTATAGTTATCTATCATTTATATATTTGCATATGCACATATATAAGTATATATATTATACATATATATAATCTTTCCCTTCTTTCTTTTCTCCTTTCCCCTACCCCAGTTGTTCTTTCCTTTCAAGTACTTTTTCTTTCTCTCTCATTTTCACAATCTGTATTGTACATTTTGAATCTTATTTACTCTTTTTTATTTACACTAGGGAGACAATACAATATTTACACATGTACATGAGAATTCATTTCACTCTAATATGGTCTCTATTTGCATCTATTTACCTATAAAAGCCTCACATTTATCCTTATTTATAGCTAATACTCCATTGTGTAAAAAATAATGCATTTTTATCCATTTCAATTATCTTCATTTGAAGTTCACATTTCCTTCAATCAAAATAGCTACCCATGCTTTTTCTGGTTTACTGTTACCTAGATTATTGTTTTCTGGCCTTTGGATTTTACTTTGTGAGTTTCTTTTTGAGTTAAATATTTTTCTTATATACAGAATATGGTTGGATTTTGTTTCTTGATCCATTCCATCTGTCTGTTCTTTCTATTACTGATGAATTGAGGCTATTTACATTGATGATAACAACTAATGTGTTTTGGTTTGTCTTTATCGTGTTATTTTCCTATTGATTACTCCCTATTTTCCTTTCTGTTTAATTGCTTGCTCTTCTTGGTGGTTACTGTCTGGTTTGATTCTTGGAATTGTCATTTTGTCTTTGTCTGGAATGTCTTTCAGTATCCTTTGTATTGTTGTTTTAGTTGTTATGCATTTCTTCAGTTGTTCTTTGCAATGGAAATATCTTTTTTTCCCATTAAATGTGAGAGATAGTTTTGCAGAGTATATCAACCTGATTTGGAAGTTGTCTTTTTTGGTTACTTGAAAAATATTTCACTCTAAGCTCTCCTTGCCTTGAAAATTTGTGTTAAGAAGTCTGCCTTGATTTTGATGGGGGTTATCTTTATATGTGTGTGTGTGTGTGTGTGTGTGTGTGTGTGTTTGTTTTTTTTCCTCAAATAGCTGTTAATGTTCTGTTATTATGCTGAATTTCTAGCGTAGTGATTAGTATATGTCTGAGTGTAGACTTATTTTGGTTTGACTAATTGAGCTTCTGTGACTCAGTTATCTCTATATTGGTTTCTATTCTCATACTTCGGAAATTTTTTGTATTCCTGGTGCAAATAATTTTTGTCATTCATGTTCACTCTTGCTTTTTCACTGACACTATTACTATATTATTTTTCTTTGTGTTGTATTGTAGCTGTTGAATTGTTTTATAATACTTTGTTATTTTCAGGAGATCTTTCCTTTCATGATGGGTAGCTGTCGTTTCATAATATTTTGTTATTTTATAGAGATCTTTCCTTTCATGATTGGTAGCTGCAATCATTTCTTCAAAATCTGAAAGTCTGCCTTCAATTTTGTTCAAAAAGTTTTGCCAGCTTTAAGTGGAATTTTTGACTTCCTAGATATCTGCTTTAATCCATTCCATGTATTCTTTTTCATTACTGTATTGATAATTCATGATTTCCATCCTCCTTTTCTCATCATATATTTTCTTATTTATCTCTGTCTAGATTTGCTGATCTTTAAAAATGTTGACATTTCTTTTGTTACCTGAGAGATTATTTATGAAAATATTTCCTCTATATTCTCACGAATTTGTTTCTTTACTTTGGTTGTTACGATTTCAGCAATTTCAAGTGTGTGTCTTCTATTTTATTCTTTGTTAGTGTCTCCTGTACTTACTCTGTGTGGGCTTCAGATCTGAGATTGCATTTTGCCTCTTCATTTTGTCATTTTCTATTTCAAATTTTTTATTTTGTTTTCTGTGATGATCTTTGTGAGTTTTTGTAGTAGATAGCCATATCACCAGTATCATGGCCTCTCTGAGCAAAGTCTGTTCTTCAAGGATGTTTTCAGCCAAGTTCTGCTCTCTTTCTGAGCTGGCTGCTCACCTTGTGCAGGCCTCAAACATCTATTGGCTTATACTTTTATTGTTACTTCATAGTTTTCATTATCTCCAGTCTCTTCTCTCCATCTATTGTGTCTTATTTGGGACTGTGCTAACTACTTGATTGCTGATGTTCCTTCTGGTCTCAGCCTTTCTAAGTGGTTCACTTCACTCCTGACAGTAGCAAGGGGAGGAGGGATTTCCCTACTCTGGCATTATTCACTTGTGTTCTTGTGATGGCAGAGGGGCAATGAGAGTGACCACTGCCTCTTGTGCCCTTCACTAAGGTTACCATGATGGCAGAGGGATGATGATAGTGACTGCCACCTCAGGCACTCAACATAAATACTTTTAATACACCATGAGATTAACCATAATGAATGTTATAACTATATAGAAAATAATTTTTAATTTAGTTTGTCCCGAGATCATCTTTTAAAGAAACCTTGTTGTTTTACCAATAGAAAATTTAGCCTTTTAACCAATACCAATGCAAACATACTATATTACTTTTATTTTATAAACATACCACAATAATACATGTAGCTATATTTATTGGAGTGCATCTCCCATTAAGTTATGAATATCATTGGGGTCCCATTAATGAACAATATCTAGAATAAGGTATTTCTAGACAGGTTCTTTTTCATTCACACAAGGGGACTCCTGTCCAACAGTCCTAAGTCTCTATTTAATTATTTTAACAAATATTTAATGACATCTGAGAGCTAGATAATGGTAATTAACATATTATTTTTGAGCAATGAAAGACTCTCAAATTATTGTGCAAAGAGAAAGACATGGATTATATTTGTAAAGCTAATGTTACCATTATGATCAGCTGACAATCAGGATGGAAGCATGTCTTTGGTTTTAATGACATCTATAAACCAGGTTAAAATATAGACAATGATTTCAAAAATCCAAAAATGCAAAAATAAAAATTTTTTTTATCTCAAACAAAACAGCTTTTATACATTAGACATACAAACAAACAAACACACATTAGTTAATATGTTTATAAAAGCAACATACACTCAGATGTATTTGTTCTAATTGAATTATAATATCTCTTTTATAATTTTTAAGTTGCGGTTTATAAATAGACTAGTCAGACTTTGTAAGTAAATTAACAGAGATCTCGGATAAGAATTTGAAGCAGCAGAAACTTTTTACTCATAAGTAATATTTCTTTTGTGTTTTATTTTGTCTTTAGAAGCTTGAAAACACCATACCCTGTTTTTCTTTTATTTATAGCTCAGCTTGTTCACTGTCGTTCTTTTTGCCACTTATTCAGATCTTTTTCTAGTAGCATTTGTGTGACCCATCTCTATAAGATTTAATACAATTTGGGTCAACATTACATCTTCAGAAACTTTTAGATAATTTTCAGATTACATTTATGGCCCTAACCACTTGTCACTCTGCTAAGGCTCCAGCTGGGACCATGTCCTGCCTTCTAGTTCCAGGTTTCCAAGATAACAAAGCACCTGCTGCAAAGATTTGATATAGTTTTTTTTTCTGTTTTCAGTTTTTAATCTATATTTCTAAATGTCAATTAAAGCAGGATAATTTAGGCCACTTACATGAGGAATGTGTGTGGGCTGTCTCCTCTGAAGCTATAGTAATTATAGGCACATGCTATTATGCCCATACAGTTTCATTGTCAGTATGATGGAACTGCCACTATTAGATGATGTAGGAGCAGCAACATTGCTCCTCTATATTAGAGGGCAGGCACCAGGGCATCATGCATGGGCAGAGGTGAGGAACATGGTGGCTGTTTTTTTCTTACACATTTAGATCACAGTGACACCATGCACAAGGGAAAATTTGAGGCCATCTGGAAATCCATGCAGTTCAATCCAGAGTGTGCAGCTGGGACACAGTTCACATCCTCCTCTGTGATCAACATGATGTTTTTACAAATCAGACATTTGGGTTTTCCTAAATTTACATTTATTGGTACAATTTAGGTATACAAAATGATCACATTCATTATAGGAAATTTGTATCTGTACATCTTGATTCCTATTTTTTCCTCGTTTCCATTTCCTCTTGCCAAATCCCTTTCTCCTCCCCATTTACAAAGCTCAGTTCTCATTTCATTTTTAATTTCTCATTTTAAAATTTCCTTTCCTTCCTTTCCCCTCCCTATTTACCTTTTCCTTTCAATGTTTTTTTTCATATTCTACAATATCTCTTGTATTTTTATGTTCTTATTTGAATTTTCAGTTTTTCACACAAGAGAGATAATTATATTCACACATGTGTGCATGTGTGTGTGATTTATTTCACTTTTGATGATGATTTCAAGTTCCATCCATTTATCTATGAATGTGTTGATTTTTGTATTTCTCCCAGCAACTCAAACTCACAACCTCAACATTGCTGTCACATATACCAGCCTCTAAAATTTTGCAGATACAAGCCACTGAATTTTTCTATCAATTTTATCTGATTCTGAGTTTCTCCCAGGAGGTAGTGGTGCAAAGGTTGTATTTTACATGTGCTGTGATCCATGCAATTCTTGCAGTTCTTGCGGTGAAGGACCATGAGAGAATGAGAAAACAAAGAGACAAAGCTGAGGTCAGGTGGAGCACTTATCCTCCTTATGGGAGGAAAAGAACTGCCCCTGAATGGCAGGGGCCTTTATACATTTTAGCAACTTAATGTCATATGACACCCCATTGGACTAGCAGCACACTGTTTAGGTCATCATGGAGCTAGGTGTTTTTTGTGCTAAAGCCTCTTTTTTTTACATGGCTTGCCCCAGTTGCTCTTTTTTCTTGGCAATTTCATGCTCCATACTTTTATTTGTGGTCAATTTTTAGCTTTAATGGCTCCCAACATTCCTGAGTTCCTCTGTGGGTGGTGACTCTGGTGCTGGTCAAAGTGGCCCCTTTGTAAAGTGTCTGCCTTGTTGGATATCTGCTGTAAGCATCTTTATTTTCTCTGTGACTGAGGCAGAAGTCTTTGGAAGAAAGCTCCGTATTAGATTTAAGACTGACTGAACTAAATTCCAAGTTGAAAAGATCTCAGGGAAAACCATTTTTTCCATGTCACATACCTGTTTAAGACTTTTTTCTAATTTGTTTACAATTGCCTACATCCATTTGTCCTCCTGAGGAAACCATGGAGCACAGGCTGGAGAGAAAGAATGAAGGAAATAGCAAAAGAATATTGATATGACCATGAAACACTGGAGACAATGTTCATTGACCCGAAAATCAAAAAATGAAAAACAGTTGAGAAAAGAGAAAAAGAAGACAAACTGAACAAAACAAAGAATAAAAGTGAAAAGCTAAATGACCAAAAAAAAAAAATAGAAAAAGAAAAATGGAACAAATAAACAAACTAAAAGAAACAAGAAATTGTCAAAGACCAGGTTACATGAATGTCAACTTGCTGACTGTGAAGAGACATCTGGCTGTGTGGGAAAGGCTCACAGTCACAGTACTCTCAAATCAAGATAACACCACAACTGAGGAAATTGAGGACATGGGCTGTTGATACTCTATTCTAGAGTAACAGAGCTGTCAACCTTACAGATCAGACATTTCTCTTAACTGGCAAAATTTACTGATTTGAGAAGTCTTGGAACTAACTTCCCAAAGTCCTCCTCAGTTCCTGCCTTCCCTCAGTACCTCATTCCTTTGTTTGAACACTAAATAAATATGGGCTGTTCAGAGAAGCTCTTAACTTTATTCCTAGAGAGTCTTTACTCCCAGGAAATTTTGACCTTCCTGGACTTCCCACAAACCATAAGTCCCTTGCCTGTTTTTATTTAGGCCATTTGCCATACATTCATTTTAGGAGATTGGGGGCCTGAGCAGTCCCCAAGAAAATTCCTCTGGTGCCCATAGTCCTGTGGTAGTGTCCAAGTCAGAGCCCAAAATTCTTCTAGGTAATCAAGCCAATTCTACAGTAGGAATAATGTTGGGTTTGAGATTGGTCTTGGCCTTGGGATTTTAGTGTTCAGGCCAGTCTTCAGCCAGCATCTTTCTGCATGTCTCTCAGCACACTACCCATGTCTCCTTAACCTGTTTGTCTCTGTTATTCTCTCAGTTGCTGTGGCACCCTTAGAGAGACCACCAAGGGATGTTCCCAGTCCCATGTATATTTGTCTCTTCCCAGGTCTTTCTCAGCTTCCATTGTTCCCATCTCTGTCTTATCATGTTGTGTATCATACAGTGGAGGTGGGGTGCTTTTACTGCTGCAGAGACAGCCCAAGTATACTTGATCTCCATTCAATCTCCTCTCCAGTATGTGGAGTGTCAAACTCCCACTTGTTATTCTGCAGTGGCCCAAGACTACATAAATCCCATGCTTCTGTATCTCTCTGTCAATCCACTAGTCAGAGGGCAAAGAGAGTAATTCTGTTTCACTCACTACTTTCACCACGTCTGGTTGATTCCTATCCTTGTTGCTATTAGTGCTTGCATTTAGCCACTATGTCACACATCAAAATAAACAAATAAATAATACAGTGCAAACAAAAACAGGTAGACTATTGTGGAGGGAGCAGTTTTCCAGTTGCTCTGCCCTGTGTGTGCTTGCCAACCAAATTTGTTGCCAGGGTGCAGTGGAGGTAGGTAAAAAGGCCAAGGCACTTCAAATTCTAAATATATGTATGTTATGTGGCTTGATTTAGTCTTAGTATTGCAGTTTTTTTGAAACTCCCTACAATGACAGTTCTTGCTCTACAAACAGGTGGCAGTTCCATTGGAAGCTCTTTGTGCTGGTTCACTGATTTATAAAGTACTGTGTCTGTTTTATTTGATTTACAAGCTTCTCATTTTGGATTGATTTTGATATCAAGATGTATATGCTTCCTTTCTTTTTTTTTTTTAATTACCTGTCTTTCTAGTTGATTTTCTCTGAGTAGCTTCCACATGGTGCTTCCATTCAGCCATTATGAACATTCTAACTTGGATTTGTTATAGAGAGCATGCAGTTATGTTTTCTTTTCTCATCTCATTTAACAGTCTTTGTCTTTGAATTGTTGTATTTATGCTACTGAAGTTTAAAGTGACTGTTGGTATAGTTGGATCAATATGTACAACATTTATTATGGTTTTTTATTTACTGCCTTTGTTTTTTATTTCCTGTTTTATTTTGAACTTTTCTGTCCTTTAGAATTTTGAGGCTTTATTCTAGTCCTGTAATCTCCTTTTTTAGAATATTGAACAAAATTTTAAAAATCTTTTCATTTGTTGAGCTGAAGTTTGCATTATACATTTATGACTAGTATAAGTTCATATTTAATTGGTTTATTGCTTCAAATATTACTTATATTTCTTTCTCTGTATTGTCATTACATGTATGTCACATTTTATACAGCTATGTCATGGTTGTTCAATAATATATTGAGTTTTAGTTTTAATTATTCTTTGATTTACATTTTGTATGTTGGTACTGACACATTTGAAAACTCAAATTCTTTTGTCAGTTAAACCCAGGCTGTTGATGAGCTTATCAAATGTTATTAATTCCTGTTTCAGTATTTTTGATCTTCAGTATGGAATTCACAGTTTCAAATTTTTTCTTGAATACTGACAAAATATTGTGTATATTTATGGTGTATAAAATGATGCAATAATATATATTTATACACAACATGGGACAACATGAGATGATTGAATTAACCTAACTAAAATATCCATCATTACTAACATTTCCTTTCATTACTTTGTTAGAATTTCCATATCTGCTTTATATTAGTCATCTGTTATGGTATGTTATGTACTTTCTTCATGAGTGAACTATCATTTTAAATTTGTTTTGATTTCTTAAATTTTCTTAAATAAGTACGTATCAGTACTTATTCTGTTTCTTCAAACTTTTTCTTTTTAAGATGTTTTGTAACTTTTTGTTGGGAGCTGAACATGATGTATTAGCTAAACAAACTGTGTTAAATAGACCTTTGTTGGTCAGGAGACAAAGTGGTAAGAGTGGAATTGTTATTTAGTCGTAATATCTCGGTCTTTCAGGTTCCGGGGCCTATGAGTTGTGACCTTATTCAGTGCTTCTCAGGATTTTTTTCTTCCTTTAATTGAAACATGATGGTTATAGCAGTTTGGAGTTGTATATTTTTCTTCTATCTGGTTGGTTAGGTACTCATCAAATCACAGTAGTCTAGGCTACAGTAAAATAATTTTTCTTGCAAGATGGACCCTGTCTACAGTTATTGCCTATAGAAAGACTATGAGGACAGGAGCTTGTGCTCACCTTGTGGATCATACCTACTGCTTGTGCAGTCTGTTCTACTGCAGATTTTCTCCTTAAGTAAAAATTTTTCCTTTTACTTTATCTTGGAAGCTACAGTGAGCTGGTTATAGCTGTGCAATTCATGGAGAAAATACAGAATTTCCTTGTACTTCTCTACATTATATTGTTTCTTTAATTTTTCTGTATATTTAGCAATAATTTTTTGGTCAGATTGTTTTTTACTCTGGTGGAACTGCTTATCTCTCTTTTTGTTCTCTAAGTTGTTTTCCAGTGTCAAGATTCTGAATTTCAGAAAGTTTGTCTTACTGTCACCCACCACTTCACCATTTTCTCAGTAACCTTTTTAGTGCTAATATTTTTGAGGCCTTGTTTTTCTTATTTCAAATATGAATACCCAATAGATATGTTATAGTTTTTATTTTACTTTATTATTTTCACATTTTATAAATATGAATAACTAAATTTCCTATTAAGTATTATAGAATAAAAGTATGCTCTTTTACATAGCATATAGCTTAAAGGAAAAAACTGTTAAGCTGTCACGCAATTTATAAGGAAATATTTGACAGATGTCTCAGCAATGCATTTACAACATTGAAATTGTTGAGAAAGACAAAATTCTACAACTGCCATTCTTAAAAGAGAAACCTTATCCTTTAGGAATTTTTATTAATATAAATAATTTTAGACTTCATCAAAAGAGGAAGTAAAATGCAGAATAAAAACCAGTAATAATTCACAACCTTTCCAGGTCCTGAAACTAAGATAACTGGCAAACAACATAGTGAAATGAAACAAAAAGAACTGTAGGATTCAAGGAAAAAAAGAGGAAAGCGAGAAATTGGAGAAAATGAAGCTAATTCAGAGGAATTAATGAAGAAGTTCAGAATGTTAGCATTGGCTCCTAGAGAAGGAAATATGTCTCAGAAAATATAAGGTAAGTGCTGCAAGGTTTAGCAACCGCAGTGATAAACAGCACACTAGCATAATAAGCAAAAATAAGAGTCCACACTTATTGTAAGCTTCAAATATAGTGCATGGCTTTAATCTGAAAGTAACTCAATAAGGTAGGCTAGTGTTGGAGAAGAAATTCACTTTGGCCTCCACAATATTAAGAAATGATATAATCAGCAGGCATTTTTTAGAAAGAGTTTATTGTTTAAGATTGAGCTACTTTGGGAATCAAAAGTCACAGAAGAAGAATGCTTTAAGATTTCTGGGGTCCTCCTACTGCAGAGATTAGGTGAGGGTTGGCCATAAGAAGTATGCCCATAGTGGCAATGCTGGTTATGGATTACTCAGAAAATTCAGCAATGGTTAACTGAAGATGTGGAGGGCACAGTGATTGTATCCTCCTTAGGGAGAAGCCTAGTTGTTTGCTTGTGGTTTTTAGAGGGGGTTAACTCTGAATATGCTTGAAGTCCAGTCGACTACTTTGACCCTTAATATCTACTTCCATGACAGCACTTAGTACTCTGATATTTTTCATTTGCTAACATGATAAGGGATAGATAGATAGATAGATAGATAGATAGATAGATAGATAGATAGAATATGCTTGTATGTTTGCCACATGCTATGGCATAGGGGCTTCTGGAGCACGCTGAGTATCTCACAAGACTATGGGCCACAAAGCTAGCTGAAGATAGCAGTTAGTTGAGGTGGGCACAAAACACTAAAGAAAACTGGAATGATTATAGCCCTGACACAGACTAAACAGCATTGACTGACTCTGCCCAGTGGCAAAGGTAGGACAGATTTGGCTTTCACACAACATCACATATTTGTTAAAATACAAAAGCCCTAGTTGTGATTCACTACTACTTTTCCATGTCTGGTGTATTCCATTAGCACAAGTCCCCAAAAGAAAAGTCACTGAAACATGAAAACACGGACAAAAAGTTTGGACCCATTTCTCTTTATCTAAGTTTTAGAATTTTTCTTTAAAATGCTCTAAACAGGGCCTGATGAGGATACTGTTGGGAGCTCAGAGGACCAACATGTTAACAATGATGTACCTGGTAAAGACCAACCTTAATAGGTCTCAGTTGAAAAAGGGTTTACATTGGTAGTTGGACTCCCAGGTATGTGTATTAAGTTCTGGCAGAAAATCTGTCTGCATTCTGTGCATGTACAGAGACTTTGTGGGAGACAGTTTTAGCACAGTAGACTAACCTAAGGAAAGGAATTTCAAGACAGTTTAATGTTCAAAGAAAGCATGGCTAATGTTGAGAGCTTTTAGTCAGCACTACCTTGAGAATCAAGAGGAAATGATTCAGCAGAATAATTTAAAATGCTTTGAGTTTGCCCAAAAAGAATGTGATAGTAAAGATAGGGCCTGCAAAGATAATGCAGAGGAGAATCTGGCTGCTGAAAACACTAGCATTTAAAAAACAAATTTTTAAAACAGGATAATAGAAAAGATGGCCTGAACGTATCATAAGAGCCAGCAGGATTCCATCCTTTGCAGGCTCAAAATTGCAAAGGTAGAGGACTTTGATTTGAGAAAAGAGCTCCTGGGGTACCATGCTCCAGAGTGGCATAGTCTATGGAATAGGTATTGATTCCCCAGAATTCAGTTCCCTGTGCTCAGCCATCCTGTAACTTGGAGGACTTGGTAACAGCCAGGAAGATTCAAAAGGTCTCAGCTACTGCTCTAGCTGTCAACAGAACATGGCATCAACTACATGGCACTGCTTTCACATGCATAAAGGATGCAAGAGTTGTAGTCAGGAAATCTTGCATCCATATTTCAGATAAAGTCCTGGAAGGCAAGGTATTATGTCCCTGAGAGAACTGTGCATATGAAACTGTGAGGATGAAGCCAAAAGTGCAGTGGAGAAGCCAGGATGTTGGAAATTTCCAGGCAAGTGAAACATCCAAGCAAATTCAAGAGAAGTGGGCAAAGCAAACTCAAGAGAGAGACCAAGGGCTGCAAACACTACAGTGCAATAGGGGTGGGCCACCCATACCTTTGGAGTTCATGCCTTGCCATAAATTGCCCTGGGTTTGGAATAGAACTCCTATGGGATTTGATGTTTGTGTTTAGGATTTTGTTCCTGCTTTGGTCCCATTTTTTCTATCCCCTATTTTGTTTTGGCATCAGGATTGCTTACACTGTGCCTTTGTATGGCAGCAATGTTTTAAACTTTCTTTTCACTTGTATAGGTGCTCATAGCTAAGAGTTTGCAATAAATCTAAGAAGACACTTTGGACATGGACATTTCAGCAATGATGAAACTATTTTGGCTTGGGAAACTCTAAGAGATAGACTAAATAGATTTTACATAAAAGAGTTTGCATAGGGCTTTTGAGAAGTGCTTGGATCCCAAGCATCTTGCACTCACGAGGGGATTAATTTATAGCTAAATGTTTTATTAGGACACTCATCAGTGATTAGGTTATAGATAATTGTGATGTTTTAAACTGAAGCCTGGTTGGAGGAGGATGGTTACTGAGAAAGTGAGTGATTCAGAAGGGACTGTCTCCTTTACTCTTCCCTTGATCTTTCTCTGTCTATTTCCTGTTGTCATGACATGATCTATTCCCCCTCCATGAAGCTCCTCTGCCATGCCACCGTGCCTTGGAGCCAGTCAGCCATGGACTGAATCATTTACATACTTTGATCCAAAAAAAAAAAAAAAACCATTTCCTTCTTTATCTTGTGGGTGTCAGGGATTTTTTCCCCCACAGCAGTAGAATAACCAAGACAAACACAAAACCTAAAGACAAAGAGAGTTTGGAGCAGTTTTTTAAGCCCTAAGATAAAACAGTTGTTAAGCTGGGTCTTTAATCCTGCAAAACAAACCATTAAAACAGATGAAGAAATAAAGGTTTCATGGGTAAGAAATTGTAAGGCAATACATGACTACTAAACCAGCATTACAGAAAATAATTAAGGAAATCATACACAGATAGAAGGAGCCCAACAGCACCAAGAAGATCAAAGGAAAAAAATATATCTATATCGGAGATTAGTTAAACAAAGGGAAAAAAATGAAGAAATGAACATTGAAAGAATAATGCAATGACAAGCCTTAGCACATTACAATAATTATATTTTTATTTTAGTTTATTAATATATCAGAGTCCTAGCCAAGATCTGCAACTTTCCATATGAGAGATGTGGTATAAGGATGAAATAAGAATCAGAGACAAATTTAATAATGCATGATGACAGAACTGGAAAGTGAATGTCTCTGGATGGTCAGAGACAGAGACATTTCAAACTAGCCACCATTTATTGAATACAAACAATATTCAGACAGATTTTCAGATGACTCAGAGGCTGGCAGTGATGCTGATGAAAATAATTTCACATGATTTAGAGGGCAGGTTATGATTACATGCTATGATTATATGATATTATGTTGATGTAGACAGTGGGGAGAGAGGGCTGGTTAAGAATGAGTTTGTCCTATCCCCAAAGGGAAAACGTATTTTGATTACTACTAGGTTGTCACGGTACCAGGATATTTTTAGTTGATGTAATCTTTCCTGGGGCATCACAGTATCACAGGAAAATTGAGGTCTAAACTGTGATCAGAGGTATATAGAAGTTTGCTCCCACATACCATGTCCAGACCTCCTTGATAAGGCACAAGGCCATGAACAAGCACTAGTCACAACTTAATTATGAAAAGATTTTTCCTCAACAATTATACAGAATGGTCCTCAACATTAGTACATGTGTGTAGTACATAATGTTCACATTCCATTTGGGAAGATGGTACATGTATATAATACTTTTTTTATTTTAAAGATAATGAAAAACAAAAATGATATAGAATTTCAAAATGAGATGTTAGAAAATTAACACTGGTTATTATATTGCTTATTGTTATCATCCAAATAATTTCTCAGATTGCCTTATATAGGAACGCAAAATGATCAAACAATATAAGCACTAACTGTTCCTTTCAACACACGGATAGAATTAGTAGTACAATTATCTTATCTATCTTGTGTAAATATATTTCCCCTTTCCATTTTTCTACCTTTCCCCATTCTAATTGCTTTTACTTTTAAACAGTCAGATTTCATTGGTACCTTTCAGACATACATAGTGATCACATTCATTTAGAATGTTTGTACCTATACATGATATAACTTTTTCCCCATTCCTCTACTCCCCCTTCAACCCTCCTTCCCATCTCCATTTATAAGTTTGTTTCCCTGTTTTTCTTTCTTTTCTCATTTTTTCACTTTTTCTTTCTTTCATTTCTGCCTTCTCTTCTCTTTTTCCACTCCACATTTGAAGATTTCCTGTTTCACAGTATCTGTTATACATTTTGGTCCTTATTTACATTTTCAGTTTATCACACCATAGAAACAATGCAGTATTTATATATGTGCTCAATTTCACTTAAGAAAATGATCTCAACGTGCATGCAATTACCTACAAATACATTAAGCTTATCCTTTATGGCAAAGTAGTATTCCACTGCATTAAAAAATCACACACATCTTCTTTGTCCATTAACCAGTCGATGAGCATTTGGGTTGTTTCCAAGACTTGGTTATTAAAAACTGGGCTGCTTGTAAACATGAGTATGCATATATCACTGTCGTATAATGCATATAATTCTTTTGGAAAAGTGTCAAGAAGGGAAATAGCTGGGTCATATGGAACCTCTGATTTTGTTTTTTTGAGGAATCTCCACACTGATGTCTAGAGTGGTGGCAACAATGCTCCAACGAACAGTGGAGAAGGATTTCTCTTTCCTCAAAGCCCTGCCACCATATTTCTTGATAATAGCCATTCTTTCAGGGGTAACATGGAATTTCAGTGTTGTTATAATTTTCATTTCTAGAATGAAAAATGATGTCATATATGTCTAGACATCTTTTACAAGGCACAAGCCTTGGACAAGCCCTAGTCACAACTTAATTTTGAAAAGATTTTTCCTCAACAATTACACAGAATGGCCAATATTAGTACATTTGTGCAGTACATGATGTTTATATTGCATGTGGGAAAATGTTATATATATATATATATATATATATATATATATATATATATTTGCTGTTTGTACATGTTCAGCTGAGAAGTTTGTGTTCATATTTGACATCTATTTTTAAATAGGTCTTTAAACTTGGGGAGCTGACTTTTTTGAGTTCTTTATATATTCTATACAGTAATCCTTTGTCTGAGGCACAGTTGGCATTTTTTTCCCCTGTTGTGAGCTGTCCTTTCACTGTGTCAGTGGTTTCTCATACTGTGGAAAAGTTTTTAATAAGATGAGATCCAAGTTGTTGATTCTTTGTACTGGATCCTGTTTGATTTGGAATTTGTTTATGAAGTCTTTGTCTACACCTATATCTTCCAGTGTTCTATCTATTCTATATTTCAGCAGATTTAATGTTTCTGTTTTGATGTTTAGGTCTTTAATCTACTTCAATGTTAGTTTACTGCATTGATTTCTTTACCAAGAAACATGTGGGTCTAATTTTAATCTTCACCATGTGGGAAGCCATGTTCCCAGCACCATTTATTGAAGAGGCTATTTTTCTTCCATTGAATGTGTTTGGCACCTTTGTCAGAGATAAGTATCTCTGAAGTTATTTCTGGCCTGGATTTAGCTTAGTGGTGTAAGAGCCTGTCTGGCAAACACAAGGTTGTGAGCTAGATCCACAGTACCAAAAATAAATAAATAAATAAATAAATAAATAAATTCTTCTCTGAAGTTGCTTCTGTATCTTCTAAACTGTTCTATTGATTCTCAAGTCAGTTTTTGTTTTGTTTTATTTTGTTTCTCTTGCCAGTGTCATACTGATTTTTATCATAGTAGCTTTTAGTATAATTTCGAGTCTGTGATGGTGGTGACCCTGCATTGCCTTTTTGCTCAAACTTGCCTTTGGCTAGGTCTTATGATTTCAAATGAATTTTCGGATTGTTTTCCTCGTTCTGTGAGATACACTGTTGAAATTCTGATTGCCATTGAACTAAATCTGTATAACAATTTTGGAAGTATGCTCATTTTCAATATGGCAGTTTTTCTTACCCAACAGCAAGGGATATTCCTTGATTTTCTGATTATCATGTTCAATCTCCTTTTTTAGATGTGAAATTTTTAATTTAGATGTTTTTTTATTTCCTTCATTACATTGATTCCTATTTGTATTATTTTTTGGATGCTATCATGAAAGCTTTATTTTCCCTAACTTCTCTCTCAGTGAATTTTTTAAACACGTGTAGGACAGATATTGATTTTGAAATGTTGACTCTTTCTCCAGTTATGCTACTGCATTTGATTACTAAATTTAGAAGTCATTCAGAAGAGCTTTTCTATGTAGATAATCATGTCATCCTCGAGTAATGATAATTCAACTTCTTCCTTTCCTATCTGCATACCTTTTATTTGTCCTTTGTTATGTTCCTGACTTTAGAGTAAAAAGTTTCAGTTTTTGTCCATTTAGTATGATGTTGGTTTTTGTTATGCCATAGATTGCAGTTATGAGGTTGAGATAAAACCATTTTTGCAATTCTCTGTAGTGCTTTTTTAAAACATAAATGAGTTTTGGAATTGTCAAAAACTTTTTCTGCATCTATTGAAATGATCATGTGATATTTCATCTTTGGCTCTGTTTATATGCTGTATTAGATTTATTTATTTGTGCTTTTGAGCCATCCCTGATTTTCTGGAATTAATCCTACTTGGTCATGCTGTATGATTTTCTTGATGATTTACTGTATTCTGTTTCTTAGTATCTTATGGAGAATTTTTGCATTTAAGTTCCTTAGAAATTTTGGCCTGTGATTCTACCTTTTTTTTTTTTTTTTGGTGTTTTTCTGGTTTTGGTATCAGGGTAATACTTGCTTCCAGAAATGATTTAGGTACTATTGCTTCACTTTCAATCTCATTAAAGACTTTCAGAAGTATTGGTGTTAAATCTTCTCTAAATTTCTTGCAGAATTGAGCAGTGAATTCATCAGCACCTGGACTTTACTCTGTGGTAATTTTTTAGTTACATTTTTAATTTTATTAACTAATATTGGGTTATTCAGAAATACTATATCTTCTTGATTCAACTTTGGTAATTCATGCACAGCTAGGAAGTTGTCCATGTCTTCTATGCTTTATATCCTATTAGGCTAAAGATTTTCAAAGTAGGTATTGAATATTTTGTGAATTTCCACAGGATCTGTAATAATTTTGCCCTTTTCATTCATAATTGCATGAATTTGAGTCTACACTTTCTCTGATTTGATGAGATTACCTAAGGCTTTACTCATTATATTAAATGTTTCAAAGAACAAACTCTTCACTTCATTAGTTCTTTGTATTGTTTTCTTAGACTCAGTTGCATTAATTTCTTCTTTGATCTTCATAATTTACTCCCTTTTATGAGCTTTGAGCATAATATGCTTATCATTTGCTAGAAACTTGAGGTGTGTTATGTTTTTTATATGTGCTTATTCTATTTTGACGATGTGAAAATTCACCTATATAAGTTACTTCCTTAGAACTGCTGCCATTGCACCTCACATGTCCAACATGTTGTGTATCTGTATTTTCCTTTAATTGTAGATATTGTTTGAATTTTTATTTGGTTTCTTCTGTGACCCATTGGTTGTTCAGTAGGGTATTGTTTAATTTCTATGTATGTATGGAATTTCTGTAGTTTCTTTTGCCATTCATTGCCAATTTTCCACTGCATTATATCTAATAATATGCATGGATAATTTCACTTCCTTTGTGTTTTCTTAAACATGTTTATTGGCTAACATATGGTCTATTCTAAGGAACATCTCATATGCAACTAAGAATTTATATTCTGATTTTGTGGTATGGAACTCTCTGAAAACATCTACTAATTCCACTTACACGTTTGGCTCAGTTCTGATATACATTTGATGAGTTTTTTGTCTGTTTGACCTACTTCTTTGTGACAATGGGGTATTAAAATCCTCTGTTACAATTATTTTATTGTAGCCACTGCCTTTGAACCTCCCAGTCAGGCCTGCCTCCAACAGCATGCATCCTGCCAATTCCCTTGGACCTCCTGGCCCAGCCTACCTCCACCAGCAAACTTCCTGAGTGCCCCGCTGTCTGGCTTACTGCCTCCATTGGACCTCCCAGCCAAGCCCACTTACACATGAACACTTTGTGCATGACCCACCACCAGGGACGCTGCCAGAAGCTGTGCTCAGGTAATCCTCCCACCTCCTAGACCTAGTATTGCTCTTGATTTTCAGCTCCCATCCCTCCTCCCATAATCTTGCACTGCATTGGATTAACTGAGCTGGGTTAATGGGAGACTCAGTAACTTTTCACTCAAACAGAAGACTTCAACAGGCTCCAGTCAGTGTGGTGAGTTTGCCTCTAAAATAGAGGTCTTCAGTGTGTAAATAGAAGCAGTAGTAAAGTTCCCTTCAACTGTAAGACCTTGGTGAGCTTGGCAACATTTTGATGATTCCTTCCTGCACACAGAGAACATCAGACAGGTTGAGGAGTATGCCAATAGGGCCTCCCACAACTTGGAGCAAATTAAAATGGCCTAGGAAACACCTAGTGACATGTTAGGGCTTTAGTTGAGACAAACACAATAGACAGGGAGATCTGGTACCCTGGAGTAGCCTGAAGACATAGTAACACTATGAACAAATGGTAGAAGTACATTATTCCTAGGCTAGTCAGCACACCAAAAATATAGGACTCACCCAACAGGCCCTGAAGGAGGAATTTAGTTGACCGGCTCTCCTCTACAATGTGGTACTCAACAATTGGACAAACATCAACCACACAGTAGGACCCTAAGATATGTGTTAATGATACTTGAGATTATTGGGATTGAAAGACCAAATATTAGCCCAAAAATTGAAGATGACAAAATGAAAAAGCAAAGTGCAGTGTCAAATGTCTAGTACATCAGGGGCAAGTACAGGCAATATTGAAATAGAGGACTTTAAAAAGTTGTACACCAGAAATCTCTGAAAGATAGCAAGTGATATAAAGAAATACATCCATGAGGCTATAGAGGAAGTCAAATTAGAAATAGTTTCTCACCTAAAGACAGAAATAAAAGCCTTAGTAAAGGAGTTGCTCAGTATAGCTAGAGAAGAAATAGATTAAAAAAAAAAAACAAGAGTATCGGAAATTTGTTGAAACTTTGAATGAACAATATAGAAAAAAAGCAGAATACCTAAAATGAATTCAAAGAGATATATAAGAAATAAAAAATACTACTGAAAGCTGACAAATCATTTACATGAAGCTGAGGATAGAATTTCAGACCTTGAGGACAGGATCACAGTTAGGAATCATGAAAGGTTAGAACTTTTAAAAACAACAAAGCAGCATGAAATGACAATCCAGCAGGTTCAAGATGACACCAAGAGAAACAATATGAAATGAAAAGGCATCAGTGAAGCTGCAGGAGTCAGCATGAATGACATAGGTAAACTATTCACAGAAGTAATAGCAGAAAACTTCCCAAACATGGGCAAAAATCTGATATACACATAAGTGAGACATATAGAATGCCAAACAATCACAACCAACATAAGTCTACAGCCAAACATATAATAATTAGGATCCTACATATACAACATAAAAACAGAATACTAAAAGCTGTTAGAAAAATGATACAACTCACCTATCAAGGAAAGACCATTAGAATCACAGTAGACTTTTCAGCACAAATGCTCCTGTTAAAACAAGCTTGGAGTGAAGTACTTCCAATCCTGAAATAAAACAACTATCCACCCAGACTGATACACCCAGAAAAACTCTCTTTCAACTTTAATAGAAAAATTAGATATTTCTATGTCAAACAATGACTGAAGAAATTTATGTCCACAAAAAGAACCCTAGAAAGAGTACTGAAATACGTACTAGATGGAGATAAAAATGATTTCAATCACTAGAACAACAGAAAGATACCACCAGATAGGGGCTAGGAATTTAGCTCAGCAGCATAAGCACCTTGCAAGCAGGTGGTCATGAGTTTGATTCCCTGCACTGATAAAAAGAGAGAAAAAAAAAGAAACCACCAGATAGGAAAAGCAATTAAACAAGGGGAAAAACAGAAAGTAAACAACTGGAACATAACATGGCAAAATCAAGCCAGTACACATCAATTATACTCATAAATGTAAATGGTCTCAATTCACCTATCAAAAGAAATAAGTTGACAGAATGGATCATGAAACAAGATCCCACAATATGCTGTACTAAAAAAACACACACACACACATAGCACAAAGACAGGGATCCACAAGAGAAAAACTCAGCAAAGAAATATTAGAACTGAATCATGTCCTTGAGAAAATGGACTTAGTAGGTGTTTACAGAGTGTTCCACCCAACCACATCAGAATATACATTCTTTTCAGCTGCACATGGGAAATTCTCCAGGATGGATGACATATTAACTCATAAAATATTCTTAAGCAAATGCAAAGGGATTTATTATCCCATGCATAATATCTGACCATACTACACTGAAATTGGAAATCAAGGGCAAAATAAATTGCAAAATCTGCATAAATACATAGAAATTAAATAACAACCTTCTGAACAACCAGGGGGTTACAGGTGAAATTAAACAAGAAATAAAGCAATGCCTACAATTCAATGAAAATATGGATATTATACACCATAGTCAGTGGGACACAATGAAAATGGTCCTAAAAGGGAAATATATGCAATAAATAGTCACATAAGGAAAATGCAATGAGCACAAAAAAAAAAAGTAAAGCTTCATCTCAAGCTTCTAGAAAAAGAAGAGCAAGTCAAACCCAAAGCTCACAGAAGGGAGTAAATTGTAAAATCAGAGCAGAAATTAATACAATAGAAATTTAAAAATACAAACAAATAATGAATCAACAAGCTAGTTTTGGGAGAGAATAAACAAAATTATCAACCTCTAGCCAACCTTATCAAGAAAAAGAAAGAAAATACTTAAATTCATGCACTAAGTAAGGAAAAGAGGGAAAATTACTACCCATCCCATGGAAATTCAAAAGATCATAATACCTACTTTTAAAATATATACTCACATAGAATGGAAAACAGAAGAAATGAACAAATTTCTAGAAACATATGAATTATGAAAGCTCAATCAAGAAGATACAACAAATTTTCATGGCCCAGTATCAGCTACTGTAATTCAAAGCATGATTAAAAACTTATCAGCAAAGAAAAGCCCAGTTCCTGATAGATTCACAGCTAAATTCTGTAAGAAATTGAGAGAAGACTTGACACCAATACTCCTTAAATTCTTCAATTAAATTGAAAGGAAAGAAGTGTTCCCTAACTCATTCCTGGAAGCAAGTATCAATCACTCTGATATCAAAAGCAGAAAAAGACCCACCCAAAAATGAGAACTATAGGACAATATCACCAGTGAACACTGATGCAAAGGTTCTCAATAAAATACTGACAAACAGAATGAGGCAAATTTTCAAAATATCAACCAAGAGGGATTGATTTCAGGAATGCAGAGATGTTTAAACACGTGCAAATCAATAAATGTAATACATCACATCAACAGAGCCAAAAACAAAAGTCACGTGATCCTCTCAATAGATGCAGGAAAACCTTTTGATAAAGTCCAACAGTTATTCATGATAAAATCCTACAGAAACTCAGAACAGATGTTATTTATCCTTAATCTCATGAAGGTCATCCATAAAAACCAACATTTAACATTATAGTAAATGGACAAAAATTGAAAACCTTCACTCTAAAATCAGAAATGAGACAAGGATGTCCACTATCACAATTCCTATTCAATATAGTTCTGGAAACATTAGCTAGAGCAATCAAGAGATAAAAATAAAAGAAATAAACATAGGAAAGGAAGAAGTTAAATTATGATTATTTGCAGATGACATGATGCTTTATAGAGAACAACCAAAAAACCCATTAAAAGATTACTAGAGGTAATAAATTCAGCTGTGTAGCTGTATTCAAAGTAAACACTCAAAAATTAATAGCATTCTTGTATACAAACCAAAACTCGCTGAGAGAGAAATTATTGAAATATTGCCTATCACAATAGCATCTAAAAAAATGGAGTACTTACGAATCAACCTAACCAAGAATGTAAAAGACCTATATGCTGAAAATTATGCTATGCTTAAAAAGGAGATTGAAGAGGGTATTAGAAAATGGAAGGATATTCCTTGCTCTTGGCTAGGAAGAACCAACATTTTGAAAATGGCCATACTTCCAAAACCATTATACAGATTCAACGTAATCCCAATCAAAATATCATTAATATACCTTACAGATCTAGAGAAAACACTCCTAAAATTCATTTGGAAACAGAATAAACCTAGCATAGCAAAGGTGATTCTGGGCAAGAAAGGTAAGGCAGGAGGTATCTCAACTCCTGACTTGAAACTGTACTACAAAGCCCCAATGAAAAAATCAACATGGTAATGTCAAAGAAACAGACTTGAGGATCAATGGAACAGATTAGATAATGAAAACACAACTAAAAAGACAATCAACCACCTTATACTTGACAAAGAGTCTAAACACGCTCAATACAAGGATAGCCTCTTTAATAAATGATATTAGAAAAATTGGCTTTCCAAATCCTGAAGAATGAAACTAGACCCATGCCTATCACCATGCACTAAACTAAAGTCAAAATGAATTCAAGATCTGAATATTAAAACAGAAACACTAAGTATAATGGAAGACAAGAAAGGTAGAAATTTTGGAGACTTAGATGTAGGCAGAGAATTCATGAACAAAATGCAAACCACATGAGAAATACTTCAAAGAATCAACAACTGAGATCTCATATTATTAAAAGTTTTTGCACTTCAAAAGAAATCACCAACAAAGTGAACAATAATCCCATAGGATGGGAAAGAATTTCAGCTGACAGTCCCCCAGACAAAGGATTTATATCCAGAACATATAAAGAATTGAAAAATATCAAGCCACCCAAATTCAAAGACCCTCTCCAAAATTGGGCATCCGAGATGAACACACATTTCTCATATGAAGATACATAAATGGCAAATAACTTCATGAAGAAATGTTCACCATCATCGGTCATTTGAGAAATGTAAATTAAAACAGCATTGAAATTTCATCTCACTTTGGAAAGAATGGCTGCCATCAAGAAATCAAGTGTTAACAAATGTTGGCGAGGCTGTGGGGGGAAAGGAAAACACTTCTCCACTGTTGGTGGGAGTGTTGACTGTTATAGCCACTATAGAAATCAGTATGGAGATTCCTCAACAAATTAAGATTGGAAGTTCCATTCAATTCAGCTATTCCCTTCCTGGGTATTTTCCCACAAAAATTTAAAAGGTCATGTCACAGTGATATATGTGCACCCATGTTTATAGCAGCACAATGTGTAATAGCTAAATCTTGGAAACAAACAAAATGCCTATCAACTGCAGAGTGGATGAAAAATATGTGGTATTTTTATGCAATGGAATAATACTAAGCTATAAAAAGGATGATCTTGAGGCCATTATAGATAAATGGAGGCAACTAAAGTGAAATTTATCCTCATAAGTGAAATTAATAAGACTAACATTTGTGAATATCACAGTGTCATTCTAGTGTAAAAATAATAAAAACTGAAAGAGTAATAAGATCCAAATTGTGTCATAGATATTGTAAAAATGAAAGTGAAGCAAAGTGCTCTAAAGGATATAACTGTATGTCTGTGTAAGTGTGTAACATAGATGACCATTTTTCTAAGTTTTGCTGGATCATTTAACAAAATATTTTGCACTGTCAAGAACTGAATGTCTATCCACTTTTTATGCTTTTATTTTGTAACTTGAACAACTATTTCTAAGATGACAATATGTAAGTTATCAACTAGTGATTTCTTAATGTTTATATATTTTTTGAAATTCTGTATTATTTTAACCCATTTTTCTGTTTTTTTCTTTATTCTTTAAATAAAAAACAATTTTAGTGCTTATCTGATTTTTTAAATCAGTTAATATTTGTTGTATATAGTTTGGTACTCTCATATTTGGTGCCTACATATTTTATGCTTATTACCTCTTTAAAATTTTTCTTCTAACAAGTTTATAGTACATTATCTCTTTTGATTATTGTTGGTTTGAAGTTCATATTATTTGTAAACAGAATCACTATCCTTGTTTTTTTCTGGGCTGATGTTAAGTGGAATATTGTTTTCCATCCTTTGACTTTTAGTCTATGAATTTATTTTAGTTTTAAATGTGTTTCTTGTATACAGCACATTGTTGGATATTGTTTCTTGATCCATTTTTTCCAGTCTGTTTCTTTAGACTGGTGAATTGAGGCCATTTATATTGACAGTTATGTGATATTTATTGGCTTAACTTTGCAATGTTTTTTCCCTGTTGTTGGTTCTCTGATTTTTCCCTCTGTTTAATTGCTTGCCTTGCCTGATAGTTTTTTCTCTGCTGTTGTTCTTGGAATTGTGGTCACTTTTATCTGTGTAAAAAATGTTTCAATATCCTACAGGGTTGGTTTGCTGTTCATGAATTTCTTTATATATTCTTTGTCATGGAAATATCTTATTTCTCTATTAATTTTGAAAGAGAGTTTTCCAGGGTCTTTAGTATGGGTTGGAAGTTATTTTGTTTCCTTACTTTAAATACTCGACTCTAAGGTCTACGTGACCTAAGAGTTTGTGTTGAAAAGTCTGCTGTGATTATGATGGGCTTTTCTTTATGGATGATCTGTTTCTCCCCTGTAACCATTTTAAAGATTCTATTCTTGTGCTGAACTCCTGAGATCTTGATTATTATATGTCTGAGTATAGATTTATTTTGGTCATGACTAATTAAAGTTCTATATGCATCACTTATATGTATATCAGACTATTTTCTCATGCTTGGGAAATTTTTGACTGTTATTTGTGAAAATAGATGTTTTATGTTATTTGCGTCATCTCCTGCTTTTTCTTTGATAGCAAGCATTCTTATATTATTTTCCTTTACATGGTCTTGCAGCTGTTCAATTGTTATTTCCTGATCCCTTGTGATTTTTAAGACACCTTTTCTGTCATGACAACTATTTGTGATCTAGTCTTCAAGGTCTGAAACTCTATCTTCAGTTTCATTCAAGTAGTTTTGCCAGCTTTCAATGAAATATTTAATTTCCTGCATATGTGTTTGAATCCATTTCTTGAATTTTATCTCTTTCCTATATTGTTGTCTTAGCATTTCCATAATTTTCCTATGTTTTTCTATTTTTTTCTTTGTGTACTATAGATTTGCTGTTTTTCCTTCCTTTTTGTTGTCATTTCTTTATTTCCTTAGAGATTATTTTTTATTTGATTGTTTTCATATCCTTGTGGCTTTGTTTCTTTACTTCAGGTGCTATGATTCAGAAATTTCAGATGTGTTTCTTCCATTTTACTCTACCTTCTTGTCTCTTTGACTTGTTTTAGGAGGGCTGGACCTCACACACTGTGTTTTGCTTCTATGTCTTTTCAGTTTTTGCTTCAAAATTTTTTTCTTATGGATGCTGATATTTGTAAGTTTTTTTGGTAGGTAGCTTTCTCACTATTATCAAGACCTCTCTAGGAATAGTCTATTCTTCAGGAATGTCCTCTCTATACAGGAGGTTCTTGGTTTGTCTGTGTCTAAATATCCTAACTCCACAAATTATTAAGAGTGAGATATTGGTATCTGTTTGGCTGAGACCCCTGTCTTTTGTTTCTGGGGTGTGGTGGAGTTATTGTCTCTGAGTTTCCTAGTATAGTTAAAGATGTGTGAACAGCTTATTACACTATACATTATATCCTAGCTAAAGTAGTACAATTAGCAATAATGATAGCATCAAGCACAGTGTAGAAACTGAAAAACTGTTGTAGCTGTTAATTTTGTACATTAAACCCTAAGAATAAAATCTATAGCTATATAACATAATCAATCATAAGTTGGGAGCTTTTATGCTAAGTGTTTCCACTTAGTAGAATGGTTTTACTCTGTGGTGGGGAAATTTAAGAAGGACAGTGAACAAAACAGAGATAATTGAAAAGAAATACAGTAGGAGCTAGGCTGGAGGACAAAGGATGATCATGCAAGCTTGTGAATCTAAAGAAGAGGACAGAAGAAAAGAATAAAGTAAGCAAGATGTCAAGGTTCAACAGAAAAAGAAGAAAGACTATTGACTCACAAGAAATTATGATTAAATCTAGAAAGATATATTGGAGAAAGGGGTAAAAAAGATAAATAGATTAATTCAAAAATATGAAGGACAAAAAAAGGAAAAGGAAACAAACCAGCAAAAAAAAAGTAAAATGAATTTTTAAAATTCCTTTTAGGTCTGCTGGGAGCCCAAAACTACAAGATAACACTACCAAGACTGCAGTAGTATTTCTTCTGAATTTGAGACTGATCTCAGCTTTCAGATGTGGGGTCCTAGGGTCAAGTTATGTCCCTTAGCAGTCTGCCTTTTTCTTGCCATATTTTCTTGGTGTTGTCTCTCTCCCAGGTGCTGTACTGCTTTATGAATGACAGGGGGCTGTTCACAGTCCTTCACACAATCAGCTCCTCTTGGTCCTTGCTCTGCCTTGTGTCCCTCTTACTGGCAAATATCTGTCTTCTCAGGTTGTTTTTGTGTGGTAGGGTGGGATTCTGTGTGTTGGTCTGGTCCTCTGGTCCTGCTGCTGCCATCTATGGCTGCTTAGTTCCAATACTTATTCCCCCATGGCAGGGTGCTGCTGATCTCCTATTCATTGCTTTATAAGGTTAACTGCCACTACCACTCACTTCTAATGTGGTCTGTAACTCCCTCAGGTGAGATGATGTGAGGTGCTATGGGATATCTTTCTGCTCCTGTCCCTGGTGGCATGGGGATAGTCCCAGGCTTCAAAATCTCTAGCTGCAAGGCTATTTAATTTCCTGTACCTATCTAGCCACAAGTCATGGAGGAGGGGTAAACTGTTGCATTTACTAAGTGCTCTCCTCATCTTTAATCTTATATCTCGAGGTTCCAGTTAGTGCTCTTTTGCACAAAAAGAAAACAAGAAAAGCAAAAAGGAAAGGAAAGGAAAGAAAAGAAAGAAAAAAGAAAAGAGGCATAGTAAAAAAAGAGAAAGAAAGTTGGCCAGTTGTCAAAGAGGGAATTTACTACTCGACTGTCATGCCTTCCATTTGGAGGAAGGCAGAAGAAGCAGGGAACTTCATATCCCAAATCTATCCAATGCGCTGTACTTTAGCCATACTATTTTAGTATGCCCATTTTTTTTCTTTAAAGATTTCAAGTATGATGGGCAGTTATTCTAATTTGGTAAACCACTGGGTAAGCTGCTTGGCCATTTTATTAAGTCTTTTATCTATATTTTGCTTGATCTATGAGTCTCTTATTTCAGATTGATTTAGGTTTCAGGGTATATGTCCCTTCCCTTTCTTTCAACTATCTGTGTTTTTATCTTAATTTCCCTGATCTTCTCTGAACAAGGCTCTTCCTCTTTTCAGCCATGATATCTCCTGAATCCCACTTCATTATTTAAAAATTTCCATTCTGGTCATCTTTCCCCTGAAGTGCAGTTGCTGCTCCTTTCTATTATTTTTAATGATTTATCCTATTGTTTCTTTCTCTTTTCATGCTAGTGTGATCTGAAAACAACTTGATAATTCACTCATCTTTAAATTTTTGACTTGTATTATAGCCTTATATATAATCTACCTTACAAAATGTTCTGCCTTCTTCCTGGGAAGAATGCCTATTGTGATGTTTTGGGTGGAATGTTATTTATTAGTTTTGGGGTTCATTTAGTCTAAAGTATAATTCAAATGTACTACATGATATTTTATTTGCTGCCTGGTTGATGCATTCATTATCACAAGTATTTGCAGTCCTCCATACTTATTACAATGCAACTTATCTCTCTAAATAGAACAGTCACTAATTGTTCTGTGTATTTATTTACCCTAAATTTGAATTTGTATATATTTGCAATGGTTTTGTGCTTTCATCATGGTAATGACCTTTTTATCACTTTTTATAGTTTTTGAGTCACACCTTTAGCCTTTTAATCATCTTTGATTTTTGATAAGTTGATTATGATGTGTCTTTGTTAGCTCCTATTTGTGTTGAATTCAGTTGGAGAGCTCTCAGCTTCCTGTTCCTGGATGCTTTTTTTCTTTATTAGATTTGGAAATTTTCAGTCAATACTTCCTTTAATATATTTTCTCACCCTTTTGGCTTCCTCCTGTGTGAACTTCTGTTTTACAAAACTTCATTCTTTTTGGTGATATCTTATATTTTTTTAAGTCTTTATTATTTTTTTCTCCTTAGACTTAATAATTAAATATGACCTAATTTATAGCTCATTGAGTTTCTTCTGTGTGACCAAGTATGCTGCTGTAGCTTTATACTGAGTTTATGGTACAATCTTAAATTCTAAGATTTATTATAATTTCCTTTATGGTCAAGTTATTCATTTCATTTATAAATTGTTTTCTAAATTTCATTTAATGTTCTACTTACATTTTCCTGCAGTTCCCTGAAGTTTATTAAGAAAATTATTCCGAATCATTTGTCAATTTGTAGACTGACATTCATCAGGATTTATCACTAGAGATTTATTAATTTTTTGTGTTTTGATATTTCCCTGACTTACACAGTCCTTATGTTCCTGTATTGGTGTCTGTGCGTTCAAAGAAATATCTCTCTTTCTTGGAATTTGCAAGTATTCATTGGTGGTAATATGCCTTTTGTATTTAGTTTACCTTGGGATTCTGGGTGGTTGCTTTGACAGTGATCTTAGGCAAGCATTCCTTGACTGGGTTCTAAAGTTGGGTTGTGATGTTGCCTGTATTCTGAAGTTGAATGGAACTGCTAGCTCTGCTCTGAAACCACCATGTAGTATCTAGTTAGGATGAACTGCTGGATAGATTCTGATAACCTCTGATTGTGCAGAGCTTAGCATGTTTTTTTTTTTTACTAGCTGAATAGTATTGTCTTTTGTAACATGTAGTTAGGCATGTGATGGGCTGCAATGCATGGTAAGGCTTCTAGGATCACCACATAGGGTAAGCAGATATGTGTAAACACATGCTTGTTTTTGGCCTAATATACCCTTAAGCAGAGTACTGAGATGTGGTTGCATTGCAACTTGGCTGGTGGGTTTAAGCAGGAAAAGATGTTCCTCCACAGATAATCCATATCCTTCACTGGTCTCTTGGCCTGAGCAAATCATGAGGAAAGGACTGGGGCTTAGTTGGATTGCCAGTTGGCTGCTGAGTTTAAACATAGATGGATTCTTATTCTATCATAACTGATGATTATTGTTTCCTTCTCAGGTTGAGGCAGTCTTAAAGAAAGAACTGGGGCTGATTGGTGAAGCTGAATAAGAACTTAAGTCTGACAGACCTGCAGACTATGCTTGCTGCAGAATGCTAGTTTTGATTAGTCCCTCTAGTTTGGTGATCTTGGCCAGACGACAGAGCCACTATCAAGATCTGTGTACTGATCACTGTGAGCCCCAACCCCATTCATTGCTTGTAAATAACTACACATGATATACTTTCTTGGCACCACCACGTATCCTATGGTGTAAGGTAAGGTTTGATTTTCTCCAAAAGATTTCACAAATGGTAAGGCAACTGAATGTTCACTCACAACTCTGTTTTCCTGATGTTGAAACCACTACTTCAGAAAAATCCTTTGTGTTTGATGCTGTGCCAGTTTGGAGTAAAGGAAAAATTGTCAGAGAAACTATTCTCTTACACTTTTCTCAGTTCTATAGTATAAGGTGTCTCAATCTCAGTTTCTAATTCTAAAATATATTATTTTCTGTGTGCAGATATTGCTTGGAATTCTGTGAGTGGAACAGAATCAGAGAACACATTCCAAATTTATTTTAAAATCAGTATCTTTAACTCAATCTTAATAGAATATAATAATTCCATGTGATATAATAAGAGAACTGTCATTAAGTTAACCTATCAAAACTTCTAAAAGTGCCTCTCTATTTGTGCAATGGAAACTGGAGAAAGGACAACCCATGCTATCAAAATAAAAAGGTATCCAGATTACAGACACTTGCAGTAAAGAAATAGAAGAAAAATCACCACATTGGTGTGATTGTTTTCTTTCTTCTTTCTTTCTTTCTTTCTTTCTTTCTTTCTTTCTTTCTTTCTTTCTTTCTTTCTTTCTTTCTTTCTTTCTTTTTTCCTTTCTTTCTTTTCTTTCTTTCTTTCTTTCTTTCTTTCTTTCTTTCTTTCTTTCTTTCTCTCTTTCTTTTTCTTTACTTCTTTTGTACCAGCAATCAAACTCATGACCTCAGGCTTGCCAGACAGGCTGTGTGACACTGAGCTATTAAGTTTTTTTCTGCCTTCTTGGTGTACCATTCTTTGACTCATGTCAAATGAATCAGAGTCTAGGCAGAATACCATTCCAAAGATTAAAAACTGACTAAAACAGAAAATGAAATAGGTTTCTTGAGGAAGAAAGAATCCCCTGAATGTTTTCATCTTTCTTTCAGTGGGTTCACGAGAGACCACCATATGTGAGCATCATAACATTACAAATGTGGATTATAAATAAAGGAGTGATCCCAGCATATAGACATTAAAAAGAGATCATTGTACCCTATAGCAGAAATTACACTGGGCCTATTTTATAAGATAAATTTACAAAGGAGATGGGATAATCAAAATCATCAAGACAATTTCACTATTCTCCCTTTGCTGTAATAGAAGCCTTTAAATGGGCCTTAGAAATGTGGACTTCTATAGGTCTTTTATTGGATTACTCATGTAAGGCACCAACCTGTGCTTATGTTATCAAGTGATTAACAAAATAACTTTTATAGCCTTTGGGAGTGCCACAATCTGTATATTTTCCTTAAGGCTCTCTCTTCATCATATATGGAACTCTTATACCAGCCTTAAAAAATAGCATCACCTGAATTTTAAATTTTACTCATGGCAGAGATATATTTCATTATGTATAGATCATGAGGCATTTGTCAGAAAATAGGTATACCTGAAAACCTAATATTCATTGAAATAAATAAGACACTCAAGCTTAAATACTGTATGGTATCTCTCTTTTGAACGAGACAAAGAATAAACAAAGAAAATGATTGGGACTGGGGGCTTAGGTCAGTGGCATAAGTGTCTGCTTTGCAACTACGTGGCTGTGAGTTCAAACCCCAGTACCATAAACAACCAAACAAACCAGAATTGTCAATAAATGTCATTTTTAAAAAAACAAAGAAAATGATAAAATATGGATTAAAAGGATAAGGGAATAGATTTCAACCAATAGGGAACTAGTTCAAGAGAGCAAGGGTGAGGGCTGAGTAGGAAGGAAAAGAAATGAGAAGAATAAAGACATGCCATGTGCAGGATTTTAATAACACCAATCCTGTAAGCATCCTGTTATAATGTGAGCTAAGGCAAATAATATCAACAGACATGAAAAAGGAGAAAGGGGATCCACAGAAAGATGAATAAAGTGGATTAGAAAAAAAAACTGGAACATATATAAGTAACTACTCCCCAAGATGATTGTAAACTGAACTGGGAATTTAGCTCAGCAGCATAAGCACCTGTCTGGCAAGTACGAGATCAAGAGTTAGATCTGTGGTACTAAAAAAAAGTGATTATAAACTGAATGAAGTACAAACATGCATGAATAAAATAAAATAAAACACATTATAGGAACACATGGGACTTTTGGTTTATTTTATGGAAAAAATGTAAAACAAAAGTACAAAACAAAATAATGTGACAATAAAAAAATACTTGATACATTGCATGTTGTTTGCTTTAAAGCAGTTGCTCAGAATAAAAGATATAGGGATAAAAATTTCTCCAATCAATGCTAGCATAAACCTTCTTTTTTAATGAACTAAAAGACGACACTGGGATAACTGACTTGCATTTTTCCCTTTTTTCTTCTGTCAGAAAAGAGAAAACCTTTCACATCTAGTTCTTTTTTCCTTCTAAAATTTCCTTCCCATTTGATGATATCTACTGCACATTTTAGACCTTATTTACTCTTTCAGTTTCTCAATCAGGGAGAGAATACATTTATATATGTGAATCTGATTTATTTCACTTATGAGTATGGTCTCAAGTTGCATCCATTTACCTATAAAAGTATCAAGTCTATAATTCATTATTGCTGACTCCATTGTGTAAAAAATCCATTATATCCATTCCTGGTTTGATGGAAATTTGAGTTGTTTGCAATATTTAGCTATTAAAATTATGCTGCTATACACATAGGTAGACATATATTTCTGTGATATGATGATTTTAATTCTTCTGGTAAGATACCCACAAAGGGAACAGCTGGGTTGAATGGAACCTCTAATCCTAGTTTTATGAGGAATTTCCACACTGAATTCCACAGTGTTTGCACCAGCCTGCATTCCATCCAACAGTAAGTAAGTACAGAAGGATTCTTTTTTCGCCATAGCACCTCCAGCATTTGTTATTGGTTGATCTCTTGATGGTATCCATTATTTCTGGGGTGAGATGAAATCCCAATGTTGTTTCATTTTTCATTTCTCAAATGACCAATGATGTTAAAATTTTTTTCATGTATTCACTTACCACATGAATTTCTTCATCTGAGAAGTGCACATTTATCTTAGATGCCCATTTTTTAATTGGGTCTTTAAATTTGGGTGTTCTGATTCTTTTCAGTTCTTTATGGCTTATAGATAGAAATCCTCTGTCTGAGCAAAACTTGACTAAAATTTTCCCCACTGTGGGGGTTGTCTTTTCATTCTGTTGGTGATTTCTTTCGATTTGCAAAGGCTTTTTAATAAGGTGAGATCTCAATTCTTGATTCTTTGAACTATTTTGGACTTTTAAACAAGTACAATAGAGAGGACTTGGAGGACAATGGTCCTCAAAGTGGTTGAAAAATAACCCAAAGATAAAATTGTTGCCATTGATTACACCAAAATTATGTCCCTATTGTATTTTTTTTTGTCTTTTTCCTTTTTATCAGCACCAGGGATCGAACCCATGACTGCCTGCTTGCAAGGCAGGTGCTTATGCCGCTGAGCTAAATCCCCAGCCCCTGTGGCCCTATTGTATAACTGCATCATACTGAACCTCACAACATATGAAGACACAATAGTGATGCTATAGCCTCTATTGGTATATACACTCACACTGGTCACAACATTTTACCAGTTTTCTTGGACATCAAAACCCTGACATAGCCACTCACATAGCAAATACCCATTTTTTACTTCATTTTACCTATCTTACTTAGAGAACACTGAAGATTAACCACCTCTTACAGATGGTACTTAACTCTTACACCTTCCTAAGCTTCTTTCCACCCATTACTCACAAAAAGCTGAGCAAATCTTGCACCATTATTTAGAGAGACGATTCTAGCTGCCACAGACAAATGTGGTTCTTGCTCCCAATAATCAGAAGGAATAACACCATTTTGGCGATACCCTGAAAACCATTCAATATCCAAATGCTGGGTACAAATAACCTCAAATTTTAACCCATACTCAATTATTGTAGACCTTTCTTATTGGAGAAGTTTCTTAACCTCACCAGATTTTATTCAAAACTGCCTAGACACTTATAGTATAATTTCCAAGCCATTACATATGATATCTGAGTAGAAATTCATAAAATCATAAATATCAGTCACATGTAAATTAACTTATATCAAATTATATATAATTTAAAATAAGATGTTGCTCTAGTACTCATACTGTTAGTTATTTAAAGGAGCAAGATAAGGTAGGTAGGATGGGGATTTAGCTCATCAGCATAAGTACCAGCCTGGCGAACAGGAGGTCGTGAGTTCGAGTTCAATCCCCATTTAAAAAGAAAAGATAAGGGTTAGTTCAGTATGAATTCATTGTACCCAGTGGGCAAAACATATTTTCTGACCATAGGAATGAATACTTATCTTAGATGATCATGCTATACTTTCCAAACAACACGCAGAGCGTACTGCAAGAAACCATCAAGGATGAGGTGAAATATGAAAATCCTCTGTCCTTTATTTTGTAATGTAATCTTCATCATCAGAGAGGCAATTGAAATTTGGCTTCAAAAGACCATCTTATCTTGATTCATTGTCTCTTCTTTTAGGATCTAGATGAGAATTTTGGTACTAGAGTACACCTCTCCAGCTGTACTTCACCCGTTATTCTGAAACTAGGTTTTTTTTTTTTTTTTTTGGCTTTTTCGTTTTTTTTTTTTTTTAATTTTTTTTTTTATTTAAGAGGAAAAAGAGAAAAACACAAAACAAACCAAAGCGGCGTAAGGGTACACGCAATACAGAACTACAAAACAAAACAAAACAAAAAACCATAACAGTAAGAAATTACCTGCTAGTAGATTACACACTATTTTCTTGAAAACAGTTCCTCAAATCACAGTATCAAAGAACACAAGGTGGACATTCAAACAGGGAGACTGCAAACAGCTGTGTTCAATGTTCCAAAAACATTAATATAGTCAGCTATTTAACATCCCTAAACACACTTGCTGTTATACCGTTAGGGCTCTTTTTTTTTCCCTCCCTCTCTTTTTTACAACAAAATTTACACATCTTGGATTTTATTACTCCTTAGTGCTTATTACTTTCTTTGGGGGGGTGGAAGAATACAGTCAAATATGGCAAAACAAAGCTGTCAGTCAATACCAAGGATAGACATAGCACATGGTGTAGAACAGAGTACAAGTTTATCAACAATGGTTATCAACGTTGTCCCTTGTTTCCTTAAAAAGAATTGTCTATCTTATTAGATATTATAAAGTTGGACAAAACAGTAGAGAACAAGACCAATAAAACTTAGGCATTGTAAACATTACAGGACTTCCAAAGAAGACAATAGTCAAACCAGAATGGGTATCTTAGTGAATCGTATTGTCTTCAAAGTAGTTGCCTATGTCTTCAAACTTGATACTGTCATATAGAATGGAACAGAGTCTAATCAGTCAAAACAAGATCGTGGGAGTACTACAGGACTTCAAAACAAGTTAATAGGAAATCGAAAAGAGTTACTATTTATATATCCTAATTTTTTGAATTTTTTCTTTAATTAATACAAACATAAGAAATGACTAAATAATTTTTTTTGAAACAATAAGGGGGAGATTGAGATAAAACAGGACATAACAATATAACAATAGAGGTCACAGCATGACTGTTTCAATAACCTAGTACTTCACCACCTTATAACCTGACTTAATAGTAGTTACCATAGTGTCTTTTTCCTTGAAATATTTGGGTAAAACTTCATATACTCTAGCTTCAAATATTTTCATATCAAGAAGCCCAGAATAAAGCCTTTCTAATTAATGAGTGAAAACTTTATAAGGCTTCAAGGCCACCTAATGGGGAATCATGATTACCACATATTTTTATATATTTGAATCATTACTTACATTAGGGAAACTATTCGGTATTCACACATGTGAGATTGATTTATTTCACTTATGAGTATGGTCTCAAGCTGCGCCCATTTATTGATAAATATCTCAATGTGATCCTTCTTTATAGCTGAATAATACTCCATTGTATAGAAATACCATAACTTTTTTATCCATTCCTCAGTTGATGGGCACTTGGGTTGTTTCCAAGATCTGACGATTACAAATTGTGCTGCTATAAACATAGGTGCACATATATCACTGTGGTATGATGCTTTCAGTTCTTCTGGGAATATGCCTAGAAGTGGAATACCTGGAATAAATGGGATTTCCAGTCCCAACTTTTTGAGAAATCTCCAGACAGATCTCCACAAAGGCTGTACCAGTCTACACTCCCACCAGCAGTGCAGGAGAGTTCCTTTTTCCCCACAGCCTCTCCAGCATTTGTTGTCGGTTTTCTTGATCCTGGCCATTCTTTCAGGAGTGAGATGGTATCTCAGTGTGGTTTTAATTTGCATTTCTCTAATGACCAATGATGATGAGCATTTTTTCATGTATTTATTTGCCATTTGCATTTCTTCATCTGAGAATTGCATATTCATCTCAGATGCCCATTTTTGGATTGGATCTTTGAATTTCGGAGGCCTGAGTTTCTTTAATTCTTTGTATGTTTTAGACAAGAGGCCCTTGTCTGAGAGAGAGTTCACTAAAATCTTTCCCCAGTTTGTGGGTTTTCTTTTCACTATGCTGGAGATTTCTTTTGACATGCAGAAACTTTTTAATAAGAAGTGGTCCCAGTTATTGATTCTGGGAAGTATTTCCCGTGCGGTTTGAGTCCTGTTCATGAATTCTTTACCTACTCCTATGTCTCCAAGGTTTCTACCTATTTTGTCTTCCAATAGATTCAGTGTTTCTGTTTTAATATTCAGATCTTTGACCCATTTAGATTTTAATTTAGTACATGGTGATAGACATGGGTCTAGCTTTAGTTTTCGGCAAATGGAGAGCCAGTTTTTCCAGCACCATTTATTAAAGAGACTGTCGTTCTTCCAGTGAACCTGCTTGGCTCCTTTATCAAAAATAAGGTGGTTGAGTGTGTTCGTAGTTGTGGTTGTATCTTCTAATCTATTCCACTGATCTTCAGCTCTGTTTTGATTCCAATACCATGTTGATTTTACTACTGTTGCTTTGTAGTATAACTTCAAGTCAGGGATTGTGATGCCTCCTGCTTTGTCTTTGCTGCTTAGAATTGCCTTTGCGATTCTAGGTCTCTTCTGGTTCCAGATGAAATTTAGGAGTGATTTCTCTAGATCTATAAGGTATGTTGATGGTATTTCTATTGGGATTGCATTGAATCTGTATAACAGTTTTGGGAGAATGGCCATTTTCACAATGTTTGTTCTTCCTATCCATGAGCAAGGGATGTCTTTCCATTTTCTGAGATCATCTTCAATTTCCTTTTTCAGTGTATTATAATTTTCACTGTATAAGTCTTTCACTTCTTTCGTAAGAGTAATTCCTAAATATTTCATTTTTTTGCTTGCTAATGTAAATAGTCCAGTTTCTCTTATTTCCCTCTCTGTAATTTTGTTGTTCGTGTATAGGAATGCTATTGACTTCTGAGTATTGATTTTGTATCCAGCCACATTACTGAATTTATTTATTGTATCTAAGAGTATTTCAATGGAGTTTAGGGGGTCTTCTATGTAGAGTATCATGTCATCTGCAAACAATGATAATTTAACTTCTTCTTTTCCTATCTTTACCCCTTTTATTTCTCTTTCTTGCCTAATTGCTCTGGCTAGTACTTCCAGTACTATATTAAATAGGAGTGGTGCTAAAGGACATCCTTGTCTTGTACCCGACTTTAAAGTAAAGGCTTTCAATTTTTGGCCATTTAGTATGATGCTGGCTGTTGGTTTGTCATAAATGGCTTTTATTATATTGAGGTAAAGACCATTTATTCCAATTTTCTGTAAAGTTCTTATCATGAATAAGTGTTGGACCTTATCGAAGGCTTTTTCTGCATCTATAGAGATGATCATGTGATTCTTATTTTTGGCTTTATTGATATGGTGGATTACATTTATTGATTTACGTATGTTGAACCATCCTTGTATTCCTGGGATGAATTCCACCTGGTCATGGTGTATAATCTTCTTGATGATTTGCTGGATCCTATTTGCCAATATTTTATTGAGGATTTTTGCATCTGTGTTCATTAGGGAATTCGGTCTATAGTTCTCTTTTATAGTTGGGTCTTTCTCAGGTTTTGGTACTAGAGTAATATTTGCTTCCAGGAATGACTTAGGAAGGATTGCTTCCCTTTCAATTTCATTGAATAGTTTGAGGAGTGTCGGCATTAGGTCTTCTTTATATTTCTTGTAGAATTCTGCAGTGAATCCATCTGGGCCTGGGCTCTTCTTGGTGGGCAAGGACCCAATTACATTCTCAATTTCATTAGCAGAGATTGGGTTATTCAACAGTTTTATATCCTCTTGATCTAGCTTTGGTACTTCATATGCTTCTAAGAATCTGTCTATTTCTTCTGTGTTATCAAACTTTTGAGAGTAGAGGTTTTCGAAATAGGTGTTGATGATCCTCTGTATTTCTATTGGGTCTGTAGTGATTTCTCCTTTTTCATTTCTTATTGCATGAATTTGAGCTTTTTCTTTCCTTTTTTTAATAAGGTTGGCTAGGGGCTTATCGATTTTATTTATTCTTTCAAAGAACCAACTCTTTGATTCGTTGATTCTTTGGATTGTTTTCTTAGTCTCTATTGCATTGATTTCTGCTCTGATTCTTATAATTTCCTCTCTTCTTTTGGCTTTGGGCTTGACTTGCTCTTCTTTTTCTAGCTGTTTAAGGTGTAGCATCAAGTTATTTATTTGTATTCGTTCTGTTTTCCTGATGTGGGAACTCAGTGCAATAAATTTTCCTCTCATAACGGCTTTCATTGCATCCCACAGATTCCGGTAAGTTGTATCTGCATTTTCATTTTCTTTTAGGTATTGTTTAATTTCTTCTTTAATTTCTTCTGTGACCCACTGATTACTCAAGAGTGTGTTATTTAGTTTCCATGTGTTTGCGGAATGTTTGCAGTATCCTTTGTCATTAATTTCTAATTTCAGAGCGCTATGATCCGATAATATGCAAGGGATGATTTCAACTCTTTTGCATTTGCTTAAATATGTTCTGTGAGCTAATATATGGTCTATTTTAGAAAATGATCCATGTACTGCTGAGAAGAATGTGTATTCTGATGTTGTTGGGTGGAACATTCTGTATATGTCTATCAAACCCATTTGTTCACAGGTGTGATTCAGTTCTGTTATTTCTTTGCTCATTTTCTGTCTGGTTGATCTGTCCCTTGGTGTCAGTGGTGTATTAAGGTCTCCTGTTACAATTGTGTTACTGATAATTTGAGTTTTCATTTCTGTTAATAATTGTTTTATATAACTGGGTGCTCTGGAGTTTGGTGCATATATATTTAAGATAGTTATCTCTTCCTCTTGGAGTTTTCCCCTTACGAGTATGTAGTGACCTTCTTTGTCCTTTATGGTCATTGTTGGTTTAAAGTTCACGTTGTCTGCAAACAGAATGGCTACTCCTGCCTTTTTTTGGATTCCTGCTGCATGAAGAATTGTTTTCCATCCTTTGACTTTCAGTCTGTGAGTATCTTTCTGGGTTAGATGGGTTTCCTGTAAACAGCATATGGTTGGATTTTGTTTCTTGATCCATTCTGCTAGTCTGTTTCTTTTGATTGGTGCATTGAGACCATTTACATTAATGGTTATTACTGTTAAATGCTGATAATTGTAGGAATGTTATCTCTCTGCTGTTGCATCTTTATCTTTCGGTTCTGTTTAATTATTTGCTTTGCTTAGTGGTTTTTTCCTTTGTGTATCTAAACTGTCTTTCAATATTTTTTGCAGGGTTGGTTTGGTGTTCATGAAGTTCTTCAGCTGTTCTTTGTCATGGAAGTATCGTATTGCACCATCTATTTTGAATGATAGTTTTGCAGGATATATCAGTCTTGGTTGGAAATCATTTTGCTTTAGGATCTGGAATACTTCACTCCATGCTCTTCTTGACTTTATCGTTTGTGCTGAGAAGTCTGCTGTGATTCTGATAGGTTTTCCTTTATAAGTGATTTGTCTTTTCTCTCTGACAGCTTTTAATAATCTATTCTTGTGTTGGATTTCTGGGATGGTGACTATTATATGTCTGGGTGTAGTTTTATTTTGGTTATGACTGTTTGGAGTTCTATATGCTTCACTGATCCTGATGTCAGTTTCTGATCTCATGCTTGGGAAATTTTCAGCTATTACTTCTCTAAATATCCTCCTGACATCCTTCATGTTGTCTCCCTCTCTTTCATTAATCCCTATCATTCTTATGTTATTCTTCTTTGCATCGTCTTGCAGTTGTTGAATTGTTGTTTCCTGGTTCCTTGTTATTTTCAAAAGATCTTTCCTTTCCTGTTCACTAGCTTCAATCCTGTCTTCAAGGTCTGAAATTCTATCTTCACTTTCATTAAGGCGGTTTTTACAACTTTCAGTGGAGTTTTTTATTTCCTGTATATCTCTGTGCATCTGCATTATGTATTCTGTTTGTTTCTTATATTGCTCGTCTAGGGATTCTATCTTTTTGTTTAGTTCCTCCAATTTTTTATCTGTGTTTTCTTTACATATATTTAGAATCTCTTTCATTTCTTTTATCATTTCTTCTTTTATCTGGGAGATTATTTCGAGTTTGAATTTCTTTAAAGCTTCCTGGAGTTGCTTGTCAATTTCAGTGGCTATTGTGTCCGATATATGAGGTGAATGGGATTTATTTTCTTCTATATACATCGCTCCTAGGGTTTCTTGAGATGGGCTGGAGGTTTGAGGTTGTAATTTGGTCTTTCGTTTTGTCATTTTCCTATATTTCTGTGTTTCAAGTGTTATTTGAAAGCTTCCTCAGGATCTGTTGAAAATCCCCTTCTATGTTTGGAGCTACTGGGACTCTGGCGCCGCGCTACTCCAAGCCATTAGGCCTACAGAACCAGTGGCCCTCCTCTGCCTGCTCAGAATTCCGCAGTTCCAGACAAGCTGGGCCTCAGGGACACTGTGCGCCCACCTGCCCCTTGGAAGCTCCACAGTTCTTCAATCGCAGCCGGGTTAGGGTACTCACCACAGGCCGCAGTGCTTCAGGAACCTGTGGACCCTCCCTGATTGCAAAGATATCCACAGTCCTCCAGACACGCAGAGAGGCTGGTGAGGGCACCCCAGATCTGCCCAGCTCCTCCTCTGCAAACCTATGGCCAGGCGCGGCAGCTAAACAGGCTGGGCTAGGCTGGTAGTGTGGGCCAGCCCACATATCGGGAGCTCAGCAGGTCTCCAAATGAAGCCGGGAATGGGGAGGCTGATGTGGAAGCCTCAAACCCACCTCTCCCCTTCACTGCACCTGGAAGCCTGAGGGAACTCCAGCAGACTGGGCGCAGATATCCAGAGTCCTCCAGACACGCAGAGAGGCCAGTGAGGGCACCCCAGATCTGCCCAGCTCCTCCTCTGCAGACCTATGGCCAGGCGCGGCAGCTAAACAGGCTGGGCTAAGCTGGTAGTGTGGGCCAGCCCACCTATCGGGAGCTCAGCAGGTCTCCAAATGAAGCCGGGAATGGGGAGGCTGATGTGGAAGCCTCAAACCCACCTCTCTCCTTCACTGCACCTGGAAGCCTGAGGGAACTCCAGCAGTCTGGGCGCAGAAATCCAGAGTCCTCCAGACACGCAGAGAGGCCAGTGAGGGCACCCCAGATCTGCCCAGCTCCTCCTCTCGGCTTTTTCGTTTTTATCGGTACCGGGGATCGAACTCACGACCGCCTGCTTGCAAGGCAGGGGCTTATGCCGCTGAGCTAAACTCCCAGCCCCGAAACTTGTTATTTTTAAAAAATCATTCTATTAGTACACAGGGTTGGAGATTTAGCTCACTTGCATAAATGACTTCTTGGCAAGTGGAAGATCATGAATTTGATCTTTGGCACCAAAAATAAATGAGTAAATAAATAAATCTACTTCCATTCAATTGGTACATTTTAGATATACATGATAATAACATTTATCAAAAAACATTTGTACCTCTACATGATATATCCTGCTTCTATCTTTTTTGCCTGTTCCTCTCTCCTCCCTTAAACACATCTTTCCCTGACAAAATAATTGTTTCCATTTTTTCTTCTATTTTTCTTTCATTTCCCTTCCTTCATTTCCCCTTCTCTACTTGCACATTCAATTTGAAAATTTTCTACCCATTTTCCAATATCTATTATACATTTTGTCCTTATTTACCTTTCTAGTTTCTCATATAGAGAGACAATATGATATTTAAATATGTGTTTCTGATTTATTTCACTCAAGAGTATGATTTCAGATCCTGCAAAGATGGTGGATTGATAGGTAGCAGGGTAGAGTCTCTCTGAGAAAAACAACTCAGATGCAAGAATTTAACACCATGGAGAAGACCAGAAAAATGGAGAGGGATTCTTATGACCCAGGAAGAAACTGAGGAAAAGAAAAAGAAAAAGAAAATAAGAAAGAAAGGAAGGAAAAATGTGGACAAAAGGCTGGAACCAGATGCACTTTCACTGGAGCCAGTCACGTGCTATACTGTGTGTGCCTTGGAGTCAGACAGCTCATGGTCACACTGAGTTGTAGTAGCACTGAAATCAGAGGTTGTTGAGCCCAAGATCCTTGGCAGCAAGATGTGGTGCAATAGACAGTGGAACCAATGTGGAAAGCTGCACTAACCAGTTGTGAGTGCTAGGAATTTCGTCCCATGGAGGGGGTGACTGGCTGGAGACATATTGAAGTTGGACAGGATGGGCCTGAATCTGAAACTGCAATGGCATCAGTCAGCCCACCCCTGACGCTATGGTAGCCATTGTTGACTTTCCTATTATATGGTCTTGAAGACCTAAAATGCCTTCATCATCCTGTTCTGATCAGTTTAGTACTATTTTGTTCAGTATGAATTCTTTGTGTGTGGAGATATTGACAACTATTGGGAAGTAAACAAGAGACAATATGATAGACATGAAGATCTCTGGTGGTATTGCTTTGAAATATGTGTTTTGTAAATTGTTTTGTTATGATCTGTTCTGGTATGTTTTGTTATGTTTAATTTTACCCTCTTTAAATTAAAAAAGAGGATGACTTCAAGGTACACACATTTAACTATGAATGCCTCAAGGTTATCCTTCTTTGTTGCAGTGTACTACTCTATCATACAAAAAAACCTTCACAGCCCTCCAGCATTTGTTGTTGATTTCCTATCATAGCCATTCTTCCTGTGGTGAGATGGAATTTCAGTATTGTTTTAATTTACATTTTCAGAATGACCATTGACCATTGATATTGAACATTTTTTCATTTGCCATTTGTATTTTCTCAGCTGAGGAGTGTATATTCATCGCAGATGCCAATTTTTGGATTGTATCCTTGAATTTTAGGGGTCTGATATTTTTTAATTCTTAATAAGTTCTAGATAGAAGTACCTGTCTGAGGGACTGTTGGCTAAGATATTTTCCAAATTCATCTGTTTTCTTTTCATTGTGTTGAAGATTTCTTTTGACATGCAAAAATTTTAACCAGATGAGATTCCATCTGTTGATTCTGGAAAGTATTTCTTGTGAAGTTTGATTTTTGTTCATGAACTCTCTGCCTACTCCTATGTCTTCAAGATTTCTGCCTCATTTGTCTTGCAGTAGATTTACTGTTTCTGTTTTAATATTTATATATTTGATACATTTTTACTTTACTACATGGTGATAGGCATGGATCTAGTTTTACTTTTCAGCATATGGAGAGCCAGTTTTTCCAGAACCACTTATTATAGATGAAGTGGCTGAGGGTGCTTGTACTTGTGGCTTTATTTTCTAATCCATTCCATTGATTTTCAGATCTATTTGTATTCCAATACCATGCTGATTGTACCACAGTAGCTTGGTAATATAATTTCAAGTTGGGGATTGTGATGCTTCCTACTCTAGCTTTAGTGCCCAGAATTGCCTTTGCTATTTTAGGTCTCTTCTGGTTCCAGATGAAATTTAGAGATTATTTTTCTAGATCTGTGAGATATGCAAATGATATTTTTATTGAAATTTCATTAAATATTTATAACAATTTTTGCAGAATGGACATTTTCACAATGTTTATTTTTCCTATCCCTAAACAAAGAATAGCTTTCCATTTTCTGAAATGCTCAATTTGTTTGTTCACAGTAATGCAATGCATACAGACATTTTACTTCCATTGTTAGATTGATTCCTAAGCATTTCAGTTTTTTTGGATGCTACATCAAAGGGTGGGGTTTCCCTTTTTTTTCTCTCAGTGAATTTTTTGTTTGTCAACAAGAATTCTATTGATTTTTGAGTGTTTACCTTATATCTAGCTATATTACTGAATTTGATTATTATGCCTAGGAGTCTTTCAATGGAGTTTTGGGGATCTTCTATGTAAAGTATCATATCATCTGCAAATAATGATAATTTAACTTCTTCCTATCTTATCCTTATTCCTTTTATTTCTCTTTCTTGTCTGATTATTCTGGGTAATATATCCAGAACTATATTGAGTAGTAGAGGTGATAACAGACATCTTGTCTTCTTTCTGAATTAGGTTGAAAGTGTATAGTTTCTGTCCATTTGTTTAGATGTTGGCTGATGGTTTATCATATATGGTTATTACCAGATTGAGGTAGAGACTATATATTCTGATTTTATGTAGGGATTTCATAATTAATGAGTGTTGGATTTTGTCAAAAGCTTTTTCTGCATCTATTGAAATGACCATGTGATTTTTGTCTTTTGGCTCTGTTGATACGATGTATTATTTTTATTGATTTGCATATGCTGAACCATCCTTGCATTCTTGGGATGAATACCACTTGATCATGCTGTATAAACTTCCTGATGACTTGTTGCATTCCATTTGCCTGAATTTTATTCAGGATTTTGCATCTATGTTCATTAGAGAGATTAGCCTGTAATTTTCTTTTTCAGTTGGTTCTTTCTCTGGTTTTGGTATTAGGGTAATACTTGCTTCCAAGAATGATTTAGGGAGAAATGCTTCCCTTTCAATTTCATTGAAGAGTTTAAGGAAAGTTAGAATTAAGCCTTGCCTAAATGTCTTGTAGAATTCTGCAGTGAATCCATCAGGACCTGGGTTTTTCTTTCTTGTTAGGGATCTAATTACATTTTCAGTTTCATTAACTTAGAGAGTTATTCAGCAGTTTTACATATTGTTGATTTACCTTGGGAATATATACTTTTCTAGGAAACCATCCATTGCTTCAGTGCAATCTAACCTGTGAGAGTAAAGGTTTTTAAAGTAGGTACTTATGATCTTCTGTATTTCCACAAGGTGTGTAGTGATTTCATCCTTTTCATTTATCATTGCATGGATATGAGACTTTGCTCTCATCTTTTTAAAAAAGTTTGTAAGAGATTTATCAATTTCATTTATTCTTTCAAAGAACCAACTTTTCAGTTCATTCATTCTTTGGACTGCTTTTTGTAGTTTCAATTGCATTAATTTCTACTCTGTTCTTTATAAATTCCTACCTTCTTTGGGATTTTAGCTTGACTTGTTCTTATTTTTCTATAAATTTGAGGTGCAGCTGTAAATGTTTATGCATGTTCTTTCTGTTTTTCTATTGTGGGTGTTCAGTGATATAAATCACCCTCTGAATGGTGTTCTCATTGTGTCCCATAGATTCTGGTAATTCGTAGTTGCAATTTCATTCCATTGTATATATTGCTTAATTTCTTCTTTAGTTTCTTCTGTGATACATTGGTTTTTAAGGAGAGTGTTATTTAATTCCCATGTGCTTATGGGATTCTTGTGGCATTTTTTGTCATTAATTTCCAATTTTGTTGTGCCATAGTAAGATAAGATGCATGAAATTACTTGGATTCCTTTGCATTTTCTTAAGAATGCTTTGTGAGTTAGTATAGGATCTATTTTAGAGAATGACACATGTACAGCTGAGCAAAATGTGTATTCTGATATTTTTGGGTAGAAAACTATGCATAACTATTAGGTCCATGTTTTCAAAAGTTTGATTTACTTCTGTTGTGTGTTTGCTGAATATTGTTTGTTTGATCTGTCTCTTTCTGACAATGGGGTATCAAGTTTCCTTGTTATAACTGTATAATTGTTTATTTGGCTTTTCATGTCTATTGAAATTTGTGTAATGTAGTTTGCTGATCTCATATTTGGTGCATACATATTTGTCATTGTAATCTCTACCTCTTATAGTTTTTCCCTAATAAGTATGTAGTGACCTTCTTTATCTCTTTTGATCATTCTTGGTTTGAAGTTCACATTGTCTAAAACATAATAGTTATCCCTGCTTTTTGCTGGGTTCCTGTTGCATGGAGTATTGTTTTGCATCCTTCAACTTTTAGTCTGTGAATTCACTTATGATTTGAATGTGTTTCTTGTACAAACCATATTGTTGGATTTTGTTTTTTAATACATTATACCAGTCTATTTCTTTTTATTGCTGAGTTGAGAACATTTACATTAATGGATGTAACTGATATATACTGACTTATTGTGATGTTATCTTCTGTTGTTGGTTTTCTAATTTTTCTCTTTAATTGTTTTCCAGGATTAGTGGTTTCCTTCTATTGTGTCCTTGTTATTGTAATTATCTTTGTCTCTTTCTAGAGTGTCTTTCAGCACTCTTTGCAGTGTTGGTTTGGTGGTGATGAATTTCTTCAGTTGTTCTTTGTCATGGAAATGTCTTATTTTTCCATCAATTTTTAAAGACAGTTGTGCAGGATAATCTTTTTTTGAAAGTTTCCTTATTTCAGGACGTTAAATACTTCACTTCAAATTCTTCTTGACTTGAAGGTTTGTGTTAAGAAGTCTGCTGTGATTCTGATAGTCTTCCTTTCATAGGTGATCTATTTTTCTATGACAGCTTTCAGTATTCTGTTTTTGCGCTGAATTTCTCATATCCTAATTATTATATGTCTGGGTGAAGATTTATTTAGCTTATGCACTAAGGAATGAAAAAGGTTAAATCCTTACATGCTCTGTGCCAACACAGAAGACATCCATTTATTTCAAAAACCTCTGCTCTTCTAGGTTTGACAACACAGAAGAAAGGGACAGATTCCTAGACACAAATGAACTACTAAAACTGGGTCAAGAAGATGTAAAACTACTGAATAACCCAATTTAAATTAATGAAATTGAAAATGTAATGAAGTCCTTATGTACAACGTAGAGCCCAGGCCCAGAAGGATTCATTGAGGATTCTACAAGAAATACAAAGAAGACTTTATGCCAACACTCCTCAAACTTTTCAATGAAATCCAAAGGGAAGCAATTCTTCCTTAGTCATTCCTGGAAGCAAATATTACTCTAGTGACAAAACCTGAGAAAGACCCAACTAAAAAAAGAGAACTACAGGCCAATCTCCCTAATGAACAGAAATGCAAAAAATACTCAATAAAATATTTACAAGCAGGATGGAGAAAATCATTAAGAAGATTATACACGACGACCAAGTGAGATTCATCCTAGGCATGCACGGATGGTTCAACATATGTAAATCAATAAAGGTAATCCTCCATATCAATAAAGCCAAAAGCAAAAATCTCATGATCATTTCTATAGATGCAGAAAAAGCTTTTGATAAGGTCCAACACTCATTCATGATAAGAATTTTACAGAAAATTGAAATAGATTGTTTTACCTCCATATAATTTGCCATCTATGAGAAACCAACAGCCAGCATCATATTAAATGGCCCAAAACTGAAGTCCTTTACATTAAAATCAGGTACAAGACAATGGTATCATGTATCACCACTCCTATTCAACATAGTGCTGGAAATATTAGCCATAGCAATTAGACGAGACAGAGAAATAAAGGGGGTAAAGATAGGAAAAGAGGAAGTTAGGTTATCCTCATTTGCAGATGACTTGAAACTCTACATAGAAGACCCCAAAAATCCATTGGAAGATTCCTAGATATAATAAATAAATTGAGCAATGTAGCTGGATACAAAGTCAATACTCAAAAATCAATAGCATTCTTACAACCCAAAAAACTAAATCCCAGAGACAGGAATAAGAGAAGCTACACTCTTCACACTAGCATTGAAAAAAAATTAAATACATAGGAAGTAATCTCAGAAAAGAGTTAAAAGATCTCCAAAGGGAAAATTACAGTACCCTGAAAAAGAAATCAAAGAGGACCTCAGAAAATGGAAGACATGCCTTGTCTATAGAAAGGAAGAATTAATATTGTAAAAATGGCCATTCTCCCAAAACCATTATACAGGTTCAATGCAATCCCAATGAAAATACCATCAACATGCCTTGTAGATCTAGAGAAATCACACCTAAAATTCATCTAGAACCAGAAGAGACCTAAAATAGCAAAGACAATTCTAAGCAGCAAAGCCAAAGCAGGAGGCATCACAATCCCTGACTTGAAGCTGCACTACAAAGCTACTGTTAAAAAAATCAGCATGGTACTGGAATAAAAACAGAGCTGAAGATCAATGGAATAGATTAGGAGATACAACCACATCAACAAACACACTCAACTGCCTTATCTTTGATAAAGGGGCCAGATATGTTCACTGAAGAAGGAGAGTCTCTTTTCTTTTTTTTATTTAAGTAGAAAAATAAAAAAAACAGAAAAAGGGTACAAGTTATACAGAATTTCAGAAAACATAAACAGTAGGAAATCACTAGTTAATAGATTACATATTGTCATCTTAGAAATAGTTGTTCAAGTTACAAAGTTAAAGCATATATAGTCGACATTCAAACAGTGAGACTGCAAACAGCTCTGTGTTTCAATAAAATTCAGTAACATGGTTATCTCTCTTACACACTTAAATGTACATGCAGTTATATCCTTTAGAGTACTTTCTTTTCCTCTATTTCTTACAATGAAAATTACACATTTTGGGTTTTATTACTCCCACAGTTCTTATTACTTTTTTTGAAGAGACTAAAACCAAATGTGACATAACAAAACAGATTCAGTCAAATCAAAAGGATGGACATAATACATACTGTAAAAACAGGATACAAGGAGATCAACAATGGTAACCATAATGCCTCTTGCTATCTTAAAAAGAATTGCCTATATCATCAGTTATAATAAAATTGAACAAAACAGTAAAGAACAAAACCAATAAAACCAAAACATTAGAGATACTACAGGACTTCAGAAGAAGATAATATTCAAACCAGAATGGGCATCATAGTGAATCTTATTGTCTTCACAGTTGTTGTCTATACTCTCAAACTCGGTACTATCAAGCAAAACAGAATAGAGGAAAATCACTCAAAACAAGATGGTGAGAGCAATACAGGGTTTCAAATCAACTTAATAGGAAATTAAAGTGGGTTACTATAATATATCCTGCTATTTTTATTTACTTTTCCCTTAGTAAAAAGATAAAAATAAAACAGTAAATAATAAAAAAGGAGATGGAGATAAAACAGGACATAACAACAAACAGTACAGCGCAGAACATAACCATTTAAGCAAAATATTGTTTCATCACAAGACATCCAAACATAAAAGTAGTTACCATAGTGTCTCTTTCCTTGAAATCTTTGAGTATAACTTCATATACTATAGCATCAACCATTTCAAGACAATGCAAAACCATTCAAGAGAATGACAGTATTACAGGGTATTTAGAGGCAACTAACAGAAAATGAACAATGGTTTCTATAATAATCTCCTTGTCTATAAAATTTTTATATCATCACATATAATAAAATCCCATAAGATACAATATGTTAAGACCGATGGAGACAAAAGAACAAAAGCTTTATGGAACTTCAAAACAGATGATATTAAATAAGCCCTAGCTATTATGAGGTCTTGTTTTCTCCAAAATGGCTGTTCTTACCATCTAACCTTCTCTGCCTCATTTCTTTGAGCTCTTTTTCTGTCATTAGTTGTCAGTTTGTCTTCTTCATTTCACTTTCTGCTCAATTCATTATGGTCTCTCTGCTACTTTTTCTGGAATCTTGGTATTTTTCTTTTTTAGAATGTCATGCAGTATTCTCTGTAGAGTTGAATTGGTGGTTGCAAAGTCCCCTAGTTGAAATTTATCCTGGAAGCCCCTTGTTTCTCCATTAATTTCTAGGGACAGTTGTGCAGAATATATCAACCTTGGCTGGAGGTTATTATCTTTCAAAGCTTGAATTATTTCACCCCGCACTCTTCGTGATTTGATGGCTTGTGCCAAGAACTCTGCTGTAATTCTTATGGGTGTTCTGTTGTAAGTGATCTGTTTCTTGTCTCTGATGGCTTTTAATAATCTGTTCTTATATTGGATTTCTGGAATTTTGATTATTATATGCCTGGGTTTAGTTCTGTTTGGGTTGTAGGTGGTTGGGGTCCTGTATGCCTCATACATCTGAGTATCTTTACCTTTTGCTAAATTAGGGAAATTCTCCTGGATTATTTCTGTGAATAGCCTTCGTAGTTCATTTGTCTGTGTCCCTACTTCTTCCTTTATGTTCTTAATTCTTAAGTTATCAATCCTCTTATCATCTTCTAGCCTTTGCATTATTGCTGTTTGTTTCCTTGCTATTTTAAGAAGTTTTTCATTTCATGCTCCCACATTACAAATCTGTCCTTCAGTTCAGATAATCTATCCTTAATTTCTTTCAAGCTGTTAAGCCAGCTTTCAATAGAGTTTTTAGTTTCTTGGTAATTTCTTAGAACCTGCTTCACATATTCTATGCTTTCTCTATTTTCTCCATCAAACAATTCTCCCCTTTTTTTTCTGTTCTTCCATTCCACTATCTGTTTTTTTCTTTCTCTTTTTTATTGGTACCAGGGATTGAACTCATGACTGCCTGCTTGCAAGACAGGCGCTTAATGCACTGAACTAAATACCCAGCCCCCCCACCATCTGTATTTTCTTGGGTGTTGTTTAGCATTTCTCTAACAATTCTACTTATATCTTGCTTTACTTCATTAAATATTTTACTTTTGAACTCGTCTCTGAGGCTCTGAAGATATCGCTTTATGTTTATTGGTGCTGTGTCTGATATTGCATGTATTCTGTCCTCATTCTCCTTTGCATTTACATTTCCTGGATCAGTGTTCTCAGATTTGGGGACCGAGGACCCTTTCTTGTTGCTTCTCCTTGTCATATTTTTTGTTATTTCCATACAGGCATATATAGGAGATACAGTTTCTTTCCTTGTGGGTTACAGTTTGTTTGAATCCACCAGCTAGGCATTCCTGCACACTGCAGTGCACTAGGGAGACACAGACCAGGGCAGCATATGTTGGGCCTGCCCCTCCAGTCGACCTACTGAAGGCTTCATTGCTAGGGTGCACCGCGAGGCACTGGGGCCTGGTTTGGGCTAGCCTACTGGGTCTTAGTCCGTGGCTTCACCCAGGTCAGATGCTGCCCACCAATCCCACTTGAGAGGGGAATATGCGACTGAAGTCACTGCAGCGCCATATTCTGGCTAGTCTGCCCAGTCGCAGAATGTTCTCTGTTGGAGCCTCCTTATCTATGCACATAGAACTCCAAATAGCCATAACCAAAATAAAACTACACCCAGACACATAGTAATGGCCATCCCAGAAATCGAACAAAAGAGTAGAATATTAAAAGCTGTCAGAGAGAAAAGACAGATCACCTATAAAGGAAAACCTATCAAAATCACAGCAGACTTCTCAGCACAAACAATAAAGTCAAGAAGAGCATAGGGTGAAGCATTTCATATTCTAAAGGAAAATGATTTCCAACCTAGGCTGATGTATCCTGCAAAACTGTCCCTCAAAATGGATGGAGAAATAGGATAGTTCCATGAAAAAGAACAGCTGAAAAACTACATGATCACCAAGCCAACCCGGCAAAGAATACTGAAAGACAGCCTAAATGCATCTAGGAAAAATACCACTAAACAAAGCAGACAATTAAACAAAACCAAAAGACAAAGATGCAACAGCAGAAAGATAACATGTCAACAATAAATCAATATATAACAGTTATAACCATTAATGTAAATGGTCTCAATGCACCAGTTAAAAGAAACAGACTGGCAGAATGGATCAAGAAACAAATTCCAATCATATGTTGTCTACAAGAAACCCATCTAACCCCAAAGGATACCCACAGACTGAAAGTCAAAGAATTGAAAACAATACATCATGCAACAGGAGCCCCAAAAAAGTGGGCATGGCTATTCTGTTTGCAGACAATGTGAACTTCAAGCCAATAATGATCAGAAGGGATAAAGACAATCACTACATACTGGTTAGGGGAAAACTCCAAGAGGAAGAGATAACTATCTTAAATATATATGCACGAAATTCCAGAGCACCCAGTTATATAAAACAAGTACTAACAGCAATGAAAAACCAAGGTAACAGTGACACAATTATAACAGGAGAACATAACACACCATTGACACCAATGGACAGATCAACCAGACAGAAAATCAGCAAAGAAATAAAAGAACTGAATCGCACCTGTGACCAAATGGACTTAATAGACATATATAGAGTATTCCACTCAACAACAACAGAATACACACTCTTCTCAGCAGTGCATGGGTCATTTTCTGAAATAGAACATATATTACTTTACAAAACATATCTAACTAAATGCAAAAGTGTTGAAATCATCCCTTGCATGCTATTGGACCATAGCGCTATGAAATTAGAAATTAATGATAAAAGATACTACAAAATTCCCACAAGCACATGGAAACTGAATAACACACTCTTGAGTAATCAGTGGGTCACAGAGGAAATCAAAGAAGAAATTAAACACTACCTACAAGAAAATGAAAACACAAATACAACTTACCGCAATCTGAGATGCAATAAAAGCTATCCTCAGAAGAAAATTTTTGCACTGAGTTCACACATCAGGAAAACAGAACGAATACAAATAAACAACCTGATGTTACACCACAAACATCTAGAAAAAGAAGAGCAAGTCAAACCCAAAGCCAAAAGAGGAGAAGAAATTATAAAAATCAGAGCCGAAATCAATGCAATAGAGACTAAAAAACAATTCAAAAAATCAGTGAATCATAGAGTTGGTTCCTTGAAAGAATAAATAAAATTGATAAGCCCCTAGCTAACCTTATTTTAAAAAGGGAAGAAAAAGCTCAAATTCATGCAATAAGGAATGAAAGAGGAGAAATCACCATGGACCCTATAGAAATACAGAAAATCATAAACACCTATTTCAAAAACCTCTACTATCAAAGGTTTGATAACACAGAGGAAATGGACAGATTCCTAGAAGCATACGAAGTACAAAGCTAGGTCATGAAGATATAGAACTACTGAATAACCCAATTTCTATTAATGAAATTGAAAATGTAATTAAATCCTTACCTACAAAGAAGAGCCAAGGCCCAGATGGATTCACTGCAGAATTCTACAAGAAATACAAAGATGACCTAATGCCAACACTCCTCAAATTCTTCAATGAAACTGAAAGGGAAGCAATCCTTCTTAAGTCATTTCCAGAAGCAAATATTACTCTAATACCAAAACCTGAGAAAGACCTAACTGAAAAAGAGAACTACAGACCAATCTTCCTAATGAACACAGATGCAAAAATATTCAATAAAATATTGGCAAATAGGATGCAGCAAATCATCGAGATCATACACCATGACCAAGTGGGATTCATCCCAGGCATGCAGGGATGGTTCAATATAGGTAAATCAATAAATGTAAAACACCATATCAATAGAGTCAAAAGTAAGAACCATATGATCATTTCTATAGATGCAGAAAAAGCCTTTGATAAGGTCCAACATTCATTCATGATAAGAACCCTGCAGAAAATTGGAATAGATGATCTTTAACTCAATATAATAAAGGCCATCTATGACAAACCGACAGCCAATATCATGCTAAATGGCCAAAAATTGAAGGCCTATACCTTAAAATCATGCACAAGACAAGGACGTCCCTTATTAATGCTCCTATTCAATATAGTACTGGAAATGCTGGCCAGAGCAATTAGACAAGACAGAGAGAAATAAAAGGCATAAAGATAGGAAAAAAAGAAGTTAAGCTATCATTATTTGCAGATGACATAATACTCTATATACAAGATCTCCAAAACTCCATTGAAAGACTCCTAGATATAATAAATAAATTTAGTAATGTAACTGGCTATAAAATCAATACTCAAAAATCAATAGCATTCCTATACACTAACAACAAAGTCACAGAAAGAGAAATAAGAGAAGCCACAACATTCACAGTACCAACCAAAAAATGTTATATCTAGGAATTACTCTCACGAAAGAAGTGAAAGACCTGTACAGGGGAAATTATGATACACTGAAAAATGAAATAGAAGATGATCTCAGAAAATGGAAAAACATCCCTTTCTCATGGATTGGAAGAATAAGTATTGTAAAAATGGCCATTCTCCCAAAGCTTTTATACAGATTCAATGCAATCCAGACAAAAATACCATCAACATACCTCATAGAACTCAAGAAATCACTCCTAAAATTCATCTGGAATGAGAAGAGACCTAGAATAGCAAGGACAGTTCTAATCAGCAGAGGCAAGGCAGGAGATATCACAATCCCTGACTTGAAACTATACTACAAAGCAACCGTAGTAAAATGAACATGGTACTGGAACCAAAACAGAGCTGAAGATCAGTGGAATCAATTAGAAGATACCACCACGACTACAAACACACGCAACCACCTTATCTTTGATAAAGGGGCCCAACATGTTCACTGGGAGAACGACAGTCTCTTTAATAAATGTTGCTGGAAAAACTGGCTCTCCATATGTCAAAAACTAAAACTAGACCCATGCTTATCACCATGTACTAAAATAAAATCTAAATGGATCAAAGATCTAAATATTAAAACAGAAACACTAAATCTATTAGAAGACAAACAGGGTAAAAATCTTGAAGATATAGCAGTAGGTAAAGAATTCATGAACAGGACTCAAAGTGCACAGGAAATACTTCCCAGAATCAATAACTGGGATCACCTCTCATTAAAAAGTTTATGCACATCAAAAGAAGTCTCCAGCGTGGTGAGAAGAAAACCCACAAACTGGGGAAAAATCTTAGTGAACTGACCCTCAGACCAAGGACTTCTATCTAAAATATATAAAGAATTAAAAAATCAGACCCCCAAAATTCAAAGACCCAATCCAAAAATGGGCATGTGAGATGAATAAACAATTCTCAGAGGAAGAAATACAAATGGCAAATAAATATATGAAAAAATGTTCATCATCATTGGTCATTAGAGAAATGCAAATCAAAACTACACTGAGATTTCATCTCACGCAGCTTGGGACCATACTCATAAGTGAAATAAATCAAACTCACATGTATAAATATCAAATAGTTTCCCTAGTGTAAGAAATGGTAAGAATACATAAAAGTGTGTGGTAATCATGATTCGCAATCATATTGGTTTGAAGCCATATGAAGTTTTCACTCATTAACCGCCTTGGTTTTAACCTGGGTTGTTCGATTTTAGTATGTATGATAGCACGAATAACTATTTTGAAGAAAGCAACACAACATAAAAGCTAGTGCTGATTTAATATCGTCTTGATTCAAAGTCCCATCAAGCTGTAGTACATCTCTTTCCACTGGTTTTAACATGTTTGTATCTTACTATATTTCAATGTATGCTATAGTATAAACAAAATTCTTTATAGGCAAAGAGATAATATGGAAACCATTGTTCATTTTCTACTAGCAGGTTCTAAATACCCTGTAATTGGTGCTGGGGATTTAGCTCAGTGGCTTAAGCACCTGCCTTGCAAGCAGGCAGTTGTGAGTTCGATCCCTGGTACCAATATAAAGGAAAAGACAAATAAATAAATACCCTGTAATTATTGCATTCTCTTGAAAGGCTTCACGCTGTCTAGATATGCTTGATATTATAGCGTGGGAAGTTACACTCAAATAATTTAAGGAAAGAGGCACTATGGCGACTACTATTATGTTAGATTATCTGGTGGTGAAACACCATAATGCTTGAATTGCTCGGTTCTGCCCTGCGTTATTTTATTACAATGTCCTCTCTTATCTCAGTCTCCCCTCACTTTTTTAAAAATTAATCTATTTTCTCTCATTTTTTAATTAAGAGAAAACTAAATTAAAAACAACGGGACATATTATAGTAACTTTTTATTGTCCTATTAACCTGACTTGAACCCCAATATTGCTCTCCCCATCTCGTTCTGTCTGATTATTATATATTCTATTTTGTTTGATAGTATCAAGTTTGAGGGTATAGGCAATCACTTTGAAGGCAATAAGATATACTATGATGCCCAATATGGATTGACTATTATCCTTTTTTTGAAGTCCTGTAACGGTCCTCAGTGTAGGTTTTATTGGTTTTGTTCTGTACTGTTTTGAACAATTCTGTTATACCTGATGATATAGACAACTCAATTTAAAAATATCAAGAGGCACAATGGTAACCACTTTTGATCACCTGGTCCTCTATTTTTTCATCATGTGCTATGCCCACCCTTCTGTTCTAACTGACTGTTTTGCTTAGTGACATTTGGTTTTATTCTCTTCAAAAAAGTAATAAGAAACATGAGAGTAATAAACCCTAAAAGTCTAATTGTTACTGTAAAAAAAGAGAGGAAAGTAAGGTGGACTAAGGGACATAAATGCAGGTATGTTCGAGTATGTAGGATGGAAACCCATATAACTGAGCTTTTGTTGGATCATTGAACGGAACTGTCTCCAATTTCACTGTATGAATGTCCATTTTATATGCTTTAATTTAATGATATGGACAACTGTTTCTGAGATGATAATATGTATCCTATTAAGTGGTGATTTCGTACTGTATATTTTTTTCTTGAAATACTGTATTATTTGTGCCCTTTTACTGCATTGTTTTTATGACCATTCTTTTTTCTTCTTCTCTCTTTAAATTAAAAAAAAAACCTAAAACTAGACCCATGCCTATCACCATGGACTAAACTAAAATCTAAATGGATCAAAATCTGAATATTAAAACAGAAACACTAAATCTTTTGGAAGACAAATTAAGTATGAATCTTGAAGACATAGGGGTAGGTAGAGAATTCATGAACAGGAATCAAACAGCATGGGAAATATTTCCCAGAATCAGTAACTGGGATCATGTCTCATTAAAATGTTTCTGCATGTCAAAAGAAATCTCTAGCATAGTGAAAAGAACACCCACAAACTGGGGAAAAATCTTACTGAACTGTCCCTCAGAAAAAGGACTTCTGTCTAAAACATATAAAACATTTTTTAAAAAGTCAGACCTCCAAAATTCAAAGACTCAGTCCAAAAATGGACATCTGAGATGAATACACAGTTCTTTGATGAAGAAATACAAATGGCAAATAGCATCAATAGTCATTAGAAAAATGAAAATTAAAACAACACTGAGATTCCATTTCACTCCAGAAAGAATGGTCAGGATCAACAAAACTACTAACAACAAGTGCTGGTGATGCTGTGGGGAAAAAGGAACACTCCTGCACTGTTGATGCAGTGTAGACTGGTGCAACCACTGTGGAGGTCAGTCTGGAGATTTCTCAAAAATCTGGGATTGGAAGTCCTATTTGATCCAGCTAGTCAACTTCTAGGCATATTCCCAGAAGAACTGACAATATCACACCACAGTGATATATGTGCACCCATGTTTGCAGCAGCACAATTTGTTACAGCCAGATCTTGGAAATAACCTAAGTGTCCATCAACTGAGGAATGGATAAAAATGTTGTGGTATTCTTATACCATACTCTTAAATTAAATAAATCAAACACATGTGTATTAATTCCTTATAGGCTCCCTAGTATAAGAAATGGTAAGAGTACATAGGATTTTATTGTAATCATGATTCCCCATAACATTGCTTTGAAGCCTTATAATATTTTCATTCATTGAGTGGCTTTATTCTGTTTTGTTTGATTTTATTATGTGTGATGGTATGAACAGCTATTTTGAAGAAAACAAGACATTATGACAGCCATTGCTGATTCAATATCATCTGCTTTGAAGTCCTACCATGCTTTTGTTCTTCTGTTTCCATTGGTTCTATCATGTTGTATATTGTTGGATTTTAATATGTGTGATATTATACACAACTTTTCTATGGAAAATGAAAAATACAGTAGCCATTGTTCATTTTCTGTTATTTGTTTCTGAATGCCCTGTAATACTTTCATTCTCTTGAATGGTTTTAAACTATTATGTTATGTTTTATACTATTGTATGTGAAGGCACACTTCACTATTTCAAAGAAAGAGACATTATGGTAACTACTTTTAATATCAGGTTGTCTTGTGGTGAAGTACTATGTTGCTTACATTGTTCTCTTCTGTTCTATTCTGCTTTGTTCTGTCTTCTTTTGTCTTAATCTCTTTAAAATAAAAAATTTTACTTAAAAAAAGAAAATTCTAATGGTTGACTTCCAACTTCATCCATTTAGTTGAGTTCCAGGTCTATCTTGGGTTGGCTGGGCTCTGGGGTTACACTCTGCCTCTGTGTCCTGTTATCCTCCATCTCCTCTTTTTTTCCTTTATTTTGTCATCTATGTTATTGCATACAAACATCCCATCATATATATCTATATGTCTTGGTTAATTTTCTCTCCCTACTGAAACAAGATATCTAGTGCCCAAAATAGGAGATGAAAAAGTTGTTTAGTTTATAGTTTTTGGAGGTTTCAGTGCAGACTCAGCTAGCTACAAAACAAGTAACAGCAACTGAAATAAAGAAACAACTTCATGAGGCTATAAAAGAACATAAAACAGAAATACTATTACAAGCAAAAAATCTAAGAAACGTAACAAAGGAATGCTAAGCACCTCTAAAAAAGACACAGGTGGAAGAATAGAGGAGCATAGAAAAAGGAAGGAAACTTTCAATGACAAATATTAAAAAAATTAGAATACATAGAACAAATTCAAAGAGATTTCCAGGAAATTAAAAACTCCATTGAAAGCTGGAAACTGCATGAAAGAAACTAAAGAGAGACTATCAAATCTTGAAGACAGGATTTGCAGCTTGTGATCCCAAAAGGAAAGATCTCTTAAAAATAACAAGGAACAAGGAATTAACAATACAAAGGCTAGAAGACGACAAGAGGAACTGTACCTTAAGAATAAAAAAATGATGTAAGCCATACACCTGAAATTCCTGAAATGATAACAACTGAAATAAGGAAACAAGTCTGGGGAGCTATGAAAAACTCCAATCAGAAATAATCTCCCAGGTTAAAGAAGAAATGATAAATTTAATGAAAGAAATGCTAAACAAATCTAAAGAAGACATATTATAAAAATTCAAGGTACAATGCCAAAAGATGGAAATCCTGGATGAACAATGTAAGTAATATACAGAATGCATGACACAGATTCAAAGAGATACATGGGAAATAAAAAATTCCACCTAAAATTGGCAAAACCAACTCAATGAAAGTAAAAATAGCATTTCAGACTTCAAAGGCAAGATTATAGCTAGTGAACAGGAAAGTAAAGATCTTTTAAAAACAACAAGGAACCAGGAAATAATTCAACAGCTTCAAGATGATGCAAACACAAAACACATAAGATTGATAGGTACAAATGAAAAAGGTGACAATACAAATGATATCAAGAGTATATTTACAGAAGCAGTAACTGAAAATTTCCCAAATATTGAAATGGAAACTGACATACAGATCAGTGAAGCATATAGACCTCCAAATAACCATAACCAAAATAAAACTACAACCAGACATATAATAATCAGCATCCAAGAAATCCAACATAAAAACAGAATATTAAAAGCTGCTAGAGAGAAGAAACAGATCTCCTCTAAAAGAAAACCTATCATAATCTTAGCAGACTTCTCAAAATAATGAAGTCAAGAAGAGCATCAAGTGAAGTATTTCAGATCCCAAAGGAAAACGACTTCCAACCCAGGCTGATGTACCCTGTAAAACTCTCCTTAAAGTCAATGGAGAAATAAGATACTTCCACATCAATGTACAGCAGAAGAGCTTCATGACTACCAAACCAACCCCGCAAAGAACACTGAAAGACATTCTAGATAGTCATAGGAAAAAACGACTAAGCAAGGCAAATAGTTAAACAGAGTGGAAAATAAAGAATTAACAGCAGAAAGATAGCATGTCAAAAGTAAACCAATATATATCAGAATCAAATAAGCAATAGCACAATCATAACAGGAGATCTTAACACACCATTGACATGAAGAGAAAGATTAACTAGACAGAAAATCAGCAAAGAAATACCAGAACAGAATCACACCTGTGAACAAATGGACTTGGTAGATATATACAGTGTTCTACCCAACAATATCAGAATATACATGCTTCTCAGCAGCACATGGAAAATTCTCTAAAATAGACCATATACTAGCCATATAACATGCTTAAGTAAATGCAAAAGCATTGAAATTATCCCATGCATGCTATCAGATCATAGCACATGAAACTAGAAATTAATGATGAAAGAAACTGCAAAAAACACCACAAACACATGGATATTGAATAATATACTCATAAGCAATCAGGTGGTCACAGAGGAATCTAAAGAAGAAATTTAAAAATACCAACAAGCAAATGAATATACAAATACATCTTACCAGAAACTGTGGGATGAAATGAAATCGGTCCTCAGAAGAAAATCTGTTGTGGTGAATTCCCACATCAGGAAAACAGAACGACCACAATTAAACAACCTGGTGCTATACCTCAAACATCTAGTCAAAGAAGAGCAAGTCAAACCCAAAGCCAAAAGAAGGGAGGAAATTATAAATGTCAGAACAGAAATCTATGCAATAGAGACTAAGAAAGCAATACAAAGAATCAATGAATCGGAGTTGGTTATTTGAAAGAATAAATAAAATTGATAATCCCCTAGCCAGCCTTATTTTAAAAAGGAAAGAAAAAACTCAAAGTAAAGCAATAAGGAATGAAAAGGGTAAAATCACTATAGACCCTGTGGAAATACAGAAGATCATGCATATCTATTTCAAAAAACTCTATTCTTATAAGCTTGATAACAGAAGAAAATGGACAGATCTCTAGAAACATATGAATTACCAAAGCTGGATCAAGAAGATGTGAAACTGCTGAATAACCCAATTTCAATTAAAAGAATAAAAATGTAATTAAATCCTTGCCAAGAAAAGCCCAGGTCCAGACAGATTCACTGCATAATTCTACAAGAAATTCAAGAAAATTTAATTTCACCACTCCTCAAGCTCTTCAATGAAATTGAAAGGGAAACAATTCTCCCTAACTTATTCTGAAAGCAAATATTACTCTAATACCAAATCTTGAGAAAGAATCAAACAAAAAGATAACTACAGGTCAATCTTCCTTATGAACATAGATGCAAAAAAATTTTTTTGGGGTAAGCAAGCTTTCATTTACTGGCTGTTAAACAATGAATTGAGAAGCCAAGATACCATTACTGAACAGGGATCGCATGCAAAGCATTGAGAAAGATATTTTTCTGACTTCCCAGTACTAGCACTGTGGCTGCCCATCTGGGGAAAGGACCTAGGAAAGCCTGGGATTCTTCCTTCCACCCATGTGGTGAAGCAATGAATTGACACAACCTCAGTGCATGGCAGTTTATGCATTCTCTCTTTTTTTATTATTTAAAGAGAAAAAAAAGAAAGGAAATAAAATTTTAAAAAAGCAGTAAAAGGGTACAAATAATACAGAATTTCAAGGAAAATTACAGTAAGATATCACTAGTTAATAGTTTACATATTGTCATCTTTGAAATAGTTGTCCAAACTATAAAATTAGAGCATGTCAAGTGAACATTCATACAATGAGATTGCAGACAGTGTCAATCAATGATCCAAAAAAAGTTCAGTAATATGGATTTCCATCCTACACACTCAAACATACATGCAGTTATATCCCTTAGACCACCTTCCTTTCCTCTCTTTTTAATAACAATTGCACTTTTCGGGTTTTTTTACTGCCACAATAAAACCTAACGTGGCTAAACAAAAGAGAGTCGGTTAGAACAAAAGGATGGGCATAGTACATGATGTAAAAATAAAATATCAGGTGATCTAAAATGGTTATCATTGTGCCTCTTGCTATTTTTTTTAAAAAGTTGCCTATATCATCACGTATAATAGAATTGATCAAAACAGTACAAACAAGACCAATAAAACCTACACTGGAGACCTTACAGGATTTCAAAGGAAGATAATAGTGAAACTGTAATGGGAATCTTAGTGAATCTTATTGCCTTCAAAGTGGTTGCCTATGCCCTCAAACTTGATACAATCAAACAAAATATAATGTAGTAAAATCTGACACAACAAGATGGGGAGAGCAATACTGGGGATCATATCAGGTTAATACGAAAACAAAAAAGTTACTATAATATATCCCGCTATTTTTAACTTAGTTTTCCCTTAATTGAAAAAAATGTAAGAAAAAAATAGATTAATTATAAAAAAGGGTGGGATTGAGGTAAAAGAGGACATTGTATTAGAACAACACAGGTCAGAACCAAACAACTTAAGCATCATTGTGTTTCACCCCCAGATAATCTAACATAATAGTAGACACTATAGTGCCTCCTTCCTTGAATTATTTGAGTATAATTTCATATACTATAGCATCAAGCATATCAAGTCAGTCTGAAGCTATTCAAGAGAATGAAGAAATTACAGGGTATTTAGAACCAGTTAACAGAAACTGAACAATGGTTCCTATATTATCTCCTTGCCTATAAAAAATTTTGTTCATACTATTGCATATAGTAAAATATAGTAAGATACCACATGTTAAAACAAGTGGAAACAGGTGTACGACAGCTTGATGAGACTTCAACACAAGATGATATTAAATCAGCACTGGCTTTTATGATGTGTTGTTTTCTTCAGAATACCTATTTGTACTATCACCAATACTAAAATTGAACAACCCAGGTTAAAACCATTGCATTTAATGGGGGATAATATTATATGGATTCAAACCAATATGATTGGGAATCATGATTACCACATACTTTTATGTATTATTATCATTTCTTACACTAGGGAACCTATTTGGTATTTATATATGTGAGTTTGATTTATTTCACTTATGAGTATGGTCTCAAGCTGCGTCCATTTATTTATAAATATCTCAATGTGATCATTCTTTATAGCTGAGTAGTACTCCATTGTATAAAAATACCACAACTTTTTTATCCATTCCTCAGTTGATGGACACTTAGGTTGTTTCCAAGATCTGGCTATTACAAATTGTGATGCTATAAACATGAGTGCACATATATCACTGTGGTATGATGCTTTCAGTTCTTCTGGGAATATGCCTAGAAGTGGAATAGCTGGGTCAAATGGGGCTTCCAGTCCCAGCTTTCTGAGAAATCTCCAGACTGACCTCCACAATGGTTGTACTATTTCTACACTCCCACTAACAGTGTAGGAGTGTTCCTTTTTCCCCACAGCCTCTCCAGCATTTGTTGTTGGTGGTTCTCTTGAACTTGGCAATTCTTTGAAGAGTGAGATAAAATCTCAGGGTGGTTTTAATTTGCATTTCTCTAATGACCAGTGATGGTGAACATTGTTTCATGTATTTATTTGCCATTGGAATTTCTTCATCTGAAAATTATTTATTCATCTCAGATGCCCATTTTTGGATTGGGTCTTTGAATTTTGGAGTTCTGATTTTTTTTAATTCTTTATATGTTTTAGACAGAAGTCTTTTGTCAAAGGGGCAGTTCACTAAGATTTTATCCCAATTTGTGGGTTTTATTTTCACTATGCTGGAGATTTCTTTTGAAGTGCAGAAACGTTTTAATAAGAGGCAATCCCAGTTATTGACTCTGCGAAGTATTTCCCGTGCAGTTTGAGTTCTGTTCATGAATTCTTTACCTACTCCTATGTCTTCAATGTTTTTAACCAATTTGTCTTCAAATAGATTTAGTGTTTTTGTCTTAATATAAGATCTTTGATCCATTTAGATTTATTTTAGTACATCGTGATAGGCATGGGTCTAGGTTTAGTTTTTGGCATATGGAGAGCCAGTTTTTCCAACACCATTTATTAAAGAGACTGTCGTTCTTCCAGTGAACATGTTTGGCACCTTTATCAAAGATAAGGTGGTTGAGTGTGTTTGTAGTTGTGGTTGTATCTTGTAATGTATTCCATTGATCTTCAGCTCTGTTTTGGTTCCAGTATACCATGTTGATTTTACTACAGTTGCCTTGTAGTATAACTTCAAGTCAGGGATTGTGATACCTCCTGCCTTGCCTTTGCTGCATAGAACTGTCCTTGCTATCCTGGGTCTCTTCTCGCTCCAGATGAATTTTAGAAGTGATTTCTCGAGTTCTATGAGGTATGTTGTTGGTATTTTTGTCGGGATTGCATTGAATCTGTATAAAAGTTTTGGGAGAATGGCCATTTTGACAATATTTATTCTTCCTATCCATGCTAAAGGGATGTTTTTCCATTTTCTGAGATCATCTTCAATTTCATTTTTCAGTGTATCATAATTTTCCCTGTATAGGTCTTTCACTTCTTTCATGAGAGTAATTCCTAAATATTTCATTTATTTGGTTGCTAGCATGAAGGGTGTTGCCTCTCTTATTTCTCTCTCTGTGACTTTGTTGTTAGTGTATAGGAATACCATTGGTTTTTGAGAATTGATTCTGTATCCACCTACGTTACTGAATTTATTTATTATATCTAGCAGTCTTTCAATGGAGTTTTGGGGATCTTCTATACAGAGTATCATGTCATCTGAAAATAATGATAATTTAATTTCTTCTTTTCCTATCTTTATCCCTTTTATTTATCTCTCTTGTCTAATTGCTCTGGCCAGTATTTCCAGTACTATATTAAATAGGGGTGGTGATAAGGGACATTCTTGTCTTGTGCCTGATTTTAAAGTGAAGGCCTTCAATTTTGGGTCATTTAGTATGACATTGGCTGTTGGTTTGTCATAGATGGCCTTAATTATATTGAGGTAAAGGCAATCTATTCCAATTTTCTGTAAGGTTCTTATCATGAATGAGTGTTGGATTTTATCAAAGGCTTTTTCTGCATCTATAGAAATGATCATGTGATTCTTACTTTTGGCTTTATTGATATGGTGGATTACATTTATTGATATACGTTTGTTAAACCACCCCTGAATGCCTGGGATGAATTCCACTTTATTGGGGTGTATGATCTTGATGATTTGCTGCATCCTATTTGCCAATATTTTATTGAGGATTTTTCATCTGTGTTCATTAGGGAGATTGGTCTGTAGTTCTCTTTTTCAGTTGGGTCCTTCTCTGGTTTTGGTACTAGAGTAATATTTGCTTCTCAGAATGATTTAGGAAGGATTGCTTCCCTTTCAATTTCATTGAAGAGTTTGAGGAGTGTTGGCTTTAGGTCATCTTTGTATTTCTTGTAGAATTCTGCAGTGAATCCATCTGGGCCTGGGCTCTTCACTGTAGGTAAAGATTTAATTACATTTTCAATTTCATTAATAGAAATTGGGTTATTCAGTAGTTTTACATCTTCATGACCTAGCTTTGGTACTTCATATGCTTCTAGGAATCTGTCCATTTCCTCTGTGTTATCAAACCTTTGAGAGTAGAGGTTTCTGAAATAGGTGTTGATGATTTTCTGTATTTCTATTGGGTCTGTAGTAATTTCACCTCTTTAACTCCTTATGCATGAATTTGAGCTTTTTCTTCCCTTTTTAAAATAAGGTTGGCTAGGGGCTTGTCGATTTTATTTATTCTTTCAAAGAACCAGCTCTTTGATTCGTTGATTTTGGATTTTATTTTTTTGGTCTCTATTGCAATGATTTCTGCTCTGATTTTTATAATGTCTTCTCTTGTTTTGGCTTTGGGCTTGACTTGCTCTTCTTTTTCTAGTTGTTTGAGGTGTAACATCAGGTTATTTATTTGTATCCATTCTTTTTTCCTAATATGGAAACTCAGTGCAATAAATTTTCCTCCGAGGACAGGTTTCATTGCATCCCACAGATTCCAGTTAGCTGTATTTGTGTTTTCATTTGTTTATAGGTATTGTTTAATTTCTTCTTTAATTTCCTCTGTGACCCACCGATTACTCAAGAGTGTGTTATTCATTTTCCATGAGTTTGTGGGATTTGTTGCAGTATCTTTTATTATTAATTTCTAATTTCATAGCTCTATGGTCTGATAGCATTCGGGGATAATTTCGACCATTTGCATTTATTTAAATATGTTCTGTGAATTAATATATGGTCCATTTTTGATAATTACCCATGTAGTGCTGAGAAGAATGTGAATTCTGTTGTTGTTCGGTGATATACTCTGTATATGCCTATTAAGTCCATTTGTTCACAGGTGCGATTCTGTTCTTTTTATTTCTTTGTTGATTTTCTGTCTGGTTGATCTGTCCATTGGTGTCAATAGTGTGTTAAGATGTCCTGTTAGAACTGTGTTACTGCTAATCTGGTTTTTCATTTCTGATAGAACTTGTTTTATATAACAGGGTGCTCTGGAGTTTGGTGTGTATATATTTAAGATAGTTATCTCTTCCTCTTGAAATTTTCCCCTAACCAGTATGTAGGGTCCTTCTTTATCCCTTCTGAGCATTATTGGTTTGAAATTCAGATTATCTGCAAACAGAATAGCTACCCCCACTTTTTTTTGGGTGCCTGTTGCATGAAGTATTGTTTTCCATCCTTTGACTTTTAGTCCGTGAGTATCCTTTTGAGTTAGATGGGTTTCTTGTAGACAGCATATGGTTGGATTCTGTTTCTTGATCTATTCTGCCAGTCTGTTTCTTTTAATTGGTGTATGGAGACCATTTACATTAATGGTTAGAAGTGTTATATATTGGTTTGTTGTTGACATGTTATCTATTTGCTGTTGCATCTTTATCTTTCTGCTCTGTTTCACTGTCTGCTTTGTTTAGTGGTATTTTCCCTAAATGTATCTTGGCTGTCTTTCAGTATTTTTGCAGGGTTGGCTTAGTTATCATGAAATTTTTCAGCTGTTCTTTGTCATGGAAGTATCTTATTTCTGCATCAATTTTGATGGACAGTTTTTCAGGGTACAGCAGCCTAGGTTGGAAATCATTTTCCTCTAGGATCTGAAATACTTCACTCCATGTTCTTCTCGACTTTATTGTTTGTGCTGAGAAGTCTGCTGTGATTCTGATAGGTTTTCCTTTATGGGTGATCTGTCTTTTCTGTCTGACAGCTTTTAATATTCTATTCTTTTGTTTGATTTCTGGGATGCTCATTATTATATGTCTGGGTGTAGACTTCTCTTGCTTATGGCTGTTTCGAGTTCTATATGCTTCATTGATCTTGATATCAGTTTCTAATTTCGTGTTTTGGAAATTTTCACCTATCACTTCTCTAAATATTACTTCTCTAAATATCCTCTTGACATCCTTTATGTTGTCCCCTTCTTTGTCATTTATCCCTATCAACCTTTTTTTTCCTGCTTTGCATCGTATTGCATGTGTTGAATTGTTATTTCCTGATTTCTTGTTATTTTTAAAAGATCTTTCCTTTCCTGTTCACTAGCTGCAATCTTGTCTTCGAGGTCTGAGATTCTATCTTCAAATTCATTGAGGCAGTTTTTACAACTTTTGATGCAGTTTTTGATTTCCTGTATATCTCTTTGCATCTGCTTTATGTATTCTGTTTGTTTCTTATATTGGTCATCCAGGGATTCTATCTTTTTGCTTAGGTCCTCCAATTTTTTAACTGTTTCTTTTTTAGATATGTTCAGCATCTCCTTCATTTCTTTTATCATTTCTTCTTTTACCTGAGAGAGTATTTCTAGTTTCAATTCCTGTAAGGTTTCATAGAGTTGCTTCTTTATTTCAGTTACTATTTTTTCAGGTATTTCAGGTATGTGGAATGTGTTTTCTTCTATGCATGTGGTTCCTAGACTTTCTTGGGATGGGCTGGATGTTTGATGTGCATTTTGGTCTTTCTTTTTGTCATTTTCCTATATTGTTGAGCTTCAAGTGTTGTTCCAAGTGAGAGAGAAAGTTCCCCCAGACCGTGTCCAGGCCCCACTCGCTGGTCCCGGCAGGAAGCCGTACACCAGTCCCCAGGTGATATAAAAATTCTTAACAAAATACTGGCAAACAAAATGCAGCAAATCTTCAAGAAGTGTATATACCATGAGTAAGTGGGATTCACCCCAGGAATACAGGGATAGTTCAACATATGCAAATCAATAGGTGTAATCCACCATATCACTAGAGCCAAAAATAAGAAACACATGATCATTTCCATAGATGCAGAAAAAGCTAATGATAAGGCCCAACCCTTATTCATGATAAGAATCCTACAGAAAATTGGAAAAGATGGTCTTTACCTCAATATGATAAAGGTCATCTATGACAAACCAACAGCCAGCATCATATTAAACAGCCAAAAACTGAAAGCCTTTTGCTAAAACCAGGAAAAAGATAAAGATGTCCATTATCATGACCCCTATTCAATATAGTGCTGGAAATACTAGCCAGAGCCGATAGACAAGAGAGCTAAATAAAAGAAGTAAGGAAAGGAAAATAAGAAGTTAAATTATCATTCTTTGCAGATGACATGATACTCTACATAGAAGACCTCCAGAACTGCATTGAAAGACTCCTAGGTATAATAAATAAATTCAGTAATGTAGCTGGATACAAAATCAACCCTCAAAAATAAACAGCATTCTTATTCACTAGCAACAAAATCACTGAGAGTGAAATAAAAGAATCCACACACTTCACAATAGCATCCATAAAAAAATGAAATACTTAGGAATCAGTCTAACAAAATAAGTAAAAGATCTATTCAAGGAAAATTATAGTGTCTTGAAAAAATAAGTTGAATTGGAACACAGAAAATTAAACACCCCTTGTTCATGGATAAGGAAAACAAACATTGTGAATATGGCCATTCTCCAAAAATTTCTACAGATTCAATGTAATCTCAATCAAAATAATTCTAGCATACCGGCGCTGATCTAGAGAACTGAATCCCAAAATTCATCTGTGTTGTAGTCAGGCATTGTGCAGAGAACAATTAGAATAAGGATATGGAGTTCATAATATTATTTTTATAATGGTCACCAGGAGTTAACACAAGAAAATGCAGAAAATTTATTCACAACACGAAAGACATAAAATATTTCGTGAAGGTCCTAAATGCCACAGCAATGTCCCACATGAGTTGAGATGAAACCCCAGAGCTCATGATAATGCCTGCCACGAATCCTACTGGAGGTCCAGAGCCCACAAGAAGGACTCACGCCAGTCTCTTTTATGGATACATACTGGGAAGACCCAAAGGTCCTCGGTGGAGTCAAGAAAGTCCATGCCAGCAGGTTAAAGGTGCTGTGCTGGTGGGATGAGGGTTCTACATTGGATCTGAGAAGTCACACTCAAAACAAAGACCAGGGCTGTTCTGAAAGGCACCAAAGCCATCCTCAGCTACACAGAGGCCCCAAGCTCCTCCTCTGACTAGCATAGTTGGGTACATGCTAGGAAGCCAGCTTGATGAGTTCATCCTGGAGACCAAGCAGCACACATCTTCTCCTCTGGAGCCAGGAAGCAATGCTTGATGATAAGACCAAAGCTTCTCCAGGAGAACCAATGGCTCAAATAGCAGCTTGAAGGAGTACCCACAATGCCTTAATGCAACAATGCAATAATGTCTTAATGCCTTCCTTCTCCTTCTCCAAGTCCCTATTTATGGTGGCAACTTGCCTCAGGTGGAGCATCTACGCTCAGTGCCATGCTGATATAATCCAGCTGGTGTTAACTTGACCACCAGTTCTTAATCCATAACAATCTGACACCAGAAGAGACCTAGAATAGCAAAGGCAATTCTAAGCAACAAAGGCAAGACAGGAGGCATTATAATCTCTGAATTGAAGTTACACTACAAAGCTACTGTTGAAAAAAATCAGCATGGCACTGGAATAAAAACAGAGCTAAAATCAATGGAATAGATTAAAAGATACAACTACAACTACAAAAACACTCAGCCACCTTATCTTTGATAAAGGGGTCAAACATATCCACTGAAGAAAGAAAGTCACTTTAAAAAATGATACTAGAAAAACTGGCTCTCCATATGCCAAAAACAAAAACTAGACACATGCCTATCACCAGGTACTAAGCTAAGATCTAAATGGATCAAATATCTAAATATTAAAACATAAACACTAAATCTGTTGGAAGACAAAGTAGGAAGAAATCTTGAAGACATAGAGGTAGGTAGAGAATTAATGAACAAGAATAAAACAACACGCAAAAAGCTTCACAGAATCAAAAACTGGGATCACATCCTATTAAAGAGCTTTGCATATTAAATACAATCCCCAGAACAGTGGAAAGAAAATCCACAAATTGGGAAAAAATTTTAGTGAACTGTCCCTCAGACAAAGGACTTCTGCCTAAAATACATAAAGGAGTTTTAAAAATCAGATACCCAAAATTTAAAAACCAATTCCAAAAATGGGCATCTGAGATAAATACACAGTTCTCAGATGAAGAAATACAAATGGCAAATAAATACATGAAAAAATGTTGAGCATCATTGGTCATTGGAGAAATGCAAATTAAAACAACACTGAGATTCCATCTCACTCCAGAAAGAATGGCCAGATTCAAGAAAACTACCAATAACAAATGGTGGAGAGGCTGCAGGGAAAAAGGAACTCTTCCGTACTGTTAGTGCGGACTGATGCCATCACTGTGGAGGTCAGTCTGGAGATTCCCTATAAAGCTGAGATTGAAAGTCTCATTTGACCCAGCTAGTTGACTTCTGGGTATATTTCCGAAGAACTGAAAACATCATATCACAGTGACATATGTGCACCCAATTCATAACAACACAGCACAGCAATTCATGCAGCACAATTTGTAACAGCCAGATCTTGGAAACAACCCTAATGCCCATCAGCTGAGGAATGGATAAAAAAGATGTGACATTTTATACAATACAGTACTACTCTGCTTTAAAAAATGATCACACTGAGACATTTTAAGTAAATGGATTCAACTCAAGACCATACACATAAGTGAAATAAGGCAAACACACATATGTAAATACCACATAGTCTCTCTAACGTAAGAAATGGCACAAATACATAAGATGCAAAAAACTCAATACAGTGAAAGGATATGAATCTGCTTAAAAGGAAAAAATAATGTCTCAGGGAAAATGAGGAAAAAGAAAAAGTAGGGGTAAAGAAAAAATATCAAGAATGATAAAAACACACAGGATAGATGAGATAATTGTGTTACAAATTCTATAAGTTTTTGGAACAAAATAGCTAATATTCATACGATTGGAACAATTGTGTATATTATTCTATTGTGATCTGAGGAATTCTTGATGATCATTATGTAAAACAACAACCCTAGTTAAGCTCATAGCACCTTGTTTTGAAAGCCTATATTGTCAGCATTTTGGGCTCTTTGCTATAGTTATTTATTTGTCTTTTTTGTTTCGTGCTTTCTAGGAATTTGTTTTGTTTCATTATGTTTTGTTTTTTCCTATAACACAGAAAGGATAGGTATTCTTTTTTTTATGTGAGAGGCTTTCTGGGTTTTATTTTTTTTTAAATTTTATTTAAAAGGAAAAAGAGAAAAACACAAGACAAAACAAAGCAGTGTAAGGGTACATGTAATACAGAACTACAAAAAAAAAGTAAGAAATCACCAGTTAATAGATTACATATTATCATCTTAGAAACAGTTGCTCAAATCACAGTATCAAAGAATACAAAGTGGACATTCAAACAGTGAGACTGCAAACAGTTGTGTTCAATGATCCAACCAAAAACATTAATATGGTCAGCTATTTAACACCCCTAAACACACTTGCTGTTGTATCCTTTAGAGCTCTTTTTTTCCCTCTCTTTTTTACAACAAAATTTACACATTTTGGGTTTTATTACTCCTTAGTTCTTATTACTTTTTTGGGGGGAGAGAATAAAGTCAAATATGGCAAAACAAAGCTGTCAGTCAAAACCAAGGATAGACATAGCACATGATGTAAAACAGAGTACAAGGTTATCAACAATGGTTATCAACGATGTCTCTTGTTTCCTTAAAAAGAATTGTCTATCTCATTAGATATTATAAAGTTGAACAAAACAGTAGAGAGCAAGACCAATAAAACTTAGGCATTGTAAACATTACAGGACTTCCAAAGGAGACAATAGTCAAACCAGAATGGGCATCTTAGTGAATCTTATTGCCTTCAAAGTAGTTGCCTATACCCTCAAACTTGATACTATCATACAGAATTGAACAGAGTCTAATCAGTCAAAACAAGATTGTGGGAGTATTACAGGCCTTCAAAAGAAGTTAATAGGAAATCAAAAAAAGTTACTATTATATATCCTGCTAATTTTTTTTTAATTTTTCCCCTTAATTAAAACAAACATAAGAAATAACTAAATAATTTTTTAAAGAATAAGGGAGAGATTGAGATAAAACAGGACATAACAATATAACAATACATGTCAAAGCATGACTGTTTCAGCAACCTAGTGCTACACCACCAAATAACCTGACTTAATAGTAGTTACCATAGTGTCTATCTTTTTCCTTGAAATATTTGAATAAACCTTCATATACTATAGATTCAAATATTTCCATATCAAGAAGCCCAGAATAAAGCCTTTCCAATTAATAAGTGAAAACTTTATAAGGCTTCAAGGCCACATAATGAGGAATCATGATTACCACATATATTTATATATTTGAATCATTACTTACATTAGGGAAACTATTCGGTATTACACATGGTAGATTGATTTATTTCACTTATGAGTATGGTCTCAAGCTGCGCCCATTTATTGATAAATATCTCAATGTGATCCTTCTTTGTAGCTGAATAATACTCCATTGTATAGAAATACCACAACTTTTTTATCCATTCCTCAGTTGATGGACACTTGGGTTGTTTCCAAGATCTGGCGATTACAAATTGTGCTGCTATAAACATAGGTGCACATATATCACTGTGGTATGATGCTTTCAGTTCTTCTGGGAATATGCCTAGAAGTGGAATAGCTGGAATAAATGGGATTTCCAATCCCAACTTTCTGAGAAATCTCCAGACAGACCTCCACAAAGGCTGTACCAGTCTACACTCCCACCAACAGTGCAGGAGAGTTCCTTTTTCCCCACGGCCTCTCCCGCATTTGTTGTTGTTGGTTTTCTTGATCCTGGCCATTCTTTCAGGAGTGAGATGGTATCTCAGTGTGGTTTTAATTTGCATTTCTCTAATGACCAATGATGATGAGCATTTTTTCATGTATTTATTTGCCATTTGCATTTCTCCATCTGAGAATTGCGTATTCATCTCAGATGCCCATTTTTGGTTTGGATCTTTGAATTTTGGGGGTCTGAGTTTTTTTAATTCTTTATATGATTTAGACAAGAGACCCTTGTCTGAGAGAGAGTTCACTAAAATCTTTTCCCAGTTTGTGGGTTTTCTTTTCACTATGCTGGAGATTTCTTTTGACATGCAGAAAAATTTTAATAAGAAGTGGTCCCAGTTATTGATTCTGGGAAGTATTTCCTGTGCAGTTTGAGTCCTGTTCATGAAATCTCTCCCTACTCCTATGTCTTCAAAGTTTCTACCCAATTTGTCTTCCAATAGATTTAGTGTTTCTGTTTTAATATTCAGATCTTTGACCCATTTAGATTTTAATTTAGTACATGGTGATAGACATGGGTCTAGCTTTAGGTTTCGGCAAATGGAGAGCCTGTTTTTCCTGCACCATTTATTAAAGAGACTGTCATTCTGGGCATTTAGCTCAGTGGTGTAGACGCCTGTTTGGCAAGCATAAGGTCATGAGCTTGATCCCTAGTGCCCCCAAAAAATGTACAAACAGGGGAATACACAGGGTTGGAAACAAAAGATGATCAAAATCCAGCAAAGCAATTATTAAGTCCTGGTCAGCATCTAAAGCAATCCATTTGTGAGCTCCAAAAATATTGAGTGACTCCACTCCACAGCACCTCTAGTGGTGTAGTTATCATGGCTTCTCTTAGTGTCACTTCGCTCTCTCTTTGCACTTTTCCTTAAACAATTCACATTCCTGAATTTTCCAAACTTCTGGGGTCTCCACTGCTCCTTTCACTTCACATTCACAAAAATCACATACTTCCCTCTTAGGGGAACACTACCTGGTCTCCAAGGTCTTTTGGAATCTTGGTGTAGGCCTTTTTAGCCTCAGAATTTGTGCATCCTCCAGTTTTGAAAGTTTTGCAATCATCCTTTGTCATGCAGTCTTGCTTCTAATCTCTGTTCAGGTATCTAACTTTTATCCACTATCCTTCTTGAATCATCTGACCACAGTGTAAATCCACAAGGGAAATGCTTTGAATATAAACTCCCAATTGATTGAAGATTTTGCACCTGTGGTTTAAGTTACAAAATTAATAGCTATGACCTTTTCTCACTTTCTAAACTGTGCTTGATACTATTGTTATTGCTAGTTACATTACCTCAGCTAAGATGTCATAATTATTGTAATCATTTGTTTTCCCATCTATAACAATGCTGAGAAGCTTTGGGTTAATAACCTTGCCATGGCTGAGCACCAAAAAGCTGGGAACAGAGCCAAACAGATACCAGCATCTCACTAATAAGTAACTGGGATGTTAGGATCATAGAAGAGATACAAGATAAGAACCTCATATGCACAAAATACATACCTGAAGAACAGACTTTTTCTACAGAGGACTTGATACTAGGGATTCAGGTATGTGCTACAAAAACTTATAAGAATCAACCCAGAAACAAAATAAAAATTTAAAATAGAAAATTACAAGACTCAGAAGCAAGATGAAATCTCAGACCTCCAGCCCACATAGAATAAATCTAGCAGACAATCAGATAGAGAAAACTAGAAGACATGGACTCTAAATTTCTGAAATGAAAGCTACCAAAGCAAAAATCCCCACAATTCCCTGAGGCCATAGAAGAAACCAGATAAAAATAATCTCTCATATTAAGAATAAATGTCAACATTCATAAAGGAATTGCCCAGTAAACCTGGATTGGAGATAGATAAAAAAAAATAGATAACAAGAAAAGAAAGAAAATTGTAAATGATCAATATAGGAAAGAAATACAGTGCACATAGTGGATTCAAACAGATATCCAGAAAATTAGAAATTCCAATGAAAACTAGAACAATCACTAATGAGAAACAAAAGGTAGAAATTCAGACACTGAAGATAGGACTATGGCTAGTGATCACAAAGGAAAGAACTATTAAAATTAACAAGGGAAGAGAAATAACAATTCAACAAATGCAAGACAATACACGGAAAAACAATATAATACTGATAGGCATCCATGTAAAAAAAAGCAGGAGTCAAAAATTGGCATAAAAGTATTATTTGCAGAAGAAAAAATGAAAATTTTTCAAATATGAGAAAATGATCTGACATTAGATCAATGAACCATACTGATATTCAATTAATATAACCAAAACAAATCTACACTCAAACATATAATAAAGATCCCAGAAATTCATCAAAAGAACAGAATGATAAAAGCTGTTAGAGAAAATCAACATATGAGCTATAAAAGAAAGCCCATAAGAATCATGTCAGATTTCTCAACCCCACCTCTCAAATCAAGAAGATCTTGGAGAGAAGTATTTCAAGTAATGAAACAACTTTCCATCTGGTTAATGTATCCTACTAAACTACCTTTCAAAATGGATACAGAAATAAGATACTCTCATGACAAGGAACAACTGAAGAAATTTACAATCATGCAATCAATCTTACAAAGAATATTGAAAGACATTCTACACATAAATAAAAATAACCAAAATTCTGAGAACAACAACAAAAGGAGACCATGAGGCATGGCAAATATTTAAGAAATTAATAATTAAGAAGAAAAATCAGGGAACCAACAACAGTGGTAAAATAAAATGACAAGGGTAAGCCAAGACATATCAGGGATAGATATTAATTTAAATGTCTTAAAAGAACCAAATGAAACAAATGCACTCAAAATTGACTAAGATTACATATTGTCATCTTAGAAATAACTAGTGATTTTTTACCATGTTTTTTGTAATTATGCGTTACTTGTTTTTTTTTTCCTTTAAATAAAAAATTTAAGAAATTGACCAAGGAAAAAATCCAAAAATATGCAGTATACACATTTAACTCAAAAACAAATTCATAGACTGAAAGAACAGAAAACAATATACCATGTGAAGGGATGTGATAAAAACCCATGAGTAGTTATTCTAGTAAGAGACAATATGAACTTCAAACTAAGAATGGCCAAGGTAGATTAAAATAAAGGTAACTACATACTTTTAGATGAAACTTTCAAGAGGAAAAGTTAGCAATTACAAATATGTGTGCACCAAACATAGGAATACCCAACTATATAAAGCAAATAATAGTATATGAGAAAAATCAAATAAACAATAACTCACTTGTAGCCAGGTACCTAATATCCCATTGTCAAAAAGATATAAATCAACTAGACAAAAATTTAGCAAAAAATATCAAAATTGGAGTGTGAGTAGAAGGACTTTACAGTAAACTCCACCTAGCTGTGCAACAACACTATCTCACTTGAAACCTGTTAGGACACACCGAGCATCCCCATACATCCAGGGAGCATTAGTAGCTCACTCATGGTCCTGGTTGGGCCATGGCAAGCAACCCCAAGTGGCAGAGGAAGCTCCTGCATCAAGTTGCACAAGTGGAAGACCTGCACAATGAATTCCAACTAGCTATACAAACTCATCACCACTTTCTGAACCTGAGAGGGCTTTGCCAATCATCCCCAAACAGTGGGAAATTATCAGTAGATCACTCTGGGTCCTAGTTAAGGCATAGCCAGTGACCCTGAGTGGCAGGGGAACCTCCTATGGTGTGGTGCAAGTGGAAGGCATGCACCATTAACTCTACCAAGCTGTGCCATGTTGGCACATCACATTGCGCCTCTTCAGGCCCCACCCACTGATCTCAAGCAGCTGAGGAGCTTTGGTGCACTGTGGGGCATGAGCTGAAGGCCTATGCAGTGTACTTCATGTAGCTGGTTAGCCTTTGTATGCCACTTGGAACCTGGCAGAGTCCCATCTAGCAGCTTTAATCACCTTGGGAGCTTCAGTATGCCACATGTGCTTACACTGAGGGACTACTCAGCATACTTCCTCCATTTGAGGAGACTTTGAGTGCCACTAGGGACCTGATAAGGCCTGCCTAATGACCCATAATCAACGGGTGATACTCCATACAGTATGGACAGACATTTTCAACCCAGGAAGTAACTAAGACTTTGCATTCTGCTTCCAGAGGGGAATACAATAAAATGACAAAATGAAAGAGCAAAACACAATCTCAGACCTCCATCTCATCCCAGAAAAAAACTAGGAGACATATACATATAATAAAGTGTCAATCACACACTTGAAACTACTGAAATGACAGCAACTGAAGTAAAAAAAAAACTCCACGAAGCGCTGAAGGAACTCAGATCAGAAAAAATTCTTCCGGGTAAAAGGATAAATTATAAATGTGAAAAAATAAGTGATGAACACATTTAAAGAAGTCATAGTTAAAAAAATTGAGGAGCACAGTAAAAACATGGAAACTATCAATGAACAATATAAGAAAGAACTAGAAACCATGAAATGGATTCACAGAGATATCCAGGAAAGCTGTTAGAGAAAAAAGACAGATTGCCTGTAAAGGAAAGTTTATCAGAATCACAGCAGACTACTCAATATAAACAATGAAGTGAAGAAGAGTGTGACATATTTCAAATCCTAAAGGAAAATAATTTGCAACCCAAATCGATGTATCATGAAAAACTGCCGTTCATAATTGATGCAGGAATAAGATACATCCAAGACAAAAAAAAAAAAAAGATGAACTTCATGGCTACCAAACTAACTCTGCAAAGAATACTGAAAGATATTCTAGGTAGACATAACTATAAATATGACTTCAAGAACACCAACAAAAAGAAACCACTAAGCAAGGCAAAACATTAAACAGAGGGGAAAGGTAAAGAATCACCAGCAGAAAGATAGCATGACAAAAATAAGTCCATATATATCAGTTATAATGATTAATGTAAATGGCCTCATTTCACCAATTAAAAAAAACAGACTAGCTGGGGCTGGGGATTTAGCTCAGCAGCATAAGTGCCTGCCTTGTAAGCAGGCAGTTGTGAGTTCAAACCCTGGTACTGAAAAAGACAAAAAAAAAAAAAACAGACTACCAGAATGGATCAAGAAACAACAAACATCTAATCACATGCTGTATACAAGAAACCCATCTAAACAATACAGAATTTCATAGACTGAAAGACAAAGGATAGAAAATAATATTTCCTGCAAAGAGATCTCCAAAAAATGGGAGTAGCTAGTCTGTCTGCAGACAACGTGATCTTCAAGCCAAGAATGATCTAATGAGTTAAAGAAGGTCACTACATACTGGATAGGGGAAAATTCCAAGGAAAAGGGATTAAAAAATTAAATATATATGCACCAAAGATGGGGCATACAGTTATACAAAACAAATATTAATAGAAATTAAATATCAAAGAATCAACAGCACAATTACAATGGTATCTTAACATACCACTGACACAAAGATCAATTAGATAGAATCAGCAAACAAATGAGAGAACTCAAAATTGTGAACAAAATGACTTAGTACACATATACAGTGTTTCACACACAAAAAAAAATATCAGAATGCACAACCTTCTCAGCTGCACATGGAAAGTCTCTAAAATAGGCCATTACTAGCCCATAGAACATGCTTCAGTAAAAGCAAAACAAGTGAAATTGTCCCATGCATATTATCTGTTCATAGTGCCATGAAACTAGAAATTCATGACAAAATAAACAGCAAAAACTCCAAAGGAAAACCTATGGAATTTAATAATACACGTCTGAATAAACAATGAGTCATAAAGGAAATTAAAGAAGAAATTATAAAATACCATAAGCAAATGAAAATACAAATACAACATCCCAGAGCTTGTGGGATGCAATGAAAGCAGTCCTCAGAGGAAAATTTATTGCATTGAATTCCTACATCAGGAAGACCGAATAAGCACAAAAATACAACCTGATGCTACACCTCAAACATCTAGAAAAAGAAGAGCAAGTCAAGCCCAAAGCCAAAAGAAGGGAGGAAATTATAAAGATCAGAGCAGAAATTAATGCAATAGAGACTAAGAAAACTATACAAGATAGTAATGAATCAAAGAGTTGTTTCTTTGTAAAAATAAATAAAATTGAAAAGCCCCTATAAAATCTTAATTTAAAAAGTAGAGAAAAAAATTCAAATTCTTGCAATAAGGAATGAAAAATGTGAAATCACTACAGAGCCTGTGGAAATAAAGAAAATCAGCAATACCTAATTTGAAAACATTTGCTCTCTTGGGTTTGATAACACAGTACAGATGGATAGATTCCTAAACACATGAATTACTAAAGCTGGATCAAGAAGATATAAACCTGTTGAATAACCCAATTTCAGTTAATTAAACTGAAAAGAACCTTAACAACAACTAAAAAGTCCAGGTGCTGATGGATTCACTGTGGAATTCTGCAAGAAATCCAAGAAACACTTAATTCCAACACTCTTCAAACACTTCAATGTACGTGAAAGTGAAGCATGTCTCCCTAACTCATTCCTGGAAGTCAATATTACCTTGATACCAAAACCAGAGAAAGAATCAAGTAAAAAGGAACTACAGGCCAATCTCTCTAATGAACATAGATGCAAAAATCCTCAATAAAATACTGGCAAATAGAATAAAAGAAGTCATCAGTAAAATTATATACCACATCTAAGTTGTTTTCATGCCAGGAACATGGGGATGATTCAAAATATGGTAATCAATAAATGCAATATACCATATGAACAGAGCAAAAGATAGCATTCACATAATCATTTCAAAAGATGCAGAAAAATCTTGTGATAGAGTTCAATACTCAATCATGATAAGATCCATATATAAAATCAGAATAGATGGTCTTTATCTTAATCTTAAAAAAACCATCTATGACAAACAACCAATATCATATGAAATAATCAAAAATTCAAATCCTTCTCTCCAAAATCAGGAACAAGACAATGATGTCTGTTATCACCACTCTTATTCAATATAGTGCTGGAAATATTAGCCAGAGAAATTATACGAGAGAAATAAAAGGTATAAGAATAGAAAAGGAAGAGGCTATGTTATCATTATTTACAGATGATATGATGCTCTACATAGAAGACCTTCAAAACTCCATTGAAAGACTAATAGATATAATAAACAAATTCAGTAATGTAGCTGGATACAGTCAACACTCAAAAATGAATAGTATTGCTGTACACAACCAACAAACTCACTGAGAGAGAAATAAGAGAATGCACTCTTAATAATAGTATCAAAAAAATGAAATACTTAGAAACCAGACAAACAAAGGAAATATCCATTCAGTGAAAAGTAAAACACTGAAAAATCAAAGAAGATCTAAGGAAATGGAAAGTGATTCCTTCTTAAGGATAGAAAGAACAAACATTGGGAAAATGGCTATTCTTCAAAAAATTGTTATAAAAATTTCATACAATTCTAATCAAAATACATCAGCATTCCTCACTTATCGAGAGAAATAATTCCTAAAATCCACATGGAACCAGAAGAAACCTAGAATAACAAAGTCAATTCTGGGCTGCAAAGCCAAGGCAGGAAGCATCACAATCCCTGACTTGAAGTTGTACTATAAAACTACTGTAATAAAATCAGCATGGTACTGGAATGAAAACAGACCTGAAGATCAATGATACAGAATAGAAGATATGAAAACAACTACAAACACACTCAGTTAACCTATCTTTGACAAAGTGGCCAAATACGTTCACTGGAAGAAAGATAGCCTCTTTAATAAGTGGTGCTGGACAAACTTACTTTCCATATGCTGAAAACTAAAGCTAGACCCATGACAACACCATGCACTAAATGAAAGTCAAAATGGATCAAAGATCTAAATCTTAAAACAGTAACACTTAATCTGCTAGAAGACAATTAAGTAGAAATCTTGATGAGATAGAGATAGGCAGAGAATTCATAAACAAAAATCAAACTGCATAGGAAATACTTCCCAGAATCAACAAATGGGAAGTAGCCTTATTAAAAAGCTTTTATGAGTCAAAAGAAATCTCCAACAGAGTAAAAAAAAAAAAAAAACTCATGAATTGACACAAAATCTTAGTCAACTTTCCTTCAGACTAAGGACTTCTATGTAGAACATATAAGAGTCAATCAAAATCAGACCCCAAAAATTTGAAGACCCAATCCAACAATGGGCATCTGAGATGACTATGCATTTCTCAACTGAAGAAATGCAAGTGAGAAATTTAAATGTCAAATATATGAAAAAAATATTCAGCGTCATTGGTCATTAGAGAAATTCAAATTAAAACAACACTGAGATTTCATCTCACCCCAGAAAGAATGCTCTGGATCAAGAAAACCACCACTAAAAATGTAAGGATGTTGGGGAAAAGGAATCCTTCTGTTCTGTTGGCAGAAGTGTAGGTTGATGTAACCACTGTGAAAATCAGTCTAAAGGTACCTCAAAAAGCTGGGATTAGTGCATTGTTCAATTTTATTGTCTGTGATAGTATAAATAGCTATTTTGAAGAAAACAAGACGTCATAATAGCTAGTGCTCATTTAATATCATCTTGTTTTGAAGACTCATCAAGCTGTTGTTCATCTGTTTCCATTGGTTTTAACATGTTGCATCTTATTATATTTTAATGTGATAGTATAAACAAACATTTTCACAGGCAGAGAGATAATATAGAAACTGCTGTTCATTTTCTATTAGCTGGTTCTAAATACCCTATAATACTTTCACTCTCTTGAATGGTTTCACACTGTCTTGATATGTTTGATACTATAGTATACGAAGTTATACTCAAATATTTCAAAGAAAGAGACACTATGGTAACTACTATTATGTCATGTTATCTGGTGGTGAAACACTATGATGCTTAAATTGTTCAGTTTTGACCTGTGTTGTTCTGTTGTTATGTCCTCTTTTATCTTAATCTCCCCCTTTTTTTCCTTTTTAAAAAAATTAATCTGTTTTTTCTTGTTATTTTTTTAATTAAGGGAAAAATAAATTTAAAAATAGCAGGATATATTATAGTAACCTTTTTGTTTTCCTTTTAACCTGACTTGAACCCCTATATTGCTCTCCCCATCTTAGTCTGAATGATTTTACTCTATTCTGTTTTGTTTAATAGTATCAAGTTAGAGGGTATAGGCAACCACTTTGAAGGCAATAAGATTTCCTATGATGCCCATTATGGTTTGACTATTATCTTCTTTTGAAGTCCTGTAAGTTCTCCAATGTTTAAGTTTTATTGGTTTTGTTCTGTGCTGTTTTGTTCAATTCTATTATACGTGATGATATAGGCAACTCTTTTTAAGATAGCAAGAGGCATAATGATAACCATTGTTGATTACCTGGTATTCTGTTTTTACATCATGTACTATGTCCATCCTTCTGTTCTAACTTACTCTGTTTCGCTTTGTCACATTTAGTTTTTTTCTCTTAAAAAACAGTTATAAGAACTGTGGGAATAATAAAACCCAAAATGTGTAATTGTTATTGTAACAAAGATAGGAAAAGAAAGTGATCTAAAGGATACAGCTGCATGTACATTTAAGTCTGTGAGGCAGATGATCATATTACTAAGTTTTTGTTGGATCACTGAGCAGAACTGTTTGAAATCTCACTGTTTGAATGTCCACTTTGTATGCTTTCATTTTGTAATTTTAACAACTATTTCTAAGATGACAATATGTAATCTATTAACTGCTGATTTTGTACTGTATATTTTTTTCTTGAAATTCTGTATTACTTGTACCCTTTTACTGTTTTGTTTTGTTTTTATCTTTAAATTAAAAAAAAGCTGGGATTAGAAATCCCATTTGGCTCAACTATTCAGTTTTTGGTCATATTCCCAAAAGAATTGAACACATCATACCACAGTGATACATGTGGACCTATGTTTATAGCAACAGAATTTGTTATAGCTGCATCTTGGAAACAACCCAAATATCTACTATACAACTATTAAATAGTTGTGGTATTTTTATACAATGGAGGACTTTTCAGCTATAAAGAAGGATCTCACTGAGGCTTTTATAGGTAAATGTATGCAATGTGAGACCACACTCAGAAGTGAAATAATTGAAACTCACATATGTAAATACCATATTGTCTCCCTAACAAAGAAATTCAATAGTAAGTTACAAAGTCTTTAGGAAATATTGTGAAATGGTAGGAAACTTCTCAGTGGGGGAAAAAGTAACTTAGATAGTGAAAAAGAAAATTTAAGGAAGGGAAAAATGATATAAATTTGTATACATACACTTAAGATAGCTAAAATGATTGTTTTATTAATTCTATTAGTTCTTAAAAGAAAACATAAACATTCGTAGGACTAGATCAATTTTATCATGTTTATATCTGGTCATCTGAGTAACACTTTTGAAGATAAATATGCAAAATAACAACCTTAGTTATGTTCCTACCACCTTGTTTTGAAAGCCTATATTGTTATTGTTTTGTGTTTTTTGTTATTGTTATTTATCTTTTTTTTGTTTTTGTTTTTCTTGTACCTTGTTTTGTTTTGTTTTTTCCATCTAATGCTGAAATGATAGATATACATGTACAGGCTTATCCATGCCTAGAACTTCTCCTAAGGGATTTATAATAATTGATTTTATTATCTGTGATGGTATGAAAAACTACTTTTAATAAAACAATACATTATGGTAGCTATTGCTGATTTCCTGTCATCTTGTTTTGAAATCCAATACTGTTTTTATTCTTTGTTTTGATTGGTTTTTCTCTATTTTCTGTTATTTGATTTCAATAGGCACAAAGGTATGAACAGCTATTTTGAAAAGAACAAGAGATATTATGGTTAGTATTGTTGATTTTCCTATTGTTTGGTTTTGAAGGCCAGTAATGCATTTATTCTTTTGTTTTGATCAGTTATAAAGTGTTCTGTTTTGTTTGAGTTCATTGTGTGTGATGATGTGGACACCTATTTGGGGGAGAACCGGAGATATTGTTTTAGTCACTCTTGATTTCCTTTTGTGTTGTTTTGAAATCCTGTGTTATTTGTATTGTTTTATTGTGATCTGCTTTGTTGTGTTCTGTTTTGTTTTATTCTCTTTAAAATTAAAAAACAAAGGTATCAGAATCTGTGAACAAATGGACACAGTAGATAATTATAGAGACTTTCAACCAATAACATCAGAATACAGATTCTTCTCAGTGGCACACAAAACATTCTCTAATACAGTGTATTAGCCCATAAAAACTGCTTAAGTAGTTACAAAAGAATTGAAATTATCCCATGCATACTATCTAGGATAGTGAAATTTAACTGCAACATAATGGCAAAAAAACCAGCAAAAAATCCATAAACACATGGAAATTAAATAACATCCTTGTAAAAAATCAATGTGCCATGTATGAAATAAAAGATGAAACTAATCATTAATTCAAATAAACAAAATTGCAGATAAAACATACTGTAACCTCTGTGACACAATTATACCAGTACTGAGAGGGAAATTTATAACAATGAATTGTCACATCAGGAAACAGAATGAGCACAAATAAACAACCTAATGTTGCACCGCAAGCTTCAAGAAAATGAAGGAAAATCAAGCACAAAGGCCATACAATCAGAGAAGTTATAAAGTTCAAAGCACAAATTAACACAATTGAGAATAAGAAAACAACACAGAGAAGCAATGAATCAAAGAGTTGGTTATTCAAAATATTAAACAAAACTGAGACAGCCTTAGGCAATCTTGTTATCAAACGAAACAAAAGATTTCATGCACTGAGAAATGGAAAGCATGTGATCAATACAGATCCTGCGGAAATTCAAAAGATTATCAACAATACTTTGAAAATTGTACTCACATAGGATGAAAAACACATAAGATATTGACAGATACCTAGAAATGTGTGAAATATCAAAGCTGAATCTATAAGATTTAAAATTTTAAATAATCTAATTTCAGTCAATGAGGGTGAAAATGTTATTAAATGTCACTAAGAAGATCCATCTCTGCCTGCTGACTGCTGGCCATAACCATCAGAAGCCTTTCTTCCTGTGGGCAGTCAGCATAGTCAGAGAGAACCGGCCAGTTCTACTGCTGCCTGCTAGTCACCACCATGAGTAAGTTTGCTTCCTGTGGGTAGCAAACACAAACAGAGCGAACCAGCCAGATTCACCTCTGTCTGCTGGCTACTGACATTGGAAGGCCTGCTTCTGGGGGGCAGCAAGCAAGAGCAGGGACATACAGTCAGGTAAGCCTCATGCATCTACAGACCATCATTGGAGGCCCTTCTTTCAGGTAGCCATCACCCACTAGGGGAATCAGACAAGTGCACCTCTGTGTTCCTGATAGCATTGTGGGAGTTCTAAGGTAGACATACAGGCTGAAAAAAGCAGCCCCCCCCCAAGCGCCCCGGGCCATTGGAGAAGCTCCAGTGTAGCTATACAGGTCTGGAAAAGCCTGCCCTATGCCCAGTTACCTCCCTGTACACCTGGGGTCAGAGGAACCCAGGTGCCTGTCTCAGTCCCTTATACCAGAGAGGGGAACCCAAGGTAAGAAGTACCTGAGGCCCCAAAACTAGCCTGTTGGGAGGAACCCAGGAGAATCTCAAAACAAAGGAGCAAATAAATATTTCATACCTCCAATCCACAAAGAAGAAGTCTGGAAGATACTATCATAGAAGAAAATGAAAGTCAAACACATGAAATCTCTGAAACATTAGTGGCTGTATAAAGAAACAACTTCATGAGAATGTAAAAGTAATCAAGTCAGAAATAATGTCTCATGTGAGAGAATTAATCACAATCATAATGAAAGAATTTCTGTGTATATCTAAAGAAGATATAGATAAAAAAGAAGAGCACAGGAAAATGACAGAAACCTTGAGTGACACAGAAAGAAATTACAATGCATGAAACAGATTCGAAGGAATATCCAGGACGTTAAAAAGTCAATAGAAAGTTTGTAAACCTGCTAGGAAGACTGAAGATATACTTTCAGAACTTGAAGACAGGCTTGCAGCTAGCAATCATGAAATGAAAGATTTCTTAAAGTTAACAAGCAACTAGGAAATAAAAATTCAATGGATGTAAGATAACAGAAAGAAAAATAATTTAAGAGTGATAGTTATCAGCAAAAAAGCAAGGGTCAACACAAATCAAATAAGTCTATTTACAGAAGTAATAGCAGAAACCTTCTGAAGCATGGCAAAAGTATACTGGCATACAGATAAGCAAGGCACATAGAAATCCAACTAGCCATAAACAAAGTCAATATTTATCCACACATATAATAATCAAGATCCCAGAAATTCAGCACAGGAATAGATTATAAGGTGTTACAGAAAAGAAACAAATCACCTATAAAGAAAAACCCATCAGAATCACAGCATACTTGTCAACATAAACCATCAGGTCAAGAACTTGGAGTGAAGTGCTTCATCTCCTGAAAGAAAAGAACTTTCATCTCTGATTGATGTACCTGTGATAACTCGGACCCCGGTATAAAATCCAAGAAAGCAAGAAATTAAAATTTGGGAAGCAAAGGCTTTATTAGGTAAAATCCAGGCCTGGTGACGAGTCTCCGGGAGCCAATTTGGAGACTGCGCATCTCACAGCTAAAAGTCAGGACTTTTTATCTTGTAAATCCACAAACAGCTGCTGGTCACACAATGTAAGGAGGGGGATGGGGGTGTGATGCACTACAAAGCAGAAACAGCAATTGCAAGTCTCCCTGCATACTAGCCAGTTTAGATAAGAAGAAATCTTGTTTTTCTTAGCAAAGAATAGAGAGGTCTAACAGCAATTAACTACCTTAGTTACCTTACTTTAGCACCACAACTGTTCTATTTGTAGAGGGCAACAATGGTTAACATATCAATTAGGTAAGATTTTACAATTCTTTACAGAGGAGAGCATTGATTAACATATCAATCCTTTGCCCAGAGGGAAAGGAAAACACACATTTACAGTAAGGCCAAGTTACAGGTATTACTGTGATATAAACGAAGCTATTTTTGTGAAGAATGTATAATCTAATACAATCTAATGTAATTAACATAATTTGTGACAGGCTACCGGGTCTTTTTGGGTAGGGAAGACTCGGGTTGTCAGGAGCTATTACCTCAGGCCTTTGTTTTATGGCCTTTAGGAAGTTAAAACTTAACCTAGTTAGATTTGAAGGGAGAAGGGGAGGGGAAGCAGCAGGTGGGCTTATACCTTAGAACAGACCTTAGGATAGTTAGGGGGGCTTAGGTTATAACAGTACCCTGAAAAACTATCTTTTAAAATTGAAGGAAAAATAAGATACTTCCATGATAAAGAACAACTGAAGGCATTCATCAGCACCAAACCAATCCTACAGAAAGTGCTGAAGTATATTCTAGAGAGAGACAAAGATGATCACTCTTCCAGGAACAGCAGCAGAGGGGGACTGACAAAAAGGGCAGGCAATTGAGTGAAGGAGAAAATCAGAAAGCCAACAGCAGGAGGACAGCTTGGCAGGGACAAGTCAATGTATGCTGGTTGTAACCATTATGTAGATCGCCTCAATTCACCAATTAAAGTAAACAGGGAAATTCAATCAAAAAACAAGATCCATCAATATACTGTATACAAGAAACACATTTAACTCAAACAAACACATGGACTAAAAATCAAAGGAGAGAAAATAACTGTTCCCTGTCATAGAAGACCAGAAAAATGCAAGGATAACTTGCCCATCAACCACAGAATGGATAAGAAAAATATAGTATTTTAATACAATGGAAAGCTGCCCAGGCACAAAGTAGCATAATCTCAAGGCACTTGGAAGTAAATGGATGTAACTGGAAATCATATTCATGGGCAAAATGATTTAAACTTATACAGATGAACCTTAGCATAAAAAACAGCAGTTAGTGGGATTCAAAAAGTATACGAGATGTTATAAAAGTGACAGGGGAGGAAACACCTAGGAAGGAAGGTAGTAGCCATGTAAATTTCTTACTGTCTTTTTTGAACTCTTGTATTGCTTTCAAAATTTTTTTCTGCTTGACTTTGTTATGTTGTGTTTTGATAGATTTCACTGTGTCTGATGGTGCGGACAGTTATTTTAAACCTAATTGTATGTATTATGGTAATCATGGTTGGTTTCTTATTGTCTTGCTTTGAAGCCCTACAGTGTTTTCATTCTTCTGTTTAATTGGTTTTATTCCATTGTGTTTTGTTTGATTTTATTATGTGTGATGGTATGAATAGCTATTTTGAAGAAAATAAGACATTATGATAGCTATTTTTATTTCATATCATATTTGCTTTGAAGTCTTTTAATGCTTTTATTCTTTTGTTTTTATTGGTTTTATGCTGTTGTGTTTTATTGGATTTTATTATGTGTAATAGTATGGATGACTCTTTTGAAGAACGTGAGACATTATAGTAAGCATTGTTCATTTCCTGTTATCTGATTTTGAAGTCCTATAATGCTTCCATTCTGTTTTATTGGTTTTAGCATGTTTGGTTTTATTTTGTTTCATTAGGTGTGAAGGTATAGAAAACTATTTTGCAGAAAACAAAAATCACTACGTTAGACATTGTTTATTTCCTATTGCTTTGTTTTGAAATCCCATGATGCTCTTGAACCTTCCAGGTGCACTGGAACAGCTAGGCAGGTCTGAGGCACCTGCATCCACCTCCCCTTTCTGGCTGTGCTTGGAGAACTGTGCAGTTCTAAGAAAGCAGGTGGGCACCCACTTTCCCCAGAGCCCAGCTTGTTTGGGACCCTCACACCTTCTGGGTGCAATGGAACAGCTAGGCGGGTCCGGGGCACCTGCATCCACCTCCCATTGTGCTTGGAGGAATGTGGAGTTCTAAGCAAATGGGCCAGTGACACCGGTTCCAGAGGCCCAGCATCCTGGGCTAAGTTCCCCCGCACTTTCCCCCAGCCCAGCTTGTTTGGGACCCTCAAGCCTTCCGGGCGCACTGGAGGAGGTAGGCTGATCTGGGGTGCCTGAATCTGCCTCCTGCTTCCCGGCTGTGTTTGGAGGACTGTGGAGTTCTAAGCAAGGAGGTGAGCACAACTAGTTCCAGAGGGCCAGCAGCCTGGGGGAACTGGGTGCCAGAGTCCCAGGAGGTGAGGGCATAGAAGTAAATTTCCAAAAGACCCTGAGGAAGCTTTTGAATAACACTTGAACCACTTGAAACACAGAAATACAGAAAAATGACAAAATGAAAGAGCAATTTACAATCTCAAACTTCCAGGCCATCTCAAGAAACCTTAGGAGTGATGTATATAGAAGAAAATATATGCCATACATCACAAATATCAGACATAATAGCTACTGAAATAAACAAGCAACGCCAAGAGGATTTAATAGAATTCAAACTAGAAATAATCTCCCAGGTAAAAGAAGAAATGATAAAAGAAATGAAAGAAATTCTGAATATATCTAAAGAAAACACAGTTAAAAAATTGGAGGAACTAAACAAAAAGAATCTCTAAATGAGCAATATAAGAAACAAACAGAATACATAAAGCAGATGCACAGAGATATATAGGAAATCAAAAATTCCACTGAAAGCTGTAAAAGTCATTTCAATGAAAGTGAAGATAGAATTTCAGACTTTGAAGACAAGATTGATTGCAGCTAATGAACAGGAAAGGAAAGAACTTTTAAAAATAACAAAGAATCAGGGAAATAACAATTCAACAACTGCAAGATGAAGCAAAGAAAAACAACAAAAGATTAATAGGTATTAACAAAAAAGAAGGGGACCACATAAAGTATGTCAAGAGGATATGTAAAGAAGTAATAGCTGAAAATTTCCCAAGCATGACATCAGAAACTGACATCAGGTTCATTGAAGCCTATAGAACTCCAAGTAGTCATAACCAAAATAAAACTACACCCAGACACATAATAATCACTATTCCATAAATCCAACAAAAATTAGACTATTAAAAACTGTCAGTGAGACAAGACAGCTCACTTACAAAGGAAAACCTGTGAGAATCACAGCAGACTTCTCAGCACAAACAATAAAGTCAAGAAGAGCATGGAGTGAAGAATTCCAGATCCTAAAGCAAAATGATTTCCAACCTAGACCGATGTACCCTGAAAATCTATCCTTCAAAAGTGATGGTGAAATAAGATACTATAATGACAAACAACAGCTGAAGAACTTCATGATCACCAAGCCAACGCTGCAAAAAATATTGAAAGGCAGTTTAGATATAGTTAGGAAAAAACCACTAAGCAAAGCAGATAATTAAACAGAACTGAAAGATAAAGATACAGCAGCAGAAAGATAACATGTCAACAATAAACCAATGTATAACAGTTATAACCATAAATGTAAATGGTCTCAATGCATCAGTTAAAAGAAACAGACTGGCAGAATGGATCAAAAACAAAATCCAACCATATGCTGTCTACAAGAAACCCATGTAATCCAGAAGGATGCTCAAAGACTGAAAGTCAAAGGATAAAACAATACTTCACATGACAGGAACAAAAAAAAAGCAGGAGTACCCAATCTGTTTGCAGACAATGTAACTTTAAACCAATAATGATCAGAAGAGACAAAAAAGGTCACTACATACTCATTAGGAGGAAACTTCAAAAGGAAGAGATAACTATCTTTAATTTATATGCACCAAATTCTAGAGCACCCCGTTATATAAAACAAGTATTAACAGAAATGAAAAATCAAGTTATCAGTAACACAATTGTAACAGGAAACCTTAACACACCTTTGACACCAAGGGACAGATGACCCAGACAGAAAATCAGAAAAGAAATAACAGAACTGAATCACACATGTGAACAAATGGGCTTGATAGACATATACAGAGTGTTACATCCAACAATATCAGAATACACATCCTTCTCAGTAGTACATGGGTCATTCTCTAAAATAGACCATATATTAGCTCACAGAACATATTTGAATAAATGAAAAAGAGTTGAAATTATCCCTTGCATGTTATTGGATCATAGCGCTATGAAATTAAAAATTAATGATAAAAGATACTGCAAAAATCCCACAAACACATGGAAACTGAAAAACACACTCTTGAGTAATCAGTGGGTCACAGGGGAAATTAAAGAAAAAATTAAATAATACCCACAAACAAATTAAAATACAAATACAACTTACCAGAATCGGTGGGATGCAATGAAAGCCGTCCTCAGAGGAAAATTTATTGCACTGAGTTTCCACTTCAGGAAAACAGAACGAATACAAATAAATAACCTGATGCTACACCTCAAACAGTTCGAAAAAGAAGAGCAAGTCAAGCCCAAAGCCAAAAGAAGAGAGGAAATTATAAAAATCAGAGCAGAAATCAATGCAATACGGACTAAGAAAACAATCCAAAGAATCAATGAATCAAAGAGTTGATTCTTTGAAAGAATAAATAAAATTGATAAGCCTCTAGCAAACTTTATTAAAAATGGAAGAAAAAGCTCAAATTCACGCAATAAGAAATGAAAAAGATGAAATCACTACAGGCTCTAGAGAAATATAGAAGATCATCAACACCTGTTTCCTGCTCTCAAAGGATTGATTACACAGAAGAAACAGACAGATTCCTAGAAACATATGAAGTACCAAAGCTAGGACAAGAGGATGTAAGACTGCTGAATAACCCAATTTCTATTAATGAAACTGAAAATGTAATTAAGTCCTTACCTACAAAGAAGAGGCAAAGCCAAGACGGATTCACTGCAGAATTCTACATGAAATAAAAGGAGATCTAATGCCAACACTTCTCAAACTCTTCAATGAAATTGAAAGTGAAGTAATCCTTCCTAAGTTATTCCAGGAAGCAAATATTACTCTAATACCAGAACCTGAGAAAGACCCAACTAAAAAAGAGAACTATAGATCAGTCTCCCTAATGAACACAGATGCAAAAATCCTCAATAAAATATTTGCAAATAGGATGCAGCAAATCATTAAGAAGATTATACACCATGACCAAGTGAAATTCATCCCAGTCATGCAGGAATGTTTCAACATATGTAAATCAATAAATGTTATCCACCATACCAATAAAGCCAAAAATAAGAATCACAAGATCATTTCTATAGATACAGAAAAAACTTTCTGATAAGGTCCAATATTCATTCATGATAAGAACTTTACAGAAAATTGGAATAGATGGTCTTTACCTCAATAAAATAAAGGCCATCTACAACAAACCAACAGCCAGTACCATACTACATGGCCAAAAATTGAAGGTCTTTACTTTAAAATCAGGCACAAGACAAGGATGTCCTTTATCACCTCTCTTATTTAATATAGTACTGGAAATACTAGCCAGAGCAGTTAAACAAGAGAGAGAAATAAAAGGGGTAAAATAGGAAAACAAGAAGTTAAATTATCATTGTTTGCAGATGACATGATACTCTATATAGAAGACCCCCTAAACTCCATTGAAAGACTCTTAGATATGATAAATAAATTTCAAAATGTAGCTGGATACAAAATGAATACTTAAAAATCAATAGCATTCTTATACACTAATAACAAAGTCATAGAGAGACAAATAAGAGAAGTCACACCCTTCACACTAGGAACCAAAAAAATGAAATATTTAGAATTAGTCCTATGAAAGAAGTGAATTATAATACACTGAAAAAAAGAAATTGAAGATAGTCTCAGAAAATGGAAAGACATTCATAGTTTGTGGATAGTAAGAATAAATATTGTGAAAATGGCGATTCTGCCAAAACTTTTATACAGATTCAATGCAATCCCAATAAAACACTATCAATATACCTCATAGATCTAGAATAATCACTCCTAAAATTTATCTGGAGAGAGCAGAGACCTAGAATAGCAAAGATAGTTCTGAGGAACAAAGGCAAGGCAGGAGGCATCACAATCCCTGACTTGAAGTTATACTACAAGGCAACCGTAGTAAAATGACCATGGTACTGGAATCAAAACAGAGACAAAGCTCAATGGAATAAATTAGAAGATACAACCATAACTACAATCACACTCAACCACCTTATCCTTGAAAAAGGAGCCAAACAGGTTCACTAGAAGAACGACAATCTCTTTAATAAATGATGTTGGAAAAACTGGCTCTGCATATGCCGAAAACTAAAACTAGACCCATGCATATCACCATGTACTAAAATAAAATCTAAATGGATCAAAGATCTGAATATTAAAACAGATACACTAAATCTATTGGAAGACAAATTGGATAAAAACATTGAAGACATAGGGGTAGGTAGAGAATTCATGAACAGAACTCAAACTTCACAGGAAATACTTCCCAGAATCAATAACTGGGACCACCTCTTGTTAAAAAGTTTCTGCATGTCAAAGGAACTCTCCAGCATAGTGAAAAGAAAACCCACACCCTGGGAAAAATTCTTAGTGAACTCTCCCTCAGACAAAGGACCTCTGTCTAAAATGTATAAAGAATTAAAAAAAATCAGACCCCCAAAATTCAAAGATCCAATCCATAAATGGGCATCTGAGATGAATACACACTTCTCAGATGAAGAAATACAAATGGCAAATGAATACATTGTCATGGTTTATGTTTGTGTCCCCCAGGCCTCATGAGTTTGCATTGTTCATATGTGATGGTTCATTGTATAGTGCTTGGATTGATGGTGTCAGTGCTCCACCCACATAGGGGTGGAGCCAGGATGTGATGTAATGGCAAGGAAGAAGGTGTGTTTTTTCTCTTTGCTGGTTTGAGTTTGCTGCTGGCGGCCACCATGAACTGTGGCCCAGCCTTGGCTGCCTGTCTTGGAGACAACTGAGTGTGGACTGAAACCTCCAAAAACTGTAAGAAATAAACCTTTCCTTTCCCAACTTTGGACTTCAGGTATTTTGTCTCAGCGACGAGCATAAAGTGACTAAGACATACATGAAAAAATGTTCATCATCATTAGTCATTAGAGAAATGCAAATTAAAACCACATTGAGATTCCATCTCAATGAAAGAATGGCCAGGATCAAGAAATCTATCACCAACAAATGATGGAGAGGCTGTGGGAAAAAGAACTCTCCTGCACTGTTTGTGGGACTGTATATGGTGCAACCATTGTGGAGATCAGTCTCGAGATTTCTCAAAAATCTAGGATTGGAAGTCCCATTTGTTCCAGCTATTCCACTTCTAGGCATATTCCCATAAGAACTGAAAGCATCATACCACAGTGATATATGTGCACCTATGTTTATAGCAGCACAATTTGTAATCGCCAGATCTTGGAAACAACCCAAGTGTCCATCAACTGAGGAATGGATAAAAGAGTTGTGGTATTTGTATATAATGGAGAACTACTCAGTTATAAAGAAGGATCACATTGAGATATTTATAAATAAATGCACGCAGCTTGTGACCATACTCATAAGTGAAATTAATCAAACTCACATGTATGAATACCGAATAGTTTCCCTATTTTAAGAAATGATTCAAATGGTAATGATGATTCCCAATTATGGGGCTCTGAAGCCTTATAAAGTTTTCACTCATTAATTGGAGTGGCTTTATTCTAGGCTATTTTATGTTATAGTCTGTGATGAAATGAACAGCTACTTTGAAGAAAACAAGACATCATAATAGCAAGTGCTGATTTAATATCGTCTTGTTTTGAAGTCCCACCAAATTATTGCTCTTCTGTCTCCATTGTTTTTATCATGTTGTATCTTACTGGATTTTATTATATTGATAGTATAAACCAAAATTTTGTAGGCAAAGAGATAAAAACCATTGTTCATTTTTCTGTTATTTAGTTCTAAATACCCTGTAATACTTTCATCCTCTTGAATGGTTTCACACTGCCTTGATATGTTTGATGCTATAGTATATCAAGTTATATTCAAATATTTCAAGGAAAGAGACACTATGGTAACTACTATTAAGTCGGGTTATCTTGTGGTGAAGCACTAAGTTGCTGAAATTGTCATGCTTTGACATGTATTGTTATGTTGTTATTTCCTCTTTTATCTCAATCTCTCCCTTATTCATAAAAAATTATGTATTATTATTATTTTAATTAAGGGAAATATCAAAAAATTAGCAGTATATATTATAGTAACATTTTGGTTTCCTATTAACCTGATTTGAAGCCCTGTGTTACTCCCACTATCTTGTTTTGACTGATTATACCCTCTTCCGTTCGGTTTAATAGTATCAACTTTGAGGGTATAGGCAAATACTTTGAAGGCAATAAGGTTCATTATGATGCCATTCTGGTTTGACTCTTATCTTCTTTTGAAGTCCTGTAATGTTTCCAACATTTAGGTTTTATTGGTTTTGTTCTGTACTGTTTTGTTCAATTTTATTATACCTAATGATATAGGCAATTCTTTTTAAGGAAGCAAGAGGCATTATGGTAACCATTGTTGATAACCTTGTATTCTGTTTTTACATCATGTGCTATGTCTATCCTTTATTTTGAGTGACTGCTTTGTTTTGTCATATTTGGTTTTATTCTCTTCCAAAAAAGTGATAAGAACTATGGGAGTAATAAAACCCAAAATGTATAAATTTTGTTGTAAAAAAGAGAGGAAAAAAGTGCTCTAAAGGACACAACTGCAAGTGTGTTTAGGTTTGTTAAGATAGATGACCATAATACTAAGTGTTTGTTGGTTCATTGAACACAACTGTTTGCAGCCTCACTGTTTGAATGTCCACTTTGTATGCTTTAATCCTGTAAGTTGAACAACTGTTTCTAAGATGACAATATGTAGTCTATTAACTAGTGATTTCTTACCTCTTTTTTGTAAGTCTGTATTACTTGTACCCTTATACTGTTTTATTTTTTTTCCTTTAAATGAAATCCCATGATGCATCCATTCTTTTATTTTGATTGGTTTTATACTATTTTGTTTTGTTTGATTTTGTTGTTTGTCAATGTATGGGTAACTATTTCAAGGAAAACAAGAGACATTATGGTAGCCACTGTTACTTCCTGTCATCTTGTTTTGAAGTCCTGTGTTGCTTGTATTGTTCTGCTCTGATTAGCTTTGTTCTGTTTTATTCCCTTTAAAATAAAAAATTAAAAACTTATTAACAAAGAAAATCCACATCCAAATGAATTCATAGCTGAATTTTACTACAAATTTAGAGATTTAATATTGATAGTCAACAAATTCTTTAATGAAATTGAAATCAAACAAATGTTCCTTAAAACATTTGTGGAGGCCAATGTCTACTTGAAACCAAAACCAGAGAAAGATTTAACCAATAAAGAGAACTATATGGAAATATCTCTAAAGGGCCTAGTTGCAAGCATGCTCAATAAGATACTATTAAACAGAATTAGCCAATCATCAAGAAGATAATACACCATGAACATGTGAAATTTATCCATGAAATGCAGGGAATGTTCAATATACACCAATCAATAAGTGTAATACACTATATCAACAAACACTAAGTCAAAAGTCACATGGTAATCTCAGTAGAAACAGAAAATGCTTTTGACAAATTCCAACATACATTCTTGATTTTAAAAAGTGCAGAAAATTGTAACATGTGACATTTCCCTAAATCCAATAAATGCCATCTCTGATACACCAGTAGTCAACATCATTTCAAATGAACAAAAAGTAAAATTTTCACTCTAACACTGATTTTTTTTTTATTTAAGAGGAAAAAGAGAAAAACACAAAACAAACCAAAGCGGCGTAAGGGTACACGCAATACAGAACTACAAAACAAAACAAAACAAAAAACCATAACAGTAAGAAATTACCTGCTAGTAGATTACACACTATTTTCTTGAAAATAGTTCCTCAAATCACAGTATCAAAGAACACAAGGTGGACATTCAAACAGGGAGACTGCAAACAGCTGTGTTCAATGTTCCAAAAACATTGATAAAGTCAGCTATTTAACACCCCCAAACACACTTGCTGTTATATCCGTTAGAGCTCCTTTTCTTTTTTTTTTTCCCTCTCTTTTTTACAACAAAATTTACACATCTTGGATTTTATTACTCCTTAGTGCTTATTACTTTCTTTGGGGGGGGGGAAGAATACAGTCAAATATGGCAAAACAAAGCTCTAACACTGATTTTCATTGACAGTACTCCTATGCATTTTAATTCCAGAAACACTCAGAGCAATTGAACAAGAGAGAGAAAAGTTTGATTATACAAAAGGAAGAGGTTAAATTATAATTATTGAGAGATGCATGATACACTACATACAAGACCCCAATAATTCCAAATTAATAGTTCTAGAATTAATAACAAAATTCAGAGAATAGTTGGAAACAAAGCCAGCAGTCAAAAATCAATAGCATCCCTATACTCAAACAACAAACTTACTAAGAAGGAAATTAGGGAAATGACATCCTTCATAATCCAATAAAAAATGAAGTACACAGAAATAAATATAACAAAGGAAATAAAATATCTATACTTTGAAAATTATAGCAATTTAAACAATGAAACCAAAAAGGATATCAGGAAATGGAAATTTATCTCTTGCTCAAGGATAGGAATAACCAACATTATGAAAATGGACTTACTCCCAAAATTGCTACACAGAGTTAATGCAATCCCTGGGGAAAAAACACCATTAGCATTCCTCACAGATTTAGAGAAATCATAACTGAATTTCTTTTGGAAGCAGAAGAGACTTAGAATAGTAAATACACTCCTAGGCAACAAAGGTAAGGAAGGATGCATTATAATCCTTGAAGGAAAATTATTCTTCAAAGATACTGTGATAAAATCAGTGTGGTACTGTCAAAAAAAAAAAAAAACAGACCTTAGGACTGATGGAAAAGATTAGAATGTGCAAACACAATGACAGACACATTTAGTCACATTTTCTTTACAAGGGGCAAAACATGTTCACTGGAAGAAAGATAGCCTCTTTAATAAATGTTGACAAAAAATTCATTTTCCATATGTTCAAGACATTTGTATATCACCATACACTAAACTAAAGTAAAAATGAATGAAATATCTAAACATTAATATAAAAGCACTCAATCTACTAAAAGAGAAAGAGGATAGAAATCTTGAAGTCTTAGGTTTAGGCACAGAGTTCATGAAGAAAACCCAAACTTCACATGAAATACTTCAAAGAATCAATAACTGGGAATTCATCTCACTAAAAATTTTTTGCCCATCAAAATAAATCCCCAACACAGTGAAAAGAAAACCTACAAATTGGGAAAATATCTTATCCAACTGTCCCTCAAACAAAGGGCTTCTATTTAGAACACATAAAGAACTGAAATAATCAGACCCCCTAAATTCAAAGACTAAATCCAGAAATGGGCATCTGAGGTGAATATAGAATTTTCAGATGAAGAAGTACAAATGGCAAATAAATATATGAAAAAATGTTCTACATAATTTGTCATTTGAAAAATGCAAATTAAAACAAAACTGAAATATTTCACTTCCAAAAGAATCAGCATCTTCAGGCAATCAACCAATATCAAATGCTGGCATGACTGTGGAGAAAAAGGAACCTTTCTCCATTATTCATAGGTGTGTAGACTGATGAAACCACCATGGAAATCAGTGTGGAAATTCCTCAGAAACCTAGTATTAGAGGTCCTATTTGATCCAGTTATTACTCTTCTGGGTATTTTCCCAGAAGAATTCAAAATATCATAAAAATTTGATATATGTGCACCTATGTTTATAGCAGCATAATTTGCAATAGCTAAATTTTTGAACAACACATATGCCCATCAACTGAGGAATGGATAAAAAAGTAGTATTTTTATATAATTGAGTATTAATCAGATATAAAGATGGCCAATTAAGGCTTTTATTGGTAAATGAATTCAGCTACAGACCATAATCCTAAGTGAAACAAATCAAATGTGCAGGTGTAAGCATCATCTTGTCTCCCTAGTATAAGAGACTAAAGGAGCAAGTAAGATTAAAAATATGCAATAGATATTGAGAAATGGAAAGAAACTGCTCATAAGAAAAAACAACCTCCATGAAAGAAAGGAGAAATGAATGAAGGGAAAAGAAATTAAATTATAACACACTGAAGATAGTTAACATAATCATACTATTAATTTGCTTTAGTTCATTGAAGGGATTGGTTGGTGATATATTGTTTATTAAGTTTTCATGCATGTATCTTGTAATCTGAGCAACTACTTTGAAAACAAAATACATAATATATTACCCATTTTAAACTTTTTATCACCGTGTTTTGAAATTCTATATTATTGTTTTTATTTTTGTATACATCTCTCTCCTTGGAATAAAAAGATTAGGCTAAAAATATAACATCCCTGTACACAAAATCCCAATGAGAGAGAAATTAGGGAAACCACATGCTTCAAAATGGCATCCAAAAAATGAAATAATGAGACTCAATCTAACAGAGGAAGTACAAGGTTTATACTTTGAAGATAACAGTATTCTGAAAAACAGAGATTGAAGAGGATATCAGAAAGTGGAAAGTTATCCCTTATCATGGACAGAAAAAAAACAACCTTTTGAAAATGGGCCTACTCCCAAAATATATACAGATTGAATACAATCCTGATCAATATACCATTAATAAACCTCACAAAACTAGATAAACTTTGCAAATCTTCATTTGGAATGAGAATTGATCTATATTTGCAAAAGCAACTCTGGGTAACAAATGCAAAGAAGGAGGCATTACAATCACTGACATAATTATATTACAAAGTTACTGTGATAAAATCAGCATGGTACTTGTAGAAAAAACAGACATGAGAATAAGTGGAATACATTAGAAGTTGCAGACACAATGGAAAACAAATTTAGCTACCTTATCTTTGACAAAGCGGTCAAATGCATTCACTGGAAGAAAGACTAACATTGTGCTGTCAAAACTGGTTCTCTACATGCTGAAGACTAAAACTAGATGCAAATCTATCACTGTGCACTAAACTAACGTCAAAGTGGATCAAAGATTTAAATATTAAGACAGAAACACTAAATCTTCTGGGAGAGAAGGTAGATAGAAACCTTGAAGACATATGTATTGGTAGAGTTCATGAAAAATACCCAAATATGGAAAAAAATTTTTTCACAAAACCAGCAACTGGGACCTCATCATATTAAAAAGCTTTTTCACAACAAAAGTAATCACTAATAGAGTAAAAAGACAACCAACAGATGGGAAAAATAATTTGTCCCATTGTCACTCAGACAAATGACTTTTATCTATAATACATAAAGAATTACAAAAATTTCCAACTCCCCAAATTCAAATACTTAATCCAGAGACAGGTATCTGAGATCAATAAGCACTTCTCCAGTGAGGAAATACAAATGTCAAAGAAATATATGACAAAATGCTCAACATCACTGATCATTCAAGAAATGCAAATTAAAAGAACACTGAGATTCCATTTCACTCCAGAAAGAATGACTGTCATCAAGAAATCAACCAATAACAAATGTTGAAGGGGCTGTGGGGAAAAAAGAATCCTTCTCCACTGTTGGTAGCAGTGCAGATTGCTACAAACACTGTGCAAATCAGTGTGGAGGTTTCTCTTAAAAGTAGGTTTAGAGGCCCCATTCTACCCATGTATTCCTCTTCTGGTTATCTTCCCAAGAGAATTTTAAAAATCATGCCACAACGATATATGTGCACCAATGTTTATAGCAACATAATTTGTAATAGATAAATCTTGGAAACAACTCAAATGCTCATAAACTGAGAAAAAAGAATTTAAAAAATATGGTGTTTTTATACAGCAGAGTATTCAGCCATAAAGAAAAATAAAGTGAGACATTTACAGGTAAATGAGTACAATGTGAAACCATACTCATTAATGATAAGTCAAATTCACTCTTATTAACATCATATTGTCTCTTTGGTGTGTGAAACTAAAAGAGTAAGTAGACCTAAAATGTACATTAGATATTGTGAAATTGGAAGAAGTTTTTCCAAATGAAAATTGAACTAGGGTGGAGTAAAGGGGAAAGGAATCAAGAGATAAGAGAGGAACATGAAAGTTAGTTATATAATTATTGTCTCAGATCATAGTAAAGGAAGGTTTGTGCTTATATCAATTGGAGAATATTTATAACCATATATTGTTCTATGAGTAACTAATTTAAAGATAATATAGAATGTACCAACTATGGTTATTCTCCTATTATCTTGTTATGAAATTGTGTTATATCTTTTTTCCATAAAACAATTAAATTAAACTAAAAATATTTAGGTTTTTTAATTCATTTTGAATTAAGTGTAATGCATAGTGAGATATGGGTTTAGATTCAATCTTATGCATGTGAATAGCTAGCTTTCTCAGTGTCAGTTGCTAAATAAGCTGTTTTTCTTCCAACATAGAGAGAGAGTATGTGTCAGCACCACGCAACCATGCAGTTTTTATCACTATAAGTTTGTATTATAACCTGAAATCCTGGATTGTGATGCTTACTATTTGATCTTGTTACTCAGAATTGCTTTTGCTATTTGGGATTATTTCTGCTTCTAATTGAATTTAAGAGTTTCTCTAGTTCTATGTGGAATGCTGTTGGGATTTCGGTTGTAATTTCATTAAATTTTTATATGAGTTTTAGAAATGCAACCAAGTTCACACTATTAGTTCTGCCTCAGATATCTTTTCATTTTCTGATGTCATCACTGATATCTGTTTCTTTAGTACTGCAGTTTTCATTATAGAGATATTTCACTTTTGTTGGGTCAAATCCTAAGTATTTAATTTTTCTTAAAGCTAATGTGAATGGTATTGTTTTCCTAATTTCTTTCTGGGTGGGTTCATTGGTGTAGAGGGACACTTGATTTTTCTCTGCTGATTTTGAATGCTGCTTCTTTGTTGAATTTATTAATTCTTGGTATCTTTTTTTGGAAATTTTGGGTCTCCCATGTAAATGTTGATGTCATCTATGAATAATGATAGTTTGACTTCTTAGTTTCCTATGTATATCCCTTTATTTTGCCTGATTGCTTTGGTTAAATTCCCAGATATATTACCACAATCCACTTTGCCCTTGAGGTTCCTTGGATGAAGGACTGTGAGAGAATAAGAAAATACAAAAGAGACAAAATTGAGGTCAGGTGCAACCCTCCTCTCTGGATGAGAGGAAAAGAACTGCCCCTCACTGCAAGGACACTTATTTATACATTTTAACAATATACTGTCATATGATACCCTGTATTCCTAGCAACCCACTGGTCAAATTGTCTTGGGGCTAGGTGTTCTCTGGGCAGAAGCAACTTCTTCATATGGTTTGTTTCAGGTGCTCTTCATTCTTGGGATGGCCATGCTCCAGTCTTGCAGTGTGGTCAGTTTCCAGCTTCAACAGTTTCCAAAATACTGTATTTAACAGATGTAATGACAGTGAACAATTTATCTTGTTTCTGACTTTAGAGGAAAAACTTCTAACTTTACAGACTGCTTCATTTTCTGTGCATTGTGCCATAGTCTCGCTGTAGTTTCTATTTTTTCTGTTAGCTGCCTGCTCATTTCCAAAGAGCTACTTTTTGTATTTTTTCTTCTTCATCAATTTGTTGTTTTCCATATGTGCCCATTCTAGACCCTTGAAAGGCTGTATTTTGCTGCTGTTCCTATATCACCATATTGATTTTTGTTCTTATCTTCATAACTTATTCTCTCCTCTACTTTTGATTTGAATTTCTCTTCTTTTTCTAGAATTTTGAAATATATCATTTTGAGTTTCTTTGTAATGCATTTTTAAATATATGCTCTCATATCTATAATTTACTCTCTTAAAATTGCTTTGTTTCATAAGTTTTTCCATTTGATTCTTAGAAATTTTTAAATTTCTTCAGTGATTTGTTCCCTAACCAAATGGTTATTCAGGAATGAAATTATTTAGTCTCCATGTGTTTGCATATTTCCTGTGGGTCTTTTCTTTGATTTCTAGTTTTGTTGCATTGATTTTTTATATGGTAAAAAGATTATTTGAATTCTTTTATAATTAATTTAACACGCTTTATGACCCAAGAGATGGTGTACTTTTGAGGAAGTTCTGTAGATTACTAGGAATAATATATATTCTTCTGTTGATGGTTTAAGCATTCTGTAGATATCTGTTGGATTCTGTTTTTCAATACCATGGGTAAACTTCAATATTTTTTGTTGAGCTTTTCTTGGCTGACCCATACATGAGAATGAGTTGTTAGTTTCTTCATGATTGTGTTACTGCTTGACCTTCTATGTCAAGTTTTTATTTTATGAAATTGGGCATGGTGACATTCAATGCATATAGATTTATAATTATCTCTTTCTAATAAATTGTTACATTTTAGTAATAAAGAATGACCTTCTTTCTCTGTTCTTATCAGTATTAGATTAATAACTATGTTATCACAAATTAGGATAGTTACTACTGCTTGTTTCTGTCTCCAGTTGCATGGAATACAAATTTTTATTCCTTCACATTTTGACTGTTTCTTTCTTGGAGGCAGTATATAGTTGAGTTTTGTTGATTGACCTCATAAGCAGTTTGTGTCCTTTAGTTGAGGACATATTTTCGTTTACATAAGTCTTGATTATTGACAGCTAGTTAGTGATTCCTGTCATATTAGTTTACCTATTCTACCAGTTATGTGCAATTTGACTTTTGGGCTCTTAGGTGAATTGGCTTTACAATTTTTGTTTAGCATTATGTGTATTTTCGCAGTTCTCATTTGTAGTCATGAATTTCTTTAGTTTTTCTTTGTCATTGAAGATTTTGTTTCAATTTTGGGGATAATTTTTCAAAATACAGAAATCTAAATTGGCAAGTGTTTTCTTTTTCTTAGCTTTTAAGGTTTTCTCAGAACCTTAGCTCAGATAGGCTTGCATTTACATATGATTTGGCATTTTTCTCTAATTTTTTTTAATATTTTTATTTGACTATGACATGTCATGGAGAGGTATTTTGGAAACGTATCTATTTACAGTTTTAAATGCCTCATTTATCTAGATATCTTTTTTAATTTCTAGATTTGTAAAGTTTTCTGAAGTGATTTTTAGTGAATAATTTTCATACCATTAGTATTTTCCCTGACTCTTCCTTATCTCATGTAATTATTAGGTTACTTCTTTTAGAGTTATCTAAGATTTGTTTTTTTTTTTTTTTTTTTTTTTGGTACTGGGGATTAAACTCACAACCTTGCACTCACCAGGCAGGCATTTATGCTGCTGAGCTAAATCTCCAGCCTTTATTTAGGATATTTTGAATCATTTTTTTGTATTTATTGTTTTACAAGTATCACTGAGTAAGTGATATACTACATCATTATGTCACCATGTCATGAAATTTTCTCTTCTAGTTGGTTAGGTGTGAGCATCATGGCTTTCAATTGCATTTTTCAATTCCAGGGCTTCTGTTTGACTCATTTTCATAACCTTCCTTTCTTTACTATGTGATAACTCACACCCAAGATTGTCTTTAATTCAATCAGCTGATTGTGTCTTAGCTCAGTGAATAATTTATTACACTTTGTTTGCTTATTTATATCTTCTTTGAGGACACTGAATATCCTATATTACTTAATTATTTGTTTGTTTGATTTCTTCAAAAGTCTTAAACTTTTGCTTTATGATTATTTTCCTGAAGCTTCTTCCACTTTTATGTATGTGAAATCAGCTGTTAAAGAATTATGAATTTTTTGATGCATCCCATTGCCTTGTTCTCCTATGGTTAATATATTTTTTATTAGATGCTATAGATCAGTTGGATTTCAATAGCTCTTCTGCGATAGCAGAAATCTCTGGCTCTGAACAGCGAATGGTATACCAGCATCCAAGAAACCTAGCATGTATCTATGTATAGTTTAGAACTTCTTTAGGAAGCTTGCTACTTTTCAATAACCCAGAATTATAAAAGGCTAGTAATAGTAGAGAAAAAAATGGGATATAGAATATGGAATGTAAAAAGGATATAAAAACAAATAAAAGATTGAGAAAAACAAAAGAGAAACAAAACTGTGCCAAAGAAAGGAAAAAGGTTTGGCAATATTATTTTTATATTCAGAAACGTGAGGAGAAAGGCTTGAAAGGATTAACTGGTGATGAATGGAAAGAAGTAATAGGAGGAATTTGTAAGTAGAAAATAGGACAGTTTTTGGAGAGTGTATCTAATTTATAAATGAGCACAAGCTTTATGTTAGAAAACCTAAGCATGACCATTGGTGAGGGAGAACCTAAGAAACTCATGTAAAATTCTGTGGGAAAACAACAATACTTAGCACTCATATGCAGTTGTTCATAAATATATGTTTTTCAATGTATTAAAAATGTAAAATTAAGGCTTTAAAATACTTTTTATATAAAGAAAAGAAGGAAAGTAATTGAGGTTAACTGTGAGGTTTTTGAAAAAGGAAGTGAAGGAAGAGAATTAGGGAGGAACTTTAAGTGGCTATTTAAAGAATATACAGGGAGTCTGAAACCAATTATTTACACAACGTTAAAATTCACTGGGGAAACAATATGAAAGAGTGTTATGTGAATGGGAACCTAATGTGAGATGTTTAAGTGTAGAATTCTGATTAATCTTAAGAGTTCATATATGAAAGATAGGAATAGACATGAAGAGAGAGGTAAAAAAGAAAATACAAATGTAAGAAAGTAAAAATGCATGGAGAAAGATCTAAAAGATACAAGTTATGAGAAGGGAAATAAGAAAAGTAAAGAAAGTGTGAGGCTGTGAATGGGAGGTGAGAAGAAAGATGTGGAAATTGTATCAAACTCTTAACCAAGGTTAGGTAACACCCATAAACATCCTTTGAAGGGACAATATCTGACTTAGCAACAGAATAGTTTACAAGTAAATGTAGCAATTTTACACATATGACTCTAAATGTGCATATATATTTGTGTGTGTACACACATGTATAGAAAGACTTATAACTCAAAAAATCAAACTTGAAAACGCACACACACCACAGACAACAGAAAAGGTGCTGAGCTCCTGTACTATCAATGGTTTTAAAATATTGACAAGTTGCCCATGCTTCTTTCACTGACAAATAGCAAACTCAAGTTCTTACTTAAGATCTTGCAGCAGGCTGTGCTGTGCTCTGTTTCATCTCTCTCAGCTTCCCATGGTCTTTGCAGTTGTTTCTCCATTCTGCCTAGCCTTTCTGTGACAGCCAAATTCAATGACTCCTTGTGATCAGGTAGGAGGTGTCATCTCCTCTGCTTTCCTCTGCCCCTTTTACTAGTAAGTCAAAGCAAAACTCACCAGGGTTTCACGGTGATCTGCTATTTTAATGATTTCTGAGGGCTGGCAGGAAATAATTTCCACTGGCACTGATTTGAGTATTTTGATCAACTCCAAGTTGTTCTGGTTCACAGAGGGTCTCTTTCCAATCCATGAATAGAGTAGTGATTAGGGCTCTCAGAGTACATAAGACAGTCCTTCTGTATTGAATTCAGTAGTACTGGGGGATCAGCAGGAGAAAACTCTCACTAGCAAAAAATTCCATAGCTTTTGATGGACAGTGAGAGGGACCAAGCAGAAGAGCTCAGCAGTGTTTGGTAGGTGAATGGAGGAATGAAGCTCACACAGGATTGTATCTCAGCAATATTTTTGCATTGCTGTAACAATTTTGTTCTCCACCTCTGGTTCCAATTGATCATGCACACTGCATGTACCTGAGGTTCTCGCTTGTAGATCCTTTAATGACTACTTCTAGGTTAAAAATCAACACCATGACCTTTGTTCTCTATCCCTAAAGTCCTAATTCAGTCATTGTCCTCTGAGTGATCCTCTAGCTTATGCTTTCATTAGTTCCTGACTGAGTGGGTCCTGCCTTACCAATATCTTGCTCACTGAATTTGTCTCAATGGGGTGAGGGCATGGTCATGACACGGTAGCATTGGGCAATGGCAGCTAGGTCAGGTGACCATAGGCCTGCATTCAGCTACATGCCACAGGAAACTTAAGCTTTTCCAAAAATAGTGTGTTTTCAGAAACTTAGTTGTAAGCAATCTTTCCTGTTTTTCATTATTGATTTCATCTCATCTCACAAGTTTCTCCTTTAAGTTGACTTAATGTCACTGAATTATTATTACCCCTCCTGCATTGGGGTACCCAGGGAATTGGGCAAGTTTACACAAATCATCTCATGTGTGCTGTACCTCTACCCCACCATGATTATCTAAGATTCATTAATGTAAAGATGTTGATTAGCTCTCCATTCAACAGATGTAGCTTAGCTAAATGAACAAAATGAGATCCAAATCTATGGTCACTATAATAGACTCATTTTAGACATAATGACATACATAGAGTAAAAGTGAAAGAATGAAAAAGGATATTTCAAGCAATTAATAATCAAAAGAGAAAAGAAGTAGCTATATAGAAGGCTAAATATATTTTAAGTCAATAACTGTCACAAGAGACAAATGGGTTCATTACATAACAAAAAGGGTCAATTTATAAAGAAAATTATTTACCCAGCATCAGATTGCCAAAATATATAAAGCAAATATTATTCCAAAATAATTAGAGTAATGATTCATGCTTATATTTTTTATCAATTTTTCATACCTATATCTTATAACCTGAGCAACTACTTTGAAGATAACCATACATAATATATTAATTGTTAATCTCCTATTATCTTTTTGCAGAATTCTGTACCTTGTTTTTATTGTTTTTTCTCTTTAAAATAAAATAATAATAATTTGATGTTTATAAATTATGTAAAATTTTAATAAATAACTGATAGATGAATTGGAAATAGACATGAGAAATTTTAAAAATCTATACACTAAAGCTGTATAGTTTTATGTGAACAAAGCCTTAGATTATCTGTAAATAATACTGTCAAATTTAGGGAAATGACTACAAAAAGCAATAAAAGAGCATAATTGATATTCTTGTGGAGAAGAATAACACAAGTTGAAACTATTTGCAAATGCCATATCAGGTAAAGTATAATTATACAAAATATAAAATTAATTCATAAAGTCAATAATAAAAACATGAACAACCAGATGGAAAACTAGGCAAAAGACTTGGATATACAATGTATTTAACCAAAGGAGTTATACAGATGGCAAATGAGCATAAACAGAAGATCAAAATTTCATGTCATTTGGCAAATGAAAATTAAAACAATGAGGTATCAGTCTGCCTGTTTGATTATAGACAAAACTCTCACAATAACAAATGCTGGTGGGGATGAAGACATGTATTTGTACACTAATATTCATAGTGGTATTATACACATTAGCCAAAGATAGAAACAATGCAGAGTCCATTGATAGATGAACTGGTAAATAAAATGCAGTATATTTATACAATAGAACATTATTCAGTTTTTTAAAGTAATGAATTCCAGGAAAGTAGTAGAATTATAAGCAATAACTCAGTCTGTCAGAGATTTGGAAATCAGACAATGGAAAATAACAACTTGAGAGAGAAAAAACAAAGAGGAAAATTCCCCAGAAAGAGAAAAATTAAAACCTACAGAGACTAAAAGGACAAAACATAGTGTGGAAAAGAAGAGGGACAACTGTACTTTCTCTGAAATTCCTGCCTTATAGCTTTCAAGAAAGGAAAACTAAATCTGCAAAGTATGCAACTCCAGAGGGATACTGGAAGAAATGCAATAGTGAAATGGACCAGTTGGTGCTGTGAGTTGCAACAGCTGATGAGTGACTCCAGCAAAAGCACACACCACACTCCCTATGGAGAGACTGCTTGGTTAAATGGATTTCTAAGGAGTGGTTGATATTTTGGACCGAACACTGACAGCAGTCTCAGGATAGTTAAATAACAGTTCTCAAAGTGACTGGTGATGGATAGCCACAGGACAGCTATAATCATGGGGCTGTGATTAAACTGGCAAGGGAGGTTTTGAAGCATTCAAGCAAAAGGATAAAACCCCCACCACTATGTCCAGAGTCCAGGTTTATACTTAATTTCATTGGATATGAAAGTCACAGAATTGAGGCACTCACCCTAATCCTATTGCATCCTGGTACTGGCATCCAGCCCAGATCTAGGATCTAACTACCTTCTTTATTCACCACTGTGGGAAGGAACATATCTTGATTTGGACATTGCCCCAAGACTACAGATCCAGAAACAAAACCATACATTTGAAAACTGAGAAATCTTTTTTTGTTTGTTTAGGTTGTATTTTGTCTTGTTTTGGTTTGTTTTTTAGTGAGGGGTTTTTAGTTTTGTATTACTTTTTTTTTCTTTTTCACTTATTTCCTTTCCTATTTTCTTCTTCACCAGTTTTCTGGCATAATTTTTCTCTGTCCTTTTGCCTTGCTTCTTACTCTTTTTCTTATTTTATTTTTTCCTCATCTCACTTTTAATTTTTCTTCCTGTAGGTTTTTTTATTTTTACTCCACAAATTTCTTTTTCTTACTTCTTTCTGTTCTATTTCTCATCAGTTTTTATCCTTACCGGATTTAGATCAATAGGGTAAGGTTTTTAAAAATTACAAACACTCAGAATTTCAAGCACAAATGACTTTCAAACTCCTAAAATCCAAAACAGTTGACAATCTAGATTTTTACAGGCAGTGAAGGCACAGCCCCCTGCCATTCCTCCTGAGAGTCCTGTGTTTGGTTCTAGAAGTATCTTGCAGTGCTACACTTGCTGATGTTGCTCCATTTGCAGCTGCTGACTCTCAGAGACAAGAAGAGGAACAAGGATCATAAAGGAAGTGGTACCAATTCAAAAGGCTACCCAAGAAAACCTGTTCAGTTTTGAACCATAACTCAGGAGAGATTAAAAGTGGCTCTGGCCATGGGCCAAATCCTCTCAGTCAACATCTTCATAAGAATAGAGGCTCTCTTATAAGAGAGGCTCTCTTGTGGAGTTCCCCATTTTCACCCAACTCCAGCTCCACTGTCATGCAAATTCAAACTGGTAAAAATCTTTAGACTATAAGCATTCACTAAGTTAGGCACAGAAAAAGCAATAGAAGCATGACAAGGCAACAAAATACCTTGCAAAACTCAACTTACCCTAAAGTCAACTAGAGGGCAGAAGGGGTCAAAAAAGCATACGTAGTACCTATCAACCTGCAGTCATCCAGTAATCCTCAGTGAGACCATTGGGGATTACAAATCTGGAGCCAGTGATGTGCCCATACCCAGAAACCATCTCTGAGGCCCACAAGAACAAGGAGTCTGTACCAGAAAGACACGGTCATGCAGGAACCCGCAATGAGGACTGCAGGGACAAAGAAGCTCCACTCAGTGACCTGCCCACACCCAGGAACTATCTTTGAAGCCCACAGGGATAAGGATTCTTCAGTCAGTGAACTACAGTCTTCTAAGAATCCTAAGTGAGACCTGTAGGGAGTAGGAATCCATACCCAGCAAACCACAGTCACCTGGGTAGCTTTAGTGAAGCCTGAAGTGACTGGGAGTCCACACCCTCCCCTAGTGACTTTCCCACACCTGGGAACTATTACTAAAGCCCACTGGGACCAGAAATCTGCACCAAGTGCACAGCACTCATCCAGAAGCCCTCAGTGAGCCTGCAAGGATTGGGAATCCTCTCACACTGATCCACCCAACCCTGGAAACAACCTCTGAGGCCAATAGGCACCAAGAGTCTATGCTCAAGGACCCATGGTCATCCAGTAACACATAGTAAGGCCCTCAGGGACTAGGACCCACTGAAACCCAGAAACATAGGTGAGATTTGTGGGGACTGGGAAGCTACACCCAGTGATTTATTTACACTCGGAAAACATCTCTGAAGTGCATATAGACTGAGATATGAGCCCAGAAACCCACAACCATCAGCAAATCTCAGAGAGGCATGCTATCAGATGGAATGCTAGCACAGGAGGCAACTGGCAACTAGGCCTTGACATTCAGCTGATTTGAAGGAACATATAAAAATGCCAAAATGAAAGAAGGTGCAATCTCAAACTTCCAGTCCATCCAAATCAAGATGAGACATACACATGAATGAATTTGGAAACTGCAAAACTTAAATTTCTGAAATGAAAGCAATGCAAGTAAAAAAACAACTCCAGGAAGCTATAAAGGAAATGACATCTAAAATAATCTCTCAGATAATAACAGAAATGATAAACATAATGAAAGAACACATAGACTGAATAATAGAGGAACATAGGGAAATGATAATAACCTTCAATGAAAATACAGGAAAAATTAGAATACATGAAACAGATTCAAGGAGTTATCCAGGAAATGAAACTTTACACTGAAATCTGGAAAAACTGCATAAATAAAATTGAAGACAGACTCTCATACTTTGAAGAAAGGATTGAAGCTAGCAATCATGAAAGGAAAGACCTTCATAAATAGCAAAAGATTCATCAAATGTGAAGGAAGAGAACAAGAAATGCCCATGAAGCAAGCCCTCCCTGCAAATTGGTGCCATGTGTGGACTGCTTGGAGGATAGCCAAATGCTAGCCTTTTCCCATGAGTCAGCACCATTCATGGACTGCTGGGGAAGTGAACAAGAAGTCAGTAAGAAGCAAACCCTCCCTGGATATGGCACAATATGTAGGCCACTGTGGGGAGAGCCAGATGCCAGCCCTTTCTGGCTCATGGGCTGGTAAACAAGAAGAGTCAAACCTTCACCCCCACCATAAGTGATCAGATGACCTGGGAAAACAGGTTGTGATTTAGCTCTTTAAGTAAAATAACGCTTAACATTTATAATGTGTAGTGTTTCACTGATTTTGCAGGTCTAATGCCTGTAGTCTTATCATGTATTCAGAGGATAACACTATGTAATGTAGCAACTATGGGGGATCTCTTTCTGAAGGTGGTATCCATTGTTAATTCCCTATCATCTTGTTTCAAAGTCCTGTATCACTTTCATAGCTTTTTTGGTTTGGTTTTATTCTGTTTTGTTTTGTTTGATTTTATTATATCCAATGGTATGGACAACTATTTTAAAATTAACAAGATATATTACGGTAGCTCTTTTGGATTTACACCTATCTTGTTTTGCAGCCCTTTATATCTTTCATTGTTTATTTTTTACTATATCTGAAGACATGTGACACTATTTTAAAGACAACAAGAGGCATTATGGTAACCATGGCTGATTTTGAATTATTTTGAAGTATCATTTACACTGGTTTGTTTTGATTGGCTTTATTTGGTTTTATTTTCTTTAAGGCAAAAATAAAAAGATTTTTAAAATACAAAAAAATAGCAAAGAATCAGGAAATAATAATTCAAAAGCTGCAAGATGATGCAAAGAGAAACAATATAAAATGATACATGTTAATAAAAAATGAGACAACACAAATGACATAAAAATGCTATTTGCACAAAGAATAGCAGGAAATTTCTTAAACATCAAAAAGAAGCAACATAAAGATAAACATGGCAAAATAGAACTCCAATAATCCATAAGCAAAATAAATCATCTCAATATATAATAAACAAGATTCCAGAAATTCAGCAAAAGAACAAAATATTAAAAGCTGATACAGAAAATCACTTATAAAAGAAATCCTATTATAATCACAGCAGACTTCTCAACAGAAACCATCAAGTCAAGAAGAGCATGGAGTGGGGTATTTCAAGTACTGAAAAAAAAAAACTTCCAGCCCACATTAATGCGTTCTGCAAAACTGTCTTTCAAAATTAACTGAGAAATTAGATAATTCTATGACAAAGAACAACAGAACTCCATGACCACCTAAACAACCCTACAAAGAGTACTGAAAGCCATTCTAGAAAAAGATACAAATGACCACAGTCTCAATAACAGCAACAGAAACAAACCAGCAAACATGACAAGCAATTAAACAGAAGGGAAATATACGGAACCAACAGCAGAAAGATATCAGGACAAAGATAAATCAATACATATCAGTTACACCCATTAACATAAATGGCCTCAATTCACCAAACAAAACAAACAGAATAGCAGACTAAGTCAAAAACCAAAATACAGCAATATGCTGTATCAAAGAAACACATTTAACTCAAAAAGAAAGTCATAGACTTAAATTCAAAGGATGGAAAACAATATTTCATGTGACAGAAACCCATAGAAAAGCAGGAGTAGCTATTCTGTTTGCACACAACGTGAACTTCAAATCAGGAATGATTAAAAGAGAAGAAGAAAGTCACTCTATACTTACTAGGGAAAAACTTCAAAAGAAGAATGAAAATCTTAAATATATACATCAAATACAGGAGCACTCAACTATGTAAGACAAATGTTAATAGACACAAAAAGTCAAACAAGCAATAACGCAATTCTAATGAGGGACCTTAATGCCCCACTATTACAAAGACACAGATAAACTAGACAAAAAATCAACAAAGAAATAGCAGAACTGAATCAAGCTGGTGAACTAATGGACCTAGTAAATGTGTACAAATTGTGCCACCCAAAAATATCTGAATACACATTCTTCTTAACTGTACATAGGATGTTGTCCTAAATAAGCCGTATACTACCCCATAGACCATATGTAAGTAAATGCAAAGGAATTTAAATTATCATATGTATATTATCTGACTATAGTACAATGAATTTAGAAATTAATAAGAATAAATCACAAAAGCTCAATAAAATTATGGAAATTAAGTAATACCTGTGACTTAGAGGTCACAGAGGAAATTAAAGAAAAAATGAATCAATACACACAATAAAAAAGTGCAAATACTACTCACCAGAACCTGTGAGACACAATGAAAGCAGTCTTTAGAGGGAAACTTATAGCAGTGAATTCTCACATCAGGAAAACAGAATGAACACAAATAAAAAACCTCATGCTGCACCTCAAACTTTTAGAAAAAGAACAAGTCAACTCCAAAGCCAAAAAAGAGAGGAAACTATACAGGTATAAGCAGAAATTAATGCAATTGAGACTAAGAAAACAATAACAAAGATTGATGAATCAAAAAGTTGGTTCTTTGAAATAATAAGTAAATTTGATAAACTTTTAGCCAACTTTATTAAAAAAGGAGAGAAGAAACTGAAATTCATCTAACAAGGAATGAAAAGATTGAAATCATTGTAAATCCTGTGGAAATACATAAAATCATCAAAACCTGCTTTGAAAACTTTTACTTTCATAGGATCATAAACAAAGAAGAAAGGGACAAATTCCTAAAACATATGAAACACCAAAGATGGATCAAGAAGTTATAAAATTTCAGGATAAACCAATATCAGTTAAAGAAATTGAAAATGTAATTAAAAACTTACAACAGCAAAAAAAAAAAAAAAAAAAAGCCCAGGTCCTAATGGAGTCACAACTTAACTCTGAGAAATCTAGTAATGATTTAAAAACAGAACTCCTAAAACTTTACTGATATTGAAGGGGAAGCAATTTTTCCTAATTCATTCTGGCGGGCAAATATTACCCTGATACCAAAACTAGAGAAACACCCAACGAAAAAAGAAAATTACTGGTCAATCTCTATAATGAACACAGGACCAAGCAACCTGCTCTCCTCCCTGGTAAGCGGCTGCGGTGTGGTAGATTGGGGCCCCTCAGGGGGGAGAACCACCAGTGTCTCCTGAGATCTGTGCCATGTTGAAACTTAGGGTGCTGGGAAACCAAGCAACCAGCTCACCTCCCTGCTAAGTGGTAGCGAGCCTATGGGTGCACGGGCTGAGAGTCAAACATCCCGCTTCCCCTGTCCCCTATTAGCAAATGGGAACCAGAGATCTGAGCATCTCTTGGGAGGTTGGCCATACGCAATATAGCAAATAAGGGGGATTTCCTTCTACCATCTCTTTGAAGGCAAATAGTTTTACTACTGTTTTGCTTTCTTCTGATTAGTGGTACAGCTCTATTCAATATTCTGTATTGATAAGTTCAATAATGTTCTGTATTTCATTTTATTTTGCTATATGTGATTGAAAGAACAACTATTGAGAAGATAATGAGATATACTGTGATACCTATTACTGTTATCCTGGTAAACTGCTGTGAAGTTCTGTACCAATTTCACTACACTGTCTCAGTTGGCTTTGTTCTATCTTATTCTTGCTGTATTTTGTTGTATTTTACTACTTTCAAAATAAAAAAAAATAATGAACACTGGATCAAAAATCCACAATAAAATTCTCACAAAAAGAATGTAGAAAATCATCAAGAAGATGATACAACACAAGCAAGTGGTATTTATCCCAGGAATGCAGGGATGGTTGAACATACACAAATCAATAAATGTAATACAGAATATTAACAGAGTAAATGACAAAAATTACATGATTGCCTCAATAGATGCAGAAAAATGTTTTGCTAAAGCCCAACATTCATTCATCGTAAAAAAAAAAAAAAACCTAGAGAAAATCAGAATAGATGGTATTTTCCTCAATAGTAAAAGCCATCTAAGACAAACCAACAGCCAGTCTCATACTAAGCCATCAAACACCAACTGTTTTCACTCTAAAATCAGGAACAAGATAAGATTGTCTGTGACCACCACTCATGTTCAATATATTTCATTAGCCAAGAGACAGAAATAAATGGACTATCAATAGGAAAGGAAGAAATTAAATTATTATTATTATTTACAGATAACAAGATACTGTATATAGGAGACCTCAAAAACTCCAACAGACTTCTAGATTTATTAAGCAAATTCAGAAGTGTAGCTGAGTACAAAGTCAAAAATCAAAAGTTAATAGCATTCCTGTATGCAAATAACAAATTAACTGAAAGAGAAATTAGGACAACTACATCATGCACAATAACATCAAAAAGAAATGAAATAATTAGGTATCAATCTTACAAAGGAAGTGAAATATTTATACATTGAAAATTTTAGTACTCAGAAAAAAGAAATTGAAGATGATTTCAAAAAATTAAAGGACATTCCTTGCTAATGAATAGAAAGAAACAACTTTGTGAAAATGCCCACTCCTTCAAAATTGTTATACAAATTTAATGCAATCTTGATGAAAATATCACTAGCATAACTCACCAATATAGAGAAAACATTTCCAAAATTCATATGGAACCATAAGAGACCAAGTGTCGAAGGCAATCCTAGGCAACAAAGGCAAGGCAAGAGGCATCACAAACCCTGACTTAAAATTACACTACAAAGCTGCTATAATAAAATCCACAAAGTAGAGACATAAAAACAGACCTCAAGATCAATGAAACAGAACAGAAGATACAAATACAACTAAAATACACTTGACCACCTTATCTTTGACAAAGGACCTGAACATGTTCACTGGAAGAAAAAGAAACCCTTTAATAAGTGGTGTTGGAAAAGCTTGCTTTCTACATGTTGAAGACTTAAACTAGAGCCGTGCCTATCACCATGCACTAAACTAAAGTCAAAATGTATCAAAGATCTAAATATTAAGATCAAGACACTAAGCCTACAGGAAGACAAAGTAAGTAGAAAACTCAAGGACTTTTATCTAGAACATACAAAGAACTGAAAAATATCAGGCCTCCCTAATTTAAAGATGCAATCCAAAAATGGGCTTCTGATATGAATGCAGTTTTAAGATGAAGAAATACAAATGGCAAATAAATATATGAAAAAATATTCATCATTAAACATCATTGGTCATTCAAGAAATGCAAATTAAAACAACACTGAGATAACATCTCACTCCAGAAAGAATGACTAACATCAAGAAATTAACCCTTAACAAACACTGGTGGGGATTTAAGGAAAAAGTAACCCTTTTCCATAGTTTTTGGGAATTGTAGACTGGTACATCCAATGTGGAAATCAGTAGGGAGAGTCCACAAAATGCTAGAATTCAAGCATTCATTCAAGCTACCCATCCATCCAGCTACTCCCCTTTTGAGTATTTTCCCAGAAGAATTGAAAACATCATACCAAATCACACCCATATTTATGACACCCGTGTTTAGAGTTGCACAATTTGTAATAGCTAAATCTTGGAAGCAAGCTACATGCCCATCAACTGAGGAATGGATTTAACAAAAGATGTGAATTTTTTATGTAATGGAATACTACTCAGCTATAAAGAACAATAAACTCAAGGCTTTTATTGGTAAAGGGATGTTACTAGAAACCATACTCATAAGTGAAATACATCAGACTTGCATGTTAAAACATCATGTTGTCTCACTAGTGTAAGAAACTGAAAGAGTAAATAAGATTTAAAAGTTACAATAGATAGGGGCTGGGGATTTAGCTCAGCGGCATAAGCACCTGCCTTGCAAGCAGGCGGTTGTGAGTTCCATCCCTGGTACCGATAAAAATGAAAAAGACAAAAAAAAGTTACAATAGATATAGTAAAAAAAAAAGAATCTGAGCAAAGAGAAATTATATTGCTTGATCAATGTTTCATTCCTGTATCTGATAGTCTGAGCAATTACTTAGGATAACAATATGCAATATAATAACCATTGTTAAGTTCCTATTATCTTGATTTGAAATCCTATATCATCATTATTTTTTGCTGTTTTGTTGTCATTATTTTGCTTTTGCTGTTGTTTTTTAAATTTTTTGTTTGCTTCTTGATTTCTCAGATTTTTTCTTTAAAATAAAACAAAAAAAGAAGAGCATAAGCCACACACCTGTGTTACTTCAATGAACAACAGAAGATCTTAGTATACAAATCAAAGAACAACATGGTCAACTATAGGACAAGTCACATTGAAGAGACTCACAGATCATCTAAAAACACAGATAACTGGAAGCAGGGGACAAGCATATACCATGATACAGAAGGCCAGTTAAAAAGAAGATACTTGTAGAGCCAACAAACTGTCCAGCTAGTGGTTAAAAATTGGAAAAGCAGTCTGCTAGAGCCAGACACAAGGTCCCCACCCTTGGCCACCCTTGGAACATCCATCTTGAAAACTTCCCATAAAGGCAGAGGTAACCAAAAAATACTTCAGAGACTACCCTCACAAATCAGTCTCAGGGCATATTGGCCCCTTCACACCATAATCCCCTCTTGCAAATACTAAGAAAGTTGAAACCCTGAAATACCCTTTCCAGCACCCATAAATGGCAGGGGAAGTTCCCTCCTCACCTCCCTGACTTCAGATAGTGAGAGGATAAACAAGTGAATGGTGACCAGTTAATCCACACAGCTGCTTTCACCTGAAGTCTCCATTCAAACTAGGCCTATTTAAGTCCAAGTTAGAAAAAGAAGTCCAAGTTGGTACCACACCAAACTCGTATCTCCATCTGAAATCCAGAACTAACACTACCCTTATCTGAGTCTGTGACTGGGAGCCCAAAAACACTTGAGTCCAGCACTCATTGCCCTGCCACATACCCTAGACCTGCTGAGGAATGTCTAAAATTGAGCACCAGTTCTGGGCATCATAGATGTCCATAGTGAACTTTAGTCATATATGAGTTCCTGCCTGGTGAACCAGGCCTGCCACAGACAACCCCCCACACACATACACACACACACACACACACACACACACACACACACACACACAGACACACACACACTGGGATCACTGATGTCTCCATCTTTCATTAAACCACTGTCTCTACCCAGAACATTAAGTCAGTCCATTGTCTGGCTCTCAACATGGTGAAAGGTGTGCCTAATTTGACTCATGACCTGGGCCTGCATAAGCTTTCAGCAAGTGCTGGATACCCTCCTTTGTCATGTGGGAATCTCTGCACATATATCTCACACATAAGTGGGGTTCCACTGAGTGTTCCAGGCCAAAGTAAGCTTCCATCTGGTGTTATGAGTGGTTCCATGGATACAGGAATATCCATCAGGTATCCATCATTTGTCCCCAACCAGTGAGTAACTAAGTTAGGTAACTGAAACCTGCTCACATTTTCACCCAGAATCCAAGGCTCAGCACCTTTTCTGAGACTGTGTTGCAGCTTATACAATTAGAATGGAAGAGATTTACAAATAGGTGATCCCTCAAACAGAGCAGTCAATACATAAATCATAAGCTAAAAAGTGGGGCAAACACAAACATGTTTGTTGAATTAAAGACTGCAAGGAGTGGAAGAATTACATAGAAAACTATGGTATTTCCCTCCTTTTTTGACCCAATTTGAATTTCTGCATTTTTTGTTTTCTCCTCCATTATTTCTTCTCCACCTTCCCCTTTCCCTTCCCCTTCTCCTTCCGCTTCCCCTTCCCTTTTTCCTCCTTCTTCTGCTCCTCCTCCTTCTTTGGTAGAATTTGGATTTTTATCATCCATATTCTTGTTCTCCCTTTCAATATTACTTTGTTTTATTTCTTTAATTAGGCTCTCTCTCTCTCCTCTCACTAGCTCTCTTAATTTATTTCATTATTATTTTTCTTTTTTTCTATACTTTAATTTTTGTTCCTTATCACTTATCCTCTTCCTAATTGGTTTCTTCAGTTTCTGTTATCTAATAATAATGATTTCCTTTGACTCCTACATATGGTATGTATTTCAATTTTAACACCCTATTTCCAACATGTCTATCCTTTCTAAAATAGTAACTACACCATATGAATCTATAAACACATATTTCTTACTATAGTTGAACATTTTTCTATTGCTAATGGAGGTTAAATTACTCTATTGAGTAAATATTTGATGTATATTAAGGTTTGCTGTGTAAAGAATGGAAACAACAATAGATCCCATTTCTATTGTTGAAGTGGTTCACTGATATAACCAGAATTTGCCATTATCAAATTTATATTTAATGGAATTGTTATTACTGATTTTATTTACTTAAGGTGACACAGTTATTTCTCTCTATGTAAGTGCCTGAGTTTATAGATAATACTACAGCCTAATGCCAAATAAAAGGGTACTGGACCAAACATGCTGCACACTCCCCTACCTATTAATCAGAGGTGGTTAGATTCTGGAAGAGACCTAGTGGCCAATAGCAATTGCAGAGATGAGTTATACAGAGGACATTTCTCAAGCATATATATATTACTTAAAGAGGGCACAAGACTAACAATACATCTACTTACCATAAGCAGTCTGCTAGCCTCAGCACTCAAAAGAAAATATAAAGCTACAATAAAAGAAAACATGGAGGCAGAATATTTCCAAAAATTTACAACTACTTCAATGCAAATCCAAGGGTAATCAAGGGTAAACAACTAAAAAATCACGCAGTCAAAATATCTCAAATTATTATTAGTAGAGGCAATAAAACAGGTCAAAAAGACAGTTGGTGATTGGCCGGAGTACGTTTTAGTATAACTGGGTCAGTGGATTGCAGGCAATAGCTCGTCATACTAGGAAGCTTAAAAGAAGAGAAAAAATGGATATATTGGGCCGGAAATTTAGCTCAGCGGTGTAAGTGCAAGGTTGTGCGTTTGATCCCTCATACAAAAAAAAAAAAAAAAGGATATGTTAAAATGCTGTGGCGAAATCAAGCCACACAGGAAAGACTTGGGATATAAGGTCCTCTGCCTCCTTTTTCCCCTTTTTTTTATTTTAAAGAGAAGGAGAAAAAACAGAAAAGAACAAAAAGCAGAGACATACAAACTACAATAACAACAAAAATCCATAACAATAACAATATATGCTTTCAAAACAAGATGACAGGAACGTAACAAAGTTGTAATATTGTGTATCATTAACGTCAAAAGAGTTGCTTAGATTACCAGATATGGACATGCAAAATTTATCTAATCATAGGGGTATAAACTGCTTTTGTACAAGAACTAATAGAATTAGTAATATAATCATCTTACCGATTTAGATATATATAAAGAAATTAAAATATTTTTAATTTTCCATTCCTTAACTCTATTTCCTCCCTCCAAACAGAAGGATTCCATGTAGATTCCAGCCTTCAATTCTGCTGACACACACAGGAGTGAGTGCACAGCTACTTCCCGTGTGATTGATCAGCTTTCTTTCCTCTTTTTCTTTTTTCTCTTCTCATCTCTTCTCTTTGATTTTCTTTCCCTTTCTTGCATTTAATGTCCCTTTCCTTTGTGCACCAGAGCACTAGCTGGAACCTCTAGAGACAAGATTAAAGACCCCAAGGATGCATAGTTAATGGAACAGCTAATCAGTTCCTCCATGACCTGTGGCTAGAGAGTTGTGGAAATTAAACAGCCCTTAACCACAGGATCTGTGCATCTCAGTGTTAACCCCATGTTACTGGGGGCAGGAGAAAAAAGACACTCAAGATCACCCCACCCTACATCCTTCAAGGAAGTTACAGAAGACAGTGGAGGTGAGTGCCAGCAGGGGTAGCATACATCAAAAAGCAATGAGTGAGAAGGTAACCTCTTGAGAGAGGAGTAAGAATTGGGGCTAGAAGCTTTGGGTGGCATATGAAAGAGCAGAGGTGTCAGACCACATAACAGCATCTCAGCCTACCCTGCTACAAATGACCTAAAAGGACAGAGAATTGAGAAGGAAAGAGAAACAAAGAAGTCCATACAAGGACCAGGATGGGGCAATTGCACACAGAAGAAGCCCATTGTCTCTGTCCAAAGGCAGCACAGCAACTGGGAGAGAGATATCAAGATAACCAGGGTATAGAATAGCAGATCACTAAGGGGCATACAGAATGTACTGGCTAAAGGCTCTGGTCCCAGACCCCTACATCTAAAGACAAAGGTCAGCCCCACATCCAGAAAAAACTCTATTGCAGGCTTGGCAATATTAACCAGTAATTTGGTGCTCTTCATGGATACAAGAGGAATTTTGGTTTTTAATTGTTCTATTTATTTCACTACTTTCTTCGCTGGTTTGTTTCTCTTTCTTTTTTTAATTTTTCTCTATTACTTATATATTTGTTCTAATCTATTCATCTTTCCCCTTTTAATCAATTTCTCTCTACATTTAATTATATTTCATGTGAATAAACAGTACTTCAAATTTTTATTGTTAACTTTAATTACTCCTTGCTTACTCCTTCATTCTTTCTCTTCTGTCCTCTTCTCTGATTTCCTAAAGCTTGCATGATCATCCTTTGTCTTCCAGCCTTGCTTCTATTATATTTCTCTTCAGTTATCTCTGTTTTATTTACAATCCTTGAATTTTCCCACCACAGTATACAAACACTCTACCAAAAGGCAATCACTTCAAATGCAAGCTCCCAATTTATGACTGACACTGTTATTTAACTGTAGAAATCACTTTCTCCCATGTTTTAAAGTACAAAATTATTAGTTACTGCCATTTGTTCCTTTTTAAGCTGTGTTTGATCCTACTGCCATTCCTAATTATACTACTTTAGCTAGGATGTCATATCTGTTTTAACCAGTTGTTCTCATGAAGGAATTAGAAAATTTAGAGTAGAGGTAGATAGATTTAAAAATAAATGATGATAAGAAGAGGTCAGAAAATGTGAATGATCAATACAGGAAAGAAATAAAATGTATCAAATTACACAAACAGATATCCAGGAAATAAAATATTCCATTAAAATCTGCCAAACCACTTAAATAAAACTGAAGACAGACTTCCAGATGTTTAACACAGGATCTCAGCTTGTGATAATGAACAGAAAATTTCTTGAAAATGAACGAAAAACCATGAAACAACATCTCAACAGATCCAAGAAGATACAAAGAAAAATAATTTAAGAGTAATTGATGTCAAGGGCTACAGTAGAGCTCAGCAGCAAGTACCTGCCTGGAAAGCATGACATAGTGAGTTCAATCTGTGGCACTAAAAGAAAACAAACAAAAAAATCAAGAATAATTGGTGTCACTGTAAAAGCAGGAACCAACACAAATTATGTAAAAATAAAATTTTAGAACTGATAAAATATTTCCCAAGCAAGGAAAAAGTATCTGACAAACAGACAAGTGAAACATATAGAACTCCAATTAGTTAAAATCAAAATACAAATATACACAGACATGTAATAACCAAGATCCCTGCAAAAGAAAAGAATATTAAAAGCTCTTAGAGAAAAAAAACAGATTATCATATAAAGGAGAGACAATCACAACCATGGAAGATTTCTCAACATGAACCCTTGAGTCAAGAAGAGCTTGGAGTGAAGTATTTCAAGTCCTAAAACAAAATAACTTCCAAACAAGATTCATGTACCCTGCAAAACTATCTCTCAAAATTAATGCAGAAATAAGGTATTTCCATGGTAAAGAACAAGTTAATAAATGCATGGCAACAAATCGAACACAATCTAGAGTACTGAAAGATATAATAATTAAAAATATAAATGATCACAATTAGAGAACAACATCAGAAAGAAACTAATAGGTTTGGCAAGGAATTAAACAGAGGAGAAAACTATGAAACCAGCAACAAGAAATTAATAAGAGAAATATGAGCCAATACATATCAGTGTACAGGACCTCAATTCACAAATGAAAACAGATTGGCAAAATAAAAAATCAATAAAAAATATACAGGGAATGGGGATGTACTTCAGTGGCACAGCACTTGCCTTAGCAAGCATAAGATCCTTAGTTTAATTTCCATTTACACAGCAAAAAACAAAAAAATCAAGATACAACAATATTCTACATACAGTAAGCAAATTTAACTCAAAAAGAAACTCACAGTGACACTCAAAGGAAGAAAAACAATATTCCATGCAACAAAAACTCAGAAAAACAAGGCATAGCTACTGTATTGGTGACAGCATGAACTTCAAATGAAGAATGATCAAAAAAGATAAAGGAAGCCATTACATACTTGATGGAAAATTCAAGAGGGACAGATAACAATCATAAATGTATAGACATCAAATTGGGAAGTATGAAACTATATAAGTCAAATGTTAGACATGAAAAATCAAATAAGCAATAACACAATTGTAATGGAGATGGTAATTCTTCACTGATACAAAAGAAAAAGATCCTCTAGACAAAAATTCAGTAAATAAATCACAGAACTGAACCAAATCTGTTTAAAAATAGACTTAGTAGATGTTTACAATGTTCCATCCAACAGCTTCAGTGTACACATACTTCACAACTGCACACAGGATGTGCTACAAAATAGACCATTTACTATCCCAAATAACAATCTTAAGTAAATACAAGGGAATTGAAATTATCCCATACATATTTTATGATCATAGTGGAATAAAATTAGAAATTAATGGCCAAGGAGTTCCACCTAGCCTGCGGGAACTTTCTCCCTGACCTGGGGACCAGGCCGGTTCCCTACAGGACCAGATACTGTCCAGGCTGGTGAGTGTAATAGCAGAGGCTGGGAGCCCTGCCCAGCCTGCAGAAACTTTCTCCCTGACCTGGGGATCAAGCCAGTTCCCTACCAGACAGGGGACCAGGCCGGATCAGTGACTATAGCACTGGTGGCTGGGAGTTCTGCCCAGCCTGCGGGAACTTTCTTCCTGACCTGGGGACCAGGTTGGTTTCCTACTGGTCTGGGGACCAGGCTGGACTGGGGAGTGTAGCAGCAGCGGCTGGGAGTCCCACCCAGCCTGCAGGAACTCTCTCCCTGACCTGGAGACTAGGCCGGTTCCCCACCAGACCGGGGACCAGGCCAGATCAGTGACTGTAGCAGAGGCTGCTGGGATTCCCACTCAACACGTGGGAACTTTCTTCCTGACCTGGGGACCAGCCCGTTCCTGACCCACTGGACCTGTGAGAGGAGCAGAGGGGACTGGGAATACTGCCCAGCCTGAGGTGACATTCTTCCTGGCCTGGGGTCCAGGCCATGGTTGCTTGCCAAGTCCAGTGAGTGGGGCCATCTCAGGGAACCCCATCCCAGGCTGACAAAACTCTCTGCCACTCCTGGAACAATACTTGAAGCTCCGAAATACAGGAAAATGATAAAACAAAAGACCAAAATGAAATCTCAAACATCCAGCCCATCCTAAGAAAGCCTAGAAGCCATGTGCATAGAAGAAAACACATGCCACATAACTGAAATACGTGAAATAATGGTAACTGAAATAAAGAAGCAAGTATGGGAAGCCTTAAAGGAATTCAAACTAGAAATAATCACTCAGATAAAAGAAGAAATGATAAAAGAAATGAAGCAGATGCTAAACATAGCTAAAGAAGATGCAGTTAAAAAATTGGAGGAACTAAACAAAAGGATAGAAACTAAGGATGAACAATATAAGAAACAAACAGAATACATAAAACAGATGCAAAGAGATATACAGGAAATCAAAAACTCCATTGAAAGTAGTAAAAACCGCCTCGGTGAATTTGAAGACAGAATCTCAGACCTCGAAGAAAATTGCAGCCAGTGACAGGAAAGAAAAGATCTTTTAAAAATAACAAGAAATCAGGAAATGACAATTCAACACATACACAATGATTCAAACAGGAACAACATAAGGTTAAAAGGGATAAATGAAAAAGAAGGGGACACATAAAGGATGTCAAGAGGATATTTAGAAAGTAATATCTGAAAATTTCCCAAACACAACATTGGAAACTGATATCAAGATCAATGAAGCATATAGAACTCCAAATAGTCATAACCAAAATAAATCTACACCCAGGAACATAATAATGACCATCGCAGAAATCAAAAAAAAGAATAGAATGTTAAAGGCTGTCAGAGAGAAAAGACAGATGACCTATAAAGGAAAACCTATCAGAATCACTGCAGACTTCTCAGCACAAACAATAAAGTCAAGAAGAGCATGGAGTGATGTATTTCACATCCTAAAGGAAAATGATTTCCAACCTAGGCTGATGTACCCTGCAAAACTATCTTTCAAATTCGATGGAGAAATAAGATACTTCCATGACAAAGATCAGCTGAAAAACTTCATGATCCTAAAGCCAACTCTGAAAAGAATACTGAAAGACAGCATAGATACATTTAGGAAAAAAAACACTAAACAAAGCAGACAATTCAACAGAGTAGAAAGATAAACATGCAACAGCAGAAAGATAATATGTCAACAATAAACCAATATATAACAGTTCTAACTATTAGTGTAAATGGTCTCAATACACAAATTAAAAGAAACAGACTGGCAAAATGGATCAAGAAACAAAATCCAACCATATGTTGCCTACAAGAAACCCATCTAACCTAAAAGGATACCCACAAACTGAAAGTCAAAGGATGGAAAACAATATTTCATGCAACAGGAACCCAAAAAAAAGCAGGGGTAGCTATTCTGTTTGCAGACAAAGTGAACTTCAAGCCAATAATGATCAGAAGGGATAAAGAAGGTCACTACATACTGGTTAGGGGAAAACTCCAAGAGGAAGAGAAAACTATCTTAAATATATATGCACGAGACACCAGAGCACACAGTTATATACAACAAATACTAACAGAAATGAAAAACCAAATCAGCAGTAACACAATTCTAACAGATCTTAACACAAAATTGACACCAATGCACAGATCAACCAGACAGAAAATCAACAAAGAAATAAAAGAACTGAATTGCACCTGTGAACAAACAGACTTAATAGACATATACAGAGTATTCCACCCAACAACAACAGAATACACATTCTTCTCAGCAGTACATGGGTCATTCTCCAAAATAGATCATATATTAACTCACAGAACATATTCAAATAAATGCAAAAGAGTTGAAATTATCCCTTGCATGCTATTGGACCATAGCGCTATGAAATTAGTAATTAATGATAAAAGATACTGCAAAAATCCACAAACACATGGAAACTGAATAACACACTCTTGAGTAATCAGTGGGTCACAGAGGAAATTAAAAAAGAAATTAAGCAATACCTACAAATAAATGAAAATACAGATACAACTTACCAGAATCTGTGGGATGCAATGAAAGCCGTCCTCAGAGGAAAATTTATTGCACTGAGTTCCCACATCAGGAAAACAGAATGAATACAAATAAACAACATGATGCTACATATCAAACAGCTAGAAAAAGAAGAGCAAGTCAAGCCCAAAGCCAGAAGAAAAGAGGAAATTATAAAAATCAGAGCAGAAATCAATGCAATAGAGACTAAGAAAACAATCCAAAGAATCAACGAATCAAAAAGTTGGTTCTTTGAAAGAATAAATAAAATCAAAAGCGCCTAGCCAACCTTATTTAAAAAAGGGAAGAAAAAGCTCAAATTCACGCAATAAGAAATGAAAAAGGTGAAGTCACTACAGACTCAATAGAAATACAGAAGATCATCAACACCTATTTCAAAAACCTCTAATCTCAAAGGTTTGATAACTCAGAAGAAATAGACAGATTCCTAGAAACATATGAAGTACCAAAACTAGATCAAAAGGTGTAAAACTGCTGAATAACCCAATCTCTATCAATGAAATTGAACATGTAATTAATTCCTTACCTACAAAGAAGAGCCCAGACCCAGATGGATTCACTGCAGAATTCTACAAGAAATACAAAGAAGACCTAATATCGACACTCCTCAAATGCTTCAATGAAATTTAAAGGAAAGAAATCCTTCCCAAGTCATTCCTGGAAGCAAATATTACTCTAGTACCAAAACCTGAGAAAGACCCAAAAAAGAGAGAACTACAGACGAATCTCCCTAATGAACACAGATGCAAAAATCCTCAATAAAATATTGGCAATTAGGATGCAGCAAATCATCAAGAAGATCATATGCCATGACCAAGTGGGATTCATCCCGGGCATGCAGGGATGGTTCAACATTCGTAAATCAATAAATATAATCCACTATATCAATAAAGCCAAAAGGAAGAATAACATGATCATTTCCATAGATGCAGAAAAAGCCTTTGATAAGGTCCAACCTTCATTCATGATAAGAACTTTACAGAAAATTGGAATAAATGGTCTTTACCTCAGTATAATAAAGGCCATCTACAACAAACCAACCACCAGTATCATACAAAATGACCAAAAATTGAAAGTCTTTACTTTAAAATCAGGCACAAGACAAGGATGTCCTTTATCACGTCTCCTATTTAATATAGTACTGGAAGTACTAGCCCGAGCAATTAGACAAGAGAAAAAAAAATAAAAGGGGTAAAGATAGGAAAAAAAGAAGTTAAATTGTCATTATTTGCAGATGACATGGTACTCTACATAGAAGACCCCCTAAACTCCATTGAAAGACTCTTAGATATAATAAATAAATTCAGTAATGTAGCTGGATAAAAAATCAGAAGTCAGTAGCATTCCTATACACTAACAACAAAATCACAGAGACAGAAATAAGAGAAGCCACACTCTTCACACTAGCAAGCAAAAAAAAAAATATTTAGGAGTTACTCTTACAAAAGAAGTGAAAGACCTATACAGGGAAAATTATAATACACTGAAAGAAGAAATTGAAGATGATCTCAGAAAATGGAAACACATCCCATGTTCATGGAGACGAAGAATAAATATTGTGAAAATGGCCATTCTCCCAAAAGTGTTATACAGATTCAATGAAATCCCAATAAAAATACCATTAACATACCTTATAGATCTAGATAAATCACTCCTAAAATTCACCTGGAACCAGAAGAGATCTAGAATATCAAAGGCAATTCTAAGCAGCAAAGCCAAGGCAGGAGGCATTACAATCCCTGACTTGAAGTTATACTACAGAGCAACAGTAGTAAAATCAACATGGTACTGGAATCAAAACAGAGCAGAGGATCAATGGAATACATTAGAAGATACAACCACAACTACAAACACACTCAACCACCTTATCTTTGATAAAGGATCCAAGCACTTTCACTGGAAAAACGACAGTCTTTTTAATAAATGGTGTTGGAAAAACTGGCTCTCCACTTGCCAAAAACTAAAACTTGACCCAATCCTATCACCATGTACTAAATTAAAATCTAAATGGATCAAAGATCTGAATATTAAAACACAAACACTAAATCTATTGGAAGACAAATTAGGTAGAAACCCTGAAGACATAGGGGTAGGTAGAAAATTCATGAAACAGGACTCAAACTGCACGGGAAATACTTCCCAGAATCAATAACTGGGACCACCTCTTATTAAAAAGTTTCTGTAAGTCAAAAAAAATCTCCAGCATAATGAAAAGAAAACCCACAAATTGGGAAAAGATTGTAGTGAACTCCCCCTCAGACAAAGGACTTTTGTCTAAAACATATAAAGAATTAAAAAAATACTCAGACCCCCAAAATTCAAAGACCCAATCCAAAAATGGGCATCGAGATAAATACACACTTCTCAGGGGAAGAAATACAAATGACAAATAAATACATGAAAAAATGTTCATCATCATTGGTCATTAGGGAAATGCAAATTAAAACCACACTGAGATTCCATCTCACACCTGAAAGAATGGCTAGGATTAAGAAAACCAACAACAACAAGTGCTGGAAAGGCTGTGGGGAAAAAGGAACTCTTACACTGTTGGTTGGAGTGTAGACTGGTACAACCTTTGTGGAGGTCAGTGTGGAGATTTCTCAAAAAGCTGGGATTGGAAGTCCCATTTGTTCCAGCTATTCCACTTCTAGGCATATTCCCATAATAACTGAAAGCATCATGCCACAGTGATATATGCACACCTATGTTTATAGCAGCACAATTTGTAATCACCAGATCTTGGAAACAACCCAAGTGTCCATCAACTGAGGAATGGATAAAAAAGCCATGGTATTTCTATACAATGGAGTACTACTCAGCTATAAAGAAGGATCACATTGAGGTATTTATCAATAAATGGGCACAGCTTGAAAACCATACTCATAAGTGAAATAAATCAAACTCACATCTGTGAATATCAAATAGTTTCCCGAGTGTAAGAAATGATTCAAATATATAAAAGTATGTGGTAACCATGATTCCCCATTATGTGGCCTTGACACCTTATAAAGTTTTCACTCATTAGTTGGAATGGCTTTATTTTGGGCTATTTGATATTATGGCCTGTGATGCAATGAATAGCTATTTTGAAGAAAACAAACATCATAATAGCTAGTGCTGATTTAATACCATCTTGTTTTGAAGCTGCACCAAACTATGACTCTTCTGTCTCCATTGATTTTATCATGTTGTATCTTGCTGGATTTTATCATATGTGGTAGTATAAACAAAAATTGTTATAGGCAAAGAGACAATATAGAAACCATTGTTCATTTTTCTGTTAGCTGGTTCTAAATACTCTACAATGCTTTCATCCACTTGAATGGTGTTACACTGTCTTGATATGTTTGATGCTATACATATGAAGTTATATTCAAATATTTCAAGGAAAAAGACACTATGGTAACTACTATTAAGTCAGATTATTTGGTGGTGAAGCACTAGGTTGCTAAAAGTGTCATGCTTTAACCTGTATTGTTATGTTGTTATGCCCCCTTTTATCTCAACCTCTTCCTTATTCATTAAAAAATTATTTAATTTTTTAAATTTCTCTTTTAAACTAAGGGGAAAATAAAAAAACTAGCAGGATATATTATAGTAACATTTTTGATTTCCTATTAACTTGAAGTCCTGTAATACCCCCGTTATCTTGTTTTGACTGATTAGATTCTATTCTGCTCTGTATGAAAGTATCAGGTATCAGAGTATAGGCAACTAATTTGAAGGCAATAAGATTCACTATGATGCCCACTCTGGTTTGACTATTACTCTCTTTTGAGGTTCTGTAAGATTTACAATGTTTAGGTTTTATTGGTCTTGTTCTCTACTGTTTTGTTCAACTTTATAATACGTAATGAGATATACAATTCTTCTTAAGGAAACAAGAGGCATTATGGTAACCATTGTTGATAACCTTGTACTCTGTTTTTGCATCATGTGCTATGTCTATCCTTGGTTTTGACTGACAGCTTTGTTTTATCATGCTTGATTTTATTCTCTTACAAAAAAAGTAATAAGATCTAAGGGAGCAATAAAACCCAAAATGTGTAAATTTTGTTGTAATAAAGAGAGGGGAAAAAAGTGCCCTAAAAGATACAACAGCAAGGGTGTTTAGGTGTGTTAAATAGATGACCATATTAATATTTTTGATTGGATTACTGAACACAACTATTTGCCATCTCACTGTTTGAATGTTCACTTTGTATGTTTTGATCTTGTGACCTGAAACACTGTTTCTAAGATGATAGCGTGTAATCAATTAACTGGTGATAGCTTACTGTTTTTTTTTTTTGTAGTTGTGTATTACTTGTACCCTTACACTGTTTTGTTTTGTTCTGCTTTTTTTCTCTTTTTCCTTTTAAATAAAAAAAAAAAAAGAAAACAGAGTATTAGAAGGAAATGGCATGGAAGGGTACTGCAATAGAGGGTAAAAAAAAAAAAAACAATGGCTCTTAAGTATATTTATCTGTGTCCTAGGTAACTGTGCAAATTTTGTTTACTTTTTAAAATCTACCAGGAGGCTCCAGACAACAAAATCGAGGGGAAAAAAAAGAAACTAATGACCAAAAAACCCTATAAGGCCATAGAAATTAAATAACATCCTGCTGAACAATTAATGGATAACTTTTGCAAATAAACAAGTTAAACAATATCTATAAACAAACAAAAATGCAAATACAACATTCCAGAACCTGTAGAACACAAGTAAAGCAGTCCTATGAGGGCAATTTACAGTGATGAGTTCTTACATCAAGACAACAGAATGGGCATAAATAACCAAATGATGCACCACAAGCTTTTACCAAAATAAAAAGGGCAAGTCAAGCCAAAGCCAATACAAGGGAGAAAATTAGAAAGATCAGAGCACAAATAAATGCAACTGAGATTGTCAATTAAGGGTACATGCTGTGTCCAGGCCTCTGCTCCTCTCTCAATACTCCTTGGTATCTTTTCATAGTTCTTTGATATCTGACAAGGTCAATAGCTTTTTAGAGAAAATGAGAGGTGAAGAGAAGTCGGTAGGTGCTGGAGAGGAAAAACAAAAAGAAGGAGCAAAGAAGAACAAGTAAGGATCTGAAGATGGAGGATGAGCAGATTTGAATGGTTGGCCTGATTATATTAACACGCAACTTGAGATGTACAATAAAGTAAGACAAATGTGACTTCATTCTGGCAGAAAAGGTAGAGAAAGATAGCAAGCCAATTAAAGCTACCCTGCCTGATGGAAAAAGGTCAATGTGGAATCCTGGAAAACTACACCATATCAAGTTGCTTGTGGAATTAGTCAAAGCCTGGCTGATAACACTGTTGTTGCTAAAGTGAACAAAATTGTTTGAGAACTACACTCACTGCTGGAGGAAGATTATACCTTAGAGCATCTTAAATTTGAGGATGAGGAAGCTCAGTTTGTTGGCACTAAAGTACTCACATGATGGGTGAAGCCATGGAAAGAGTATACAGTGGATGTTTATGCTATGATCAACCAAGAGAAAATAGAATATATTATATTATGACATGTACCTTAAAGATGGAGGTGTGTACAGCAATGATTTCTCTCCTATCAAGACTTTATGTAAAATCATTAAAGAAAAACAACGTTTTTAAAGAGGGGAAGTTAAAAAAGAAACTCTACTAGGAATGTATAAGTACATGTTCAAATGCCACATACTGAATGAAAAATTAAATACCCCAACACCCAACACAGTGGTCTATAGGTGTGGCCCTTTGATAGACCTCTGCTGGGGTCCTCATGTCAGACACAGTGGCAAAATTAAGAGTTTAAAAATATATAAGAATTCCTACACATACTGGGAAGGCAAAACAGATATGGAGACTCAAAAGAAAATTTATGGCATTTCATTCCCAGATCCCAAAATTTTAAAAGGAAGAAGTTCCAAGAAGTTTAAAATTGAGGTAACAGGAAAATTGGGAGGGCCCAAAAACTATATTTCTTCCATTAACTCAGTGATGGAAGTTGCTTCTTCCTACAGAAAAGGGCCTATATTTAAAATAAATTCATGAAATTCATTAGGAGTGATTATAGGAAGAGAGGATTTCAAGAGGTAGTCACTCCAAACATGTACAGTAGCAAATTCTGGATGACCTCCAGCCACAGGCAGTACTAAAGTAAGAACATGTCTTCCTTTGAAGTGGAGAAGCTTGTTGTTCTTAACTAATGAAATTCCAGGGACAATGCCTTATGTTTGATCATCAGCCAGGACATTCAGATCCTGGTGAATGTTGCCTCTTCAGTTAATTGATTTCGGGGTATTGCGTAGGAATGAGCTGTCAAGAGAACTAAAAAGAATCACTTGGGTATGAAGATTTCAGCAGGATGATGGACATATTTTGTGCCATGGAGCAGACTGAGAATGAGACAAAAGACTAGAATTTCTTCATTCAGTATATAAAATATTTGAATTTTCTTTTAAATTGAACATTTTTACTCACTCAGGAAAGTTCCTTGGTGATATTAAAATATGGAACCATGTCTAGAAACAACTTGAAAACAGTCTGAATAAATATTGTAAAAAGTCTAAGTTAAATCTTGGCAGTGGGGCTTTCTATGGTCCAAAGTGACATATAGATGGAAGATGCCATTGGTCACTACCACCTGTATGCAACAATCCAACTGCATTTTCAGTTGCCTATAAGGTTTTATCTGACTTTTGAGAACCCATGAGGGTGCTGATAAGAAAAATCCAGTGATGATTCATCAAGTCATCTTGGGATCAATGGAAAGAATGATTGCTATGCTCACTGAAAACTATAGGGACAAATGTCCTTTCTGGGGACAAAAGGCTGTTTTCTCATCAGTTAATGGTAATTCTAGTAGGACCAACATGTGATAATTACGCTCAGAAGGTATAGCAACAATTCCATGATGCTAAATCCATGGTGGACATTGATCTGGATCCAGGATGCACACTAAACAAGATCGGAAATGCACAGTCATCATAGTTTTTGATGAAAAAGAGAAGGCCAGTGGCACTGTTAATATCCATACAGGTGACAGTAAGGCCCATGAAAAGTGTACAATTTCTGAATCCATAGAACACCTGCAGCATACTCCATCTAGCCATGCATTCTTCGTGGACATTTGAGACCTTGTGAGGCCATAGACAGTGACCTGGGGAGACAGTGTTCTGGTTGAGGCAAACTAAAGGCCTGCAAAGTACTCTACCTAGCCATGTAGCATTTGTATAATGCTCAGAACTTGATAAGGTCCTTCCTGGCAACTCCAGTCAGATGAGGAGTCTTGGTGCATTCCTTGCATCCTAATAGTGACTCACCCAGTTACTCTAAGAAACTGGTGAGCCTAGATGCATAACTAAAGACCTGGTGGTGCCTCTCCTGGTGATGCCAAGCAGATAGGAAGTTTCAATGTGCCACTTGGCATGAGCAAAGGCCTGCACAGCATAATTCACCTCACTGTATAGCCTTTGTACACAGCTCAGAAACTGATAAGTCCCTGCCAAGTGAACCAGTAAGTCAGGGAGCCTCAGCATGCAATGTGGGGCTAAAAGCCCACTCAGCAAACTTAACCCATGTGGGGAGTCTCTGAGTGCCACTCAGGATCTGGTAAGCCCTTTTTAATGACCCCCAGTCAGCTGAAGGAACCCTCTCCAGTACATACAGCTATCCTCAACCCAGGAAACAACTGAGACTTGGCATCGACTGCCCCAGGGGAATACAGGAAAATGAGGAAATGAAAGAGCAAGATGCAACTCAGACCTACATGGCATCCCAAACAAACCTAAAAGACATGGGCATACAACAAAATGTAAGTCACATACCTGAAACTTCTGAAATGACAGCAACTAAAGTAAAGAAAAAACTCCATGAAGCTGTAAAGGTAATAAATAACATAAGAAATAATCTCCCATGTAAAACAAAAAATTATAAACATAATAAAAGAAATGCTGAAGACATAACAAAGGCATAGCTACAAAAATAGACAACTATTGCAAAATGAAGGAAATGTTGAAAGAATAATACAGGAAGAATTATAATGCATGAAACAGATTTAAAAAGATATCCAGGAAATCAGAAATTCCATCAAAAGCTTGAAAAACTACCTTTATGAATGTGAATATAATCTTTCAGACCTTGAGGACAAGATTGCAGTTAGTGAGCAGGAAAGGAGAGATCTTTAAAAAATAGAAAGGAATCAGGAAATAATTCAACATTTGCAAGACAATGCAAAGAAAAAATGTAAGATTAACAGGTATAAAGGAAAAAGAAGATGATAACACAAGTCATATCAAAAGGCTATTTACAGAAGCAATACCTGAATATTTCCCAAACATAGGTAAAGAAACTGACATACAGATAAGTAAAGTACATAGGCTCTAATTAACCACAACAAAAATAAACCTACACTCAGGCATACAGTAATCAACATCCCAGAAATTCAACATAACAATAGAATGTTAAAAGCTGTTAGAGAAAAGAAACAATTCACCTACAAAGGAAAGTCAATCAGAATCTCAGCAGACTTGTCAACACAAAAAATTAAGTCAGTGGAGTGAAGTATATCAAATCTTAAAGAAAACTACTTCCAACCCAGAATGATGTACTCTGAAAAACTATCCTTCAAAATTTATGGAAAACAAGATACTTACATGACAAAAAACAGCTGAAATACTTCATGACCACCAAACCTGATGCTACACCTCAAACATCTAGAAAAACAAGAGTAAGTAATTTCAAAGCCAAAAGAAGGCAGAAAGTTATAAAATCAGATCATAAATTAACACAATTGAGACAAGGAAAACAAAGAATTAATGAATCAAAGAGTTGGTTTTTTGAAAGAATTAGTAAATTTGATAAGTCCCTAGCCAAAATTATTTTAAAAAGGAAACAAAAACTCAAATTCATGCAATAATGAATGAAAAGGGTGAAATCACTACAGAACCTATGGAAATACAAAAGATCATAAATATCTACTTTAAAAACTTTTTACTCTCCAAGGTTTGATAACACAAAAGCAATGGAAAGCTTCCTGGAAAATTATGAATTACCAAAGCTGGACCAAGAAGATATTAAACTTCTGAATAACCCAATTTCAGTTAGTAAAATTGAAAATGTAATTAGAAACTTACCAACAAAGAAAAGCCAAGGAACTAATGGATTCACAGCTGAGTTCTACAAGAAATTCAAGAAAGACTTAAAGCCAACAGTCCTCAAACTCTTGAGTGAACTTGAAGCGCAACAGTTCTCCAAAACTCATTACCTGGAAGCAAGTATTAACATAAAAACCAGCAAAAGAACCAAAAAAGAAGAGAAAGAGAAAGAGACAGAGACAGAGACAGAAACTAGAGACAGAGAGATGGGGGGGGGGGTTAAAGGCCAATCTCCCTAATAAGCATAGATGAGAAAATCCTCAATAAAATACTAGCAAACAAAATGCAGCAAGTAATCAAGAAAATTATACAGCACAACCAAGTGGGATTCATCCCAGAATACAGGGATGATTCAACATATGCAAATCAATAAATGTAAGATACCACATCAATAGAGTCAAAGATAAGAATCCCAAGATCATTTCAATAGATGTAGATGTGGAAAAAGCTTTTGATAAAGTTCAACACAAATTCATGATAAGAATCCTGGGGAAAATCTGAACAGACAGTCTTTATCTCAATCTGATAAAAGCCACCTAAGATAAAACAAAAGCCAGCATTATACTAAACATTCAAAAACAGATAATATTCACTCTAAAATCAGGAACAAGACAAGGCTGTATACTATGATCACTGTTATTCAATATAGTACTTCAAACATGAGTCAGAGCAATCAGACAAGAGAGAGAAATAAAAGGAAGAAAGATAGGAAAGGAAGAAATTTTATTATCATTATTTGCAGATGACTGATACTCCCAGATGACTGATATAGAAGACCCTCAAAATTGCACTAAAAGACTACTAGATTTAACAGTAGTGTAAAAGACTACTAGATTTACAGTAATGTAAATAAAGTCAACACTGAAAAATCATTAGCATTCCTGTACACAAACAACAAATTCACTGAGAGAAAAAAAGAGAAAGCATAACTCTCACAATAGCATCTAAAAACAAAATGAATAGGAACCAATTGACCAAAGGAAATAAAAGATCTATACAGTGAAAATTATACTACTCTGAAAGAAGAAATTGAAGAGGATTTCAGAAGATGGAAAGACATTCCTTGATCATAGATAGGAAGAACAAACATTGTCAAAATGGACATTCTCCCAAAATGGTTATACAGATTTAATACAATTGCAATAAAAATAACATTAGCATACTTTGCATTCCTGAAATTCCTGAAATTCATTTGGAACAAGAAAAGACCTAGAATAACAAAGGTAATTCTGAGCAACAAAGGCAAGGCAGGAAGCATCAGAATCTCTGACTTGAAGTTATACTTCAAAGCTCCTGTGATAAAATCAGCACAGTACTGTAATAAAAACAGACCTGAAGATCAATGGAATAGATTAGAAGATACAATCACAAATACAATCACACTCAGCCATCTTATCTTTTATAAAAGGGCTAAACACATTCACTGGAAGAAGTCTCTTTAATAAATGGTGCTGGAAAAACTGGCTTTCAATATGCCGAAAACTAAAACTAGATCCATGCCTATCACCTTGTACTAAACTAAAGTCAAAATGGATCAAAGATCTAAATATTAAAACAGAAACAATAAATCTCCTGGAAGACAAAGTAGATAAAATCTTGATGACATAGGAGTAGGCTGAACAAATATTAAACTTCAAAGGAAATCCCTACCAGAATCAAAAACTGAAATATGGTCTTATTGAAAAGCTTTTGCACATCAAAAGAAATCTCCAACAGAGTGAAAAGAAAACCCATGAACTATAAAATAATCTTAGTCAACTGTCCCTCAAAGGTCTTCTATCTAGAGCATATAAAGCATTAAAAAAAATCAGACCACTGAAATTCAGACTCTTTCCAAAAATGGATATCTGAGATGAATACACACTTCTTAGTTGAAGAAATACAAATGGCAAATAAATATATGAAAAAATGTGCAGTATCTTTTCTCATTAGAGAAATGCAAATTAAAACAACACTGAGATTCCATCTTACTGCAGAAAAAGTGGTTATTATCATGAAAGCCTCCAATAATAAATGTTGTAGAAGGTGTGGGGAAAAGGGAATTCTGCACTGTTGGTGGGAGCATAAATTGGTGCAACCACTGCAGAACTCAGTCTGGAAGTTCCTCAAAAATCCGGGATTGGACATTCCACTTGACCCAGCTATTCCACTTCAGAGCCTATTCCCAGAAAAATTAAAATCATCATACCACAGTTATATATGTGCATGATTTATAGCAGCACAATTTGTATTAGTTAAATATTGGAAACAACCCAAATATCCACAACACAATTGCAGAATGGATATAAAAGATGTGGTATTTTTATGCAGTACAGTACTACTGATCTATAAAGAAGGATCACATTGAGGCTTTTGTAGATACATGGCTATGACCTGAGACCATACTTGACATAATTCAAGTGACATAATTCAAACTCACTTTTGTAAATACCATATTGTCTCCCTAGTGTAAGAATCTGAGAGAATAAATTACAAAATCTTCAGTAAATATTGTGAAAGGGCTAGAAACTGATTAAAGTGGAAAAAGTAACTCAGATAATGAAAAGCAGATAAAAAGGAAGGAAATAAAGATATAAATTTGAATTTATACAATTAAGATAGATAAGATGATTATACTGCTAATTCTATTAGTTCTTCGAACAAAGCGGTTAATATTTATAGGATTAGATCAATTTTGAGTGTCTATAACTGTTAATCTGTGTAACTCTTTGGAAGATAACTATTTAAAATAACAACTTTTTAAAGTTTTTATCACCTTGTTTGAATGCTTGCATTGTTACTGTTCTGTTTTTTTTATTATTGTTATTTGCCTATTTTGTTTCTTGTTATTCTTATATGTTTATTTTCTTTTGTTTTTTTCTCTCTTTGAATACTGAAAAGGGTGAAAACACTACACATCTTGTGGAAATTCAGAAGATCATAAATACTTGCCTTGAACATCTTTACTCTCATAGAATATAAAACACAAAATTGGATAGGTTTCCAGGTATGTATGAATTAACAAAGTTGAATCAAGATGATATAAAAATTCTGAATAACCCAGTACTAAATAATGAAATTGAAAACATAATTTAAAAATACTGGCAAAGAAAAGTACAGGTACTGATGGATTGAAAGCAAAATTCTGTAAGTTTAGAGAAAATTTAATGCTGAAACTCCACAGACATTTTGATGAAATTAAAGACAAGAAATTCTCCCTAATTCATTACTGGATGCAGCCATTACCATGATACCAAAACCAGAGAAAAACCCAATGAAAAAAGAGAACTATAGGCAAATCTCCATAATGAAAATAGATGGAAAAACTCTATAAGACAGGAGCAAACAAAATGCCCCAAATGAAGAAGATTATATAGTACAATGAAGTGGGATTTGACCCAAGAATACAGAGATAGCTCAATATATACAAATCCCTAAATGTCATACATCATACCTACAGAAACAAAGATAAAAGTCATGTAATCAACTTCTGATAAAGACCAACATTCATTCATGATAAAAGCCCTACAGAAAATTGAAAAGATGGTATTTATCTCAATCTAATAAAAGCCATCTATAACAAACCAGTCACCAACATTATACTAAATGAAAAAAAAAACCACAAGCTTTTTGGAAATCAAGAACAAGACAAGGATATCTACTGCCACCATTCCTATTAAACATACTTTTGGAAACATTAGCCAGAGAAATCATAAATGAGATAGAAATAAAATGAATATGGACAAGAAAGAAGTTAAATTATCATTATTCACAGATGACATAATACTCTACATAGAATACCCCCAATGACATCACCAAAAGACTTCTATATTTAATAACCAAATATAGTAGCATTGATGGATGCAAAGTCAACATGCAAAAATCAATAGCATTCCTGTATACAAATGATAAACTCAGTAAGACATAAATGAGTGAAATCATACACTTCACAATATCATCCAAAAAAACTGAAACACTTAGAAGCAGTCTAATGAAGTTCAAGACCTATATATACAAAATTACAGTACTTTCAAAAAGGAGATTTAAGAAGATAAAAGATAATGGAAAGATATCCCTTATTCATGGATAGGAAGAAGCAACCTTGTGATAAAAGCCATACTCCCAAAACTGTTTTGCAATTTTAATGAAATCCTGATAAAAATCCCATTATCATGTGCTGGGGATTTAGTTCAGTGGCACAAGGGCCAGACTGGCAAGCACAATCGATCCTCTGTACCAAAAAATATTAATAAAAATCCCATTACCTTATCTCACAGATTTATAAAAGGTATTCCTAAAATTCACTTGGAAACAGAAGAAACCTTCAAGAAACAGCAAAGGCAATCCTGGGCAACAAAGGCAAGTCAGGCGACATCATAATCCCTGACTTGAAATTATAATACAAAGCTACTGTGATGAAATCAGAAAGATACTGGCAAATCAAAGACCTTAGAAGAGGTGGAAGAGGTTAGTAGATGCAAAAGCAACTGCAAACACACTCAGCCACCTTATCTTTGAGAAAGAGATCAAACATATTCTCTAAAAGAGAGAGAGCCTCTGCAAAAAATATGCTGGAAAAACTGGCTTTCTGTGTGCCAAAGCCAAAAGTTAGACCCATATCTATAACCACACACTGAACTAAAGTAAAATCAAATCAAGGATCTAAATATTAAAACAAATACACCAAATCCACTGAAAAATTAGGTAGAAAACTTGAAGACATAGATGTAAGAAGAGAATTCATATATATATAATACAAACTGCACAAGAAGTACTTCAAAAAATCAGCAACATGGATCTCATTAAAAAAATCTTTATACAATAAAAAGAAATCATCAACAGACTAAAATAAAACCCAGACTGGGAAAATATTTTATCCAACTGTTCCTCAGAACAAGGACTTCTATCTAGAAAATATAAAGAACTGAAAAGGATCAGGCTTCTAAATTCAAAGATACAATCCAGAAATGGGCAACTGAGCTAAATATATACTTCTTACATGAAGAGATAAAAATGACAAATAAATATATATAAAAAGTTCCACATCATTTTTACTTAAGTAATGCGATTTAAAACAACACAGATTCCTTCTTAATGCAGAAAGAATGACTATCATCAAGAAATCAAACAATAACAAATTCAGATGAGGCTATGGGGATAAAGAAACCCTTTCCACTAGAGGTATGTGTGTAGACCAGTACAACCACTGAAAATCACTGTAGAGATACCACAAAAAATAAGAATTAGATGTCCTGTTCATCTTAGGTGTTCCCCTTCGGGATATTTACCCTGAAGAACTGGAAATATCATACAACAGATACATATAGGCACCTATATGTGTAGCAGCAAAATTTGTAACAGGAAACTCTTGGAAATAACACAAATACCTAACAACCACGGAATGGATTAAAAAATGTGATTTTTTGTACAATGGAATACTATATAGTTATAAAAAGGATAAACTCAAAGAGTTTATAGATAAATGGATGCAACTTGAGACAACACTCATAAGTGAAATGAATTACACTCACAGGTGTAAACACCTTATTGTCTCCCTAGTATAAAAAGCAGGAACAGTAAATAACATCCAAAATCTATAAAAAATATAGTAAAAGGGATATATATATATATATACACACACACAAGATAGCTAAGATAATTACACTACTAATTTCTAATATTTCACGAAAGGAACTGTTTGTATTTATACTGTTTAATCAGTTTGATATGCCTATATCATGTAATTTGAGAAACTACTTTGAAAATAATTATATGCATTATACTAACCATTGTTTTTTATTTTAAAAAAGATTAAGATAAAAGAGGACATAACAAAACAGGTCAGAATAGAACAACTTAAGCAACATAGTGTTTTACCACAAGACAACACGACATAATAGTAGCTACCATAGTTTCTCTTTCTTTGAAATATTTGAGTATACCTGCATACACTATAGTATCAAACATAACAAAATAGTATAAAACTATTCAAGAGAATGAAAGTATTATAGGGGACAAAGTATTCAGAACTAACAATGTATTCAGAAAACAAACAAGGATTACTATGTTATCCCCTTGTACATAAAAATTTTTGTTTATACTATCAACTTATAATAAAATCCAATAAGATACAACATGACAAAACCTAAGGAAATAGAAGAAAAAAAGCTTGGTAGGACTTGAAAACAAGATGATATTAAATCAGCACTAGCTAGTATAATGGTTTGTTTTCTTCAAAGTATCTGTTTATACCATCACAGACAATAAAATCAAAAAACCCAGAATTAAAACATTCCAACAAATGAATGAAAACATAATAAGGCTTCAAACCCATATGATGTGGAATCATTACTACTACATACTTTTATGTATACTTACCATTTCTTACATTAGGGAGACTATTCGGTATTTATAGAGGTGAGTTTCATTTATTTTTCTTATGAGTATGGTTTCAAGTTGGGCCAATTTATTTATAAATACCTCAGTGTTATCATTCTTCATAGCTGAGTAGTACTCCATTGTACAAAAAACCACAACTTTTTTATCACTTCCTCAGTTGATGGACACTTAGGTTGTTTCCAAGATCAGGCTATTACAAATTGTGCTGCTATAAACATGGGTGCACATATATCAGTATGGTATGATGTTTTCAGTTCTTCTGGGAATATGCCTAGAAATGGAATAGGTATATCAAATGGGATTTCCAATCCCAGCTTTTTGAGAAATATCCGGACTGACCTCCAAAATGATTGCACTTGTCTGCATTCCCACCAACAGTGCAGGAGAATTACTTTTTCCCCAAGCTTCTCCAGCATTTGTTTTTGGTAGTTTTCTTGATCTTTTTTACCATTCTTTCAGGAGAGAGATGGAATCTCAGGGTGGTTTTAATTTGCATTTCTCTAATGAGTAATGATGATGAACATTGTTTCATAAATTTATTTGCCATTTATATTTCTTCATCTGAGAATTGTGTATTCATCTCAGATATCCATTTTTGGATTGGATCTTTGAATTTTGGGGGTCTGATTTTTATTAATTCTTTATATGTTTTAGACAGAAATCCATTGTTTGAGGGACAGTTCACTAAGATTTTTTCCCAGTTTGTGGGAGTTTTTTTCAATATGCTGAAGTTTTCTTTTTCTTTTTTTTTTTTTTTTTTTTTTTCTTTTTCTTTTTTTATCGGTATTGGGGTTCGAACTCACGATGACACACTTGCAAGGCAGGTGCTTATGCTGCTAAGCTAAATCCCCAGGCCCTGAAGTTTTCTTTTGACATGGAGAAACTTTATAATAAAGGTGATCCCAGTTATTGATTCTGGGATGTGGTTTGATTCCTGTTCATGGAATTCTCTGCCTACCCCTATGTCTTCAAGTTTTTAAATACTTTGTCTTCCAAGAGATTTAGTGTTTCTGCTTTAATATTCAGATATTTGATCCATTTAGATTTTAATTTAGTAAATGGTGATAGGCATGGGTCTAGTTTTAATTTTCGGCATATGAAGAGCCAGCGTTTCCAACACCATTGATAAAAGAGACTGTTGTTCTTCCAGTGAACATGTTTGGCCCCTTTATCAAAGATAAGTTGGCTGAGTGTGTTTGTAGTTGTGGTTGTATCTTCTAATCCATTCCATTGATCTTCAGCTCCATTTTTATTCCAGTACCATGTTAATTTTACTACAGTTGCTTTGTACTGTAATTTCAAGTCAGGGTTTGTGAAGCCTCCTGCCTTGCCTTTGCTGCTTAGAATTGTCTTTGCTATTTTAGGTCTTTTCTTGTACCAGATAAATTTTGGGAATGATTTCTCTAGATCTATGAGGTATGTTGATGGTATTTTCAAAGGATTGCACTGAATCTGTATAACAGTTTTGGGAGAATGATCATTTTCACAATATTTACTCATCCTATCCATGAGCAAGAGATGTCTTTCCATTTTCTGAGATCCTCTTCAATTTTTTTCGGTGTATTATTATATTCCCTACATAGATCTTTTATTTCTTTCATGAGATTAATTCCTAGGTATTTCAATTTTTTGGATGCTAGTGTGAAGGGTGTGGCTTTTCCTAATTCTTAATCTGTGATTTTGTTTTTAGTGTATAGGAATGCTATTTATTTTTGAGTATTGATTTTATATCCAGCCACATTGCTGAATTTATTATATCTAGGAGACTTTCTTTTTTAAAATTTTTTTAAAATTTTATTTAAGGAGAAAAAGAAAAAAAAGCAGAGAAAGGGTACCAGTTATACAGATTTACAGAAAAAAATAAAGAGTAGGAAATCACTAGTTAATGGATTACATTTTGTCATCTCAGAAACAATTGTTCAAGTTACAAAATTAAAGCTTATAAAGTGGACATTCTAACAGTGAGACTGCAAACAGTTCTGTTCAACGATCCAACAAAACTCAGTAATATCATTATCTATCTTATACACTTAAATATACATGCAGTTATATCGTTTAGAGCACTTTCGTTTCCTCTCTTTTGTACAATGACAATTACACATTTTGGGTTTTGTTACAATTACAAACACAGTCAGCCAACTTATCTTTGATAAAGGGGCCAATTACTTTTTTGGAAGAGAGTAGAACCAAATGTGACATAACAGAACTGTCAGTCAAATCAAAAGGGTGGACATAATAGATAATGTAAAAGCATAATACTAGGTGACCAACAATGGTTACCATAATGCCTCCCGCTATCTCTAATAGAATTGCCTATATCATTAGTTATAATAAAATTGAACAAAAAATAAAGAACAAAACCAACAAAACCAAAACATTGGAGACATTATAGGTCTTCAAAAGTAGATAATAGTCAACCAGAATGGGCGTCATAATGAATCCCACTATCTTCACAGCTGTTGTCTAAACTTTCGAACCTGGTACTATCAAGCAAAACAGAATAGAGGAACATCAGTCAAAACAAGATGGTGAGAGCAGTACAGGGCTTTAAATCAAGATAATGGAAAGTCAAAGTGGGTTACTATAATATATCCTGCTATTTTCAATTTATTTTTCCCTTAATTAAAAGGATAAAAAAGTAAATAATAAAATGGAGATTGAGATAAAAGAGGGCATAACAGCAAATCGGCACAGATCAAAACATAACCATTTAAACAAAATAGTGTTTCACCACAAGATTATCCCGACAAAAGTAGGTACCATATTGTCTGTTTCCTTGAAATCTTTGAGCATAACTTCGTATACTGTAGCATCAAATATATCAAAACAATGTAACACCATTCAAGAGAATGACAGTATTACAGGGTATTTAGAATCAACTAACAGAAAATAAACAATGATTTCTGTATAATCTCCTTGTCTATAAAAGGTTTTGCTTATACTATCATATATAATAAAATCTGATAAGATACCACCTGTTTAGACGAATGGAGACAGAAGAACAAAAGCTTGATGAGACTTCAGAACAAGATGATATTAAATCAGTATTATCTCTTAAGATGTCATTTTCTCCAAAATAGCTGTTCCTATCATCCAATCTTCTCTGCCTCATTTCTGTTGAGCTCTTTTTCTGTCATTAGTTGTCAGTTTGTCTTCTTCATTTTGTTTTCTGCTCCATTTATTGTGGCCTTTCTGCCGCTACTTCTGGATTCTTTGTATTTTTCTTTTTTAGAATAACTTGCAGTATTCTCTGTAGAGTTGAATTGGTGGTTGTATATTCCCCTAGTTCCTCTTTATCCTGGAAGCACCTTGTTTTTCCATCAATTTCCAGGGATAGTTGTGCAGGATATATCAATTTTGGCTGGAGATTATTATCTTTCAAAGCTTGAATTATTTCCCCCCACGCTCTTCTTGATTTGATGGTTTGTGCCGAGAAGTCTGCTGTAATTCTGATGCGTGTTTCCTTGTAAGTGATCTGTTTCTTGTCTCTGATGGCATTGAGTATTCTTTTCTTGTATTGGATTTCTGGAATTTTAATTATTATATGTCTGGGTGTTGCTCTGTTTCAGTTGTAGGTGGCTGGGGTCCTGTATGCTTCATACAACTGAGTATCTTTACCTTTTGCAAAATTAGGAAAATTCTCCTGGATTATTTCTGTGAGTAGCTTTTGTAGTCCATTTGTTTGTGTCCCTACTTCTTCTTTTATGCTCTTAATTCTTAAGTTATAGACCTTCTTATCATCTTCTAGTCTTTGTATTATTGCTGTTTGTTTCTTTGTTATTTTTAAGAAGTTTTTCATTTCATGCTCCCATATTACAAATCTGCCCTCCAGTTCAGATAATCTGTCCTTAGTTTCTTTCAAGCTGTTATGCCAGTTTTCAATAGACTTTTTAGTTTCCTAGTATTTTCTTTGAACCTGCTTCATGTATTCTATGCTTCCTCTTTTTCTGTTCTTCCATTCCACCATCTGTTTTTTCTTGGGTGGTGCTTAGCATTTCTCTAACTATTCTGCTTATGTCTAGCTTCAGGTCATTAATAACTTCATTCCTGAACTTGTCTATGAGGCTCTCAAGATAGCACTTTATGTCTATTGGTGCTGTGTCTGCTGTTGCCTCTTTCTCAGGATTAGAGGCCGAGGACCCTTTCTTGTTGCTGCCTCTTCCCATATTCTTTGTTCCTTATATATGCAAGCATATATAGGAGGCCCAGCTTCCTTCCCTGTCAGCCACAGTCTGATTGAATTGCGCCGGCTAGGTGTTCCCACCCACTGCAATGCACCAGGAAGTTGCAGACCAGGCAGCCTATGCGGTGCCTGCCCCTCCAGGTCAATCTACCTTCAGGAGCTGGGACCTGGGCTGTGCTAGCCTACTGGGTCTCAACCAGCAGCGTCACGTGGGCTAGGCACTGCTCACCAATCCCTCTTGAGAGGCGGATTGGTGACTGAAGTCACTGCAGCACCCTGTTCCCACAAGTCTGCTCGGTCCCAGAATGTCCTCTGTTGGAGTCTCCTAGACCGTGGGGAAGAGACCCAGTTTTCCCTCACTCACCGAAGGTGGATGCACGGCTCCCTGCCTATCCCACTCTCAACTCCATTCACCGATTGCTGTTCTCAGAGCTTCCGTGCGTCTCTCTCCCTGCCAAGCTGATGCTGACTCAGCAGCGGCGGCAGGAAACCCAAATAGCGGCTTCCAATGGCGAGGGCTCCAGCTTCCACGCTGAGGCTTTATCTGTTCCTGTTATAGCACCAGGATTTCATTCCCAATTGGTTTCTCTCAGCCCGGTTTGTTCTTGGATCACCGGGGCATATCTGCTCTTGCTTATGATTCCTTACTCAGCACCATTCCTGAATTCTAAGCTGGGTGTTTCAGAGAGCCTCCATAGCTGCTGCTATCTGTCCACCATGTTCTCCCGGAAGTCTACAGGAGACTTTCAATGGGGTTTTGGGAGTCATCTAGGTAGAGTATCATGTCATCTGCAAATAATAATTTAACTTCATCTTTTACTATCATTACCCATTTGATTTCTCTCTCTTGTCTAATTTCTCTGGCTAGTATTTCCAGTACTATATTAAATAGGAGGAGTGAGAAGGGATATCTTTGTCTTGTGCCTGACTTTAAAGGCCTTCAGTTTTTGGCCATTTAGTATGATACTGGCTGTTGGTTTATCATACATGGCCTTTATCATATTGAGGCAAAGATCATCTATTCCAGATTCTTATCATGAATGAATATTGGACCATATCAAAAGTTTTTCTGCATCTATAGAAATTATCATGTGATTCTTACTTTTGCCTTATTGATATTGTTGATTACATTTAATGATTTATGTATGTTAAACTATCCCTGCATGCCTGAGATGAATCCCACTTTGTCATGGTGTATAATATTCTTGTTGATTTGCTGCTTCCTTTTTGCCAATATTTTATTGAGGATTTTTGCATCTGTGTTCATTATGGGGACTTGCCTGTAGTTGCTTTTTTAGTTGGGTCTTTCTCAGGTTTTGGTACTAGAGTAATATTTGCTTCCAGGAATGACTTAGGAAGGATTGCTTCCCTTTCAATTTCATTGAAGTGTATAAGGAGTGTCAGCATTGAGTCTTCTTTGTATTTCTTGTAGAATTCTGCAGTGAATCCGTCTGGGCCTGGGCTCTTCTTTGTAGATAAGGACTTAATTACATTTAAAATTTCATGAATAGAAATTGAGTTATTCAGTAGTTTTACATCTTATTAACCTAGCTTTGGTACTTCATATGTTTCTAGAAATCTGTCCACTTCTTCTGTGTTATGGAACCTATGAAATTAGAGGTTTTCAAAATAGGTGTTGATGATTTTCTGTATTTCTATGGAGTCTGTAGTGATTTCACTTTTTCATTTCTTATTGCATGAATTTGAAGTTTTTCTTCCCCTTTTTAAGATAAGGGTGGTTAGGGGCTTATCAATTTTATTTATTCTTTCAAAGAGCCAACTCTTTGATTCATTGATTCTTTGGATTGTTTACTTAGTCTCTATTGCATTAATTTCTGCTCTGATTTTTATAATTTCCTCCATTCTTTTGGTTTTGGACTTAACTTGCTCTTCTTTTTCTAGATGTTTGAGGTGTAACATCAGGTTTTTTATTTGTGTTAGTTCTGTTTTCCTGATGTGGGAACTCAGTGCAATAAATTTTCCTCTGAGGGTGGCTTTCATTGTATCCCACAGATTCTGGTAAGTTGTATTTGTATTTTCATTTGCTTATAGGTATTGTTTAATTTCTTCTTTAATTTCCCCTGTGACTCACTGATTGCTCAAGAGTATTATTCAATTTCCATGTTTTTGTGGAATTTTTGCATTTTCTTTTATCATTAATTTCTAGTATCATGGCACTATGATCTGATAACATGCATAGGATAATTTCAAAACTTTTGCATTTATTTAAATATGTTCTGTAGCATAATATATGGTCTATTTTAGAGAGTGCCCCATGTACTGCTGAGAAGAATGTGTAGTCTGACGTTCTTGGATGGAATACTTTGTATATATCTATCAAGTCCATTTCTGCACAGGTGTAATTCAGTTCTGTTATTTCTTTGCTGATTTTCTGTGATTGATCTGTCCCTTGGTATCAATGGTTTGTTAAAGTCTCCTGTTATAATTGTGTTACTCCTTATTTGATTTTTCATTTCTATTAATACTTGCTTTGTGTAACTGGGTGCTCTGGAATTTTGTGCATATATATATTTAAGATTGTTTATCTCTTCCTTTTGAAGTTTTCCCCTACCCAGTATATTATGACCTTTATCTTTTCTGATCATTGTTGATTTGAAGTTCACATTGTCTGAAAATAGAATAGCTACTTCCATTTGGGGTAGGGGGTGGTTCCTGTTGCATGAAGTATTGTTTTCTCATCCTTTGATTTTCCATTTTCGAGTATCCTTTTGTGTTAGATTAGGTTTCTTGTAGATAGCATATGGTTGGATGTTGTTTCTTGATCCATTCTGCCAGTATGTTTTTATTAATTTCTGAATTGAGACCATTTACATTAATGGTTATAACTGTTATATATTGGCTTACTGTTGGCATGCTATCTTTCTGCTCTTGCATTTTTATCTTTCCATTCTGTTTAATTGTTTGCTTTGCTGAGTGGTTTCTTCCTATATGTATCTAAACTGCCTTTCAGTATTCTTTGCAGGGTTGGTTTGGTGATCATGAAGTTCTTCAGCTGTTCTTTGTCGTGGAAGTATTTTATTTCTCCATCCATGTTGAAGGACAGTTTTTCAGGGTACATCAGTCTAGTTTGGAAATAATTTTCCTTTAGGATCCGAAATACTTCACTCCATGCTATTCTTCACGTTATTTTTTGTGCTGAGAAGTCTGCTGTGATTCTGATAGGTTTTCCTTTATAGGTGACCTGTCTTTTCTAACAGCTTTTAATATTCAATTCTTATGTTGGATTTCTGGGATGGTGATTATTATATGTCTAGTGTAGCTTTATTTTGGTTATGGCTATTTGGTGTTCTATATGCCTCACTGATTCTGATGTAAGTTTCCATTGTCATGTGTGGGAAATTTTCAGCTATTTCTTTTCTAAATATTGTCTTGATATCCTTTGTGTTGTCCCTTTCTTTTGCATTTATCCCTATCAATCTTATGTTGTTTTCCTTGCAACATCTTGTAGCTGTTGAGTTGTTATTTCCTGATTCCCTGTTATTTTTAAAAGATCTTTCACTTTCTGTTCACTATCTACAATCTTCTCTTTGAGTTCTGAATTTGTATCTTCACTTTTAAATCTGAATGATGTCAACTCCCCAGTGGAAAGACAGAGTGGACCTAAATAAATAAATAAATAAATAGGAATCTAATGCTATGCTATATACAAAGATATATAAAACCACATTTAATTAAAAAATAAATACATAGACTACAGTCAAAAGATAGAAAACTATGGCAAGTGCCAGGAACTCAAAAACAAACATAGTAGCTATCTTACTGTCAGGAAAAGAGGACTTCAAGACAGAGCTGGACAAAGAAGACCAAGAAGGACACTACATATTGATTAACAGCTAAATACAAGAGCAAAAGTAAAAATTTTACATATATATATGCCAAAAACTGATGCATCCAACTTCACAAAATAAACATTACTAAACAAATATTAGATAAAGATCAACATGAGGATATTGAGGGAGTCTTGATATCCCACTATGATAAGTAAATTATCAAGTGGAAAAAAATCAACAAAGATATAGCATGTTGAATTATATCTTTGGAAAAATGGCCTTATTAGTTATCCCACAGAGTGATCCATTCAGCAGTATAAGACTGCACATTTTTCTCAGAAGCACAGGAAAGTTTGTCTAAAACACGCTACATAATAGTCAATGAAGCAGGTTTAAGGAAATGCAACAAAATCAAAATGTGCATTGTACATTATGAGACATAGTGTAATGAAAGTAGAACTCAAAGACAAAAGAAACCACAGAAATTAGGCAAAACACAAGAATTAATTGATCAGTGGGTCACAAAATGAATCAAGGAACAAATGAGATAAGTCCTAGAATTAAAAGATGGGAGTACAACAAGGTAGGGCTTATAGGACACAATGAAAGTAGTCCTACAAAGAGAGTATATAGCTGTGAATGTCCACATGAGAAAGAGAAAGCCCAAATGACTAACCTAATAATGTACACTGAGGACCTAGAAAAACAAGAAGAATCCAAATCTAAAGTTAGTACAGGGCAATCCACTCATAATCCCTTCTGTCTCTCTCTCAGACAGAAGCTTTATTTCTCTCAAAAATTATGTTCGGCTTTTAAACCCCATTGTTCCTAAAATTAATTATTTGATTTTAGAGAATACAATCTCATAGCAGACATTTAGTAGGTTGAGAATTTCATTCCCCTATATCACTTGGAGAACTTCCACTGAGACCGTTGAATGGAGACTTGGACATCTCACTACCAAACCCTTTATTCCTTTGGAATGCATTCTTAAACACTGGACATTTGACACTTACATGTTAAAATAAAAAACAGCCTTTTGATATTACTTGGCACATCTGTGTGGACTGCCTATTCCCAAGAGCCAAAAGGAAATACAGAGGGAAATATTAATTATGATGCTCTTTTATAACAAAAATCATAGTGTAAGAAGAAAAATGGTCAGAATTGTTTTATGTTCATGCAACATTAGGAAATAATTCTTATTTATGCCCCAGGTATAATCATAATCCTTATAAGATGATCTCCATTCATAGGTCTCTTTCTCTCAGTGATTTAAACAAATTAAGCTAGAACTAGGAAAATTTTCAGATGACCCCCAAATGCATTGATATCTTTAGAGAATTTACTCAGAACTAAAATCTAGGCTAAAAAATACAATGTTAACCTTAAATCAAATATCAACTTCTAGTGAGAAACAAATATCATCTTGTTAATTTTAGAAGGCTTGGAGATAGACAGCCAGGGAAATTACTAGTTCCAACTGGCACACAAGCAGTTGCCACCCAAGACCTCAATTGACCCAACAGCAAGACAGGACACTGGAGGAGGAGACATATCTAGGTGTGTATTCTCGAAGGTCTAAGAAGTACAAAAACTAAGCCTTCTAGTTATCTTAAATTGTCAGCTATTTTTCAGGAGAAGGATGACAGCCCCTCTGACTTCTTAGATTGTTCACTAGAGGCAGTGATAAAACATACTTCTCTAGATCCTGAGTCAATAGAGGAACAGATTTTGCTTAAAGACATGTTTTTACCCAGTCAACCCTATATATTAGGAAAAAGTTACAAAAGATAGCCTTTGCTCCAGATAGTTCACTTGATACTTGAGTAAAAATATCTACTTGGCATTCTATAATTGGAGAAACCCAAAGAGAAAATAAAGAGACCGAGAGAGAAAAAAATGGAGGCTTGCTAGGGGGCTAGGTGCAGAGTCTCTGTGGAGAAATCAGATCACATGCTAGAATATGACAAAATGAGAAAGGCCAGATGAATGAATAACGATTCTTATTAACCAAGGTGGTAACTGAATGGAAAAATAAAACTAGGAAGAGGAACAAAAAGTGCTGGTGGAGAGCTGAAGCCCAACATGCTCACTGAGCCCCATTTCATGCTGTACTAGGGGCACTGGGACATTCAAGGTCTCACTGAGACTACAGCTGCCGATAACGGGAGTCAGCGAATCCCGGACTCTTAATGGGAGGACACGGCACAGTGAGCAGTGGATCCAAGGGGAAAAGCTATATTGGCTCATGGTGAGTGCTGTATATTGAGACCTGGGGCTCCATGAAGCAGCTAGAGCCACCTGGCTGTGCTGGAGGAGATTGTGAGAAGCTCCAGAGCTCCAAAGCTGGAACCGCGCAATTTTCTGAGTGATCCGCACTATGCTGGGAACACAGTGAAGACATGCAGCACAGTGTGTAGTGGACCCAAGAGGAAGATCTGCATTGAGTCCAGGTGAGTACTAGGGACTGGGTCCCATGGCTGCTGTCACTGGCTGGAGGACATCTTGGAATTGGGCACAGCCCAACACCATGATGGTGTCAGTGACACAGAGAGGACTAGTGGAGGACATCTTGAAGTTGGGCAAAGCCCAGCACCATGGTGACATCAGATAGTTGCCCCTGGTGCAGAGAGGTCTGGTGGAGGACAGCTTGGATTTGGGCAGAGACCTGTGCCATGGTGACATCAGTCAGCTGCCCCTGGTGCAGAGAGAACTGGCAGGGTCTGCTGGGGCCGAATTATGCCTCTGGTTGGGGCCCAATAAGCAGATACAAAATTGTCATGACTCTGTGGTGTCCACAAAGTACAGCCTAACTTGTGGATTGACGGGCACAAAGGCTGGAGGCTAGCCTGCACTGTCCCTGCATCCATGACTAACTCAAATAACAGCAAATTGGGGAGGACAGCAAAAACTCCAGTCAGCATGCTTGGGAAAGACCCTAAGCAATACAGAGAGGGCCAAAGACCCCCAGGACACCCCAGTCTGAAAGAAGCCAGAAACATGACAACAGACAGAAATTTTTTTAAAAATCTCTAGCTGTCAAACCTGGGAAAATAGAGCCAGGAGAAGTAAATACAGAAGAGAAGCAGCATAGTAACCATCCAATACAGCATCAGCGGATATTAAGAAATACCTTTGTGGCCTCATAGGTGAGTTTAAAACTGCATTTGTCATCCAAGTAAGGCAAGATATAAAGAGATTAATTCAGGAAATGATAAGCCCCTCCCAAGAGAACACAGATGGAAAAATGGAGGAAATCAGAAAAGAAAGAGAAACCTCTGATGAAGAATTTAAACATAACCTAGCATACATAAAACAGATCCAAAGAGATTATCAGGAAACTAAAAACTCCATTGAAAACTGGCAAAATTACTTGACAGAAACTAAAGTTAGCCTTTTAAAACTTGAAGAGAGATTTATGATATATGATCACAAAAGAAAAGACCTCTTAAAAATAATGAGGAATCAGAAAGAAGCTATTCAAAGACTAGAAGATGACAAAAGGGTACATACCTTAAGAATAAAGCCTGTGAGCAAGGAAGCAGGAGTCATCAAAAATGAACTAAAAGAATATTCAGAGATATATTCAAGGAAAACTTCACAAGCATAATGTCTTAGCTACTTTCTACTCAATGCTGAGACAAAATACCTGAAGCCCAAGTTGGGAAAGGAAAGGTTTATTTCTTACAGTTTTTGGAGGTTTCAGTCCACCCTCAGTTGACTCCAAGGTAGGCGTGCATGGCTGGGCTTCAGTTCATGGCAGCTGAAAGCAGCAAACAAAAACCAACAAAGAGCAAGACACACCCTCTTCATGCCATTACATGACATCCTGGATCCACCCCCTTGTGGGTGGAGCACTGACACCATCAGTCTAAGCACTATACAATGAACCATCACAAATGAACAATGCAAACTCATGAGGCCTGGGGGCCACAGACATAAAACCATGACAATCCACCCCTGGCCCTTAGGACTCATGTACATCCTTTATATAAAAGACATTTAGTCCACCTCCAAGAGGTGCTGAAGTCCTAAGTTTTAGCATTGCTGGACAGTCCAAGTCCCAAGTTTCTTCCAAGATCTATGGCAAACTTAACTGTAACCCCCAGTACAAACGAAACAAGGTTAAACATTACTGAAATGCAAAGGCACAAGGTAAACATTACCATTCCAAAAGTTAGAAACGGGAATATAAAGCATTGGAAACATAGCAAGTCCAACATCCAGCAGGAAAAACATTAAGTGCTCGAGTTCCACGCTCAGCATCTGAAGCAATCTGGTTGCAAGCTCCAAAAGGTTTGGGTGATTCTACCCCATGGCACTTTCAAGAATATCAGCTCCCACAGCTTCTCTCTTAAATCCTCTCTGCTCACTTTTTGCAGCTGATCTTGGATCACCCACACTCCTGGCTTTTCCAAACTTCTGGGGTCTCTACTGCACCTTTGGCTTCACATTTACATCTTCACATATTGCCCTCCCAGGGGCACACTGCTTGGCCTCCCAGGCCCTTTGCAATCGAGGTGGAAGCCGTCTTACCCTCAGAATTTGTGCATTTTCTTTGTACCTAAAATCAGCACCTTGTGGATGCCATCAAGGTCTGCTGCCAGCTGAAGCAGTAGCCAGGCTTTTTTCTCTTTTGGCTATAGTGGTCAGTTGCCTGGATTGCAGGGCTCTGTTTGCCCGACTGTGAGAAAAATCTTCTCTACATTGCCATCATTCTGGAATCTCATGTGGCCTCTGTTGCCATTCTGGAGCATGGTGCTCTGTAGCCTTCTCCTCTGAACAAATTCTTTCACCTTTGCAGTGAGGCTGCAAAGGGTGGGGACCCGCTTCTTGGGATGCCCCGGGGCCATCTTTCTTATCTCTCTGTTTCCCATCAACAATCAAAATCTCAACTCTCTCTTTACAATCTACAGCCTTCCTGTAATTTTCCTTCTGGCCAAACTCACAGCATTGTAAATTATCCTGTTGGGCCCTTTGCTCTTGATTTGAAACATAAAGCTGACTGAAAGCCCCCAACAATAATCATGCCACAACCTCAATGTTCGATTGCTTTTTAATTTCTTTTTAAAGATTAATCAGTCCATTGCCCTTTGTCTCAGTCTCAGGCAAAGTCTCTGGACAGGAGCAAATGCAGACAAACTTTCGGCCAAGCCATAACACACATCACATGGAGTCCAACAACCAATGCAATCTTTCTTTACAGCAGAAACCTCCCAAGCCTGGTCTTTACCATGAGGCTTTCTATCAGCCTACTGGTCTCTGGAGCTCTGACCAGAATCTCCTCTACAGAACAGCCTAAGTTGCTCCAGCTCTATGCATCCAGGGGACATGGTCTGAACCTTTCCAAACTCTACTCACAAGCCATTTCCAAAGCCTCTTAAAAAACATGGCCAGGTATAGTCACAGCAAAGGACCCCACTCTTGGTACCAAATTCTGTCTTAGTTACTTTTTACTCAGTGCTGAGACAAAATACCTGAAGCCCAAGTTGGGAAAGGAAAGGTTTATTTCTTACAGTTTTTGGAGGTTTCAGTCCACACTCAGTTGACTCCAAGGCAGGTGGGCATGGCTGGGGCCCAGTTTGTGGTGGCTGCAAACAGCAAACAGGAATGAGTGAAGAGCAAGACACACCCTCTTCCTGCCATTACATTACATCCTGGCTCCCCCCCCATGTGGGTGGAGCACTGACACCATCAATCTAAGCACTATACAATGAACCATCACAAATGAACAATGCAAACTCATGAGGCCTGGGGGCCACAGACATAAACCATGACACATAGGAAAAAGAAATGATATCCAGATAAATGAGGCATACAGAACTCCAACCACCTATAAACAAAACAGATCTCCACCCAGACACATAATAATCAAGATTCCAGAAATGCACCAAAAGAACAGAATACTAAAACAGCCAGGGAAAAAAAGCAGATTACCTACAATGAGAAAATTATCAAAATAACAACAGACTTATCAAAACAAACTCTCAAATTGAGAAGAGCCTGGGGAGAAATTATCCAAGCCTTGAAAGAAAATAATTTGCAACTAAGACTGATATACCCAGAAAAACTCTCTCTCAAAGTTTTAGAGAAATAAGATGTTTCCAAGACAAGGAGGAACTGTGGGAGTTCATGGCCACCAATCCAAACCTACAGAGAGTGCTGAAGGACTTTCCAGAGAGAGGGAGAGGAAGGGATACCAGGATTCCAGCAACAGTGGCACAGAGGCCTCAATGAATGGGGCAGACAGTGGAATGAGGGAGTAAGGCGGACAAATTATAGCAGTAAAGTGGAGTAGCAGACATGAGACAGAGATGGTAAGCTATAATCTTTAATATAGATAGCTTTGATACAGTAAAATAAAAAACATTTTAAAAAAACAGGCAGAGTAGATTAGGAGACAGGCTCCATTGAGATGCTCTGAATGGGAAATACACTCAACCCAAAGGAGGGTTAATGAACTGAAAGTCAAAGATGACAAAGCAAAGCTATATGCTACAGGAAACCAGAAAGAAATAGGGACAACTCATCCAGCAGCCACAGATAGATTGGAAAACTATGACACTTTTGGGCAGTGTGAATTACACAGCTGGAAAGAATGAAAACCCTATGACTTTAGTGAGTAAAGGAGTACAGATCAAGATCAAGCTCAGGGGTAGAAAGTTTCAGCAACACACAGATAGATAATGGGCTGTCCCCCTAATCTAAAAACTAAAGGGGTTAGTGAGACCCAAAACATACAAAGCATCCTGAGAAGGGGAAAGATGAAAAATAGCCTAAAAAGGGAAGGCAGAGGTCATTGTTAGTATCAGGATTTAAAAGTCACAGTAGTCTTATCACTCTGTTTAGTTTGAAATTATTTTTTGTGGTCTGTCCACCCATATCAGATTTGAGGGAACAGACATCTAACCCAAAAATAGCAGGTTATACCATGGTAACTATCCTTTATTGCCTATTAACTTAAACTGAAACCCTGTATTACTTACATTGTCTTACTGTGATGGATCTTATTTGAATCTGGTTTGTTAGACCGTGGTTTTGCCTTGGCTGATTTTATTCGAATTTGGTATGCTCCATAGTATCAAGTCTAAAAGTAGAGGCAACTACTCTGAAGTTGACAGATGTAAAAGATATCCATACCAGTTTTGATTATTAACCACTCTCAAGTCCTACAATGTTTTCAAAGTTGTGTTTTTATAAAAATAGCTATGTAATACTATGCTTAACTATATTAAGCCTGATGATGTGGATAAGTCTATTGAAAATAACAAGAGAAAGCATAGTAACTACAGTAGATCACCTAATATTGTGGTCTTATGTGTCTTTTTCATTGCATGATTTCCTAGGAATTTGTTTTGCCATCTTGTTATGATTTGTTTTTCCCTATAATACAGAAAGGATAGATATACATGTAGAAATTCACACATGGGAAGAATTTTTTAAACTATATGGGAACAGATTATATATTACAAGATGTAATGAACAGGTACTCTGAAGAAGAGACACTAAGAAACCCAATGCTAATTCTGTAGCATTATGATATAAAATCTAGCATTACTATTATTCACTGTTCAGAGTAATATTAGTCTAGTCTCTTAAGTTCAATTTCAGCATACATAAAGATATGGATAGCTACTAAAAGAGAATGAGAGACACTATGGTAGTCATTATTGTCTTCCCCAATGAATGATCTTGAAGATCTAAAAAGCCTTCATCATCTTGTAATGATTTGATTAGTACTATAATATGCAATATGTATTCAATGTGCGTGGTGAAGATGGGGACAGCTATTTGGAAGAAAACTAGAGACAATAAATAGACAGTGAAGATCTCCATCAGACTTGCTTTGAAATCTGTATTTCTTTAAATTGTTTCTTTTTGAATTGTTTTGTTGTGTTTTGATATGTTTAATCTTACCCTCTTTAAGATAAAAAAAACAAGTGTGTAGGACTGATAACCATATTACTAAGTTTTTGTTTGTTCATTGAGCAGAACTGTTGGCAGTGTCACTATTTGAATGTCACTTTACATACTTTAATTTTGTAACCTGAACAACTATTTCTAAGATGAAAATATGTAACAACAACTGGTAGTTTGTTACTGTTCATTTTTCTGTAATTTTCTATTATTTCTACTCTTTTTCCTCCATGTTTGTTGTTTCTTTCTCTTTAAATAAAAAGAAAAGAAAAGAAAGATACCAAAATGTACCTGCCCTTGTTGTAACCTTAAAGTAAAACAGAACTTAATTCTGATTCTTGGGACCCCAAGAACAACTCAAGGACTAGACTCAGCTGCTACTAATTCAGAAACCTAGATCATCTTAAGGGGGACTGCCTTAAGAAGCCCCCAAGGTATGTCAACTGTAAAACTTGCCACTGGAAATGAAACTGAGGCAGAGACCCCAAAGCTCAGATTTGTCTCCAAGTAAGACTAAAAGCCCAGTAAGACTAAAAGGCCTCAGGGAACTTTCTTCCTCCCTCTGGCCAGATTTTCACCTCTATTTGTCATCTCAGAGGAACCCTGAGGAATCAGAACTAGAGGTAAACGTTGGCACATGTCTCTTGGTTCTCCTCAAATTTAGTCTTCCTTCTAGGCATCATACCTCAATAAACACTAACCAAAATATATGTTGCTTAAACTGTAACTGAAGTAACTTTCTCTTCACCCATTTCTTTTAGTTATGCCTAAAAGCCCAGCTCTCTTCCTGGAGATGTATTATCTTGTCTAAATACTGTAATACAAGTTGCCAACTAATCAACATGATGCTGAAACAATGTTTTTTACAAATACATTACATATTGTTGTTTATGTCTAAAAACTTAAGAAAGTTTTTCATTTGTCAAAATATTAATCTGGTTCTCATACTGTTATACATTAAAAACTGGTGGTCAGTTCAATGCCAGCAGAATTAAATCAACATGGTGCTGAGCATAGATGTTCCACCTGAGGAAAGTTGCCAGCATAAATAGAGATGTGGAAGAAGAAAAGGGAGTTGAGGCTTTGTGGCCTCTCCTATGTGTTGCTGTTTGAGTCATTGGTTCTCCTGGAGAATCTCTGGTCCTTACACTGAGCATTGTTTCTTGGCACTCAAGGGGAAAATGTGTGCCACTTAATCTCCAGGATGAACTCCTCATGCTGAATTTCTGACATGTATGGGACTGTGTTTACCACTGGAGGGGCTCAGGCCTCCATGTCACTGAGGATGGCTGTGGTCCTTTTCAGGGAAGCCCTGGTCTTTGTTTTGAGTGTGACTTCTCAGCTCCAGCATAAAATCCTCAACCTACCAGAACAGCTCTGCTGGCATAGACTTTCTGGCTTCCACCACTGACTTTTAGGTGTTCTCAGCACAGAGTCATAAAAAATACTGGTGTGAGTCCTTCTTGTGGCACCTAGACCTCCAGTTGGACTTGTGGAAGGCATTATCTTGAGCTCTGGGTCTCCATCTGGACTCATACAGGACAATGCTGTGGGATTCAGGCCATTGGTTGAAATTTCTATGTCCTTGGTCTTGTGGATAGATTTCCTGCATTTTCTTGTGGTAAATCTGGGTCACCATCATAAAATAATATCATAAATTCCATGTCCTGATTTTAATTGTTCTCTGCACAACTCCTGACTACAACATATACATTATCAACAATTTAGAGATAATTAGAACTACAGAGATTTATGACAGAATATCAGATAATGGGAACTGAGAGGCAGTGGATTACAATGGGCCTTAAATATAGAAAACCACTTCTAGTTCCTTTTGGTGGAAATCTTTGTTAATTGTACTCATAACTATCCCATTGACTCTATGGTTTGGCATACTTCTTTGCCTTTATCTTCTCCAGACTTAAAGCTATACACCTACACAAGATAAAAACCCCTTGTGTATACTGAGGGCTTTTAGATAGATCCACTGCAGAGTATCCCTCACTGACAATTAACAGCTATGACACCATTCAGCCTGAAAAAGCCAGATCATCCTAGCCCTTTACATCCTCATGGCAGTTCAAGTTAATTCAGAGGGGGGATTTATATAGGCAGTTGAGTTGTTATAGAAATATCAAACAGGGTTGGTTCCATGAAGGAGTCAGTGCAGAAGATGAGATACCTTGCAACTGTGGGAAAGACAGACACCTCTGCTGTGGACCAAAACACAAGACCAGAGATAAATGCACCCACATACTTCCTAAGGATAAGAATGAGGAATAGATATTCTAAATAAGTCTCTATCACACTGAGGAAGCTAGAACTCACCATCCCAACCTACAGGAAGAATCACTGCTCTTTAAACATGTCTGCTTGCTATGTGACTCACTTCCCCATTTGTTCAAGGTTTAATTTATTTTACCCAAGTAATTATATTCATAATCTTACTGGTTGGCCATAGTTCTGTCCCACCTCATTCTCACCTTGTGAGTTCCCATCTTTCCCCATGCTGAACCCACCTTACCTTGTGGATTTGCTCTATAAAATCCCTAGAAAAAGTGGGGGCCTTGGTAACCCACTAGGGATCCCTTCTCTCTCTCTCTCTGTCTCTCTCTCTCTCTCTCTCTCTCTCTCTCTCTCTCTGTCTCTCTCTCTGTCTCTCTCTCTCTCTCTCTCTCTCTCTCTCTCTCTCTCTCTCTGTCTTGCTCTCACTCTCACTCTCAGACAGAAGCTTTCTTTATCTCAAGGAATATATTCTGCTCTTTAAAAACTAAAAGTATAAAAATAGCACAAGGAAGGCAACTACAAATATCAGAGCAGAAATCAAAGAAGTACACAGCAGGAAAACATTACAAAGAAACAATAAAAGAGGTGGTGCTTTGAAAGAATTAACAAAAGCAGACAAGCCCATAGATGATATTATGAGAAAAAAGACCAAAATTTAATGCAATTATAAATTAAAATGTGAAATCACACCAGATACCTCTAAAATTCACAAGATTATTAACGACTACTTTGCAAACCTGTATGCCAATAAATTGGAAAATTCAGAAGAAAACTATAGATTCCCATGTACATATGAATCACCAAAATTAAACACAAAGACATAAAAATCCTGAATGACCTAATTAACAGGTATTGACACTGAAGCAGTAAAAAAAAAAAAAGTACCAACTAAGAAAAGCCTAAGATCCAGTGGTTTCAGTGATGAATTGTTCAAGAATGTCAGGGAAAATCAACTGACTATACTCCTCAAACTCTTGAATAAAATTGAAATGAAAGACTACTACCAAAGTCACTGCAGGAAGTGAGAATTACCATGATTCTAATGCCAGACAAGTTTGCAACCAAAACTGATTGCATTAATGAACAAAAATACAACCTCCCCAGTGAGATACGGATAAGCAAAATGAAATAAATGATCAAAAGGATCATACATCATGACCAAGTATGCTTCACCCCAGGGATGCAAGGATGGGTCAACATATGCTAATCAGTAAATGGGATATATCACATAAACCAAAGCAAAGGTAAAAATCACATGATCATCAGAATAGACACAGAAATAGCCTTTAACAAAATTGAACACCCATTCATAATAAAAGCTCAAAAGAAAATAAATATACAAGACCTTATTTCAAGCTGATAAAAGCTATTTATGGTAAACTTACTGCCAACACAATGTTTTGTCTTGTTTTATTTTGTTCTGCTCCAATTTGTTCTGTTTTGAGATAGAGTCTCACTATGCAATTCAGGCTGGCCTTGAACTTGCTAGGTAGTCCACACTGGACCTGAACTCACAGTCATCCTCTTGGCTGGCCTCCCAAGTACTTTGATTAGGGGCTTGTGCCACCATGCCAAGCCTCAACATCATATTAAATGGGGAAAAGTTGAAAGCTTTCTCTAAAAAATCAGAAAGAAGACAAACACTATGACAGTCATCACTCTCATTCAACATAGTCCATGAAATATTAGCTAACCCAAACAGGCAAGAGGAAAAATAAGAGGATATGTATACAAAGGAAAGAAGACAACTTATCATTATTTGCATACAACATGATGTTTTATTTAGAAAACCCAAAAGACCTCTACTAAAATACTGCTAGAATAGATTGATCACTGCACCAGGATATAAACACAACACAAAAATGGAGTGTTCCTATACCCCAGTAATGAACTCACTGAGAAAGAAATCAAAAATAACACCATTCACAAAAGCATCAAGCAAACTTGACTTCTTAGGAATTAATCAAAAAATGAAAGACTCTACAGTCAAAATTGTATTACTCTGAGAAAGGAGATCAAAGAGGTTTTCAGAAAATTGATTGTCACCTCTCCTATTCTGGGTGAGTAAACAGAACTAACATAGACAAAGGGCCATATTTCCAAACTTGATTACAGTTTTAAGGCAAACCTAATGAAAATTCCAATAGCATTCCTCAAAGAACTGTAGAAAATAGCTCATATGGAGGCAGAAGAAAGCCAGAAAAGAAAAAAAAAATCCAAGTGACAGGAACAAAGCAGGAACCATCCCAATCCAGGATTCCAACTTACATTACAAAGCTACAGTGATAAAAACATCATAGTACATAAATGATAGTGTAGATCAGTGGAACACAAAAGAGGAAGCAGAAACAACCCTAGATATATTCAGTTATTTGATCTTTGACAAAGGGGTGAAAAAGTATACTATACTGCAGGAAAGATAGCCACTTTATTAAATGGTGCTAGGAAAACGATTATCCATACACAGAAGATTGAATCTAGACCCATATATCTCACTGTGCACTAAACTACAATCAAAATGGATTGAAGATGTAAATGTTAAAACAGAACATTTAGATACTGGGATATATAGGTTAAACTCTTAAAACAGAACACTTAGATACTGGGATATACAGGTTAAACTCTTAAAGACATAGGTGTAGGTAGGCAAGGACTTTGTGAACACAACCCAGTGGTACAAAAAATAGCACCAAAATTCAATGAATGGGATCATACTAAATTAAAAGTCTTCTGCACACCCAAGGAAACACTCAACAGCTTGAAGAGACAACTTACAGAATAGGAAAAATTATTGCAAGATATTTTTTAGACAAGGACAAATATCTACAATATATGAAAAAATGTAAAAAGCAAATCCTTAAGTAAAAGATCTAATAAAAAACTGGTCAGGTGAAATGAATAGACACTTCTCAGAAAAGTACAAATAGCTAACCAATACATAAAAAAAAAAACAAATATTCAGCATTTCTGGCCACTTGAAAAATGCAATTTAAAACAACACTGAGATTTTATCTTCCTCCCAAAAGAATTGCCATCATTAAGAAATCAAATAAGAATTATGGAAAAGTTATAGAGAGAAGGGTATCTTTTTTTATTGTTGGTTAGAATGTAAACTAGTTCAATCACTATGGAAGTTGGTAGGGAGATTTTACCAATAACTAAAACTAGAAATTCTCTTTGACCCAACTAGTTTCCAACTAATCACCTTCCCAAATTAAAGAGTTAAAAATATCATACTACACTGATATATGCATACCCATATTTATACCAGCACTACTCATATAAGAGTTAAATCTTGGAAGCAGCCTATATGTGTTATCAACAGATGACTGGGTAAAGGAAAATGCAGTATTTGTATATAGTGGAGTACAGCTCAGCCACAAAAAGGATAAATTTGCATCATTTTTAGGAAAATGGTTGTACTCTGAAAGTAAATTTTGGAGTGAAATAAGTAAGACACACAAGCTTAAACATCACATGTATTCTTTTATATGAAAAACCCAAAATATAAGTGAACAGCAAAATAAAAGACAGATAATATGAATCAAGTAGATCTTTTTTTGAAAGGAAAAAGGTTCAAGAAATGCAGTATGGGGGCATGAGGGGGGAAAGGAATGAAAAAAGAATTGAGTTGTATAGTACTTGCATGGAGATGCAGCCAAATCTGCCCCTGTATGGTGCTGCTGCCATTAGAAAGCTTGCTTCCCATGGGCAGCCAGCATGGACAGAGAGACACAGCCAGTACTTCCCCTGTGAGCCCCTGCTGCCATCAGAAAGCTTGCTTCCTGTGGACAGATAGCAGGGGCAAGGATACATGGTCAGATCCAGGCCTGTGCACCACTGCCAACATTGGAAAGCTTGCTCTCTAAAGAGAACCACCACTGGCAGGGAGACTCAGCCAGATCTGCCCCTGAATCCCCACCACTGCTAAGGGAAACCTTGCCTCAATTACCTAACCAGCCTGGTCAGTGAGGAACAGCCAGATATGCCCTGTGCACCTTCAGGCTGCCACTGGAGACACTTGCTTCTTTTGGAGAGCCATTACCCACTGGGAGAATCAGACAAACATACCTCTGTGTTCCTGCAAACATCAGGAGATTCCTAGTGCAGACATGCAGGCTAAGAGAAGCAGCCCTGCCACTACTCACCCCTAGCCATTTTGGAAGCCTCAGTGTAGCTGCATACATCTGAAGACAAAAACCCCATGCTCTGCTACCTCCCTAGGATCCTGGATTCAGACAAACTCAGATGCCTGTCTTATTCCCCTACACCACAGAGAGGCAAAAATGGGAAGTGCCTAGGACCCCACAACTGGCTTGTTGGAAGGAACTCAGGAAAATGTCAAGATAAAGGAGCAAAAGGCAATTGTAGACCTTCAGCCAAGTCTGGGAGGTAAGGACATGGAAGAAAATGGAAATTACACACTCAAAATCTCTGAGAGCAAAGCAACTCAGGTAAAAAAAAAAAAACATCATGGGACTATAAAAGTAATCAGATCAGAAGTAGTATCTCAGGTAAAAGAAGAAATCAAAAATATAATGAAAGAATTGTCAAAGATATCTAAAGAAGATAGATAAAACTGAAGAGCATAGGAAAATGAGGGAAACCTTGGAGGAACAATATAGGAAGCAATTAAAATGCATGAAACAGATTCAAAGGGACTTTCAGTATACTAAAAAGTCAATGAATAGCTGGCAATATGATTTGAAAGAGAATGAAGATAGACTTTCAGACCTTGACTATAGGATCACAGCTGGCAATTGTGAAAGGAAAGATCTTTTAAAAATAACAAGGCCCCAGGAAATAACAATTAAATGGCTACAAGATGACACAAAGAAAAATAATTTAAGAGTCATTGGTATCAGCAAAAAAGCAGGGGTCAACACAAATGACATGCAAAGACTATTTACAGAAGTAATAGCAAAAAACTTTCCACACATGACAAAAGGATCTGCGATACAGATAAGCGATGCATATAGAACTCTAAATAGCCATTACCAAAGTAAATCTACACTCAGACATATAATAATCAAGATCCCAGAAAGTCAGCACACAAACAGAATATTATAAGCTGTTATAGAAAAGAAACATCACCTATAAAGGAAAACCAGTCAGAATCATGGCTGGCTTGTCAACACAAATCATCAAGTCAAGAAGTTTGGACAGAAGTATTTCAAATCCTGAAAAAAAAAAAAAAAACACCTTCCAACCTAGATTGATGTACCCTGAAAAACTATCCTTCAAGTTTAATAAAAAAATAAGATACTTTCATGATAATAACTGAAGGAGTTCATGACCACCAAACTAACCCTACAGAGAATACTGATGGATATTTTAGAGAGAGATAAAGATAACCATAGTACCAGAAGAGCAGCAGAGGGGAATTGCCAAACAGGACAGGGGAAGAGGAAAAGTGGAAGGCCAATAGCAGGAGGATAGCATGGCAGTGATGAACCAATACAAGCTGGTTGTAACTATTATTGAAAATGGCTTCAATTCACCAGTAAAAGGAAACATGGGGAAAGTGCATCAAGAAGCAACATCCATCAATGTTCTGTATATAAGAAACACATTTACTCTAAAGGAAATTCATAGATTGAAAATCAAAGGAGAGGAAACAAGTGTTCCACACAACCGACCAGGAAAAAGCAAGGGGAACTTCCTCATTAATCACAGAATGGCTAAGAAAGATATGGTATTTTCCTACAATGGAAAGCTACCCAACTATAAAGTAGGATAATCTCGAGTCACTTGGATGTAATTAGAGATCATGCTTATGGATGAAGTGGTTTGGATTCATATGAGTAAACACTGAGTTATTTCCCTGGCATAAAAAACTGAAGGAGTTAGTGGGATCCAAAAAGCACAATAGATATGATGAAAGTGATGGGGGGGGGGTGCCTAAAAAGGGAAATTTTTAATCATTAATTTTCTAATATATTGTTTTGAATTCTTGTATCATTTCCATATTTTTTAGGTTTGATTTTATTGTTTTGTTTTGTTAGATTTTATTGTGTCTGATGGTATGGGCAGCTATTTTGAAAATAACAGGATGTATTTTGGTAACCATTGGTGATTTCCTATTATCTTGTTTTGAAGTCCTATAATGATTTCATTCTTTTGTTTTGATTGTCTTTATTCTGTTTTGTTTGATTTTATTGTGTGTGACAGTATGGACAGATATTTTGAAGAAAACCAGAGACATTATATTAGCCATTATTGATTTTCTATCATCTTGTTTTGAAGTTCTATAATGTTTTAATTCGTTTTGATTGGTTTTATTCTGTTTTGTTTTATTTGATTTTATTGTGTGTGAAGCTATGGACAGCTAATTTGAAGAAAAAAGAGACATTATGGTAGCCATTCTTTATTTCCTATTATTTTAAAATCCTATAATGCTTTCATTTTTTGTTTTGATTGCTCTTAGTCTGTTTGTATTGCTTGATTTTATTATGTGTGAAGGTGTACATAGTTATTTTGAAGAAAACAAGAGATATTATGATAGCCATTGTTGATTTCATGTTATCTTATTTTGAAATAATGCAATGATTTCATTCTTTTATTTTGATTTATTTTCTGCTGTTTGTTTTGTTTGATTTTATTGTTGTGATAGTATAGACAGCTATTTTGAAGAAAATGAGAAACAGTACGTTATCCATTATTGATTTCCTGTTGTCTTGTTTTGAAATCCTGCATTGCTTGCATTGTTCTCTTCTGATTTGCTTTACTGTGTTTTGTTTTGTTTGGTTTTATTCTTTTTAAAATAAAAAAATTTAAAAGGAAAAAAAAAGAATTGATATGTTTTATGTACAGGTACCAATTCCCCCAAAAGAATGTTACTATTATGTAATGCAAGCATATCTTAATAAAAATTAGAAACAGAAAATTAATTTAAAAAGTAGAAAAAAATTGAAGGCTTAGATATTAGCCAAATTTTTGCTCACATAAGATAGTGAGAAACAACATTGGGAATTTGGAAAATACCACTTTACTGAATGAAACACATTTTAACAAATAATAAAATATATAAAATATGCTTCATGTTTCCTGAATGTTCTGAATGAAAGTTGTTTAACTTACCTGTTTTCAGAGTGTGAAGACCTCTATCAGTCAAATATGAGTTAAAGATCAACAAAGAGATCAGAAAGTGAACACAAACTTGGGTATCACCCATAGCAGGCTGGTAAACTATATCTTGCTAGCCAAAACTGGTGGCTCACTGCCTGTTTTTGAAAATAAAGTCTTATTTTCAGATATCCCATTAAAATTTACATGGTGATTATGCTTTTATATTCAAAGGCAGATTTGCATACTTGCAGCAGAGACCTCAGTCCTTGTAACACCTAAACTATTTGCTCTGCCCTTTCACAGAAAGCCTACTGGTCCCTTGGCTACATAATAAATAAGGCCATAAGAATAGATGACACCATCCAAAGAAAATGCATAGATAAATGGGAGATAGAAAAGAAAAAGAGAAAGTAAAAAAAGGAAGAGAAGGGGCCCACTGGAAGTTCCCTGAGAGAGAAAAAGAATAATCTGGAGAGAAGCCTGAATTGTTGCAATGAAATATATTACAGTAATGTCTTTTATCAGTTTGAATGTGTCTTCCCAATTTAAAGTTGTCTTATATCAAGGAAACTTAGTTACTAGTGTACAAGTAAAAGTAATAAGTGGATGGGTTGCAAACTACTTGAGAACTACAATCATAACATCTGGTTCTAGACTTTTAGTCTTTAGAAAACAATTTCTGCTCAACAGGATTGGAGATTGCTTTTATAATACAAATATTACTACCACTGCAGTAGAAGGTAGTTACATCCTTCCTATGATGCTCATTGGTGCATCTTTTATCTACAAATAAAAAAGAGAAAACATAGCCTCAATGAATAATTTATAAAATATATATTTTGAGAGTGACAGCAGCAAGATGGTTAATAGAACTTTCCAGTTGCTTTCCCCTCCCGCAAACATCAATTTGAACTATACATGCTGGCAAACAACTCCACAGGGGCTCAGGAATCCAGGTGAGAGCTTACAGAAACTGGCTATAGCAGAGAAATAAGAATCATTGAAAGGTTAATACGTACAGTTTCACCTTACTTGTATCATCCCTCATCAACTCCAGGTGAGATAATTAGGCATCATCATGGGACACTGGGGGAAGAAGGCTGAGAGACAACAGAATAAACTCCTGGGTACAAAAACTATTAATGTTTGTAGAATGGCATGTTCAGCAGACACAGATTAAAAAACCACAGAATAATGTTGGAAATAAACCAAGAAATTCTTGCCAAATAAAAACCCTCTAGCTTCACTTGCTCTGTTTCAACTTATAACACTAATTAGAAGTCACCCCGCTAGGCAATACATTATTAGCTTCCCACTAGATTTGCTATGGTTAACACCTGTGATGTGGGGGTTATGATAACAGTTGCCTGGGTTACTTCCCAGGGACATGAAAACAATTTTTGCTAAAAACACTGACTTTTTACTAGAGTTTATAGAAATGTGACTGGTGACTAAAAAGTAATAAAAGGCTTAGCATCTCTATCTCTGTTCAGTCTAAGGCTGCTGGCAACACAGGGTTAACCTGGCCTGTTGCTCACTAGAGATGTGCAATTTCTTTTTCTTTCCTTCTCCTTCTCCCCTTTTTTCAGCCCTAAACCATGTGCTTCTTCAGAAGCCATGAAGGCTCAAGCACTTTAAGACCTTCAGCCCTATCACAGGGCCCAGACCTACTGGCACAACATGACAGGGCCAGATACATGAAAACTCAACATCCTCTAGGATGATTATGACCATGTAGTGGTCCAATTTCATCTTAAGAAACATCTTTTGGAAACATGCCCCTGGACAATGGGAATTACTGGATTTTAGCCTACCCTAGCAAGTTACTAAAAACCTGCTGATTATGTGACCAGCAGCTTGCACACTATCTTGACCAGCTGCTGACTTCTTTTAACTAAAATCCAATTCAGCTGAAGCCTCCCCACTACTGCCATTCTTCATTTAAGCTTTGCCTATGTAGGAGCTTGTGTGTGTGTGTTTGTGTGTGTGTGTGTGTACACGCGCACTTGTAATACCTGACTCAGTCTTATGTCTACTCTCTCTAGGTCAAAAGATCTCCAATATTACCAGCGGCACAGTACAGAAATCCTCTGTATAGAAGGAGAGTAAACTGAGCTGTAACTTGGAAACTCAGCTGTAACTGAGCTGTAACCTGAGGGTAAACCTGGCTGTGAACCCCAATACCAAGCCTAGGATAATGAAGCTCAAAAACAAGCAGGCCTCACAGTGCCACAGAGCTGAACTTAAAGACCCAGTCTCTATGCCTGCCCTGCCCCACCAGCCAGAACCAGACACATGTTCCAGATTGACCCTATAGCCCCAGACTCCAGGTCTGTACTAATGTCATACTAGGCCACACAGCCACAAGCTATGGGTTAGCCTGGGGCTAAACTATCCTCTGTGGCCCAAGACATCAGGTTCTCCCTAGTACCAGGCCATTTTAGCCTCAGAGCCCAGACTAGCCTGGGTCAGCCTGGTACCTACAGACCCAGGCTCTAGATTGGCTGCCACAAATACCAGTCCCTTCTTCCCTAGGATCCCATGGTTCCATGTACTATAGGAATCTGAGTCCAGGTCACTCTAACAGATCTAAGCATCAGGCAAACCCTAGCAGTCCCTGATGCCCAGCAGTCTCCATGCACTCAGATTCTAAGGCTGCCCTCAACACCCAGCCCTCTTGCTCACCTCCAGCTTCAGGCTGGTTCCCATGGCCCCAGGTACTATACTGACAGCCAAAAGCCCAGGGTCCAGGCCAGCTACAATGGAATCTAGTCCTCAGGCCAGCACTCAAAGACCCAGACTCAGAGACAGCCCCTGTAGCCAAGGCACCAGCCTAGCATCCAGTCTAGGTTCTAGACTGACCTTCAAAGACTATGGCTTCAAAGCCCCTCTTGAACAGGCTAGTCCCAAACTCCAGTGGACCCAATATTCGCCACACACCAATACTTCCTGGTGCCAGGCAGATTCCTACAGACTCGGGCTCCAAGAATTGATTAGATCTGGCACTGCAAGCTCAAGCTCTGGTCCTGCTCCAGCACCTTGTCAACCCCACCCAATGGACTCAGGCATTAGGCCTGATCCTGTTGACCCAGATGATAAGACCATCAAAACCAACACATACTTGCTCTGCTTAAATGATCACTGTGCTCTATAATTTCAAAACAGTGTTAATAATAGTAATTTTTCTTTTTTTGGTATTCAGAATCAAATTCAGGATCTTACTTTTGCCAGACAGGAACTATGCAACTGAGTTATATCCCTGGCAACAATGTTAATAATATTCCTCCTCAGAAAAATCCTTTCTTGGTCTAATTTCTGAATAAGTTATGATATTGCTGTTGATAAAAAATATTTTTATTACATAAGTAAGGTGCAAATTAGTGTATTTTCTCCAATAAGTGTTGGGAGCCGGTGAAGCTACAAATTTATCACACATGCAAGGCTGGAATGTGACAATCCCAAGAACAAAAAGAACCTGGGGCAAGCCATATGAAGCTACTTCACCCCAGAAAACACCTAGTCCCAAGACAATCTGAACAGTGGTTTGCTAGGACAACAGGGTGTCATATAACATTACCTTGCTAAAAGGTATACATAAAGGCCCCTGCAGCTAGAGGCCAGTTCCTCTCCTCCCATCAGGAGGAAAAGCACTCCATCTGACCCCAGCTTTTGTCTCTTCTGTATTTTCTCATCCTCTCAGCATCCTTCCAGCTTGGAACATCTAGAGCTACAGCTGTTTGCCACAAATAAGCATTGCACTGTAAACAGAGGTAAATTTAGGGAATTCTCAGTTAATAAATAGTACCGGGCACAAACAGGCCAAGGAAAAGCAGTTCCTTCAAAAAGTGGTTTACAATCATTCAAGCTATGTTTGGGTGCAAGTTCGTCTCCAATCCTCCCTAGCTTTAAAGTATAGTTTCAAAATAAACAATGACAGGACAGTGAATATCTCTACTTTGTGGAGTAGGACTCCACATACTTCCTTTATTAATTTCCTACTACAGCCATACTACAAATTCAGTGGTTTAAAGTTTAAAAGCAGCTGCAGTTTTCTCTTGTACAAATGCAAAAATCTGTCTATGCATTCTTCCTGCCTCCGGATGTCATTAGTAACTGGGATAATACCAGAAACTGAATAAACCATAGATGTTTATGTATCTTCCAAACAATTCAGAGAAAGTCAAATCTCAGCTTTCCCAGCCTCTGACTGCAACACTATCACTTACTAATAATCCCTTTCCTCCATTTTCCAGTAGCATATACTCTCAGCAGCAGCATACTGAGTCCATCTTCCTAGCAAGTCTATTAAACACAGCTTAGTTTTTCTCTATGGTGTACCTGAAAATTTCCCCAACTTTCTTCCATCCACTTCCTGATTCCAAGGCCAGCTCCCATATTTTAGATATTTGTTACTTGCAGCACTGCAGTTCCAGTACCAAACTAGGCTTTCAGTGCTCTCATATCAAATTACCATATAATCAGTGGCTTTGAACAACACTCATTTATCTCATAACCCTGTGGGTCAGGAGCTACGACCTAGTTGCTCCTCTGCTCAGGGCCTCACAGGGCTGAAATCAGTGTCAATCTCATCTAAGACTCAATGAATTCTCTATGAATTCAATGGCTGCTGGCAGAATTCAGTTGTTTGCAATGAAGAAGTCAAATCCCATTCTTTTTTGGCTGGATGCCAACCAGGGAACAATCTCAGCAACTTGGTGGAGGTACATGTGTGAGTCCTTGCCATATGCCCACCTCCTCCCACAACACGGCTGTTTATTTCCATAAGGCCAACTTATTCTTATTGTGCTGATTGTGTCTTTTACGGACTCACCTGCTTAGGTCACTCTGCCCAGGATCATCTCCCTTTTAAGTAACTCAGGTTCAAACAATCTACTACATTTCACAGGACGAAATCCCTTCATACTGTCAAGACTAGTCCACAGTGAATGGCGAGAAATGATACAGGCTTGCATGTCAAGGGAATATTGTGGCCATTGTCAGACTTGCTTATGGCATTAGAATACCATTATGCACACTCCTGTCCCACTACCCACTTCTTGGACAGATGTGTCTTTACAGTGGTCTTTCAACTTCATGTCTCATGTTCTTTGTTAAAACTAATCAGAGGGAAGTCATTAAGTCTGTTATCCTGCTGGAGTACAACCTGTAAAAGGCTATTGGAAGCACAATTTTGTGGCAAATAAATCTTTGTTCTTCCTCACCTTGAAACAGTGTGTATGGATAGACATGTTCATGGGTACTTAAAAGTATTAAGGAGTAGAGAAAATTAACAAAAGAAGTTCTTAAAAACAAAGTCTACCTAGTATGAAGTACTTGACATTCTTCTAACTCCTCAGAAACATACCTTTTTTAAAAATAAAATTTCTAACAAATGTGTTAAATACTTTTAAGAATTTGCCAAAGACGACTCACAGAGAAAGCTGTTTTGAACACAATGTGTCTCCAGTTTAGCTCTTACCTAGAATATAATTCAAATGCTTTTAAGTTTGTTTTTCTCCTATGTCCACTGAAGAAAAAAAAAAAGTCCTATTCCCCATTTCTTTGCTCCAGGAAATCTTTTCTTAAATGATCATCTTGTGTTTCGACTTGTAAGAGTACTAACTGTATATAGTAGAAACATTGTGCTTTCCTCTAATTTTGGAAGTCAAGTCCAGTATGTCCACGGGGATCCATGCAAACCTTTATATACATATAAAGGTATGAGAAGCATGCAGTCTGAAAAGCCAGATGAGGAAACACTCTCCCCACATATAAAACACATGCTTATTTTTGGACTCTGACATTTTAAAATGTTGTGGTACCATAAAAATATATATGTTATCATCCACAGCAATATAAAAGGGAAACCACTGGAAGACTTTATATTTTATTTATTATTTTCTAGCTTTGAGAGAACAACTTCGTTATCAAAATAGAAGTACTGAAATAGGTCCAGGTCTTGCTCTTTCTACCATGAGGAGGGCTGCTTTCACTATTCTGACTGGTTCAGGCTACTACTGTTCTCATAGAGTACTTTTCAGGTCTTTTTCAGATATAGGAAAAGAAATTAGAAAGCTGTAATCACTCTAAGGGTGAAAATCAATTCCTATATAAGAACTTCTAATCCTAGGATCAAGTACAACTTGACAAGTTGAGAGAACTTCACTATAGCAAATAGTAAGAAGAATTAAGAAACATGAAGCAATCGTTTTACATGACATGGTAGAAACATTATATACCTGAAAAAAATTTGAAGTGTCTAATAATTGTAAATGTTTTAGAAGTCACAGATATAGATAATCATAAGAGCCAAGAGAAATTTATTTACAAAACTTCTTCCTTGGCCAGCAGTTGTTAAGTCAAGAAATCACAAATCAAGAAAACAATTAACTAGGACCTGACTAGTAGTCTTTAAGTCAGTTCACACAAGGGAATAACCAGAGCAGCTCCTCATTATTAGGCTAGATAGATTTCCTAATAGTGTCTTTCAACTGACAGTGATATACATTTAGCCAAAGGGGTCCGTGCAAGTAGCACCATGGCACTTACAGCCTCATTTGAGTCTCAGTCTCCAGAGTTCTATTCACTGTCTACCTTACACAGATGCTTCACAGCTTTGGTTGACATGTCATCTTTGTCTTTTTCTCTTCCTTTGTCAGTTTTATTTTTCTTCTTCTCTGGTGACTCCTTCTTCTCCTCTACTCTGTGCTCTTTTCTCTACTTTGTCTTCTTCTTCACTGTCGGCTCCTTTCTTTCCTTCCTCCTCACCTCCAGTTTTCACTCCTTCTTTGTCATGATCACGGATATAAACTGCTTTGTTATAACCTTCTCGGTTCCTAGCAATTTCAATGGCAAAAAACTGTATCCTGGGGGCTGGAAAGTGAACATAATTGATTATAGTATTACTCCAGTAATTTCCTAAACCTACCAGAAATGTATAAACAAGCTGCACTAATATGCAAACCATTCAAATATAATCACATAAGCCTCAGAATGTGAATTCTAATCTCACATTAATGATAATGAAAATATCTATCATATAGGTACTTTTGAGGAACAAGATCTTTAAAGATACTAATAGCCAATCTAACTATGCATTTCACTAATTCCTCAGTAAAATCATAAGCCTCACTCACTGTCCATATACACAATCAACTTCAGAGGCAAGAAACTCACCAAAGATAGTATTTTCCTCTGTGTAGCCCTGAGAACAATCTAGTCGCAGTAAAGTACCATAGTTGTAGTCTTCTACAATCCCACCAAACTTCAAGCAGAATGGTCTCCATTTCTACAAAGGCAAAATATATATATATATAGTTCAGCTGACAAATATAACAAGCTGAGGTTCTCAGACCAGAAGAGGGTCTTTCATTTCCCCAGTAAGAAAAATAATCATCACTGAGGTACTGAGGTAACAGCTAATTTCTCACTGAAACTAGTATGAAGTTTCTATGCTATATTTAATCTGAAAAAAAGGATACAAATCTTTTACAACAGAATCAAAATTTCAAAACCAGATTTTGTCTGTTTTGTTTCAATGTTTCAGGCCAAACTGGTTGTACATCCTCACTAAAGCATAAATCAGACAAAGAAAACAAGAATTTTGCATGAACTCATGAAGTTAGATCTTAAAGGCCATTCAGTACCAGCAGTTTACCAAAGATCAGTAACAGCTTGCTAGGAGACAAAAACTGATATCCTTTTTTAGCCAAGGGCCCACTTTCAGAGAAATAAATTTCCCTGACTATTAAGATTATCAGCTCTTTGCAATATTATAATATCATCACATAAACAATGAGAAACACAAGCTTCCCAGTGATCCTTGGCAAGACTGATCTCGTGAACTTAAACCCGAAGAAACAAACTACCTTCTTATGTGCTGGCTACCATTCCCCAAATATAAGCTTTCTGAATTAATTATCTATGTAAATAAATGGATTCCTCCTCCCCTTTTGAAAAGGCAGTGTGAGTCAGGATTCAAAGTGTCCAAGTCCAAAGGAAAAAATTAGACTGAATAACATAAAACATCCATAAAACCAGAAATGATTCATTTCATAAAATATTTGATTATAACTATAAAAAGGCCTGGTTATTTATATATTTTCCTTAAAACACTTTTCAAAAGAGTATTAAAACATACAATCAAAAATTAATGATCAGATGCCAGATAATGTTTGAGAGTATTCTTACTTCTTTAGCCAATTCTGACTTGAGTTCTTCTGGGTCCAAAACATCTATCTTGAGTTTCTCAAAATGCTCCCTGAATTCAGAGTAGATTTGATCATCCACTTTGGTGAGTTTCAGGAATTGTGGGTCAACTGATGAAATCAGCTGCCAAAGAGAAAAATCCCACATTGATGCTTGCCTTTTCTTTTCTACACTTCTACTCCTCACTCCCACTCACCAAAATCCCCTATGGTTCTCAAGGCTGAAGATTTCATTAGGACCTATTAACTGTCTATGCCTTGCATGAAATCATGACAAAGTTTTAAAAGGCTATATAATACATTACAATCCCTTCCACCAATTTGGGAATCAGATCAATTGGCCCTAGAACCAATAGCTGGGCTATTCCTCTCTATGGGTTGTTCCTTAAGTCAACAAACATTTATCAACTATCTATTATTTATACCTAGGCACTCTTTTTCCAGATAGCCATAAACACTGGGCAGAGAAATACAACTCTTTACTGTCAAAACAAATTCACTTCTAACCCCAAACTCAGCAAATATGATTTATAGAAACTAAAACTACCTCCAAAACATATATTGGAGCATGTTCAACTTGCTGACAACAGTTCTTATCAGAGCACCATACATTACAATCATATTTTCAATTCTGTTTAATGATGAAGACAAACAACTCACCTTGTAATACACTTCAGCATGCTGCATTGCTCTCATAGCCCAGGCCATCTCAATATCTGGCTGCAAAGGAGTGAGGAATACCAGGTCAGTAATCCCTCAATACTGCTACTGGGTAACAAACTAAGAAGTCTGTGGATGTCTAGTTAATGATCAAAAGTATTGCCAACATTGCTTTTACTGTCAAATGACAAAAACTGGACTAACAGACTTGGATAATATAGTAATTGTTTTTTCCTTAAGACAATCAAAAGAATATATTTACACAAACTAATAAATGTAATGAACCACTGGCTATCTTTCCCCAGTAACTAATCAAAGTGTGGGAGACTACATAAGGCAGCAGATAAATTGGCTTCTCAGAACTAAGTTAAATCATTGTAATAGTTAAGTAATATATCCACTTATACCACTTAGTTGTCAGAAGCACAAAGATAATGAAAAAGTTTTCACTTCTGTATGTAGACTGTTACAATTACTCAACTTCCCACCCTGTAACATCTAGAAATTAATCAGTCTCACAAAGCAGGCCTCCTTACAAGTAAGTCTTACCAAACCATCTACCACTTCTTTCAACTGGAATTTCCCACTACAACAGATAGATGGATCTACTTCACAGACTCCAGAAAAAGTTATTTGAATGTGTACCTCTATGCCTAGACCATGCACAAACTTCACCTACCTAACAATCCATGTCCTTTTTCCACTTACACTTTGAGCATCCAGTTCAACCTCCACTTCCTCAGTAAAGTCTAAGACTGCCTCCATCCTTAAAGGATCTTATGCCCTGACCCACTGATCAAGTACACATTACATTCTTATTTGACTGCTGCCACTATTCTCACCATCCTTTTTTTTCTCAAAAATACATCATATGCTTTCCCCATAAATGGATAAACCAGGGGCACTACAAATGGTAGCTGCACAACAGAATCATTCCGGAAACTTTAAAAAATACTGATTCTCGACTCCTATCTCCCAGACATTTTGATCTAAACATAAACATTCTCACATAAAGTGTAACCCTAACAGGCTTTAAAGTCTCCCCTTTGATTCTAAAGTGCAGCAAAGTTAGAAAACTATTTCCATGTTCACACTGATTAATCCTGCATTTGTCAATCAAGATCAATATGAACTGAAAGGAGGCACAGATCTAGGCGGATGTGCACGGCGTCTGCAGAACAAATCAGAGAAGGGACGAATAATTTAATAATAGGCCTTACAAAGCTCTCGGGTTAGCTCTGTGGTTGGGAGCTGTGGGTAAATCATACTCACATCGTTGCCGTAAGACTCCGCTGGGAGAGAAAGAGCATGTGCGACGGACACAACCTCCCCGGAAACCTGAGAAGAGGAAAAACAAGGGAACGGGGTGAAAATTCAAGGGTCTATATCCGCTCGACTTTTCTACTCGCCCAACTCCAGAGCAGCGCCTCACCGCTTCATCCATTCCACTCGTATCCTCCATGTTGCAGCCAAGAAAGTGTGACTTCACCTTCCCGGAGAGTCCCTCCCTTCTCCCTCAACTCCACTCCCCTCCCCCCTCCCCGCGTGGTCCTTCAGCCGTTGAACGAAACTGCAGAGGCTGGAGAGGGATGGAAGATGAGCGAGTCTCACTCCTCTGCGCCTGCGCTGTGCCCTCTACCCCGGAGGTCGTCGCTAGCCCCGCCTCACACCCTCCCAGTTTGGGCGTGGACTTCGAAGGCTGTTGGGGAATCTGGGTTTACCAACGGACTGTAAGGTACTGGTCTGCTCAGTAAATTTTCGTGGTGATGATGGGAAAAACCTGAATTAAAATAGTGCGTCTTGGGGCTGGAGATTTAGCTCAGCGGCATAAGCGCCTGCCTTACAAGCAGGCAGTCATGAGGTCGATCCCTGGTACCAATAAAAAAAAAAAAACGAAAAAGACCAAAAAAAAAAAAAATAGTGCGTCTTTTGTGCCCCCACTCGGTGGGCTTTGTGGCCAGCAGACACTCAGATTCATACTGTGCATTCATGCATATTTACACACACACACACACACACACACACACTCACACTGCAATACCCCAAAAGTGGGAAATAAATCTCAAACAAGCGTGGTGCTAGGGGGTGGAATGCAGAGATGTAGAATGCAATTCCTACTTTGAAAGAACTAGGTGCAATGAGGAAGTAAAGTGACTATCACAGCATAGAATCATACACTATAAAGCATGAATGGAGTTAGCTAAGCATAGTGGCTAGCACACTTCTGTAATCCCAGCACTGGAGAGGCTAAAGCAGGAAGGTCATTGTAAATTCAAGATCAGCCTGAGCTACAAAGTGAGTTCAATACCAGCCTGAACTGCATAGTGAGACCCTATGTCAGAAAAACAAAAAATGAACAGAGCATGAATGATGGATAACAACATATGCACAGGTACATTACTGATGAAATTAAGAACTGTGACACCCTGCTGGCTATGGCAAAAACAAGATAGCTGAAGCAAGATTGTAGTCAAGGATTTTGTATGGTGGCTATTAAGAGGCTGAGCACTTAAAAGCAGTGCTAAGCAACCTAAGTAAGGTCTTTAAATGGGCCTGTCTCATTTGCACACCTAAATTTTAAAATCACTTCTAACATAATGTGTAAAATTGAGGAAGACAAAACTGAAGACAGACCAACTTGATAGCAGGTGATAAAACTGAAGTTCTTAACAAGGTGAAATGAATTTTGAGAATGCGCTTGGAATGATTAGGACTTTTGGCTAATTAGAGCTGGCAGATAAAGGAAAGTTGGGATTCTAGTTTGACACCCAAGTTCAAAAATATGATTTGAGATCAAAAGTCATTTAGTGTAAAATACAGGAGGAGGAGGAATGAGTTTAAATTGAAGAGCTGAATTTGAAAAATGAATGGGGCATTCAATTCACAAGATGGAGGGAGACCTGAACACAGATACAAATTTTGAGAGCTGGCACTGCAGGTTTAGTTGTGCTTTCTCAATGAAACTAAAAAGAACTGTGAAGACACAAAGCAGCAGGGCGAGAATAGAACCATTTATGAACAAGAAAAGGGAGGGGAAAAAACAAACTAAAAGGAGTAAGAGTTAAGTTGTCAGTGAGACATCAGCAGAAGACAAGGCAGAGACTCACACATTCCAAAGGATAAAGGAATTTCCAGGGAGAAGATCCTAATACCATGAATACACTAAGCCCAAAATTATTGAGAGATCACTTACACACTTGACAAGAAAAGTTTTAGTGGAATGATGAGGACAGCAATCAGATGGCAGTGGGATTAAGAGATCATAAATGATAAGGAATCTATGATAGTCACCACAGAATGTTCTTCTAAAGAGTTGAAGCTAGAGAGAGACATTAGATGTAGGGGCATTTTCATTGTGTTAAAGAACAGATAACAAAAAAAATTTGCCATCTTAGCTAGTTTAAATGAATGATGCAGTATTGTTTCTTAATCATATTCACTTTTTTGTCTTGCAAAACTGAAACTCTCTGCTCATTAAATTATAATTCCTCAATTTCCCTCCCTCCCAACCTATGTGTCATGGTTTATGTCTGTGTCCCCCAGGCCTCATGAGTTTGAATTGTGCATGTTATTCATTCATGGTCTAGTGCTTGGATTGATGGTGTCAGTGCTCCACCCACAAAGGGGTGGAGCCAGAATGTGACGTAATGGCAGGAAGAAAGTGTGTCTTGCTTTTTGCTGGTTCCTGTTTGCTATTTGCAGCTGCCATGAACTGCGGCCCAGCCATGCCCGCCTGCCTTGGAGCCCACTGAGTGTGGACTGAAACCTCCAAAAAGATAAACCTTTCCTTTCCCAACTTTGGACTTCAGGTATTTTGTCTCAGCGACGAGTAAAAAGTAACTAAGACAGAAATTGGTACCGAGAGTGGGGTAATTGCTGTTATGTTGCCTGGCCGTGTGACTTGAGAGCCTTAAAAATTAATTTAAAAATATTTGAGAGACTGGCCAAAGAGACAGCCCCTGCGTGCTGTATTTTGGAGACTCTGGTCGGAACTGGTGCTGATGAAAATGCTGCCAGTTAAGATTAAGCTTGGGACACTTCTGTTGGGAAAGACTGCAGTGGCTGCTGGAGTCCAGGTAGTATAGTGTGCTTTAGATGAAAGCTGGTCTTCTTGTTTATATTTAGAGATATTACCTGGGTGGCAGAAGAATTTCAGTGCAGTCTCCTTTTGGGATGGTAGCATGGTTACTTTAGAGAACCTTTAACCAGATGTATTTGAAATTTAGAGCAAAGCGCCAGTAGAGTAATTTAAAACACTTGGCCAAGAAGAAGGCTCTATTAGAACTGTGGGTTGTAAAGATGAAACAGAGAACATGGTTGTTTAAAAGAATAGGATAATAGAAAAATCAAGAGTACATTTGAATTGCAGGAGATCCTTATATTTTAGTCTTGCCATGCCGTGTTAAAGTTAATGGGAAGCAAGGACTGTGATTGCAATTGTTCTTTTAGTGTGATTTTTATGTTTTTTATGTTTGTAACCCAGTTGATTTGTCAAAGTACTGTGTTTTAATGTTGAATCCTGGTCACCCTTTAAATGTTTTGTTTTTGACGCAGGAATTAAGTGTAAAAAAAATTGTGAATATATGTAATTCTTTTATTAATGTAACAAATCTGCCACTAAGGACTATAGTTTAAGGTAATGCATGTGGTTACTAAGTTGACCAGGGGTGGATTGTTATGGTTTGAAAACTGGTGGTCAACTTAACACCAGCTGGATTATATCAGTGTGCATTGAGAGAAGATGCTCCACCTGAGGAGGGTTGCCAGGATAAATAGGTGGAGAAGAAGGGAGGTGTTGAGAGGGATTGAAGCATTAAGGAGGCATTGTGGGTTCTCCTACGAGTTGCTGTCTGAGCTGTTGGTTCTCCTGGAGAAGCTTTGGTCCTCACATTGAGCATTGCTTCCTGGCTCCGGAAGGGAAGACATGTGGTGCTTGGTCTCCAGGATGAACTCATCACGCTGCTTCCTGGCACGTACCCGACTGTGCTTGTGGTTGGAGGAGCTCGGGGCCTCCGTGTTGCTGAGGACAGCTGTGGTGTCTTTCAGGCTAGCCCTGCTGTTTGTTGTGAGTGTGACTTCTCGGCTCCAGCATAGAACCCTCGTCCCCTTAGCACAGCTCCTTCATTCTGCTGGCATAGACTTTCTGGCTTCCACCGCTGATCCTTGGGTCTTTCTGGCACACATCTGTAAAAGAGACTAGTGTGAGTCCTTCTTGTGGGCTCTGGACCTCCAGTTGGACTCAAGGGAGGCATTGTCCTGAGTTCTGGATTTTTATCTGGACTCATGTGGGACATGTACTTTGGGGTTTAGACCCTTGATTAAATAATCTATGTCTTTGGTGTTGTGGATAAATTTCCTGCATTTTCCAGTGTTAACCATTATAAAAATATTATGTCCATTATAAAAATAATATAAACTCCATGTCCTGATCTGAATTGTTCTCTATGTACAACCCCTGACTACAACACCATGGTAGTCACCATTCTATTTTCTGTTTCCATTCATTTGCTTGTGTTAAATACTATTTAGAAATGAAATCATAAAGTTTTTACCCTTTTGTTACTGGCTTATTTCAGTGTAATGTGCTTCAGGTTCATCCATACTTTAGCATGACTCCCTTGTATTTTAAATTGCAATAATATTCCATAGAATGTAAATACCACATCATCCTTATCCATTTATTCATCAATAAATGTTCAATTATGACTTCGAGGCTTTTGGATTTTTCTTTTTTGGTACTTGGAATTAAACTCAGAACCTTACACTTGCAAAACAGGCATGGTGCCACTAAGCTACATCCCCATCCCTTAATTATTTTGGATATTGTTGCAGTTGATACATTGTGTCAACTTGAGAAGTTTCGAAATTTAACTAAGGCTCCTCAGGGAGCCAGAATTCTTACTTTTTAACCATACTAAGACTGTGCAATAGTAGGGCATGAAGATGGTGTGAGTGCTACATCTACCTAAGGGACATAGCCTGATTACAATATAAGGGCGGAAAGAAGGCTTGCTCTTTCCCACCTTTTGTTCTTGTTGCTTTGCAGTCTTCTGCCACTTTAAACTGTTGCCCCTCTGCCATGTACCACCCTGCCTTGGAGCCAGGTGATGATATACTGAAACCTCCACAAACTGTGAGCTAAATAAACCTTTCCTTCCTTAATATTTGGTGTCAGGTATTTTGTCCCATCAATGAGAGAAAAGTAACCAAGACAGATATATACCCAGAAGTGGGATTGCTGGATCAAATGGTGAAAGACATGGTTAATGAATCACAATTTTTAAAAAACTGAGGGGCCACAGTAGGATTTTAAGTTATTTTAGGTTTAGAAAAGCAAAAGTTTACTAAGGAATTGGCCTTATAAAAGAAACTGTCCTCTTAGGAAAGCTGTGCAAAACTGAATGAAGAGAGGCATTAAAAGCATAAAACTGAAAATGAGAAAACCCAAAATATGTAATCGCTATTGTAAAAAAGAAAGTGCTCTAAAGGATATAACTGCATTTTTGTTTAAGTGTATTGGATTGATTCTCATATTACTAAGTTTTTGTTGGATAGTTGAACAGAACTTTTTGCAGTCTCACTGTTTGAATGTCCACTTTGTATGCTTCACTTTTGTAACTTGAACTACTGTTTCTAAAAGGGAAATATGTAGTTATCAACTAGTGAATTCTTACTGTTTTTATGAAATTATGTATTATTTCTACCCTTTTTCTGTTTTTTTCCTTTAAATAAAAAATATATTAAAAAATAGAATTGAAAATGATGTCTCTAAAAGTGTTGTTTCCTCCATAAAGTATAAGAGGAGAGATAACAGCAAAAAAAATTGTATCAACAATACCAAAGTTTTATTAAAGGTAAGAAAAGAAACAGCCTCTGCAGCATGAGTTTGGGTCAAGTAAAAGTAGGAAAAGAAGCACACCCTACAGTGTTAATGATGAGCCACTATGCGAGAGAGAACAGAGTAACTAATGTATGAAAGTTTTATTTTGCAAAAAATGTCTTTAGGCATTTTGAATAATATCTCAGAGGAGTGGAAGCGCCAATCTTACAGGGATACAGGAGAAACTTTTCAGGAAACAGTCAAATGTGGAGGACATAATTATGTAAGAATAGGCATCTATACCTAACCCAGGGACCAAAATGTGAATTGATTACTACATGAATGCTGAATGTTGGTGAATGCAGAGCCACAGCCATGTCATTGGAAAGGATGACATGGAGGAGTAGACTCAAGCTAGTGGCCAAGGATTTGCACATAACAAGTAAATGTGAATTTATTACAGAGGCTCAACTGACCTTTTATCCAAGAAAACAGATGATTTGCTAAATTGGATAATTTGCAATTTTGCTGCCTTTATGTTTAAAAAGTCCAATTATAACATATGTATGATACGTGAGTGTGATTGTTTTTAATATTTAAAATAAGATAATTGCTCACTACCCAAAAACTCTCAGATTTACGTATTTACAAAAACCAGGAGTCCAGTTTTTTTTTCCCTAATATCTGCTTCTGTCCCCAAAACTGTAAGACAAAAAATTGATTGCTAGACTTTTTCACTGCCAGGCAAGGGAAGTATCCCAGGACGAGTTACTAAACTAGTTGTTTTCCTTCTTATTTATATCTGTTCTATCAGATGTACTCACAGTAATTGACTAAAATAAGGCTGAAAACTGGGTGAGTTAGTGCACACATGTAGTCCCAGCTAGTAGAGAGGCTGAGGCATGCGAACTGTATGAGCACATGAATTCAAGCCTGGGCAACATGGTGAGAATCTGTTCCTATATCGATTCATAAAACCAACATGGTACTGACAGGAAAAAGCCTGATGATCAGTAGAGCAAATTAGAAGATACAGAAACACTCAGTCACCTTATCTTTGACAAAGGGGCCAAAGATGTTCAATGGAAGAAAGATACACTCACTAAGAAATCGTACTGGAAAAACTGGATTTCTACATGCTAAAGACTGAAACTAGCCCCATGTCTATCACCGTCCAATAAACTAAAGTCAAAATAGGTCAAAGATCTTAATATGATAACAGAAAAACTAAATCTACTGGAAGATAAACTAGGTAGAAATCTTCAAGACATTGGTGTAGGCAGAGATTTCATGAAAAAAACATATTTCATGGGAAATAAATCAAAGAATCAACAACTAGCATCTCATACTATTAAAATGTTTTTTCACAACAAAAGAAATCACAAACAGAATGAAAGACAACCCACAGAGAACTAATTTCAGCCAATTGTGCCTCAAAGGACTTTTCTCTAGAACATATAAATAATTAAAAAAAAAAGACCCAAAATTCAAACACCCAATCCAAAAGTGGGCATCTGAGATAAATAAGAACTTCTCAGATGACATACAAATGGCAAATAAATGTATGAAAAATTTTTCAACATCATTGGTTATTCAATAGGTGCAAATTAAACAACACTGAAATGCCACCTCACTCCAGAAACAATGACTAGCATCAAGAAATCAACCAATACCAAAAGCTGGAAGAGCTTTGGGGGAGAAGGAACCCTTCTCCATTGTTTTTGGGAATGTAGACTGGTGCAACTACTGTGGACATCAGTGTGGAGATTCATCAAAAAAACTAGGAATTATGGTCCCATTCAATCCAGATATTCCCCTTTAAGGCATATTCACAGAAGTAATAAAAAAAACAGAGATATAAGTGCACCCATGATTATAGCAGCACAATTTTTAATTGCTAAATCTTGGAAACAAATGCCAATCAACCAAGGAATGGATAAAAAAAAAAGTGGTCCTCCAAAGAATAGAGTACTATTCAGCCATAAAAATAGATAAACTTTAAACTATTATAAATGAAAAGATACAACTTGTGACCATATTCATAGGTGAATTAAATCACACTTATATGTGTAAGCATTATAGTGTCTAGCTGGCATAACAAACAAAGAGTACATAAGATCCAAAGTGTACAACAGATATTGTGAAATGGGAAGAAATTGTTCAAAAGGAAAGAAGAACTGAGATGCAGGAAAAGGAAAAGAAAAGAAAGAAAAAGTGAAACATAGTTATGCTACTAGTTTCTCTGAGTTTTTTGAAAAGAAATGTTTGTGCTGATTTTGTTTGGAGAATTTTCTATACCCATATCTTTTTCTCTGAGTAAATAGTTTGAAGTTAACAATACATAGTGTATTAACCATTGTTATTCTATTTTGTTTTTCAACATTGTTTTATTTTTTCCATAAAATAAAAAAAGGAAAAAGAAAAAGAGAACTCAAAGCTTTACTCTCTTTAATAATCAACATTAATTTACTCATGAGGGCTCAACCCTCATGGCCTGATCACCTTCCAGTGGACCCAGCTTTCACCATTATTGCATTGGGAACTGAGCTTCCAACACATGCTCCTTTGGAGGCATACGTTTAGAATACCAGCATATAAGCTATCCTGTAGGCATAAAAGCTATCGTGTTGGATTCCTGAAGTGAATACACCATAAATTAAAGTTAGAAGCTTTTTATACCTTCATCTCAAAATTCTAGCAAATGGTATCTTTGACATAATATTGCCCATAGACAAAGATAGAAAATATTCATTGTGTTCTATCTGCTCAATATGCATCAGGTGACAGTCAAAATGTCCTATACCAGATTGTGAGTTAGTATTGAAGATGAAGTGTGTGCGATTGAAGATACTTAGGAAAAAGACACCTCTCTAAGCACATGTGATCTGGAATCAGCTTTACTTAAAGTCACTTCTTTGGAAGATAGCACCCTTACCCTCAAAGTAACATTAACTTTTATTTCATAGGCACTTGAGTTCTATTATCTATTCAGATAGGTTTATTAAGTATACTTAGTTTGGGTTTTATCATTTTGAAAGTGAAAATTATAGTGACACATATTTTAAATAGTTGTTTTATTAATTAGATTATATTAGTGAACATGAACTCTTAGAATAAGTCCTGAGACATAGTATATACAGTTCTTGTCACCCCTATTTACTAAAGGAAAAACTTGAATCAGGCAGTAAATTGGTGTGGGGAGCAGGTGAAGCTGAAAGTTGACCACAAGTGCAAGGCTGGGGCATGGCTTTCCCAAGAACAAAGAATGCCCAGGGCAAGCCATGGGAAGAAGCCACTTCACCCCAGAGGCCAGCTAGCCTCAAGACCACCTGAACAGTGGGGTTGCTAGGACAACAGTGTATAAAGTGACATTAAGTTGCTAAAATGTATAAATAAGTGTCCCTGCTGTGAGTGGCTAGTTCCTTTCCTCCTATCCAGATAGTAAGAGCTCCACCTGACCCCAGCTTTGTCTCTTCTTTATTTGCTCATCCTCTCATTCTCCTTCACTCAATGAATCTCGACTGCTACATGGGTTATGACATATGACACAAGATGATGATGGAACACTTCTCATTTACATGCAACTAGGGGGAGATGTGCACTGATATAGATCAATATTCATCATTGGAGTGTACCAATATTGGCTTCATCAGGTTTAAAGATTGGGACATTGAAACAAACCTTATTCTCTCAGGGCTGTGAGAAAGGGCTGTGAGAAAGCCCTTCTCCAAAGAAAAAAAAGAAAGATGTACTGATTTCATTAGTGGTGTAATTATGGGACAAACAAATTCTAAAGAAACACAGATGAACATAGAAGTGCTTGTTGTATGCTTGATTCCAATATTTACATTTCTTTTGTGGATTTTAATTACAAAGTAACAATGATTATAAGCTTGTTGAAATAGCCACAAGGAAATTGGCACAGAGCAATATTTTAAAATCAAGTCTAGAACAAGAAAAAGATGGCAGAATAATAAAAACCTGATAGAGTTTAAGCTCTCTGTCTTTACTCAATTAGGAAAAAGGGGATGGTGATAACTCTTACTCACAAGAGGAAAGCTTTGCTGTGAATTGCATTTTACAATGCCTGATAGTCTTAACTACAAGTGGTGATTTCTATCCTTTATGTTCACAAAAACTTTCTACGTTACCAGCTACCACCCTCTATGGTCCTGCTGTCCCATTTTCCTGGGGTTTTATAAAGCTCCTAACACAACAGATTATGGCCCCAGGTGATAAGAAAGAAATAGCTAAAGCGTGTTTAAATTTGGGGTAATTTGTGGTAGATAGGAAAATTTTTGAATTGTGCACAGATCAGGCCTTTTGCAATGCTGCTCAGAACTTAGCTAGTACAAAATGTATAATAATCTGAGTGGGAGCCTTTGCTGCTACAGACAGTCAATTTGCTTCTGACATGCAAATATCCGATCAAAGAATAACAGCCACAAAGGCATGGAGGGGACTTCCTTCACCAGGTCAAACATCCATTGATTTGACTTCTAGTCATCAGGGGTCTGAATAAACCACTTTAGGAGTCTACAGTTTGCTTATTACAAGCTAGTGAGAAAATTATATGTGAAATAGGTTAACAAGTTAACAGTTAAACTATCGGCTTTTAAAAATGCAAATTAAAGGTGTAAGGCACTAAGAACTTCTCTGGGATGGCCTTATCTGGCCTGGCTTGGTAAGGCAGGACCTGCAACATGAAGATGACATTTGCAGCCCTGTCTCCCACATGATATGAAATAAACTCTATTGGGATATGCCAAGCCTTTTAATGGCTGACCCACTGGTGGTGCTACAGCACTTGGCCAGTACAAAACACAATTGTAATAGGGACCTTAACACCCCACTGTCACAGAGAGATAGAACAACTAGACAAAAAAACAAACAAGAAATAAAAGAACTGAATCATACCTGTGAGCAAATGGGCTTAGTGGATGTTTAAAGAATGTTCCACAAACCACATCAAAATATATATTCTTCTCAGCTAAACATGGGAAATTCTCCAAAATAGGCCATATATTAACCCATAAAATATTCTTAAGTAAATGCAAAAGGATTGAAATTATCCCATGCATAATATATGACCACAGCAAACTGAAATTGGAAAACAATGGCAAAATAAATGGCAAAATCTGCATAAATACATGGAAATTAAATTAAAAACTTCTGAACAATCAGTGGGTTACAGGTGAAATAAAACAAGAAAAAATACTTAAAATTCAATGAAAATACAAATACAACATACTGTAACCTGTGGGATGCAATGAAAGCAGTTCTAAGAAGGAAATACATAGCAATAAATTGTCACATAAAAATGGAATGAGCACAATTATACAAACTAATACTACATCGCAAGATTTAGAAAAAGAACAGCAAGTCAAGGCCAAAGCTCATAGAAGAGAGGAAATGATAAATATCAGAGGAGAAATTAATGCAATTGAAAGTAAAAAAGAATACAAAGAATTAATGAATCAAAGAGCTGGTTTTTTGACAGAATAAAAAAATTGATAAACCTCTCATAAACTTTATCAAGAAAATAAAGAAAAAACTAATTCATGCAATAAGGACTGAAAATAAGGAAATTACTACCCATCCCATGGGAATTCAAAAGATAATGAACACCTATTTTGAAAATCAAATAGGGTGGAAAACACAGAGGAAATGGACAGTTTTTTTGGGAAACCCTGCATTTGGTCATCATCTTATGTTAATAAGACAACAGGCATCTTAATGTTAAATTTCTATTTAGTAGTTAAGTTTCTATCTTTCCTCACCTAGCCTATCACATCTCCCTGTGGTTCGGCCTTTACAGTGATTTATGGGCCCGTGTGCAGGAGAATCAAGTTACTCTATAGCCCCCAGCCTCATTAGAACTTCCTGCTGTTGCTAAATTACCTACTGATGTGTCAAAATCCAGCCCCTTCCCCAATAACCTATATATATTCGTTACTCTTTCTTTGAATAAATGAGACTTGGTCAGAATCTTGTCTTGTCTCCATTCTTCGCGTCTCTTGTCTCTGTGGACTTACCTTCAAGCCAGAAACATATGAACTACCAACGCTCAATCAAGATACAGCAATTTTGAATAACATAATATCAGCTAACAAAATTGAAAACATGATTTAAAACTTACTACAAAGAAAAGTTCAGGTCCTGATCTACTCAGGCTGAATTTGATTAGAAATTGAAAGAAGATTCGATGCCAATACTTCTGAAACTTCAATGAAATTGAAAGAGTATCAATATTCCCTAACTCCTTCCTGGAGGCAAGTATCACTGTTACCAAAACCAGAGGAAGACCCAACCAAATAGGAGAGCTATAGGCCAGCCTCACTAATGAACACTGACACAAATATTCTCAACATAATCCTGGCAAATAGAATGCAGTAAATCAGCAAGAAGATTATACATCACAATGAAGTGGGATTTATTCCAGGTATGCAAGGATGGTTTCACATACACACATCAATAAATGTGGTACCTCACATCAATAGATCCAAAAATAAAAATCACACAATCATCTCAATAGATGCAGAAAAATCTTTTGAGTAAGTCCAAGATGTGTTCATCATAAAAAAAAACCCTATAAAAACTCAGAATAGATGGTATTTACCTCAATCTCATAATGGTCATTGATGATAAACCAACAGCCAACATTTTAATAAATGGACAAAAACTGGAAGCTTTCACTTTAAGTAAGGAATAAGACAAGAGTGTCCACTATCATCATTCCTATTCAATATTTCTGTAAATATTAGCCAGAGCAATTAAACAACAGAAAGAAATAAAAGGAATGAAATAGGAAAAGAAGAAGTTAAATTACCATTATTTGCAAATGATGTGATACTTTACATAAAAGGCCCCAACACTCAATTAAAAGACAACTAGTGGCAATAAATAAACCTAGCAGCACAGCTGGATACAAAGTCAACACTCAAAAGTCACTAGCATTTCTGTAGAGAAACAAAAAGCTCCATGAGAGAGCTTTTTGGAAATACCGCCTTTCACAATAGCATCTAAAAAGATTAAATACTTTGCAAGCAACCTAACCAAGAATGTAAAATAGCTATATGCTGAAAATTATACTACTCCTAAAAGGGAGATTGAAGAGGATATTAGAAAATGGAAGGATATTCCTCACTCTTGGCTAGGAAGAATTAACATTGTGAAAATGGCCATAACTGTTCCCAAACTGTTATACAGATTTAATGCAATTCCAATCAAAATACCATTAACATACCTTAAAGTTCTAGAGAAAATATTCCTAAAATTCACTTGGAAACAGAAGAAATCTAGAATAGCAAAGGTAATTCTGGGCAACAAGGACAAGACAGGAGGTTTCTCAATTCCAGACTTTAAACTATACCATAAAGCCACAGTGATAAAATCAGCATGATACTGCTAAAGACATAGACCTAAGGATCATTAGGACAGATTAGAAGATGCAAATACAACTACAAATACACTCAGCCACGTTATATTTGACAAAGGGGCTAAACATGTTCCCTGGATAGTCTCTATAATAAATGGTGTTGGAAAAATTGGCTTCCCACATGCCAAAGACTGAAACTAGACCCATGCCTGTTAACATGCACTAAATGAAAGTGAAAATGGATCAAGGACCTAAATATTAAAAGAGAAACACTGAATCTACTGAAAGACAAGGTAGGTTGAAATATTGGAGACATAGGGATAGGCAGAGAAGCCATGAACAAAACACAAGCCACATGGGAAATACTCAAGACTCAACAACTGGGATCTCATATTAATAAAATGATTTGTACTTCAAAGCAAATTACTAACAAAGTGAAAAGAAAACCCACATAAATGGGAAACAATTTTTGTTGACAATCCCTCAGACAAAGGACTTATATCCAGAACATACAAAGAAATGAAAAACATCATGCCACCTAAATTCAAAGACCCTCACCAAAAAGAGGCATCTTAGATAAATATACATTTCTCAAATGAAGACATACAAGTGGCAAATAAATATACAAAGAAATGTTCGACATCACTGGTCATTATAGAAATGCAAATTAAAACAGCATTGAAATTTCATCTCACTCCAAAAAGAATGGTTGCCATCAAGAAATCAACTGATAACAAATGTTGGCGAGGCTGCAGGAAAAAAGTAACACTTCTCCACTATTGGTGGAAGTGCAGACTGGTGTGGCCACTATGGAAATCAATATGGAGATTTCTGCACAAACTAGGATTGGAAGTTCCATTCAATCCAGCTTTTCTCCTCCTGACTATTTTTTCAGAAAAACTGAAAAGGTCATGTTCCAGTAACATATGTGCATCCATGTTTATAGCAGCACAATTTGTAAATAGGCAAAATGTCCATCAACTGCAGAGTGGATCAAAAAGATGTGATATTTTATACAATGGAATATTATTCAGCTATTAAAAAGATGTCCTTGAGGTCTTTATAGGTAAATAGAGGCAACCTGAGACTATCCTCCTTAGTGAAATAAACAAGAGTCACATTAGGAAATATAATGTTCTCTCTAGTTTAAAAAATAATAAAAACTGAAAGAGTAATGAGATCCAAAATGTATAATACATATTATAAAATTGAAAGTGAAGGAAAGTGTTCTAAATGATGCAACTGTATGCATAAGTATGTAAGATAGATGACCACACTACTAAATATTTGTTGGATTATTGAACAGAATGGTTTACACTGTCATTGTTTGAATGTCTATCTACTTTATATACTTTGAGTTTGTAACTTGAACAAGCATTACTAAGATGACAAAAAGTAACATATCAATTAGCATTTTCTTTCTGTTAATTTTGTTTGAATTCAGACTTCTGGGAGAACATGGTGGACAAATAACAGCAGCCATTGAGATTACCAGTTTAGAATCCAGGAGCGGTGCCGGGTAAGGAGTCCTATGCAAGGGGAGATGTATGCTGCTGACCCAGGAATGAACTAAGCTGAGAGAAACCATCTGGAAATGCAATCCTGATGGTATAACAGGAACAGATAAAATCTCAGTGCGAAAGCTGGATCCCACACCATTGGAAGCCACAATTTGAATTTCCTGCTGCCTATACAATGTCCCAATCCGCACGGCAGGGAGAGAGATCTGCGAAAGCTCTGAGAGCTGGAATCAGCGAACTAAATGGCATTGAGAGCGGGACTGGCAGGGAGCCCTGCATTGACCTGCGGTGAGTGAGAGAAATGGGTCCCTTTCATAGACTAGGAGGCTCCAACAGAGGACATTCTGGGAATGAGCAGACTAGCCGGAACAGGGTCCTACAGTGACTTTAGTCACATATGCCCCTCTCAAGCGGAAGGGGTGGGGAACGCTTGGCCTGGTGACGCTGCAGACTAAGATCCAGTACGCTAGCCCAAATCAGGTCCCTGCGCCTGGCGGTGCATCCTAGCAGTGAAGCATTCAGTAGGTTGACCTGGAGGGGTGGGCCCAGCAGAGGCTGCCCAGGTCTGTGTCTCCCTAGTACACTGCAGTGGGTGGGCTAGCCGGTGAATTCAAAGAAACTGTAACAGACAAAGAAAAAAAAAAAAAAAAAAACTGGGCCTCCTACATATGCTTGTATGGAACGAACAAAAAGTACCGAAAAGGGAGCAACAAGAAAGGGTCCTCAGTCCCCAATCCTGAGAACACTGATGCAGGAAAGGTAAATGCAAAAGAGAATGAAGACAGAAAACATGCAATATCAGACACGGCACCTATAGACATAAAGCGGTATCTCTGGAGCCTCATAGACGAGTTCAAAAATGAAGTATTTAATGAAATAAAGCAAGAAATAAGTAGAATAGTTAGAGAAATGCTAAGCACCACCCAAGAAAAAATAAATGGTAGCATGGAAGAACAAAAAAAAAGGGGGGGGGGGGAGAATTGTTTGATGGAGAAAATAGAGAAAACATAGAATACATGAAGCAGGTTCAAAGAGATTACCAGGAAACTAAAAACTCTATTGAAAGCTGGCAAAAGAGCTTGAAAGAAACTAAGGATAGATTATCAGGACTGGAGGTCAGATTTGTAAGGTGGGAGCATGAAATGAAAAACTTCTTAAAAATAACAAGAAAACAAACAGCAATAATACAAAGACTAGAAGATGATAAGAGGATCTATAACTTAAGAATTAAGAACATAAAAGAAGTAGGGACTCAAACAAATGAAATAAAAAAGCTATTCACAGAAATAATCCAGGAGAATTTCCCTAATTTAGCAAAAGGTAAAGATACTCAGATGTATGAGGCATACAGGACCCCAGCCACCTACAATCCAAACAGAGCTACACCCAGGCATAATAATCAAAATTCCAGAAATCCAATATAAGAACAGAATATTAAAAGCCATCAAAGACAAGAAACAGATCACTTACAAGGGAACACCCATCCGAATTACAGCAGACGTCTCAGCACAAACCATCAAATCACGAAGAGCATGGGGTGAAATAATTCAAGCTTTGAAAGATAATAACCTCCAGCCAAGATTGATATATCCTGCACAACTGTCCCTAGAAATTGATGGAAAAACAAGGTGCTTCTAGGATAAAGAGGAACTAGGGGAATTTGCAGCCACCAATTCAACTCTTCAGAGATTACTGCAGGATATTCTAAAAATGAAAAATACCAAGATTCCAGAAACAGTGGCAGAGAGGCCACAATGAATGGAGCAGAAAGTGAAATGAAGAGGACAAACAGACAACTAATGACAGAAAAAGAGCTCAACAGAAATGAGGCAGAGAAGGTTGGATGGTAGGAACAGCCATTTTGGAGAAAACAAGACATCATAATAGGTAGTGCTGATTTAATATCCTCTTGTTTTGAAGTCCAATCAAGCTTTCGTTCTTCTGTCTCCATCGGTTTTAACGTGTTATATCTTATTGGATTTTATTATATGTGATAATATAAACAAAAACTTTTATACACAAGGAGATTATACAGAAACCATTGTTCATTTTCTGTTAGTTGATTCTAAATACCCTGTAATACTGTCATTCTCTTGAACGGTTTTACATTGTCTTGATATGTTTGATGCTACAGTATACGAAGTTATACCCAAAGATTTTAAGGGAAGAGACACTATGGTAACTACTATTATGTCGAGATTATCTTGTGGTGAAACACTATTTTGCTTAAATGACTATGTTTTGACCTGCGCTGTTTGGTTGTTATGCCCTCTTTTTTATCTCAATCTCCTTTTTATTATCTAGTTTTTCATTTTTATCCTTTTAATTAAGGGAAAAATAAATAAAAAATAGCAGGATATATTATAGTAACCCACTTTGATTTCCTATTAACTTGATTTGAAACTCTGTATTGCTCTCCCCATCTTGTTTTGACTGATTTTCATCTATTGTGTTATGCTTGATAGTTCCAAGTTTGAAAGTATAGGCAACAACTATGAAGACAATAAGATTCATTGTGACGCCCATTCTGGTTGACTATTATCTTCTTTTGAAGTTCCCTAATGTCTCCAATGTTTTGGTTTTATTGGTCTTATTCTTTAGTGTTTTGCACAATTTTATTATAACTGATGATATAGGCAATTCTTTTTAAGATAATAATAGGCATTATGGTAACCATTGTTGATCATCTTGTTTTGTTTTTACATTATGTATTATGTCCATCCTTTTGATTTGACTGACTCTGTCCTGGTATGTCACATTTGGTTTTACTTTCTTCAAAAAAAAAAAAAGGTAATAAGAACTGTGGGAGCAATAAAACCCAAAATGTGTAGTTGTCATTGTACAAAAGAAAGGAAAAGAAAGTTCTCTAAAAGATATAACTGCATATATATTTAAGTGTATAAGATAGATAACCATATTACTGAGTTTTGTTGGATCATTGAAAAAAACTGTTTGCAGTCTCACTGTTTGAAAGTCCCTTCTATATACTTTAATTTTGTAACTTCAACAACTATTTCTAAGATGACAATATGTATTTAACTAGTGATTTCCTACTGTTTATTTTTTCTGAAATTCTGTATAACTTGTATCCTTTTTCTGTTTTTTTTTCTTTTTTCTCCTTAAATAAAATTAAAAGTAAATTTTGTTTGAATTCTATTTTAGTCTACCTTTTTATTCTATTTTGTTTTTCTTTCTCTTAAAATCATTAAAAATTTTAAAAAAATAAAAATTTAAAAAAAATTGAGCACCCACAATTTAAATTTCAAAAACAAATGTGAGTTCACCTCATAACAGATTTCACTTGACAGTATATACAATTTAAATTTTTTTTCAATTCTAATAAAGATGAAACTACCACTTCTAAAAGGTGATACAAGCAGATAAAGACTAAACATATTCCTTTGGATGGATCTTTATACAGGACAATAAAAGCACTAAGTCCAGTGCCAATTTGAAGTCAATGATATATTTATTTTTTAGGAAATGCTAAGTAGTGTATTTGGGTGATAAAGCATTCTGTCCAGCTGTATCATGGACTCAAACCCAGAGAAGGAGTTGACTCTACCTCTCAAGAAGCTGATGTTCAGCACTACAATTTTGATGCTTCAGAGACCATTTCACAACTGATAGAAAAGAATGAAGCTAAAACCAACCTCAGTTGACCCAGGATGCCCAGAAGATGGTAAGAAAAAGCAAAACCAATAATCTAAATAGTTGGTAAGGGTATATAGAGATAATCAAGCTGAAAGTTACATGTATGAGAGAGACATTGATGTTAGTAGTATTCTTAAGATAAAATAAAAAATAAATGTTAATTGTAGATAAGATTTTGTCTTTTCCAAATTCTTTTTACAAATGATCTCTATTAATGAACCTACAACAATTCCAATTGTAAATTTATAGTTATCAAACTTAAAGCTGTAAGTTATTATACTGCAATTTGGTTAAAAAGTATATTTGAGAGCATTGATTATTTCAGATGTCTGTGCACCTGTTTGTACATTTATAAGTGGTTGTTGGGAGTCAGTTGAGCTAATGATCACTCACACACATGGAACCAAAAGAACAAATGCCCATACAGGAGCACATAAAGTGGCATGGAGCATCTGAGAAACATGCTGAGGACATGGCTGCTGGGGGTGAATACTTGTTCCGGCCCCGAGAACACATGGTGTAAAAATCCAGCTAGTTCAGCAAAGGTGCATGAAACAAGTTTATAAATCGCCTCCAGGAAATTTAGAGAGTTTTTTCAGACACCTACAAGATGTGTGCTTGTTTCTCTCTCTCTATTTCAATCTATACAGAACTTCTACCCATTTTTTTATTTTAAAAAGATTAAGATAAAAAAGGACATAACAAAACAGATCAGAACAGAACAACTTAAGCAACATAGTGTTTCACCACAAGACAACACAACATAACAGTAGCTACCATAGTTACTTTTTCCTTGAAATATTTGAGTATACCTTCACACACTATAGTATCAAATATAACAAAATAGTATAAAACCATTCAAGAGAATCAAAGTATTACAGGGCATTCAGAACCACCTAACAAAATGAACAATGGTTACTATATTATCTCCTTGCCCATAAGATATTTTGTTTATACACCCACACATAGTAAAATCCAATAAAATACAACATGATAAGACTGATGGACACAAAAGAACAAAAGCTTGATGGGACTTCAAAAAAAGATGATATTAAATCATCACTAGCTATTATAATGTCTTGTTTTCTTCAAAATAGCTGTTCATATCATGACAGAAAATAAAATCAAACAACCCAGAATAAAACAATTCCAACTAATGAATGAAAACATTATAAGGCTTCAAAATAATATAATGGGGAATCATGATTACCATATACTTTTATGTATTGTTACCATTTCTTACACTAGGAATACTGTATGGTATTTATACATGTGAGTTTGATTTATTTCACTTATGAGTATGGTATCAAGCTGCATTCGTTTATTTATAAATATATGTGATCATTTTATATAGCTGAGTAGTACTCCATTGTATAAAAACACCACAACATTTTTATCCATTCCTCAGTTGATGGAAACTTAGGTTGTTTCCAAGATCTAGCTATTACAATTTGTACTGCTATAAACATGAGTACACATATAGCACTGTGGTATAATGCTTCCAGTTCTTTTGGGAATATGCCTAGAAGTGGAATAGCTGGGTCAAATGGATCTTCCAGTCCCAGCTTTCTGAGAAATCTCCAGACTGACTTCCACAATGGTTGCACCAGTCTACACTCCCTCCAACAGTGCAGGACAGTTCCTTTTTCCCCACAGCCTCTCCAGCATTTGTTGTTGGTAGTTTTCTTGATCCTGGCCATTCTTTCTGGAGTGAGATGGAATCTCAATGTGGTCAGAACTTCTACCCATGTTTGTCCATTTGTCTGTTATGTGAACAGCTGTTTGATTTTATTTTATTTCATTTTTAGCTCCACATCTTTTTTCGCTTTTTCTTTTGCAATTTTGTGTCATATGTTCAAAGTTTAATTTAAGTCATGCTGAGTTAAAAATCATGCTTGCACCTAGATTCTCAGCTAGTCAAAATGATGTCTAAATTGGTTATGTGAATGTAACATGTATTATTGTTTATTATGACTTGCGAACCTCTCATTGTTCATAAATAATGTGTTCAATGTTATATTGGCTTTTTCATAAGTCATCAAAAAATTATTGTTAAGATAATTATATAACCCCTTAGGGTAAGCATAGATTGGACAGGACTCCAATTAATGAATAATAAAGCATATGCCTAGTAACATTTAACCAGTTCTTGTTCAGTGTTCAAAGGCCCCATTGACCTTCATAGGTTTATGAGACACACCTCAACTAAAGTCATAAAAATACATTATTGTAGTATGTTCACCTTGGTCACCTTCAAAACATCAAATTTCCTGGGCTATAAGAGTTTTTATTTATATACTTCCATATCAAATTTTGATATGGCTATGACAAATTGTTATTGTCAATTTCATGATGTATTAAATGTATTTATGCCTCCAGATATAAAGGTCATTCAAAATGTAGAAGAAAAATTATTTATGATGATGAAACTTTGTTTCAAGAAAAAAAAGACTTTTGTTTCAGTGTCAGACCTCTGCCTTGAACAAAATTTATGAGATGCACATTTCACCAAAGGTCATCATGTTAAGTTAAAGCTTCTTATGTATTACATAGGGAGGATTGACCAAAAGGGGGGATCTTATGTAAAAATGCAAATTCAAGTGTGTTATGAAATTTTATCATGATTGTCAAGCTATAATATTAGGTATGGTTTTGATTTTTAATTTTCTGTGTAAAATATATAATAGTTTGTTAATATTCTATCTGTGTTCAAATGGTAAAACATCCATGGTTAGAAAATAATGGTTATATTTTATGTTCTAAATTGCTTGATGTTTAGATAAGATAGTAATGTTAAGCTTACTGTCTCTACTTCACTGTACTGTTATCAGTCTTTTCTTCTGGGTGTTCAACAATTGAGGTTTAGAGACCAAAATTAGAGGCACAGGTGGATTAAAAGGTTACCCAGTATTTTGGCTCTTACCCTCGGAGGTCAATGAAGACTCAGGATATTAGAGGACCTCTGCTTTATCATACTGTATTCAGTGTGTCCCTGGTCTTCTGATCAATGAGGTTGTGAGAGCACAGAGTAAAATGATCATTGGTGTGTGGTGTGCCTACGGAGAATCACCAAGAGAAAAAGATCTCTCAAGTTTTCATGGAAAGCAACTTGGTCAAGCAGTGGCCATGACTCATCCAGATGGTTGACACTGACAGAAGTCCTAAGAGATATTATGCATGGTTACAAGGTAATTCCTGAGGACACTTATCTGACCTTGATAGATAGCAAGAAACTGATTGTATTTGATATAAGTCTCACCTTAACTTGGTCTTGGACATACAACAAAGAATTATAACCACAAAATACATAATACAATGCCATAATGTTAGCTATAAAAGAAGCTCAAATTACAAACACCTTCTGACAATTGCTAGCTACACTAGTAACTGATTACTCTTACAGATTAATGAACTGCAGAGGGTTTAAACTGCAGAATTCAGGGACTTAAAATTCTTGGACTGTATTTAAAATGTAAAAGATTCACAATAAAATATCTTCTACAGAGTACTCCAAACACAGTACCTACAGCTTCAATTAATCACCCATTTGTGCAGCAACAAAACAAAAGAAAGGGATATGTTGGGAACCATTGAATCTGGAAATTGACTACAAGTGCAAGGCTGGGACATGACTTTCCCAAAAACAAAGAGTTCCCAGGGCAAAGCAAGTGAAGAAGGCACTTCAGCCCAGAGACTACCTAGCCCCAAGACCATCTGAACAGTGGGGCGTGAGGACAACAGTGTGTCATGTGATATTAAGTTACTAAAATTTATAAATAAATGCCCCTGCAGTGAGGGAAAGTTCCTTTCCTCTCATCCAGAGAGTAAGAGCTCCACCTGACTCTACTTTTGTCTCTTCTGTATTTTCTCATCCTTTTACAGTTATTCACCCATGGAACTTCAGGGTTAGAATGGGTTTCAAACTGGAAAATGTTAGCCCTAGTGCTTATTGACCCAGTTGTAACTCCATAAGACTCTAGGAAGCTGGGGCTATCATACTGGATGAGCGTAGATCTCGGTCTTGCTGGTCTTGTTGCATTTTGTCATAGGCCTTCTCCAAAGCAAGTTCTGAAATCTCCATTAAGGAAGAACAATACCCAACAACTTTAGGCTCTTGAGGCAAAAAATATGAACTGATCCAGGGTATTCTCCTAAATTTAGTCAATATTCTTGTTTTTCCCCTCTTCTATGTTAATTTATGCTGTTTTCTCCCTTTTCCTTCTCTCTTGATTTACTTTCTTGTGACCATAGAGCAGCTTTTTATGGAAACATAAAGCAGCTTTTAATGGTATTAACACTTGGTAATGTAAACCCCCTCTTTGACTTCTCAGCTAGAAATGTAAAAAAATGTACTGCCTCACTATGTCCTTCCCCATAAGTAATTGGAACAATTTGGTCATTTAGGACCTGGGAAATTTTGCTAAGAACCCTCTAAGATTTTACCTATACCCATCTTTCAGAAGAAATATTTCATTATATTTGATTCTTGAGTGAGGGTGTGGAACAATGAATGAGACTATGGCATCAAGTCTGCCTAGAGCTGAGCCTGGTAATTATATTGAATATGTTCTTGAAGAGCTCATTAGGAGTCCTTGAGCAACTAGAAGATATAGGAATCAAACTCTGATGGTAAACCTCTCCTATCGACCTTTTCTGTTTGATTCAATGTCTGCTTGTTTTATGCATGGAGTCAAACGTAGAACCTTCACACTGAGCTACATCCTTTGCACTTTGATTTTTCCCCTGATTTTTTAAAAAGAAAAAAGTAAAAAACTTCAATGATACAGAATTTCAAAACATATAGGAAATTAACAATATTAATAATATATATTATTTTCAAAATATTTATTCATATTACAAGATATACATAATAGATCAAACTAGATAAGCACAAACTATTTTTCAAAGTACTAAAGAAATCAGTTGTATAACTATCCTAGCTATCTTTTGCATATATATTTTCTTTCTTATATACATTTTTTTCTTTGTCTTCTGTTGGGAGCCTGCCATATTACCCATGAGAATATAGCCACAAGATGGCATCCACCTACCACCTCGCTGCTCCCCCGCCCATTGTGTGCCCAAGATGGCGCACACATCCTGCTTCCTGGTTCTTGCTCGGCTTACTGTCCCCGCCATATATGGTAATGATTGATTGCTTCCTTGTTGCCGCCCAATCGCCTGTCCCCACGTGTAATCCCATGATTGGATAACATTAGCTATATAAGCCCAAGTATAGGAAGTGCCCGACGCACAACACGTAGGAAGCCGTCAAGGACGGACGTGTATTGAGGTTGTAGCCCAGTCAATAAAGGAGCCTGCAGAGACAAAGTGTTCGTGTGCCTCATTCTGCGGGACAGACGCGGCGCCGGACAGTCTTCCCTACATGTCTCCTTTTGTCAAATTTCATTCTATTCATCTTTGTGTACTTTATTTCATTTTGTTTTGTTTTGCTTTGTTTAGACAAGATCTCAACAAGTCACTAACCCAATGTGGGCTTAAACTTGCCATCCTCCTCCTCCCATAAACATAGGATTACAGAGATGCATCATCATATCCAGGTCACTGTTTTTTCATTCTTTGCTGTTTCAGCCACATCTAAAGAAAAATTTAGGGCTCTGTACCTAAAAATTACCCAACAATTTTGCTCCACAGGGCTTCATGGTTCTGGTGATACAAGAGTAAACTTTATTTTCAGCACAGACTCAACAATTGCAATGATCACTTGACCTGAGAATAATTCAAACTGCACCAAAAAATGTCACATTGCTTCACTGCACAAGGAAACAGCTGTTTATAGTTTTCATTTACATTTCACCTTGCAGTCATATTCAAGCCCATGAGAGCTTAATCAGGAGTAAAATCCAAAGTAATATACTTCTATGTTCAAAGTCATCACTTCTCTCAAATGGTTCCAGTGTTTTTAGCAGGAAAAGCAGGCACTTCTCTATTTCTTCCTTCTGATGTCATTTTCTGTAACATTCTTGGCTTCAAAATCAAGCAAGTATGTAATGTAAGAAAAGTGAACAAATAGATCAATTAGTATCTCACTCTGGTTACACTTTTATCTGATTAACTCTTTTTAATATTAGAAACATTTTATTAAATATAGGAAAAGAAACTGGCCCTGCAGAGCATGTTTAAACCAAGTAAAAGTAGGAAAAGGAGTACTCCCAACAGTGTGAGGGTGGATAAGCATACAAATGAGTACATAGTCACAAAAATCCTATCTGGATTGTTCTTTTTGCATTGCTCACTCCTCAGGATGACATCAGTTGTAGGCCATCTTATCAAAATCCTGATCAAGTTATTGTGAGAAATCCATGCTCAGGGATTTGGGAACTGTTCTGCACATATGTTACAGGATCTTGTCATACCTCCTTTTCAGCTAATTTTAGCTATGCTCTACCTTCCTACCTTATTTTCCCCTGAGACACATATCCCCACAATTCTACCTAGGGTGATGAGGGAATGGAGGTCTCTGTCTTCTGCTGGAAGAGCTAGTAGATCCTACATACTGGGAATTATGTGCTATCCTAGTACTTTGAGGTGTTGTGGCTCACTGCCTGAGTTGAAGAGAAAAATTGTTAGAAGACAATGAACAGCTAGGTATAGTGGAACTTGCCTATAATCCCAGCACTTTGGTGGCAGAGGTAGGAGGATCTCTGTGATTTTGAGGCCAGTCTGAATCACATAGTGAGACTTTGTCTCAAAAAAAAAAATAGAAAATGAGAAATGAATTACTGACCATTGAGTTGTCTGTTTGATTGGAGAAAAAAAGTTTATTATTATGTTGGGAAGGCAGAGCTCAAATATAAGAAGTAGGTAATATTTCCATGCTTCTTGTGAAACATGAAGTATGGCAAGGACAGAGGTTAAATTCTCAAGAGCCTGAGAGACATATCCTTAGCAACATTGCCCACATAAAGGATCTAATGGAAGCCTCAATACAGGTGCCCATTTAAGCTCTGTTGAATTAGGGTCATTACTCTCTGTACCTAACTGTACTCAGCACAACACTGGAGCCTGGTTTCTGAGGAGGAGCCTCCTGGAATTCTCAAGAATACTTTTGTTCTTAGTCCTGTGAAAATTCTAGTGACCATTTCCCAAGTAGGATTTTTATAATCTGTTACTGTATCTCTTGAGGGAGGACTAGAATGACTCCTCCAGAACTGGGTATAAAGCTAGGGTGCTGAGAGGCTGAAGAGCTGCCCTTCTTGCTTCCTTATAAGTCTTTTGATTCCCTAAGGATACTTTAGATGTGATTCTTTGGAATCCCTTGCAATGAATAATAGAGAGCTGCTTGGGAAGATACACTGCCTCTGAGAACTGCAAAATGTCCTGCATATGTGTTTATAGTTGATTGCATATCAGGTAGCAGCTCCTTTGAAGTTTGGTGCATGGACATGTAGCATCAGAAAAGCATATTTAGAGTCAGTATAGATAGATCAGTTTTTTGCCTTTTTAAAAATATCAATGACCAAGTAAAATCAGCTCTGCTTTTTGAGCAGAGGTCCCTGAGCGAAGTTGTTTGGCCTTCAAATGTCTCCAGTCTGTTTAAGTAGTTCAACATGGCTATGCTATATAGCTCAAGTGATTCAACTTGGAAATAGGGCCATCAAGTGACTCACAGTGGCTAAGATAGTCCCAGGGTTGAGACACACCATCCTGGTTTCATGGGAGTTTCAAAGCAATAGCTAAAGCCATTAAGTGGAAACATATGCCGAAAATGCATAACCTGCATTTTGTTGTTCTTCCTGTACAGTTACTTCCATCATAACCCTTCAGGACATTGGAGGGCCAGGTCACTGGTGTCCTGTCTGGTTTCATAAGTCTGGGAGATCACTTGTTCACAACACTGGCTAACTTCTACAAATGTATGCATTATAAAGATAGGGTTAAGAATAAATTGAGTATTTATAATAAACACAGGGGTGTCCAAGAACATGGCCTGATAGTTAGCAAGTGATTTCTTTGTTAACTAAAAGTAACCATTGGTCTCAGAATCATTTTGACCTGATAGGATTCAGGACTACTAATCGCTGTCATAAATCTTCCTTGGTCAGTATAACTGTATTTGAGATTTCCCTCAGGTAAGGTGGCTACCCAACAGCCACTCCATATAACTTTTTGAAAAGTTTGTCACTCAGTAGTCTTCCTCTCTGAGCCTTTGGGGCAAGACACCCAAAGCAATTTCTCTCTTTTCTGATATATAGAGGAAAGAGGTTTTTTTAAAAGTCAGGTTGCAATTTGAGAGTTGCCCCCAATCTTGCTAGCAAATCTAGGAAGGGAGTAGTAGCACACTGTGAGAAAATTAAAAATTGAGTTCGAAGAATTTGGTCTTTAAAGTGACATATCACAGCAGAAGTAAAGACTGTCCAACCCCTCTACCTCAAATATGGCTATAGATCCAGAGAAGGGTTTTCCAGAGAAGTAGGTCAAAATAGAACGCACTGAATTGGCTCATCTACAACATTCAGCACTACCCAGTGCTTCTCACAGGAAATGATAACACCCATGGCAAGGACATTGTAGGTTCCCTTGGGTCTCTTTAAAACAGTAAATGAGGAATTTGGTTGGAGTGCCCACTCTCTGGAAGCAAGCACATTCATACTTCTAGTGTCATCAGTCAGGAACATTGGCTGCCTCACACATACAGCAGGTCCAGGTAGTGGATTGGAACAGTTGCATGTCTGATGTCTTCTTGCAATCAATTATTCCTTGTATTTTCCTTTAGACAATTTGGGTGAGTTAAAATCATTGCCAATTTAAATAGTTATAATTCTAGCTTTTCTCTTTTGAACTCCCTCCAGTTCTTGATTGTTGAACACAGAAAAGACCATATCCAGCAATTGGGCCATAGGTGTCTGGCATCTCATCTGAATTTTTTTCATTAAACACATGGTGATATCCATATCTCCCTAAGAGATAGGCAGGAATCTAAGGACAGGATCATGAAAGATATTTTTCTTTCAATCAAGGGCCACTCTAAATGCAAGTTGCTAGACTTTTCCTGAGATAAATGGTCTCAAAACATGAAAATAAGAGATTTCATTCCATCTTTGATGTTTTAACCAAAAACAGTTCAACTAAAACGTCTTATAATTTAAACTGCCATCTCAAACCTGTTTCTCACCATTTCCCAGATTCTTTGAACCCAAATTATATTGCAATTGTAGATAAGGTATTCCATTTTTACAGTGATAGCATCAAACTTTTCCACTGATGAAGAACACAGTCTAGTAGTGAAGTTAGTAGATTCTGCAGGTCATGATTAATGAGATTTCCCATGGATAATCTTGGGGTTTATAGAGGGAGACAACTAAGTCTTTGGTCCTTAAAATGGCATCTGATGAAGGAGGAGCTCTGATTTGAGCGCACAAAACCTCACTTGTGAGACTAAAGTATTCACCAAATAGATATCTCTATAAAAAGCTAGAACAAACAGGTCTCAGGTCCTTAAGATGTTATATCACGCAGAAGAAGAGCTTATTTGAGCCCTCATAGCACCCTTGTGAAACTCAAATATTAGCACAAAACAAAAGCCTACAATGGGCTTTCTGTCTCGCTATGAGTGCACATTAATTTTTTAAGGGTAAGGGTGTTGAGCCACTTAATGGCTTTAGCTATTGCTTTGAAACTCCCATGAAACCAGGATGGTGTGTCTCAACTCTGAGACTATCTTAGCCACTGTGAGTCACTTGATGGCCCTATTTCCAAGTTGAATCACTTGAGCTACATAGCATAGCCATGTTGAACTACTTAAACAGACTGGAGACATTTGAAAAATAATACCACTAGTATATACTCCATAGTAAAAAACGTTTATATTTTGTTTAAAACTGTAGATATGGAAATCACTTTTTCTTTTTAAGAAAACAAAACTTAAAAACCCTAAGAATATTTCAAAGTCACTTGAGTTAAACTTTTCTAACTGTTCTGCTCAGGCTGACAGGCATATATTTGTAAATTACCTGCATTTTAATTTAAGAAATAAGGAAGATAAAGAAACATGATGGAACCCACATGGCTGGTCTAAAATGATGTCCAGTTATGTGACAAGAAAAAGATGGCAGCCACTTGTATGATGAAATAAGAAGGAGACCCTGAGAAAGAAATGGTGATCTAGGAGAAAAGTACAAAGAGATTCTAAGCATAAAAAGAGTAACCTGAAATAAGTGGCTACTCAAGCAGTCTATCAAGAAACCAAGATCTATTTTTCCCCTAAGAGTGAGAAAACTCAGCAAAGTATTACAGAGAACAGAAACATGAGCTCAAAAAAGGGATACTAAACTCCAGGTCACACCTGTGGTACATGAATGATCTTTTCTACAACTGGGTTAATAACTGACTTTCTGACTGTTTTTTACTGATGGGTATTCACAATGAGTGTTCAGAAATATGAAACAGAAGAAATGGGAGATAAAGTGGTCCTGTTGGCTTCCTACAGATGAAAGGAACACAGAGACTCTGAATTTTCCTTCCTGCTCCAACATGGTGGCAAAAGCTGGAACCAAGTCCTAAAGAGTGTAAGATGATTTTACTGCGTTCCCAAGCCTAAGTTTGAGAGACAAAGAAAGAAGAAATAAGGAAAGAAAGAAAAAAGTTTGTGAAATTTTAGAGATAAACAACAAAAAAAATGTTCCCAGAGGTCTATAACTATTCTCCTGATTGGCTAAGCCAAATATGTTACCAGGTTTTAGGGTGCTAAAATATCTTTCTGGAGGTAGTTTCTATATTATTTCTGTCCTGAGAAAAATAAGCAAAAATGTTAGCAAAATTTCAGTTAGGGCAGGAAAAGAAACAGAATCCTTTTAGAGCAAGGTCAAGTAAGTCAAAGAAGAAAAAGACATACACTACAGAATGAGGGTGGACTATTATGCAAGAGAGAATGGAGTAGCCTTGTCTGATTATCTTTGATGTTAATCAGCATCTTCTATAAAGGATGGGGTGTGTCGCAGGAAATAGGGTGTCACTTCTGTTGGGCATCACACATGCCTAGCAAAATCTAGAATACATAAAGAGATATAAAAATCTCTTTATAAAAATCTCTGTATGGAAATCTCTTAGTAGTATGACATATACGACAGCATCTTACTTCCACAGAAAATACATTATTGCGAAGTAAAGAAAGAACTTAGAGTAAAAAGTAATTATAGGTTGATTTCAGAATTGCAAATGGTTTTTCATTTGTTTTGGAAATTATCCTTTAGTTTCCAAATTTCTTTAGGTAAAGATATCAAGTCCATAGTGTCAGTTAAATAGAAGAACAAAATCTCAAATGAAAGATTATCAGTATTGCTGAGGTAAAGTTCAATATAGCAACTAATAGGCAAATTGACTCAGTCAATTTGTGCCACAAACATACCCAGTACTACTCTATTATTTGATTTAGCTTTACTATAATAAAATACTTAAAGCACACTACTTTACAAAAAGGTTCATTTTGCCTCACAGTTCTAAAAGCAAAAGTTCAAAGAATAGCATCTTAGCCTTCTTGCTGGGAGACTCCTAAAAGAGAACAGAATATTATTTGTCAAGAAATCGCAAATGTACATTATGTGTCTCTTCTGATCTCTGTCTCTTGTTATTGAGTCACAACTATTCAATAATGGAGGAATCCACCCTGAAATCTTTTTCTGGCCCTAATGACCTCACAAAGGTCTCAGCTCTAAATATCACAGTCAGATTAAATCTTTTGTCTTTTTGAAACAATGCCTCACTACACAATTCAGCTGATCCTGTACTCACTTTGTAGCTATGACTGGTCTGAAACTCACAACAGCCCTCCTGCCTCAGCTTTACAATCACTAGGATGACAGGCATAAACACCATGCCTGGCTCAGATTAAATTTAAACACATTTAATATCTCACAGTGGGCATTAATTTTCAACACACGAATCTTTGGGAGACACACTCAAACCAGAGCAATTGTACAATTATGATATTATGTAACATGAATACTAAAGACACAGATTTCCAAGAATGTTGTTTGCATATTGTTTTGAGATGACCAAGGTACTTACCAGGTGATTTTATGATAGGTCATGTAGGATCGATGTTTGAAGGAGAAACAAACTCCACTAACTGTTAAAGACATGGCTTAGTAATGCAGAATGTGGTTAATATGAACAACTTCCAGGGGTCCATGCCCAGCTACAAAAATTTATGGGTGTAAGGTTCTGAACAAAATTTGAGGATTTCAAAGTACCATTCAAATTGTAGACACATGTATTTCATATTCCATTCATTACCCTGGATTAAAATTTAGAAATAATTCAAGTAGGCAAGACACTGTCATACTGGATAGCCTAAATAAGTTACAGTATAACCATGCAAACCTCTCATGAATTGTTTCCAAAGCTTGTATTGTGTTGTCATTATAGATATATAGATATAGATATCAGCCATAAAGAAAAATTAAAGCATGTTATTTGCAAGCATGTGGAAGGAACTTGAGACAATAAAGCTAAGTAAAATAATTTAGAACCAAAAAAGTTAAATATCACATAGTTTCTTTTATATGTAGAAAACTAAAATGTCAGTTAAAAAGTAGAAGAGAGATGATTAAGAAACAAGAGAGAAAGGCAAATTAAAAAAGCATTGAGATTCTTTCTCACTCCAGAAAGAATGGCTGCCACGAAGAAATCAACTGATAACAAATGTTGGTAGGGCTTTAGGGAAAAAGGAACAGATCTCTACTGTTGGTGAAATGTACACTAGTATAACCATTGTGAAAGTAAGCGTGGAGAATACTCAAAAATCTAGGATTCGAAGTTCCATGAATCTGGCTATTTCTATTCTGGGAGTTTTCCCCCCAAAATGGAAAACACCATGCCACAGTGATATATGTGCAACCATGTTTATCATAGCACAATTTGCAGTAGCTAATTCTTGGAAAAAACCCAAGTGCTGATCGACCAAGAAAAAGATTTTAAAAAGTAATATTTTCATACAATAGAGTATTACTCAGATATAAAGAAGGATAATCTTAAGGCTTTAACAGATAAATAGAGGCAACTTCAGACTATACTCATAAATAAGTAAACCAGACTCATGTGTTTAAATATTGTATTTTCTCCCTAGTATAAAAAAAAAACTGAAGGAGTAATAAGATCCAAAAATGTAAATATTGTGATAATGAAAAGGAAAGAAAGTGCTTAAAAGGAAAGAACAACTGGGATAGGGAAAAGAGGAAAAGGAAAAATAGAAAAGATTATATGCATATAGGTATACATATAAATATGTGTGTTCTAATATAACAATGTGCAATATATTAAGTAATGTTCATTTTCTACTATTTTTTAAATTATTTTTTATAATTTTTTTATTTTAAAGAGAATAAAACAAAAGAAAATAGAACAAAGCAAATCAAAAGAGAACAATGCAAGCTACATAGGACTTCACAAAAAGACAACAGGATATCAGCAGTGGCTATCATAATGTCTCTTCTATTTTTTGAAAGAGTGGACTATACCTTTGCACACAAAAATATCAGACATAACAAAATAACATAAAACCAATCAAAGCAATGAAAGCATTACAGGACTTTAAAACCAGATAATAGAAAATGGAAATGGCTGCTATGTCTTTTTCCTCAAAAAGCTTTCCATACCATCACACATAATAAAATCAAATAAAACACAACAGAATAGAACTAATCAAAGCAAAAGAACAGAAACATGATAGGACTTCAAAACTAGATGATAGGAAATCAACAATGGTACCATAATGTCTTGTTTTCTTCAAAATAGCTGCCTATACCATCACATGTAATAAAATCAAACAAAACAAAACAGAATAAAACCAATTTGAAAAGCAAATTAAAGCATTATAAGACTTTGAAATAAGATAATAGAAAACCCTCCTTGATTAGCATAATATCTCCCATTATGTTCAAAGTAGCTGCCCATATCGACAAACTAAAATCTAACAAAACAAGACAGAACAAATCCAAACCAAACAAATTGCAAAAACAATACAATAGTTCAAGACCAGACAGTAAGAAATTAAAAGTAGTTGCCACCTTTCTCTCCCAGATGTTTCCTCCCATATCACTCATATAATAACTATTTTGTTTTGATTCTCATTAACTCCTGTTTCTTATGTTAGGGTTCACATATACAAGTTAAAACTGTTTCATTCATGAACATGATCTCCAATTGCATCCATTTACCTACAAGAGCCTTGACATTATTCTACTTTATAGCTGGGTAGCTTTCCAATGCATGAAAACACCACATCTTTCTTATCTATTCTCTGGTTGATGGGTGAATTACTTTAGGCTCCTGTCACATGTATCAACTGTTTTCTCTCCTTTAATTTTCAGTCTCTGAATTTCCTTTCAAGTTAAATGTGTTCCTTTCCAGGTAAATGTGTTTCTTGTAATAGTTTGTCTCCTTGTAAAAAGAAACACAAGGAGAGTGGATTAAGAAACAAAATATTCCCACACAACCAGCCTAGCCCAGCCTGTTTAGCTGCCGCGCCTGGCCACAGGTCTGCAGAGGAGGAGCTGGGCAGATCTGGGGTGCCCTCACTGGCCTCTCTGCATGTCTGGAGGACTCTGGATTTCTGCGCCCAGACTGCTGGAGTTCCCTCAGGCTTCCAGGTGCAGTGAAGGAGAGAGGTGGGTTTAAGGCTTCCACATCAGCCTCCCCATTCCCGGCTTCATTTGGAGACCTGCTGAGCTCCCAATAGGTGGGCTGGCCCACACTACCAGCCTAGACCAGCCTGTTTAGCTGCCGCGCCTGGCCACAGGTCTGCAGAGGAGGAGCTGGGCAGATCTGGGGTGCCCTCACTGGCCTCTCTGCGTGTCTGGAGGACTCTGGATTTCTGCGCCCAGACTGCTGGAATTCCCTCAGGCTTCCAGGTGCAGTGAAGGAGAGAGGTGGGTTTAAGGCTTCCACATCAGCCTCCCCATTCCCGGCTTCATTTGGAGACCTGCTGAGCTCCCAATAGGTGGGCTGGCCCACACTACCAGCCTAGCCCAGCCTGTTTAGCTGCTGCGCCTGGCCACAGGTCTGCAGAGGAGGAGCTGGGCAGATCTGGGGTGCCCTCACTGGCCTCTCTGTGTGTCTGGAGGACTGTGGATATCTCTGCAACCAGGGAGGGTCCACAGGTTCCTGAAGCACTGCGGCCTGTGGTGAGTACCCTAACCCGGCTGCGATTGAAGAACTGTGGAGCTTCCAAGGGGCAGGTGGGCGCACAGTGTCCCTGAGGCCCAGCTTGTCTGGAACTGCGGAATTCTGAGCAGGCAGAGGAGGGCCACTGGTTCTGTAGGCCTAATGGCTTGGAGTAGCGTGGCGCCAGAGTCCCAGTAGCTCCAAACATAGAAGGGGATTTTCAACAGATCCTGAGGAAGCTTTCAAATAACACTTGAAACACAGAAATATAGGAAAATGACAAAACGAAAGACCAAATTACAACCTCAAACCTCCAGCCCATCTCAAGAAACCCTAGGAGCGATGTATATAGAAGAAAATATATCCCATCCACCTCATATATCGGACACAATAGCCACTGAAATTGACAAGCAACTCCAGGAAGCTTTAAAGAAATTCAAACTCGAAATAATCTCCCAGATAAAAGAAGAAATGATAAAAGAAATGAAAGAGATTCTAAATATATGTAAAGAAAACACAGATAAAAAATTGGAGGAACTAAACAAAAAGATAGAATCCCTAGACGAGCAATATAAGAAACAAACAGAATACATAATGCAGATGCACAGAGATATACAGGAAATAAAAAACTCCACTGAAAGTTGTAAAAACCGCCTTAATGAAAGTGAAGATAGAATTTCAGACCTTGAAGACAGGATTGCAGCTAGTGAACAGAAAAGGAAAGATCTTTTAAAAATAACAAGGAACCAGGAAACAACAATTCAACAACTGCAAGACGATGCAAAGAAGAATAACATAAGAATGATAGGGATTAATGAAAGAGAGGGAGACAACATGAAGGATGTCAGGAGGATATTTAGAGAAGTAATAGCTGAAAATTTCCCAAGCATGAGATCAGAAACTGACATCAGGATCAGTGAAGCATATAGAACTCCAAACAGTCATAACCAAAATAAAACTACACCCAGACATATAATAGTCACCATCCCAGAAATCCAACACAAGAATAGATTATTAAAAGCTGTCAGAGAGAAAAGACAAATCACTTATAAAGGAAAACCTATCAGAATCACAGCAGACTTCTCAGCACAAACGATAAAGTCAAGAAGAGCATGGAGTGAAGTATTCCAGATCCTAAAGCAAAATGATTTCCAACCAAGACTGATATATCCTGCAAAACTATCATTCAAAATAGATGGTGCAATACGATACTTCCATGACAAAGAACAGCTGAAGAACTTCATGAACACCAAACCAACCCTGCAAAAAATATTGAAAGACAGTTTAGATACACAAAGGAAAAAACCACTAAGCAAAGCAAATAATTAAACAGAACCGAAAGATAAAGATGCAACAGCAGAGAGATAACATTCCTACAATTAACCAGCATTTATCAGTAATAACCATTAATGTAAATGGTCTCAATGCACCAATCAAAAGAAACAGACTAGCAGAATGGATCAAGAAACAAAATCCAACCATATGCTGTTTACAGGAAACCCATCTAACCCAGAAAGATACTCACAGACTGAAAGTCAAAGGATGGAAAACAATTCTTCATGCAGCAGGAATCCAAAAAAAGGCAGGAGTAGCCATTCTGTTTGCAGACAACGTGAACTTTAAACCAACAATGACCATAAAGGACAAAGAAGGTCACTACATACTCGTAAGGGGAAAACTCCAAGAGGAAGAGATAACTATCTTAAATATATACGCACCAAACTCCAGAGCACCCAGTTATATAAAACAATTATTAACAGAAATGAAAACTCAAATTATCAGTAACACAATTGTAACAGGAGACCTTAATACACCACTGACACCAAGGGACAGATCAACCAGACAGAAAATGAGCAAAGAAATAACAGAACTGAATCACACCTGTGAACAAATGGGTTTGATAGACATATACAGAATGTTCCACCCAACAACATCAGAATGCACATTCTTCTCAGCAGTACATGGATCATTTTCTAAAATAGACCATATATTAGCTCACAGAACATATTTAAGCAAATGCAAAAGAGTTGAAATCATCCCTTGCATATTATCGGACCATAGCGCTCTGAAATTAGAAATTAATGACAAAGGATACTGCAAAAATTCCGCAAACACATGGAAACTAAATAACACACTCTTGAGTAATCAGTGGGTCACAGAAGAAATTAAAGAAGAAATTAAACAATACCTAAAAGAAAATGAAAATGCTGATACAACTTACCGGAATCTGTGGGATGCAATGAAAGCCGTTCTGAGAGGAAAATTTATTGCACTGAGATCCCACATCAGGAAAACAGAACGAATACAAATAAATAACTTGATGCTACACCTCAAACAGCTAGAAAAAGAAGAGCAAGTCAAGCTGTGACCTCTATTGTTATATTGTTATGTCCTGTTTTATCTCAATCTCCCCCTTATTGTTTCAAAAAAAATATTTAGTCATTTCTTATGTTTATCTTAATTAAAGAAAAAATTCAAAAAAATTAGGATATATAAATAGTAACTCTTTTCGATTTCCTATTAACTTGTTTTGAAGTCCTGTAGTACTCCCACGATCTTGTTTTGACTGATTAGACTCTGTTCCATTATATATGATAGTATCAAGTTTGAAGACATAGGCAACTACTTTGAAGACAATAAGATTCACTAAGATACCCATTCTGGTTTGACTATTGTCTTCTTTGGAAGTCCTGTAATGTTTACAATGCCTAAGTTTTATTGGTCTTGTTCTCTACTGTTTTGTCCAACTTTATAATATCTAATAAGATAGACAATTCTTTTTAAGGAAACAAGGGACAACGTTGATAACCATTGTTGATAAACTTGTACTCTGTTCTACACCATGTGCTACGTCTATCCTTGGTATTGACTGACAGCTTTGTTTTGCCATATTTGACTGTATTCTTCCCCCCCCCCCCAAAGAAAGTAATAAGCACTAAGGAGTAATAAAATCCAAGATGTGTAAATTTTGTTGTAAAAAGAGAGGAAAAAAAAAAAGAAAAGGAGCTCTAACGGATATAACAGCAAGTGTGTTTGGGGGTGTTAAATAGCTGACTTTATCAATGTTTTTGGAACATTGAACACAGCTGTTTGCAGTTTCCCTGTTTGAATGTCCACCTTGTGTTCTTTGATACTGTGATTTGAGGAACTATTTCCAAGAAAATAGTGTGTAATCTACTAGCAGGTAATTTCTTACTGTTATGGTTTTTTGTTTTGTTTTGTTTTGTTTTGTTTTGTAGTTCTGTATTGCGTGTACCCTTACGCCGCTTTGGTTCGTTTTGTGTTTTTCTCTTTTTCCTCTTAAATAAAAAAAAAAAAAAAAAAAAAAAAAAAAAGAAACAAAATATTGATGGGTCTTGCTGCTTTTAAAATATTTTTTAAAGAAAGAAGATAAAATTTAAAAATAAAATAGAAAAACAAGAAAAAAGTAGAGTACAGAATTCAAAAAAATTAGCATGATAAAATAGCTAGTTGATACATTAAATATTGTCATCTCAACAATAGTTGTTAAAGTTACAAAATTGAAGCATATAAAGTGGCTAGGCACAATCTCTTCTGCTCAATGATCTAATACACATTTAGTAATATGGTCATCTGTCTTACACACTGTACATACCATTGTATCTTTAGAGCACTTTCCTTCCCTTTCACTTTTACAATATCTATTATACATTTTGGATCCCATTATTCTGTCAGTTATTATTTTTTACACTGAGAGACAATGTAATATTTATAATGTGAGTCTTGTTTATTTCACTAATGAGAATATTCTCGTTACCTCCATTTACCTATAAAGGCCTCAAGGTCATCCTTTTTCATAGCTGAAAAGTATTTTGTTGTATAAAAATATCACACTTTTTTCATCCAACTTGCAGTTGATGGGCATTTTGGTTGTTTCCAAGATTTAGCTATCACAAATTGTCCTGCTATGTACATGGGTGCACACAGATTACTGTGACATGACCTTTTCAATTTTTCTGAGAAAATACCCAGCAAGAGAAAAGCAGAATTGAATGGAACTTCCAACCCTAGTTTTTGAGTCATCTCCATAGTGATTTTCACAGTGGTTGCACCAGTTTGCACCCCCACCAAAAGTACAGAAGTGTTCGTTTTCCCCTGCATCCTCATCAACATTTGTTATCACTTGTTTTCTTTATGGCAGCCACTATTTCTGTGGTGAAATGAAATCTCAATGCTGTTTTAATTTGTATTTCTCAAATGACCAGTGGTGGTGAACATGTCTTCATGTATTTATTTGCCATTTGTATATCTTCATCTGAGAACTCTATGTTCATCTCCAATGCCCAGTTTTGTAGGGGGTCTTCTTCACTTTGTTTGTGACTTCTTTTGAAGTGCAAAACTTTTTAGTAATACGAGATCCCAGTTGTTGATCCTTTGAAACATTTCCCATGTGGTTTGCATTTTATTCATGAAATTTCTCCCTACCCCTATGTCTCCAAGAATTTTACATACCTTTCCCTCCTTTAGATTTAGTGTTTCTATTTTAATATTTAGATCCTTGCTACATTTTGAATTTAGTTTAGTGTATGGTGATAGGTATGGGTGTATTTTTAGTCTTCAGCATGTGAAAAGCAAATTTTTCCAACACCGTTTATTAAAGAGGCTTTCCTTTTTCCAGTGAACTTGTTTAGCCCTTTTGTCAAATATAAAGTGGCTGAGTGTTTTTGTAGTTGTGTTTGCATCATCTAATCTGTTCCATTGATCCTCAAGTCTATATTTTTACCAGTACCATGCTGATTTTATCACTGTGGCTTTGTAGTATTGTTTCAAGTCAGGAATTGAGATGCCTCCTGTCTTGGTTTTATTGCCCCAAATCGCCTTTGCTATTCCAGGTTTCTTCTGTTTCCAGATGAATTTTAGGAATATTTTCTCTAGATCTGTAAGGTATGTTAATGGTATTTTGATGGGGATTGCATTGAATGTGTATAATACTTCTGGGAGTATGTGCATTTCCACAAGGTTTGTTCTTCCTAACCAAGAGCAAGGAATACCCTCCATTTTCTAATATCCTCTTCAATCACCTTTTTTAGAGTAGTATAATTTTCAGCATATAGGAATTTTACATTCTTGGTTAAGTTGATTCCCAGGTTTTTCATTTTTTAGATGCTGAAATGAAAGGCGATATTTCCATTGTTTCGCTCCCATGGGGTTTTCTTATGTCCAGGAATGCTGTTGATTTTTGAGTGTTGACTTTGTATCCAGCTATGCTGCTGAATTTGTTCTTTACCTCTAGCAGTCTTTTAAAGTAATTTTGGGGTCTTCTATGTAGAGTATCATTTCATCTGCATATAATGATAGTTTCTGGGAGGCAATTGGGCTCCTGGCATGAGTGAGCCCATGCTCAACATCCAGAGCCCTGAGAGAGTTTAAGATCATTGCTCCCAGTGATCAAGGAAATGCCCAGCTTCCAGACACACCAGACTGGGCTCTGCAGGTTTCAAGCCTGCCTGGGCAATGCATGGTGACCTTCTTTCAGTCCGGGAAACTGTGCTGCTTGAGAAGGGAACTTTGCTGCCTGAGGAGGTGAGTTCATGCTCACCATCCAGAGCCTTAGGAGAGTTTAAGATCATCACTCCCAGTGGTCAAGGATGTGCCCAGCTTCCAGCCACACTAGGGGAGACTCTGCAGGTTTCAGGCCTGCCTGGGACATACCCAGTGACCTTCTTTCAATCCAGTGAACTGCGCTGCTGGATGAAGGAACTGGGCTCTCATCAGGAGTAAGTTCCTGCTCACCATGCTAATCCCGGGGAGAGTTACAGATCATCTGGAGAGTTTAAGATAATTGCTCCCTGTCATCAAGGAAGCACTCAGCTTCCAGTCACACTAGCTAGGGTTGGGAGGTTTTGTGGTCCAACTAGATTATAGCAAGCAACCTTCCTCAATCACGGGAGTTGAGAGCACATCGTGAGTTCCAGCACACTGCTACTTGCCAGGGGAGAGCTCTGGACCATCATCCATAGTGGTTAGGTGCCTGCCAGCTTCTTGGAACACTGGAGGTGACAGGGGAGATCCTGTGGGCCTGGATGAACTATACTCAGCAACTTCCATTTAGTCCCAGGAGCCGAGGGCAGAGGAGAAGATTTCCAACAGGCCCAGGGAAAGCCTTAGAACAACACATGCAACACAGAAATGTTGGAAAATGATGAAATGAAAGACCAAAATCCAATCTCAAAATTCCAGCTCATCCCAAAAAAAGCCTAGGAGCCATGAACATGGAAGAAAATATATGTCAAACACCTGAAATAATAGCAAATGAAATAAAGAAGCAACTTTGGGAAGCTTTAAAGGAACTCAAACTAGAAAAAAATCTCCTGGGTAAAAGAAGAAATAATAAAAGTAATGAAATATATGCTGAACACATCTAAAGAAGACACAGTTAAAAAATTAAGGGAACAAAATAAAAATATAGAATCCCTGGATGAACAATATAAGAAACAAACAGAAAACATGAAGCAGATTCAAAGAGATATACAGGAAATAAAAAATTCCATTGAAAGTTGTCAAAAACTGCCTTAACAAAGGGGAAGACAGAATTTCAGACCTTGAAGACAAGATTGAAACTAGTGTCCAGGAAAGGAAAGATCTTTTAAATATAACAAGAAATCAGAAAATAACAATTCTACAGCTGTAAGGAGACTCAAAGAAAAACAACCTAAGATTAATAGGGATAAATGAAAAAGAAAGGGATAACACAAAAGATATAAAGAGACTATTTACAGAAATAATAGCTGAAAATTTCCCAAACATGAGAATGGAAACTGACATACAGATTAATGAAGTTATAGAACCTCAAATAGCCATAATAAAAAATAAAATACATCCACACTTATAATAATCACCATGCAAGAAATTCAACATAATAACAGAATATTAAAAACTGTTAGAGAGAAAAGACATATCACATATAAAGGAAAACCTATCAGAATCACATCAGACTTCGCAAGACAAACGATGAACACAAGAGCGCAAGGAGCAAAGTATTTCAGGTCCTAAAGGAAAATGACTTCCAGCCTAGACTGATGTACCCTGAAAACTGTCTTTCAAAATGAATGGAGAAGTAAGATACTTCCATGACAAAGAGCAGCTGAAGAACTTCATAAACACCAAGCCAACCCTGCAAAAAATATTGAGAGACACTTTAGATACACAAAGGAAAAAACCACTAAGCAAAGCAGATAATTAAACAGAACAGAAACATAAAAATGCAAAAGCAGAAAGATAATATGTCAACAATAAACCAACATATGACAGTTATAACCATTAATGTAAATGGTCTCAATGAATCAATCAAAAGAAACAGACTGGCAGAATGGATCAAGAAAAAAAATCCAACCATATGCTGTTTACAGGAAACCCATCTAACTCAGAAGAATACTCACAGACTGAAAGTCAAAGGATGGAAAGCAATACTTCATGCAACAGGAATAAAAAAAAAAGCAGGAGTAGCCATTCTGTTTGCAGATAACGTGAACTTTAAACCAACAATGATCAGAAAGGACAAAGAAGGTCATAACATACTCATTAGGGGAAAACTCTAAGAGGAAGTGATAACTATCTTAAATATATATGCACCAAATTCCAGAGCACCCAGTTGTATAAAACAACTATTAACAGAAATGAAAAATCAAATTATCAGCAGCACAATTGTAACAGGACACCTTAACACACCATTGACACCAAGGGACAGAACAACCAGACAGCAAATGAGCAAAGAAATAAAAGAACTGAATCACACCTGTGAACAAATGAACTTGATAGACATATACAGAATGTTCCACCAAACAACATTGGAATACACATTCTTGTTAGCAGTACATGGGTCATTCTCTAAAACAGACCACATATTAGCTCACAGAACATATTTAAATAAATGCAAAAGAGTTGAAATCACCCCTTGCATGTTATCGGACCACAGCATTTTGAAATTAGAAATTAATGATAAAAGATACTGCAAAAATCCCACAAACCATGGAAACTGAATAACACACTTGAGAAATCAGTGGGTCACAGGGGAATTTAAAGAATAAATTAAACAATACCTACAAGAAAATGAAAATACAGATACAGCTTAGCGGAATCGGTGGGATGCAATGAAAGCTGTCCTCAGAGGAAAATTTATTGCACTGAGTTCCCACATTCAGAAAAACAGAACGAATACAAATACATAACCTGATGCTACACCTCAAACAGCTAGAAAAAGAAGAGCAAGTCAAGCCTAAAACCAAAAGAAGAGAGGAAATTTTAAAAATCAGAGCAGAAATCAACACAATAAAGACTAAGAGAACAATCCAAAGAATTAACAAATCAAAGAGTTGGTTCATTGAAAGAATAAATAAAATCGATAAGCCCCTAGCCAACCTCATTTAAAAAAGGGAAGAAAAAGCTAAAATTCATGCACTAAGAAATGAAAAAGATGAAATCACTACAGATTCTATAGAAACACAGAAGATCATCAACACTTATTTTGAAAACCTCTACTCTCAAAGGTTTGATAACACAGAAGAAATAGACAGATTCTTGAAACACATGAAGTACCAAAGCTAGATCAAGAGGATGAAAAACTGCTGAATAACCCAATCTCTATTAATGAAACTGAAAATGTAGTTAAGTCCTTACCTACAAAGAAGAGCCCAGGCCCATAAGGATTCACTGCAGAATTATATAAGAAATACAAAGAAGACCTAATGTTGACACTCCTCAAAATATTCAATGAAATTGAAAGGGAAGCAATCCTTCCTAAGACATTACTGGAGGCAAATATTACTCTAATACCAAAACCTGAGAAATACCCACCTAAAAAAGAGAACTATAGACCAATCTCCCTAATGAACACAGATGTAAAAATCCTCAATGAAATACTGGCAAATAGGATGCAGCAAATCATCAAGAAGATTATACACCATGACCAAGTGGGATTCATCCCAGGCATGCAGGGATGTTTCAACATATGTAAATCAATAAATGTAATCCACCATATCAAATAAAGCCAAAAATAAGAATCACATGATCACTTCTATAGATGCAGAAAACGCTTTCAATAAGGTCCAACATTCACTCATGATAAGAACTTTACAGAAAATTGGAATAGATAGTCTTTACCTAAATATAATAAGGGCCATCTACCACAAACCAACAGCCAGTATCATACTAAATGGCCAAAAACTGAAGGCCTTTACTTTAAAATCATGCACAAGGCAAGGATGTCCTTTATCACCATTCCTATTTAGTATAGTACTGGAAGTACTAGCCAGAGCAATTAGACAAGAGAGAGAAATAAAATGGGTAAAGATAGGAAAAGAAGAAAATGAATTATCATTGTTTGCAGATTACATGATACCCTACATAGAAGACCCCCTAAACTCCATTGAAAGACTCTTACATATAATAAACAAATTCAGTAATGAAGCTGGATAAAAAAATCAATACTCAGAAATCAATCACATTTCTATACACTCACAAAAAAAATCACAGAGACAGAAATAAGAGGAGCCCCTGACTCTTATGAAAGAAGTGAAACACCTATACAGGGAAAATTATAATACACTGAAAAATAAATTGAAAATGATCTCAGAAAATGGGAAGACATCCCTTGCTCATGGATAGGAAGAATAAACATTGTGAAAATGGCCATTCTCCCAAAACTGTTATACAGATTCAATGCAATCCCAATAAAAATACCGTCAAAATACCTCATAGATCTAGAGAAATCACTCCTAAAATTCATCTGGATCCAGAAGAGATCTAGAATAACAAAGGAAATTCTCAGCAGCAAAGGCAAGGCAGGAGGCATCACAATCCCTGACTTGAAGTAATACTACAAAGCAACAGTAGTAAAATCAACATGGTACTGGAATCAAAACAAAGCAGAAGATCAATGGAATAGATTAGAAGATACAACCACAACTACAAACACACTCAACCACCTTATCTTTGATTAAGGAGCCAACCAGGTTCATTGGAAGTACGACAGTCTTTTTAATAAATGGTGTTGGAAAAACTGGCTCTCCATTTGCCAAAAACTAAAACTAGACCAATGCCTATCACCATGTACTAAATTAAAATCTAAATAGATCAAAGATCTGAATATTAAAACTGAAACACTAAGTCTATTGGAAGGCAAATTTGGTAAAACTTGGAAGATATAGGGATAGGTAGAGAATTCATGCACAGGACTCAAACTGTATGGGAAATACTTCCCAGAATCAATAACTGGGGCCATCTCTTTTTAAAAAGTTTCTGCAGGTCAAACAAAAATCTCCAGCCTGGGAAAATATCTTAGTGAACTCCCCCTCAGAAAAGGAAATTTTGCCTAAAACATATAAAGAATTTAAAAAACTGAGGCCCCCATAATTCAACGATCCAATCCAAAATTGGGCATCTGAGACGAATACACACTTCTCAGATGAAGAAAAACAAATTTCAAATAAATACATGAAAAATGTTCATCTTTATTACTCATTAGAGAAACGCAAATGAAAACCACACTGAGATTCCGTCTCACTCCTGAAAGAATTGCCAGGATCAAGAAAACCAACAACAACAAATGCTGGAGAGGCTGTGGGGAAAAAGGAACTGTCCTGCACTGTTGGTGGGAGTGTAGACTGGTACAGCCTTTGTGGAGGTCAGTCCTGAGATTTCTCAAAAAGCTGGGATTGGAAGTCCCAATTGTTCCAGCTATTCCACTTCTAGGCATATTCCCAGAAGAACTGAATGCATCATACCATAGTGATATATGCACTCCTATATTTATAGCAGCACAATTTGTAATTGCCAGATCTTGGAAACAACACAAGTGTCCATCAACTGAAGAATGGATTTAAAAAGTTGTGGTATTTTTATACAATTCAGTACTACTCAGATATAAAGAAAATCACATTGAGATATTTATAAATAAATTGGTGCAGCTTGAGACCATACTCATAAGTGAAGTAAATCAAACTCGCATGTGTGAATACCGAATAGTTTCCCGAGTGTAACAAATGATTTAAATATATAAAAGCATGTGATAATCATGATTCCCCATTATGTGGCCGTGAAGACTTATAAAGTTTTCACTTATTAATTGGAATGGCTTTTTTCTGGGCTGCTTGATATTATTGCCTGTGATGAAACGAAGAGCTATTTTGAAGAAAACAAGACATCATAATAGCTAGTGCTGATTTAATATCATCTTGTTTTGAAGCCCCACCAAACTATGGCTCTTCTGTCTCCATTGGTTTTATCTTGTTGTATCTTGCTGGATTTTTATTTATGTGATAGTATAAACAAAAATTTTTATAGCCAAAGATATAATATAGAAACCATTGTTGTTTTCTGTTAGCTGGTTTTAAATACCCTACAATACTTTCATCCACTTGAATGATTTTACACTGTTTTGATATGTTTGATGCTATAGTATATGAAGTTTTATTCAAATATTACGAGGAAAAGTCACTATGGTAGCTACTAGTCAGTCGGGTTATTTGGTGGTGAAGCACTAGGTTGCTGAAATTCTCATGCTTTGACCTGAATTGTTATGTTGTTATGTCCTCTTTTATCTCAATCTCTCCCTTATTCATTAAAAAAGTTATTTAGTTTTTTATTATTTTTAATTAAGGGGAATAATAAAAAAAATGAGCAGGATATATTATAGTAACGTTTTTAATTTCCTGTTAACTTGATTTGAAGTCCTGTATTACTCCCACTATCTTGTTTTGACTGATAAGACTCAGTTCCGTTCTGTTTGATAGTATCAAGTTTGAGGGTATAGGCAACTACTTTGAAGGCAACAAGATTCACTATGATGCCCACTCTGGTTTGACTACTATCTTCTTTTGAAATCTTGTAATGTTTACAATGTTTAGGTTTTATTGGTCTTGTTCTACACTGTTTTGTTCAACTTTATGATACTTAATGATATAGGCAATTTTTTAAGGAAGAAAAAGGCATTATGGTAGCCATTGTTGATAACCTTGTACTCTGTTTTTACATCATGTGCTATGTCTATTGTTGGCTTTGACTGACAGCTTTGTTTGTCATTTTTAGTTTTATTCTCTTCCAAAAAAAGTAATAAGAACTATGGGAGTAATAAAATCCAAAATGTGTAAATTTTGTTGTAAAAAAGAGAGGAAAAAGTGCTCTAAAGGATACAACTGCGAGTGTGTTTGGTGTGTTAAGATAGGTGACCATATTAATGTTTTTGTCGGATCATTGAACACAACTGTTTGCAGTCTCACTGTTTGAATGTCTACTTTGTATGCTTTGATCCTGTTACTTGAGCAACTATCTCTAAGATGATAATGTGTAATCTATTAACTGATGATTTCTTACTGATTTTTTAATAGTTCTGTATTACTTGTACCCTTATACTGTCTTGTTTTGTTTTGTCTTGTTTTTTCTAATTTTCCTTTTAAATGAAATTTTTAAAAAAAATTTTGTTTATTCTTACTTAGGGGCTACAAAACCCCAACTGATCATATAGTTAAAGCCAGTAACAAGTATCCTAGATTCCTTTTAGATTTCTTTTACTGGGATCTACCAGATCAATCTTGATGAGAGAGGGCTATAAAATACATTGAGTAGAAAAACTACTCACTGATATACTTTCCTTAGGGATAAACAGCAGTGAATGATATTGTAAGTAGGCCTCAGTCACCGTGGAGTGGAGAAGCAAACCTCTTTAACCCACCCATTCCAGGAAAGTCCTCGTCTGCCCGTGTGCACTTGCTATGTGACTCGTTTCCTTGTTTGATCCCAATTTAATCAATATTACTGTAGTAGCTATACTTGTTGTACACTTATAGGTTGACCACAATTTTGTCCTATCTGACATCTATCCTACAATTTTGCATCAGATCAACATTATCTAAGCAACTATACTTGTAACCCTATTGATTGATTATAGTTCTTTCCCACCTTAGGCTTGCCTCACCTTGTGGCTTTACTTAATAAAACATCCTATAGAAGCAGAGTTGTGGAGCAACCCATATTCTGGGACTCCTTCTGCCCCTATTAGACAGAAATTATTTTTTTCTTTCAATAAATTCTTCCAGTCTTAACTTCCATTGTTTTTGGAATTCATTACTTGACTTTAAAGAATATGAAATCTTTAGGAGAACACGAAGTCTTGGGTTTTCAAACATGTAGCAATTTGGGAGGTTTCTTCTCCTGTATCACTAAGAGAGGAAGAGGAAATATTGTGGATCCTCTGTTAAGCAAAGTGTATTTTGCTCCCTAAACTATAATGATGTAGAAACAGTTCCTTCTGATTTCACTCCAAAGTCAATTCTTTCCATGGTATCTCAGATAAGCCACTTCAGGGAGACTTCCGAGAACATTAAGCCAGGATGTGGTTTTTATGGATGTTCTCTGGGGAGGCAAAATTCTGTTTCATTTGATTCTGATGATTCATTTGATTCTGATGTTTCATTTGATTCAGAGATAGGATATCTAAGATGAATTTCCTGTTATCAGTGTTAGCAAATGCTCATTTGCTTAATTTACTTGTTTAAGAAGGGGGAAAAGATGGAAGAGTTTTTAATTGTTTCTCTCTGTTTTCCTAATCTTACATGCCTTCAAAAAGGAAAATATGAAAGGTGAGAAAAGATTAGGAGTAAGGTCAAATAAGGAAAATCTTTTCTTCACCTTCTCACAGTGAGTTATCAAAATGACTTGCCCCTGTTTCATCATTCTCAGCCTGGAGAATGGAGAATCTCAAAAGATAAGATTGCCTGCTCACCAGAAGAAGATCTAAACAGAAAGGTAACTGAAACAGAACAAGGTTAACATTTTCACTCAAGTTAAGAGGAGGATCAGAACCAGTGTGTCTCAATGAAACCTGTCCTGCAAGTCCTAACAATGGCCACTGATCTAGCACCTTTTAACTGTTGGAAAGAATCTCATATAAACAGGCATATATATCTTAAGTATGAACCAGATTTCATTTTTTAAAGATTCATTTTGCACAATTTTGTATTAAAATTCATTATGATATGCTCTAATGTTATTCTTTCAAGCAACACTGTCTAAATTAAATTCAGTGACTAGCTCAAATTAATCACATACAAGAATAAACATGTGCCATTAAAGAAGCATTATGACTTTATGACTTGCTCATGTCTTTAATTAAAATTTATCATCATTTCAACAAAACTATATCAGGCAAAGCATAAGAAATCACAAGCAATGGGCAGAGACATAACAAAATTTGAACTACAAACAAATTTTTGTTATCTAAAAGAGTCCTGTTATGATTTGTGTGTGGGTAATCCCCCAAAATCTCATGCAGTGAAGGGGGTATGCTTCTAGAGTTTGTAGCTGACTCATGGCCCAATGCTAGGATCAGGGGTCTGAGTGCTACAACTAAGTAGGTGTGGCCTACATACAATATAAGGGACAGAAAATATTCTCTTAAGCATCTCCCTTTTTAACCTTGATGTTTTGCTGACTTCTGCCATCATGAACTGTTGCCCTCTGCCATGCCACACTGCCTTGTATTCAACTGATCATGGATTGAAACCTCCAAAAACTGTGAGCAAAATAACCCTTTTACTCCTTAAGTTTAGGCATTGAATATCTTGTTCCAGCAATGAAAGAAAATTAACCAAGACATGTACCAGAAAAGTGGAGTCATTCCTGTGACTATACTTGACCATGTGGTTCAAGAGCCTTTGGGCATGGCTTCTGGAAAGAGTTTTGAAAGTTTTGGAGGTGTCACCTGAAAGAGTACAGTTGAAAAGTTCTGTAAGGGAAATTCTGGTCACAGCTCAGAAGACCTGAAGGCTGATAGAAAACTTGATGGTAAATACCAGGCTTGGGAGGTTTCTTTTGGGAAGAAGGACTACATTGGTTGTTAGAATCAAGATGATGTGTGTTATTGCTTGCAGAAAGTTTGTCTGAATTTTTTCATGTCCAGATATTCTGCCTGAGACTGAGATTAGTGGTGGTGGACTAAGAAACCTGGCAGAATACATTTCAAGGCAGTCTCATGTTGGAGTGGGGGCATGTCTATTGCTGAGGGCTTTCAGTCAGATCTATATTGTGAATCAAAAGCTAAGAGTGCAGCAGGATTATTTCAAATGTCATGAGTCTGGCCAGGATAAAAGCTCCAGTAAAGCTGTTGGATGCAAATACAAAGTTGAGAAGATATCAATTGTTGAGAACTAACAGGAGTATAAAAAAGATGGCCAGAGAACATCACAAGAAGCAGAAAATTTCCACTCATTGCGGTCTCAAAACTGCAAAAATGAAAGGCTTTGCTTTGAGGAGGAAACCTCAGAGCACCACATTCCAGAATGACAATAGACACACTATTTTTTTATAATGGCAGTGACAGCAGCACCAGGTTCCAAAATGATGGCAGCTGCACCAGGGTTTAGAACGGAGGTAGAATACAAAATTCATTCTTCAAATTCAGATTCAGAGTGCCTAGCAATCCAGGCACTCAAAATCTACAAAAGAAAGAAATGTTTGGCTACTGCTCCAGCTGGCAGTGAACACTCGCATCATCCATACAGCACTAGTTTTAGGAACATGCAGAATGTAAGAATTCTGAGGTTGAACAGCTTTCCCCCTGGATTTCAGAAGAAGGTCTGGAAGGCATAGCAGTGTCCCCCTGAGAGGGCAATGTGTGATACTGTGAGGGTGAAGCTAAATGTGCAGTGGAGACCCCAGAAGTTTGGAAAATCCAGGAATGCAGATCATCTAAGGAAAGTTGCAAGAATTGAGCAGAGAAGACCTAAAAGAGAAGCCATGGGAGCTACCACCAGTGGAACTGCCATTGGTTTGGACTCCCACAAGCCTTTTGGAGCTCACAACTTACCACAGGTTTTTGGTTGTTCCACATGGAACTACAGGACTTAGTGTTTGACTTGCTGGATTTTGCACATGCTTGAGTCCCATTAATTTGTGTTCCTCTGTTGGTTCCTTTTGGAACCATAATGTTTATTTTGTGTCATTGAATGTTGGAGGTGTATAACTTTTCATTTGTCCAAGGGCTTGTAGCCAAGAGTTTTCTTTCTATCTTGGTAGAGACATGGGACTTGGGCTTTCCAGCAATGCTTAAACTGTTAGAATTTGGCAACACTTAGAGATGAACTAAATAACTCTTGCATAAAGGATGTGCATAAGTCTTTGGAAGTTTGGGGACAGAATGTTATGGTTTGTGCATAAGTGTTCTACCAAAACCTCATGCAGTCATAGAGGCAGGCTTCTAGAATTAGTGACTGATTCATAGTCTCATGCTGGGATCATAGTTCTGAGTGCTACACCCAAATGGGTATGACATATATAACATAAGGGACAGAAAGAGTCTTCTTTTGAGATCCTCCCTTTTTGGCCTTGCTACTTTTGCTGTCTTCTGCCATGAACTATTGCCTCTCTGCCATGCCATCTTACCTTGGAGTCAGTTTATTATAGGCTGAAACCTTCATAAACTATGAGCTAAATAAATCTTTCCTTCCTTAATTTTGGACATTGTGTATTTTGGCTCAGCAATGAGAAAAAAGCAATCAACACAAGTCACAACCTAGAATCCATCAAACAAAAGTAAACTCTTATCTCTGTCCAATGATCCAGGTATGCTGGTCACCACATTTCAGACAGCTTGAGCTGTGAGGACATCTAGAGTTCCCTGTGTTGGCTAGCCTTGGAATATAGACTGGCTACTGAGGACAATAGTCAGTTTCAGTCATTTTCACATTAAAACAGTCATTCAGAGAGTAAAACATTCCCTCCTGGATTTGGGAAGTTCCTGTATGGAGTCTCAGTCCTGAAACTCTGAGAGGTGATTAGACTCTCCTTCTATCCAATAATACAGGCCTAACTGGTTTCCAGATGAGTGCCATACCTTGCTCTGAGCTCCTAATAAAATTTTGTCCTCTTCTCCCATCTGAGTCTAGCTGGGGAAGTGTAAGGTCTATCCGCTACCCCCATTTGATCAAAGAGGAATCACCAAACTGGGGTAATGCCATGACTTCACCTTCTTTGGGGTAGGGATCTTGGCAGCTACCCTGCCTCCACTTACCCCCTTGAGCCAGTGGCTCAAAGAGACACCATGGTCAGTATTGTGTCCCAAATAATGAATATTATAATCCAATATTGTAATCCCCATTCCAGTCTTCCTAACAATCCAAAAAGATATATTTGTAATCCCATTGAGAAGTTATTTGGAGCCCAGCATGTTAATTTGAATATACCACCTCCAATTCAAGACTCCAAGACATATTCTAAGTTAAGGGTAGTCAAGGGTCCTAACCGAAATTCAACTAAGGATACGTGGACAAAGGCCTTGATCCAAGGCCTCTCCCAGGATTTATTTTGTGAATAAGGGAGCAGCTCAATGGTGAATGCTAGTGAGGGTGGTAACCAGGTGGGGAGAAAAGTTCTTTACAAGTAGATAAACAGAAAGACCAGTCTGCATAACTTGATTGGCATAGCATATGAATGAATTTAGAAGGTTGTTGTTTCAGTTTCTGATATCAAAACTTTTGTAATATAGGGACTCATAGCCTCTTACTTTGAGGCTTGTATTCAGTTGACATTCCTAGAGCTGAGTGGTTCTGTCATCCTGCTGCACTCATATCTTTTACGGAGAGCACTATGTGAGGAAACAGGAGACAGTCAGATTGGCTTTCAAGATTACATAATAGTGTTTCAGTTGGCCTTATTGCGTTGCTCAGAGCCAATTAAAGAGAGAAGGAAATACCACATCCAGCTCTGCCTATATTAGTATATAGAAACAAGACTTGATTTAACTATTGTTGCAGCAATTGTTCTACATTCAACAGGGGGCACCCAAGTAGTCTGCTACAGAGTGTTCCCAGCCCACACACCAATTATTGTGGAATACAGGAAATCATACTTTTTCAGACAGTGAAAAGAAATAAAGGGTAACCCTGGAAAGGCAGAAAAAGTTTTATTTGATTGGTCTGGTTCAGAGAGGTTTGGGCTCCCATAACTTGTGAGTACTGAAGAGCATATCATAAAGGTCTTTGTTAAATTTATGGTGGGAAAATGAGCCTAAAGCCAAAGGTACTTGACAGGTTTATAACCACAACCATTTGGCTCACCTCATTCAGAACATCTAACCTGAGAATTTATAAAACCCCACTGTTAGCAGATCAAATTGTGTTCTGAGCTGAAAGAGAGGGTAAAAAGTGTGCTCCCCTTATAACAGAACTTATTGAGCTCCTCAAAGATAGAGGATCACCCTTTAAATGATACCAGTCTCTTCTTCAGATTCACATGGACATAAAAAAATTTTACAAAGAAGCACAAATGCAATGATTGCCATTTACTAAAGGTAACTCAGTTAATTGGTCTTTAGGCTTTCTTTTCTAACAGGCGGTATGGATACATTGGGACAAAAGGTTGCTTTCAGTACCATCCTCATGGACTCAATTGAGATAGTGAGCTGAAAACTCATGTAGCATGGAACATACAGGTACATAGGCAATACTATGGGCAGAAAGTCTAGCCATATACACACTGTTTGGGAATCTGACTGATAGATATACATTTTTCTTTTAAAAAGAGCTAAAGGCATCATATTACAGTGACACATGCAATACCCATATTTATAACAGCACAATTCAGAATAGCCATATTTTGGAAGCAGCCTATGTCCACCATGAGATGAATGGATTAAGAAAGTATGGTATTTATACACAATGGAGTATTACTAAAAGTAGAATAAACTTGAGTCACATTTGTAGGAAAATGGATTTACCTGGAGCCCATAAAATTAAATACATTAAATCAGAAACTTATGTCTGAATTTCACATGCATTCTCTTGTTGAAGTAACTCAAAATACAAATAAAGAGCAAAATACAAGATAGAAAATAGGAAATAGGGAGATAAAAAGGAAAGACATCAAGAGATGGAAGGGAAGAAGGAGAGAAAGAGGAGGAGATAAAAAAAGGAGTTAGGATGTGTTATGTACAAATCCCAAGTTGTTGGAGATCATGAATTGTAAATTGATATAGTATATGCGAAATTCCCCTTGCTCTGCCTTCCTTTTGGGCTAATTTCAGAAAACAGAAATCACTTTCCTCTTGTTGCAGGAAAATTCTCAAGCCAAGCCAAACCAAAGCAAATCAAATGGAAAGGAAAACTCTTTGCACTACGGTAATAAGAAGACAGCATTTAATTTTTACACCAATGGACTGTTGGATCTGCACACCAGTGTTGCAGGGATAATTCCTCAAAAGCAACAGTGCTGAAAAGTTTAGGAAAAGTTTATTTCATATGCAATTGAGAAATAGGAGGTACAAAGCAAGTGACAAAATGTTACATAATTTGTTACACACATTGAGTTATATGTTGACATGCAGGCTAGTCTTGAAACAATAAAAACATTCTGGGAAAAAGGGGGGCCCTTACAGGATGAGCAAGTTAAGGACATTATCATAATTTATAAAAGTTCCAGGGAAAGGACCTTTGCAGAATGAGCATAGTTAAGGGCATTACCATAATATAGGAACATTCTGGAGAGGGGCTTTTGAATTACCTGAATGTGTCTTAAGATGTAGGCAGGTTCTCTGACTCAGTTCTCTTTAGAGGTATACAGGTGGGCTTTAGACACCTTTAAGGTCAACTGAGTTCAGCAGAAACAGCAGAACAGAAACTTGGTTAGAAGCTTCAAACTGATCATTACATGTCTATAAAATTGCTATCTGATAAATGTGTTCTTACTTTGTAAGTGTACCCCAACACTCTTACTCAATGAGACTAGCATCCAGGTGTGGGGATGTGTCTTGGCTTATTTGCCTCATGATGTTAAACTTGCCCATTCTACCACAGACTCTACACTGTTCCAGGAAGAGAGCTCCCTGTGTACATTGGCTAAAAAAAGGTGGCTAGCTTCATTGGCTAAAAAATAGTGGCTATCTAGGAGTGTCTTTGCTTCTGCCCATTCTGAGGCATTTGAACTCCCAGATCTCATCATGTATTACTAAATTTGTCTGTTTCTTATTTCATCCTGTGGCTGTACTCAACCTACAGGCAGTTGGAGACCTTAGCTGGGTCACCAATAACAACTCTCATGAGATATGTAATCATTATATACTGAATCATTATATACTAAAAACATGTACTACTAAGAAAATAAAAGGTGACACAGAACAAAGAGCCTTAACTGGAAAATAATAAATTTACAGGTTAATAAGATATAATGTTTACAAATTACAACATATTTACACAAAATGGAAATCTTAAAAGAAGTTAATGATTAAGCCCATCACAATGCATGCTTTTTAAAGAAAATATGTAGGGAACATTACAAAACAACACCTTTTGCAAATATGATATACTGATATAGAAGAACAAAACTCCCAACCTGATAGATATCTGGTATGAGTTTGTGTTCTCTAAAACTGAAGAATTAATTTTAGGAACAACAGAGGTGAAGAGCAGAATATATTTATTGAGAGAAAGAAAGCTTCTCACTGAGAGACAGAAAGGAACCAAGTAGGATGCCAAGGATTGTATTTTCCAGGGACTTTTAAAGTAAACCAAGTAAAACCAAGATGTGAGATGGAACCAAGATGAGGAAAACTGGGAACCTGAAAGGTAGATGGGCATGAGGAGGGACAGAACTATGGTCAACCAATCAGATTAACTGTTTAGGTAAAATTGACCAAATCAGGTGCAAATGGGGAAGAGAGTCATATAGCAAGTGAATATTTTTATGGAGCAGTGACTTTTCCTGTAGGGCATAAGTATGGTGGCTCCTGGATTCCTCAAGTTTATCCTTCAAATATAAATCCCTGATGTTTATATTTAGGGTGTGGTTGCATTTGTTTTGCCTTTTGTCTTGAGAGTGGGCCCACATAGGGAGATGTCTATCTCCTCCATGGTCACAAGACATCTCTGGTCCACTGTGCTGGTTCCTTTGAGGGCCTAACCCTATCTGACTGCATATAGTTTTCTCTAACTTGATGGCCTATAACAATACCTTATTAACAACCATAGTCACCATGCTGTGAAATAGCTCACTTAAAATTTGTGCCTTTTTGATATAGAGGAAAGAAGCTTCCAGTCTCCTAGATGTCCAGGAAATTTCTTGTTCTCTCAATTACAATAATGGATTTTAGGAACAATGGAGGTAAAGAGCACAAAATATTTATTTGAGAGAAAGACAAAAGGGATCCCAGGTGGGGTGTCAAAGACTGTCTTTTCTAGGAATTTTTATAGAGTAAGATCACAGTGTGAGGCCGGTCTAAGGTGGGGAAAACACAGGAATTTGCAAGGGGGGCATGAGGTGGGACAGCTATGTCCAGCAATAAGATTAATTGTTCAGGTAAAATCGATTAAATCAGGAACAAATGGGGAATGGGGTCACATAGCAAGTGGGCATGCAAAACAGCAGTGACTTTTCCTGTAGGAGGTTGAGGTGGTGACTCTTTGGTAATAGAGGCCTATTTAGAATACCATTTCTTGGTGCTTATCCTTAGGAAGTATGTGAGTACATTTGATTTTTCTTTTGTCTTGAGGTCTGGCCCATGGTGGAGGTGTCTGTTTCTCTGACAGCTGCAAGGTATCGGGCCTTGTGCATTGGCTTCCTAGAGAGCCCAGACTGTATGAATGCCTATATTTCTATATAATTCTACAACATTTTGACCAACATCTCACATTTGACACTTCCTGCTCACCCCTAGCCTACAAGAATCTCCCTTCTGTTACCTATATCAAAGAGTTTTTAAAAATTAAGTTTCTGTGTTTAAGTGAGATCCATATCTCAGTAGTCTTCTATGGTTTGCTAATTATGCTTTATTTAGCATAATTGTTCTCCAGGTGCATCCATATTTTTCTAAACAACAGCATCCCTTCTTTTTTTAAGGCTGGATATCATCTCATCCTATGAATATATGCCTCTATACCAGTTCCTCCACTCGTAGACACAAATAGGCTGTGCTCATAGATGAAGCTTTAACAGAAGTTGGTATGCACAAACAGGGAGCTAATTTAGAAAATCCTTATGCCTTGCCATCAAAAACTGAGTAATAAGTGAAAAATTATTTTCTATGTGTCTTGTCATATACCACAGAATCCATCATTCCAGATTTTGTTAAAAGTATGAACTTATTCCAGCTTGACTGGGGCAGAGAGAGAGAGAGAGAGAGAGACAGAGAGAGAGAGAGAGAGAGACAGAGAGAGAGAGAGAAGGGGAATGAGACAAGGGGTGAGGAGGTACCCAAAGGTTTAAGCCTGCAAGGACTTCTTGAGAAAGGGCTGTTTATTCTACCCTGAGTTCAATGGTGTTTTGAGCATCTCAAGAAACTTATCACTGTAAAGAATCCAAGATTTTAAAACACATCTTGGTTGAGGAAGTAAATCCAAATGAAAACAAGGATACATAATGAGAAGATTGATTTGAACACAGTGTGACTGCCATAAGGTTCAAACAGATTGAGCACCAGTTGGCCACAGATATGAGCTAAAATTTCTAGCTGCCAAAATGAGGATATAAACAAAATCTTGTGAAAGTTTCACAGATTCCCCAAGATCAAATCCCAGTAAATCCTAAGAAGGTGGTTCATTACAAGGGAGCTAAAAAGCAGAAAGAGGGTGCTAGATACTGTAAAGACTGCACAGATAGCTGTCCCCTTCAGTGGCACACCACCAGTGACATAAAACCCCTTAAAAGGTTCCACTTCTTAAAGTTTCCACACCTCCCCATGGTGCCACAGGCTAGGGACTAAGTCTTCAATGCAGGGACCTTTGAGAATATTCAAGATTCAATCTATGACAAAGGGAGGCCAACATGTTACACATTTGAAGAAAGAAAATAAGCTTTAAAAAGAAATGTAGGTGAGGATGGAGGAGAAGCGAAACGAGTATTTCAAAAATTTAAACTATTCATTAACTTGAGTTTTACTTTCCAGGGAGAATCACACAGATCTTTCTGCCTGCCTGCACTGTTGTGACTGCACTTGTGGTAGCCAACGTGAGCACACTGCTAATATTTTAGTTTAAATAGAGATGCTGGATATTTCAGGATCAGACAATGTTCCTTCTTTATAATCCTGTCAGAAAATTGTGCCTTTTGCATTCAGCTTCGAAGTACATATTTTACCTTGCTGGAGAGGCTGGTGTGTAAAGATCAGAGTGAAGAAGTAAGCTACCTGAGTTTGCACTTACCACTCCAGTCATGGAGAGCACATACTCACAGTAAGTTTATGGGACATAATCCACACAGATATGTACATTGTAAAAGTAAAAGAGAGGCCCAAAAGAGCATTCACAGAATAAAAAGAGAAAGAAGTAAGCCTTACTAACTTATATCTAATGGACGGTGTGTAGAAGGTAGCTTCTGCACAAGTTTTAAAGCCACGCTGGCCTTCATGGTCCCAAAGGCCATAAGGGCACTTCCACCTCTTAGGAAGTAATTGCTCTGGTCCCTAATGCAGGTATCGAGGGACTAACAGGTATATGATTTCTATAAAAAGCAAGAAATCTCTGACTTTGTCACTTTACACATGATGAGGGGAAGGAAATGATAATCTTTCCTTAAAGTTGAACTATTTCTAAAATGGACAAAAAACGTTTGGAATATTATATCTATGTCTAACTACACACCACACACACACACGCATATATAAGTATGGATGGATTTTTTTTCCAGATTGAGCCTCACTCAAGTCTTCTTACTTAGGAGTTCCCAAAACCAAATTAGATGAAAGGTAGGTAGAGGTACTGGCTGAAATATATTTCAACTTGAGCAGATAAACAAAACCAACATATAGGACGTCAAAACAGCAAATGAAAACTCAAAAGATGGGGATATGGCCATTTAACTCACTGTCTACCTAATTTTCCAGGGGGTTCAAGGTTGTGGCTGCAAAGCTGTTTGTGCAAGTGATTCTCCCAGGAACTTAAACTGAAGCCAGGTAACCGGGTCAGCAGGTGAAGCCTTCCTCATCACTTTCTCAGTGGATAGGAGATCCAATATGCGATCAAACTGATTCTTCACCACCTCTATGCAGTGAACAAGGCAATGTCTTCTTTCACTTACCACCAGGTGTAGATTCTCTGCCTCTTTGTACCTGAATTTCACCTTCCATTGTGAATCACACAGACTTTTCTGCTTGCATACACTGCTATCAACTGCTGTTGTGGTAGCCAAGGTGAGCATACTGCAGTTTTCCTTCCTTTGAGCTCCACACAGTGTCATGCTTCATAGTCACCATTTCTTTCAGCATGCTTCAAAGCAAAGATCCATCTTGCTGCAGAATCTCGATGAAGGCAATGTTAATGCCTGACATGGGTGGGCTACCACTGGATGTTGGCTAATAAAAGCTGTCCTTCTAGAAACTTTTTGCCTAGCTGTTCGATAGAGAGCTGAAAGCAATGGATCCTATGAAGTTACAACTTTTGAAGCATTTTGACCAGGAAGGATCAAAATGTGGGGAGTAGCATCTCACATTACTCTACTGTCTGGCCAACAGTAAGGGTATTTTGCAAGTATCCTACCTCCTCCAGATTTATATGTCACTCTTCATCTTCTCCAGAAAGTTCAAGAAGATAAATAAGGACATGGTGATGCTATAGCCTTCCCACCCAATCCGGTAGCTCTCCAACTCCATCCCAGCCACTGATCAAATAGAATCTGCTTTCTCCTAGGTTTCACTTGCAATAAATATAAGAAATGGACCCCCAAACATCTCATACAGGAGGAAGGTACCTTCCCAGTGAGCAGTCCTACAAATCTTAGAAATGAACAATGTGTACTCATTAATGCTAGTTTGTTTAGCAATTGAGAGCAAAGAGTCTTTTGCAAAAACATGTTTCTTAGACCTTCCACAGACATACCATTGGAAGGACCTTATTAGTCAGTAGTTTGATAGTAAGGTCATGCAGACTCTTCATTCAGAACAAAGCAATTCCTTTCAAAATTTCAGAAACATTATTTTGCACCTTTACATGTGATAGTCTAATGCTGCTTCTCTTGATAAAGCAGCACATATCATCTCATTCAGGAAGAGAACACTCTAAAACAGTGCTGCCAGCAATCTTTCCACTCAAGAAAGAAGTAAATCTGCCAGACATAATGGTGCATGTCTATAAACCCACAATTCTGGGAGGGTGAGGGGGTAGGACTGCAAATTTGAGCACATCAAGAACTACTTAATGATTCAGCAAGACATTATTTCAAAATACAAAGGGCTGAGGTTGTAATTCATAGCTAAAACTCACTGTTCAACCGCTAGCACAGAAAATCAGAAAGAAAAAGAAGGAAGGAGGGAGGGAGAAAGAAGAAAGGAAGAAAGGAAGGAAGGGAAGAAGGAAAAGAAAGAAGGAAATAAAAAGGAAGGATGAAAGGAAAGAGAGTGAGTAAGAAGGAGAGAGAGAGAAAGAAAGAAAGAAAGAAAGAAAGAAAGAAAGAAAGAAAGAAAAACAGAAGGAAAGAAAAATCCAAAATCTGTCTGCACCAAGCATTTCTGAAAGAATGCTCAGCAGGTGGGAATGGGATCTGGCACCTGATTTATGCATCACTTTCATGCTCAGGTATGCAATTGAAAAAGATAAACAGAGTGAACACGATTAAGAACCCCATCACCTGTATGCTTTGAGAAATCCTGTCTCTGAAGAGGCAATGACTTCACGCTTCATCAATATCTATGCTCATCTAAGACATACAGCATTAAAGTAACAGCACCAAACCTCTGTAATAAAGTATGGGGTGCAAAACAGCTCATGAACCAGACTGTGTAAGTCATGTGTAAGCACATCAAATTTTCTGGAAATTTGAACTTTAGTTATTGGTGAAGACCTGGGGCACAGTCTAGGGCACTGGTGCTCAAATTTGAGGGTGTTTTGGAATTATCTGTAGGTGTCTGAAAACACAAATGGGTGGGCTCCAACTTCATTTTCTGTGTCAGTATCTGGGTTTTGCCTTTCTGACAAGTTCCCAGGAACTCCGTCTGCTGCTGTTCTTGGGAAAACACTTATAGAAACACAAGGCTAGAAAACATGCTAGACTAAAATCATAACTGTATTTTTTTAACCTTACCTAAGCTGCTTAAACTCTCCAAGCCTTAATTTCCTCCCACATAAAATGGAAATAGCAACAGTACCAGTGTTCCCAAGTCACCATGAAGATTAAAGGAGGGCACATAAAGGGAAGCCTTGGCACCAGGTATCATATGATTAATCACATGAATGTAGGCAATTATTACTATAGATCAGTGGTGGTGAACCTATGGCATACAAATCACAGTGGCCTGTATGTACAACTGAGTTCTGAAAGGTTCATCATCACTGTTGTAGATCAAACCACGTGGCTGGCAAACATTTCATCTTCCTTTAACCTTCTCTTTCCTCTGTCTCTCTTGGGAATTCTGTCCCCAAAATAATGTAGCTAAATTACATGCAAAGTGTGGCTATGAAATGTCAGAATTCAGAGCATAGAGAATAAATCCTGTTATGGCCTGTATTTAGAGAATGGCAGACATTTACTGTAGGAGGAACTGGAAATCGAAGTCAACTGTAACCCATCATCCAATACAATGGGGCAGAGACTCACCACTACCCTACACCAAACCAGCTGAATGTCCCCGATAACCCAATTTAAGGCAAGCAGGAAGGTGTCTTTAAAAGGCACACAGCACTTGTTCTAGGCTTTACTTTATGCTACAACAACACACCTGTCAGTTCCAACACCTTCCTGGTCCCCACCCCCTCTTGTCTACTGGTTCTCTAGTCACGCTTCTTTTGAATCAGACCAGAATTTTCTTAGGACTTTTGGCCAAGGACCACTAGATATTAGCTTCTACTGTTGAACCCTGAATCTTATTGTGACCACTTTCTAGGAGACACATGTTTTTGGATTTCTCCTCACCATGCACACCACACCAACAACAGAAGAAACCAAGCCTGTGATATGTCTATAGCTTTTAAACTTCACTTTCTCCCAAAACAAGAATGATAGTGGATGCTATTATTGACCACCACAGGACAAACACTTGTTTGTTTATATTTGTTATGGTTTGTGATTAAACGTCACCCAAAAGACTGATGCAGTCATGGGGAGTAGGCCTCTCCAAGGCAACTGAGTTAAGCATTTGTGATTCATTCATTGTCTAGCCCTGTGATTGGCAGTGTGAGTGCTGCACCTGCTCAGGAATGAGTAGCTCAAATAAAATATAAAGGATGGAAGGAGAGATGCTTTTCCCTTTTTGTCTTTTTTGCCCTACTAGCGGTTATTGCTTGAGGTTATCATAGAAGGCTGCCCCTTAGCCATGCCATCCTGCCTTGGAGCCAGCTGAGTATGTGACCTCCAAGAAATATAAGCTAAAAAAATTTCCTTCCTTCAGTCTGGGTGTGAAGTATTTTGTCTCAGCAATGAGAGAAACATAACCAAGACAATATTCCTCAATACTGGTCTTACCTTCATTCTGAGCCATGGGATTCCTTGAAATGTCACAGCCCTGGCTGCTGCTGTCATCTCAGAAACCTCCAGAGTTATGCAAGACATACTGATTTACTGGAGACCCATTCCAAAGCTTCATTCACAAGTAAACTTCCATTAACTTTCTACTGCTAACACTGGAATTCTGTCTGTGAACCAAGCAAAAGCCTACAGAGACCTGACTCCAAAGGATAAAATCCCAGGACCCATGGAAAAAGGAGGCTAAAGGCAGGCAGACCACAGAAATAAAGGGAACCAGGCTTCCCTATTCTGTGAATCCAGGGTGAGTTTTCAATGAAAAGAGGCCTTTAATTTAAGTGCACAAGGCCCTATGGGCCTAGCAGTATTTGTTGTCCACACTCTTATACTGGCCCTTCTGAATCTAACTGATCCCTTGTACTACAACTTTCTTATTCTGAGAATAGTTATGAAACACTAGGAGCAACTGCAAGGAATGAAGCAGCAAACATATCTATAGTCTCTGGTGACCCATGTCCCTGCTGTTAATGCACAAGAGATCATAAAACCAGGAAGAAGCCTTATTAAAGTCATTGAAACAACCCAGGACCACTTCTACTGACGTTAACCATGTTTCCTAGAGGAAGCCCAACCTATCTAAGCATCTATTCTAAATGGAGATATACTCACTGCATTCTTTTATCGTATCACTTCCTTTTATTTTCTTACTATCACTTATCACTAACTAAAATTGAGCTGATGATATGCTTAAGGTCTCTCTCCACCCAGTAAATGAATGATTCCTGACAATGGGACCCTTGTGTCTTTACGTGTTAGGAGCCTGCAGAATTTAACTCACCACAGGGTGCTCAGTGAAGATGAAGCAAGGAGACAGAACAAGTTAGGCAGATGGCACAGGGTCATCAATGGTTAACCTAAAGTAAACTACAAGTCAGAGCTTTCCTGAGTTAACATATGAAAGGGCCTGAAAAATTAACTTAAAGAAGCTGACTATTGGGGGAATGAAAGGGACAAAGAAAAGAAAGAAAAAAGTGAGAGAGAGAGAGAGAGAGAGAGAGAGAGAGAGAGAGAGAGAGAAGACAAGACAAGACAAGACAAGACAAGACAAGACAAGACAAGAGAAGAGAAGACAAGAGAAGACAAGAGAAGAAAAGAGAGGAAGAAAAGAAATTAAAAGAATAGAAAGGAGCCAGGTCCTAAACAAATGGCAGAAACCTTGGAGAAGACAAATGCAAATAAAGTAGCTTGCATTCTGATCCTCAGTGGTCCACTGGCAACCAGGAAACTCCACGCTTTCTGCCATGCTCCCTGGTCCCAAAACTTGTATAGAAGACAATGAACTCAAACATCTACTGTGTCCATCTTAGGGAACTCTTTCCCAACTTGATCTTCCCATGTTCATTCTTTCCAGAAAACACACATTTGGCGATTCCCCACCACTTCCTGCTTGCTCTTTTGTGAGCTTCAGTCTGTTGTACTCTAAGAAAATAGCTTCGTTATATGTGTATTATAGCAAACCTGTAAAGTGGCTTACTAAATGTGTTTTTTTTTTATCCTTTTCCCCTAACTGATATGTTAAGTGACCTAATTGATATGTTGAGCAATACTCTCCTCTGTAAGGAATTGCAAGAATCTCACCTAATTGATATGTTAACCATTGTTGCCCTCTCCAAACTACAGAAGTTGTGCTAAAACAAAGTAACAAGGGTTGTTAATCACTATTAGGTGCCTCTATTCTCCCCTAAAGAGCTAAAGAAAACTAGAATGGTCCAATAATTTATACTTGTTTAAAGTAACCTGCTTGTGTTCAGAGAGATTTGCATATGAGTTTAACCCTTTACCCTGACCTTGACACATAACTGCCGTTTTCTGTTCTGTATGGCACCTTATTGCCTCCTTCTCCCCTCACCTATCTATCTAGGCCATAAAGAATTTGGGTTTCTGGTGACCTCTTCCCGACCCGGTGATGTTCTGTCATAAAATGAGCCTGCCCCAAATTTTAAGAACCGTTTAGCTTCAAAGAAATTACTGGGAAATACTATGGCCCAAACCCCAATCATGCTTTCCTTTTGTTCTGTATGCATCAAATGAGTTAGATATCAGATCTTTGTAAAACTTAAGTTTCAGCTTCTTATAACACTTGACCCCTTCACACCCACTAGCGAAAACGTGCTGTCCTGACATAATTAAATGTCCACTTTCTTCCCCAAATATTGCTGCAGATATGCCACTCCGAGATAATGTCAGTCTGTAGGATGGGAGTAATTTGAGAAACACCAGGAACTCCCGAGATTGTCAGAGCCAAGTAGACAGCAATACAGTTTCCAGACTTGGGTCAACAAGTTTGATGGCTCTGCAGGTTTCTTTGTTCCCCCTCCCCTTTATCTCCGGCCTCTTTTTAAAGTCCTCCCTTCAGTCTCTGGGGCTCTCGGAGACTGGTCATCAGGCCTGGAAATAAAGCCTTTCCCACCTAAATTTTCGGTCTCTTACCTCCTTGGATTTTATACCAGGGCCCAAGTTATAACAAGTCTTCTTTGCCCCAAAACAAGGAACCAAAGTACAAGACAAAACTGCTTCAAAAAAGTGATACTTCACCAACAAACAAAGTATGGAAAGTTGGAAGAAGGGCACCTTTAGAAGCAGTCCCAGGGCTTTCTCTTTGTCCCTACTGGCGCCTGAGCCCTAACTCTCAAAGTAAAGAAACAGGACAAACAGCCACCAAGGTGCTGACAGGCAGAAACCACAGAGTTGCCTGGCAAATTCTGCACAGTACAAAGGCAGGAGGGCAATTGCATCTTTGCCAGCATACCTGGAGATGACCTCGCATAGTGTTGGAGAATGAAGATGCTTTCCACCTTGATATCATTCCTTCCACTAAAATGGACTACCATCTGGGAACAGAAGCAACCATGTGCTGAAAATGCTCAGGCCAGGGGTACTGAAGAGTGTGCAAATTTCACACACTCTTGATAAGCATAGCTGCTTTAATTGGAGACAGGATCTCCTATGTAGCTCAGGACGCCCTTGAACTCATTATGTAGACCAGGCTGGCCCCGAACTCACTGCTATCTTCCTCCCTCAATCTGCCATGTGCTGCGATTACAGGCTTGTGCCACCACAGTTACACAGTCCAACAATGCCCTAGGGATTCTGACCCTCTCTCAAGGGCCAGGCTTTAAGAGCATTAACTTTTGGTTGCTAGGGCTGTGCCTGCAGGGCCAGCTACCCAGAGAACTTTATGACGCTCGCATTGCAAACTGGCTTCTGTGGCACCCCTGCTAGCTATTTGGGAGCAAACACATTCCACTTACTTAATTTCACTCTGATCTCTCAGTGGAACAGTCTGAATCTGAGGACCAGAATTTAGGGCCAAAATGAAAACTTCCTGTCTCTCATCTTCCCTTATTGAAATTTTGGCCACTTGGTGGCAGTACGAAGCCACAAATGAGCACACCTCCGGTCTCACCCCGCCCTATCCCCTTGCAAAAAACTGCGTTTCTTGCACACAATAAAAAAAATTTTTTTTTCTGCTGGCTTTCCTGAGGCAGCATTAAAGTTGCCAATTCTTTACTTAAATCTCCCTGCCAGTCTGATGGACAGAAAGCTGACTGAAAAAGTATTTTTAATGCTGGTCTCTGCTTATTAGCGGGCTTGTACATCTTCCCATATGCTTTTCTTTTTCTCTCTTTTTTTAAATTTTATTTAAGGAGGAAAAAAAACCAGAAAGTGTACAAGTTATACAGAATTTCAGAAAAACTAAACAGTAGGAAATCATTAGTTAATTACATATTGTCAAGTTAGAAATAGTTGTTGAAGTTACAAACTTAAAGCATATAGAGGGGACTTTCAGTGAGACTGCATACATTTTGTTCAAAATATATATGCAGTTATATCTTTTAGAGAACTTTCTTTTCCTTTCTTTTGTACAACGAAAATTACACATTTTGGGTTTTATTACTCCCACAGTTCTTACTACTATTTTTTTGAAGAAAGTATAACGAAATGTGACATACCAGGACAGAGTCAGGCAAATCAAAAGGATGGACATAATACATAATGTAAAAACAAAATACAAGGTGATGAACAATGGTTAACATAATGCCTCTTGTTATCTTAAAAAAGAATTGCCTATATCATTCGTTATAATAAAATTATGCAAAACACTAAAGAATAAGACCAATAAAACCAAAACATTGGAGACATTAGAGGACTTAAAGAAGATAATAGTCAACCAGAATGGGTGTCACAATGAATCTTATTGTCTTCATAGTTGTTGCCTATACTTTCAAACTCGGTAATATCAAGCATAACAGAATAGAGGAAAATCAGTCAAAACAGGATGGTAAGAGCAATAGAGAGTTTCAAATCAAGTTAATAGGAAATCAAAGTGGGTTACTATAATGTATCCTGCTATTTTTTATTTATTTTTCCCTTAATTAAAAAGATAAAAATGAAAAAGTAGATAATAATAAGGAGATTGAGATAAAAACAGAGGGCATAACAACAAAACAGTGCAGGTCAAAACATGTCATTTAAGCAAAATAGTGTTTCACCACAAGATAATCTCGACATAATAGTAATTACCATAGTGTCCCTTCCCTTAAAATCTTTGGGTATAACTTCGTATACTGTAGCATTAAATGTATCAAGACAATGTAAAACCATTCAAGAGAATGACAGTGTTACACGGTATTTAGAATCAACTAACAGAAAATGAACAATGGTTTCTGTATAATCTCCTTGTCTATAAAAGTTTTTGTTTATATTATCACATATAATAAAATCCAATAAGATACAACACATTAAAACCGATGGAGACAGAAGAACAAATGCTTGATGGGACTTCAAAACAAGAGGATATTAAATCAGCACTACCTATTATGATGTCTTGTTTTCTCCAAAATGGCTGTTCTTACCATCCAACCTTCTCTGCCTCATTTCTGTTGAGCTCTTTTTCTGTCATTAGTTGGCAGTTTGTCCTCTTCATTTCGCTTTCCGCTCCATTCATTGTGGCCTCTCTGCCACTGTTTCTAGAATCTTGGTATTTTTCATTTTTAGAATATCCTGCAGTAATCTTTGTAGAGTTGAATTGGTGATTACAAATTCCCTTAGTTCCTCTTTATCCTGGAAGTACCTTGATTTCCCATCAATTTCAAGGGACAGTTGTGCAGGATATATCAATCTTGGCTGGAGGTTATTATCTTTCAAAGCCTGAATTATTTCCCCCCATGCTCTTTGTGATTTGATGGTTTGTGCTGAGACGTCTGCTGTAATTCTGATGGGTGTTCCTTGTAAGTGATCTGTTTCTTGTCTTTGATGGCTTTTAATATTCTGTTCTTATATTGGATTTCTGGAATTTTGATTATTATATGCCTGGGTGTAGCTCTATTTGGGTTGTAGGTGGCTGGGGTCCTGTGTGCCTCATACATCTGAGTATCTTTACCTTTTGCTAAATTAGGGAAATTCTCCTGGATTATTTCTGTGAATAGCTTTTGTATTTCATTTGTTTGAGTCCCTGCTTCTTCTTTTATGTTCTTAATTCTGAAGTTATAGATCCTTTTATCATCTTCTAGCCTTTGTATTATTGCTGTTTGTTTTCTTGTTATTTTTATGAAGTTTTTCATTTCATGCTCCCACCTTACAAATCTGTCCTCCAGTTCTGATAATCTAACCTTAGTTTCTTTCAAGCTGTTATGCCAGCTTTCAATAGAGTTTTTAGTTTCCTGGTAATCTCTGTGAACCTGCTTTATGTATTCTGTGTTTTCTCTATTTTCTCCATCAAACAATTCTCCCCTCTTTTTTCTGTTCTTCAATTCCACCATCTGTTTTTTCTTGGGCGGTGCTTAGCATTTCTCTAACGATTCTACTTATTTCTTGCTTCATTTCATTAAATACTTCATTTTTGAACTTGTCTATGAGGCTCCAGAAATACCGCTTTAGGTCTATAGGTGCTGGGTTTGATATTACCTGTTTTCCGTCTTCATTCTCTTTTGCATTTACCTTTCCTGCATCAGTGTTCTCAGGATTGGGGACTAAGGACCCTTTCTTGTTGCTTCCTTTTGCCATATTTTTTGTTTCTTCCATACGAGCGTTTGTAGGAGGCCCAGTTTTTTCTTTTCTCTTCGCCTGTTACAGTTGGTGTGAATCTGCCGGCTAGGTGTTCCTGCCCACTGCAGTGTACTAGGGAGACACAGACCTGGGCAGCCTCTGCTGGGCCCATCCCTCCAGGTCAACCTACTGAATGCTTCACTGCTAGGGTACACCGCCAGGCACAGGGACCTGATTTGGGCTAGTGTACTGGATCTTAGTCCGTGGCGTCACCAGGCCAAGCACTCCCCACAGCTTGAGAGGGGAATATGTGACTAAAGTCACTGCAGGGCCCTGTTCTGGCTAGTCTGCTCATTCCCAGAATGTCCTCTATTGGAGCCTCCTAGTCTATGAAAGGGTCCCCATTTCTCTCACTCACCACAGGCCGATGCAGGGCTCCCTGCCAGTCCCGTTCTCAAGGCCATTTGGTTCACCGCTTCCCACTGTCAGAGCTTTTGTGCGTGTCTCTCCTTGCGATGCGGATTGGGGCACAGTATCGGCAGCAGGAAATTCTAATTGCAGCATCCAATGGTGCGGGATCCACCTTCTGCACTGCGATTTTATCTTTTCCTTTTATAGCATCAGGATTGCATTTCCAGTTGGTTTCTCTCAGCTTAGTTTGTTCATGTGTCAGCAGGGTACATCTCCCCTCACGTTGGACTCCTCATACAGCACCGTTCCTGGATTCTAAACTGGTAATCTCAGAGAGCCTCTGTGGCTGCTGTTATTTGTCCACCATGTTCTCTCTTTTGCACACCCAAATACACTTGCTGTTGTATCCTTCAGGGCACATTTATTTTCCTCTCTTAATTGCAACAAAATTTACATATTTTGAGTTTTATTGCTCCCATAGATCTTACTACTTTTTCTTTGGAAGAGAATAAAATCAAACATGATAAAACAAAGATGTCAGTCAAAACCAAGGACAGACAGAGCACATGATATAAAAACAGAGTACAAGGTTATCAACAATGGTTACCATAATGCCTTTTGCTTCCTTAAGAATTGTCTGTCTCATTAGGTATTATACAGTTGAACAAAACAGTAGAGACCAAGACAAATAAAACCCAAACGTTGTAAACATTACAGAACTTCAAAAGAGGAGAATAGTCAAACCAGAATTGGCAACATAGTGAATCTTACTGCCTTCAAATAGTTGCCTATACTCTGATACTTGATACTATCATACAGAATGGAACAGAGTCTAATCAGTCAAAACAGATAGTGGGAGTATTATAGTACTTCAAATCAAGTTAATAGGAAACCAAAAAAAGTTACTATATTATATCCTGCTAGTTTTTTTTATTTTTCCCCTTAGTTTAAAAAAATATAAAAATAATTAAATACTTTTTTAATAAGGGAGAGATTGAGACAAAAGAGGGCATAACAACATAATAATACAGGTTAAAGCTTGACAGTTTTAGCAACCTAGTGCTTCACCACCAAATAACCCAACTTAATAGCAGTTACCATAGTGATTTTCCCTTGTAATATTTGAATAAAACTTCATATACTATAGCATCAAACATATCAAAACAGTGTAAACCATTCAAGTGGATGAAAGCATTGTAGAGTATTTAGAATCAGCTAACAGAAAAACGAACAATGGTTTCTATATTATCTCTTTACCTATAACAAGTTTTGTTTATACTATCACAGATAATAAAATCCAGCAAGATACAACATGATAAAACCAATGGAGACAGAAGAGCCATAGTTTGTGGGGCTTTAAAACAAGATGGTATTAAATCAGCACTAATTATTATGATGTCTTGTTTTCTTTAAAATAGCTGTTCATTGCATCACAGGCAATAATATCAAACAGCCCAGAATAAAGCCATTTCAATTAATGAGTGAAAATTTTATAAGGCTTCAAGGCCACATAATGGGAAATCATGGTTACCACATACTTTTATATATTTGAATCATTTCCTACACTAGGGAAACTATTCGGTATTCACAGATGTGAGTTTGATTTATTTCACTTATGAGTATGGTTTCAAGCTGCTCCCATTTATTGATAAATATCTCAATGTGATCCTTATTTATAGCTGAGTAGTACTCCATTGTATAGAAATACCATAACTTTTTTATCCAATCCTCAATTGATGGACACTTGGGTTGTTTCCAAGATCTGGAGATTACAAATCGTGCTGCTATAAACATAGGTGCATATATCACTGTGCTATGATGCTTTCAGTTCTTCTGGGAATATGCCTAGAAGTGGAGTAGCTGGAACAAATGGGACTTCCAATCCCAGTTTTTTGAGAAATTTCCAGACTGACCTCCACAAAGGTTGTACCAGTCTACACTCCCACCAACAGTCCAGGAGAGTTCCTTTTTCCCCACAGCCTCTCTAGCATTTGTTATTGTTGGTTTTCTTGTTCCAGGCCATTCTTTCAGGAGTGAGATGTGATCTCAGTGTGGTTTTAATTTGCATTTCCCTAATGACCAATGATGATGAACATTGTTTCATGTATTTACTTGCCATTTGTAATTCTTCATCTGAGAAGCGTATGTTCATCTCAGATGCCCGTTTTTCGATTCGGTCTTTGAATTTCAGGGGTCTGAGTTGTTTTAAATTTTTATATGTTTTAGACAAAAGTCCCTTGTCTGAGGGGGAGTTCACTAAGGTCTTTTCCCAATTTGTGGGTTTTCTTTTCACTATGCTGGAGATTTTTTTTTGACTTACAGAAACTTTTTAATAAGAAGTGGTCCCAGTTATTAATTCTGGGAAGTATTTCCCATGCAGTTTGAGTCCTGTTCATGAATTCTCTACCTACCCCTATGTCTTCAAGATTTCTACCTAATTTGTCTTCCAATAGATTTAGTGTTTCTGTTTTAATATTCAGATCTTTGATCCATTTAGATTTTAATTTAGTACATGGTGATAGGCTTGGGTCTAGTTTTAGTTTTTGGCAAATGGAGAGACAGTTTTTCCAATACCATTTATTAAACAGACTGTCGTTCTTCCAGTGAACCTGCTTGGCTCCTTAATCAAAGATAAGGTGGTTGAGTGTGTTTGTAGTTGTGGTTTTGTCTTCTAATCTATTCCATTGATCTTCGGCTCTGTTTTGATTCCACTACCATGTTGATTTTACTACTGTTGCTTTGTAGTATAACTTCAAGTCAGGGATTGTGATGCCTCCTGTCCTGCTTTTACTGCTTAGAATTGTCTTTGCTATTTAGGTCTCTTCTGGTTCCAGAAGAATTTTAGGAGTGATTTCTCTAAATCGATAAGGTATGTTGATGGTTTTTTATTGGGATTGCATTGAATCTGTATAACAGTTTTGGGAGAATGGCCATTTTCACAATGTTTGTTCTTCCTATCCATGAGCATGAGAGGTCTTTCCATTTTTTGAGATCATATTCAATTTCTTCTTTCAGTGTATTATAATTTTCCCTTTATAGGTCTTTCACTTCTTTCATAAGAGTAATTCCTAAATATTTCATTTTTTTTTTGCTTGCTAGTGTGAAGAGTGTGGCTTTTCTTATTTCTGTCTCTGTGATTTTGTTGTTAGTGTATAGGAATGCTATTGCTTTCTGAGCACTGATTTTATATCCAGCCTCATTACTGAATTTTTTTTATTATATCTAAGAGTCTTTCAATGAAGTTTTGGGGGTCTTCTATGTACACTATCATGCCGTCTGCAAACAATGACAATTTAACTTCTTCTTTTCCTATCATTACCCCTTTTATTTCTCTCTTTTCTCTAATTACTCTGTCTAGTACTTCCAGTACTATATTAAATAGGAGTGGTGATAAAGGACATCCTTGTCTTGTGCCTGATTTTAAAGTAATGGCTTTCTACTTTTGGCCATTTAGTATGATACTGGCTGTTGGTTTGTCATAGATGGCCTTTTTATATTGAGGTAAAGACCATCTATTCCAATTTTCTGTAAAGTTCTTATCATGAATGAATGGTGGACATAATCCAAGGCTTTTTCTGCATCTATAAAATGATCATGTGATTCTTACTTTTGGCTTTAGTGATATGGTGGATTACGTTTATTGATTTACCTATGTTGAACCATCCCTGCATGCCTGGGATGAATCCCACTTGGTCATGGTGTATAATCTTCTTGATGATTTGCTGCATTCTATTTGCCAACATTTTATTGAGGATTTTTGCATCTGTGTTCATTAGGGAGATTGGTCTGTAGTTCTCTTTTTCAGTTGGGTCTTTCTCAGGTTTTGGTACTAGAGTAATATTTGCTTCCAGGAATGACTTAGGATGGATTACTTCACTTTCAATTTCATTGAAGAGTTTGAGAAGTGTCGGCATTAGGTCCTGTTTGTATTTCATGTAGAATTCTGCAGTGAATCTGTCTGGGTCTGGGCTCTTCTTTATAGGTAAGGAATTAATTACATGTTCAATTTCATTGATAGAGATTGGGTTGTTCAGCAGTTTTAAATCCTCTTGATCTAGCTTTTGTACTTCATATGTTTCTAAGAATCTGTCTATATCTTCTGTGTTATCAAACCTTTGAGAGTATAGGTTTTTGAAATAGATGTTGATGATCTTCTGTATTTCGATAGAGTCTGTAGTGATTTCACCTTTTTCATTTCTAATTGCATGAATTTGAGCTTTTTTATTCCCTTTTTAAAATAAGGTTGACTACAGGCTTATTGATTTTATTTATTCTTTCAAAGAACCCACTTTTTGATTCATTGATTCTTTGGATTGTTTTCTTAGTCTCTATTGCATTGATTTCTGCTCTGATTTTTATAATTTCTTCTCTTCTTTTGGCTTTGGGCTTGACTTGCTCTTCTTTTTCTAGCTGCTTGAGGTGTACATCAGGTTATTTATTTGTAGTCATTCTGTTTTCCTGATGTGGGAACTCAATGCCATATATTTTCCTCTGAGGACGGCTTTCATTGTATCCCACAGATTCCGGTAAGTTGTATCTGTGTTTTCATTTTCTTGTAGGTATTGCTTAATTTGTTCTTTAATTTCCTCTGTGACCCACTGATTACTCAACAGTGTATTAATCAGTTCCCATGTGCTTGTGGCAATTTTGCATATCTTTTATCATTGATTTCTAATTTCATAGCACTATTGTCCGATAGCATGTAAGGGATAATTTCAACTCTTTTGCATTTATTTAAATATGTTCTGTGAGTTAATATAGTCTTTTTTAGAGGATGACCCATGTACTGCTGAGAATGTGTATTCTTTTGTTGTTGGGTGGAATACTCTGTATATGTCTATTAAGTCCATTTGTTCACATGTGCAATTCAGTTCTTTTATTTCTTCCCTGATTTTCTGTCTGGTTGATTTGTACATTGGTGTCAGTGGTGTGTAAAGATCTCCTGTTAAAATCGTGTTACTGCTAATTTGATTTTTCATTTATATTAGTACTTGTTTTATATAACTGGATGCTCTGGAGTTGGTGCATATATATATTTAAGACAGTTATCTCTTCCTCTTGGAGTTTTCCCCTAACCAGTATGTAGTGACCTTCTTTATCCCTTCTGATCATTATTGGCTTGAAGTGCACTTTGTCTGCAAACAGAATAGCTACCCCCACTTTTTGGGGGGTTCCTGTGGCATGAAGTATTGTCTTCCATCCTTTGACTTTCAGTCTGTGAGTATCCTTTTGGGTTAGATGGGTTTCTTTTAGACAGCATATGGTTGGATTTTGTTTCTTGATCCATTCTGCCCATCTGTTTCTTTTAATTAGTGTATTGAGACCATTTACAGTAATGGTTAGAACCGTTATATATTGATTTATTGTTGACATGTTATCTTTCTGCTGTTGCATCTTTATCTTTCTCCTCCGTTTAATTGTCTGCTTTGTTTAACGGTTTTTTCCAAAATGTATCTAGGCTGTCTTTCAGTATTCTCTGCAGGATTGGTTTGGTGATCATGAAGTTTTTCAGCTGTTCTTTGTCATTGAAGTACCTTATTTCTCCATCGATATTGATGGACAGTTTTGCAGGGTACATCAGCCTAGATTGGAAATAATTTTCCTTTAGGATCTGAAATACTTCACTCCATGCTCTTTTTGACTTTATTGTTTGTGCTCAGAAGTCTGCTGTGATTTTGATAAGTTTTCCTTTATAAGTGATCTGTCTTTTCTCTCTGACAGCTTTTAGTATTCTATTATATTGTTCTATTTCTGGGATGGTCATTGTTACATGCCTGGGTGTAGATTTATTTTGTTTATGGTTATTTGGAGTTTGATATGCTTCATGGATCTTGATATCAGTTTCCAATCTTGTGTTTAGGAAATTTTCAGCTATTACTTCTCTAAATATCCTCTTGACATTCTTTATGTTGTCCCCTTCTTTTTAATTTATCCCTATCAAGCTTAGTTGTTCCTCTTTGCGTCATCTTGCAGGTGTTGAATTGTTATTTCCTGATTTCTTGTTATTTTTAAAAGATCTTTCCTTTCCTGCTCACTTGCTGCAATCTTGTCTTTAAGGTCTGAAATTCTATCTTCACATTCATTGAGGTGGTTTTTACAACTTTCAGTGGAGTTTTTGATTTCCTGTATATCTTTTTGCATCTGTTTCATGTATTCTGTTTGCAATATGGAGTGCAGTTTTTTACAAAAGCCAGAGGTGGGGCGGGGATGAAACTGTGCCAGTTTATGTTCTCAGACTGCACTCAAATGGGCAAAGTTTCAGAAGTAGAAAGAGAAATACCAAAGAACACAATCTATTTGGCATGATTTTGTGCTCCTACATAGATTCAAGTGGCTCTGTTCCACTTCTAACATCCCTGTGCTGTTTGTACCTAGTGGGGGTGACCTGGAAGTCAATTTGCAATAGTGTGGGTCTCTAGGAGTCTGTATTATACTTGCTCTGGAAGCCATAGCCTCAGCACATGGAAGCTCCTGCTTTTATAGCTTTACAGTTGAATAGCTCTAAGGTTAACATGGAAAGTGCGAATATGATTATCAGGACTATGAGGAATTTTCAGCTGCTAAGTAATCACAAACTCTGATTATTTAGTGGATGGTAGCTTCTCTTCCCCAGGCTAAATAACTTTAGTCTCTGGGTACTTTCAGCCCTGAACAAGGATTTTTATAAAGATAAACAAAAGTGATAGCAAAGCTTAATACTTACTAAAGGTAGGGGGAAAAGCCAGTATCTGCAGGGCAATCAAGGTACAAGCAAATGTAAGAAAAATGTACACTCTATTGTATGAGATCAGTGTACTTGAGAAAAATAGAAGTAATAAGTTCAATATTGACTGTCCTTCAGTATTTTACCTCCTTGGACTGCCTTAAAATACACACCTTCCTAACAAAAATCTGCTCAAGTTCTCAAAGAAAGTCCAAGGAGAGGACATAAAAAGCTGTTTTGTGCACATGTCCCAGGATATTGAAATTAGTAGGTCATAGCCACTTCCTGCAACCTGTTCACAAGGCAGAGCTCTCCTGTCTTTTCACTTCTAGAGTAACTTTCTAGCAAGATGTTGAGACTTTTCAAAGACAAGTTATGAAATAGTAGACAGAGAAACAGAGATGTATGGTCCATGATTTCTAATCAGCCTTGTTTAAAATAGAAAACTTTAGCTGCAGATTTAGCTCAGCTTCACAAGAACCTGCTTGGCAAGCACAATGTTGGGAGTTCAATTCCTGGTACAAAAAAAAAATAGGAACATTTGACATTATGGGAAAATTGGTCAACACATAATTGTATGAGCATGTGTACGTGATGAATTACAATATGTACCAGATGTTATGGAAGCATGTTGAAAACACACTTTTGTAGAATTAATTATTACCATAAATGTCACATTGCCATGATTCTCTCTCATTCAAAAATAGTCAATCTCACCATTTTCACCAGTTACTGATGGACTACTAGAGTTCATTTTCCTAAGTGAATTTACTTGCACTATCCTTGTTGTCATGGTGTCTTGACTGAATTCAAGGCATTTACTTTTTATGATCAATTTAACTTTGAATAAGAGCTACAAAATGCTTTGTTCCACCTATGGAAAATTAGGACTTGCACACAACTTTTTGGAGAAACCTTTGCCCTGTTGGGCAACTGCATTCACTATGGTATAGAACACAGCTCTCAAAGAGTAGTATTGGAAGTACATGGTCATAGGGGACCACCCTCATCCACCCTATATCAATTTACAAGCATTGCAAGACCAGTATTCCTTCTGTATTTCTGAGAAAAGCATAAAATAAACTAAAAACCACCCTGTAATTTGTAATCCTTTAGGTCACACAGTACAATACGGTCAGAACTGTGGGCTTGCCCTTAAGTAACTTTCCTCACTGACACCTCCTTAATATTTCATAGAAACGTGCTGCATCTCCTGTACTTAACTTAATTAGAGTGAACACTGAGACATGAATTTTTGTTGAGAGACCCTGAGATGATTCAGCATCCTGTCAATCACTTCTCCTCAATCTTACCCAAAGAGTCAATAAAAGGTACCCAGTCTAGGGTACACATCAATTAAAACCCAAAAGCCTGCTATCTATGTATATCATGCTCTGTTTCTTTTTTTATTTTAAAGAGAGTAAAACATAATAAAACAGAAACAACGCAGATCAGAAGAAAATATGTAAGTGACATAGATTTCAAAGCAGGACAACGGGAGATCTATAGTGACTACCATAATGTCTTCTTATTTTCTTCTAAATAGTTATATATTTCTTCACACACAATAAATTCATACAAAACAATTAGTGTAAAACTGATCAAAAGAGAATAATGAAGGCATTACAATCCTTCATAATGACACAATAGGAAAATCAACAATGGCTGCCTTAGTGTCTCTTGTTCACTTCAAAGTAGCTCTTCATACCTTAATGAATGTTGAAATTAAACTATACAAAAGAGACTAAAACCACTGTGAACAAAGACTAGAAGCATCACTGGATTTCACAGCATGACGATACAAACTCACCAATGGAAAACATAAAATCTATTTTTCTTCAAAGTAGTTGTTCATTTCATTGCATATAATATAATCAATCCTTGTAAACTGTTTAGGAAAAGTTCTAGGCATGTATAAGCCTCTACACATATACTTATCCCATCTGTAATAAAGGGAAAAACAGAACAAAACAGATTGATAGAAAAATAAGAAAAAAGACAAATAAAAAACAATAGCAAAGAGCCCAAAACAATGATGATATGGGCCTTCAAAACAAAGTGGTAGGAACAGAACTAAGGTTGTTATTTTACATAATGATGTTCAAGAGTTCCTCAGGTCACAGACATAAGCATGCAACATTGTCCCAATCCTATGAATGTTACCTGTTTTGTTCCCTGAACTTGTAAAATATGTAGCACAATCATCATAGCTATCCTAAGTGTGCTTATACATACATAGATAATTTTTTCCCTTCATTGTTTTCTTTTTCCCTGAGATATTACTTTTCCCTTTGAGAAAATACCCTTTCACTGTATTTATTGAGGATTTTTTATCTTACCATTTCTTACACTAGGGAGACAATACAGTATTTACACATGCGAGTATGAATTATTTCACTTATGAATATGTTCTCAATTTACATCCATTAATTATAAATATCATAATGTGATAATTCTTTATAGCTGAATAGTACTCCATTGTGTAAAAATACCACATGTTTTTTATCCATCCCTCAGTTGATGTACATTTATGTTGTTTCCAAGATCTGGCTATTACAAACTGTGATTCTATAAACATGGGTGCACATATATCACTGTGATAGGATGTTTTCAATTCTTCTGGGAATATGCCCAAAAGTGGAATAGCTGGTTCAAATGGGACTTCCAATCCCAGATTTTTGATGAGCTTCCAGACTGACCTCCATAGTCGTTGCACCAGTCTACACTCCCACCAACAGTGAGGAACAGTTCCTTTTTCCAAGAAGCCTCTGCAGCATTCCTTGTTGATAATTTTCTTGATCCTGGCCATTCTTTCTGGAGTGAGATCAAATCTCAGTGAGGTTTTTATTTGCATTTCTCTAATGACCAGTGATGCTAAACACATTTTCATGTATTGATTTTTCTTTTGCATTTCTTTATCTAAGAAACGTGCATTCATCTTAGATGCCCATTTTTGGATTGGATCTTTGAAATTTGCGAGTCTGATTTTTTAATTCTTCATATAGTCTACAGAGAAGTCTTTGTCTGAGGGACAGTTCACTAATATTTTTTTTTCAAAATTCATGGGTTTACTATTTACTCTGTTGGAGATTTCTTTCAAAATGCAAAAATAATAAGATATGATCCCAGTTATTGATTCTGGGAAGTATTTCCTATGCTATTTTTTTTTCATGAGTTCTCTTTCTACACCTATGTCTTTAAGATTTCTACATGCTTTGTCTTTCAACAGATTTAGTGTTTCTGGTTTAATATTTAGATATTTGATCCATTTTGACTTTAGATAATACATAGTGATAGACATGGGTCCAGTTTTAGTTTTTGGCATATGGAGAGCCAATTTTTCCAGCACCATTTATTAAAGAGATTATCTTTCTTACAGTAAATGTGTTTGGCCCCTTTATGAAAGATAAGGTTGTTGAGTGTGTTTGTAGTTGTGGTTGGGTCTAGTAATCTATTCCATTGATCATCAGTTTTTATTCAGTACCATTTAGATTTTTATCACAGTAGCTTTGAAGTTTAACTTCAAGTCAGGGATTGTAAGGCCTCCTGCTTTACCTTTGTTGCCCAGAACTGCCTTTGCTACTTGAGGTCTTGTCTGGTGCCAGATGAATTTTAGGAATGATTTCTCTAGATTTGTGAGATATGCTATTGGCATTTTGACTGGGATTGAATTAAATTTGTATAACAATTTTTGAAGAATGGCCATTTTGACAATACTTATTCTTCTTATCCATGTGAAAGGAATGTCTTTCCGTTTTCTGAGATCCTCTTCAATTTCTTTTTTCAGGATGTTATATAATTTTTCCCTGAATAGATATTTTACTTATTTTGTTAGATTGATTCCTAAGTATCTCAATTTGGGGGGGGGTTGCTATTGTGAAGGGTGCGGCTTCTCTTATTTCACTCTTAGTGAGTTTATTGTGTATAGGAATACTATTGATTTTTGAGTTTTGACTTTGTATGCAGCTAAATTACTGAATTTAGTTACTGTACCTAGGAATCCTTCAATGGAGTTTTGGGGGTCTTCTATGCAGAGTATCATGTCATCTTGAAGTAATAATAATTTAACTTCTTCTTTTCCTATCCTTATTCTTTTTAGTTCTCTGCCTTATCTAATTGCTCTGGTTAGTACTTTCAGCAGTGTATTAATTAGGAATGGTGATAATGGACATTCTTGTCTTGTTCCTAATTTTAGAGTAAAGGCTTTCAGTTTTTGGCCATTTAGTATGATGTTGGCTATTGGTTTGTCATAGATGGTCTTTGTCATATTGAGGTAAAAATGATCTATTCCAATTTTCTGTAATGTTCTTAACATGAATAAGTGACCTTATCAAAAGCTTTTTCTGAATCTATAGAAATGATCATGTGCTTCTTATTTTTGCTCTATTGATATGTTGATTACATTTATTGATTTGTGTATTTTGAAGCATCCTGGGATGAGTTGCATTTGGTCATGGTGTATGATCTTCTTGATGATTTGCTGCATTCTACTTGCCAGTATTTTATTTTTTGAAACTGTGTCCATTAGGGAGATTGGCCTATAGTTCTCTTTTTGGTTGGGTCTTTCTCTGGTTTTGATATTAGTGTAATACTTGCTTCCAGGAATGACTTAGGGAAATTTGCTTCACTTTGAATTTCATTGAAGATTGTGAGGAGTGTTGGCTTTAGTTCTTCCTTGAAATTCTTGGACCTGTGCTTTTCTTTGTTGGTAAGGTTTTAAATGTACTTTCAATTTCATTAATTTAATTTGGGTTATTCAGAAGCTTTATATATTCTTGTTGAAGTTTTGGTAATTCATAGGTTTCTAAGAATCTGTCCATTTTTTTCTGTTTTGTCAAGCCTATGAGAGTAGAGATTTTTAAAATAGGTTTTGATGATCTTCTGTATTTCCACAGAGTCTATAGTGATTTCACACTGTTCATTCCTTATTGCATGAATTTGATTTTTAAAATAAGGTTGGCTAGGGCTTTATCAATTTTATTTATTCTTTCAAAGAACCAACTGTTTGATTCCTTAATATTTTGTATTGTTTACTTAAGTCTCTATTGCGTTGTTTTCTGCTCTGATGTTTATATAATTTCCTCTCTTCTTTGGCTTTGGGCTTGACTTTCTCTTCTTTTTCTAGATATTTCAAGTGTAGCATCAGATTGTTTATTTGTTGTCTCTCTGTTTTCTTGATGTGGGAATTCACCACAGTGAATTTTCCTCTGAGGACTGCTTTTATTGCATCCTTCAGGTTCCGGTAAGTTTTATTTTGTATTTTCATTTGCTTGTAGATATTGTTTAATTATTTATTTAATTTCTCCTGTGACCTACTGATTACATAGGAGTTTATTAGTTATTTTCTATGTGTTTGTGGGAGTTTTGCAGCTTCTTTTGTCACTGATTTCTAGTTTCATGGTGCTATGATCTGATAACATGAATTAGATTATTGCAATTTTTTACATTTAGTTAAGCATGTTCTGTGGTCTAGAATATGGTTTGTTTTAATGCATGTCTCATGTGCTGCTGAGAAGAATGAATATTCTGATATTTTTGGGTGGAACACTCTATAAGTCCACCAAGTCCACTTGTTCATAGGTGTGATTCAGTTCTGTTTTTTCTTTGTTGATTTTCTGTCTAGTTGATCTGTCTCTTTGTGTCAGTGAGGTGTTAAGGCCTCTCATTATAATTAAATTATTGCTTATTTGATTTTTCATTTCTGTTAATATTTTTTTATATCTGGTTGCTGCCAAATTCAGTGCATATTATTTAAGGTTGTTATCTCTTCCTCTTAAAGTTTTCCTCTAAGGAGTACGTAGTGACCTTGTTTATCTTTTTAGATCATTCTTGGTTTAAGGTTCACATTATCTTCAGAAAAAATAGCTACTTTTGCTCTTTATTGGGTTTCTATTGCTTGAAGGATTGTTTTCCATCCTTTGACTTTAAAGTCAATGATTTTCCTATTAGGTTCGATGGAATTCTAGTATACAGTATATGGTTGCATATTGTTTCTTGAGCCATTCTACCAGTCTGTTTCTTTTAATTGGTGAATTGAGGCCATTTACATTAATGGTTATAACTGAAATATATTGGTTTATTGTTGACATGTTATCTTTTTACTGTTGATTATTTATCTTTTGCCTCTGTTTAATTGTTTGTCTTGTTTAGTGGTTTTTTCCAATGTCTATCTAGGATGTCTTTCAGTATTCTTTTCAGGTTGCTGTGGTGGTCATGAAGTTCTTCAGCTGTTCTTTGTCATAGAAGTATCTTATTTCTCCATCAGTTTTTAAGGAAAGTTTTTCATGATACATCATTCTTGGTTGGAAGTCTTTTTTCTTTAGGATCTGAAATACTTCACTCCATGCTCTTCTTGACTTCCTTGTTCTTGTTAAGAAGTCTGTTGTGATTCTGATAGGCTTTCCATTTTAGGTATTCTTTATCTTCTCTCTAACAACTTTTAAATTCTGTTCTTATGTTGGATTTCTGGGCTGTTGATCATTATATGTCTGGTTGTAGTTTTATTTTGGTTATGATTATTTTGAGTTCTATATGCTTCATTTATCTGTATGTCACTTTCCATTCTCATATTTGGGAAATTTTCTACTATTCTGTAAACAGCCTCTTTGATATCCTTTGTGTTGTCATCTTCTTTTTCATTTATTCCTATCAATCTTATGTCATTTTTCTTTGCATCATCTTGTGGATTTTAAATTGTTATTTCCCAATTCATTGTTATTTTTAAAATATCTCTCCTTTCCTGTTCACTAGCTGCAATCTTCTTGTTGAGATCTGAAAGTCTATTTTCACTTTCATTGATGTGGTTTTGGCAAATTTCAATAGAATTTTTGATTTCCTGTATATCTCTTTGAATCTCTTTCATGCATTCTATATATTTCTCATATTGTTCATTCATGATTTCCATCTTTTAACATTATGTCTTCTTCATATATGTTCAGGATTTCTCTCATTACATTTATCATTTCTTTTTTCAACTTGGGAGATTATTTCTGATCTTCCTTTTTTATAGCTTCCTAGAGTTGTTTCTTTACTTCAGTTGCTATAGTTTCAGGGGTCTCAGGTGTATGGCTTACATTTTATTCTATGTCCATGCCTCCTGGGCTTCTTGGGATGGGCTGGAGGTTTCAGATTGCATTTTGCTCTTTCATTTTGTCATTTTGCTACATTCCCTTAGGGAAGCTGAAGGCAAGGTCTCAGTTGTTTCTTGGGTTGAGAATATCTATCCCTATTGCAAGGAGTTTCCCTAGTTGAGAGGAGGTCTTTAGACTGACCCTGTCAGGTGGTTCTCAGCCACTTAAGGTCACTGTGCAGACCCCTCCCAGTTTTGGAGTGATGTACAAAGCTTCTCTGTGGGATGGAAATCGCTGTGCACTCTTTTGGATCTTGAGGGGGAGCACAGGTGTCCACGGTCACTCGGAGGTCACTGGGGTGGGCCCAAATAGGCCTGAAGGGACTTTCTTGTGCATCCTCCAGTGCTGTGGGACAATGAGCAGGGCCGTACCAGTCTAGGAGTGAGGAGGCAAAGCTTCTCCGTTACATGCAAATAACTACATGCACTTTTGGCTCATGAGGTGGAACACAGGCGGCTGTGAGCCACTTGGGGGTCACTGATCAGGCCATTCTGTGTTTCTATTTTTATCATTTGGCTCTTTTGGGAAGTTACTGGGGATCAACTCACTACCTCTCCCTTGCCAGGCAGCTGCTGTGCCACTGAGAGATATCCCTCATATTGCATGCTGTGTTGCTAATTTTCCTCTCATTCCAAATCATTTTTGTAGTAGTTCTTGCCCTGAGCATATTTTCCTTTTGTCTTCATATTTTTTAAATGTGAGATATACACTTGCCATCCTTGTACATCCTATACAAGATCCTGGAATCCATCTGTGGGATGCACCATACAGTATTATGGAGACATCTAGAATTGAATTAGACAGTGCCAAATGTAGGTGGGCAAATGGTTGTAAAAAGCTTCAAGATGTGTTATGTACTTGTACCAATTTCCACAGTGAATAGAAACATTATGTATTTCATGATGTAGTGAAACAAAGAAAATAATTCAATGATTAAATAAGTAAAGATAAATAAATAAATGAATAAATACATAAAATCACAAGATGGCACAAGTGTCTTCCTACTCAAGAGGATATTTTTTGAAGGAACTAATGGAAGTATAACTTTTAGTTTAATCATTTCTTCATATATTAAAATGATGTGAGTCAGTAAATATTTAATGTATATTTTGGTCATCCTTTTCACACATATTTACATATATGTCTGATATATTTACATGTATATAAATAAAATGTTTTATAGTTACATATATATGCATGACATATTTACATATATGTAAAGTAGTGACAAACAGTGTCTTTGATCAAGTTTTTGTCTGGATCTTCTGGGCCCTACTGGGCAAGGCCTGTCACTTAGCCTCACTAGCAAGAATCCTGACCCTTTGTGAGCAAAATTTGATATTCCTTCCAAATCTGATAGCTGTTATTTCTCCTCATTCCCTACCCTTGATACCAAATTAGGTGCCTTGCTTAGCTAGAAGAGCTGGAACAATTTAGTAAGACTTCCACTAGATTTTACATTCTTTTATTAATTTTGTGCTGGTATTCACTGACCATTATTCAAAATTGAACGTAATTTTCCTTCTACTGTACTCTACTCATATTATAATGGATTTTTAAAAATTATTTATATTGAGTTTGCTTCTCTGCACAGGATGCATATACATATGTTTGTGTGTGTGTGTGTGTTTAAAAATCATAGGAATAATTATATTTTATTTTAATAAATATGTATTTGAAAATGCTAGTTATTGTTTCTACATAGTGCAGATGACATTAAATTTATCTCATTTATATTCTGTGAGTTCTCAAAACATATACACTTAGCATCATGTGAGTCCCTTAATGGCTAAAACAGGAAAAGGCTAAAATAAGCCCTATAAGAGACCTGCATCCTTGGTGTTATACAATGCTTATGCAATACACAGAAACCTGCTCACAATAAAGAAAAGTATTAAAATATTCTTTTTAGTCAAGTTTGTATCGGTCACATTGGAAAAGAGGTTTAAGTGAAGAATTATTACCAAAAAGATGGCCCTAGATACAGTGGGTCTAGATAGTTTAAGAAATTTTGCTTGCAACCTGGATTGAAATTGTTTACAAAAGCTAGAGATGGGGCTTTCTATGTTTTATTGGCTGACGTAGTTCTACCCCACCTTATACCCATCTTGCAAGTTCCCCTACTTTCCCCACTTAGGACCCAACTCACCATTACTAGGTCATGGTTTTACTCTATCAAAGTCCCTAGAAAAGACAGAGTCTTTGGCAACACACTCGGATCCCTTCTGTTGCTCTTTCAGGCAGAAGTTTTCTTTTCCTCTATAAATATATTCTGCTCTTAACCTCTCTTGTTCCTAAAATCCATTCTTCAATTTTTAAAAAGACAAACTCTTTTTATCTCTCTCAATAAATATATTTTGTTCTTAAACTCTGTGATTCCTAAAATTCATTCTTTGATTTTAGAGAACATGAACTTTACCAGACATATAGTAGATTGGGAGTTTGTTCCCCTATATCACTACCAGACTTCTATTTTCACACATGATCTCCTATATTCCTCAGACCTCACTATAACATGTGTTCTTCCCTCCTTGTCCCCTCATTATGTCTGGTTGATGTTCTTTCTTCAGAAATATCTTATACCTGTTAACATATTTTCTACAGGACTAAAATTCATTTGTTTTTCTCCTTGGTAGTAACATAGCCCAGTTCCTTAGGTGAATCTTGGTAAGGTTTTAGATTTCTTAATCTCAGTCCAGTGGAGTTTACTTTAAATTGTCAATCACTGTTTCTGCACTATAGGGTGCTAAATTGATTATCTTTCTAGAGGTTGTCTCTAGGTTCTTTTTGTCCTTAACCAAGATTTGTGTAACCACAAGCACAAATGGTAGCAAAGCTTTACACTTATTAAAGATAAGAGAAAAAGGCAGCATCTACAGGCCATACAAATGTAAAAGGTCCAAACAAATGTAAAAAAAAATGTGCACTCTACAGGATGAGATCAGTCTACTTGAGAAAAATAGCAGTAATAACAAGTTCAATACTGACATAATTTAGTATTTTTCATCGTTGTACCAGTATCATATTCATGCTTCCTTTCAAAAACCTACTCAATTTTTCACAGAAAGTCCCTGGGGAGGACACTGTGCAGGTGCACGGCAATACTGGAATTACCAACCAGTTTTCCATACAGAAGTCTACTGTCTCATTGATTCTATTACAGCCTACTAACCAAATGTTCAAGAGTTTTTGAAGAGGCATTATGAAATATAGACAGAGAAACTGAGCTGTATGGCTGATAACTTCTAAGCAAACTTGCTTAAAATAGAAAATTATATGAACATATCATATCTTGGAACAAATGGTCAATATATATAAGTATATAATCTTGCGAACTGTATGCAGTAAAATATAGACCTTATATAATGCAAAATATGATGAAAATATAATTTTGACATATTATGATAATTAAAGACACATTGCCATGTATCCTTTACTTGAAACACATTAACTTCATTGTTCTCAACATTGTTTGAAGCATTTCTGGAACTCATTGTAACTGCATGAATTTACTAGCATTGTCCTTCTCATTTATTTTTCTTGATTTGACTATAAATCTTTACTTTTCATGATCAATTTAACTTTGGAAATGAGCCACCAAAGGCATGTATGCATTTATGGAGAGTGAGGGCTCTTGGGACACACATTTAACTTATTACAAAACTCCTATCTCTTGGGTGGCATGGGTAGCAATGATAGCACAACCACATCAGATCTCTGGGTCTGGCTTTCAGTACTCTTGTCTCACTCTCACCTTATTAATGGTTCATAGAAATGCACTGCCCCTCTTGTATTTAAGTAAAGTGAACTCTGGGACATGCATACTTGTTGAAAGACCCTGCAATGACAACATTCTGGAAATCATACATCTCAATCTTTCTCCAAAAGCCAATGTACAGCACCTGGGTTGGGGAGCACATCTTTTAAAATCCAAAATGTTATGTTCTCTATGCCATGCTGTACTTCTTATTTTCCTTTCACTCCAAACCACTACTTCAAGAGTAGGGATTCTGATACTAACTATTTAAACCTTTTTACCAATCAGATAGAAATTGAAAATAATAGTTTTAGTGCTAATTTCTTTGATTAGGAACAGGTTTATATATTGTTACATATGTATTCTATGAGACAGTTGGTCCAGGTCTCCCACAGGACTCTTTTTAGGCTTTTCCTGTTTAATTGTCCATTAAGAGGTGCACATGATACTGTGTATATATGTGTTGAGACATCAAAGAAGATAAATGCGGTAAATTTCATGTCATCTACAATACTTATAACATTGCATTTTCACATAAGTACATGTGTTTAAAAGTAATATATTTATATTCCCATAAAATTGTATACACAAATATATATATGTATATGTATATGTATATGTATATGTATATGTATATGTATATGTATATGTATATAACCTTCCTCTGTAGAGAAAAGAAAAGTCATTATAAATAATTATTTAAAATCCATTGAAAATCCAGGTGTAGTGGCACACATCTATAATCCCAGCACTCCAGAGGCTGAGGCAGGCGGATCCTTGCAACTTCAAGAATAGCCTGGACTACAAGGTAAGCTCAAGGCCAGCCTGAACTGCATAGCATGATCCTGTCTCAAAGAGACAAAAAATTAAATTAAATTAAATTAAGTTAAATTAAATTAAATTTAATTTAATTTAAAAATAAATTCCATTGAAAAAGGGACCAAATCACTTGTAATAGAAGGCAGGTTGAACTCATTTCTAAATAAAAGAGTCAGTGAGTGTTTTACATCCCAAAATGTAAGACACAGGAACTACCAATTTGAAATTACTAAAATAAATATGAAACATACTGGAAGTCTTACTTAACTGTTCCAAAGTAGCCTTGCTAAAGCAAGGTCTATAATTAGGCATGAAAGCTAGGGTATTACTTGGGATGTAACTCAGGGGCACAACAACTGCCTGGCAAGCATGACATGAGACTGTGAGTTCAATTCCCTAAGGAAAAACAAACAAACAAACAAACAAAAAACATAGAGGATAGATGCCATCTGCCCTATGCCGAAAAAATGGCTAACACTGCATCATAAAATACATATGTACCAATATAGAAACCGTTCCTAATCAAAGAAATTAGCACTAAAACTATTATTTTCAATTTCTATCAGATTGGTAGAGAGGCTTAAATAGTTAACATCAAAATCCCTACTCTAGAAGTAGTGGTTTTGGGCTCCTTAAGAGGGTTTTCTTGCAATATGATCTAGAAGATGTGGGGAATGAGTAAACTGGAGCAAAGGCCACATGTGATTTTATACTGCCCTCAAATGGCCAAAGTTTCAGTAGTACTAGAAGGAAAAAGACCAAAGAAGATGCTCTCTTCAGGGCCACTTTTTCCTCCTCAGACCCAGAGCTCTGCTGTGTGATTAGAGTAAGGATTTATAGGAAGACAAATTGACAGCATTCCACTGCTTCCCTCTGCTACTTGTACCTAGTGGAGATGCTCTGAAAGTTGATTTGCAATAGCATGGGCCTCCAGAATACTAGGTTGTACTTGTTCTGGAAGCCATAGCCTCAGCAGCTGAAAGCTCCTGCTATTGTGGCTTGGCAGTAGAAGGAAGGGTAAGGGCATGAACACTAGGGATAACATAGAAAGTGTGAATATGTTAATCAGCACTGTGTAGAATTTACCAACTTATAGGTAATCACTTCACCTTATTTAATGGAAGGTTCCCCCATGCTAGAGGACTTTACTGGAAATAATCAGAACAAAGAACTGAAAGAGCTGTCTTTCTCCAAGCACATCAGAGGGCAATTTCCTCTACAAGTTTTCCTGTATGAATTATTGATAAATTTTCATGTTACTGAGCTTCTTTCCAGGGGATGTATTGATAAAGTGCAAATCACTGCTACTGTGTTTCATGCAGTACTCCTCTTTTTACTGTCAGTTTATTTCTGTTCTCAAAAATATTGCACTAAGGCAATCATAAATAATATTGATATGGAGACAGAAACTCCCAACCTACTAGATGTCATGTGTGAAAAATGAAGAATGAATTTTAGAAACAGCAGAGGTTAAAAGTAGAATATATATATTTTTAATTTTAAAGAGGGTAAGATTAAACAGAACAAAAAGGAAATAAACAGATCATAAGGAAACAATTTTAAGAAAGGTGGATTTCAAAGCAAGTCAACTAGAAATCTTCACTATCTATCATATTGTCTCTAGTTTTCTTCCAAATAGTTCTCCCCATCTTCACATACAGCGAATATGTACTGAACATTATAATACTAATCTAATCAGAACAGGATGATGAAGGCTTTTTAGGTCTTTAAGACCTGACACTAGGGAAGTCAACAATGGCTGCTATGATATATCTCATTCTCTTTGAAGTAGCATATCTTTACGTATGCTAAATTTAAACATGAGACTAGACTAATATCACTCTGAACAGTGAATAATAGTATTGCTAGATTTTATTTCATAATGCTACAGAATTAACAGTGGGTATCAGTGTCTTTTCTTCTTCAGAGTATCTGTTTATTATATCATGTATTATATAATCTGTTCTTGTAAATTGTTTAGAAATTCTCCACATGTGTGAATCTCTATATATATACCTATCCTTTCTGTATTATAGGGGACAACAGATCAAAACAAGATTACAAAACAAATTCCTAGAAAAACATGAAATGAAAAAGACATATAAAACCACAATATTAGGTGATCTACAGTAGTTACTATGCTTTCTCTTGTTATTTTCAATAGAATTGTCTACATCATCAGACACACTATAACTGAACATAGCATTACATAGCAATTTTAACAAAAAAACAACATTGAAGGTATTGTAGGACTTCAAAAGCAGTTAATAATCAAACAGAAATACGTATCTTATTATATCTTGTCATCTTCAGAGTAGTTGCCTCCACTCTTAGACTTGATACTATCAAGCATATCAAATTCAAATAAAATCAGTCAAGACAAAACAGCAGTCTAACAAACCAGCTTCAAATAAGATCAGTCACAGTAAGACAATGTAAGTAAAACAGGGCTTCAGTTTAAGTTTATAGGATATTAAGGATATTTACCATAGTATATCCTGCTATTTTTGGGATAGCTGTCTGTACCCTCAAATCTAGTATGTGTGACATACTGGAACAAAATAAAATCAAACTAAACAGAGCGGTAAGGCTAATGTGGCTTTTAAATCATGATACACTATTAACAATGTCCTCTGCCTTCCTTTTTTAGGCAATTCCTCCCCTTTCCCTTCCTCAGCGTGCTTTGCATATTTTGGGTCTCATTGACTTCTCTAGTTTTTAGATTAGGAAGACAACCCATTATCTATCTAATTGGTGTTGAACCTTTTTACCCCTGAACTTGATCTTGAGCTGTATTCTTTTACTTACTAAAGCCACAAGGTTTTCCTTCCTTATAGCTGAGTAGTTCTCCACTGCACAAAAGTGTTATGACTTTCCAACCTATCTGCAGCTGCTGGACGAACTGTCCCTATTTCTCTCTGGTTCCCTGTCACATACAGCATTGTTTTCTCAGCTTTGACTTGCAGTTCATTAAACCTCTTTCAGGTTGAGTATATTTCCTATTCAGAGCATCTCAATGGCCCCTATCTCCTGATCTACTCTGCCTGTGTTTCTTTTTGTTAGTGTATTGAGGACATATATGTTAGAGACTATTTCCAATCTTTTCTGCCTCATCTCTGCTATGCTATTTTTCTGCTATTATTTATCCAATTTTCTCCTTTATTCCACTGTCTGCCCCATTCATTGTGGCCTCTCTACCACTGTTGCTGGAATCTTGGTGTTTTTTTTTTTTCTATCTCTCTCTAAAATGTCCTTCAGTATTTTTTGTAGGGTTGGATTGGGGGCTATGAACTCCCACAGTTCCTTCTTGTCTTGGAAACACCTTATTTCTCTGCTAATTATGAGAGAGAGTTTTTCAAGGTACTTCAATCTGGGTTGCAAGTTATTCTCTTTCAGGGCTTGGACTACCTACTTCACTCCAGGCTCTTCTTGATTTGATAGTTTGTGTTGAGAAGTCTGTCATTATTTTGATGGATTTTCCTTTATAGATGATCTGCTTATTTTCTCTGACCGCTTTTAATATTTTGTTCTTGTGGTCAGTTTCTTGGATCTTTATTATTATATGTCTGGGTATAGATCTATTTTGGCTGGAGTTCTGTATGCCTCATTATCTGGATATTTCTTTTTCCTATGCTTGGGAAGTTTTCCTTAATTATTTCTGTGAACAGCCTTTGTAATGCATTTGTGGCTACTCCTGCTTCTTCGCTCATGTTTTTTATTCTTAAGTTATAGATCTTCTTGTTGCCTTCTAGCCGTTGAATTACTCCCTCATTCCTTGTTATTTTTAAGAGGTCTTTTCTTTCATGATCACACATTGCAAATCTATCTTCAAGTTTTGAAAGGCTAACTTTAGTTTCTGTCAAGACATTTTGCCAGCTTTCAATGGAGTTTTTAATTTCTTGACAGTCTCTTTGGGTCTGTTTCACGTAACCTAGATTTTGTCTTTATTCTTCACCAAAAGTTTCTCTTCCTTTTCTGGGTTCCTCCCTCTTCCATTTGAGTCTTCTTGAGAGGGGCTTAGCATTTCTTTTATTAATCTTTTTATATCTTGCCTCACTTGGATTAGAATTTCAATTTTAACTTTATCTATGAGGTCAGGAAAGTATTTCTTTATGTCCAGTGACATGGCCTATATTGCATGATTGCTGCACTGGATCTCTTCTGTATTTACTTCTCTTGGATGTATTTTCCCAGGGTCAGTGGCTAGAGGTTTTTTCTTGTTTATTTCTCTTGTCAAGTTTCTGGTTTCTTTCAGACAGGTGTATGGTGTAAGTCTCAGGCCCTCTCTGTATTGCTTATGGTTTTTCTGAAGTGTGCTGGCTGAGGGCTTGTGGCCTTCTCCAGTTTGCTGTTATCTGAGGTACACGCAGGGACTGTGGGCTGGCCCACCTTCTCTGAGACAGTCAACTAGCGAGTGCCTTCAGCAACTTAGGCTGTGCTGTGGTGGATGTCACAGGTTTGGGACTGGTTCATCCCTGGCTATTGGTTCCTGACCAGGGGCATGGCTCAGCCCAAGCAGGTCCCAACAGTACTTTTTGGGCCAGGGGCAGCTGACTGGCACCATGCCAGACTCAGGCCTATCCTGCTCAACTCCAGTATGTCTTCCAGCTAGCCACACCCACCGTGGTACCCAATTTCCAGCACTCATCGTGAATTAATGAGTTCTCCATCTTGGCTCCACTCCACACTGTGCCTTGTCCTCCGGCCAAGGACCTGGGACTCACCAACTCCCATTATCCGTTGTCACAGCTTCAGTGCAACCATGAATCGTCCGACTCCCGGCATGCCCAACACAGCACGGGACTGGTTTCAATGAGTGCGTCCGGCTCCAGCCCTCCACCTGCATTTTTCCTTCCTCTTCCCCTTTTTCTTTTTCCTCAGTTTCTTCCTGGCTCACAACAATCTCTCTCCCCTTGTCTGGCCCTCTCCATGTTGTCAAATTCCAGCATCTGAGCTTTTTTCCCAGAGAGGTTTTCCACGTAGCTACCTATAAAGCTGCCATCTTCTTGTCTCTAGAATATATTTAGTAAGAGAAAGAAAGCTTCTGTCCAAGAGAGAGACAGAAAGTGTTCCTAATGGGTTACCAAAGACTCTTGTCTTTGCTACAGACATTTATAAAGCAAAACCACAAAGTGAGGGGGTCCAAGGTAGGAAAAGTGAAAAATCACAAGCTGAGGCAGAAGTTAGGACAGAACTATGGTCCACCAATAAGATTAAAATTATAATTTCTCAGATAAAATTGATTAAATTGGGGGATAAATGGGGAAGTGAGTCACATAGCAAGCAGGCATGCTCATAAAGAAGGGTCTCTTTCTTTAGGGGGTTCTACTTGTGGCTCCATCTGGCTTCCTTGGGGTGATAGAGTCCTATTTAGAATATCAATTCATGCTTATCCTTAGGAAATATTTGGGTGCACTCGTTTGTTTTTTTGTCGTGAGATCTGGCCCACAATGGGAGGTGTCTATCTTCCACAGCTGCAAGGAACCTGAACATTTGTGCTGGATTGTTCAAGGGCCCAGGTCTGTTTGACTGCCTATAATATTTATATCTAACTCAGCTGCCTATAACAATAATAAGGTTTCACATTTATTAAAGTTAGTGGAAAAATCTGTGTCTACAAAGTAAGGTTGGTCAAGGTAAAATTAAGAAAAACACACTAAACCTATGCCATAAACAGTGCTGACCTTGGGACTGGAGATATACGTCACCAGTACAGCTCCTGCCTGGCAAGTGCAAGGTCATGAGTTTGATCACTATCGCTAGCACCCCTCCCAAAAATGAATGGATGAATAAAAGCAATGCTTGTCTTGAGACATTTATGCTAAATCAATGCTGTCATTCTGAAGCAGTTCTGAAACTCACTTTTTGTAAGTGTATTTCATTACATTGTACTTGATGCATTAATGTCCTAACTTGATTCAAAATGATTACACATTATTGGTCATTTTGACTTTGAGGAAGAGGCAGAAACTGCATGTTGCCAGATATGGGAAATAAGGTGGATGAGGACACACCCTAACATTTGCACAAGACTTTTTTCTTTTGGTTAGCACAGGGAAATAGCCATCACCATATTATCCTGACCATATCACAGAATGTGAGCAAAAAGACTTCCAGAATTTTTCAGGATATATAAAGATTATGAGGTGAAGGGCAAGTAAATAGAATTAAGATGTGCTATATACTTGTACCACTTCCCTATAAAAGAAAATAATCATTATATATTGTGAACTTATACCAATAAACATACACACAAACACACACACACACTCACACACACACACACACACACACACACACACACACACAAGCACGTATATGTAGCAAGTGGCAAGAACGATGGAATAAATGTATTCAAAGCAAGAGGGATATTTTTGAGAAGATTGATTGATGGTAGTTTGACTTTTATTCCAGTGCTTCAAAAAATCTTAACCATTCACTGTATATTTTCATCATCCTTTCTATATGTGGCTGTGATATATTGATGTATGCATGCATCATGAAGTCCAGTGACAAAATCCTGTCTTTATCCAAACTTTTCTTAGGATCTTTGGTGCCCTTCAGGGCAAGGCCTACCACTTGGACTGTCTCTAGCAAGTACAATGGTAAGAAATTTAGAGTGAGCCAGTGTGGATACAGTTTGATCATCCCCTGATATTTGATCAACCTCTTCCTTCCCCACAACTGGTGCCTAATCATAGGCCTGGAGTTAGCACAAACACTATTGGAACAGTTTAGCAAGCATTCCACTATGTTTGATACTTCTTTTAGTAATGTTCCATGGGTAATCCCTGTGTTTTAGCCTGTTGGATAAAAATCTACCACTGACTTTCTCTTATGTGGTATTGAGCAAAATCTATCTTCTATTGTCAGAGGGATGACTCCCTTTTAAACATTATGTGTACTGATGTACTTTGCTTGACAGAAATATATTTATGGTATATAATATGATTGGTTTTGGTATATATATATACATATTATTTAAATTATTTTTAAATTTAAACAATTAATCTATACTATGATTAAAATATAAAAGTATAGGTAAATACATATATGTTAAGTGTTCATGGCAAGTTTTCTAACTCCTTTTTTTTCCTAGGTCTTTCTGGTTGCATTTTTAATTTCATTTTTTTAAACATTCTTCAACTCTTAGTATCTATACTTGCTTAAAGAGATCCACCCAAAAAACATAAGGACATACTTAATTTTAGTTTAAAATTTTTATTTTATTAGTACATTTGCAGTTTAGGCAACAAAAAAATATGAAAAGCTTCATGAATTCTTTTGTCATCCTTATGCCAAGGCTGTGCTAAACTTCTCTGTATCATTCCAATTTTAATATATTTGCTGCTGGAACACCATACCTACATATTTTTAAAAATGCATATTATGGTAAAATGACTAAATCATGCTAACTGAGGTATTTATCACTTCATATCCCTCTCCCCAGACCTGTTTCCACCTTGAGGACATTTTCTCTGTTTGGGCACCATTAATACAAGAAACTGCCATTCACTGTCTCTACATAGTGGAACTGGCATGAAATTCACCATTACTTTTTTGTAAGTTCTCAACACATACACATTCAGCCTCATAAGATTCCCTTTATGTACAACAAAGCAGGAAAGAACTAAATAGGCCCCAGGAGAGACTGGTGCCATGTCTTCAAGAAAAGCATATGGGAAGATGTACAAGCCCGCTAGTAAGCAAAGAGACCAGCAATAAAAATACTTTTTCAGTCAGTTTTCTGTCCATCAGACTGCCAGGGAGATTTAAGTAAAAAATTGGCAGCTTTAATACTGCCTCAGGAGAGCCACCAGAAAAAAAATTTTTTTTTTTATTTTGTGCAAGAAATGCACTTTTTTACAAGGGGATAGGGCGGGGTGAGACCGGAGGTGCGCTCATTTGTGGCTTCGTACTGCCACCAAGTGGCCAAAATTTCAATAAGCGAAGATGAGAGACAGGAAGTTTTCATTTTGGCCCTAATTTCTGGTCCTCAGATTCAGACTGTTCCACTGAGAGATCAGAGTGAAATTAAGTAAGTGGAATGTGTTTGATCCCAAATAGCTAGCGGGGGTGCCATAGAAGCCAGTTTGCCATGCAAGCGTCATAAAGTTCTCTGGGTAGCTGGCCCAGCAGGCACAGCCCTAGCAACCAAAAGTTAATGGTCTTAAAGCCTGGCCCTTGAGAGAGGGTCAGAATCCCTAGGGCATTGTTGGACTGTGTAGCTGTGGTGGCACAAGCCTGTAATTGCAGCACATGGCAGATTGAGGGAGAAAGATAGCAGTGAGTTCGGGGCCAGCCTGGTCTACATAATGAGTTTAAGGGCAGCTTGAGCTACATAAGAGATCCTGGCTCCAATAAAAGCAGCTATGCTTATCAAGAGTGTGTGAAATTGGCCCACTCCTCAGTACCCCTGGCCTGAGCAATTTCAGCACATGGTTGCTTCTGTTCCCAGATGGTAGTCCATTTTAGTGGAAGGAATGATATCAAGGTGGAAAGCATCTTCATTCTCCAACACTATGCGAGGTCATCTCCAGGTATGCTGGCAAAGATGCAATTGCCCTCCTGCCTTTGTACTGTACAGAATTTGCCAGGCAACTCTGTGGTTTCTGCCTGTCAGCACCTTGGTGGCTGTTTGTCCTGTTTCTTTACTTTGAGAGTTAGGGCTCAGGCGCCAGTAAGGGACAAAGAGAAAGCCCTGGGACTGCTTCTAAAGGTGCCCTTCTCCCAACTTTCCATACTTTGTTTGTTGGTGAAGTATCACTTTTTTGAAGCAGTTTTGTCTTGTACTTTGGTTCCTTGTTTTGGGGCAAAGAAGACTGAAGCTCACAAAAGAGCAAGCAGGAAGTGGTGGTGAATCGCCAAATGTGTGTTTCCTGGAAAGAATGAACTTGGGAAGATCAAGTTGGGAAGGAGTTCCCTAAGATGGACACAGTAGATGTTTGAGCTCATTGTCTTCTATACAAGTTTTGGGACCAGGGAGCATGGCAGAAAGCGTGGAGGTTCCTGGTTGCCAGTGGACCACTGAGGATCAGAATGCAAGCTGCTTTATTTGCATTTGTCTCCTCCAAGGTTTCTGCCATTTGCTTAGGACCTGGCTCCTTTCTGTTCCTTTAATTTCTTTTCTTTTCTTTTCTTTTCTTTTCTTTTCTTTTCTTTTCTTCTCTCTCTCTCTGTCTCTCTCTCTCTCTCTTTCTTTTTTTCTTTCTTTTCTTTGTCCCTTGCATTCCCCCAGTACTTAGCTTCTTTAGGTTAATTTTTCAGGCCCTTTCATATGTTAACTCAGGAAAGCTCTGACTTGTAGTTTACTTTAGGTTAATCATTCATGACCCTGTGCCATCTGCCTAACTTTTTCTGTCTTCTTGCTTCATCTTCACTGAGCACCCTGTGGTGAGTCAAATTCTGCAGGCTCCTAACACATAAAGACACAAGGGCCCCATTGTCAGGAATCATTCATTTTACTGGGTGGAGAGAGACCTTAAGCATATCATCAGCTCAATTTCAGTTAGTGATAAGTGATAGTAAGAAAATAAAAGGAAGTGATATGATAAAAGAATGCAGTGAGTGTATCTCCATTTAGAATAGATGCTTAGATAGGTTGGGCTTCCTCTAGGAAACATGGTTAAAATCAGTAGAAGCGGTCCTGGGTTGTTTCAGTGACCTTGATAAGGCTTCTTCCTGGTTTTATGATCTCTTGTGCATTAACAGCAGAGACATGGATCACCAGAGACTATAGATATGTTTGCTGCTTCATTCCTTGCAGTTGCTCCTAGTGTCTCATAACTATTCTCAGAATAAGAAAGGTGTAGTACAAGGGATCAGTCGGATTCAGAAGGGCCAGTATAAGAGTGTGGACAACAAATACTGCTAGGCCTATAAGGCCTTGTGCACTTAAATTGAAGGCCTCTTTACACTGAAAACCCACCCTGGATTCACAGAATAGGGAAGCCTGGTTCCCTTTATTTCTGTGGTCTGCCTGCCTTTAGCCTCCTTTTTCCATGGGTCCTGGGATTTTATCCTTTGTAATCAGGTCTTTGTAGGCTTTTGCTTGGTTCACAGACAGAATTCCAGTGTTAGCAGTAGAAAGTTAATGGAAGTTTACTTGTGAATGAAGGTTTGGAATGGGTCTGCAGTACAGTAGTATGTCTTGCATAACTCTGGAGGTTTCTGAGTTGGCAGAAGCAGCCAGGGCTGTGATAATACAAGGAATCCCATGGCTCAGAATGAAAGAAAGACCAGTATTGAGGAATATTGTCTTGGTTATGTTTCTCTCATTGCTCAGGCAAAATACTTGACACCCAGATTGAAGGAAGGAAATTTGATTTAGCTTATATTTCTTGGAGGTCACATACTCAGCTGGCTCCAAGGCAGGATGGCATGACTAAGGGCAGCCTTCTATGGTAACCTCAAGCAATAACCGCTAACAGTGCAAAAAAGACAAAAAGGGAAAAGCATGCCTCCTTCCATCCTTTATATTTTATGTGAGCTAGTCATCCCTGAGCAGGTGCAGCACTGACACTGCCAATCACAGGGCTAGACAATGAATGAATCACAAATGCTTAACTCAGTTGCCTTGGAGAGGCCTACTCCCCATGATGGCATCAGTCTTTTGGGTGACGTTTAATCACACACCATGACAAATATAAACAAACAAGTGTTTATCCTGTGGTGGGCAATACTAGGATCCACTATCATCCTTGTTTTGGGAGAAGGTGCAAGTTTAAAAGCTATAGACATATCACAGGCTTGGTTTCTTCTGTCGTTGGAGTGGTGTGCATGGTGAGGGAAAATCCAAAAACATGTGTCTCCTAGAAAGTGGTCACAATAAGTTTCAGGGTTCAACAGTAGAAGCTAATATCTAGTGGTCCTAAGCCAAAAGTCCTAAGAAAATTCTGGTCTGACTCAAAAGAATAACTAGAGAACCAGTAGGCAAGAGAGGGTGGGGACCAGGAGGGTGTTGGAACTGACAGGTGGGTTGTTGTAGCATAAAGTAAAGCCTAGAACAAGTGCTGTGTGCCTTGTTTAAAGACACCTTCCTTCTTGCCTTAAATTGGGTTATCGGGGACATTCAGCTGGTTTGGTGTAGGGTAGTGGTGAGTCTCTGCCCCATTGTATTGGATGATGGGTTACAGTTGACTTCGATTTCCAGTTCCTCCCACAGTAAATGTCTGCCATTCTCTAAATACAGGCCATAACAGGATTTATTCTCTATGCTCTGAATTCTGACATTTCATAGCCACACTTTGCATGTAATTTAGCTACATTATTTTGGGGACAGAATTCCCAAGAGAGACAGAGGAAAGAGAAGGTTAAAGGAAGATGAAATGTTTGCCAGCCACGTGGTTTGATCTACAACAGTGATGATGAACCTTTCAGAACTCAGTTGTACATACAGGCCACTGTGATTTGTGTGCCATAGGTTCACCACCACTGATCTATAGTAATAATTGCCTACATTCATGTGATTAATCATATGATACCTGGTGCCAAGGCTTCCCTTTATGTGCCCTCCTTTAATCTTCATGGTGACTTGGGAACACTGGTACTGTTGCTATTTCCATTTTACGTGGGAGGAAATTAAGGCTTGGAGAGTTTAAGCAGCTTAGGTAAGGTTAAACAAATACAGTTATGATTTTAGTCTAGCATGTTTTCTAGCCTTGTGTTTCTATAAGTGTTTTCCCAAGAACAGCAGCAGATGGAGTTCCTGGGAACTTGTCAGAAAGGCAAAACCCAGATACTGACACAGAAAATGAAGTTGGAGTCCATCCATTTGTGTTTTCAGACACCTACAGATAATTCCAAAACACCCTCAAATTTGAGCACCAGTGCCCTAGACTGTGCCCCAGGTCTTCACCAATAACTAAAGTTCAAATTTCCAGAAAATTTGATGTGCTTACACATGACTTACACAGTCTGGTTCATGAGCTGTTTTGCATCCCATACTTTATTACAGAGGTTTGGTGCTGTTATTTTAATGCTGTATGTCTTAGATGAGCATAGATATTGATGAAGCGTGAAGTCATTGCCTCTTCAGAGACAGGATTTCTCAAAGCATACAGGTGATGGGGTTCTTAATCGTGTTCACTCTGTTTATCTTTTTCAATTGCATACCTGAGCATGAAAGTGATGCGTAAATCAGGTGCCAGATCCCATTCCCACCTGCTGAGCATTCTTTCAGAAATGCTTGGTGCAGACAGATTTTGGATATTTCTTTCCTTCTGTTTTCTTTCTTTCTTTCTTTCTTTCTTTCTTTCTTTCTTTCTTTCTTTCTTTCTTTCTTTCTTTCTTTCTTTCTTTCTTTCTTCCTCTCTCCTTTCTCACTGTCTTTCCTCTTCCATCCTTCCTTTTTATTTCCTTCTTTCTTTTCCTTCTTCCCTTCCTTCCTTTCTTCCTTTCTTCTTTCTCCTTCCCTCCTTCCTTCTTTTTCTTTCTGATTTTCTGTGCTAGGGGTTGAACAGTGAAGTTTAGCTATGAATTACAACCTCAGCCCTTTGTATTTTGAAATAGTGTCTTGCTGAATCATTAAGTTGTCCTTGATGTGCTCAAACTTGCAGTCCTACTCCCTCACCGTCCCAGAATTGTGGGATTATAGGCATGCACCATTATGTCTGGCAGATTTACTTCTTTCTTGAGTGGAAAGATTGCTGGCAGCACTGTTTTACAGTGTTCTCTTCCTGAATGAGATGATATGTGCTCCTTTACCAAGAGAAACAGCATTAGACTATCACATGTAAAGGTGCAAAATAATGTTTCTGAAATTTTGAAAGGAATTTCTTTGTTCTGAATGAAGAGTCTGCATGACCTTACTATCAAACTACTGACTAATAAGGTCCTTCCAATGATATGTCTGTGGAAGGTCTAAGAAACATGTTTTTGCAAAAGACTCTTTCCTCTCAATTGCTAAACAAACTAGCATTAATGAGTACATAATTGTTCATTTCCAAGATTTGTAGGACTGCTCACTGGGAAGGTACCTTCCTGCTGTATGAGATGTTTGGGGGTCCATTTCTTATATTTATTGCAAGTGAAACCTAGGAGAAAGCAGATTCTATTTGACCAGTGGCTGGGATGGAGTTGGAGAGCTACCGGATTGGGTGGGAAGGCCATAGCATCTCCATGTCCTCATTTATCTTCTTGAACTTTCTGGAGAAGATGAAGAGTGACATATAAATCTGGAGGAGGTAGGATACTTGCAAAATACCCTTACTGTTGGCCTTACAGTAGAGTAATGTGAGATACTACTCCCCACATTGTGATCCTTCCTGGCCAAAATGCTTCAAAAGTTGTAACTTCATAGGATCCATTGCTTTCAGCTCTCTATCGAACAGCTAGGCAAAAAGTTTCTAGAAGGACAGCTTTTATTAGCCAACATCCAGTGGTAGCCCACCCATGTCAGGCATTAACATTGCCTTCATCGAGATTCTGCAGCAAGATGGATCTTTGCTTTGAAGCATGCTGAAAGAAATGGTGACTATGAAGCATGACACTGTGTGGAGCTCAAAGGAAGGAAAACTGCAGTATGCTCTCCTTGGCTACCACATCTGCAGTTGATAGCAGTGTATGGAAGCAGAAAAGTCTGTGTGATTCACAATGGAAGGTGAAATTCAGGTACAAAGAGGCAGAGAATCTACACCTGGTGGTAGGTGAAAGAAGACATTGCCTTGTTCACTTCATAGAGGTGGTGAAGAATCAGTTTGATAGCATATTGGATCTCCTATCCACTGAGAAAGTGATGAGGAAGGCTTCACCTGCTGACCCGGTTACCTGGCTTCAGTTTAAGTTCCTGGGAGAATCACTTGCACAAACAGCTTTGCAGCCACAACCTTGAACCCCCTGGAAAATTAGGTAGACAGTGAGTTAAATGGCCATATCCCCATCTTTTGAGTTTTCATTTGCTGTTTTGTCGTCCTATATGTCGGTTTTGTTTATCTGCTCAAGTTGAAATATATTTCAGGCAGTACCTCTACCTACCTCTCATCTAATTTGGTTTTGGGAACTCCTAAGTAAGAAGACTTGAGTGAGGCTCAATCTGGAAAAAAAATCCATCCATACTTATATATGCGTGTGTGTGTGTGGTGTGTAGTTAGACATAGATATAATATTCCAAACGTTTTTTGTCCATTTTAGAAATAGTTCAACTTTAAGGAAAGATTATCATTTCCTTCCCCTCATCATGTGTAAAGTGACAAAGTCAGAGATTTCTTGTTTTTTATAGAAATCATATACCTGTTAGTCCCTCAATACCTGCATTAGGGACCAGAGCAATTACTTCCTAAGAGGTGGAAGTGCCCTTATGGCCTTTGGGACCATGAAGGCCAGCGTGGCTTTAAAACTTGTGCAGAAGCTACCTTCTACACACCGTCCATTAGATATAAGGTAGGAAGACTTACTTGTTTCTCTTTTTATTCTGTGAATGCTCTTTTGGGCCTCCCTTTTACTTTTACAATGTACATATCTGTGTGGATTGTGTCCCATAAACTTACTGTGAGTAAGTGCACTCCATGACTGGAGTGGTAAGTGCAAACTCAGGTAGCTTATTTCTTCACTCTGATCTTTACACACCAGCCTCTCCAGCAAGGTAAAGTATGTACTTGGAAGCTGAATGCAAAAGGCACAATTTTCTGACAGGATTATAAATAAGGAACATTGTCTGATCCTGAAATACCCAGCATCTCTATTTAAACTAAAATACTAGCAGTGTGCTCACGTTGGCTACCACAAGTGCAGTCACAACAGTGCAGGCAGGCAGAAAGATCTGTGTGATTCTCCGTGGAAAGTAAAACTCAAGTTAATGAATAGTTTAAATTTTTGAAATATTCATTTTGCTTCTCCTCCATCCTCACCCACGTTTCTATTTAAAACTTATTTTCTTTCTTCAAATGTGTGACATGCTTGCCTCCCTTTGTCATAGATTGAATCTTGAATATTCTCCAAGGCCCCTCCATTGAAGACTTAGTCTCTAGCCTTTGGCACCATGGGGAGGTGTGGAAACTTTTGAAGTGGAACCTTTTAAGAGGTATTAAGTCACTGGTGGTGTGCCACTGAAGGGGACAGCTATATTTGCAGTCTTTACAGTATCTAGCACCCTCTTTCTGCTTTTTAGCTCCCTTGTAATGAACCAGCCCTCTCATCGCATTCTCCCTCCATGCTTTAATATATCACTATGGCCCTAAATAGCAGGGCCAGGCAAAATTGGACTGATTCCTCTGAAACTGTGAGGCAACTTCTTTCCTTCCTTCCTTTCTTCTTTTCTCCCTCCCTCCTTCAGATGTACATAACATTCACCATAGGGAGACAGAATAGGAACTAACTATTTAAAACACACAGCTTTTGGCTGCAAGACAGGGGCTTTTATGAATTTTAAAAGATGCCCATTCTTCCTGAGAATTCAAGCTTAGCACACTTGTTGGCTGCTGCAATTACTTCCAATACCCATAGAGTCACTCTCCAGTCCCAACTCACTTACTTCCAGTCAGATAAACTTGTTTCAGTTAGCCATTGACTGCATTTGGTCACAGAGGCCCTCCCTCCAGAGCCTTCTGCTTATATATGTGTCCTTGTCAGACAGCATCATCTAATGCCTATCCGAGATGACTGGACAATTCCTTCTGAGTTCCATGTTTTTAGTAAGGAAAAGTTGGATTCTCAACCCTTACAAATGAGTTGCATCCTTTGGGACCTGAACAGATGGGACAGACTGAGTTCTGTCAGATTGGGTTGCTGAGAGTCCAGAGTAAATTAAAAAGTTTGGGGGCAATCCTGTGACTTCCCTGTTAGAAAGTGGAATAGAACTGTCTACCTTCAAATATTTCTTGTCAAAACTTACCATTGCCCAGGCAACTAGGACTCTTGCCTCTCAACTTTTCTGCCAGGCAAAAACTTATAGCATAGGTGGACATCTCCTTTACACCAAGTCAGTCAAATTTATTCTCGTTTATCTCTTCACATTGAACTTTGACTGTTCCTTGAGAGAAAAATGATGCTTGCATCAGCCTGAGAATGATAACCCCAATTCTAAAGTTCTGAAAATTCTCCTCCCAGAGGTATAAAGACTGACCTCTGAGACTAGACATCAACCATGCCACCTCACTGTGACCCCTGTTGCTATGAGATGTCACAGAAAGAACAATCAGGCATCCATCTCGTATCATCCTGACAGACTGTTAATCAACTTGGGCAAGATCTCCACGCCAACAATTCAGAAAAGATGCCATCCTCTGCTTGCAGGTTGCTCCCATAAGCCCCGTCAACTTGGAAAACACTGAGACAAAAGGCCAGATCACTTGGACTCAACTGCCATAAGGGGTTAACTCTCTAGTATTATTTGGAAGGCTTTAATGACAGATTTGTCTCCATCGTTGTCACTCAAGCAAACAGTTTAGACTGTCAAACTTCTAAAATACACCTCTCCTGCCTGTAAAGCCAGTTCAAGATCTCTGAGATGCCAATGGTGCTGCAATTGCCTTATGTACATGTTGCCTCAATCTTCTGCCACTCACAGCCTACTTGTACACCCTTCTCGATCTAATAATATCCTTTTATGCCTTCAATTAACTCCTGTCAGCCAGGCCCTGTTTGCCATCGAGCTGGACGCAATCTTCTAGACATTCAAAAACTTGTTTACTCTCTTTGAAGTAGCCCTTACATCTGATTTCACTAGTTTCTCAGAATAACACCCAAGACGTCTTCTGGAACAACAAAATTTCTGCTACAATATCTGGCAGGAGGGGTTACAAAACAAAACCTCCATAATTTTTGAAATTGCTGGTTTGTATAAAATCTGGATTTTAAAGTTCACAAAAACAATGATGCTTACTGAGACTGTCAGTCCCTGGGAGTGCCAAGTGGTTTACATGTTCAGATTTTGACTACTGTCCTTCTAACCAAAAAAGCTGACAAGCTCACCTTAGGCCAAGACCTAACTGTCCAGGTGCTACACGCTGTGCTGGACCTCACCAAGTACTCTTACACGAAAATCTCTACCTGACTCTTATTGTGATAAAACTACTGAATGCTGTCAGGTACCTGCTCACAGAGTTCAGCCCAGCAGAACATGACTGCTTGCCATTGTCTGATAAATTGTTCTCAAACTGATCAAACTTAAAACAATAAATCTACTGACAGAGGTTGAGTACACTTTGTATATGGGTGGAAGTAGCTATGTTAGGATTGGAGTCCAACAGGCTAGATCTTCTGTGGTCACATTGGACAAAGCAATTTTGTCCAAATATCTCCTGCTGCTGTTTGCAAACTTCCCACCAATGAAAAATAATTCAATCCAGAAGCCTAAGCTTCCTCTGGTGATCCAACTAAGTGAAAAATCAATCCTAGTTAGAAAATATATGCCCAGTATTCCTAGAATAACAGAGGCAGACCTGCCCCCATCATTTGTTCTCCAAGCTCAAGCCACAGTGCTGGCACCTGTACTCCTGCAGCCAATTCAGGCTTCAGTGTCTGTGTCACTGACCCTGACCTAATGCAAGTTGATTTTTCTTAGGTAACTTTAGATTAAAAAAACCCTAGCATAAAAGATTTTTCTGAGTAATGACAAGAGGGGAAAATGAAAGGGAAAAACTTTACAAGATATTTAACACAGTTATACTATGTTTCTCTTAGTTCATTGCAAAGAAAGGTTTGTGTTAATTTTGTTTGGACAAGATATCATGCTTATATCTTGTACTCTGAACAACTCTAAGGCAAACAACAATACACAATGTATTATTTTAACTCTCTGACTAATCTGTTTTGAAACTGTTTTAATGCTGTTTTATTAAAACAAAAAGTAAAAAGCTGTACAACAGATATTGTTCTTTTAAAAACTTTCTTTTTTGAAACTGTCTACCTCTACTTCTGCTGCTTCATGGCTTTGTAACTACTTTCTTGGACCCTATAACCATGCAAGTGTAACCAAATATGCAGGATGGCTGCTTGTACCATTGTACCAAGCTTGATGAATTGTACCAAGCTTCATGATCATCATCTATCTGTCCTCCTAATTGATGATCTCACTCAGCTAGCTATTAGAAAGAACTGCCAGGCTGTTCTGTCTCATTTTTGTACCTCTTTTGAACCTCTTCTTGTGCATCATATAAAAGCTCAAGACCACCAGAGATTGGGGTCTGATATTCTGGAAATGATCCCAGTCAGCGCATACTGATGTACATAAATCTGCCTCCAAACCCTGGGTGTTGTTTCAGTATTTTTGTTCACTGTTGTATATATGGTACTAACTTACAGATTGGTATAGGACGTTTTGATTGTGATGTGATCCACGTTGAGTTATTACAACACAGTGTTTTCTATTCTACCTTTACCCATGGGTGTTGATATTTAAGGTGCCACTTGGCAGAGTTTTCATCTGATGGTATCAGAAGTTTCCAGAGTTCCAGCATGCCCACAGGATAACTTATATGCTGCTATGCTTAGAGTATGTCTCCTGAGAGCATATGGTGGAAGTTCTGTCCTCAGTGAAACTGTGTTGAAGTCTGGGACCACTGGGAAGTGATCAGGTCATGGAGGTTTGCGCTCTCATGGGTGAATTAAGATTTAATGGAAAAGAGAAGAAACCATGAGTTCACTTTCTTTCTTTCTTTCTTTCTTTCCTTTCTTTTCTTTCTTTCTTTCTTTCTTTCTTTCTTTCTTTCTTTCTTTCCTTTCCTTTCCTTTCTTTCTTTCTTTCTTTCTTTCTTTCTTTCTTTCTTTCTTTCTTTCTTTCATGGAAAAGGTAAAGCAAAAGTTCAAAGCAAAATAGAGCAACAACAGTTAATACATAGTGTATTCTTATCTTCAAAGTACTTCGAGTATAAGACACGGGCATACAAATTATCCAAATAAAAATAGCACAAGCCTATCTTTTCAATGCACAAAGAGAAACTAGTAGTGTAACTACATTGTGATTTTTCCCATTCTTTCTTTCTTCTTTACCCCAACCAAGTTCCTCTTTCCTTTTGAACAATCTCTTCTCATTTCATGATATCTATTGCATATTTTAGACTTTCTTTACTTTTTCAGTTTCTCATACCATGGAGACATTATGATGTTTACAAATGTGAGTCTGATTTATTTCACTTACGAATTTGGTGTCATGTTGCATCCATTTACTGATGAATGTTTTAAGTTTATCCTTCTTCATGGCTGAGTAGTACTCTATCGTACAAAAAAGAACATATCTTTTTAATCAATTACTCAGTTGATGGGCATTTGTTTCCAAAATTTAAACATGGGTGCACATATATCATTGTGGTATGGTGTTTTTAATTCTTCTGTGAATATACCTAGAAGCAGAATATGTGGGTAGAATGTTACCTGTGCTCCTAGTTTTTTTTTGAAAAATCTTTACAATGATGTTCATAGTGGTTACACTAGTTTACACTCTCACAGTCATCATTTGTTATGGGTTGATTTCTCAATGTTAGCCATTCTCTCTGGAGTGATATGGAATCTCAGTTTTGCTTTAATTTCCATCTCTCTAATGACCAATGATGGTAAATATTTTTTCGTATATTTACTTGCCAATTTCATTTCATCTTGTCATGTGTATCCATCTCAGATGTCCATTTTCTTCAGATATAAGTCCTTTGTTTAATAACAACTAGCTCAGTTTTTTCCCATTCTATGGATTGTCTTTTCACTATATTTGTGATGTCTTTTGTTGTCCAAGAGATTTTTAATAACATGAGATCCCAGCTGTTGATTCTTTGAAATATTTTCCATGCAATCTTGGATTTGTTAATGAAATCTCTGCGTACATCTATGTCTTCAGTGTTTCTATCTATTTTTTCTCTCAGTGGACATAATGTTCTGTTTAAATATTTAAATCTTTGACTCATTTTGACTTCAGGTTTAGTGTATGATGATAGAAATGAGTCTAATTTTAGTCTTTCACATGTGGGAAGCCATTTTTCCAGTACCATTTATTAAAGAGGCTATCTTTCTTCCAGTTAAAATATTTGACTCCTTTTGTCAAAGATAAATTGGCTGAGTCTGGTTGAAATCATGCTTGCATCTTCTATTCCAGCAGTTGCTGTTCCACTGAACTATATCTCTGGTCTATCTTCTTTCTGATTCAACAATCCTCAGATCTATTTTTTTTGCCAGGACTATGCTAATTTTATCACAGTATATTTTTAATATAATTTCAAGTCAGGAATTGTGTTGTCCCCTGACTTGCCTTTGGTGGCCAGAATTGCTTTTGCTATTCTAGGTGTACTCTGTGTCCAAATTAGTTTTAGGAATGTTCTCTAGTTCTGTGAATTATGCTAATGGTATTTTAATCAGGATTGCATTAAATGTGTACAGTAATTTTGGGATTATTGCCATTTTCACTATGTCATTTCTTCCTATCCATGAGCAAGTAATGTCTTTTCACTTTCTCACATCTCTTTTTTCAGAGTACTGTAATTTTCAATGTAAAAGTCTTTGTCTTACTTTGTTAGATTGACTTTTAAATATTTCATTTTTTGAATTCTGTTGTGTACAGTGTGGTTTCTCTAATTTCTCTCTCAATGAGTTTGTTGTTTGTGTATGTACAGGAAGTCCATTCATTTTTGATTATTGACTTTGTATCCAGCTGTAATACAGAATTCAGTTATTAAATCCAGTATTCTTTTGGTAGAACTTTTGTGGTCTTCTATGTGGGGTATTATGTCATCTGCAAATAATGGTAATTTTACTTCTTCCATGTGTAACAGCCAGCTGAACAGAATCGGTGTGGTGTTGGGTGTGAATGGCCCACCTGAGAATTGTTGCCAACAGCAGAAAAAGAGAAGTAGAGGAAAATATGGTGTGTTGTTGATCATTCTGGAGATGACTGTCACACTGGCTTTCCTGATAGAAACTCAGAAGAGCTCAGGTCCTTGCTTTACCTGAGGACAGCTGCTGTTCACTTTGGGAGAGCTCAGGTCTTTACTTTAGCATCACTTCCTCACTCCAGTGCATAGCCTCCTGTCTTGGAGCCTTCATCTCACTGATGTAGACCTTCTAGGTTTCACCACTAAAGTTGGGCCTTTTCAGTGCAGGACTGTGATATGGACTTGCTTGAGATATTGTTCTGGGTTCTAGGTATCAGTTGGACTCATGGTGGGAATTGCCATGGACTCAAGGTCTTCAGCTAGACTCGTGCAGATCATCACTGTGAGTTACAGTCTCTCAGTTGAATTCTTTGCGTCTCTTGTGTGTGAATTCTTTTGCATTTGATTCTTTGAGTGGCTATTATAAAGTAATCCTATAAATTATGTGCTCTGTAGTTAATATTTTCCCTTGAAAACCCTGACTACAACATTTTCCTGTTCTTATTTCTTTTATTCATTTCTCTTATCTAGTTGCTGGCTTATGTTTCCAGAACTGTATTCAATAATAGTGGTGACAGTGAACACTCTTATCTTGTTCATAATTTAAAGTGAAAGCTTTCAGTTTTTGAAAATTTAGTATGATATTTGCTGTTTTTGCCTTAGAAGGCTTTTATGGTACTGAGATAAAGATCATCTATTACAATTTTCTGTAGGGTTTTTGTTATAAATTACTGTTGGACTTTTGTCAAATGCTTTTTCTGAATCTATAGAGAGCATCATGTAGTTACATGTTTGGCTCTGTTAATATAGGGTATTACCTTTATTGCTTTCCATATGTTTAACCATTCCTCCACCCCTGGAATGAATCCTACTTAGTCATGGTGTATAATTTTGATATGCTAAATTCTGCTTATGAGTATCTTACTGAGGATTTTTGCATCTATGTTCATTAAGGAGACTGATCTGTAGTATTTTTTTTTTTTTTTTTGGTTGGGTACTTCTCTCATTTTAGAATCAGAGCAATACTTAGTTCCAGAATTGATTTTTGAAGCATTCTTCCTTTTCCATTTCACTGAAGGGTTTTAGCATTTATGGCATTGGATTTTCTCTAAATTCATTGTGGAATTCAACAGTAAATCCATCAGGACTTGGCCTTGTTTTTGTTGATAAGTTTTGAATTACATTTTCAGTTTCATTGACTGATGCAGATTTATTCAGTTTTTTATACTTGATTCTGCTTTCACAACTTATATAGAAGAACCTTTGCATTTATTCTGTGTTTTCAATCCTATTTGAGTACAGGTTCTCAAAGGAGGTATTGTTGATCTTCTAGATTTCTGCAGTATTTGTTGTGATATCACACTTTACATTCTTTTTAAATTTTTTTCTTTAATTTTTTTCTAATTTGCATTCCTAATTGTTTGAATTTGAATCTTTTTGCTGAGTGCTTATCTGTATTATTTAACCTTTCCATGAATCAGTTCTTCAATTCATTGATTTATATTGTATTCTTAGTTTCAATTACATTGATTTCTGCTCTTCTCTTTATAATTTCCTTATTTGTATGACTGTTTTTTGGTACTGGAGCTTGAACTTATGACCTTGCACTTGCCAGGCAGGCACAGGCACCTATGCCACTGAGCTAACCCCCTGGTCAGAGCTTTAGATTTAATTTGTTCTTCATTTTCTAGAAGTTTGGAACTCAACATTAGGTTGTTTATTTGAGCTAATTCTGTTTTCCTAGTGCATGAATTCATCTATAAAGTTCACTCTAAGTGCTGCATTCATTGTATTCCATAAATTCCAGTATGTTGTATTGACATTACCATTTATTTTTATGTACTGCTTAAATTTTCTTTAATTTCCTCTATAGTTTCTTCTGTGACTCATTTGTTGGTCAGGAGACTATTATTTAATTTCCATGGATTTATCTAGTTTTTGTGTGTTTTTTTGCCATTGATTTATAATTTCATTGCATAATGGCCAAATAAAATACAAGGGATGATTTAAATTTCTCTATGGTCACTTAAGCATGTTATATGGTCTGTTTAGGAGTATGCCCCATATGTAGCTGAAAAGAATGTGTATTATGTGTTTCATTTCTGTGGAATGAAACATGCTTTAGACTTTTAGTAAGTCCATTTATTCACAGTTTTGGTTTATTTTTGATATTTCTTTTGTAAAAATTTTTGTTTACTTGATCTATTTGTGAGAGTTGGGTACTACTACAATTGTGCTAGTGCTTATCTGATTTTTATGTTTATTAGTATTAATATTAAAGTAATATTAGCATTACTTTTTTTGAGGAGAGTAAAACCAAATGTGACATAACAAAACAAGTCAGTCAAATCAAAAGGATGGACATAGTACATAATGTAAAAACAGAATACAAGGTCATAACATTGGTTACCATAACGCTTCTTGCTGTCTTAAAAAGAATTGCCTGTGTCATCAGTTATAATAAAACTGAACAAAACAGTAAAGAACAAAACCAATAAAACCAAAAGATTGGAGACATTACAGGACTTCAAAAGATAATAGTCAAACCAGCATGGGCATCATAGTGAATCTTATTGTCTTCAAAGTTGTTGCCTCTACTCTCAAACTTGGTATTATCAAGCAAAACAGAATAGAGTAAAATCAGTCAAAACAAAATGGAGAGGAATACAGGGTTTCAAATCAAGTTAATAGGAAATCAAAGTGGGTTATTATAATATATCCTGCTATTTTTATTTGTTTTTCCCTTAATTAAAAATATGAAAATAAAAAAATAAATAATGAAAGGAGATTGAGATAAAAGAGAACATAATAACAAAACAGCAGAGGTCAGAGCATAACAATTTAAGCAACATAGTGTTTGAAAGATAGTTTTGTTGGGTACATCAATCTGGGTTGAAAGTTGTTTTCATTTAGAAGTTGAAATAACTCACGTGATGCTCTCCTTGATATTAGAGTCACATTGAGAAGCGTGCTGTAACTCTTTTGAATTTTCCTTTTTAGGTGATTTCTTTTCTTTAGTCACTTTTAATATTCAGAGCTTGTGTTGAATTTCTGGAATCTTGATTGTTATATACCTTGGAGTAGATTTATTTTAGTCATGGTTCTTTTGAGTTTTATATGCTTCACTTATTTGTATGTCACATTATTTTTCTTTCTTCTATATGCTCTGTTGTCTTTCTGTCATTTTCACAGGAGGACACAGCAAGTTTCTTAACAGGTATTGACCCTTCACACTTGGATTTCTCAGCCGCTACAACCATGAGAAATAAATTTGTGTGCATTATAAATTTCCCAGTCACACGTGTTTTATTTTAATCACAAAAGAACTAAGCAGATAATCTTTGTGTTCATTTAATGAACTGGTTGCAACGTTATCAGTTCATTCATTCACCAAATACTCATGAATCCCCTTTACTTTATGTCATCCTGTGTTATTCTTGTAATGTCTGTAATTGCTATTGATACTGTCTGTTTTATAATAGTTTTACTGGAACATCTTACTAGGATAAGTGTGGTGTTTAAAGGTACTCTACATGGTTGGTTGCTACATATATAATGTTTAGCCACATGTGGGCAAAGTTCCTAGAAAACTGTAAAAAAAATATTGGGAATTGAATAAAAAAGTTTGTGAGATATATAGAGTCTATATAAGAAATGAGGAAAGAGACTGGAGGTGTAGCTTGTGATGGAGTGCTTGACTAACAAAACCAGGGTTTGATCCTAACCACGAAAAATCTGAATAAATTAGTGTGGAGCAGAAAAAAAGAAAGTACAAATGAAAATAGAATACAAGCCCCATTTAAAAATGGTGCCATGTTGATAGTGGAATACCAAAAAGAAAGTTCTTATAATAGCCAAGTTATCCTTTGAAAAATAAAGTCTGTACACTCAAGCAAGAATATATTTTAGGTACGATGATGAAATAATACAAAAAATCCATTTCCCATCCTTGTCACTGCCTGGGAAGTCTACATTTGTAATCCCATGGAATTGTTACTGAAATTCTGGTGAGTTAATTTTAATCTATCACCTCCAGTGTAACCCACATCAAGATTAAAGGCAATAAGACATATTTATGATCATAGAGTGCCAAGGGATCCTGGACCCCATCCAGATGAGTCTTCACAGAACAAATATCATGATCCAGGGTCTAACCCAGATTTTATTAATTTGTGAAGAAGGCAGTGGCTAAAGAGCGACTTTGAGAATGGAAGGAATTACATGGTAACATGAACTGAGTTAGCTAATAGGTAAAAAATCACCTCTGCAGTATGCAGAGAGAAGTATATGCAGAAATATCAATCTGCATAACACAATTGATGTAGCATTTAACATTTAGGAGGCTATTGCTTTAGTTTTTGATATGTAAATTTTATGCCCTGTAAGTTATAGCCTCTTATCTTGAGGGTTGAATCCAGCTGTTGACTCTATCATCCTGCTGTGTTTAACCTTTTAGAGGGAAACACTGAAAGTGAGGAAACAGGGCTGTCTCTTGGCATCAAAGACTACAAATCAATACCTCAGCTAGCCCTATTTACATTGCTTAGAGCCAATTGAAGGGAAAAGAAAATAGCTTTGACAGTTCTATACATATCAGTACATGGAGATAAGTCCAGGTTTAGCTAAGGTGAAGTTAATTGCTCTTTGTTCAAGTAGAGGTGTTCTGGTGGTCCTCTACAAAATAACATCCAGTCCTATCATAGGAGCTCTCTGTTATCACTGTCAGGTTTTCTTTGTGGTGTTCATTCTACCAAACATGTTGCTACTCATTGTGATATAAGCCCTAGCTCACTGGGAACATCAGAAGTGGGATGTAAAATGGCTGAACATGAAAGTTCATTCTTCTGGGAATAACCTTACACAGTGACTCACTGCTCTCTCTTGACTGTTTCTCAAAGTGTTAGATGCTCTGAGCTCCAAAAACCTACCTAGAAGTGATGTTGTTACTATCTTTTTTTATTTACAAGAGAAAAAACATAGAAAAGCAAAACAGAAAGCAAAGAGACAAACAACAACCAACCAAAAACATTAGCAATATAGGCTTTCAAAGCAAGATGATACAAATTTTACAATGATTGTAATATTGCATATTGCTATCTTCAAAAGAGTTTCTTACATTACCAGATATGCACATGGAAAATTGATCTGATCATATGAGCACTGACTGTTGTTTTACAAGAACTAATAGAATTAATAGTGTAGTCATCTTAGCTATGTTATGTACACATATATACAAAAATTTATATCTTTCTTCTTTTCCCTTATTTCTTTCCAGCTTTCCCCTATTACAGCTACTTTCCCCCTTTGAGTGGTTTCTTATCCTTATGTATTATTTATTGTAGATTTTGAATCTTACTTGCTCTTTCAGTTTCATACACAAAGGAGGTGTTATGGATTAAAAACTGATGGTCGACTTAACACCTGCTGAATTAAATCATCATGTGCTGATTACAAATGGCTCACCTGAGGAAAGTTGCCTGCACAAAAGGAGACGTGGAGAGGAAGAGTGTGGAATTGTGAGTTCTCCTAAATGTTGCTGTTTGGAGCTGTTGGGTTTCCTGTAAGAGCTTGGCATGGCTAGCTTCCCCAATATGATTTCAGCCATTATTATCACTGAGAGTGGCTGTGGCTCACTTTGGGAAGATTTGGTCCTTATGTTGAGCATCAGTTCCTGGCTCTGTTTAATGTCCAGGAGAAGGTTGTCAGTCTGGCCTTATGATGTGAATTCAGTTGTTCTCATTGTTGGAGGTACTCGGACCTCATTGTTGCTAAGGAGGTAATTATCAGTGGTAATTATCAGGGGAGCGCTAGTCCCTATTTTGAGTGTCACTTCTTGGTTCCACTGCAGAACACTCCACTTGCTGGCACAAATCCTTCACCCCACTAGTACAGTCTTTCTGGCTTCCACCACTGACTGTTGGGCCTTCCCAGTGAATATCCATAAAATAGGCTTGCATGAGTCATTGTAGTGGGCTCTAGGCCTTGCGTTGAACTCGTGGGGGCATTGTTTTGGGCTCTAGGTCTTCAGCTGGCATCATGCAGGTTATTTCTGTCAGATCCAGGAACTCAACTGGATCTTCTAGGTCTTTAGTGTTGTGGAAAAACTTCTTGAACTCTCTTGTATTTAACTCTGAGTGACTATCAAGTTAATATTACAAATTATGTGCCCTGTATGTAATAGTTCTCCTTGCAAGCCATAGTTCCACTGGAGTTTTCCATCTGGCCAAATGCTTCAAATTACACTATTACCTCTTGTTACTTTTATCTCACTGCTAGGACAAAATACCTGAAACCCAAAATTAGGGGAGGAAAGGATTATTTAGCTTAGTTTTTGGAGGTTTCAATTCACACTCAGCTGGCTATGTGATAGGGTGATAATGGCACAGAGACAACATGGTAGCTTCAGCAGATAATAGAAGTGACTGGAGCAAAAGGGAAAAAGGGGAAGAGTACAACTCCTCCCATCCCTTATATAGTATGCCAGCTCCCAGCTCCTGGGTAGGTGCAGCATTCACACCACAAATCCCTGAACTAGACAGCAAACCAATCACAAATGCTAAATTCAGCTGCCTTCATGACTGCATGAGGTTTTCAGGAGACACATAATCAAGCCATAACAGGAGGCAATATGGTATTTACACATGTGAGTTTGATTTACTGCACTTGTGAGTATGGTCTCAAGTCACAAACATTTACCTATTAAAAACCTTAAGGCAATTACTTTTTATTTTTTTATATTTATTTCAATGAGGGTAAAAAACAACAATACAGAGAAAAGCAGATCAGAAGAAGCAAATGTAAGTGACACAGATTTCAAAGTAAGACAAGAGGACATCAACAGTGACTACCGTAATGTCTCTTGTTTTCTTCTAAATAGCTGTTTATATCTCCACACACAATGAGCTCAGACCAAACAAAATGATAAAAAACTGATCAAAATTGAGTAATGAAGGCACTATAAGCCTTCAAAACCAGACAATAGGAATATCAACAACAGATATGTAATGTCTCTTGTTCTCTTCAAAACAACTGTCCATATCTTCAGGTATGTTGAAATTAAATAATACAAAGCACACTAAAATCACTCTAGACAAATAACAAAAATATTATGGGATTTCACAGCATGATGATAGGAAATCAGCAATGGACAAAGGACTTATATCCAAAACATACAAAGAATTGAAAAATATCAAGCCCCCAAATTCAAAGACCTTCTCCAAAAATGGGTATCTGAGATGAACACACATTTGTTAGGTAAAGACATACAAATTGCAAATAAATACATGATGAAATGTACATCATCATTGGTCATTTGAGAAATGCAAATTTAAAAAGCATAGTGATTTTATCTCACTCCAGAAAGAATGGCTGCCATCAAGAAATCAACTGATAACAAATGTTGGCAAGGCTGCGAGTTAAGAAGGAACATTTCTCCACTGTTGGTGGGAGTGTACACTGGTGCATCCACTATAGAAATCAGTATTGAGATTCCTCAGAAGACTAGAATTTGAAGTTCCATTCAATCCAGCTATTCTCCACCTGGGTATTTTCCCAGGAAAACTGAAAGTCCTATCATAGTGATATAGGTGCACCCATGTTTATAGCAGCACAATTTTTAATGGCTAAATCTTGGAAACAACCAAAACGCCCTTCAACCACAGAGTGGATAAAAAAGATGTGGTATTTTTATACAGAGGAATATTACTTACCTTTAAAAAGGATGATCTTGAGGCCTTTATAGGTAAATGGAGGCAACTGGAAACTATCCTCATTAATGATAAATGAGAATCATATTTATAAATATTACATTGTCTCTCTGATGTAAAGTAATAAAAACTTTAAGGAGTAATAAGATCTGAGATGAATAATAGCTGTTATAAAAAAGAAATGGGAGAAAGTGCTGTAAAGCATATAACGGCATGTATATTTAAGTGTGTAAGATAGATAACTGTATCACTAAGATTTTTTTGGATCATTGAACAGAATTGTTTGCACTCTCGTTGTTTGTGTGTCCACTTTGTATGCTTTAAGTTTGTGACTTTAACACCTATTTCTAAGATGATGATATGTAATTTATCAACTAGTGATTTCTTAGTGTTATTTTTTTTAAAATTCTGTATTATTTCTACCCTTTTTTGTTTTGTTTTGTTTTTCTCTTTATGTAAAAAAGTAAAATAAAATAAAATAGCTACCAAAAATCCCTGGAGGGAACTTCAAAGGGTGAGACACTCTCTGATCTGAACACCACCCACCAGGATCCTGATGAGCTTTCTAAGAAACTGTGGAATGCCTTTTTCAGGATAATGGGAGGATTGTCAGCAATTCAGAGTCTTACAATTTATTGATTCAACTATTTACCTTTGGGAATGAAAGTAAATGTTGTAAAAATGTTTTTTGAGCCCGTAAAACTGTGCTATGCTGTCTGAGATACTTCGTATTTGTGCAGGCTTTGGTCCCTCATATGTACCATGGACTGCCTTAACAGCAGCTATCAATCAGGCTACTCATCCACAGCCTAGAGAAAAGAGAATGTGCAAAGTCATTTGTTTTATATGCAGATATGGGGAGCATAGTGCCTGAGATTACTCTGATGCATCTGTAAGGGTAGCATGACATTACCTGTCCCTTCAACGAAAGCTTCTAGTATCTGTACAAAGAGCAGATGAGGGTATCATTGTTTGACTGTAGATCCAGACCTGATCTGGAAGGTTGACCTTTCCAGCAAACTTCCTTTGGCCACTGTCCTGGCCCTGCCAAATAGTGGGTATGCTTTACCTAATTCTTCCCCAGCCCTACCCTCTGCCACCAAGGATACTTCTGACCTCTGGTGAGCAACAAAGGACTGTGCAGGCTTTGACTTCAGTCCCTCTGTCTAATTCACACTAACTCCTGAACTAGAACCCAAAACTGTTCCTACTGGAGTCTATGGATCTTTTCCTCAAGGAACAGTGGAATTTCTGCTAGACCACATCATTCTCACTTTAAAAGTTCTCCAGGTTCTCTTGGTGTCATCAATGCTGATTACACAGGGGAAATCAAAGTTATGGTTCAATCTATTGAAAGCATTGTTCAAGTCATCCAGACCCACATATCACCCAATTGGTCATTCTTCTTTTAATAAAAATTGGAAAATTTATAAATAAGAAAAGAGGATCCAAGGATTTCAGGTCCCTATACAATATACAGAACACAATATACTTTTTGTGTTCAACAGATTAAGCAGGATCATTGCAAAATATAATTGATGAAGGAGAAATTGAAGGAGAAATTTTCAAAGGGTTTTTAGACACATGTACACATGATTCTATTATTTCCCAATGTCTTTGTCCTATTGCATGGCCTCTGAATGTAGTAACTATAGATATACAGGGAACAGGTAATATTTTTCACCCTAGTAGAAGTGCTAAATTTTTAACTTGGAGGGATGTAGATGGACATTTTGGACATCTCTCACCTTATGTCCTTCTCCATATACCAGTTGATCTGTGGGGTTATGATGTATTACAGAATATGGTGATATTTTTGATCAGTCCTGACTCCTTAGTGACTAGATAGATGTTACAAAAAGGTTTTCTCCCCACTCAAGTGATTGGTAAATACAATCATGAAAGGAGAGTACACCTTCCAGTAGACTCTAAAAAGGACCATTTTGGCATAGGATACTTGCCTTCACATTTTCTGGAGGTTTTGACCCCATGGATGGTGTCTAAGATATTGAGGATGTTCAATGACCCTGTTTAGGTTGATCAAAGGCACCTCACTCAAGGGAAGCTTACGGAAGTTCATATACTGATTAACGAAAAGACAAGATTAGGAACCTTGGAATCTTCCAGTAGCCTTTGAATAATCCAATTTTTATAATAATATATAAGTCAGGAAGGGGATTATTGTAGGATTTACAGTCAGTTAATCACATCATGAAACCTATGGGAGCACTTTAATTGTAATTGAAGTCCCATACCTATCCCTTTATATTTTTCCCTCATGGTGTATTTTTTTACAATTCCTCTCCATCTCCAATGTAAAAGACATTTTGCCTTTAGCTTACCTTCCATTAACCATCAGAGTTCTGTGCACCATTTAGAATGTTGTAATCTTCAATGAGGAATGGCAAATAAACTGACCCTATGTCAAAAGTTTGTGACTGTAGCCATTTGCTCAGTCTGTTAGGCTCTTCCATCTGCTTAATTAATTCATTATACGGGTGATATTTGTCTAGCATCCACCTTGCACCAAGTATTTATCCAATTAAATTATGCCCTTCATGATGTAGGCCTAGTGGTGGACTCTGAAAACATTCAGACAATAGCACCTTTTTCATATTTGGGTCACTTTGTCCATCAGAGACATATTGTTCCACAAACTGTTCAGATGCAGATTAATCATCTTAAAACACTGATTCTCAGATTTATATTAATTGGCTCTTTCTGGCTTTTAAGTTAACAACTCATGATTTAGGTTTAATCATGAGTTTTCAAGGGACACCTAGTCTCATGTCTCCAAGAACTTGTATCGAGGCTAAAATTGTCTTGGACAAAGTTAACCTGGTTCTTTCTAAGGTTTAATTCTCTAGAGCTGACCCATCTGACCCATCTTTGAGAATCTTGTTAATTATTTTCTCAACTCAGATATGTTCACTGTCATCCTTTGGCTGGTTTGAAACCCTTTAAAATGGCTACATATGCCACATATAAAACTTTACAACCATTTATGATGCTGTGGCAGAACTGATCACACATGGGTGGACACATGCTGCTCAGATCTTTAGTCATGAGATGCAAACTATCGTTTTTCCCTTTTCTTCTATTCAGCAACAGTGGCTGTGGTAATTTTTGTCCATTTGGAAATCCTCACTGGCTAACTTTCTTGGTGGTATCTATATTGTCATTATCCTTAAGACAATTTAACTCAATTTGCTTCTCTTACAACCCTTTCTTCCCTTCAAAAATAAGCTCGCTCACCATAACAGGAAGAACCTCCATTTTCATAGATGCATCCTGTTTGTGTAGGGGAGATTATGTAACAGCCTTATTTTCCTAATGCATGATTTGGGTTTCTCATCTTTACAAAAAATGAATTACAATTGTTATATGGGCTTGAAAGATCATTCATCCACTCTCATTAATCTCTTTTCAGATAGCACTTATGGTTGTGATGTGACATGCCTCATTGAAACTGCCACTACACATATTATCCAAGAAGATCTTATTCATTTATTTCAGACTCTCCAATTTTCAGTTCAGTCATGCTATGTCCCCTGTTTCATTGGTCATGTAAAGTTTTATTCCCAAGTGCCAGAGCCTCTCGGGAAAATGCTACAATAGACAGATTTCTGGCTACTATCACTGTTTCTCCATCAGATGCCATTCAATTGGCTTCTGCTTCCCATGGCACTTTCCATCAGTATGCTTCTGCCTTACATAAATAACTTGTTTTAACCTAGGAAGAAGCTTGACTAATTGATAAATGATGCTCTTCATGGGTAATACCTCTTCTCTCACTCCATGTGGTAGTTAATCCTTGAGTGTCATACACCAATCGTGTCTATCAAATGGATGCCACTTGTGTTCCTGAGTTTGGCTATTTATGCTGGATCCATGTTTCAGTAGCTACTTTTCAGGGTATGTTTATACTTCTTTCTGCACTGGTGAAGCAACTAAACATGTCTTTGCTAACTGCTTGGATACTTTGGCTGCCTGTCGTCACTTATACTGACAGTGGCCCAGCTTATATGAGTGCTGCCTTCCAAATGTTTTGTAACCTTTTTATATTTACCTTAGCACAGGAATTCATTTTAATCCTCAATGTAAAAGAATTGTTGAGTGTGCTCACAGAACACTCAAAGTTCGACTACAAAAACAAAAGGGGAAGCTCACATGTCATAATAGACTTCACTTGGCAATATATAGTATTAACTTTAAAAATCCTATTAGGGATGAAACTACAGCAGCAGAAAGACAACTCAATTAGGTAAAAGAAAAAACTATGAAGGGTCATTTGGAAAGATATTTGTACTGGACAATGGAAAGGAACCAGTTCAGCAGTAATTTAGAGTCAAGGGTATGTTCGTGTTATTCCAGAGTGTGCTGAATGACCTATCTCAGCAACAGAGCATGCTTTCTGGCTGTATCATGGACAAAGACCCAGAGGAATTGGTTCCACTTCTCAGAAAACTGTTTCTCAGTCCTGTGGCAGTGATGCCTTGGACATCATGCCACAACCAATAGACAAGGATGGGACTACCCCGGCCTAAGATTGATTAACGAAATTGACTCAGAATGCTCACAAGATGGTAACAAAAACTGAGAACAAAAAGTCTGAGTGAGTCATGCAATTCTTGGAGATAACTCCACTAGAAACTACATAATAAAGTGCATAAAAATTGCCAATATTTTAAGACAAAATATAATGCAAAAATGTATTAATTATAGATAAAAGATTTTATTCTTTCCAAATTCTTATTATGACATTTCTAATAACTGACCTATATTCTGGATAGTCTATTTACAATTACAAACTTCTAAAATTGTAATTCAATTTGGTCAAAAATATATTTGAGTGCACTTTTATTTTGTCAGCTTTTTGTGTTTGTTCAATCTATTAAGTTGTGTACTTGGTTTTTTTTGTTGTTGTTGATTTATCCCATCAGTTAACAGCAGTTTTTTAATTGAGCTCAAAATTTTTTCTCTTTCCTTTCTTTTCTTAGGCATTTGCTTATCATTTGCTCATAATTTAATTTGGGTTATATATTTAAAAGCATGCTTCATGCTGGTTTGCTTGATGTTTTATATGATATCAAAACTGATTTTCACAGAGGTCATCAGAAATTTGTTAAGGTAGCTAAATGAGAAACTTGTGAGCTTGGGGAATTATTAGTCAAGATTCCCTTTGATGAATAAGAAAGCTACTCCCTAGAGATAATTTTCCAGTTTTTATTCATTTACAGGAAGCCCCAATGTTATCCATAGCCTTATGGAAAACACCATAATAAATGTTAAGTAAAGTGCACTATTGTGAGATGTCTGAAATGGTGATCATCAAATGATTAAGTTTTCTAGAAAGGAAACAATAATGCTTTTTAATTTATAGATGCTCTGATAAAATGTTTTCATATGGTTATAACAAGTATTATTAAGTAGTGGTGATAGACTTTTCTTTGAAATTCAGACATCTGTCTTTAACAAAAATTTATGTGAGAAACATCTCACTAAAAGTCAATAAGTTAAGTAAATTCTTATGTACTAATAAGGTATGATTGACTTAAAAGATTATTTTATATCAAAATGGATATTTAGGTATGTCACAAAGATGTCATCTTGATGGGTATGTTACCATATTATGTTGGCTTTTAATTTCTAATTTTCTGTATAAAATATATAACTTGTCTGTTATCACTTTACAGGGATTTCAACACTGGCACATCATGGTTAGCAACAAATAATAATTCTATTTTGTATAATACTAAGCTCACTGCTACAAATAGAATGTAATGCCATTAACCTTACCTTCTGTATGTTCAAAAACTGAGGTTTGGAGACCAAAAAGTAGAAAGATATATTGGTCATAAGGACAGCAAATATTTTGGCCCCAGCCTTCCAAGGTCAGTGAGGACTCAGATCATGAGTTAAACTTTTAGTGACATACTACAACTCTGATAAATTATACAAACACCTGAACAAGGAGATAGTGAGACCATAGGGGAAAGTGATTGAAAATGTATATTGTGCCAAAGGAATCTCACCAGAAGAGAATAATCTCCCAAGTTTTTACAGAAAGCAACTCGTGCATGCAGTGGATGTAACACAACCAGATGGCTGATACTGAAAGCAGAACCAAGATATACTATGCATAATTTCAAGGGAAATTCTGAGGAGAATTAGCTGACCTTGATAGATAACAAAAAATTTACTGTAATTAATATGGTTCTCACTTTAACTTGGTCTTGAACATCCTGCAGAAAAGTATAGCTACAAGAGGTATAAACAATGCCATAGCAGTATGTTAGGTATAAAAGAAACTAAAATCACTAAAAAATTCTGATAATCTCCAGCTATATTGTTAACTAAGTACTGTTATAAATTAATGGTTAAATTGCTGAATGCAGGGACATGATATTATTTGACTGGAAATCTTTAACATAAATGAGTAAGATTACTCAGAATAAAAATTGTTCAAGAATGAGAAGGCCTTCTACAAAGTCCTCAAAACACAGCTCCTACAATTTCTTTTCTTTTAATTTCAAAAATATTGAGATAAAAAGGATATAACAAAACAGATCAGAACAAAACAATTTAAGCAAATTAGTGTTTCATCACACGACAACAAGACATAACAGTATCTACCAAAGTGTTTCTTTCCTTGAAATATTTGAAGATACATTCATACACTGTAGTATCAAACATAATAAGATAGTACAAAACCATTCAAGAGAATGAAAGTATTACAGGGCATTCAGAACCAAATAACAGAAAATGAACAATATTATCTGATTTTCCATAAAAACTTTTTATACTATCACACATATTAAAATCCGATAAAATACAACATGATAGAACCAATGGAAACAGAAGAACAAAGCATTGTAGGACTTAGAAAGATATTAAATCAGCAATGACTGCCATAATGTCTTGTTTTCTTCAAAATAGCTGTTCATACCATCACACATAACAAAATCAAACAAAACAGAATAAAACTGTTCCAACTAATGAATGAAAACATTTTAAGGCTTCAAGGCAATATAATAGGGAATCATGATTACCACATACTTTTATGTATTTTTACCATTTCTTACACTAGGGAGACCATATGGCATTTACACAAGTGAGTTTGATTTACTTCATGAATTTGGTCTCAAGCTGTGTCCATTTATTTATAAATATCTCAATGTGATCATTCTTTATAGCTGAGTAGTACTCCATTGTATAAAAATACCATAGTTTTTTTATCCATTCTTCAGTTGATGGAAACTTAGGTTTTTTCCAAGATCTGGCAGTTACAAAGTGTGCTGCTATAAACATGGGTGCGCATATATCACTCAGGTATTATGTTTTGAGTTCCTCTGGGAAGATGCCTAGAAGTGGAATAGCTGGAATAAATGGGACAACTGTCCATCAATTGCAACTAAAAACAGAAAAGGAAGTGAAGTGGAGTGTTGTTGAGGCTTAAGATGGATCACACACATGGATTACCAGAGGTGAGCCATGTGAACAAGCTATTTCAGCCCTGAGAACTTGGAAAGCTCAAGACAATCCAAACAAACACGTGGCTAGGTTAAGGCCTGTCACATGACATCAACCTGCTGAGTGTTTAAACAAACACATTGTGTTTGCTGAGCATTTCCCTTTTTCCCATTTGGAGAAAGGGCTCCATTTGACCTCAGCTTTCTGCTTCCTGACCCTTGTCTTTATTTCTCTATCCTCTAACATCCCAGTGAAAGCTGCACTGGACATGATGCATGAAATACTTTTAAGTCTGAAAAGAGTAAAACTCTGGAACAAGAGATGTAGCTCAGTGGTGGACCATTTGTCTAGCAAGTGGGAGTCCTGGATTTGATACCAGCACTGCAAACTAGGAAGAAAAGAAGTATTTACAAGAGCTAAAATTGGGTTGTGGAGTAGCATGACAGCATAAAGCTAGAGTTCTGGTATACATATTTGGAGACTGTCCTTCACAAAGTAAACAAGAAAACTGTGAAAGAGTATGTGAAAACTCTTCCATTTCTGACTGTTAAAAATAATAGCTGCTACTGAAATCCATCTAGCCTAACATGCATACTCCATTTTCACTGTATAAGAGTTCCTCTGGGCGTCCAGGAAGATGGAGGCACATTAAGCAACAGAGTAAACAACCTCTGAGAGAAACAGTTCAGGTGCTGGAATATAGCATCATAGGGAAGACAATAAGGAAGAAAGTGGGTCCTCTCTAGCCAAAAAGTACCTAAAGTGAGAAATGAAGCCCACAGAGAGACAGTAATAAAAAGAAAAACTTAAACAGAGTAAGGCAGTAGCGGGTGGTGCTTCCACCCCGAGCCAGAACAACCATGCAAGAAAAGCTGTTGAAGCTGGGAACACACAGTCACAGCAAAGGTGGTGGCTGACAAGCCTGAAGGTCTCTGAGGGGAGACATGTTAGCAGAGGGGCACAGTGGACTGGAGAACTGAACTGTCTAGTGATGAGTGTGGGGGACTCAGTCCTCCTGTGGGAGTGGCTGATTTGCTGGGAGCCATTTTAGAGTCAGGCAGGACAAGCCCAGAGCCAGATATGCAGCTGGCTTCATTCAGCTACTCCTAGCTCAGAGCAGACTGGTGGAAATTGCTTGGACTTAGCCCCAACCCTGTACGCATTTTAACAGCCATCACCTAGGTTTCCCTAAAGCTAATCTCAACAAGCTCCAACCCCTTCATGTACTATATGTGGTGAGAGCTCCCTGATGTTACCCAGCTCTGGAGGGAGGCAGCAGCCAGCCCTATCCCTGATTATATTCCACAAGGCACTGGTGAGCCATGGCAGGCTGGTAAAAGCAGCAAACAGCCCTCTGCCAGTGCACCCAGTGGTCACCATCAGATGTCCTTTGCCATCACAGGCTAGAAAAAGCAAACAGTCTCACTTCAGTGAAATTGTAGCCAAAACAGGAAGTGCTGGATACCTCTCCTCGCACTTGGCCAGAAGAAACCAGGAACATGACAAGAGGAAGAAGCACAAGAAAGTCTTTGACCTTCAACCCAAGCCATACTCCAAGAGATGTACACATGGAAGAGATCGGAAGTCACACAGTTGAAGTTTCTGGAGCAACAGCTCGTGAAGTAAAGAAATAACTTCAAAAAGCTATAAAATAAATTAGAACAGAAATACTATCTCAGGTAAAAGAAGAAATGAGAAACATAATAAAAGAATTGTTAAGTAGCTCTAAAGAAGACACAGATGGAACGATAGATGAGCATAGGAAAATGAGGGAAACCTTCAATGAAGAATATATTTTTTAAAAAAAACTTTGAATACATGAAACATTCAACTAGATTACCAGGAAATTAAAAACTCCATTGAAAGCTGGCAAAACTGCTTAAAAGAAACTAAAGCTAGACTATCAAACCTTGAAGACAAGTTTGCAGCTTGCAATCATGAAAGGAAATAAGATCTCATGAAAGGAAATAACCTCAAACCAAGATTGATGTAACCTGAAAAACAGTCTCTCAAAATTAATGGAGAAAACAAGCTTCTTCCATGAAAAAGAGGAACTGGGGGAGTTCATGACCACCAACCCAAGCCTACAAAAATACTGAAGGACATTCTAGACAGACAGAGAGAGAGAGAGAGAGAGAGAGAGAGAGAGAGAGAGAGAGAGACATCAGGATTTTAGGAACAGTGGCAGAGAGTCCTCAATGAATGGGGCAGACAGTGGAACAAAAGGGAAAAGTAGACAACCAATGGCAGAAAATAGCATAGCACAAATGAGGCAGAGAATGTTTGGTATAATTTCTAACATAGATGGCCTTGATACACTAACAAAAAGAAACACAGGCACAGTAGAACAGGAAATAGGGTCCACTGAGATGCTTTGTATAGGAAATATAATTAACCTGAAAAAGGGTCTATGAAAGTCAAACATGAATAAACAATGCTTTATGTGACAGGGAACCAGAGAAAAATAGAGGCAACTCGTCCAGCAGCTGCAGATAGGTCGGAAAGACATGACACTTTTGTGCAGTCGGGGACTACTCAGATATAATGAAAGAAAACCTTGAGGCTTTTGTAGGTAAAGGAATACAACTTAAGCTTAAGCTCAGGGTTAAAAGGTTCAGAACCACTTAGGTAAAATTGTGGGTTGCCCCACTAATCTAAAATCTAAAGGAGTTAGTGGAACCCAAAATGTACAATGCACTCTATGAAAGTGAAAGGGGGGGGGAAATTTTTTTAAAAAGGAATGCAAAGGGTATTGTTAATAGTGTATCAGGATTTAAAATCCACATTATTCTCATCACTCTGTGTAGTTTGATTATATTCTGTTCCAGTCTGTCTACTTGTACTAGATTTGAGGGCACAGACAGCTATCCCCAAAATAGCAGGATATACTATGGTAACCATCCTTAACTTTCTATTAACTTAATCAGAAGACCTGTGTAACTTACACTGTCTTATTATGACTGATCTTATTTGAATCCGGTTTATTAGATCACTGTTTTGTCTTGACTGATTTTATTCAAATCTGTTATGTTTGATAGTATCAAGTCTGAGAATATAGGCAACTACTCTGAAGATGACAAGATTCACTAGGATACCCATTCTGGTTTGACTATTACCTGATTTTGAAGTCTTATAACATCTCCAATGTTTTGTTTTTATTAATATGGTTATATACTGCTATTTCCAATTATACTATGCTTGATGATATAGGCAACTCTATTGAAGATAACAAGAGACATCATAGTAACCACTTTAGATCACATTGTATTGTGGTTTTAAATGTATTTTTTGTTTCATGTTTTTCTAGGAATTTGTTATGTTTTGTCTTGTTTTGTTTTGTTTTTTCCTCTAATACAGAAAGGATAGGTATACATGTAGAGACTCATGCATATGTAGAAGTTCTAAACAGTTTATGAGAACTGATATGTAATGCATGATGCAATGAACAGCTACTTTGAAGAAAAACAGACACTAAGGTACCCAGTGCTGATTCTGTAGCACCATGATGTGAAATCCAGCAATACTATTATTCTTTGTTCAGAGTGATTTTAGTCTGTTTTTTTGTGTAATTTCAACATACGTGTAGGTATGGACAACTATTTTGAAGAGAATGAGAGAATATGGAAGCCATTATTGACTTTCTTATTGTCTGGTTTGGAAGACCTGAAATGCATTCATCATCCTGTTCTAATCAGTTTTATATCATTTTGTTTTGTATGAATTCATTGTATGTCAAGATATGGACAACTATTTGGAAGAAAACAAGACAATATGATAGACAGTGAAGATCTCTGGTTGTCTTGCTTGAAATCTGTGTCTCTTACATTGTTTTCTTATGATATGTTTTGTTCTGTTTTGTTATGTTTAATTTTACCCTCTTTAAAATAAAATTTTAAAAACACAGAGTGGATAAAGAGACAGGGTCCATCAGTATGCTCTCTGTAAGAAATACATTTAACCCAATAGGTTTGTAGACTGAAAGTCAAATATTAGAAAACAATGCTCTATGTGACAGGGAACTAGAAAAATGTGGGGGTAGTTCACCCATCAGCTGCTGATTGGTTAGAAAGCCATGACAATTCTATACAATGGAAAACTACTCAGCTATAATGACAGAAAACCTTGAGGCTTTTTTAGGTAAATGGATACAACTTGAGATCACATCCAGTGGTAAAAAGCTTCAGAGTCACTTAGGTGAATAGCAGGTTGATTCCCTAATGTAAAAATTAAAGGAGTTATTTGGATACAAAATGTAACATACATTCTGTGAAAATGAAAGGGAGGAATTATCTAAAAAGGGATGGGAGTGACCATTGTTAATCTATTATCCTGATTTGAAACCCATATAAGTTTCATTGTTCTGTTTAGTTTATTTTCATTCTGATTCAGTTTGTCTATTTATATTAGATTTGATGGCAAGATATGTTATGGTAGCCATATTTGTTTTCCTCTTAGCTTGATTTAAAGTTCCATATTGCTTTCATTGATTTGTTTTGACTGATTTTATTCTATTCTGTTTTGTTTGATAGCATCAACTCTGATGGCATAGGTAACTACTCGGAAGAAAATAAGATGCACTAGGATACCCACTGTGGTTTTACTATCATCTTCATTTGAAATTCTATAATGTCTCCATTGTTTTGTTTTTATTGGTTTTGATCTGTACTGTTTTGTTCAATTTTATTATGCCTGATGATTTGGGAAATTCTTTGAGGATAACAAGAGCCCATTACTGATCTCCTTATATTTTGTTTTTAAGTCATGTTCCATGTCATCCTTTTGTTTTGATTGACTTTATTTTGTTTTGCTTCATTTGGTTTTATTCATGTCAAAATAAAAAAAAATAAAAAATAAGTGTTTCTGTGCAAAAGAATACACTAGTGAAATCCCATTGAAGTTGTGTAAGCAAAATATAAACCTTCATGGAAACAGCATCCATACTAATCTTCATAAATGTTTCTACACTTGCGGAAGGAATAATAATATTTACGTCAAACATACTCTAAAAATCAAGTCCAAAATACTTGCCCATGATTGAGACCTAAAAGAACATTATGTAATGTCCACTTTTGCCCTCTTCTATCTAGGCTAGTGAAACATGAATTGTAAAAGACTGCCTATGTGGGGATCAAAACAAAAGAAAGATCCAGTTGAGTGAAGAAACAAAACCAAGCTATCATTAGAGAATTTTAAATCTCTGGTGTCCATGGCAGCAACAAAATCCAAGTCTGATATCCATAGCAACAAATTCCGACTCTTGTATCCATAGCAACTACAGAAACTAAGCAAATTTCATGCCTAGTCCAACCTCTGACTAGATCAACACAAACCTCAACATTAAAAGCTCACAGATGTAAAAGCATGCTCACCCTGTAATACAGAAAGATAAATCTCAAAATGTGTAATTCTAAATGTGGCCATTTTCACACAAAAACATTAATTAACACACCAAAGAACATTAAAAAATTCAATTTGAAGAGACAGAAAAATCATCTGAAGCTGATTCATATAGTTTTTGGAATTATCCCAAAGGGAATTTAAAACACCTATGAGTAACACACTTAGGCATTCGTAGTAAAAAAAAACAGATAATTTTTGAAACAGAAAATTTGTCCACATCTGGATGCATTTATCGGTGTTTACAAAAGATAGGAGCTACTGATCTCTAAAGAGTGTAGCTCAGAGATGATGCTAAATATCCTACAATTGAGAAGGCACTACTTCATAATAGAATTATCTGCCTGAAAATGTTACAGGAAGCATTAAAATACAGACTTCAAATTACATTAGAAAGGTAAAGAGTTTTAACAATCCATGGTAATAGCACAATTATCCCAGGGTTGATATCCTTGTGCTAAAAGCTCTGATGGAAAAATAAAAGAAATGCAAGATTACATCAGTACATTCAGCAGAAATATAGCAATTGTAAAAATAAAATAGATGAGTTAGCATAACTGTAGTAGTCATTTTGCAATGTAAATATATAACAAATTATGCTGTACACATTAATTATATAAATGAAAGAATAAAATGGAAAAGCCTTAAATCAATACTATAATAGCAGAAATTGATTATACATAGATTCACTGCACCAAAGGAAAGACTCTCTAAATTTGAAGATTGTTGTAAAAGAAATTACCTAAGCTGGAATGCTAAGAGAAATATAGGGAACTAGTACAGAACATACAAGTGTTGACAACCAATAACAAATGGTCTAATATAAATGTCATTGGAACCATAGAAATAGAAGAGGGAGAAGGGGTGAGAGACAATATTTGAAACTGTAATGGATAAGTTTTAGAAATTACTAAACAATACTACAGAATCAAGAATTTCAGAAAACATCAGATAGAAAAAATGCAATACAAAACAAAAGATCTTATATTATAACCACAAATATTTAGCTGGAGAGGTGCAGGAATGGTTCACCATATAACAGTCAGTAAATAGGTTTGTCAACCTGTGACAATCACATGAACAGTAGCAAGGACAAAAACCACCTAATTATCTCAAAAGTCCCAGAAAACGTTTTTGGCAAAATACAATATACTTTCATGATAAAACATTATCAAATATGTATAGGAAAAATTTATCTCAATTTGATGAAAGTCATTTATGGAAAACCATTGCCTAACACCATATTAAATAGGGAAATACTGAACTCTTAAGACCCTCTCAACCCTTCAAAACTTCTAAAACCAGGAATAAGAAAAAGATATCCAGTATTACCACTCCTGTTCTGTATAGTACTTAAAGTATTTAACATAACAATGTTATATAAGAAATAAATAAAATGGGTATTATAAAAAGAATTCAAATTATTATTTGCAGATGACATAATTGTCTATATAGAAGACAAAAAAATCTCCACCTAAATACTCCTACAGTTAACTAAATTCAGTTGTGAAGCAGGTTATAAAGTCAGCACGTGAATGCACATAACATCCCTATACATTAGTAAATAGCTCACTAAGGAGGAAATTAGTAAGTAAATATCATTCACAATAGCACTATGAAACATGAAATATTTAGGAATTAAAGAACAAATGAAATACCTCTAAATGAATACTACAGCTCTGCAAAAAAGAACAAAGAGGACAGCATAAAATGTAAAGATATCCCCTGTTCCTGGATAGGCAGAAATGATATTATAAAAACGGCTTCAATTCAGAACTGATATGCAGATTTAAGCAATTGGAATCAAAATACCAATGTTGCTCTCAGAACTAGAGAAAACAATTCTAAAATTCACATAGAACCATAAGAAACCCAGAATAAACTAAGTAGTGCTAGGCAACAACAGCAAAGCAGGAGGCATAAAAATTCCAGACTTAGTTATATTAGAAAGCTATAGTATTTGAAAAAAATCATAGTAAAACAAAAAAGAAAATTCATAGATCAAGGAAATAGAGTAGAGTGTGCTGAAACAACCCCAGACATATTCCATTACCTGATGTTTGACAAGGTACTAAAAATTTACACTGGATAAAGATAGCTTCTTTTACAAAAGATGTTAGGAAAATTAAGTATACACTTTCAGAAGGTTGAATATAGACACACAGCTCTCAATACATACTCAAATAAAATAAAATGGGTCAAGTATTTGATTTTATGCAGAACATCCACTTAATCTACTGGATGATAAATTAGGTAAAATCATTAAATACAGAGGCTTAAGCAAGGACTTCATGAACAGCAGGAATTAAGAAAGAGCACCAAGAATAAACAAACAGGGTTATATCAAATTAAAAGACTTCTGTTCATCAAAGTATACAATGAACAGAATGAAGAGACTACCCACAGAATGAGAAAAATTTGCCAGCTATTCCTTGGAAGGATGGTTAATATGTAGAATATTTTGAAAACCTAAAAATTATATATATATATATATATATATATATATATACTCCCAAATAAGACACAGTGAAAATAGACCACTGAAATGAACATTGTTTTCAGAAAAAGTACACATGGCCAGTGCATACATGAAGAAATACAACATTCCTGGTCATTAAAGAAATACAAATTAGAAGAACCTTGAGATTTCATCCTACTGCAGAAAGAAAAGCTTTTACTAAGGAAGAGAACAATAAAAATTTTCTTGTGAGACTAGAAGGAAAAAGAAATTTTGCTATATTGTGGCTTTGAAGGTAAATTAATACAATGATTATGGAAATCAGTATGGATGCTACTTAAAAAATAAAAAATAAAACTTAAAAATAAAAAATGTTCTTTTGACATAGCTATTCTAGCTGTATATATCTTCTACAGAGTTGATGACATTGTGTTACAGCACTATAGCATATCTGCCTTTATAGCAACACAATTTGCAATACTTAAACCTTGGAAGCTACTTTTATGTCACCAACAGATGAATGGGTAAGAAAAAGCTAGCATTTATACACAATAGAGTACTACTCTGCCATAGTGAAGGATAAGCTTGAGTCATTTGTAGGAAAATGGATGCACCTTGCGACTATAATATTATGTGAAATAAGTTATACACACAATTTTAAATACTTAAATTATCTTATATGAGAAGCTCAAAATATAAATAAATTAAAGAGAAAAATATGAGAGAGATCCCAGAAAACAGAGAAACAAATGTTTTGCCAAAGATAAGAAGATGGATGGAGGGAAGAATGAGGAGTGATAAAGAGGGTAAAAACCAACTAAAATGTGTTATGTGCATGTATCAACACACCACAACAAATGTATTCTTTATTCACTGCAAGCATGTACAAATAAAATTAAAACTAAAAAAGAATTAGAATGCAATATGTTCATGTATCACCTTCCTAGGACTAATGTATTCATTATGCATTACAAACAACAATAAAAATGAATACTGAACTATAGCCAGGTGAATTTTAAACTTGCTACTCTTGATAGCCTCCATCAGGCACTCTCCTACTGACAGCCACTGCAGGATAAGATAAAAGCAGCCCTAACTTTACATTATCATGGCCAAGAGAGAATCCTAAGTATAGGTGTTTGGATTGTGTAGGTGTTTGGAGAAGCCCATTACACAATCCACCACCTCCACAGGAAACTAGGTTAAGAGAAATCTAGGCACCTGGCCTATTCTTCTACACCATGGTTGGACAACCAACATGGGAAGCACTTGGAATCTCACAACATAATCATCCAGGGAAATCCAAGAAATTGTCAAGATGAAGGATAAAAAGGGAATCTCAGACCCCCAGCCACACAGAAAATGTCTAAAGACATAGACCTAAAATAAAATGGAAGTTACACACATGAAATTTCTGAAATAATAGCAAATAAAGTGAAGAAACAACACATTATGAAAGAATTGCTGAACATATCTAAAGAAGACACATATTTTAAAGAGGAATATATGAAAACTATGGGAAGCTCAAATGAACAATATAGGAAAGATACAGAATACATGAAATAAATTCAGAGATATGCAGGAAAATTAAAAATTGAAAGCTGAAAAAAATCACTTGAATGCAACAGTAGACTTTCAGATCTTGAATACAAGATTGCAGCTAGCAGTCATGCAATGAAAGAACTCTCAAAAATAACAAAGAACCAGGAAATAACAATTTAAAAGAGCCAAAAGGGAGTACAAAAATAATTTAAACATGATAGCTGTCAGTGAAAAAGCATGGATCAGCACAGATGACTTAAAAACATCTATTTACAGGAGTAATAGTAGAAAACTTCCAAGCATGAGAAAAAGACTTGACATTCACATAAATGAGGCGTATAGTTTTCCAATTAGCCACAACCAAAATAAATCTACACACAGACATACAATAATCACAGTAATTCTTCACAAGAATAGAATATTAAAAATTATCACAGAAAAGAAACATATCACCTGTAAAGGAAAACCCATGAGAATCATGGTAGACTTCTCAACACAAACAATCAAGTCAAGAAGAGTTTGGAGTGAAGTGTTTCAAATCTGGAAACAAAACAACTTCCAACCCAAATTGAGGTGTCCTACAAAACTATCTTTCAAAACTAATGAAGAAATAAGACACTTCCATAAGAAAGAACAACTGAAGATCTTCAAGACCACCTGGCCAACATGACAAAGATTATTAAAAAACATTCTAGGAAGAGATAAACACCAACACAGTTCCAAGAACAACAACAAAAAGAAACAAACAAGATGAACAAGCAATTAAACAAGGGGAAAACGTAGAGAACCAACAGAAAGATAACATGACAAAGATAAGCCTATACAAATCAGTTGTAACCATTAACATAAATGGCCTCAATTTACCAATCAAAAGAAACAGACTGACAGAGTATATCAAGAAACACATCTCTACACAATGCTATGTATAAGAAACACATTTAACTCAATTGGAAATTCATATAATTAATATCAAAGGATAGGAAACAATACTCCATGTAACAGGAATACAGAAAAACAATGCATAGCTATTCTGTTTGCAGATACTGTACTGTGAGCCTCAAATCAAGAATGACAAAAAATAAAAATATGCCCACTACATACATTTTGAGAAAGAGAAAAACTTATAAATATATATGCCCCAAATATAGGAGCACCCAATTGTATAAAACTAATATCAAAAGACATGAAAAATCAAATAAACAGTATTGATACTATAACAGGAGACCTAACCACACAATTGATACAAAAATACAGATCTACTAGATAAAAATCTGCAAAGAGATAACAAAATGGTATCAAATTTTTAAACAAGTGGACTTAGTAGACTTTTAAAGAGTGTTCCCCTCAACATCAGAATACATATTTTTCTCAGCAGCAAATGGGATGTTCTCTAAGATAGGCCATACATTAACCCATCAAACATGCTTAAGTAAGTGAAAGGGAATTGAAATTTTCCAAACCATATTATCTGATGATAATATAACAAAATTGGAAACTAATTACAAATGATAGCACAAAATCTCCATAAACACGTGGAAATTAAATAGCACCCTACAGAACAGTGGATCACAGAGGAAATTAAAGAAGAAATTGAACAATAAATAAAATCAAAGGAAATGCAAATACAACTTTCTGGAACTTCTGGGCTGCAAAGAAATCAGACCTCAAAAGGAAATTTATAGCAGTAAATTCTCATAACATGAAAACAGAATAAGCATGAATGCAAAACTTATTACTGTGCCTCAATCTTCTTCAGAAAAAAGAAAAAGTCAAACCCAAAGCCCAAAGTACAGAGGAAATTATAAAGAACAAAGCAGAGATTAGCACAATAGACACTAAGAAAATAAGACAAAGAATTAATGAGTTGAAGAGTTTGTTCTTTGAAAGAAAAAGCACAATGGATAAACCTCTAGTAAACCTTATAAAAAGGAAGAATAAACATTAATTCATGCAATATGGAATTAAATGGGTGAAACCAATACAGATCCTGTAGAATTACAGAATATCATCAACATCTACTGTGAAAAACTTCTCTTATATAGGCTAGAAAGCACAGAAGAAAAGACAGATTTCTAAAAAATACAAATTCACAAAGCTGAGTCAAGAAGATATACAATTTCTGCAAAACCTAATAACAGGTAATGAAGTTAAAATGTAATTAAAAATTTAACAACAACAACAACAACAACAGCCCAGGTCTTGATGGATTTAGAGCTTAAATCAACTAGAAAATTAAAGATGATTTAATACCAATGCTCTTCAAACTTTTTAATGAAGGAATTTTCCCTAATTCAATCTGGTGGGCAAATATTAACCTGGTACCCAAATCAGAGAAACACCAAATGAAAAAAGAAACTTACAGCCCAACCACTCTTATGAATATATATGCAAAAACTCTCAAGAATGCACCAGCAAACAGAATTCAGAAAATTATGAACAAAATGATACACCACAACCAAGTGGTTTTCATCCCATGAATGCAGGGATGTTTCAATACATGAAAATCAATAAATATAACACCACATTAATGGAGTAAAAGATAAACATCACATGATCATCTCAACAGAAGCAGAAAAATCTTTTAATAAATTTGAACAATCATTCACGGCAAAAACCCTAGAGAAAATTTGCATAGATAATTTTTACCTCAATTTGATGAAAGGCATCTGTCACAAACCAACAGCCTACATAACACCAAATGGTCAAAAACTGAAAGCATTTATTATGAAATCAAGAACAAGAGATGAACATGAACTGTCAACACTCCTATTCTCATAGTTCCCTAAACATTAGCTAAGGCAATTAGACAAGAGAGAGAAATAAAAGGAAGATAGGAAAGAAATAAATTAAACTATCACTATCTGCAGATGACATGATATTGTACATGGAAGACCCCCAAAATGTCATTGAAAGACTTCTAGATGTAATAACAAAATTTAATAATGTAGCTGGAAACAAGTCACAACTCAAAAAACAATAACATTCCTGTACACAAACAACAAACTCACTGAGATGGAAATAATAAACCAAACCCTTCAATGTAGCATCCAAAAAATAAAATACTTAGTAATCAATCTTAAAAATGAGGTAAAAGACCTATTCAGTGAAAATTAGAGTATTCTGAAAAAAGTTATCTAAGGGGATCTCAGAAAATGGAAACACATTGCTTGTTCATGGATAGAAATCACAAGTATTGTGAAAATGGCTCTTCTCCCAAAATTGTTGTATAGATTTAATGCAATTCCACTTAAAATACCATTAGCATACTTAACACATCTAGAGAAATCATTCCTAAAATTCATCTGGAACCAGAAGTACCTAATAGCTGAGGCAATACTGGATAACAAAGGGGAGTCAGGAGGCATCACAGTCCCTGACTTGAACTTATATGACAAAGCTACTGTGTTAATATCATCATTGAACTGGAATAAAAACAAACCTGAAGATCAGTGGAATAGCACAGAAGATACAACCACAACTACAAACACACTTAGCCACCTTATCTTTGACAAAGGGGACAAACATGTTCACTGGAAAAAAGATAGCCTCTTTAACAAGTGGTGCTGGAAAAATTGGCTTTCCATATGCTGAAAACTATAACTAGACCTATGCCTATCACTATGCACTTAACTAACATCAAAATGGATCAAAGATCTAAATATTAAAACAGAAACACATATAGTGGAAGACAAAGTAGGTAGAAATCTTAAAGATCAGCAAAAATTTCATGAACACAAATCAAACTGCACGAGAAATACTTCCCAGAATCAACAACTGGGATCTCATCTTATTAAAAATTTGTGCATGTCCAAAATCTCCAACACAGTGAAAAAAAGAAACCTTGACAACTGTCCCTCAGACAACTAGAACATATAAAGAATTTTTTAAAAATCAAGCCTTCAAAATTCAAAGACCCAATCAAAACACGGGCATCTGAGATGAATGCATAGTTCTCAGATGAATAAATACAAATGGAAAATAAATCTATAAAATACTGTGCAACATCATTGGTCATTTGAGAAATTCAAATTAAAACCATGCTGAGATTCCACCTCACTCCAGTAAGGATGGCCAGGATCAAGAAAACCACCAATAATAAATTCTGGAGAAGCTGAGGGGAAAAAGGCACATTTCAGCACTGTTGGTGGGAATGCAGACTGGTGCAACCTCTTTGGAAATCAGTGTAGATGTTACTCAAAAAGCTGGGTTTGGAGACCCAGCTTTGTTTTTGTTTTATCCAGTTATTCCATTTTTGAGTGTATTTCCAGAAAATTTGAAAACATCGTATCATAGTGGTATATGTTCACCCATGTTTATAGCAGCACAGTTTGTAACAGCTAATTCTTGGAAGCAACCCAAATTCCCATCAACTGAGGAATGTTTAAAAAAAAGATGTGGCATTTTTATACAAAGGAATACTATTCAGCTATAAAGAAAGACCAGCTATAGCGAAAGGCTTTTATAAGTAAATGATGTGACTTGAGACCTTTATGGTGAGTGAAATATATCAAACTCACATAGATAAATACCATATAGTCTCCCTAGTGTAAAAACAAAAGCAGTGAATAAGATAGAAATTCTTCAACAAGTACTGTGAAAGGGTTAAAAACTGCTCAAAGAGGAAAAAATAACTCAGGGTAAAAGAGAAAAGAAGGAAGAGAAATGAAATGTTATAAATTTATATATATACATATATATATATATATATATATATATATATATATATATACATACACAAGATTAATAAGATGATTGTACTACTAATTCTATTAGTTCTTGGAACAACATAGAAAACATCCATAGGATTAGATCAATTTTACAGTCACCACGACTATACATGGTAATTCACATAAGAAGATAACTATGCAAAACAACAAAAATTGTTGTGTTCCTACCACCTTGCTTTAAAAGCCTATGTTTTTACAGTTTTGGGCTCTTTGATATATTTATTTATTGTTTTGTTTTTCCCTCTAGTATAGAAAGCATAGATGTACTTGTATATGCTTATAATATATGCTTGGAACTTCACCTAAAGAGTTTGAAAGAATTGATTTTAGTATGTATGATAGTATGAACAACTACACTGAAGAAAATGAGACATCATGATAACAATTGATGATTTCCTAACATTTTGATTTAAAAGCCAATAATGCTTTTGTTCTTGGTTTAGTTTGGTTTTAGTCTGTTTTCAATTATTTGATTCCAATATACATGAAGATATGGACAGCTATTTTGAAGAAAACAAAGGACATGGTAGACATTGTTGATTTCCTAGTGTTTTGTATTGAAAACTTTTAAGGCTCTCATTCTTGTGTGTTTAATTGCGTTTATACTATTTTGACTTACTGTGTATGAAGGTAGGGGCAACTATTTGGAAGAAAACAAGTGACATTATGGTAGCCACTGTTGATTTTCTGCTGTCTTTTTTGAAATCCTGTATGATTTACATTGCTTTTCTCGGCTCTACTTTGTTCTTCTTTGTTTTGGTTTGCTTTGTTTAGTTTTATTCTTTTTAAAATAAAAATTATAAAAGTGTGGCTTCTTTTTTGATAAGCGTGGCTAGAGGTTTATCAATTTTATTCATTCTTTTGAATAACCTACTGTTTGATACATTAATTCTTTGCATTGTTTTTTAGTGTCAATTGCATTGATTTCTGCTCTGATCTTTGCAATTTCCTTTCTTCTTTGGGCTTTGAGTTTCCTTGTTCTTCTTTTTCTCAAAGTTTGCAGTGTAGCATTGTGTTGTTTACTCATCTTTATTCTGTTTTCCTGTTATGAGAATTCATGACTACAAATTTCCTTCTAATTTCTGTTTTCACTGCATCTCATAGTTTCTGGTAAGCTTTTTTTGTGTTTTCCTTTGATTTCATATATTATTTAATTTCTTCTGTGATCAATTGGTTGTTCCGTAAGGTGCTATTAAAGTTCCAGGTATTTATGAAGTTTCTGTGGTTTCTTTTGTCCTTCTTTTCCTATTTGATTGCACTATAGTCAGATTATATACATGAAAATTTTCAATTCTTTTACATTTACATAAGCAAGTTCTATAGGTAAGTATATAGTCTATTTTAAAGAATGTCTCATGTGCAGCTGAGAATAATTTGTATTCTGATATTGTTGTGTGGAACAGTCTGTACATGCCTGCTAAGTCCTCTTGTTCAAAAATTTGAATCAGTTCTGTTATTCCTTTGCTGAATTTTTGTCTAGTTGATCAGTCTTTTTGTGACAGTGGGATAAGTTCCCTCATTGTGATTCTATTATTTGTGTATTAATTTGTCTTACAGAGTTGGGTGTGCCCATATTTGATGCATATGTATTTAAGATTGCTATCTCTTTCTCTTGATGTTCTCCCCTAATGAGTATGTAGTGCCTTTGTTTATGTCTTTTGATAGTTTGAAGTTTATGTTGTCTGCAAACAGAATAGCTATTCTCTCTTCTTTGGTCCCATCACATGTATTATTATTTTTCATTACTTTTCAGTCCATAATTTCCTCTTGAACTGCATGTGTTTCTTATATACCACATAGTGTTGGGTTGTGTCTCTTGATCCACTTTGTCTGTTTCTTTCAATTGGTGAATTGAAGCCACTTACTTCAATGGTTATAACTGATATGCATTGATTTATCTTTGTCATGTTATTTTTCTGCTGTTGGTCCCCTACTTTTTCTCTCTATTTGTTCATCTTGGTTGGTTTCTTTCTGTTGTTCTTGTAATTTTGATTATTTTTATCTCTTTCTAGAGTGCTTTTCACAACTAGTAGGTTTGGTTGAGTGATCATAAAGTTCTTAAATTGATCTTTTTCATGGAAGTATCTAAATTCTTCATTGATTTTGAAAGATAGTTTTGCAGTGTACATAAATCTGTGTTGGAAATGGTTTTCTTTTAGTACTTCAAATATTTCACTCTGTAGTCTTCTTACTTGATGGTTTGTATTCTGCTATCTACCATGATTTTGATAGGCTTTCCTTTATAGGTGATCTGTTTGTTTTCTCTAGCAGCTTTTAATATTCTGTGCTGAATTTTTGTTGACTGTATGTTGAAGTGTAGATTTATTTTTGTTATGGCTAACCAAACTATGTTTATCTGCATGTCATTTATCTGCATGTCAGGTTCTATTCCCATGTTTGGGAAATTTTCTTTTATTCCTTCTGCAAAGACATTTTACATCATTTGTGTTTCCTTTTTCACTGATATTTCTCAGCCTTATACTGTTCCTCTTTGCATCATATTAAAGCTACTGAGCTGTTATTTCCTGATTCCTTGTTATTTTTAAGAGACCTTTTGCTTGATCACTAGTCAAAAGCCTGTCTTCAAGGTCTGAAAGTCTGTTTTTAACTTCATTTATGTAGTTTTGGCAAATTTCAATGGAATTTTTGATTTTCTGAATGTCTCTTTGAATCTATTTTATGTATTCTAATTGTTTCCTATATTGTTCACTCAGGATTTCCATTATTTTCCAAAGCTCCTCTATTCTTTTTTAATCTATGTCTTCTTTGGATATACTCATCAATTCTTTCATCATGATTATCATTTTTCTTCTTACCTGAGAGATTATTTCTGATCTGATATCTTTTACAGCTCCCTGGATTCATGTCTTAATTTCTGTTGCTATGATTTCAGACATATAATGCATTTTTCCCAAATTCATCCATGTCTATGTCTCCTGTACTTGATCTTTTTTTATTTAAAGAGAAAAATGAAAGGAAATAAAAAACAAAGCAGTAAAAGGGTACAAATAATACAGAATTTCAAGAAAAAATATACATTAAGAAATCACTAGTTAATAGGTTACATATTGTCATCTTAGAAACAGTTGTCCAAACCATAAAATTAAGGCATATAATGAGGACATTCATACGTTGAGATTGCAGACAGTTCCATTCAATGATCCAGCAAAACTCAGTAATATGGTATTCCATCCTACACACTCAAACATACATGCAGTTATATCCCTTAGACCACCTTCCTTTCCTCTCTTTTTTACAATGACAATTACACGTTTTGGGTTTTTTTACTTTTACAGTTCTTATTACTTTTTTGAAGAGAATAAAACATAACGTGACTAAACAAAACAGAGTTGGTTAGAACAGAAGGATGGGCATAGTACATGATGCAAAAATAAAATATCAGGTGATCAAAAATGGTTACCACTGTACCTCTTGTTATTTTTAAGAAGAGTTTCCCATATCATCAGGTATAATAGAATTGATCAAAATCAATCAGTACAGAATAAGACCAATAAAACCTACACTGGAGACCTTACAGGACTTCATAAGAAGATAGCAGTCAAACCATAAGAGCATCATAGTAAATCTTATTGCCTTCAAAGTGGTTACATATACCCTCAAACTTGATACTATCAAACAAAGTAGAATATAGTAAAATCACACAGAACAAGATGGGGAGAGCAATACTGGGGTTCAAATCAGGTTAACAGGAAAACAAAACAGTTACTATAATATAACCCACTATTTTTTAATTTAATTTTCCCTTAATTGAAAACAATAAAAAAATAGATTAATTTAAAAAGGGTGGAGATTGAGATAAAAGAGGACATTGTAACAGAACAACACAGGTCAGAACCGAACTATTTAAGCATCATTGTGTTTCACTCCCAGATAATCTAACATAATAGTAGCCACCATAGTGCCTCTTTCCTTGAAGTATTTGAGTATAACTTCATATACTATAGCATCAAGCATATTAAGATAGTGTGAAGCCATTCAAGAGAATGAAAGAATTACAGGGTATTTAGAACTAGTTAACAGAAAACAAACAATGGTTTCTATATTATCTCTTTGCCTATAAAAATATGTTTATACTATCGCATATAGTAAAATACAATAAGATACAACATGTTAAAACCAGTGGAAACAGATGTACCACAGCTTGATTGGACTTCAAAACAAGATGATATTAAATCAGTACTAGCTTTTATGATGTGTTGTTTTCTTCAGAATAGCTATACGTACTATTACCAATACTAAAATCAAACAACCCATGTAAAAAAACCTTTGCAATTAATGAGTGAAAACATTATATGGCTTTAAACCATTATGACTGGGAATCATGATTACCACATACTTTTATGTATTCTTCTCATTTCTTACACTAGGGAAACTACTTGGTATTTATACATGTCAGTTTGATTTATTTCACTTATGAGTATAGCCTCAAGCTGCATCCATTTATTTATAAATATCTCAATGTGATCATTCATTATAGTTGAGTAGTACTTCATTGTATAAAAATAGCACAACTTTTTTATTCATTCCTCAGTTGACGGACACTTAGGTTGTTTCCTAGATCTGGCTATTACAAATTGTGCTGCTGTAAACATGGGTGCACATATAGCGCTGTGGTATGATGCTTCCAGTTCTTTTAGGAATATGCCCAGAAGTGGAATAGCTGGGTCAAATGGGGCTTCCAGTCCTAGCTATCTGAGAAATCTCCAGACTGACCAACACAATGGTTGCACTAGTCTACACTCCCACCAAGAGTGTAGGAGAGTTCCTTTTTCCCCACAGCCTCTCCAGCATTTGTCGTTGGTGGTTTTCTTGATTTTGGCCATTCCTTCAGGAGTGAGATGAAATCTCAGTGTGGTTTTAATTTGCATTTCTCTAATGACCAGTGATGGTGAACATTTTTTCATGTATTTATTTGCTGTTGCATTTCTTCATCTGAAAATTGTTTGTTCATCTCAGATGCCCATTTTTGGATTGTGTCTTTGAATTTTGGGTGTCTGATTTTTTAAAATTCTTTATATGTTTTAGACAGAAGTCCTTTGTCTGAGGGGCAGTTCACTAAGATTTTTTCCCAGTTTGTGGGTTTTATTATCACTAAGTTGGAGACTTCTTTTGACATGCAGAAACTTTTTAATAAGAGGCAATCCCAATTATTGATTCTGGGCAGTATTTCCCGTGCAGTTTGAGGTCCTGTTAATGAATTCTTTACCTACTCTTATGTCTTCAAAGTTTTTACCTAATTTGTCTCCCAATAGATTTAGCGTTTCTGTTTTAATATTCAGATCTTTGATCCATTTAGATTTTATTTTAGTACATGGTGATAGGCATGGGTCTAATTTTAGTTTTTGCCATATGGAGAGCCAGCTTTTCCAACATCATTTATTAAAGAGACTGTCGATCTTCCAGTGAACATGTTTGGCCCCTTTATCGAAGATAAGGTGGTTGAATGTGTTTGTAATTGTGGTTGTATGTTCTAATCTATTCCACTGATCTTCGGCTGTTTTGGTTCTAGTACCATGTTGATTTTACTACAGCTGCTTTGTAGTATAACTTCAAGTCAGGGATTGTGATACCTCCTGCCTTGTCTTTGCTGCTTAGAACTTCCCTTGCTATTCTAGGTCTCTTCCCACTCCAGATGAACTTTAGGAGTGATTTCTCGAGTTCTACATGGTATGTTGATGATATTTTTATCGGGATTGCATTGAATCTGTATAAGCTTTGGGAGAATGGCCATTTTCACAATATTTATTCTTCCTATCAATGAGCAAGGCATGTCTTTCCATTTTCTGAGATCGTCTTCATTTTCATTTTTCAGTGTATTATAATTTTCCCTGTACAGGTCTTTCACTTCTTTTGTGAGAGTAATTCCTAAATATTTTTTTTTTGGTTGCTAGTGTGAAGGGTGTGGCCTCACTTATTTCTCTCTCTGTGACTTTGTTGTTAGTGTATAGGAATGCTATTGATTTTTGAGTATTTATTCTGTATCCAGCTACATTACTGAATTTATTTATTATATCTAGGGGTCTTTCTATGGAGTTTTGGGGATCTTCTATATAGAGTATCATGTCATCTGCATGGAATTATAATTTACCTTCTTCTTTTCCTAATTTTATGCCTTTTATTTCTCTCTCGTCGAATTGCTCTGGCAAGTATTTCAAGTACTATGTTAAATAGGGGCAGTGATAAGGGACATCATTGTCTTGTGCCTGATTTTAAGGTAAAGATCTTCAATTTTTGGCCATTTAGTATGATATTGCCTGTTGGTTTGTCATAGATGACCTTAATTATATTGAGGTAAAGACCATCTATTCCAATTTTCTGCAAGGTTCTTATCATAAATGAATGTTGGACCTTATCAAAGGCTTTTTCTGCATCTATAGAAATGATCATGTGATTTTTACTATTGGCTCTATTGATATGGTGTATTACATTTATTGATTTATGTATATTGAACCATCCCTGCATGCCTGGGATGAATCCCACTTGGTCATGGTGTATCAACTTCTTGATAGTTTGCTGCATCATATTTGCCAATATTTTATTGAGGATTTTTGCATCTGTGTTCATTAGGGAGATTGGTCTGTAGTTCTTTTTTTCAGTTGGGTCCTTCTCTGGTTTTGGTACTAGAGTGGTATTTGCTCCTAGGAATGATTTAGGAATGATTGCTTCCTTTTCAATTTCACTGAAATGTTTGAGGAGTGTTGGCATTAGGTCTTCTTTCTATTTCTTTTAGAATTGTGCAATGAATCCGTCTGGGCCTGGGCTCTTCTTTCTGGGTAAAGATTTAACTACATTTTCAATTTCATTAATAGAAATTGGGTTATTCAGTAGGTTTACATTTTCGTGACCTTGCTTTGGTACTTTGCATGCTTCTAGGAATCTGTCTATTTCCTCTGTATAATCAAATCTTCGAGAGTAGAGTTTTTCAAAATAGGTGTTGATGATCTTCTGTATTTCAGTAGGGTCTGTAGTAATTTTGCTTCTTTCATTCCTTATTGCATGAATTTGAGCTTTTTCTTCCCTTTTTAAAATAATGTTTCCTGAGGCTTGTCAATTTTATATATTCTTTCAAAAAACCAACTCTTTGATTCGTTAATATTTTGGATTGTTTTTTAGTCTCTATTGCATTGATTTCTGCTCTGATTTTTACAATTTCTTCCCTTCTTTTGGCTCTATGCTTGACTTGCTCTTCTTTTTCTAAGTTTTTGAGGTGTAATATCAGGTTATTTATTTGTATTCGTTCTGTTTTCCTGATGTGTGAACTCAGTGCAATAAATTTTCCTCTGATGATGGCTTTCATTGCATCCCACAGATTCCGGTAAGATTTATTTGTGTTTTCATTTGTTTGTAGATATTGTTTAATTTCTACTTTAATTTCCTCTGTGACACACTGATTACTCAACAGTGTGTTATTCAGTTTCCATATGTTTGTGGGATTTTTGCAGTATCTTTTATCATTAATTTCTAATTTCATAGCGCTGTGGTCCAATAGCATGCAAGGGATAATTTCAATCCTTTTGCATGTATTTAAATATGTTCTGTGAATTATTTTAGAGAATGACCCATGTACCACAGAGAAGAATGTGTATTCTGTTGTTATTGGGTGGAATATTCTCTATATGTCTATTTTCACAGGTGTGATTCAGTTATTTTATTTCTTTGCTGAATTTCTGTCTGGTTGATCTGTTCATTGTTGTCAATGGTGTGTTAAGATCTCCTGTTAGAATTTTCTTACTGCTAATTTATTTTTCACTTCTTCTAGTACTTGTTTTAAATAACTGTGTGCTCTGGAGTTTGGTGCATATATATTTAAGATAGTTATCTTTTCCTGTTGGAGTTTTCCCCTAACCAGTATGTAGTGACCTTCTTTATGCCTTCTGATCATTATTGGCTTGAAATTCACATTGTCTACAAACAGAATAGCTACCCCTGCTTTTTTTGGTTTCCTGTTGCATGAAGTATTATTTTCCATCCTTTGACTTTTGGTCTGTGAGTATCCTTTTGCATTAGATGGGTTTCCTGTAGACAGCATATGGTTGGATTTTGTTTCTTGATCCATTCTGCCAGTCTGTTTCTTTTAATTGGTGCGTTGAGACCATTTACATTAATGGTTATAACTGTAATATATTGGTTTATTATTGACATGTTATCTTTCTGCTGTTGCATCTGTATCTTTCTGCTCTGTTTAATTGTCTGCTTTGTTTAGTGTTTTTATCCTAAATGTATCTAGGCTGTCTTTCAGTATTCTTCGCAGGGTTGGCTTGTTCATCATGAAGTTTTTCAGCTGTTCTTTGTCATGGAAGTATCTTATTTCTCCATCCATTTTAAAGGACAGTTTTTCAGGGTACAGCTTTCTAGGTTCAAAATCATTTTCCTTTAGGATGTGAAATACTTCATTCCATGCTCTTCTTGACTTTATTGTTTGTGTTGAGAAGTCTGTGGTCATTCTGATAGGTTTTCCTTTATAGGTGATCTGTCTTTTCTCTCTGACAGCTTTTAATCAGTTTCCAATCTCGTGTTTAGGAAATTTTCAGCTATTACTTCTCTAAATATCCTCTTTACATCCTTTATGTTGTCCCCTTCTTTTTCTTTTCTTTTCTTTTTTTTTTTTTTTTTTTTTTTTTTTGTCTTTTTTATCGGTACCGGGGATCGAACTCACGACTGCCTGCTTGCAAGGCAGGTGCTTATGCCACTAAGCTAAATCCCCAGCCCCTTCCCCTTCTTTTTCTTTTATCCCTATCAACCTTATGTTTTTCCTCTTTGCATCATCTTGCAGGTTTTGAATCATTTCCTGATTTCTTGTTATTTTTAAAAGATCTTTCCTTCCCTGTTCACTGGCTGCAATCTTGTCTTTGAGGTCTGAGATTTTATCTTCATATTCATTGAGGTGGTTTTTACAACTTTCAGTGCAGTTTTTGGTTTCCTGTGTATCTCTTTGCATCTGCCTTATATATTCTGTTTGTTTCTTATATTGTTAATCCTGGAATTGTATCTTTTTGTTAATTCCTCCAATTTTTTAACTGTGTCTTCTTTAGATATGTTCAGTATCTCTTTCATTTCTTTTATTATTTCTTCTTTTGCCTAAGAGATTATTTCTAGTTTGAATTCCTTTAAGGCTTCCCAGAGTGCTTCTTCATTTCAGTTAGTATTGCTTCATGTATTTGAGGTATGTGACATGGCTCCTAGGCTTTCTTGGGATGGGCTGGATGTTTGAGATTGCATTTTGGTCTTTCGTGTTTTCATTTTCCTATATTTTCGAACTTCAAGTGTTGTTCCAAGTGAGGGACAAAGGTCTGCCTGGCTGGGATGGGGTTGTGCGGCTTGGTCGGACTCACTGTTCCAGGCAGGGAACCACGGCCTGGCCCCCAGGTGAGGAAGAGAGTTCCCCCAGACTGGGACAGGTTTCTGTGCCTCGGTCCAACTCACTGGTCCCGGCAGGAAACTGCAGGCTGGACCCCAGGTGAGAAACAGAGTTCCACCAGACTGGGACGGGATTCCACGTGTTGGCCCGACTCACTGGTCCCGGCAGGGAAAGGCAGCCTGGCCCCCAGGTGAGGAAGAGAGTTCCCCCAGACTCTTCCTGTACTTGATCTTAATGGAATGGACGTTTGAGATTGCATTATATTCTTTTGTTTTGTCATTTCCCTGTATTTCTCTGAATCATCCAGATGTTAAGTCTTAGTTACTTCCTGTGCTGGCACCTGACTGGCAACAAGCCTCTTTGAGGGTTGCCAATGTATGGATGTCTCTGGGCCCAGGTTCATCATCCCTCTGGACTTCACAGATGGTTCCTGATTGTGGGTGGGTTATAGGGTGCAGCTTCTCCATTTCCCACAAGCCACAACTATCATTCCTGGGTGTGGACAGATCCCTGGGTACAGCTCCCTTGTTCCTGTAGCTCTCACTGTGGGTTCCTGGATAACTGTGGGTTGCTGTACACAGACTATCTCTGTCCCTGAAGGCCTCAGAGATGGTTCTATGGTGTAGATGGGTCATTGGTGCAAACTTCCAGTCCCTGTGGGCCACACCAAGGGTTCTTGGTGACTGCTGGTCATAGAGTACAGATTCTCTTTCCCTGCAAACTTTAGAGATTGTTCCTGGGTTTAAGTGAGATGCTGGGTGCAGGCACCTCTTCCCCATTGGTCTCATTCAGGGATCCTGGATGACTATGTGTCACTGGGTGCAGACTGTCAGTCCCCAGTGCTTCAGAGATTGTACTCAAGTTTGTGTGGGTCACTGGGGGCGGACTCCCAGACCTCTTGGGCCTCATTAATAGTTGCTGGATGACTTCAGGTCACTTGGTGCAGACTTCCAATCCCTGCAGACCTCAAGATGTGTTTCCCAGCTGTGGACAGGTTGCTGGAGGTGGGCTCCCAGTCACTGCAGACTTCACAGAGGACTGTTGAACGACTATGAGTCATGGAACTTTCCAAATCCCTGTGAGACTCACCAAGGGTTCCTAGATTACTGCAGATTGCTAAGGGCAGAGTTTCAGTCCCCACAGTCTTCAAAGATATAGAGTGGGTATGGGAGTGTCACTGAGTGTATCTTCCCAGTCCCCATGAGGCTCATCTATAGTTCCTGGATATGACCAGTTTCTGAGTGCAGCTTCTAAGTTCCTGTGAGCCTCACTATGGATTCGCAGATGACTACAAGTCACTGGGTACTGACTCTCCACCTTCTTTTCTGTTACTATGGTTGTAATTGTCATTTATTTATCCTAAAGATTTTCTATATGCAGAATCATGATTTCTGCAAATAATGATAGGATGACACTTTCAGCCTTCAATCCAAAATGTTGAGTTGTTGATCCTTCCAAAATCATTTGATGAAGCTACCATATCTATTGTACCAGAGTCAAAGGCACAACTTAAACAAAAGCTACAGACCTTCATCAATAAAGACTATTGATGCAAAAGTTCTGAATGAATGCTAGCAATCAAAATTCAATAATATAGTAAAGGATTAAAAGCTAAGTGATATTTATTCCTGGAAAGCTAAGGAGATGCTACATAAGAAAATTGAATAGTATACTATTGTGCACATTAACAGAAATGATGTCCCTAAATGATTATCTCAATAAATGCAGTACAAATATTTTCCTACTTTAAAATCTATTTGATGATAATAAAAACTTAATTAACAAGTAATAGGATGAAGGTATGTGAATATAATGATATTAATGTATGAAAATCCCAAAATTTTAAAATTATTAAGTAATGAGAGAATGAAATCTTAAGATCAGGATCAAGACATAAATGCCTACAGAATGTAGTAGGTATGATTCTTCAGAATGCACTAGATATGATTAAAAATATAATGAACATTTGAAGTTTTATTTACTTTTTCCATCATCCTTTTTCACTGCTTTCCCAGAACACTTGCCATCTTCCCAGACTTTGCCTCCCTTTTCCTCACAATCTTTTAAATTGCTCTTTAATTATTTGTAATGTAATTTTCTTGTGTTAGAAAAACCATGTTTGATTTAACATTATGATTTCAAGATCCATCTATTTTCCTATATATGCCTCCAATTTATTCTTGTTTGTGCCAAGTTTTAATCCATTATGAAATCATACTTTCTTAATCCACTCAGTGTTGATGGGTATAAAGCTATACCCATCAATCATTTAGCTATTGTGAATTGTGCTGCTATAATTATTGATATGTCTCTATCACTGAAACATGATGACATTAGCTATTTTGATTTCTTCTGTAACCCATAAACTATTCGAGAGTGTATTATTTCATCTTCATTTACACAGTTTCTTTGGTTTCTTTTGCTATTGATTTTTACTTTCATGTAATTGTGCTTTGATGGTATGTGTATTATTTCAACTCATGTATTTATTTAAGTACACTTTTGGCATATGATGAGGTCTCTTTTGGAGAAAGTTCTACATGCTGCTGAGTAAAATATGAAAATTATTGGATGATGCACTCTATTCATACTGTTACATCCATTTATTTGATAGTGCTATTTAGTACTGATATTTGGTGCTTTTTTGTCAGAATGAACTATTTGTGAGACTGTGGTATTGATGTCCTCCACAATGCTTACATTGACATTTATCTGACATTTACTTTCAATAGTAAGAGTTTCATTAAATTTATTGCACTGGCATTTTGTGTATATAATTACAATATTTATAACTTTATGTTGAATTTTCCATTCAATAGTTTGCAGTGAGTTTCTTTATCTCTTTTAATTAGTGACTTGAAAACCACTTTGGATTGATACTAGGATAGCAACACTTGCTTGTTTTTGAGCTCCTGTAACATGGAGTTTCATTTTGCACACTTCAATTCTCTCTCTCTCTCTCTCTCTCTCTCTCTCTCTCTCTCTCTCTCTCTGTTTCAGGTTTTTATCTTGCAGGCAACATAACATTGTGATTCATTTTTTGATCCAGCCTGATTGTCTATGTGCTTTGATTGGGGAATTAAGACCATAAACTTTTAGAATTACTGCCATAATATATTTACTGACCTGTCATTGTCTTATTTCCAATTTTGTTTTTTTCCAATTGTTTGCCTAATTTCCCACTTAAATATATAATTTTCTTTGATCTCTTTGATGCCGGTGTCCTTTCTATCTGTCTAGGATTCTCATATGTGTTTTCAGCAGTACTGGTTCAATGGTCATGAATTTCTTTAAGGTTTCTTTGTAATGTAAAATCCTTATTTATATGCCAATAATGAAGATCATATAAATGTCTCAGTTGACAGTTGTTTTATTTTAGAAATTAAAATACTTTGCTTCCAGCTCTTCTGCTCTTTAAGATTGGTGCACATAAACCTGCTTGCAGATTTTCTCTTACAGTTTTTATTACTTGCTTTATTTTGAATTTGTGAAATATTTTCTATGATGAATTGTGAACTGGTTCTTTCCTGGTCATGACTGTTTGATCTTATATGCCTTGTTTATCTAAAATTTGAATATTTTCCCTAGATTTGGAAAATTTTCTGCATCAATTTGGGTGATGTCATTTTTTGGCAATGTTCTATCCAAAGCCTCATGCAGTTTACAATGGGTCTATTTTTGAAGGTAGCTGTATCTAGAGTGTGTGACTGACCTATAGTGCAATTCTAGGCTTACGGGTGCTGGAATTAAGGGTGTGAGTGCTACACTTGCCCAATGGCATGTACCTGCACACAATACAAATAAAGAAAGAGGTTGCATTTTCTCTCTGTCCTCTATCTCCAAATTTGTTGCTTTTGCCATCTTCAACTGCCATGAACTATTGCCTATCTGCTATGTGCCAGTATTTCAAACCCTATCTTGGATTCAGTCAATTATGCAATGGAACCACTACAAACTGTGAGCTAAATAAACTTTTCTTCATTAAACATTGGGTGTCAGGTACTTTGTCTGAGTAATGAGAAAATTAAATAAGATAGGTGAATAAATTTTTGTTTATACCTTTTGGGTCATCTAGCCACTGTTGACTCAAGTTTTCATGGTGTATCAATTTTAGCATATGACTGAGTATATGGTCTCCTACATCAATCTTGTATTCAAGTTTTAAAACTGTTTTCTCACACTGGTGGTATATATATTCCATCTTTTATTGGACATTTTCCTAACTTGGATGTGGGTTGATTCCTTTTCATAATTTCTAAATATTCACCAAAATGGTCATTCACATTTTCTCTCTTATTTAGTCAGTATGATTATTGATTGGGTTTTCTTTTTTTTTTTTTTTTTTTTTTTTTTTTGTCTTTTTCGTTTTTATCGGTACCAGGGATCGAACTCACGACTGCCTGCTTGCAAGGCAGGTGCTTATGCCACTGAGCTAAATCCCCAGCCCCTTGATTGTGTTTTCTTTAAGACAGCTGAATGCTTTATTAATTAACTCCTTTATCTGTTTATTTAAATTCTAATTCAACTCGCTACATCTTATGAATCCTCTTGTTTTTTAGAGGTACCTCTCATCCTAGGGAAGCATAGTACAAATAAAGAAAATGATATAGAATGGACAAGAAGAGACAAGAAGATGGATCTCTTGCAATGAGAAAGTGATCCAGGGAACTAGGATGAGGAATGGGGTAGAAGGGAATGTGAATTAAGGAGAAAATTTTGTCATTTGTACAAGCCTAACATCCGCAGCTAATGTACACACTATATGCTGCAATGTGAGCTAAGATAAATAATGTCACCAAGTGCAAAATCAGAATAATTGCACTGGTGGTGGAAGTAGGCAGTAAAAGGAAAGGGGACAAAAAAGCAACAAGCTGTTCTATGTACATGTAACCACTCGCAAGATGACTGGAGAAATTATGAATCACAAATGTGTACTAATAAAACAGAAAAAAAGAAAAAAATTGGCACTATTTTGGAGATCTCTTTAGTAAGTATATATCACCAAATGATTTGACCTTGGAATTAGTTTTGGTTTTTATACACCTCTTTGCCCTCTTCAGTGTAACAGGGTCTTTTCTATCCACTGCTTTGCAAGGAGAAAAGTTATTTAAATGTCTCCTATTCCAAGTGCAATCAAATCAAACTAAAACTTGTGACAGAAATACAGTGATTCAGGGTTAGCAAAAACAACTAAGCCTCTCTGAGATTTGGACTCCAGATACTCGAAAATAACAACTTGAGGAAGAAAAGGAAAGAGAGAAAATAGGTACCCTAAACCAGGAAGAATCTGACAGAAAAGTTAAAACCTACAGACAGATTGAAGAGATACAACACATCAGAGAGTGAGCAAGTGAGAGAGAGAGAAACAATTCAAACTTCTCTCTTGTCACAAGTAATGAAATTCAAGAGAATAACCCTAAATCCATAAGGAAAAAATGAAAGCTACAAACTTCAGATTACATTAGCATGAACCATAGCAATGGAATGCAATGACAGATGTTATGAGATGCAGGGAGAGCATGAAATTCTGCTTCCACGTTTCTGTTCAACAGGAAAGATTTGATAAATGACTCCAGTGCAATCACCCTCCATATTCCTGAAGGACGTTCTTGGTCAGACCCTATGCTGAGGAAGAGTTGATTGTTTGAACCTGGATTTCAGAGTAGCACACTGAATGGCTTCACTTCATGGCTCCTTATTTTCTCACCATGACTAGAAAAAAGACAGCCATGGAGAGAGTCATGGTCAAGGGAGACAGGGTTGGACTTTAAAGAACACTCCTCCATGTCTGAGATAAAGGACTCAGGCCTTACCTCTATGATCAGAGACCAAAATAAGCCTGTATAGGTCTGGATTTAAGTCTTAGAATTAGCACCATCACATTAATTTTACTATATCCTGGTGCCTGCATTTAGTACAAATCTTGGGTCTAACTGACTAATTCATCTACCACCATGTCCAAAGACAAGTCTTAAATTAGACACTAATTCAAAAGTTTAAAGTCTGGACCAGCCTAGTCCAGCCTGTTTAGCTGCCGCGCCTGGCCATAGGTCTGCAGAGGAGGAGCTGGGCAGATCTGGGGTGCCCTCACTGGCCTCCCTGCGTGTCTGGAGGACTCTGGATATCTGCGCCCAGACTGCTGGAGTTCCCTCAGGCTTCCAGGTGCAGTGAAGGAGAGAGGTGGGTTTGAGGCTTCCACATCAGCCTCCCCATTCCTGGCTTCATTTGGAGACCTGCTGAGCTCCCGATAGGTGGGCTGGCCCACACTACCAGCCTAGCCCAGCCTGTTTAGCTGCCGCCCCTGGCCATAGGTCTGCAGAGGAGGAGCTGGGCAGATCTGGGGTGCCCTCACTGGCCTCCCTGCGTGTCTGGAGGACTCTGGATATCTGCGCCCAGACTGCTGGAGTTCCCTCAGGCTTCCAGGTGGTGTGAAGGAGAGAGGTGGGTTTGAGGCTTCCACATCAGCCTCCCCATTCCCGGCTTCATTTGGAGACCTGCTGAGCTCCCCATAGGTGGGCTGGCCCACACTACCAGCCTAGCCCAGCCTGTTTAGCTGCCGCGCCTGGCCATAGGTCTGCAGAGGAGGAGCTGGGCAGATCTGGGGTGCCCTCACTGGCCTCTCTGCGTGTCTGGAGGACTCTGGATATCTGCGCCCAGACTACTGGAGTTCCCTCAGGCTTCCAGGTGCAGTGAAGGAGAGAGGTGGGTTTGAGGCTTCCACATTAGCCTCCCCATTCCTGGCTTCATTTGGAGACCTGCTGAGCTCCCGACAGGTGGGCTGGCCCACACTACCAGCCTAGCCCAGCCTGTTTAGCTGCCGCGCCTGGCCATAGGTCTGCAGAGGAGGAGCTGGCAGATCTGGGGTGCCCTCACTGGCCTCCCTGCATGTCTGGAGGACTCTGGATATCTGCGCCCAGACTGCTGGAGTTCCCTCAGGCTTCCAGGTGCAGTGAAGGAGAGAGGTGGGTTTGAGGCTTCCACATTAGCCTCCCCATTCCTGGCTTCATTTGGAGACCTGCTGAGCTCCCGACAGGTGGGCTGGCCCACACTACCAGCCTAGCCCAGCCTGTTTAGCTGCCGCGCCTGGCCATAGGTCTGCAGAGGAGGAGCTGGCAGATCTGGGGTGCCCTCACTGGCCTCCCTGCATGTCTGGAGGACTCTGGATATCTGCGCCCAGACTGCTGGAGTTCCCTCAGGCTTCCAGGTGCAGTGAAGGAGAGAGGTGGGTTTGAGGCTTCCACATCAGCCTCCCCATTTCCGGCTTCATTTGGAGACCTGCTGAGCTCCACATAGGTGGGCTGGCCCACACTACCAGCCTAGCCCAGCCTGTTTAGCTGCCGCGCCTGGCCATAGGTCTGCAGAGGAGGAGCTGGGCAGATCTGGGGTGCCCTCACTGGCCTCCCTGCGTGTCTGGAGGACTCTGGATATCTGCGCCCAGACTGCTGGAGTTCCCTCAGGCTTCCAGGTGCAGTGAAGGAGAGAGGTGGGTTTGAGGCTTCCACATCAGCCTCCCCATTCCCGGCTTCATTTGGAGACCTGCTGAGCTCCCCATAGGTGGGCTGGCCCACACTACCAGCCTAGCCCAGCCTGTTTAGCTGCCGCCCCTGGCCATAGGTCTGCAGAGGAGGAGCTGGGCAGATCTGGGGTGCCCTCACTGGCCTCTCTGCGTGTCTGGAGGACTCTGGATATCTGCGCCCAGACTACTGGAGTTCCCTCAGGCTTCCAGGTGCAGTGAAGGAGAGAGGTGGGTTTGAGGCTTCCACATCAGCCTCCCCATTTCCGGCTTCATTTGGAGACCTGCTGAGCTCCCCATAGGTGGGCTGGCCCACACTACCAGCCTAGCCCAGCCTGTTTAGCTGCTGTGCCTGGCCATAGGTCTGCAGAGGAGGAGCTGGGCAGATCTGGGGTGCCCTCACTGGCCTCCCTGCATGTCTGGAGGACTCTGGATATCTGCGCCCAGACTGCTGGAGTTCCCTCAGGCTTCCAGGTGCAGTGAAGGAGAGAGGTGGGTTTGAGGCTTCCACATCAGCCTCCCCATTTCCGGCTTCATTTGGAGACCTGCTGAGCTCCCCATAGGTGGGCTGGCCCACACTACCAGCCTAGCCCAGCCTGTTTAGCTGCTGTGCCTGGCCATAGGTCTGCAGAGGAGGAGCTGGGCAGATCTGGGGTGCCCTCACTGGCCTCCCTGCATGTCTGGAGGACTCTGGATATCTGCGCCCAGACTGCTGGAGTTCCCTCAGGCTTCCAGGTGCAGTGAAGGAGAGAGGTGGGCTTGAGGCTTCCACATTAGCCTCCCCATTCCTGGCTTCATTTGGAGACCTGCTGAGCTCCCGACAGGTGGGCTGGCCCACACTACCAGCCTAGCCCAGCCTGTTTAGCTGCCGCCCCTGGCCATAGGTCTGCAGAGGAGGAGCTGGGCAGATCTGGGGTGCCCTCACTGGCCTCCCTGCATGTCTGGAGGACTCTGGATATCTGCGCCCAGACTGCTGGAGTTCCCTCAGGCTTCCAGGTGCAGTGAAGGAGAGAGGTGGGTTTGAGGCTTCCACATCAGCCTCCCCATTTCCGGCTTCATTTGGAGACCTGCTGAGCTCCCCATAGGTGGGCTGGCCCACACTACCAGCCTAGCCCAGCCTGTTTAGCTGCCGCGCCTGGCCATAGGTCTGCAGAGGAGGAGCTGGGCAGATCTGTGGTGCCCTCACTGGCCTCTCTGCGTGTCTGGAGGACTCTGGATATCTGCGCCCAGACTGCTGGAGTTCCCTCAGGCTTCCAGGTGCAGTGAAGGAGAGAGGTGGGTTTGAGGCTTCCACATCAGCCTCCCCATTCCCAGCTTCACTTGGAGACCTGCTGAGCTCCCCATAGGTGGGCTGGCCCACACTACCAGCCTAGCCCAGCCTGTTTAGCTGCTGCGCCTGGCCATAGGTCTGCAGAGGAGGAGCTGGGCAGATCTGGAGTGCCCTCACCGGCCTCTCTGCGTGTCTGGAGGACTCTGGATATCTGCACCCAGACTGCTGGAGTTCCCTCAGGCTTCCAGGTGCAGTGAAGGGGAGAGGTGGGTTTGAGGCTTCCACATCAGCCTCCCCATTCTGGCTTCACTTGGAGACCTGCTGAGCTCCCGATAGGTGGGCTGGCCCACACTACCAGCCTAGCCCAGCCTGTTTAGCTGCCGCGCCTGGCCATTGGTCTGCAGAGGAGGAGCTGGGCAGATTTGGGGTGCCTGCATCGGCCTCTCCATGTGTCTGGAGGACTGTGGATATCTCTGCAACCAGGGAAGGTCCACAGGTTCCTGGAGCACTGCGGCCTGTGGTGAGTACCCTAACCTGGCTGCGATTGAAGAACTGTGGAGCTTCCAAGGGGCAGTTGGGCGCACAGTGTCCCTGAGGCCCAGCTTGTCTGGAACTGCGGAGTTCTGAGCAGGCAGAGGAGGGCCACTGGTTCTGTAGGCCTAATGGCTTGGGGTAGCGCAGCGCCAGAGTCTCAGTAGCTCCAAACATAGAAGGGGATTTTCAACAGATCCTGAGGAAGCTTTCAAATAACACTTGAAACACAGAAATATAGGAAAATGACAAAACGAAAGACCAAATTACAACCTCAAACCTCCAGCCCATCTCAAGAAACCCTAGGAGCGATGTATATAGAAGAAAATATATCCCATCCACCTCATATATCGGACACAATAGCCACTGAAATTGACAAGCAACTCCAGGAAGCTTTAAAGAAATTCAAACTCGAAATAATCTCCCAGATAAAAGAAGAAATGATAAAAGAAATGAAAGAGATTCTAAATATATCTAAAGAAAACACAGATAAAAAATTGGAGGAACTAAACAAAAAGATAGAATCCCTAGACGAGCAATATAAGAAACAAACAGAATACATAATGCAGATGCACAGAGATATACAGGAAATAAAAAACTCCACTGAAAGTTGTAAAAACCGCCTTAATGAAAGTGAAGATAGAATTTCAGACCTTGAAGTCAGGATTGCAGCTAGTGAACAGGAAAGGAAAGATCTTTTGAAAATAACAAGGAACCAGGAAACAACAATTCAACAACTGCAAGACGATGCAAAGAAGAATAACATAAGAATGATAGGGATTAATGAAAGAGAGGGAGACAACATGAAGGATGTCAGGAAGATATTTAGAGAAGTAATAGCTGAAAATTTCCCAAGCATGAGATCAGAAACTGACATCAGGATCAGTGAAGCATATAGAACTCCAAACAGTCATAACCAAAATAAAACTACACCCAGACATATAATAATCACCATCCCAGAAATCCAACACAAGAATAGATTATTAAAAGCTGTCAGAGAGAAAAGACAAATCACTTATAAAGGAAAACCTATCAGAATCACAGCAGACTTCTCAGCACAAACGATAAAGTCAAGAAGAGCATGGAGTGAAGTATTCCAGATCCTAAAGCAAAATGATTTCCAACCAAGACTGATATATCCTGCAAAACTATCATTCAAAATAGATGGTGCAATACGATACTTCCATGACAAAGAACAGCTGAAGAACTTCATGAACACCAAACCAACCCTGCAAAAATTATTGAAAGACAGTTTAGATACACAAAGGAAAAAAGCACTAAGCAAAGCAAATAATTAAACAGAACAGAAAGATAAAGATGCAACAGCAGAGAGATAACATTCCTACAATTAACCAGCATTTAACAGTAATAACCATTAATGTAAATGGTCTCAATGCACCAATCAAAAGAAACAGACTAGCAGAATGGATCAAGAAACAAAATCCAACCATATGCTGTTTACAGGAAACCCATCTAACCCAGAAAGATACTCACAGACTGAAAGTCAAAGGATGGAAAACAATTCTTCATGCAGCAGGAATCCAAAAAAAGGCAGGAGTAGCCATTCTGTTTGCAGACAACGTGAACTTTAAACCAACAATGACCATAAAGGACAAAGAAGGTCACTACATACTCGTAAGGGGAAAACTCCAAGAGGAAGAGATAACTATCTTAAATATATACGCACCAAACTCCAGAGCACCCAGTTATATAAAACAATTATTAACAGAAATGAAAACTCAAATTATCAGTAACACAATTGTAACAGGAGACCTTAATACACCACTGACACCAAGGGACAGATCAACCAGACAGAAAATGAGCAAAGAAATAACAGAACTGAATCACACCTGTGAACAAATGGATTTGATAGACATATACAGAATGTTCCACCCAACAACATCAGAATACACAATTTTCTCAGCAGTACATGGATCATTTTCTAAAATAGACCATATATTAGCTCACAGAACATATTTAAGCAAATGCAAAAGAGTTGAAATCATCCCTTGCATATTATCGGATCATAGCGCTCTGAAATTAGAAATTAATGACAAAGGATACTGCAAACATTCCGCAAACACATGGAAACTAAATAACACACTCTTGAGTAATCAGTGGGTCACAGAAGAAATTAAAGAAGAAATTAAACAATACCTAAAAGAAAATGAAAATGCAGATACAACTTACCGGAATCTGTGGGATGCAATGAAAGCCGTTCTGAGAGGAAAATTTATTGCACTGAGATCCCACATCAGGAAAACAGAATGAATACAAATAAATAACTTGATGCTACACCTCAAACAGCTAGAAAAAGAAGAGCAAGTCAAGCCCAAAGCCAAAAGAAGAGAGGAAATTATAAAAATCAGAGCAGAAATCAATGCAATAGAGACTAAGAAAACAATCCAAAGAATCAACGAATCAAAGAGTTGGTTCTTTGAAAGAATAAATAAAATCGATAAGCCCCTAGCCAACCTTATTAAAAAAAGGAAAGAAAAAGCTCAAATTCATGCAATAAGAAATGAAAAAGGAGAAATCACTACAGACCCAATAGAAATACAGAGGATCATTAACACCTATTTCGAAAACCTCTACTCTCAAAAGTTTGATAACACAGAAGAAATAGACAGATTCTTAGAAGCATATGAAGTACCAAAGCTAGATCAAGAGGATATAAAACTGTTGAATAACCCAATCTCTGCTAATGAAATTGAGAATGTAATTGGGTCCTTGCCCACCAAGAAGAGCCCAGGCCCAGATGGATTCACTGCAGAATTCTACAAGAAATATAAAGAAGACCTAATGCCGACACTCCTCAAACTATTCAATGAAATTGAAAGGGAAGCAATCCTTCCTAAGTCATTCCTGGAAGCAAATATTACTCTAGTAACAAAACCTGAGAAAGACCCAACTATAAAAGAGAACTATAGACCGATCTCCCTAATGAACACAGACGCAAAAATCCTCAATAAAATATTGGCAAATAGGATCCAGCAAATCATCAAGAAGATTATACACCATGACCAAGAGGGATTCATCCCAGGAATGCAAGGATGCTTCAACATACGCAAATCAATAAATGTAATCCACCATATCAATAAAGCCAAAAATAAGAATCACATGATCATCTCTATAGATGCAGAAAAAGCCTTCGATAAGGTCCAACACTTATTCATGATAAGAACTTTACAGAAAATTGGAATAGATGGTCTTTACCTCAATATAATAAAGGCCATTTATGACAAACCAACAGCCAGCATCATACTAAATGGCCAAAAATTGAAAGCCTTTACTTTAAAATTGGGTACAAGACAAGGATGTCCTTTATCACCACTCCTATTTAATATAGTACTGGAAGTACTAGCCAGAGCAATTAGGCAAGAAAGAGAAATAAAAGGGGTAAAGATAGGAAAAGAAGAAGTTAAATTATCATTGTTTGCAGATGACATGATACTCTACATAGAAGACCCCCTAAACTCCATTGAAATACTCTTAGATACAATAAATAAATTCAGTAATGTGGCTGGATACAAAATCAATACTCAGAAATCAATAGCATTCCTATACACGAACAACAAAATTACAGAGAGGGAAATAAGAGAAACTGGACTATTCACATTAGCAAGCAAAAAAATGAAATATTTAGGAATTACTCTAACGAAAGAAGTGAAAGACTTATACAGTGAAAATTATAATACACTGAAAAAGGAAATTGAAGATGATCTCAGAAAATGGAAAGACATCCCTTGCTCATGGATAGGAAGAACAAACATTGTGAAAATGGCCATTCTCCCAAAACTGTTATACAGATTCAATGCAATCCCAATAGAAATACCATCAACATACCTTATAGATCTAGAGAAATCACTCCTAAATTTCATCTGGAACCAGAAGAGACCTAGAATCGCAAAGGCAATTCTAAGCAGCAAAGACAAAACAGGAGGCATCACAATCCCTGACTTGAAGTTATACTACAAAGCAACAGTAGTAAAATCAACATGGTATTGGAATCAAAACAGAGCTGAAGATCAGTGGAATAGATTAGAAGATACAACCACAACTACGAACACACTCAACCACCTTATTTTTGATAAAGGAGCCAAGCAGGTTCACTGGAAGAACGACCGTCTCTTTAATAAATGGTGCTGGAAAAACTGGCTCTCCATTTGCCGAAAACTAAAGCTAGACCCATGTCTATCACCATGTACTAAATTAAAATCTAAATGGGTCAAAGATCTGAATATTAAAACAGAAACACTAAATCTATTGGAAGACAAAATAGGTAGAAACCTTGGAGACATAGGAGTAGGTAAAGAATTCATGAACAGGACTCAAACCGCACGGGAAATACTTCCCAGAATCAATAACTGGGACCACTTCTTATTAAAAAGTTTCTGCATGTCAAAAGAAATCTCCAGCATAGTGAAAAGAAAACCCACAAACTGGGAAAAGATTTTAGTGAACTCTCTCTCAGACAAGGGCCTCTTGTCTAAAACATATAAAGAATTAAAGAAACTCAGACCTCCGAAATTCAAAGATCCAATCCAAAAATGGGCCTCTGAGATGAATATGCAATTCTCAGATGAAGAAATGCAAATGGCAAATAAATACATGAAAAAATGTTCATCATCATTGGTCATTAGAGAAATGCAAATTAAAACCACACTGAGATACCATCTCACTCCTGAAAGAATGGCCAGGATCAAGAAAACCGACAACAAATGCTGGAGAGGCTGTGGGGAAAAAGGAACTCTCCTGCACTGCTGGTGGGAGTGTAGACTGGTACAGCCTTTGTGGAGATCTGTCTGGAGATTTCTCAAAAAGTTGGGACTGGAAATCCCATTTATTCCAGCTATTCCACTTCTAGGCATATTCCCAGAAGAACTGAAAGCATCATACCACAGTGATATATGTGCACCTATGTTTATAGCAGCACAATTTGTAATCGCCAGATCTTGGAAACAACCCAAGTGCCCATCAACTGAGGAATGGATAAAAAAGTTGTGGTATTTCTATACAATGGAGTATTATTCAGCTATAAAGAAGGATCACATTGAGATATTTATCAATAAATGGGCGCAGATTGAGACCATACTCATTAGTGAAATAAATCAATCTCGCATGTGTGAATACCGAATAGTTTCCCTAATGTAAATAATGATTCAAATATATAAAAATATGTGGTAATCATGATTCCCCATTAGGTGGCCTTGAAGCCTTATAAAGTTTTCACTCATTAATTAGAAAGGCTTTATTCTGGGCTTCTTGATATGAAAATATTTGAAGCTAGAGTATATGAAGTTTTATCCAAATATTTCAAGGAAAAAGACACTATGGTAACTACTATTAAGTCAGGTTATAAGGTGGTGAAGTACTAGGTTGTTGAAACAGTCATGCTGTGACCTCTATTGTTATATTATGTCCTGTTTTATCTCAATCTCCCCCTTATTGTTTCAAAAAAAATATTTAGTCATTTCTTATGTTTATCTTAATTAAAGAAAAAATTCAAAAAAATTAGGATATATAAATAGTAACTCTTTTCGATTTCCTATTAACTTGTTTTGAAGTCCTATAGTACTCCCACGATCTTGTTTTGACTGATTAGACTCTGTTCCATTATATATGATAGTATCAAGTTTGAAGACATAGGCAACTACTTTGAAGACAATAAGATTCACTAAGATACCCATTCCGGTTTGACTATTGTCTTCTTTGGAAGTCCTGTAATGTTTACAATGCCTAAGTTTTATTGGTCTTGTTCTCTACTGTTTTGTCCAACTTTATAATATCTAATAAGATAGACAATTCTTTTTAAGGAAACAAGGGACAACGTTGATAACCATTGTTGATAAACTTGTACTCTGTTCTACACCATGTGCTATGTCTATCCTTGGTATTGACTGACAGCTTTGTTTTGCCATATTTGACTGTATTCTTCCCCCCCCCCAAAGAAAGTAATAAGCACTAAGGAGTAATAAAATCCAAGATGTGTAAATTTTGTTGTAAAAAAGAGAGGGGAAAAAAAAGAAAAAGACCTCTAACGGATATAACAGCAAGTGTGTTTGGGGGTGTTAAATAGCTGACTTTATCAATGTTTTTGGAACATTGAACACAGCTGTTTGCAGTCTCCCTGTTTGAATGTCCACCTTGTGTTCTTTGATACTGTGATTTGAGGAACTATTTTCAAGAAGATAGTGTGTAATCTACTAGCAGGTGATTTCTTACTGTTATGTTTTTTTGTTTTGTTTTGTTTTGTTTTGTATTTCTGTATTGCGTGTACCCTTATGCTCCTTTGGTTTGTTTTGTGTTTTTCTCTTTTTCCTCTTAAATAAAAAAAAAAAGTTTAAAGTCTGAAAGAAAATCACACATTCAAAGTCACACGGAAATTTCTGGTTTATTTTTGTATGAGTGTATGCATAGCTTTTCTTTTAGTTAATTTTGTTTTCTTCTTTCTTCATTTCTTTTCTCATTTTTATGAGTTTATTGGGGTTTGGGGAGTTGTATATTGCCCTTCTTCCTTGCTTCCTTTTTTCTGAAAAGAAGACCTAACTGGACAATAATCAGTCTTGAAAATTAGAGATCAAATATGCCAGCCACAGTCAACAATCTGTTTGACGTGTGTCTAGATTAACCCGCCTCCAAAATCTCATGTAGCCATAGGTGGGGATTTTTCAGATATGCCTATACTAAAAATATGTGATTCTGCAATTCATTCATGGTACAATCTAAGATCAAGAGCACCAGGATTAAAGGTGTGAGTTCTACCTGCCTTAAGTAGCCTGGATAAGATGTAAAGGACAGAAAGAGCTGCAGTCATCCCTTGCTTGCTTTGCTACCTTCTGCTCACAACCAACTGTGTCTTCTCTTAATACATTCCTGCCATGACAACCTGCCTTGCAATCAATTGATTATGGACTGACTTTTACAAATTGTGAATTAAATAAACATTTCTTCCCTTAAATTTTGAGTGTTGGGTATTTTCTCTTGGGAATGAGAAAAGTAAATAAGAATTTGATAAAAGAGATTTGAAGTTATTCCTGTTACTGTAGCTGATGATATATTTTAGAAACTTTGGAGCTGATTTGTTCGAAGAAGAAGAGTTAGCAAAAAATTTGAAAATGTCACATGAAAACATAAAACTGGAATTTTTGAGGCTGTATTTGATAGGAGATTCTGGTCAGAGCTTAGAAGTCCAACAAGCTCAAAGAAATCCCGCAGGTAAAGAACAAGAGTAGAACAAGGACTACATCGGCTGTTGAACTGCACACAATGTGTGTTATATCTTGGCAGAAAGTTTGTCTGCATTTTACTCATGTCCAGAGACTGCCCTGTGACTGAGCTTAAGGTGGTGGATTGATTAATCTTCCAGAAGAACTTCAAAACAGTCTAATATTAAGGCACTAGCCTGGCTACTATGGGGGATATTTTAGCCAGATTTATGTTAATAATAAGGAGCAAAAAGTCCACAAGCATGATTTAAAACTTCATGAATTTGTCCAGAAAGGAAGCTGCAGTAAAGATTCAGCCTGCAAAGTTTAAACAGGAGATATTAGTCTCTACAAAGACTAGCAAAAAGCCAAATATTCTAGCAGAAGACAACAGAAAAATGGCTTGATCAAATCACAAAATCCAACAGCGTCTGCACTCTCAGATTTGCAGAGACATTAGTTTAAGAAGAGAGCCTCAGAGTACCACATTCCAGAATGGTAGTGTACCAGAGAAGTTGCTTCTCAGGATTTGGTTGATAGACACTTGACCCCCATGGCCCAAAGAGAAGGAAGTCTGGCTACTGCTCCAGTTGGCAGCAGGCTTTGGCACAATCTATGTCATGATAGTTTTAGACACATACAGAATGCAAGACTTGTGAGTTTAGGCAGGCTTCTGCCCAGATCAGAGAAGGCCTGGGAGACCAGACCACGTGCCCCAGAAATAGCAGCATGTAGCATTGTAAGTGTGAAGCCCATGTTGCAATGGAGACCACAGAAGATTGCAGAAGCCAAGAATATGGACTGTCTGGTGAAAGCTTCAACAAGGGAGCACAGTTTGTCTTAGGAGATACAGAAGCTACAAACAACAGTAATGTTGTAGAGGTGGAGCCACTAAAGTTCTTTGGAGTTTGCATGTTGCCACAGATTACCAGGGATGTTGAAAGTGGAACAGTGTGACCTAATTTTTTCCCTGATGAATTTTGGACTTATTTTTGCCCCACTTCTTTCTACCCTCCTATTTGTGCTATTTGGAATGGAAATGTCTGTCTTGTGCCATTGAATGTTTGAAATGTTTAATTTTCTTTTTATTTGTTCAAGGTCTTGCAGCTAAGAGTTGCCTTAGATCTCAGAAGAGACCTTAGACTTGGACTATTCAGCATTGCTGAAACTGTAAAGAGTTTGGCAGCTCTTGTAGATAAACCAAACATTTTTGCAAAAGGGATATGCAAGAATCTTTATCCCCAGGAGCAGAATGCTACAGCTTGTTTCTTGATGTCCCCCCATAGCCTCATATAGTCATAAGTTCATAGGTGCTCATATCAAATGTGTAATGCTGGGATTGATTCATAGTGCAATGCTAGGATCAAGAAATAAGGATGTGAACGCTACTCACCCCAAGTACCTCAGTTAAGATATATGGGATACAAAGATCTCTGTTCATCCATTGTTGCTTTGCTACTTTCTACCCACCATGAACTGTTTCTCTTTTGTAATGTTTGTCTGCCATATCACCCTATCTTGAAGCCAGCCAGTGGTAGACTGAATTTTCCACAAACTGTGAACTAAATGAATATTTCCTCCCTTAATTTTTAAATATTAGATATTTTGTCCCAGAAATTTAAAAGCAATTGACAAGCTCCCCTCTACTTACTTGCCTTACACAGTAACCACTAAGCAAGAGAATAATGATGATGAATAAGACAAAAATAGTCTATTGGGGCTTTCATTTCTAACCTCTAGTTTACAAGGCTGATTGCTTTCTAGTTAGGTTAGATTTTTTAAGAAGCATGCTTTTTTATAACTTTTGTTTCCTTTTAACTTTTGTCTTTTGTTATTTTTTTCTCTTCTCCCTTTTAACTTTTCCACCTTTAATTGTTTCACTCTTATCTCCTCAATCATTTTTCTTCCATTTTTTATGTTCAATTTCTCAGGACATTTTCCACTTACATTTACCTATTTCTAGAACATAATTATCCCCAACGATATCTTTTGTATCAATTTTCTTTCCTTATTTTCATATTATATGTTAAGTCTTCACAGATTTTCTCTTCTCATTCTCCTGTTCTCCAATCAAATATATTCATCAATATATGAAATAATCATTTAATATTTTGATAATTTCCATAACATTATTGTTGAATTAATTTATAGCATTACAAGAGATATATGTCTCATTTACTGCACATTAACTGTAAATCAATATCAGAGTTGTCCTAATATTTACACCATAAATGTGAATTTCTCCTCTAGTGTTAAGGATAAGACATAATTTGCTTACAATGACAAATTAACATCCAATTTATTTTGAACAAAACTACTGTAGATGATTTGTTGGATAAATATCAGAATCACAGAAATGTTGCTGTTTCTCTGTAAGCTAACACTCAGATTGCCTTTGTAACATTAACAATACTAAAGTGTATTCCTAAAGTTCATAGTGTTGGTTAATTACATTTTATCCTTCCCTCCCAAAATAAATAAGGTTGTCAGATCTTGTAGTTGAGGCCAAGTGATCTAGCTGGTCATGGCCAAAATATATCACTGAAAAGCAATTAAAGAGATCTGTATTGAAGAAACAAAATATTTACACTATAAGCATTCACAAACTTCAGCACAAAACAAACACCAAAAACAATAGAAACATGAGAAGACAGGCAACAAAATGCATCCCAATGCTGTCAACTTCCTGAAAGCCAATCTAGGAGCCATTGAGGAAGAGAATAGCACATGACACATACCTGAATTAATTGCTCAAAAGGAAAAGAAAGGGCTTTAGAAAATAGAACAAAGTATCACAGAATATATAAGTAAATAGATCATATAACTAATAAACAAAATGATTCAAATTTCAACTGTCACTAATAAAAAGGTATATGAGTTACTTAAATTATACAAAAAAACTATAGATTTAGCACACAATTAGAATTCATGAACAACTTTCAGGTAGAAATTCAAATATTAAAAATTATACTGAAACTATTGGCATTAGACGCATTCAGTTTGGGGGCAAAATTTCAGCACTACTCACCCATTGACCCCAAGCAGCTGGGGAGCTTCAGTTTACTATGAGGTAATGAGCTGAAGACCTGCACAATGAAATCTACCTAGCTGAAAAGCCTTGGTATGGTGCTTGGAACATGGTAGGTCCCTACCCAGCAACTGCAAGCAACTGGGGAGCTTCAGTGCAATATGTGGCACAAGCAGAAGGTCTGCTCAGTGAATTCCACCTATCCGTGCAGCCTTGGTACTATTCTCAAAACTTGGTAGGGACCCACACAGCAACCCCAAACAGCTGAGAGGTTTCGGTATGTTGCTTAGGTCCTGGTTGAGTCCCACCCAGTGACTCTAAGTAGATGAGGAGCCTCTGTGCACTGAGTTGCACAAGCTGAACACTTACAGATTGAACTCTACCTAGTTCAGTAGCCTTGGTACTCTGCTCAGAACCTCGTTATGCCCTGCACACTGAGAAAAGGCATTGAGGGAGTTTCGGTGCACAAAGTGGCATGAGGTAAATTCCTGCACAGCATACTCCATATTTCACTCTTGATTCCACACTCAGAACTTAGTAGGTTCACACTCAGAAACTTCAAGCAGTGGGGGTGCATTGGTGTTGCACTCCGGTACAGATAGGGCCTCACCCATTGACCTCAAGCAGTCAGGGAGTTTCAGTGTGCAGCTTGGGCCATGCTGAAGGTTTGATCAGCATACTTCCTTTGTTCAGGGAGCCTCCATATGCTGCTAGGGACCTAGTGAGGCCTGCCTAACAATCCTCACTCATCTGGGGAAACTCCTTGCAGGAAATACAACCATTCTCAACCCAGGAAACAACTGACACTTTGCATTTGGGTGCCACAGGGGAATATAGGAAACCTACAAAACAAAACATCAAAAAGCAATCTCAAACTTCCAACCTATCCCAAACAAGCCCAGAAGAAATGGAAATAAAAGGTACTATAAGCCACACACTTGAAACATCTGAAATGATACCAACTGAGGGAGATAAACAACTCCCTGAAGCTGTCCATGAACTCAGATCAGAAACAATCTCCCAGATAAAACAAGAAATGTTAAACATAATAAAAGAAATATTGAATGTATCTAAAAAACATACCTAAAAAATAGAAGAGCGCTGCAAAATGATGGACACCTTGAATGAGCAATAATAAAAATTAGAAAGCATGAAACAGATTCAAAGATATATCTAGGAAATCAAAATAACATCAAAAGATGACCAAAAATACCTGAATGAATGTGAAGATAGACATTCACACCTCAAAGACAAGATTGCAGCTGTTGAAAAAGAAATGAAGGATTTTTAAAAAATAACAGGAATCAGGAAATAACAATTCAAGAGTTCCAAGATGATGTAAAGTAAAATAATATAAGGTGGATAGGTGTAAACAAAAAGAAGGTGACAATACAAATAATATAATAAGCATATTTGCAGAAATATTAGCCAAAAATTAAACAAACAATGGAAAGGAAACAGACATACAGATAAGTGAAGCATATCAAACTCCAATTATCCATAAGCAAAGTAAATCTATACCCAGATATACAATAATCAACATCACAGAAATTCAACATCAGGTTAGAATATTAAAAGCTGTTAGAGAAAAGATACAAATCACACATCTCAACAAATGCAATCAAGTCAAGAAGAGCATGGAGTGAAGTATTTCAAATCCTAAACAAAAATGACTTCCAACTCAAATTGATGTACACTGCAAAACTATCCTGCAAAATCAATGGAGAAATAAGATACTTCCATGACAAAGAACAGCTGAAGAATAGCATGACCACCAAACCAGTCCTACAAAGAATACTAAAATATATTCTAGATAGAAACAAAAAACTTACAATTTCAAGAACATTAACAGAAAAAGACTACCAAGCAGGAAAATAATTAAACAGTGGGGAAACAGTGGGGAAAGACCAACAGCAGAAATATGATATGAAAAAATAAGGCAATTTGTATCACTCATAATCATTAATGTGAAAGGCCTCAATTCAACATTTAAACTTAGAATTGGTCAAGAAATGATGTCCAACCATATACTGTACACAGGACACCCATCTAAGCCAAAAAGAAATTCATACACTGAAAGTCAAAGGATGGAAAACAATACTTGATGCAATAGCAACCCAAAAAAAGCAGGAGTAGCTACTCTGTTTGCAATGTGAACTTCAAATCAAGATATTACTCAGCTATAAAAAGGATGATCTTGAGACCATCATAGGTAAATGGAGGCAACTTGAGACTATCCTCATAAGTGAAATAAATAAGAATGATATGTATAAATATTACATTGTGCCTCTAGTGTAACAGGTAATAAGAAATATAGGAGTAATAAAACCCAAAATGTGTAATTGCTATTGTAAAAAAGAGAGAAAAAGAAAGTGCTCTAAATGGTATAACTGCATGTATGGTTAAGTGTGTAAGATAGATGATCATATTACTAAGTTTTTGTTGGATCGTTGAGCAGAAATGTGTGCAGTCTCATCGTTTGAATGTCACCTTGTGTGCTTTAATTTAGTAACTTGAACAACTATTTCTAAGATGACAGTATGTAATTTATCAACTAGTAATTTCTTAGTGTTTATTTTTTTGAAATTCTGTATTATTACTCTTTTTTCTGTTTTGCTTCTTGCTCTTTAAATAAAATTAATAAAAAAAAAACAATTCCAAGCAAAGCATAGAAACTTTCTTGAGCTTCTAAGTAAACATCTTCAATGAAGGGGGATATATTTTTAAAAATGAGATAAAGAATATCACTACATACTTGTTATGGGAAACCTCGACAGGAAGATACTACAATCCTAAATATACATGCACCTAATAGAGAAGCAACCAGCTATATGAAATAAATATTGATAGAATTGAAAAATCAAATAAGCAATAGCATATTTATAATGGGAGATCTTAACAATCATTTGAAACAAAGCAAGCGATCAATTAGAAAAAATTAGCAAAGAAATAACAGAAATGAATCCAAACTCCAAACACATGCACTTGGTAGATGTGTACAGAGTGTTTTACCAACAACATAAGTATACACATTTTGCTCAGGGGCACATGGGACATTCTCTAAAATAGACCATATACTAGACTATAGAATACACTTAAATAAGTGCAAAGGAATGAAAATAATACCACACATATTATCTAAGCATAATGCCATGAAACTGGAAATTAATGATGGAAGGAATGGCAAAAACTCCATAAACACATGCAAATAAATTATACACTCAAAAAATCAATGAGGCATGGAGAAAATTAAAGAAAAAAATTTTTTTAAATCTATGAGCAAACAAAAATGCAAATAAAACTTATTGGAACTTGTGGGATGCAATAAAGGCAGTTCTCAGAGGTAAATTTGTTGTAGTGAATTCCCACATCAGGAAACCAAAGGAACACAAATAAAAAAAAAACCTGATGTTACACATCAAACATCTAGCAAAACAAGAACATGTCAAGCCCACAGCAAAAGAAGAGAGGAAATTATAGAAATGAGAGCAGAAATTAATACAATAGAGACTAAGAAAAAATACAAAGAATTAAGGAAACAAAGAGTTGATTCTTTTGAATGAACAACTAAACTTGATAAACTCCTAGCTAAACTCATGAAAAATGAAAAAAATTTTAATTCATGCAATAATGAAAGAAGTGTGATATCATTACAGGTCCCGTGCAAATGCAGAAGACCATAAACGTCCACTTCAAAAACCTTTACTCTCAAAGGTTCAATAATTCAGAAGAAATGGACAGGTTTCTAGGAACATATGAATTGCCAAAGCACAATCAAGAAGAGGTAAAACTGCTGAACAACCCAATTTCAGTTAATGGAATTGAAAATGCAATTAAAACCTTACCAACAAAGAAAAGCCTAGCTCTTGATGCATTCACTTCTGAATTCTAAAAGATATTCAAGAAAGACTTAATTCTAACACTCCTCAAACTCTTCAATGAAATTGAAAGGGAAGCAATTATCCCTAACTCATTCCTGAAAGCAAGTATCATCCCAATACTATAAACAGAGAAAGATCCAAACAAACAAAAAAAAAGAGAACTACAGGCTAATCACCCTAATGAACATAGATGAAAAACTTCTCAGTAAAATACTGGAAAACAAAGTACAACATGTCACCAAGAAGATTGTACATCACTAAAAACAGGATTCATCCCAGGAATGCAGGAATGGTTTACCATATGTGAATCAACAAACTTAATATACAATAGAAATCAAGCCAAAGGCAAAAAGTCACATGAGCATTTCAATACAGACAGAAATTGCTTTTAATAATTTCCAACATTCATTCATGAAAAGAACCCTATGGAAAATTTGAATAGATGGCCTTTACCTCAATTTGATAAAAACAATCTATGACAAATGAACATCCAGCACCATATTAAACAGCCAAATACTGTAAAATCAGGAACAAAATAAGGATGTCCAGTATCACCACTCCTATTCAATACTGTGCTGGAAATATTAGCCAGAGCAATTAGACAAGAGAGTAATAAAAGGATTAAGGATAGGAAAGGAAGAAGTTAAATTATCATTATTTGCAAGTGGCAGGATAATCTACATAGAAAGTCCCAAAAATGCCATTGAAAGATTTCTAGATGCACTAGCCAAATTCAGTAATGCCACTGGATACAAAATCAAAAAGCAAAAATAAATAATTTTCTTGTCCCCAAAAACCAAACTCACTGAGAGAAAAATAAAGGAAACTATACCTTTCACAATAGTATCCAAAAAATGAAATACTTAGGAATAAATCAAACAAAGGAAGTAAATTATCTATACAGTGAAAATTACGGTACTCTGAAAAAAGATTCAAGAGAATCTTAGAAAACAAACCTTCATTTTTCATGGGTTGGAAAAACAAACTGTGAAAATGGACATTTTCTCAAAATTTTATACAGATTTAATGCAATTGCAATCAATATACCATTATCATACCTCACAGATCTATAGAAATCATTCCTAAAATTCATCTGGAACCAGAAGAAACCTAGAAAAGCAAAGGCAACTCTGTCCAACAAAGGTAAGGCAGGAGGTATCATAATCCTTGACTTGAAGTTATACTATAAAGCTACTGTGATAATTACTGTGATAAGTCAGTATATCACTGATACTTGAATTAAAACAGACCTGAAGAAAAATGAAACAGATTAGAAGATGCAACAACAGCTATACAAACACTCAAACACCTTACTTTGACAAACTGGGCAAACATATTCACTGGAAGAAAGCTAGAAATCGCTTTTTAATAAGTGGTGCTGGAAAATCTTGCTTTCCAAATGTCAAAAAATACAACTAGATCCATGTCAATCACCATGCACTAAACCAAAGTTAAAATAGATCTACATATTAAAACAAAAACACTAAATGTGCTGGAAGACAAAGTAGGTGCAAACCTTGAAGACATGTCTAGGCATAGAATCTATGAACAGAAATTGAAATGCATGGGAAATACATACCAGAATCAACAACTGGTGTCTCCTCATATTAAAAAGTTTTGCATGTCAAAAGAAATCTCCAACAGAGTGAAAAGAAAACCCATTAACAGGGAAAAAGCTTAGTCTACTATCCCTCACACAAAGGACTTTTACCTAGAACATAGAAAGAATGTTTAAAAAAAAAATTGGGCGCTGAAATTCAAAGACCCAATCCAAAAATGTGAATCTGAGATGAATGTACACTTCTCAGATAAAGAAATACAAATGACAAATAAATGCATGAAAAAATGTTCAACGTCACTGGTCATTAGAGACATATGAATTAAAGCAATGCTGAGAACTCATCTCCAGAAAAAATGGCCAAGGATCAAAACAAAACAAAACAAAAAACTATCATTAGCTGGAAAGGCTGTGGGGGAAAAGGAACTCTTCTGCCTGTTGGTGGGAATGTGGACTGGTGCAAACTCTGTGGAAATCAGTCTGAAGTCTCCTCAAAAATGTGGGATTGGAATTCCCATTTGATCCAGCTATCCTACTTCTGGGCATATTCCAAGAAAACTGAAATCCTCATACCACAGTGATATATAGCACTGTATTTGTAGCAGCACAATTTGTAGTAGCCAAATCTTGGAAACAATCTAAATGCCTATCACCTGAAGAATGAATTAAAAAAAAGTGATACATTTCCACAATGGAGTAATAGCTCTAAAGAAGGACCACATTGAGGATTTTATATATAAGCTGATGCAATTTGAGACATACTCATAAGTGAAATAAATCAAAAACATTTGTAAAGATTGTATTGTTTCCCTATGGCAAGGAACTGAAAGAGTAAATAAGATACCAAATTTTCAAGTAATATTAAAAAAGGTAAGAAACTGCTCAAATGGAACAATAACTCAGATAAGGAAAAGGAGAAAAGAAAAAATATAAATTTGTATATATACACTGAAGATAATTAGGATGATTGTACTACTAATTCTACTAGTTCTTGGAACAAAACAGTTAACATTTTTGGATCAGATCAATGTTACATGTCCATATCTGATAATCTGAGTAACTCTTTTGAAAATATCTATGCAAAATAACATCCTTTTTAAGTTCCTACCACCTTATTTTGAGAGCACATAGTGTTATTTTTATGGAGTTTTTGATATACTTACTCATTTGTCTTTGTTGCTTCTCATTTCTGTTTTATTTTTGCTTTGTTTTGTTTTTCTCTCTAATATAGAAAGGGTAGATAGACTTATACATGCCTTGAATATCTCCCAAATTGTTTGTAACAATTGATTTTATTACATTTTGTGTTTTGAACAGCTATTTTGAAGAAAATGAGACATTTTGTTAGCCATTGATGATTTTCTATCATCTTGTTTTGAAGACCTATAATTCTTTTATTCTTTTGTTTTGATTGGTTTTATTCTGCTGTGTTTTGTTGATTTTATTATGTGGGATAGTGTGGACTACTGTTTTGAAGAAATGAGACTTTATAGTAACCATTTTTCATTTCTAATTATCTGGTTCTGAAGTCCTGTAATGTTTACATTCTTTCATTTTGATTTATTTTAGTCTGCTTTCTATTATTTTATTTCAACATGTGTGAATGCATGGTCAGCTATTTTCAAGAAAACAAGATACATTATGGTATCTTATTTTGAAATAACATGATGCTTTCATTTTTCTGTTGTGATTGCTTTTTATTATAATGGATGTTTTTAATTTATTGTGTATAAAGCCATGAACAACTATTTCAAAGTAAACAAGAGACATTATGGTAGCCATATTGTTGTCTTGTTTAGAAGTACTGTGTTGCTTGCATGGTTCTATTCTGATCCGCTTTATTTTGTTTTGCTTTCTTTTGTTTTATTCTCTTTAAAATAAAATTTAAACAATTTTTTGCACTAGTATATCATGATACTTTGTAAGACCAACTACTGAGACATCTTAAAAGCAAAAAAAACTCATAAAAATGGATCATATCCCTGCCAGATGATTTCAGAGATGACTAATCTAAGAAACTGAAATAAATGAATTATCAGAAGGCAAAACAAATGTCATATCTGTTTCCCAGTAACATCAGAAAACTTCCTAAATGTATGGAAAGAAATAAACATACAAATCAGTGGGGCATTTGGAGTTCATATAGAGATGTTAAGAAAAGAGTCTCTCTGCGCTAAATTATACTTCAAGTACCAAAAGTTCATCGCAGTGGCATAAAAATCTCAAAATCTATTAGATAAAAATAATGAATGACATACACAGGTAAACACAATATAACTAAGAGCTGTCATCTCTACACAAAACTTAAAGGCCAGGAAGGTTTGAAGTGAAATGTTTCAAGCCCTAAAAGTCAATAATTTCAAACCCCAAGTTATGTATCCTGCAAAGTTTTCTTCAAAATTGGTAGAAAATAATATATTTCCACAACAAGGAGAATTTCAAGAAATTTTTTATCACAAATCTAGTGTTAAAAAATTCTCAAGGATATCCTAGAAAGAAACAATGTAGCTGATGCTATCAATAATTCAAAAAGAGTGAATACACTATACAGAAGGACAGCTAAGCAAAGCAAAAGAAAATATAGAAATCAGCAGCAGAAAAATAATACAATTACAAAGGGAAGTCAGTAATCCTCAGCAATAACTCTCAATATGAATGGCCTCAATTTCTAATCAAAAGTCACAGAATGAGAGAAGAGATCCTAAAAAGAAACCATGAACAATATGTGTTATAAAGAAACATTTAATTGAAAAATAAATTCAGAAATTAAAGATTAAAGGATGGAAAAAGTATACCATGCAACAGGAAATTGAACAAAAGTAGAAATAGCTATAGTAAATTCAGACAAAGCAGATTTTAAGCCAAAGCTGATCAAAATAGACAAAGAAGGTCAATATATATATTAGTAAAGGGAAAAATTCAAAACGAAGATACAAAAATTAAAGATATTTTTGCATTGAAGTATAGGATGCACATCTGCATGAAACAAGCTGTGCTGGACATAAAAATTAGAAAAAGGATTATACAATTACAGTGGGGTATCTCAACAACTCACTGAAATACATAAACAGATCAATTGTACCAAAAAATAAACAAAGAAATATTAGAAGTGAATCAAACTAACAAATGAGCTTAATAAATAACTATAGAGTCTTCCAACCCAAATGATGAGTATGCATTCTTCTTAATAACACATGGTACTTTCTCCAAAATATGGAACATACTATCCCATAAAACATGCCTAATACATTGAAAGAGAATTGAAATTATCCCATGCATATTATCAGAGGATAATGTTGTGAAAGTAGAAATCAGAGGCAAAAGAAATTACAGATATTGTATAAGAACATAGAAATTAAACAGTATTATCTTGAATAATTGATAGATCACAGATAAAATTAAGAAATTAAGACATTTTTACAATGAAATGATAATGCTTGTATGATATACTGAGACCCATAAAATACAATGAAATCAATCCTAAGGGAAAATTTTATAGTGATGAATATTTACATCAGAAAAACAGAATGAACTCAAACAAATAACAAGATAATGCACTTCAAAGTCAAAAATCCAAATTAAAAGCTGCTATAAGTGAGAAAGTTACATTCATCAAAGGGGAACTTATTGATTTTAAAACTAAGAAATACACAAAAAGTCAATGAATTACAGTTGGTTCAATGAAAATATTAACAAAATAGACTAACCCACAGCAAAGTACTTAAAGGCACAAATATATGCAATTAGAAATTAAAAAGAAAAAATCATAACTGACGCTAATTAAATCTAAAGGATCATTAGTAACTACTTTCAGAATTCATGTTCTAATAAAATGGAAAATTCTGAAGAAATGAATATATTCCTAGATATATATGAACTGTAACATTTGAATGAAGAAGATGAAAAATATTGAATAATCCAAAATCAGTCAATAAAATGTGAGAAATAGTTTTAAAAACTAGCAATCAAGAAAAGCTCGGGTTGCAACTGATTCATTGCCAAATTCTACAAGAAACTTAGGAAAAATCTAATGCCCAAGCTCTTCAAAATATTTAGTGAAATCAAAAGGAAAGAAGAATTTCCTGTCATTTCTTGAAGAAAACATTTTTCTGATTCCAAAACTAAAAAAATAAAACAACTAAAAAGAGAAGTACAAGTCAATATACCAATGAACATAGGTGTGAAAAATCTCTATGAGATACAGGCAGACAGTGATAAAGAACTGCATTTTCAAAGCAATAAATATAATACACCATAAAAATAGAATCAAGGACAAGAATCACATGATGCATCAATAGATGCAGAGAAACATTTTGAAAAGTCCAAAATGTTCATGATTTAAAACATTTTGAAAAGTCCAAAATGTTCATGATTTAAAAATTCTAAATCAGTAAATAGGTGAAGAAGATATTTCAACCTGCTAAAACCCATCTATGGCAAACCAATGGCTAATGTACTAAAAGGAGAAAAGGTTTTCCTCTGAAATCCAGATCAAAACAAGGACATCAGGCTAATAACACTCTTGCCCGATATATTTCTGAAAAGATTTGCCAGAGAAATTAGACAAGAGAAAGAAATGAACTGGATGTAGATAGGAAAGGAAGAAGATAAGTAATCATTATTTGAAGATGACATGTTCCCCTATGTCAAAGGCCCTGAAAACTACCAAAAATCTCCTAGAATTAATAAGCAAATTCAGCAGGATAGCATAATAGAGATTCAGTTTAAAAAGTCAATATCACTCCTGCACACCAAAGAAGTAAAAGCCCTCTACAGTGAAAGGTCTTTGAAAAGGATATCAAAGATGTCATCAGAAAATGGAAAGATATTTCCCATCTGAATGCCTATTTTGACTCTACAGTAGTCAATGGCAGGATCAATATAATGAAACCAGTCAGTGATACTTTCAAAACTCTTTGATAAATTTAATGCAATCCCAGTCAAAATACAGATAGCATTCCTCACAGAAGAAAGGCTCCTTGGGCCCCAATCCTGAGAAACAGGCAACAGTAGACACGACACCAATAGACATAAAGCCCTATCTCCAGAGCCTCATAGACGAGTTCAGGAATGAAGTTATTAATGACCTGAAGCAAGACATAAGCAGAATAGTTAGAGAAATCCTAAGCACCGCCCAAGGAAAAAAAGATGCTAGAATGGAAGAATAGAAAAAGAGGGGAGAACTGTTTGATGGAGAAAATAGAGAAAACATAGAATACATGAAGCAGGTTCAAAGAGATTACCAGGAAACTAAAAACTCTATCAAAAACTGCCATAACAGCTTGAAAGAAACTAAGGGTAGATTATCTGAACTGGAGGGCAGATCTGTAATATGGGAGAATGAAATGAAAAACTTAAAAATCACAAAGAAACAAACAGCAATAATACAAAAACTAGAAGATGATAAGAGGATGTATAACTTAAGAATTAAGAACATAAAGAAAAGGTAGGGACACAAACAAATGAACTACAAAAGCTACTCACAGAAATAATCCAGGAGAATTTTCCTAATTTAGCAAAAGGTAAAGATACTCGGATGTATGAAGCATACAGGACCCCAGCCACCAACAACTCAAACAGAGCTACACCCAGGCATATAATAATCAAAATTCCAGAAATCCAATATAAGAACAAAATATTAAAAGCTGTCAGAGACAAGAAACGGATCACTTACAAGGGAACACCCATCAGAATTGCAGCAGACTTCTTGGCACAAACCATCAAATCATGAAGAGTGTGGGGGGAAATAATTCAAGCTTTGAAAGATAATAACCTCCAGCCAAGATTGATATATCCTGCACAACTATCCCTGGAAATTGATGGAAAAACAAGGTGCTTCCAAGATAAAGAGGAACTAGGGGAATATGCAACCACCAATTCAATTCTACAGAGAATACTGCAGGATATTCTAAAAAAGAAAACTACGAAGAATCCAGAAATAGTTGCAGAGAGGCCACAGTGAATGGAGTAGAAAACAAAATGAAGAAGACAAACTGATAACTACTGACAGAAAAAGAGCTCAACAGAAATGAAGCAGAGAAGATTGGATGATAGGAACAGCTATTTTGGAGAAAATGACATCATAATAGGTAATGCTGATTTAGTATCATCTTGTTTTGAAGTCCCATCAAGCTTTTGTTCTTCTGTCTCCATAGGTCTTAACATGCTGTATCTTATTGGATTTTATTATATGTGATAGTATAAACAAAACCTTTTATAGACAAGGAGATTATACAGAAAGCATTGTTCATTTTCTGTTAGTTGATTCTAAATACCCTGTAATACTGTCATTTTCTTGAATGGTTTTACATTGTTTTGATATGTTTGATGCTACAGTATACGAAGTTATACTCAAAGATTTCAAGAAAAGAGACAATATGGTAACTACTTTTATGTCGGGATTATCTTGTGGTGAAACACTATTTTGCTTAAATGGTTATGTTTTGATCTGTGCTGTTTTGTTGTTATGCCCTCTTTTATGCCAATCTCCATTTTATTATTTACTTTATTTTTATCCTTTTAATTAAGGAAAAATAAATGAAAAAATAGCAGGATATATTATTGTATCCCACTTTGATTCTCAATTAACTTGATTTGAAGCCCTGTATTGCTCTCACCATCTTGTTTTGACTGATGTTCCTCTATTCTGTTTCACTTGATAGTACCAGGTTCGAAAGTTTAGGCAACAGCTGTGAAGATAGTGGGATTCATTATGACACCCATTCTGGTTGACTATTATCTACTTTGAAGACCTGTAATGTCTCCAATGTTTTGGTTTTGTTGGTTTCATTCTTTACTGTTTTTTTCAATTTTATTGTAACTGATGATATAGGCAATTCTATTTGAGGCATTATGGTAACCATTTGTTGATCACCTTGTATTATGTTTTTACATTATCTACTATGTCCACCCTTTTGATTTGACCAACTCTGTTCTGTTATGTCACATTTGGTTTTACTCTCTTCCAAAAAAAGTAATAAGAACTGTGGGAGTAATAAAACCCAAAGTGTGTAATAGTCATTGTACAAAAGAGAGGAAAAGAAAGTGCTCTAAACGATATAACTGCGTGTATATTTAAGTGTATAAGATAGACAATGATATTACTGAGTTTTGTTGGATCATTGAACAGAACTGTTTGCAGTCTCACTGTTTGAATGTCCACTTTATATGCTTTAATTTTGTAACTTGAACAAATATTTCTAAGATGACAATATGTAATCCATTAACTAGGGACTTCCTCCTGTTTATTTTTTTCTGAAATTTTGTATAACTTGTACCCTTTTTCTGCTTTTTTTCTCCTTAAATAAAATTTTAAAAAAATAAAGAAATAGATTCAGGGCTGGGGATTTAGCTTAGAGGCACAAGCACCTGACTGGCATGCACAAGGTTGTAAGTTCTATCTCTGGTACGAAAAAAAAAAAAAAAAAAAGAAAGAAACAGAAAATTCAGTTGTAAAATTCATGTGGATCCAGAACACTCAACACTCAATAGCAAAAGCACTCTAGAACACTCAGTACTCAGTAGCAAAAGCAAAAAGGGTGACAGGGTACATAAGAATCCCAGATGAAAGGTTATATTATAAAGTTACATTAATAAAAACAGGATTATGTTAGAAAAAACAAGGCATGTTTATCAATGAAACAGAATTGAAACAACTTCAGGTGCACTCTGCTACCTTATCTTTGACAAATGGGTCACATACCTTTTCTGGAGAACAGACTGCCTCTTTATCAAATGGTGCTGGCAAAACTGGTTACACAAGTCAAAGACTGAACCTAAACCCACACAGGTCATCATGCAATAAACTATAATGAAAATGGGTCACAGATCCAAACATTAAAACAGATACACACAGCCTGCTGGAAGAAAAAATAGGTAAAGGCCTTGAAAATAAACTTGTAGTCAAAGACCTGAATGGAACCATAGTAGTACAAGAACTTATATCAAGCATCATAAAATTATACTACCTCATATGAAAAACCTTCTGCAAAGCAAAGGAAACAATCAACACAGTGAAGGGGCAACCAATATAGGGGTATAAAATTTTTGTCCACTACTCCTCAGAGAAAGGACTAATAGCAAGAATACATAAAGGATTTAAAAAATTAGACATCTCAAAATTAAAGACCCAGTAAATAAATGGACATCTGAAACAAATAGATATTTCTGAAATGAAGAAGCACAAATTGCCAATAAATATATAAAAAATGTTCAGCATTGCTGGGACCACTGGAGATATTCTCATGAAAACAACATTGAATTTTCATTTCACTCCAGAAAGAATGGCTATCATCAAGAAATCAAACAACTGCAAATGTTAAAGTGGTACCAAAGAGAAAAGATCTACTCCTCACTGTTGGGAGGAATGTAAACCTCTATGGAAATCAGTATGGAGATTTCACCGTAAATTAAAACTAGGAGTCACATTTGGTCCAGCAAACCCCCTTCTAGTTATCTCTTCAGAAGTGTTAAAAAAACATCATACTACTGTGAGATAGGCGTATCCATCTTTATAATGGCACAATTTATAATACATAAATCTCAGAAGCATCAACAGCTGCATTATTAATGAAAATGTGGTATTCATATGCAAGGCAGTATTACTGCCATAAAGAAGAATAAACTTGAATAATTTGTAGTAAAATTGATACTCTTTGAGAGCATGCTAAGTGAAATAAATAAGACATATAAATTTAAATATTGTATTGTTTTTCTTGGAACAAGGGAGCATGAGGGAAAGGAAAGAAGGTACAAGGAAAAAGAATAGAAGGAAAAATTAGAAACAAAGCTCTGTAAATAAGGAGGGGAAAAGGGGTGAAGGAAGGGTAGGGTAATGGGAAGGAATTTAGCAAGATACAATGTATGGATACAAAGTTTCTATGATGAATGTTATCATCATCATATATCTAAAATGTACCAATAAAATTTCAAAAATTCAAAAAAAGAGAAAAACAACATGAAGTGGTGCAGAATAAAATCTTGACAATAGGAAGACAGAGACAGTGGAAAGTTATTGTAATCCAGCATGGACAATATATCTAATAGTGAACCGTATTTCATACAATTGTCTTACATGTTTTGGGGGCTTTTTGTCCTGTTATTCTGGCTGCTAGCCTACATGTATGATACTTAACTTATAAAGAGTTATAAGATAAATAAATAAATCTGATACTGACAAAAAGATGGAATTCAGAAAGCGGAATAAAAGGAATTGAGATGTGTTAGGTACATGTACATATTTCCCATAATGAACATAAACATCATGAACTGCAAATATTTAATAATAAGAAAATATAAAAGTAAATAAATACCAGTCTACATTCCCACCAACAATGGAGAAGCGTTCCTTTTACCAATAGCCCCACTAACATTTGTTATTGTTTGATTTCTTGATCTTGACCATTCTTTCTGGAGTGAGAAGGAATCTCACTGTTGTTTTAATTTGCATTTCTAAAAGATGTGTGATATTGAACATTCCTTCATATATTTATCTGTCATTTGTGTTTCATCATCTAAGACATACATGTTTATCTCAGGTGCCCATTTTTGGATTGGGTCTTTGAATTTGGGGAGCCTGATGTCTTTTAATTCTGGATATAAGTCCTTTGTCTGAAGGAAAGTTGGTGAATAATTTTCCTATTCTGTGGGTATTGCTTTACTCTGCTAATGATTTCTTTTGATGTGCAAATACTTTTTAATAAGATGAGATCCCAGTTATTGATACTTTGACATACTTCCTGTGCAGCCTGCATTTTGTTTATGAATTCTTTGTTTACCACTATATCTTCAAGATTTCTACTTAACTTGTCTTCAGTAGGTTTAGTGTTTCTGTTTTAATATTTAGATCTTTGATCTATTTTGTCTTTAGATTAGTGCATAGTAATAGACAAGGGTCTAGTTTTAGTCTTGATATATGAAAAGCCAATTTTTCCAGCTCCATTTTGTAAAGGAGCTATCTTTCTTCCAGGGAACATGTTTGACCCCTTTGTCAAAGATAAGGTGGTGGATACTTAACTTAGTAGTGTCTTAGTAGTTGTGTGTGCATCTTCTAATCTCTTCCACCAATCCTCAGATGTATTTACTTTCAAAATAACAATATGCAATATATCAGCTAATGTTGACTTCATATTCCTTTTTGAAATTTTGTATCTTTTAATTATTTTTTGTTTCCAAAATAAAAAAATAAAGTAAATAAGTGCAGAAAATCCATTTGACCTACATCTAAATGTCAGATGGAAAGTAGGATATCTCATAAATATAGAACTCACTGGTGTTTTCTGGAGCATGGGACAGACACTATTTTGTTACTACTTGAGTGTACCCCCATGTCACACCAATCCCAATGGCATCCCATCCCTGAGATTCATTGACCTACAGATCTCTCAAAATCTGATTCGGAGTCCCTCACCAGGATTGGGCTCTTATTTCTTTCTTTCACTAAGGTAAATGGTTATGTCTTTCAGAAAGACCCTAAATGAAAACTGTCCTCCAAATGATATTTAGATTTTGGTTTCCCTGGTGCTATGACATCGAATATCTCAATTACAAGATTTGCTCTCCTAGAGTGAGGGAAATTGAGACACACAGGCACTGTAGAGTGTTTGCTAGTTTAGGCATGATACTGATTTCAGCAGCAAGCTCCCATTGCAGAATTTGGCTTCTTTCAGACAGTTGGATTCTTTCCCAAAATAGCTCTAGGATCAGTGGACAGCCCAGCTTCTCTTAAATTTTATTTAATTTATTACAATAAAGGCCATTATCCCTCTCAAAGTACTCTCGCTTTAAATACATTTATTTGCAGTGGTTCTGAAAGTTCTCTTTCTTAGGTATCTTTAGGTGTGTGTATCTTGGTTCCCTTGATGTCTTAAATCAATTCAAAATATTCACCTTACCTGATCATTTAACTTTGGAAAAGAACCTGAAATTTCCCAGTATTGCATCTCATGATAAAGGCAAACTAAGACAGAACAAAACTTCTTTTTGATTGTTCCTTTAGCTTGGATTGCACTTATCAGTAGCATTCAACATAATTTTAATGGTGACTTTTAAAAACTGTTATGAAAGACTTTAAAAACTTCCTTAGAAATTGGCAAGAGCAGTGGGAAATATGTGTTTGAAGTAAGAGGGGTTACTTTGGGTAGATCAATTGCAATGTGTTTTTCCTTTAATAAAAATTTTAAGTTAGACATTCACCATATATTTTGATCATTTTGTATCATTACAACTAGCCAGAGAAATTATGAAAGAGAAAGAAAAAAACACATGCAAAACCTAAAAGAAATAAAAGTATCATTGTTTTCAAAAGACATGATCTTTTATAGAGATATAACTAGCCATGAGTAACATTAAGTCTAAAACTGTAAAGTCCCAGGATACAAAATCAATGTTCAAAAACAGTTCCATTTCAACACACTTATAATGAAAAATCTGAAATAATTTCATTTAGAATAGCAAAAACAGAATAGAATCCTTAGTAATAAACTTGACTAAAGAGAGTATTATAATCAAAATATTTTGTACCCCCAAATTTATAAGTAGAAAATAATGTGATGACATTATAAGGTGGAGTTTTTTCAAAGTGATTACATATGAGGTGGAATTCTTATAAACGTGGTTAGTGCCCAATAAAAGAAAACCAAGATATTTGGGAAGTGCACTCCAGAAATCTCAACTACACTGGAGGCTGGGTCAGATGCATTGCAAGTTTGAAATGGTATAATAATTTGAGTTGCACATCTGAAGTGATTGAAGTTAATTAATCATTTCAACTTTTGCATTTAATAATGCATACAGTATGAAAAATACAGATATTTGCTGAAATACATAGTATTGCACAAATCATAAAGCTGTTTGTTTGGAACTGGGAACTGAACTCAGGACCCTGGTCCTGCCTGGCAGAAACTGTGTCACTGAGCTATATTCTCGACTCTAGAAGTGGTTTTGTTATCCTTACTTTTTTTTTTACTATTGGCTATAACACAACACCTGAATTATTATAAGGGGTTTATATTTTCTGTGTTTTTACAATCTTTGCAGATAATATTACTGTAAAACCCTTTCCTAGGGAGGTACAGAGAAGCTTAAATAATTAAAATACAATCACCAACACTGATTTCCTGTTCTAAAAGAAAAATGACAGCTTGAAAATTTTTATATCTTTTATGTTATTTAAATTCAAAATACTGGAATAAATTTAAAAGGCCTCATCTGACAGAAACATGATTGTACAAGGGGTCACAAAAGCATATTGCTTTAAGTAAAAAAAACCAAAAAAAGAAACAAAATGAAAAGAAATCTTATGGCTAAAACACACATCTTTACAACTTTCCAAAACTTCACAACTAAACAGCTTCAAATTAAAACTTGAATAAAACTTCCTCAGGTGAGGATTGAGTTGAATACTGTCTTAATTTCTTTTCTCATAGCTGAGATAAAATACTCACCACCACAAGTTAAGGAAGGAAAGTTTTATTTAGCTCACACTTTGTAGAGGTTTCACTCCTTAATTACTTGGTTCCAGGGCAGAGGGACACACACTGAATGGGCAATAGTTCATGGTGACAGAAAACAGCAAATGCAACAAGGAAGATACAAAACTGGGTCTGTTCCTTTTATTCTATGCTACCCAACCCAGATTGGGAGTACCACTCACAGCTTTAAACTCAACATCCTTAATCCCAGGATTGCACCATCACTCAATTACATGCTTTAAATTCAGCCACTTCTTAAAAAAAGTATGACCTCATGATGCTTTGGTAGCTCATCTAGACACAAATCAGAACATTCTGCTACAGGCTCCCCAAAGAGTCATGTACATTCCTTTCCAAAATCCCATTTAGTCAATCTCCAAAAGTCACCAATGTCCTAAAAATTCAACATTGCTAAAAAAAAAATCCAAGTCCAAAATCTCTTTTGAGATTTGATGCAAACTCTTAGCTATTAGATCCTGTATAAATGACAAGAAATTAAAAGCTTCCAACATTCAATGACATATAAACATTTCCATTCCAAAAGTTACTAACAGGGTGATACAACAGATTGAGATCAAATCAAGCCCAAAATTCAGCAGTGTAAACATTAAATACTGTAGTTATATGTGTAACATCAGAGTCAATCTGAGGCAAGATGTGGACTCTAAAGGGTTTGGGTGTCTTCAACCCAAGTGGTTGTAGTTCCTGTAGCTCCTTTCTTGGGCTGACTCTGCACCCATCTTGCAGTTTTCCTTAGACAATCCACATTCTTGGCTTCTCTAAACTGCTGGAGTGTCCATTGTACCTTTGGCCTCACACTTACAACTTCACAGACTTCCCCTCTTAGGGGCATATTCCCTGTTCACCCAGGTCTTCTTTGGAAATCTGGGTGGAAGCCTTCCTGACTCCACAACTCTTTCATTCAGCATGAACCTAAAATCACTACTGTGTGGATAATGCCAATGTATGCTGATAGCTGAAGCAGTAGCCAGGCTTGTCTTTTTCATCACTATGGGAGTCAAGTGCCTGGATTGCTGAGAACTCAAAATCCAATTTTGAGGAGCCAATTCTCTGTGCTACCCCCAATCAGCAACATGCAAATTTGCAATTTTGAGGCTGAAAATGGTAGGGTTCTACTGTTTCTTGTGATTCCCTCAGGCCATATTTCTATTTTCCTGTTGCTTTTCAGTAATAAGTTCCCCCCTGGTTTATCTTTGCAGTCCAAATCTTTACTGGAGCTTCCTTTCTGACCTTACTAACATTTTAATTCATTCCACTGGGTTCTTTCCTGTTGATTCTAAACAAAGATTTGACTAAAATCCCCTAACTGAAGCCATACCTCTACCACAGCATTTGACTGCCTTGAAATTTCTTCTACAAGAATAATTAGTTCATCACCATTAATCTCAGTCTCTGGAAAATTGTCCAGAGCAGAATGCAAACGAATTTTGTGTAAAACCGTAACATATATTATATAGAATACAGCAGCCAGTTCAGTCTTTTTTCCCCGGCAGAAACCTCAACCTTGGTCTTTACCAGAAGAATTTCTATAAGACTTCTATTCTTCTGAGCTCAAACCAGAATCTCCAATACAATACAGCATAAAGTGTTACAGCTCTACTTTTTGAGCTGGTCTCTTAGCATTTCTAAACTTTTCCCCCAAGCCATTCTGTAAGGCTCATGAAACACATGGTCAAGTATAGTCACAGCAGTGATCCAATTCTCTGGTAGCAAATTCGGTCTTAGTTACTTTTACCATGACTGAGACAAAGTACTCATCATGACAAGGTAAAAGAGGAAAGGTTTATTTAATTCACAGTTTGTGGAGCTTTTAGTCCATAATTGCCTGGCTCCAAGGCAGTGGCATATGGTAGAAATGCAACAGTTCATGGTACTAGAAAATAGCAAGAAAAACAAGCAAGAGACAAAACTTTTTGTTCCTTAAAGTGTATGCAGGCTACCAGCTCTGGAGTGGGTATAGCATTCACATCCTTAATCCCAGGGCCACTAATCCCAACATTGCACCACAACTCAGTCCCACGTCAGCTCTGAACTAACTTTATGACCCCTTGAGGCTTTTGGGGGACATCTAGCTAAAAACCATGACAGTTATTTACTATGAAGTATATGCAGTTCTGTTTAATCTATAACTTAATTATTTTCTTCTATTTGTAAGACATATATTCTTTTGTAATATCAAGTGTCACTTTAACTGAAAACTAAACATTGCAGCTCATTCTTTTGACAAGATTGTATTTCTTCTTTGAAGATGTTTTATACTTGCTTCTTAAAGTGCTGTTAACTGTACTTAAGACTATATATACTTTGTACAATTTTATTTATATGTTGTTTAACTGAATTTTAATTCTGCACAAACTTTCATGAAAAAGCAAACCTTTTTAACCACTTACATAAATAATCATATACAATCAGAACTTTTTCCCCCATAAGAGATGTATGTTCTATTATTTTTAAATGGATGTGCTAATTTCTGAACCCCACCAGTTATAAATTTCAAGTTACTGACTTCTGAATCAGGTACTAATGACAATTAATCACAAACCATTTACAATCACTCCTCTACTGAGAAACCAGAATCTACAATATAGTTCCATATATGTAATGATAGATGCACATTATTTCTAGTGATAGACTGATGCAACTCCAGCCCAAATTATCTTATTTAAAGCACACAAGATAATAATAGTTTGGTAAGTAGAGAATGTACCATAAGTTTTGAAACAATACAGAATAAGTTAATAACAACATCTGAGATATGACTAACCAAAAGTTATATACCCAGCATTTAAATACTAGATTTAACTATATTATTGAAATATTCAAAATTTTAATTATAAATTATACATTGTTATTCTTCAATAAACCATTGGAGAAATTATTCCTTATTTCTTATACAAGAGTTAACTTCTGAAAAGAAGTTAATGAAATATACCCTAGAAGAAAAATAAAAGATAGAAATTACAAAATTATTTCAATAGATGCCAAGAAAATATTTGAAATATTTTAAAACATATCCATCATAAAAATTCAACAAATGTGGAACAGAAGGAAATTATCTCACCATAATGAAGCAAATATGACAATGCACACAAGTAACATCATCCTCAAAGGTAAGCAGCTGGAAACTTTCCTCTAAAGTGAGGAACAAGGCAAAGTTTTACACTTGCACCATTATTCTTTTATGTGGAGCCAGATTAGAGAAGAAAACAAAAACTATTCAAATCATAATGGTCAAAATTAAATGACTCCTCTTTTCAGATAATGTGTTTTACATGAAGAAAATGCTGAAGGCACAATTGTTAATTTTTTTATTTCAAAGAGAACAAAACAAACAAAATGGAGCAGAACAAAGCAGATCAAAACAAAGCAATGAAATCAACACAAGATTTCAAAACAAGACAACAGGAAATCAGCAGTGGATACCATAATTTCTCTTGTTCTCTTTGAAATAGTTGTCCATATATTCACACACAATGAATTCAAACAAGATAAAAATAGTATAAAATCATTCAAAACAAAAGAATGAAAGCATTACAGGTTTTCAAAACCAGACAGTAGAAAAATCAACAATGCCTAACATAATGTCCCTTGTTTTCTTCAAAATAGTTGACCATACTTTCACATATATTGAAATTAAATAATACAAAATAGAATAAAACCAGCCATAACAAAGTAAAAAAGCATTACTGGATTTCACAACAAAATGATAGAAAATCAACAGTGGATACCATAATGTCTCATTTTCACCAAAGTAGCTATTCATACCATCACACATGATAAAATCAATTCTTCTAAACTCTTTAGAACAATTTCTAGGCATGTATAATCCTATACGTGTACATCTATTCTTTCTACATTAAAGGGAAAAACAAAACAAATTTTGAGAAAATAAGAAACAAAAGAGACAAATAACAACAGATCTCAAAACAGTGTCAATATAGGCTTTCTAAGCAAAGTGATAGGAACATAACAAACGTTATTTTGCATTTTCATCTTCATAACAGTTACTCATATTATCAGATATAAACATGTAAAATAGATCTTATTTTATGAATGTTTACTGTTTTCTTCCAAGAATTAGTAGAATTAGTATCAAAACCATCTTATCTATATTAGGAGTGTATTTACAATTTTGTATCTTCTTTATTTTCCCTTCCTTATTTTCTCCTTTTTCCCGTTATTTTTCCCCTCTGAATAGTTTCTTACACATTCATGGTCTCTTTTTTTGATATTTTGTATCTTACTTACTTTTTGAGTTTCTTACACTGGGGAGACAATATGGTGTTTACACATGTGAGTTTGATTTATTACATTTATGAATACAGTGTCAAGTCTCATCATTTTACCCATATAAGCCTCAATGTGACCCTTCTTTATAGCGGATGTACTCCATTGTATAAAAACCACATCTTTTTTACTCATTCCTCAGTTGATGGGCATTTGCGTTCTTTCCAAGATATGGCTATTATAAATTATGCTGCTACAAACATGGACACACATATGACACTGTGGTATGATGTTTTAAATTATTGTGGGAATACACCCAGGAGTGAAATTGCTTGGTCAAAGCAAATTTCAAATCCCATAATTTTGAGGGACTTCCACACTGACCTCCACGGTGACTGCACTAGTCTACACTCCCACAAATAGTGAAGAAGAGTTCCTTTGTCCTCACGGCCTCTCCAACATTTGTTATTGCTGGTTTTCTTGATCTTGACCATATTTTCTAGAGTGAGATGGAATTTCAATTTGTTTAAATCTGTATGTCTCTAATGATCAATGAAGATGAACATTCATTCATGTATTTATTTGCCATTTGTATTTCTTCAGCTGAGATGTATATATTCATTTTTTGATTGGGTCTATGAAATTTGGAAGTCTGCTTTTCTTAAATTCTTTATATGGTCTAGATAGAAGTCATTTATCAGAGGAACCTTTGATTAAGATTATTCCAATCTTTGAGTTTCTTTTTACTCTATTGGAGATTTATGTTGACATACAAAGATGTTTTAATAAGATGAGATGCCAGTTATCAATTCTGAGAAATATTTCCCATGCAGTTTGACTTTTGCCCACAAATTCTCTGTGTACACCTATGGCTTCATCATTTCTACCTACTTTCTCTTCTAGCATATGTAGTGTTTCTATTTTAATATTTAGAACTTTGATCCATTTTGATTTTATTTTAGTTTAGTGCATGGTGATAGGCATATATCTAGTTGTATTTTTGCACATTTGGAAAGCAAGTTTTTTCAGCACTACTTATTAAAAAGGATATCTTTCTTGCAGTGAACATGTTTGGCTCCTTTATCAAAGATAAAGTGGCCAATTGTCTTTGTAGTTGTAGTTGTATTTTGCATCTATTCCATTTTATTTTAGTATCATGCAGATTTTAATACAGCAGCTTTATAATATAACTTCAATTCATGGATTGTGATGCCTCCTTCTTTGGCTTTATTGCCGAGAATTGCGTTGGCCATTCTACGTCTCTTCTCATTTCAGATTAATTTTAGGAATGATTTCTCTAGATCAGTGAGGTTTGCTGCTGGGATTTTGAATGGAATTGCATTAAATGTGTACAAAAATTTTGGTAGAATAGCCACTTTCACAATGTTTGCTCTTGCTATCAATGAACAAGGAATGACTTCGCATTTTCTGAGATACTCTTCTAATTCTTTTTCCCGTGTATGATAATTTTCCTACATAGAGCATTGCTTCCTTTGTTGGGCTGATTCCTAAGCATTTAAATTTTTTGATTCTGTTGTGAAGAGTGTGGCTTCACTTATTTCGGTCTCATTGAGTTTCTTGATTGTGTAGAGGAAAATTATTGATTTTTTAGTGTTCATTTTGTACCCAGATACATTACTGAATTTGGTTATCACAAATGGAAGTCTTTCAATGGAGTTTTGAGGCTTTTTCATTCTCAGTGTCATGTCATCTGCAAATAATGATAACGGAGCCTCATCTTTTCCTATCTTTCTTCCTTTTCTTTCTCTTGTCTATTTGCTCAGGATAATATTTCCAGCACTTTATTGAATAGGAATGGTGATGACAGAAATCCTTGTCTTTTTTTAAAATTTCATTTAAAGAGAAAAAAAAACAGAAAAGGGTAGGAATAATATATAATTTAAAAAATAAACAGTAAGAAATCACTAGTTGTTAAATTACATACTTAGAAATAGTTGTTCAAGTTACAAAAGTAAAGCACTGTAATTCTTTCATTCTCTCAAATGGTTTTATACTGTTTTGTCATGCTTGATACTATAGTATATGAAGTTATGCTTAACTATTTTAAAGAAAGAGACACTATGGTAGTTACTGTTAATTATAGGTTGTCTTGTGGTAAAATGCTGTGTTATTTGCATTGTTCTGATCTGATCTGCTTTGTTGTACCCTTTTTTTTCTTAATCGCTTTAAAATAAATAAAATTTAAAACAATAAAGTATACAAAGTGGACATTCAAACAGTAAGACTGTGAACAGTTCTGTTCAATGATCGACAAATGTGTAGCAATATGGTTATCTATCTTACACACTTAAACATACATACAGTTATATCCTTTCTTTTCCTCTCTTTTTTGAAATAGCAATTACACATTTTACGTTTTATTACTCCTACAGTTCTTATTACTTTTTAAACCAGAGACACAATGCATATTTATAAATATACTTCTTATTTCACTAATGACGATACTCTCAAGTTGCCTCCATTTACCTATGAAGTCCTCAATATCATCCTTTTTTATAGCTGAGTAAGACTCAATAGTACAAAAATACCACATCTATTTCATCCACTCTGCAGTTGACAGGCATCTTGATTGTTTCCAAGATTTAGTTATTATAAATTGTGATACTATGAGCATGGGTGTACATATATCACAGTAACATGATATTTTAGGTTTTTCTGGGAAAATACCAAGGAGGGGAATAGCTGGATTGAAGGAAATTTCTAATCCTAGCATGTTGAGGAATCTCCACACTATTTCCACTAGGGCTGCACAAGTCTACACACCCACAAACAGTGGAGAAGGGTTCCTTTCCCCCTTCACCTTCCAACAGTGGTTATGAGTTGATTTCTTGATGGCAGCTATTCTTTCCGGAGTGAGATGAAGTCTCAATGCTGTTTTAACTTGCATTTCTTAAATGACCAGAAATGGTGAACATTTGATCGTATATTTATTTGTCCTTTATGTATCTTCATCTGAGAAATTTGGGTTCATCTCAGATGCCCATTTTTGGAGAGGGTCCCTGAATTTGGGGAGCTGGATATTTTCAATTCTTCAAATATTCTGGCTGTAAGTCTTTGTCTGAGGGGTTGCTGGCTAAAATACTTTCCCATTGTGTGGGTTTTCTTTTCACTCTGTTGGTGATTTCTTTTGAAGTGCAGAAACTTTTCAATAATATGAGATCCCAGTTGTTGATTCTTTGAAGTGTTTTCTGTGCAGTTTGCACTTTGTTCATGAATTGCCTGCCTACCTCTATGTCTCCAAGATTTCTACCTACCTTGTCTTCCAGTAGATTTAGTGTTTCTCTTTTAATATTTAGATCTTTGATTCATTTAGACTTTAGTTTTGTGCATGGTGATAGGCATAGGTCTAGTTTCAATCTTCAGCATGTGGAGGGCCAACTTTTCCAACACCATTTATTAAAGAGGCTATCCTTCTTCCAGCGAACATGTTTAGCGCCTTTGTCAAATATAAGGTTGCTGAGTGTCTCTGTGGCTTTGTTGCATCTTTAAATCTGTTCCACTGATCCTCATGTCTGTTTTTCTCCCAGTACCATGGTGATTTTATCACTGTGGCTTTGTAGTATAGTTTCAAGTCAGGAATTGAGATGCCTCCTGCTTTGCCTTTGTGGCCAAGAATTGTCTTTGCTATTCTAGGTTTCTTCTGTTTCCAAGTGAATTTTAGGAATCTTTTCTCTAGATCTGTGAAGTATGCTAATAGTATTTTTATTGAAATTGTTTTATATCTGTGTAACAGTTTTGGGAGTATGGCCATTTTTCACAAAGTTGGTTCTTCCTAGCCAAGAGCAAGGAATATCCTTGCATTTTCTAATATGCTCTTCAATCTCCGTCTTTAGTGTAACATAATTTTCAGCCTATAGGTCTATTACATACTTAGTTAGGTTGACTCCTAAGTATTTCATTTTTAGATCCTATTTTCAAGGTTGATATTTCCTTAATTTCACTCTTAGTGATTTTTTTGTGTACAGTAATCTGATTGTTTTTGAGCATTGACTTTGTATCCAACTACACTGCTGAATATGTTTATAAACATCTAGTCATCTTTTAATGGAGTGTTTTGGGTCTTCTATATAGAGTATCATGTCATCTGTAAATATTTTCTTCTTTTCATATTTTTAATCATTTTATTTTTTTCTCTTGTCTGCTTACCATGGCTAGTCTTTCCAGAACTATATTGATTAGAAGTTGTGATAGTGCACATCCTTGCCTTGTTCCTGATTTTAGAGTGAAAGCTTTCAATTTTTGACCATTTAGTATAATGTTGGCTGTTGGTTTGTCATAGATGGCCTTTGTAAGATTGAGGTTGGCACTATGTATTCTGAGTCTCTGAAGGGTTTTTATCATGACTGCATGTAGGAGTTTATTGAAAGCTTATTCTACATCTATTGAGATGACCATGAGCTTTTTGTTTTGGGCTCTGTTGATGTGGTTTATGACATTTATTAACTCACATATGTTAAACCATCCCTGCATTCCTGAAATTAATCCCACTTGGTCATGATGCATAACCTATTTGATGATTTGTTGCATTTTACTTGCCAGTATTTTATTGAGAATCTTTTCATCAATGTTCACTAGTGAGATTGGCCTATAGCTCTCCTTTTTGGGTGGGTCTTTCTTTGGTTTTGGTATGAGAGTTAATACTTGCCTCAAGGAATGATTTAGGGAGAATTTCTTCCTTTTTGATTTCATTAAAGAGTTTAAGGAATATTTACATCAAATCATCTCTAAATTTCTTGTAGAATTCAGCCATGAATCCTTCAGGACCTGAGATTTTCTTTGTTGGTAAGTTTGTAATTATGTTTTCAATTTCAATAATTGATATTGGGTTATTCAAAATAGCTCTATATTTTTGGTTAAGCTTTGGTAGTTCATATGTTTCTAGAAATCTGCCCAATTTCCTCTGTGTTTTCTACTCTGTGAGTAGGGATTTTCAAAGTAGGTATTCATGATCTTTTGAATTTCCATGGGATCTGTAATAATTTCCCCCTTTGCAGTCCTTATTGTGTGAATTTGGGTTTTTTCTTTCTTTTTCTTCATAGTGTTAGCTAGAGGATTTCCAATTTTGTTTATTTTCTAAAAAAAAAAAACAGATTTTGGTTCATTAATTCCTTGCAATTTTTAAATTTCAATTGCATTGATTTCTGCTCTAATCTTTACAATTTCCTCTCTTCTGTGAGTTTTGGGTATAACTAGCTCTTCTTTTTCCAGAACCTTGAGATAAAACATTAGATGGTATATTTATGCTCATTCAGTTTTCTTGATATGACAACCTATTACTATATAATTCCCTTCTAGGACCACTTTCATTGAATACCATAGATTCCAGTGTGATGTTTCCAAATTTTCATTGAATTGTGTGTATTGGTTTATTTTTTCCTTAATTTCATCTGTAGCCCACTGGTTGTTCAGAAGGTTGTTATTTAATTTCCATGAATTTATGCAGGTTTTGTAATTCCTTTTGCCAATAATTTCCAATTTCAGTGTGCTATGATCAGATATTACACATGGGATAATTTCAATACCTTTTCAGTTACTTAAGAAAGTTTTATGGGATAATATATGGTCTGTTTTGGAGAATGTCCCATGAACAGCTGAGAAGAATGTGTATTCTGATGTGGTTTGGTGGACATTCTGTAATCATCTACTAAGTCCAATTGCATGCATGTATGATTCAGTTCTATAATTTTTTCGCTGACTTTTTCTCTACTTTATCTATCTCTTTATGACAATAGGCTATTAAGATCCCCAGTTATAACTTCATTCTTATGTATTTGGTTTTTCATGTCCATTAGTGTCTATCTTGTATAGTTGGCTTCTGTATTAGTTATCACTGATTTTACTGGGCTCCTGTTGCATCAAATACTGTTTTCCATCCTTTGACTTTTAATCTATGAGTTTCCATTTTGGTGAGATATGTGTCTTATATAAAGTATATTGTGGGATCATGTTTCTTGATACATTCTGTCACTTATTCATTTAATAGATGAATTGAGGCCATTTACATTTATGGATATCACTGATACGTGCTGGCTCAACTTTGCCATGTTGTGTTCCCGTTGTTTGCTTTCTGCTTTTTCCCCTTGTTTAATTGCTTGTCCTACCTGGTGGTTTCTTTCTGCTCTTGTTCTGGGCATTGTAGTCACTTTTATCTCTATCCAGTATGCCTTTCGATACTCTTACTAGGGTTGGTTTGGTGGATGTGAATTTCTTCAGTTATTCTTTGTCATGGAAGTATCTTGTTTCCCCATTAAATTTGAATGAAAGTTTTGTTGGATGCATCAGTCTGGGTTGAAAGTTGTTTTCTTTCAGGGTTTGAAATACCTCACTCCAAGTGTGTCTTGACTTGAGAGTTTGTGATAAAAAGTCTGACATGATTCTCATGGGCTTTCCATGATAGGTGAGATATGTCTTTTCTGTAATAGCTTTTAATATTCTGTTTTTATGCTACATGTCTGGGATCTTACTTATTGCATGTCTGGGTGTAGATTTATGTTGGTTGTGACTGGTGGGCATTCTATATGCCTCATTTATCTGCAAATCAGTTATTCCCATATTTGAGAAATTTTCTGCTATGTTTCTGTGAATATGTTAGTGATGTCATTTGCAATGACTCCTGCATCTTCACCGATGCCTATTTATCATATATTGTTGCTCTTGGCATCATCTTGAAGCTGCTGGCTTGTCACTTCATGCTGCTGTGTTGTTTTTAAAAGTCCTATCATTTCAGGATCACTAAGTGTCATCCCGTCCTCAAGGTCCAAAATACATTCCTCAGTTTCATTTAAACAGTTTTGCCAGTTTTGAATAAAATTGTTTGTTTCTTGGATGTCTCGCTGAGCTTGTTTTATGAATCCCGCTTCTTTCAATATATTTTTTCTTTTTTTATTTAAAGAGAGAAGAAAAAGAAAGAAAGGACATTAAAAATGCAGTAAAAGGATACAAATAATACAGTATTTCAAGAAAAAATATATACAGTATGAAATCACCAGTTAATAGGTTACAAATTATCTTCCCAGAAACAGTTGTCCATATCACTAAATTAAAGCATATAAAGTGGATATTCATACAGTGAAACTGAAGACAGTTCCATTCAATGATCAAACAAAAGCTCAGTTATATGGTTTTCCATCCTACACACGCAAACATACCTGCAGTTATATCCCTTAGTCCACCTTACTTTCCTCTCTTTTTCACAGTAACAATTAGACTTTTAGGGTTTATTACTCTCACAGTTCTTACTACTTTTTTGAAGAGAATAAAACCAAATGTGACTAAGCAAAACAGAGTCAGTTGGAACACAAGAGTGGGCATAGCAAATGATGCAAAAATAGAATACCAGGTGATCAAAGGTGATTACCATTGTACCTATTACTATTTTTAAATTGAGTTGTCTATATCATCAGGTATAATAGAATTGATCAAAACAGTACCGAACAAAAACAATAAAACCTACACTGAGGACTTTACAGGACTTCAAAAAAAGGATAATAGTCAATCCATATTGGGCATCATAGTATATCTTACTGCCTTCAAAGTGATTGCCTATAGCCTGAAATGGTACTATCAAACAAAATAGAATATATAATAATCAGACAGGATGAGATGGGGAGAGCAATACTGGGGTTCAAGTCAGGTTAATAGGACAACAAAATGTTGCTATAATATGTCCCATTATTTTTAATTTAGTTTTCCCTTAATTAAAAAAATGAGAGAAAATAGATTTATTTTAAAAAGTGGGGAGACTGAGATAAGAGAGGATAGTGTAATAGAACAACACAGGCCAGAACTGAGCAATTCAAGCATCATTGTGTTTCACCACCAGGTAATCTAACATAATAGTAGTCGCCATAGTGCCTCTTTCCTTAAGTTATTTGAGTGAAACTTCTCATACTATAATATCAAGCATATCTAGACAATGTGAAGCCTTTCAAGAGAATGCAAGAATTAGAGAGTATTTAGAACCTGCTAATAGAAAATGAACAATGGTTTCTATATTATCTCTTTCCCTATAAAGAATTTTGTTTATACTATAGCATATAGTGAAATATGGTAAGATACAACATGTTAAAACCATTGGAAACAGATGTACTACAGCTTGATGGGACTTCAAAACAAGACGATATTAAATCAGCACTAGCTTTTAGGTTGTGTTGCTTTCTTCAAAATAGCTATTCGGGCTGGGGATTTAGCTCAGCGGCATAAGCGCCTGCCTTGCAGGCAGGCAGTCGTGAGTTCGATCCCTGGTACCGACAAAAAAACGAAAAAGACAAAAAAAAACCAAAATAGCTATTCGTCGTGGAGTTTCAAAAATGGCGGCTTGCTAGGGGATTGGGTGGAGAGTGTCTCCAGAGAAATCATATTAGAAGCTAGAATATGACAACATGGAAAGGGCCAGATGAATGGATAACAATTCTTTTTAACCACAACAGCACAGCTGGAGGATTTAAGGTCATGCTGAGACTGCAATGGCTGATAACACGAGTCTGCAAACCCCGTGCCTTTAATGTGGCAAAATGACCAGTGGATCCAGGAGGAAAAGCTGTGTTGGCTTTTGGCGTCTGCTGGAAATTGAGACCCGGGACCCCGCGAAGCAGCCAGGGCTGCTGGGCTGCAATGGAGAAGATTGTGAGAAGCCCCGGAGTTCTGAAGCTGGGCACCGTGCAGTTTTCTGACCGTTCTGTGCTGTGTTGGGAATGCAGTGAAGGCAACCAGTGTGCAGTAGACTCAAGAAGAAGACCTGCACTGAGTCCTACAGAGTACTGGGAACTGGGTCCCATGGCTGCTGTGGCTGGCTGGAAGACATCTTTAAATTGGGCAGAGCCTGCCACCACAGCAACATCAATAACACGGAGAGTGTGGTGGAAGACACCTTGGAGTTGGGCAGAGTACGCAGCTCAGTGATATCAGACAGTTGCCCCTGGTGTGGAGAGGTCTGGTGGAGGACATCTTGAAAGTGGGAGGAGCTGGGCACCATATCAGCGTCAATGACATAGAGAGTACTAGTTGGAAGACATCTTGGAATTGGGCAGACCCTTAGCCACGGGAACATTACATAGTCGCTCCTGGCACAGAGAGGTCTGGAAGAGGACAGCTGGGATTTGGGTGGAGCCCTGTGCTACAGTGACATTAACCAGCTGCTTCTGGCACAGAGAGAACTGGCAGGACCTGCTGGGGCTGAACCAAGCCTCTGGTTGGGAGCCAATAAGCAGATACAAAATAGTCACAATTCTGTGACACCCTCAAAGTACAGCCTAATTTGAAGATTGACTGGCACAGAAGCTGAAGGCTAGCCTGCACCATCCCTGCATCCCTGCCTACCCCAGATAAAAGCAAGTAGGGGAGGACAGAAAAAACTCAAGTTAACACACTTCTGAAAGCCCTAAGCAATACAGAGAGGGCCACAGACCCCCAGAACATTCCAGTCTGAAAGAAACCAGAAACATGACAAAAGATAGAAATAAAAAAAAATCTCCAGCTTCCCAACATGAGAAAATAAGCCCAGGAGAAGTAAACACTGAAGAGAACAAGCACAGTAACCATCCAATACTGGACCCAGCATCAGCCGAAATTAAAAAATACCTACATGACCTCATAGATGAATTTAAAGTGGTACTCCTGATCCAAATGAGGCAAGATATAAAGAGATTAATTAAAGAAATGACAAGCCCCACACAAGAGAACACAGATCAAAGAACTGAGGAAATCAAAAAAGAAAGAGATACTTCTGAAGAAAAGTTTAAACATAACTTAGAATACATGAAACAGATCCAAAGAGATTACCAGGAAACTAAAAACACCATTAAACACTGGCAAAATGCCTTGACAGAAACTAAAGTCACCCTTTTGAAACTTGAAGAGAGATTTAACATACATGATCATGAAAGAAAAGATCTCTTAAAAATAACAAGGAACCAGAAAGAAACAATTCAAAGCCTAGAAGATGACAAAAGGATACATAACTTAAGAATAAAGAATGTGAGTGAGGAAGAAGGAGCAACCAAAAATGAAATACAAAGAACATTCACAGATATATTAAAGCAAAATTTCCCAGGTATAGCAAAAAGAAATGATATCCAGATAAAAGAGGCATACAGAACACCAGCTACCTACGACCAAAACAGATTTACACCCAGATATATAATAAAGATTCCAGAAATCCACCAAAAGAACAGAATATTAAAAGCAGCCAGAGAAAAAAAGCAGATTACCTACAATGGGAAAATTGTCAAAATAACAACAGACTTATCAACACAAACTGTTAAATCAAGAAGGAAATGGGGAGAAATATTCCAAGTCCTGAAAGAAAATAATATGCAACCAAGACTCATATACCCATAAAAACTCTCTCTCAAAATTAATGAAGAAATAAATGCTTCCCAGACAAGGAGGAACTGTGGGAGTTCGTGACCACCAATCCAACCCTATAGAGAGTGCTGAAGGACATTCCAGAGAAAGACAAGAAGGGATACCAGCATTCCAGCAACAGTGGCAGAGAGGCCTCAATGAATGGGGCAGACAGTGAAAAGAGGGAGTAAGGTGGACAAATTATAGCAGTAAAGTGGAGAAGCAGGCATGAGGCAGAGAGGGTAAGCTATAGGCTTTAGTATAGATAGCTTTGATACACTACAAAAAAAGGCAAAGGTCATTGTTAATAGCGTATCAGGATTTAAAAGTCACAGTAGTCTTATCGCCCTGTTTAGTTTGAATTTAATTTGTTCTGGTCTGTCCACTCATATCGGATTTGAGATCACAGACATCTGACCCAAACATAGCAGGTTATACCATGGTAACTATCCTTAATTTCCTACTAACTTGAGCTGAAATTCTGTACTACTTATATTGTCTTACTATGACTGATTTATTTGAATCCGATTCATAAGATTGCAGTTTTGTGTTGGCTGATTTTATTTGAAATTGATGTGCTTGATAGTATTAACCCTAAAAGTAGAGACAACTACTCTGAAAATGACATGATGTAAAAGATTAATACCAGTATTAATTATTAACAGCTCTCAAGTCCTACAATATTTTCAAAGTTGTGTTATTATAAAAATAGCTAGATAATACTACATTCAACTATATTAAGCCTGATGATGTGAATAAGACTATGGAAAATAACAAGAGAAAGCATAGTAACTATGGTAGATCACCTAATATTGTGGTCTTATGTTTCTTTTTCACTGCATGTTTTTCTAGGAATTTGTTTTGTTGTCTAGTTATGGTTTGTTTTCCCCTATAATACAGAGAGGATAGATATACATGGAGAAATTTATGCATGAGAATTCTTTTTAAAAACTATTTATGGGAACAGATTATGTAATGAACAGATACTCTAAAGAAGAGGAGACACTAAGAAACCCAATGCTAATTTTGTAGCATAATGATATAAAATCTAGGAATACTATTATTCATTGATCAGAGTGATATTACTCTAGTCTCTTAAGTTCAATATCAGCATATGTAAAGATAAAGACGGCTACTATGAAGAGAATGAGAAATGAAATGGTAGTTATTGTCTTCCCCAATGTCAGATCTTGAAGACCTAGAAAGCCTTCATCATCCTGTAATAATTTGATTAGTTCTATAATATGCAGTATGTATTTAATGTGTGTGAAGATAGGGACAACTATTTGGAAGAAACTAGAGACAATTAGATAGACAGTGAAGATCTCCAGTGGGCTTTGAAATCTGTATTTCTTTAAAGTGTTTTTTAAACTGTTTTGATATGTTTAATCTTACCCTCTTTAAGATGTAAAACAAGTGAGTAGGACTGATAACCATATTACTAAGTTTTTGTTAGATCATTGAGCAGAAATATTGGCAGTGCCACAATTTGAATACATTTTACATACTTTAATATTGTAACCTGAACAGCTATTTCTAAGATGACAATATGTAACTTATCAACTGGTGATTTCTTACCATTTATTTTTCTGTAATTCTGTATTATTTCTACCTTTTTTTATCTCCATGTATTTTTTTGTTTCTTTCTCTTTAAATAAAAAAAAGAATCCCTGAAAAAAAAATAGCTATTCGTGCTATCATAGATACTAAAATCGAACAACCCAGGTTAAAACCATTGTGGTTAATGATTGAAAACTTTATATGGCTTCAAACCAATGTGATACGGAATCATGATTACCACATACATCTATGAATTCTTATCATTTCTTACACTAGGTAAACTATTTGGTATTTATACATGTGAGTTTGATTTATTTCACTTATGAGTATGGTCTCAAGCTGCATCCATTTATTTATAAATGTCTCAATGCGGTCATTCTTTATAGCTGAGTAGTACTCCATTGTACAAATATACCACAACTTTTTTATCCATTCTTCAGTCGATGGACACTTAGGTTGTTTCCAAGATCTGGTTATTACAAATTGTGCTGCTATAAACATGGGTGCACATATATCATTGTGGTATGAGGCTTTCAGTTATTCTGGGAATATGCCTAGAAGTGGTATAGCTGGGTCATATGAGGCTTCCAGTCCTAGTTTTCTGCGAAATCTCGAGACTGACCTCAACAATGGTTGCACTAGTCTACACTCCCACCAACAGTGCAGGAGAGTTTCTTTTTCTCCACAGCCTCTCCAGCATTTATTGTTGGTGGTTTTCTTGATCTTGGCCATTCTTTCAGGAGTGAGATGAAGTCTCAGTGTGGTTTTGATTCGCATTTCTCTAATGACCAATGATGATGAACATTTTTTCATATATTTATTTGCCATTTGTATTTCTCCATCTGAGAATTGTTTATTCATCTCAAATGCCCATTTTTGTACTGGGTCTTTGAATTTTGGGGGTCTGATTTTTTTTAATACTTTATATGTTTTAGACAAAAGTTCTTTGTCTGAGGGGAAGTTCACTAAGATTTTTTCCCAGTTTGTGGGTTTTCTTCTCACCACGCTGGAGACTTCTCTTGAGGTGCAGAAACTTTTTAATAAGAGGTGATCCCTGTTATTGATTCTGGGAAGTATTTTCCGTGCAGTTTGAGTCCTGTTCATGAATTCTCTACCTACACCTATATTTTCAAGGTTTTTACCCAATTTGTCTTCCAATACAATTAGTGTTTCTGTTTTAATATTTAGACCTTTGATCCATTTAGATTTTATTTTAGTACATGGTGATAGGCATGGTTTTAGTTTTTGACATATGGAGAGCCAGTTTTTCTGCACCGTTTATTAAAGAGACTGTCATTCTCCCAGAGAACATGTTTGACCCCTTTATCAAAGATAAGGTGATTGAGGGTGTTTGTAGTTGTGGTTGTATCTTTTAATCGATTCCAATGATCTTCAGCTCTGTTTTGGTTCCAGTACCATGTTGATTTTACTATGGTTGCTTTGTAGTATAATTTCAAGTCAGGGATTGTGATACCTCCTGCCTTGCCTTTGCTGCTTAGAACTATCCTTGCTATTCTAGATCTCTTCTCAATCCAGATGAATTTAAGGAGTGATTTCTTGAGATATCAAGTATGTTGATGGTATTTTTATTGGGATTGCTTTGAATCTGTATAAAACATTTTGCAGAATGGCCACTTTCACAATATTCATTCTTCCTATCCATGAGCAAAGGATGTTTTTCCATTTTCTGAGATCATCTTCAATTTCATTTTTCAAATGCATTATAATTTTCCATGCACAGGTCTTTCACTTCTTTTGTGAGAATAATTCCTAGATATTTCATTTTTTTGGTTGCTAGTGTGAAGGGTGTGGCTTTTCTTATTTCTCTTTCTGGGACTTTGTTGTTAGTGTATAGGAGTGCTATTGATTTTTGAGTATTGATTTTATAGCCAGCTACATTACTAAAATTATTTATTATATCTAGGGGTCTTTCAATGGAGTTTTCGGGATCTTCTATATAGAGTATCATGTCATCTGCAAATAATGATAGCTTAACTTCTTCTTTTCCTATCTTTATGCCTTTTATTTCTCTCTCTTGTCTAATTGCTCTTGCTAGTATTTCCAGTACTATATTAAATAGGAGTGGTGATAAGTGACATCCTTGTCTTGTGCCTGATTTTAAGGTAAAGGCCTTCAATTTTTGGCCATTTCGTATGATATTGGCTGTTGGTTTGTCATTTGATGGCCTTCATTACATTGAGGTAAAGATCATCTATTCCAATTTGCTGCAGGGTTCTTATCATGAATGAATGTTGGACCTTATCAAAAGCTTTTTCTGCATCTATACATATGATCATGTGTTTTTTTCTTTTGGCTCTATTGATATGGTATATTACATTTATTGATTTACATATATTGAACAATCCCTGCATGCCTAGGATGAATCCCACTTGATCATGGTGTATGATCTTATTGATGATTTGTTGCATCCTATTTGCCAATATTTTATTGAGGATTTTTGCATCTCTGTTCATTAGGGTGATTGGTCTCTAGTTCTCTTTTTTAATTGGGTCCTTCTCAGGTTTTGGTACTAGAGTAATATTTGCCCCCAGGAATGTCTTAGGAAGGATTGCTTCCCTTTCAATTTCATTGAAGAATTTTAGTAGCGTTGGCATTAGGTCTTCTTTGTATTTTTTTTTAGAATTCTGCAGTGAATCCGTCTGGGCCTGGGCTCTTCTTTGTAGGTAAGGATTTAACTACGTTTTTGATTTCATTAATAGAAATTGGGTTATTCAGTAGTTTTACATCTTCATGACCTAGCTTTGGTACTTCATATACTTCTAGGAATCTGTCCATTTCCTCTGTGTTATCAAACCTTTGAGAGTAGAGGTTTTCAAAACAGGTGTTGATGATTTTCTGTATTTCTATAGGGTCTGTAGTGATTTCTCCTCTTTCATTCCTTATTGCATGAATTTGAGCTTTTCTTCCCTTTTGTTAATAAGGTTGGATAGGGGCTTATCAAATTTATTTATTCTTTCAAAGAACCAACACTTTGATTCATTGATTTTTTGGATTGTTTTTTAGTCTCTATTGCATTGATTTCTGCTCTGATTTTTATAATTTCTTCTCTTCTTCTAGCTTTGGTTTGACTTGCTCTTCTTTTTCTATATGTTTGAGGTGTAACGTCAGGTTATCTATTTGTATTCATTCTGTTTTCCTGATGTGTGAACTCAGTTCAATAAATTTTCCTCTGAGGACAGCTTTCATTGTGTCCCACAGATTCCGGTAAGTTGTATTTGTTTTCATTTTCTTGTAGGTAGTGTTTAATTTCTTCTTTGATTTCCTCTGTGATCCACTGATTACTCAAGAGTGTATTATTCAGTTTCCATGTGTTTGTAGGAATTTTGTAGTATCTTTTATCATTAATTTCTAGTTTCTCGCTATGGTCCGAGAGCATGCAAGGGATGATTTCAACTCTTTTGCATTTATTTAGATATGTTTTGTGAATTAATATATGATGTATTTTAGAAAATGAACCGTGCACTGCTGAGAAGAATGTGTGTTCTGTTATTGTTGGGTGAAATACTCTGTATATGTCTATTAAGTCAATTTGTTCACAAGTGCGATTCAGTTCTTTTATTTCTTTGCTAATTTTCTGTCTGGTTGATCTGTCCATTGGTGTCATTGGTGTGTTAAAGTCTCCTGTTAGAATTGTGTCACTGTTAACTTGGTTTTTCAATTCTGTTAGTACTTGTTTTATATAACTGGGTGCTCTGGAATTTGGTGCATGTATAGTTAAGATAGTTATCTCTTCCTCTTGGAGTTTTCCCCTGACCAGTATATAGTGACCTTCTTTATCCCTTCTAATCATTATTGGCTTGAAGTTCACATTATCTGCAAACAGAATAGCCACCCCCGCTTTTTTTGGGTTCCTGTTGCATGGAGTATTGTTTTCCATCCTTTGACTTTCAGTCTATGGGTATCCTTTTGGGTTAGATGGGTTTCTTGTAGACAACATATGGTTGGATTTTGTTTCTTGATATGTTCTGCCAGTCTATTTCTTTTAATTGGTGTATTGAGACCATTTACATTAATGGTTATAACTGTTATACATTGGTTTATTGTTGACATGTTATCTTTCTGCTGTTGCATCTTTGTCTTTCCATTCTGTTTAATTGTCTGCTTGATTTAGTGGTATTTTCCTAGATGAATCTAGGCTGTCTTACAGTATTCTTTGCAGGGCTGGCTTGGTGATCATGTAGTTTTTCAGCTGTTCTTTCTCATGGAAGTATCTTATTTCTCCATCCATTTTTAAGGACAGTTTTGCAGGATACATCAGCCTAGGTTGGAAATCATTTTCCTTTAGAATCTGAAATACTTCGCTCCATGCTCTTGTTGACTTTATTGTTTGTGCTGAGAAGTCTGCTGTGATTCTGATAGGTTTTCCTTTATAGGTGAACTGTCTTTTCTCTCTGACAGCTTTTAATATTCCATTATTTTGTTCTATTTCTGGGATGACCATTACTATGTGTCTGGGTGTAGTTTTATTTTGATTATGGATATTTGGAGTTCTATATGCTTCATTGATCTTGATATTGGTTTCCAATCTCAGGTTTGGGAAATTTTCAGCTCTTACTTCTCTAAATATCCTCTTGACATCCTTTATGTTGTTCCCTTCTTTTTCATTTATCTCTATTAACCTTATGTTGTCCCTCTTTGCATCATCTTGCAGGTGTTGAATTATTATTTCCTGATTTCTTGTTATTTTTAAAAGATCATTCCTTTCCTGTTCGCTGGCTGCAATCTTGTCTTCAAGGTCTGAAATTCTATCTTCACATTCATTGAGGTGGTTTTTACAACTTTTGATGGAGTTTTTGATTTCCTGTGTATCTCTTTGCATCTTTATATATTCTGTTTCTTTCTTATATTGTTCATCCAGAGATTCTATATTTTTGTTTTTCTCCTCAAATTTTTTAACTGTGTCTTCTTTAGATATTTTCAGCATCTCCTTCATTTCTTTTATCATTTCTTCTTTTACCTGAGAGATTGTTTCTAGTTCAATTTCCTTTAAGGTTTCCCAGAGTTGCTTCTTTATTTCAGTTACTATTATTTCAGGTATTTCAGGTATGTGGCATATATTTTCTTCTATGCACATGGCTCCTAGGCTTTGCTGGGATGGGCTTGATGTTTGAGACTGCATTTTGGTCTTTTGTTTTGTCATTTTCCTATATTTTTGAGCTTCAAGTTTTGTTCCAAGTGAGGTAGAGAGGTCAGCCAGGCTGGGACAGAATTCCTTGCCCCCTCCTTACTCACTGATTTCGACAGGAAGCTGGATCCTGGGCCCCAGGGGAAGAAAACAGTTTACCAGCCTAGAGTGGGGTTCCCTGCCTCCGCTGATCTTACTGGACCAACAGGGAGCCAGAGTCTGGCCCCCAGGCAAAGAAGAGAGTTCCATCCCTCCACTGGACTTACTCAACCCACAGGAAGCCGGATCCTGGGACCCAGGCAAAGAAAGCAGTTCGCTGGCCTAGGGTTAGTTTCCATGCCTTCACAGGTCTTACTGGACCAACAGGGAGCTGGAGCCTGGTGCCCAGGCAAAGAAAAGAGTTCCACACCTCCGCTGGACTTACTTGACCTACAGGAAGCCAGATCTTTTGTATATTTTTCATTCAAAGTTTCAATCAGTTTCCCATTATACTGCAATTTTATCTATTTCTTCTCTAGCTGCACTGAGAAACTCCTTACTAAAGTTGTTATTTCCATTTTTACATGGGATAGTAGTTTTTCTACATCACTTACTATGTTTTCAGAGATTTACAGAGTGTTACTTTCGAAGTCTTCTGTTTCAGTGTCTCCTATACTTGTTCCTGGAGGACTAGATGTTTGATATTACATTTTGCTTTTTTGTTTTGCATTTTCCCCTTTTTCAAGTTAAAATTGTTCCTTAAATCCCACTTGTGTCCACTGTTGGTAGTGTGTGTCTTGGAGTTCTAATGAAGGTTTGATGCTTGTCCAATTCCTGAGTCTCTCAACGAAGAGGTGGGCCAGTCACCTGAATTACCCTTGCAGGGCCTGTTAAGTGAGTCCTATATTTTTACTAGTCTGACAAGCCTAGGAGTACTGATGGAAATCAACCCCTAGACCCTGCTATTATTATGTCTTTGATTATTCAGAGTCACCACATCTTCCTGTTTATAGTGTTTGTCTCAGCTGTGACCCTGCTGTGTCTCGGGGTGTCCCACAGGCCCCCTTAATTTTCTTCAGGTTGGGGAGGCTTATTGGAACCCTCCTCAACCAACCTGGTATTCTCTCTGTGGAGGAATGACTCACCCACCCGATTGACAAGTTCGTCTATAGCCTGCCTCTGAAGGAATCTTTGCTATTGCTCCTGTTTACCCACTGAACGTAGCAAACTCTTCCTCTTTTAGGGGCAAACTCACCTCAGTAATGGAAGCCTGCTGAATTCTCCTATTGGATGAGGGGTCACTGAGTCTCCTTTTGATACTGCATGGTTAATCCATTGCAGTCCCAAGGTTCTAGGGGGAGATGTGGGAAATGAAGATCAACAGCAATACTAGGTCCAGGAGGTGAGTTGCTCCCCAATGGCAGTGGTGGACTGAAGGGTCATGCATCACAGGCTGGACTTCCTAGATCCAGAGGTAAGTGGCCAGGAGTGCAGGGACATGGGAGTGTCCGGTTCTGGCCCAGCCTGCCCGCACCGCTGGCTGGAATTCCTTTGTCCTGTGAGGTGGTCTGCCCAGATGTTGGGGGTTGTGTGGGGGTCCTGGGTCTAGGCTGTCAATGTGTACGCTGCTGTTTGGAGTTCTCTAGTCCTGAAAACTGGTCTTCTGGGACTGTGGCAGTCGCACAAAGGGCCCAGGTCTAGCACAGCCTTGTGCCTGCCACTGCCAGAGTTCCCAAGTCCCACAAGGTGGTCTGCTGGAATGACAGGTGTTGCAGGAGGGGTCCAGGATAGCATGTCCCCTGTGTGCCACTGGCTGGAGTTCCTGGGTGAACTGCTGGGTCGGCTGGAGTTGTGGGAGTGGCCCAAGTCTAGTCTGGGTCCATGTGTGATGCTGGTTGGAGTTCCCGGGTCCTAGGATGTGGTCTTCTGAGACAACGGAGGTTGCAAAAGGGGCCTGGGTCTAGCCCAGCCTCATGTGTGCCGCTAGGTGTAGTTCTTGGTTCCCGCAAGGCAGTCTGCTGGGATGGCGGGAGTCACAGGAGTGGCTCCCATCTCGCCAAACTCCATGCAAGACGCTGTTGAATTCCTGGGTCCTGCAAGTTTGTCTGCTGGGATGGTGAAGCCCAAGATATTTTCTGAGGAGACTTAACAATCCGAGGGATAGCAAGAAATTGACTGTATTTAATGCAAGTATAAATTTAGCTTGGTTTCAGACATCCAACAGAAAATATACAACACAAAATATTTGAGCTCAGTGATGTGAGATGAAGACCTACAGAGTGAACCCCATTAAGCCTTGCAACATCATCACCTCATTTGGAACCTAGTAAAGCCCTGCTAGTCACCCTAAAAAGCTACAGAGCTTCAATGTGCCATGAAGCATGTGTAGAATGCCCACACAGCATACTCTATCTGGCTGTTCAACCTTGTTACTCCACTGAGAACATGATAGAGTCCTGCCCAGCAGCCTCATACAGCCAAGGAGCTTCACAGTACCACATGGGATATACTGAAGGCCCACCCAGCCTACTATTCTCATTTGAGAGGCCTTTGAGTGACAGTAGGGACCTGATAAGGCCTGATTGAGAACCTCCACTCAACTGAGGAAACTTTCTGCAGTATCAACAGATATCCTTAACCCAGGAAGTAACTAAGACCTTACATTCAGCTTCTCCAGGGAAATACAGGAAAATTAAAACGTGAAAAAGCAAAAAGCAATCTCAAACCTCCAGCCCCCTCCAAAAAAAGCATAGGAGACATGGATATAGAAGAAAATATAAACCATATTCCCGAAACACCTGAAATGATATTAACTGAAGTAAAGAGACAACTCCATGAAGCTGTAAAGGAACCCAGATCAGACATAATCTCCAAAGTAAAAGAATAAATAATAAAGGTAATAAAAGAAATATTGGGGCTGGAGGTTTAGCTCAGCGGCATAAGCACCTGCCTTGGAAGCAGGCAGTCATGAGTTCGATCCCCGGTACCAATAAAAAGGAAAAGACAAAAAAAAAAAAAAAAAAAAAAAAAAGAAATGTTAAACACATCTAAAAGAGACATAGTTTAATAAATTGAGGAGCACTGCAAAAAAAGAAAACCTTGAAAGAAAAATATAAGAAACAGAATGCATGAGACAGATTCATAGAGATATCCAGGAAATTTAAAAATTTCATAGAAAGCTGGCAAAACTACCTCAATGAAACTGAACATAGACCTTGAAGACCAGATTGCACCTAATGAAAAGTAAAGGAAAGACCTTTTAACAATAAAAAAAGAATTAGGCATAACCATTGAACAGTTGCAAGATGGTGCAAAGAAAAATAATATAAGATTAGTACATGTAAATGAAAAAAAAGGTGATGACACAAATGACAACAAAAGGCTATTTACAAAATAATAGATGAAAATTTCCCAAACATGGGAGTGGAAACTGACATACAGAAAAGTGAAGCATATTAAACTCCATTTAGCCATAACCAAAATAAATCTATACACTAACATACAATCATCAACATCCAAGTAACTCAGCATAAGAACAGAATATTAAAAGCTGCTAGAGAAAAGAGACAGATCGCCTATGAAGAAAGCCTATCTGAATTACAGCAGACTTTTACAAACAATGAAGTCAAGAAGAGCATGGAGTGAAGTACTACAAATCCTGAAGGATAATGACTTCCAACCCAGACTGATGAACCCTGCAAAACTATTCCTCAAAATCAATGGAGAAATAAGATACTTCCACAAAAAGAACAACTGAAGAACTTCATGACCACCAAGCCAAATCTGCAAAGAATACTGAAAGATATTCTAGATATACAGAAAAATAAGTACAACTTCAAGAATACCAACAGTAAAAAAAGCACTAAGCATGGAAAACAATTAAGCAGTGGAGATAGGTAAAGAACCAGCAGTAGAAAATAACATGACAAAAATAAGGCAATATATATCAGTTATAAATATTAATGTAAATGGCCTCAATTCACCCATTAAAAGAATCAGATTGATAGAATGGATAAAGAAACAACATCCATTCATAAATTGTATACAAGAAACACATCTAACCCAAAAAGAAATTCATAGACTGAAAGTGAAAGTATGGAAAACAACACTTCATGTAACTGGAGCCCCCCCAAAAGAAACCAGGGTAGCTAGTGTGTTTTCAGACAATGTGAACTTCAATCCAAGAAGAATCAAAAGAGAGAAAGAAGGTCACTTCATACTTGTTAGGGAAAAATTCAAGAGGAATAATTAGCAATCTTAAATATATATCCACCAAATTTGGGAGCAGCCAGTTATATGAAGCAAATATTAATAAAAATGAAAAATCAAATGAGCAATAACACAAATGGGAGATTTTAAAAGCCCATTGACACAAAGAGACAGATCAACTGTATAGAAAATCAGTAAAGAAATTACAGAACTTAGTCATACTTTTGTACAAATGGACTTAGTGGATGTATGCAGAGTGTTCCACCCAATAACATTGGAATAAACATACTTCTCAGGTGTACATGGACATTCTCTAAAATAGACAATACATTATCCCTTAAAACATGCTTAAGTAAATGCAAAAGAATTGAAATTATCCCATATATGTTATGTGATCATACTGCCATGAAACTAGAAACTAATGAGAAAAGAAAAAGGACAAACTCCATAAACACATGGAAATTAAATAATGCAGCATTCCTGAGCAATCTTTGGGTCACAGAGGAAATTAAACAATATCTAAAAGGAAATGAAAATAAACTAACAATTTCCCAGAAACTATGAGATGCAATAAAAGTAAGCCTCAGGGGGAAATTTATTACAGTGAATCCCTACATCAGGAAAACAGAGAGAATAGAAATATACAAACTGATGCTATACCTCAAGCATCTAGTAAAAGAAGTGCAAGTCAAGCCCAAAGCCAAAAGAAGACAAAAAATTATAAAGACCAGAGTATAAATTAATGCGAATACAGACTCAGAAAACAGTACAAACAGTTAATGAATCAGAGGGTTTTTTTGCAACAATAAATGAAATTGAAAAGACCCCTAGCCTAACTTATTTTTAAAAGGAAACAAACATCAAATTCAAGCACTGAGGAATGAAAAGGGTGAAATCACTACAGACTCTGTGGAAATACAGAAGGTCATCAATACCTACTTTGGAAAACTTTACTCTCACAGGTTTGAAAATACAGAAGAAATGGACAGAATCCTAGAAACATATGAGCTACCAAAGCTGGATGATGAAAATATAGAACTGATGAATAAATCAATTTCAAATAATGAAATTGAAAAGTTAAATAAAACCTCATGAACAAACAAAAGCCCAAATCATGATGGATTTACTGTGCTATTCTACAGGATATTCAAGAATACATAATGCCTACACTCTTCACATTCTTCAATGAAATAGAAAGGAAAGAAATTCTCCCTAACTCATTCCTGGAAGCAAGAATTAACCCACTATCAAAACCTGAGTTAGACTCAGTCAAAAAAGAAAACTACAGACCAATTTCACTAATGAACAGAGATGAAAAATTCTCAGTAAAATACTGCTATAGTATGCAATCAAGAACATCATACTCCACAATGAAGTGGGATTGTCCCAGGGATGCAGGAATTGTTCAATATATGGAAATTAAAAAGTTAAAATACTATATCAATAGAGGCAAAGATAAGAATCATAAGATCATCTCAGTAACTACAGACAGAACTTTTGAAGTGGTCCAACACTTACTCATGATGAAAACCCTACAGATATTCCTAAAATATGGTTTTACCTGACTCTGTAAAAATCATCAATGACAAACAAACAGCCAGCATCATATTAAATGGTCAAAAACTGAAAGCTTTAATTCTTTTTTTTTTTGGTCTTTTTCGTTTTTATCGGTACCAGGGATCAAACTCACAACTGCCTGCTTGCAAGGCAGGTGCTTATGCCGCTGAGATAAATCCCCAGCCCCTGAAAGCTTTAATTCTTAAAATCAGGAACAAGACAAGGATGTCACAGACTTTGTGGATAACTCCAGCTGTCACTAAGGAATGCCATGACTTCCTGGGACCTTGGCCCATGGCCAGCAGATGTCCAGACCGAGGACATCTGCTGGCCCCTCAAGGACACTCCCTACATCCTTCTAATACTACTGTTGACCTTCAGCTCCCACCCTTTCTCCCAGGACCTTGGACTACAGCGGATTAACTATTCTAGCTTGAAGGGAGATTCAATATCTGCCTTACCCAAACAGAAGATCTCAGCAGGTTCCAGTCAATGTGGTGAGTAAGCCTCTAAAACAGAGGTGCACAGTGGCTAAACAGGGCGAGTAGTAAAGCTCCCTCCAACCAACTGTAAGATCTTGGTGTGTCTGAAAAGAGTGTGGGTGACTCTTTCTTACACACCAAAACCATCAGGCCGGGTGAGGAGTGTGCCAATAAGGACTCCCCCAACTTGGAGAAAATCAACAGTGCTTATGAAACACATAGGCACACAATAGGGACACAGTAGGGCTTCACTGACACAAACACTATAGAGAGGGAGGTTTGGTGACCCGGAATAACCTGAAGACAAAGTAATAGCAGGAAATAAAAGTTGACCTACATCAATACTACAAGGCTTGTCAGCCCAGGAAGAATATAGGACTCACACAACAGGCCCTGCAATGAGAAGTCAGGTGACTGGCCCACCGCTTCATCACAGGACCCAGAAACTGGACAAACATCAAACATTCATTAGAACCCCAAAACACACACTACCAACAGTGGACACTAGTGGGATTGAAGGACCAAATATTAAATTGAAAAAGGGGAAAATGGCAAAACAAGAAAGTGAAATGTAATATCAAACATCTAGTCCACCAGGAACAAATATAGGAGACACTGAAATAGAGGACTTCAAAAGTAACACACTGGAAACCTCTGAAAAAATAGTGAGTGAAGAAGAAAAACAACTCCATGATGCTATAGAGGAAATCAAATTAGAAGTGCTCTACCATGTAAAGACAGAAATAACAGCTTTAGTAAGGAGTTGCTCAGTGCAGCTAGAAAAGAAATAGATAAAAAAGAAGTGCAGTATCATGGGAATCTGATTGAAAACCTTGAATGAAAAATATAGGGGAAAAAAGCAGAATTCATGAAACAAACTCAAAGAGACATCCAATAAACAAACAATTTTATTCAAAACTGGCAAAACTGTTTAAATGAAACTGAGGAATGTATTTTGGACTTTGAGAACAGGATGACACTTAGTGATCCTGAAATGATAGGACTTTTAAAAACAACACAGCAGCATGAAGTGACTTCAAGCCAGCAGCTTCAAGATGATGCCATTAGCAACAATATATGACAAATAGGCATCAGGGAAGATGCAGGAATCAATGCAAATGACATCACTAAAATATTCACAAAAATATAGCAGAAAATTTCTCAAACATGGGAATAACTGATATGCAGATAAATGAGGCATATAGAATGCCCACCAGTCACAACCAACATAAATCTACACCCAGACATGCAATAAGTAAGATCCCAGACATGTAGCATAAAAACAGAATACTAAAAGCTATTACAGAAAAGACATATCTCACCTATCACGGAAAGCCCATGAGAATCATGTCAGACTTTTTATCACAAACTCTCAAGTCAAGACACACTTGGAGTGAGGTATTTCAAACCCTGAAAGAAAACAACTTTCAACCCAGACTGGTGTATCCAACAAAACTTTCATTCAAATTTAATGGGGAAACAAGATACTTCCATGACAAAGAATAACTGAAGAAATTCACGTCCACCAAACCAACCCTAGAAAGAGTATTGAAAGACATACTAGATAGAGATAAAAGTGACTACAATGCCCAGAACAAGAACAGAAAGAAACCACCAGGTAAGACAAACAATTAAACAAGGGGAAAAAGCAGAAAGCAAACAACTGGAACACAACATGGCAATGTTGAGTCAGCACATATCATTGATATCCATAAATGCAAATGGCCTCAATTCACCTATTAAAAGAATAGGTGACAGAATGGATCAAGAAACACGATCCCACAATATACTTTATACAAGACACACATCTCACCAAAATGGAAACTCATAGATTAAAAGTTAAAGGATGGAAAGCAGTATTCCATGCAACAGGAACACAGAAAAAAACCAGGGATAACTATTCTATTTTCAGACATTTGAACTTCAAAGCTAAAATGATTAAAAGGGATAAGGAAGGTCACTACATCTTCATTATTGGAAAAATTCAAGCGGGACACACAATTTTACATATGTATGTGCACTAAATACCAGCACACCCAATTGTATAAGACAAATACTAGTGGACGTGAAAAACCAAATACACAAGAACGCAATTATAACAGAGTCCTTAATACCCCACTGTCACAAAGAGATCAACTAGACAAAAAGTCAGCAAAGAATAATAGTGACACTAGGCTCAGCAGGTTTTGTGTGCCTAACTGGGCCACGCCCAGTGACCTTCTTTCAATCTGGGGAGCTGATTCCACACTAGGTGAGATTCAGCACACTGGCGTGGGCCCAGCAAGCATTTAAGTACATCGCTCCCAGTGTTTAAGTGCTCATTCAGCTTCCAGACACAGTGGACTAGACTCAGTCAGTTTCATGGAATTAACTGTGTCATACCTAGTGAGCTTCTCTCAATCTGGGCAGCTGAGGCCACACAAGGTGAGTTCTAGCATACCAGCATGGGCCCAAGGAGAGTTTAAGATTATGGCTCCCAGTGGTTGAGTCCTGCCCAGCTTCTAGACACACTGGACTATGTTCAGCAGGTTTTGAAAGCCTAACTGGGCCACATCCAGCAACCTTCTCCCAACCTGGGGAACTGAGGCTGCACAAGGTGAGTTCCAGCATACTGGAATGGGCCCAGGGAGAGTTTAAGAACACCACTCTCAGCAGTTAAATGCCCGCTCAGCTTCCTGACACACTGGACTCGGGAGGCCACATCCAGAAACTATCTCTCAATCTGGGGAGCTGAGGCCATGCGAGGTGAGTTCCTGTATGTCAGCAACTAGCCCAGGGAGAGCTTTGGACCATCACCCACAATGGTTAGGAGCCTGCTCAGCTTCCTGAAACACTGGAGTGGCACAGGAGTTCTTGCAGGCCTGACTGAACTATGCTCAGCAACCTCCATTCAGGCCCAGGAGCCGAGGGTGTAGGAGCCAATTTCTAACATGCCCAGAGGAAGCTTTGAAACATAACTTGAAGCATGGAAATACAGGAAAATGATAAGACAAAAGACCAAAACACAATCTACAACCTCCAGCCTATCCCAAGAAAGCCTAGAAGCCATGTATGTAGAATAAAATACAAGCCATACCCCTGAAATGCCTGAAAAATAGCAACTGAAATAAAGAAGCAACTCTGGGAAGCTCTAAAGGGATTCAAATTAGAAATAATCTCCCAGGTCAAAGAAGAAATGATGAAAGTAATGAAAGAAATGCTGAACACATCAGAAGAAGACACAGTTAAAAATTAGAGGAGCAATGCAAAAAGATAGAATCTCTGGATAAATACCACAAGAATGAAACAATACATGAAGCAGACTCAAAGAGAAATACAGGAAATCAAAAATTCCATTGAAAGTTGGCAACACCACCTCAACAAAATTGAAGGTAGAATTTCAGAACTCAAAGACAAGATTGAAGCTAGTGAACAGGAAGGAATGATCTTTTTTAAAAATTTTATTTAAGGAGAAAAAAGAAAAAAAACAGAGAAAGGGTACAAGTTATACAGAATTTCAGAAAAAACAAACAGTAGGAAATCACTAGTTAATTACATATTGTCATCTTAGAAATAGTTGTTGAAGTTACAAAATTAAAGCATATAGAGGGGACTTTCAAACAGTGAGACTGCAAACAGTTCTGTTCAATAATCCAACAAAACTCAATAATATGGTTATCTATCTTATACACTTAAATATATATGCAGTTATATCTTTTAGAGAACTTTCTTTTCCTTTCTTTTGTACAATGACAATTACACATTTTGGGTTTTATTACTCCCACTGTTCTTATTACTTTTTTTTGAAGAAAGTAAAACCAAATGTGACATACCAGGACAGAGTCAATCAAATCAAAAGGATGGACATAATACATAATGTAAAAACAAAACAAAATGATCAACAATGGTTACCATAATGCCTATTGTTATCTTAAAAAGAATTGCCTGTATCATCATTTATAATAAAATTGAACAAAACAGTAAAGAATAAGACCAATAAAACCAAAACATTGGAGACATTAGAGGACTTCAAAAGAAGATAATAGTCAACCAGAATGGGCGTCACAATGGATCTTATTGTCTTCATAGTTGTTGCCTAGACTTTCAAACTTGGTACTATCTAGCATAACAGAATAGAGGAAAATCAGTCCAAATAAGATGATGAGAGCAACACAGAGTTTCAAATCAAGTTAATAGGAAATCAAAGTGGGTTACTATAATATATCCTGCTATTTTTATTTATTTTTCCCTTAATTAAAAGGATAAAAATGAAAAAGTAGATAATAAAAATGAGATTGAGATTAAAAAAAGAGGGCATAACAACAAAACAGTGCAGGTCAAAACATAGCCATTTAAGCAAAATAGTGTTTCACCACAAGATAATCTCGACATAATAGTAGTTACCATAGTGTCTCTTCCCTTGAAATCTCTGGGTATAACTTCGTATACTGTAGCACAAATATATCAAGACAATGTAAAACCATTCAAGAGAATGACCGTATAACAGGGTATTTAGAATAAACTAACAGAAAATGAACAATGGTTTCTGTATAATCTCCTTGTCTATAAAAGTTTTTGTTTTTATTATCACATATAATAAAATCCAATAAGATACAACACGTTAAAACTGATGGAGACAGAAGAACAAAAGCTTAATGGGACTTCAAAACAAGAGGATATAAATCAGCCCTACCTATTATGATGTCTTGTTTTCTCCAAAATGGCTGTTCCTACCATCCAACCTTCTCTGCCTCATTTCTGTTGAGCTTTTTTTCTGTCACTAGTTGTCAGTTTGTCCTCTTCATTTCGCTTTCTGCTCCATTCTTTGTGGCCACTCTGCCATTGTTTCTGGAATCTTGGTATTTTTTATTTTTAGAATATCCTGCAGTAATCTCTGTAGAGTTGAATTGGTGGTTGCATATTCCCCTAGTTCCTCTTTATCCTGGAAGCACCTTGTTTTTCCATCAATTTCTAGGGACAGTTGTGCAGGATATATCAATCTTGGCTGGAGGTTATTATCTTTCAAAGCTTGAATTATTTCCCCCCATGCTCTTCATGATTTGATGGTTTGTGCCGAGAAGTCTGTTGCAATTCTGATGGGTGTTCCCTTGTAAGTGATCTGTTTCTTGTCTCTAATGGCTTTTAATATTCTGTTCTTATATTGGATTTCTGGAATTTTGATTATTATATGCCTTGGTGTTGCTCTGTTTGGGTTGTAGGTGGCTGGGGTCCTGTATGCCTCACACATCTGAGTATCTTTACCTTTTGCTAAATTAGGGAAATTCTCCTGGATTATTTCTGTGAATAGCTTTTGTAGTTCATTTGTTTGAGTCCCTACTTCTTCTTTTATGTTCTTAATTCTTAAGTTATAGATCCTCTTGTCATCTTCTAGTCTTTGTATTATTGCTGTTTGTTTTCTTGTTATTTTTAAGAAATTTTTCATTTCATGCTCCCACCTTGCAAATCTGTCCTCCAGTTCTGATAATCTATCCTTAGTTTCTTTCAAATGGTTATTCCAGGTTTCAATAGAGTTTTTAGTTTCCTGGTAATCTCTGTGAACCTGCTTCACGTATTCTATGTTTTTTCTATTTTCTCCATCAAACAATTCTCCCCTTTTTTTCTGTTCTTCCATTCCACCATCTGTTTTTTCTTGGGTGGTGGTTAGCATTTCTCTAACTATTCTACTTATTTCTTGCTTTATTTCATTAAATACTTCATTTTTGAACTCGTCTATGAGGCTCCAGAGATACCATTTTATATCTATAGGTGCCATGTCTGTTATTGCCTGTTTTCTGTCTTCATTATCTTCTGCTTTTACCTTTCCTGGATCAGTGTTCTCAAGATTGGGGACTGAGGAGCCTTTCTTGTTGCTCCCTTTTCCCATACTTTTTGTTCCTTCCATACAAGTGTATGTAGGAGGCTCAGTTTTTTTTTCTCTTTGTCTGTTGCAGTTTGTTTGAATTTGTGGGCTACGTCTTCCTGCCCACTGCAGTGTTCTAGGGAGACACAGACCTGGGCAGCCTCTGCTGTGCCCGCCCCTCCAGGTCAGCCTACTGAATGTTTCACTGCTAGAGTGCACCACCAGGCACAGGGACCTGATTTGGGCTAGCCTACAGGATCTTAGTCTGCGGCGTCACCAGGCCAAGCGCACCCCACCACTCCCACTTGAGAGGGAAATATACGACTAAAGTCACTGCAGGGCTGTATTCTGGCTAGTCTGCCCATTCCCAGAAAGTCCTCTTTTGGAGCCTCCTAGTCTATGAAAGGGTCCCCATTTCACTCACTGTGGGTTGAGCCAGTCGTGCTCTCAATGCCGTTTGGGCCAATTCCCACTCTCAGAGCTTTCGCACACCTCTCTCCCTGCTGTGCGGATTGGGACGCAGTATCAGCAGCAGGAACAAATCGCAGCTTCCAATGGCACAGGATCCTGCTTCCGCACTGAGATTTTATCTGTTCCTGTTATAGCATCAGGATTGCATTTCCAGTTGGTTTCTCTCCACTTACTTTGTTCCTGGGTCAGCAAGGTACATCTCCCTTCGTGTAGGACTCCTCACATGGCACCACTCCTGGATTCTAAGCTGGTAATCTCAGAGAGCCTCCATGGCTGCTGTTATTTGTCCGCGATGTTCTCCCGGAAGTCCCCAGGAATGATCTTTTGAAAATAACAAAGAATCAGGAATAACAATTCAACATCTGCAAGATGATGCAAAGAAAAATAGCATAAGATAGATAGGAATAAATGAAAAAGAAGGGGACAGCACAAATGATATCAAGAGGCTATTTACAGACGTGATAGCTGAAAATTTCCCAACTATGAAAATGGAAACTGACATATGAATTAGTGAAGCATATAGAATTCCAAATAGCCATAACCAAACTAAAACTACACTCAGACATATAATAATCACCATTTCAGAAACCCAGCCTAAGAACAGAATATTAAAAGTTGTTAGAGAGAAAAGACAGATCACCTATAAAGGAAAACCTATCAGAATTACAGCAGTCTTCTCAACACAAACAATGAGGTCAAGAAGAGCATGGAGCAAAGTATTTCACATCCTGAAGGAAAACAACTTCCAATGCAGACTGATGTACCGTGTAAAACATTCTTCAAAATGGATGGAGAAAGAAACTTGTATGACAAAGAACAGCTGAAGATCTTCATGATCATCAAACCAACCCTGCAAAGAATACTAAAAGACATTCTAGATACACATAGGAAAAAAAACTACTAAGCAAGACAGACAATTAAAGAAATAGTAGAACTGAATTATACCTGTGAGCTATTGGACTTAGTAGGTATTTGCAGACTGTTCTACCCAACCACATCAGAATATACATTCTTCTCCACGGCATATAGAACATTCTTCAAAATAGACCATATCTTATCCCAATAAAACATTCTTACATAAGTGCAAAATACTGAGATTATTTCATTCATAGTATCTGACCATGGTGCTCTGAAATTAGAAATTAAAGGTGAAAGAAATTGCAAAATGTGCATAAAGATATGGAAGCTAAATAAAAACCTTCTGAACAACCAGTGGGCTACAGAAGTAATTAAGGAAGAAATAAACCAATACCTTCCAATTCAATGAAAATGCAGAAACAGCATGCTGTAATCTGTGTAGTGCAATGAAAGCGATATTAACAGGGAAACATACAGCAATAATCTGTCATATCAAGAAAACACAGTGAGCACAAATAATCAACCTAATGCTTCATTTCAAGCATTTAGAAAAAGAAGACCAAGTTACACCAAAACTTATAGAAGGGAGGAAGTTGTAAATATTAGGGAAGAAATTAACACAACTGAAACTATAAAAACAATACAAAGAATTAATGAATCAAAAAGTTGTTTTTTGGGAGAATAAACAAAATTGAAAAGCCTCTAGCTAATCTTATCAAGAAAAAAATAGAAAAAAACCAAATTCACACAATAAGAACTGGATACAGGGAAATTATTACAGATTCCATGGATATTCAAAAGATCATGAATACCTACTTTGCAAATCTTTACTCACATAGAGTGGGAAACAGAGGAATTGGACAGATTTCTAGAAATATGTGATCTAGCAAAGCTCAACCAAGAAGATATAGCAACTTTTAATAAACAAGTATCACCTGTTGAAACTGAAAGCATAATTAAAAATTTCCCAACCAACAAAAGTCCAGTTCCTGATGGATTCATGGCTGAATTCTCAAGAAATTTAAAGAAGATTTGACACCAATACTACTTAAACTCTTTAATGAAGTTGAAAAGGGAGCAATATTTCTTAAACCATTCCTGGAGGCGTGTATTACTTTGATAGCAAAACCATAGACTCACCCAGAAAGGAGAACTATAGGCCAATCTCACTAATGAACACTGATGCAAAGATTCTCAGAAAAATATTGGCAAATAGATGGCAACAAATCATCAAGAAGATTATATACATCATGAACAAATGGGATTCATTCCAGGAATGCAGGGATGGTTTAGAATAGATAAATCAATAAATGTAGTACACCACACCCACAGAGCCAAAAACAGAAATCATATGGTCATGTCAATAGATATAGAAAAAGCTTTGATAAAGACCAACACACGTCATGATACAAACTCTTCAGAAACGCAGAATACATATTGTCTACCTTAGTCTCACAAAGGCCATCTATGACAAAGCAACAGCCAACATTATACTAAATGGTCAAAAACTGAAAGCTTTCTCTCTAAAATCAGGAACAAGGCAAGGATGTGCATTATCACAATGCCTAATCAATATAGTTCTGGAAAAATTAGCCAGGGTAAGCAGTCGAGAGAAATAAATAAAAGGGTTAAAGATAGGAAAGAAAGAAGTTAAAATATCACTAATTGTAAATGACATAATACTCTATATAGAAGACCCAAAAAACTACATTAAAAGATGACTAAAGATAAACAAATTCAGAAGGGTAGCTGCATACAAAATCAATGCTCAAAAATGGTAGGATTCCTGTACACAAACAAAAAACTTATTGAGAGAGAAATTAAGGCATTATCACCCTTTACAATAGCATCTAAAAATAAAATACTTAGGCATCAACCTAAGAATGTAAAAGACCTATATGCTGAAAATTATACTATGCTAAAAAAAGAGATAGAAGAGCATATTAGAAAATGGAAGGATATTCCTTGCTCTTGTCTAAGAAAAAACAACTCTGTGAAAATGGCCATACTCCCAAAGCTGTTATACAGATTTAACACAATCACAATGAAAATACCGTTAACATGCCTCACATATCTAAATAAAAGACTCCTAAAATTCATGTGGAACAGAAGAAACCTAGAATAGCAAAGGCAATTCTTGGTCACAAAGGCAAGGCAGGAAGTATCTCAATTCCTGACTTGAAACTATACTACAAAGCCACAGTGATAAAATCACCATGGTACTGGGGGAAAACCAGGCATGAGGACCAATGGAACAAGATTAAAAGATGGAAACAAAGCCACAGAGACACTCAGCCACCTTATATTTGACAAAGGTGCTAAACATGTTCACTGGAAGGATAGCCTCTTTAATAAATGGTGTTAGAAAAATTGACTCTCCACATGCTGAAGATTGAAACTAGACCCATGCCTATCACCATTCATAAAACTAAAGTCTAAATGAATCAAAGATCTAAATACTAAAAAAGAAACTCTAAATCTACTGGAAGACAAGGTAGGTAGAAATCTTGGAGACATAGAGGTAGGCAGACAATTCATGAACAAAGTGCAAACTGCACAGAAAATACTTCAAAGAATCAATAACTGGGATCTCATATTATTGAAAAGTTTCTGCACTTCAAAAGAAATCACCAACAGAGTGAAAAGAAAACCCACACAATGGGAAACTATTTTCACCAGCAACCCCTGAGACAAAGCACTTATATCCAGAATATTTAAAGAACTGAAAAACATCGAGCCCCACAAATTCAAGGACCCTCCCCAAAACTGGGCATCTGAGATGAACCCAAATATCTCAGATGAAGATACACAAAGAACAAATAAATATATGATCACATGTTCACCATTTCTGGTCATTCGAGAAATGCAAATTAAAACAACGTTGAGATTTCATCTCACTCCAGAAAGAATAGCTACCTTTGAGAAATCAATTGATAACAAATGTTGGTGAGGCCGGGGGGAAAAAGGAACACTTGCCCACTGTTGGTGGGAGTGTACACTGGTACAACCCCTGTGGAAAACAGTGTGGAGATTCCTCAACGTACTAGGATTAGAAAATCCATTCATCCAAGCTAGTCCCCTCCTGGGTATTTTCCTGTAAAAACTATAAAGATCATGTCATCCTGATATATGTGCATTCATCTTGATATCAGCACAATTTTTAATAGCTAAATTTTGCAAACAACCAAAATTCCTATTAATGGCCGAGTGAATGAAAAAGATATGATATTTTTATACAATGAAATATTACTCACCTATAAATAATTATCTTGAGGCCTTTATAGGTAAATGAATGAAACTTGAGACTATCCTCTTAAGTGAAATAAATAAGAATCATATTTATAAATATTGCATTCTTTCTCTAATGCAAAAAGTAACAAGAACTGTAGGAGTAATAAAACCTAAATATTTAATTGCTATTGTAAAAAAAAGGAAAATAAAGTGCTTTAAAGGACATAACTGAATGTATGTTTAAGTGTGTAAGATAGATAAACATATTAATAAATGTTTGCTGGATCATTGAACAGAACTGTTTTCAGTATCACTGTTTCAATATTCACTTTCAATGCTTTAATTTTGTAACTTGAATATCTATTTCTAAAATGACCGTATGTAATTTATTAATTAGTGATTTCTTAGTGCTTATTTTTTTGAAATTCTGTGTTGTTTCTACCCTTTTTGTTTTGCTTTTTTTCTCTTTAACTAATTTTTTAAGAAAATACCTTGGAACCATTCATAGCTCCTCTTATCTCTTCCGTCAGTGTCAGCTTCCTGGATAAGTCATCATCATCACTTGACCAGTTGCTTTCTATGAAATCTTGAGAGATTTTTTTTCTCCTCGTCATTCTCCTTAAGCACATCACACACCTATGATCACTTTTTTAAGTTTTCACAATCATATTGAGCAGAAGACCAGGGAGGTACTCACCAAGTATAAGATGATGCGTCAGAGATTCTCTTACATTCTACGTCCTCACTGACTTGGAAGGGCTAGAGCCAAAATATTGGCTATTTTTTATCCCATTTATCAGTATAATTTTTTGTCTCTAAACCTCAGTTGCTGAACACCCACAAGAGAAGATTGATAACAGTACTATTTAGTAGCGACAGTAAGCATAATGTTACTGCGTTATCTAAATATCAAGCATCTTAGAGCATAAAGTGAAACCATTATTCTTTAACAACCACAGATGTTTTAACATTTGAATACCTGTACAATGTCAACAAGCAGTTACATATTGTAAACAGAAAATTAGAATTCAAAATCATATCTAGTATTATAATGTGACAATCCTGATGACAATTTATAACACACTTGAATTTGAATTTCTGACATATGAAACCCTCTTTTTGTCAATCATCTCTATCAAAGAAGCTTTTATCTAATTTGGTTACCTTTAGTGACATGTACATCACATAAGATTTTGTAAAAGACAGAGGTCTGAATCTAGAACAAAATTCTGTCACCTTAGATAATCCCTGTTTTACATTTTGGAATACCTTTACATCTTGAGGCATGAATGCATTTAATATGCTATGAGGTTGATAAAAATCATTTGTCATAGCCTTATGTAAAACCTTGTATCAGAGCATATTTAAATCAAAAACCTTATTATATTATTTCTTTTGATGATGACCAATGTGAACATATTACAAAAATATATATTTACAACTTTAGTTGAATATCGCCCATAAGGAAATCACTGGGGCCTCCAATCAATGAATAAAAACCTAGTTAAATGTTATCAGGAAGCTGTATTCTTACTCATCGAATGAAGTCCTCTCCAGTAATCCCCCTATCACTAATAGATTTTGCTTAATTATCTTTATAATTACTGATGACTTGTGAACAACTCAATCATAACATTTAATCCATTCATTTTAAAACAAGGAGAGAATCTCAGTTCAATAATTTAAAAATACACATTATATTTGAAAACAAATCTTGGCATCATTTTGACTGGCTGACCACCCAGGTGGAAGCATGTTTTTAAGTGTATTATCCAAAATACTCTTTAATTAGATGATCCAGAACTGGGGGAAAAATTTTTGAGCTCAAATAAAAAAGTTTTTCACAGAATGGACAATTGCATAAAATATGGACAGATGTACAGATAGTAACAGAAAGAAACAAGCACACAATTTGTAGGTGTCCACAAAAAACCTCTAAGTTCCCTGGGGGCTATTTATACACTTGCATCTTGCCCCTATAATGAACTAGCTGGCTTCTTTTGCCCTGTGTTCCTGGGGCTCAAAAAACTGTTTTCCTCTAGCACCACATATTCTCAGGGCATTTTTCAGGTTCTCTGTACCAATTTGGGAACTCCTGCATGGGCATTTGTGCTTTTGAATCCACATATGAGTGATCACTAGCTCAGCTGACTCCCAACAACAACTTACAAACAGCCATGCACATATGCAGGTAGGCAAGAAACTTACAAAGTCAGAGTGTACTCAAATATAATTTTTCACCAAATTGAGTTATAAAATATTTTATAATTTTAGGATTTATAACTATAAATTGACTAGTCAGAGTTGTTGTAGGTTCATTAGCAGAGATCTGTTTTAAAAGAATTTGGAAAGAACAAAATTTTATCTATAATTAACATAATTTTATTTTATCTTAAAAATACTAGTAACTTTTGTATCACTTTATTACAAGTAGCTTTTAGTAGCATTATCTCTATATACTTTTATCACTTATTTAGACCTTTGGTTTTCATTTTTGGTTACTATCTCCTGGGCAGCCGGGGTCAATTAAGGTTGGTTTTAGCTTCATACTTTTCTTTCAGTTGCGGCATGATCTCTGAAGCCTGGCCATCATTGGGATGAGTATCAGCTTCTCAGAACGTGAAATCAATTCCTTCCCTGGTTTTGGGTTCATGATATAGTCAGACAGCATGCTCTAGCACCCAGATAGGACATTTAACATTTCCTCAAAAACATAAGCATACACTTGACCCCAAATTAGCACTGGACTGGATCCTTTGATTTTCCACTATAAAGCACCTTCCAAATGATTCTTTTTAGCATTTATTTGATTGTATCATCTTTATGCCATGGTGGTTCATCTTTAGAAGAATTTAAAATTTCTAAAAGGTATATACTGCCAAGTAAAATTTATTGTGAGGTATGTGACAATTTAAATTCCTTTACATTTTTAAAGCATGTTCTATTGGCTAATATACGGTCTATTTTAGAGAATGGTCCATGTGCAGCTGAGAAGAATGTGTATTCTGATATTGTTTTTACAACTCTGGATGTAAACATCCAGGAATTCTGTTTATTCACAGACTGGATTGAATTCTGCTATTTCTTTGCTGAATTTTTGTCTAGTTGTTTTAATTCTTTGTAACAATGGAATATTAATGTCCTCTGTTAAAAGTGTGTTATTAAATATTTGATTTTTCAAGTCTATTAATATTTGTCTTATACAGTTGGGTGTTCCTGTATTAGCTGTGTGTATATATATATATATATATATATATATATATATATGATTTTTATTTCTTCCTTTTGAATTTTTGAACCAATAATTATATACTGATCTCCCTGCATGAAAATTAGAAATTAATGGCAAGAGACATTGCAAAACCTATATAAATATACGGAAATATAATAACATACATCTGAACAATCAATGAGTTACAGATAAAGTTAAAGAAGAAATTAAACAATATCTAAAATTTAATAAAAATGCAGATACAACATATTGGAACTTGTGGAATGCAATGAAAGTGATTGTAAGAAGGAAATATATAGCAATGAATTCTCACATCAAGAAAACAGAACTAGGGGCTGGGGGTTTAGCTCAGCGGCATAAGCACCTGCCTTGCAAGCAGGTGGTCATGAGTTCAATCCCCGGTACCAATAAAAATGAAAAAGACAAAAAAAAAAAAAAGAGGAAAACAGAGCTAGCATAAACAACTTAATGCCGCCCCTCATGCTTCTAGAAAAAAAAAAGATCAAGTCAAGACTAAAGCTCATAGAAGGAAGAAATTACAAAGATCACAGCAGAAATTAATCCAATTGAGACTAAGAAAATAATACAAAATTAATACATTTAAGAGTTGCTTCTTAAATTAACAAAACTGATAAATCCCAAGCCAATCTTACCAAGAAAATGAAATACAGAATGCAAATTCATACAACGAGTGAAACTGCTACTGATTCTGTGGAAACTCAGGAGGTCATCAATATGTATTTTAAAAATCTTTACACATATAGGCTGGAAAACACAGAAGAACTGGACAGATTCCTACAAACACATGCATTGCCAAATCTGAATCAAAAAGATATAAAAGTTTTGAATAACCCAATATCAGTTACTGAACTTGAAAATGTAATTTAAAAGTTACCAACAAAAATAGTCCAGATGCTGAAGGATTCACAGATTAATTCTACAAGAAATTTAGAGATTTAATATCAATACTCCTCAAAAACTTTAAAGAAATTGAATAGGAAGCAATTTTCTCTAACTCATTCCTGGAGGCAAGTATTACTCTGATACCGAAACGAGACGAATACCCAACAAAAATGGAGGACTATAGGCCAATATCCTTAATAAACATTGATGCAAAAATGCCCAATAAAATGCTAGCAAACAGAATACAGTATATCATCAAGAACATGCAACTAGGATTCATCCAAGGAATGCAGGAATAGTAAAACACATGCAAATCAATAAATGTAATATACAACATCAACAGAGCCAAAGGCAAATCACATCAATAAATATGATCACATCGATAAATACATAAGAAGCTTTTAATGAAGTCCAACCCTCATTCAAGACAAAAATCCTACAGAAAATCAGAATAGACAGTCTATCTCAATCTAATAAAAGCCATCTATAACAAAGGTACATCCAGTATTATTTAAATCGACAAAAACTGAAAGCTTTCACTCTAAAATGAGGAACAAGACAAAGATGTCTACTATCGTTACTCTTATACAATATAGTACTGGACAAGAGAGAGAATTAAAAGAAATAAGTATAGCAAAGAAAGAAGGTAAATTATCATTACTTGCACATGACACAATACTCCACATAGAAGAACACAAAAGTACAAATGACTAATACAGTTATTAAGCAAATTCAGCAGTGTAGCTGGATACACAGTCAGCACTCAAAACTCAATAGTGTTCCTGTACACAAAAATAAATTTACTGAGAGAGAATTTATGGAGATTAAATGTTTCACAAATAAATGAGAATTTTTTGATACCAATTGTGTTATACCATTCCTGCATTCCTTCGATAAGAGAATTTATGGAGACCAAATGTTTCACAAAAAAATGAAAAACATAGGAAACAATCTAACAAACATTGCATAACATCCATATATTGAAAATTACAGTACTCAAAAAAGGATATTGAATACCAAATTAGGAAGATGGAAAGATATCGCTTTCTCTTGGATAGGAAGGACCAATATAGTAAAAATATCCATAGTCCCAAAATTGTTAAAATAATTTAATGCAATTCCAATCAAAATACCTTTAACATAACTCACACATCTAGAGAAAACATTCCCAAAATCAATTTAGAAATAGAAGAACTATAGAACAGCAAAGGCAATCCTGAACAACAAAATCAAGGCAAGAAATGTCATAATTCCTGACTTGAAATTATACTACAAAGCTACTGTAATAAAATCAGCATGGTATTGGCACAAAAACAGACATGAGGATCAAAGGAACAGGTTACAAGATCAAGACAGAACTACAAAGACAATCAGCCACATTATTTTTGACAAAGGTACCAAACATGTTGACTGAAGGAAAGATAGGCACTTTAATAACTGGGAATGAAAAAGTAATTTTTACATGACAAAGGCTGAAATTAGACCCATGTTTATCACCATGTATTAAAATAAACTGAAAATGGATCAAAGATCTAAATATTAGACAAGAAACACTAAATACACCAGAAGACATGGTAGGTAGAAATCTTGAAGTCATAGGGATAGACAAAGATTCCATGAATAGAATACAAACCACATGGAAAGTACTTCAAAAGATCAACAACAGGGATCTTATTAAAAAGTTTTGCACTTCAAAAGCTATCACAAGAGTAAAAACCAAAATCCCTAGTTGCAAAAAACAAAAACAAAAACATTAGCCAATTCTCCCTCAGACAAAGGACTTACATCTACAATATATAAAGAACTGAAAAAATCAGGTCCCCCATAATTTAAAGACCCAATCCCAAAGTGGACATCTGAGATGAACATGCACTTCTCAGATGAAGAAATACAAATGTCAAAGAAATACATGAACAAATGTTCAACATCACTTTTCATTCAAGAAGCACAAATTAAATGATACTGAGATATCATCTCACTCCAGAAAGAATGGCAGTCATCAAGAAATCAAACAATAACAAATTTTAGTGGGGCTGTAGACAAAAAGGAATGCTTCTCCACTGTTGCTGTATGTGTAGACTGGTGCAACCACTGTAGAAATCAGTGTAGAGATTCCTCAAAAAATAGAATTAGAGGTCTCATTCAATCTAGCTATTCCCCTTCTAGGTATTTTCCTTGAATAATTTAAAATATCCTGTCACAGTGATACATAGGCACCCATGTTTAAACAGCAAAACCAATAATATTTAAATCTTGGAAACAACTCAAATATGTATCATCAATGGAATGAATAAAAAAGATGTGGTATTTTTATGCAGTGGAGTAGTACACAGTTATAAAGAAGGAAAAACTTGAGACTTTTATAAGTAAATGAATGCAACTAGAGACCACACTAGTAAGTGCAATAAATGAAAAACACGTATAAATATTCTATTGTCTCCCTAGTATAAAAAAAGGAAAGAGTGATAAGATCCAAAAGGTACAATAGACATTCCAAAACAGAAAATGCTCCAAAGGAAATAATAATAATTGGGATAGGAGAAAGGAGAAAAGTAAAAAGGGAAAATATTATACAAATATGTGAATACATGCGTATGTATCTTTGTACATATGTGTGTGTATATATATATATATATATATATATACACACACACACAAAATAGATAACTATACTACTAATTCTGTAAGTCCATCAAAAAGAATGGTTTGTGCTTTCATTTTTTGATTGTTTGATTATTTTATGCCTAAATCAACTACTTATACTACAATGATATAACTAGTAAATAAAATATATTAACTAGTGTTAATTTCCTATTATTTTTTGAAATTCTTTATCATTTCTATTTTGTTTTGTTTTTAAAATTAAAAAAAATCTATTGTGAGTTAAATTCATTCTTTTGTTTTTGAAATTTAAATTATAAGCATGTTTAACTACTTTTAGACCTGAAGATTATAAGGAATTTCTGTAGTAAGGTACAGAACAAAATGTAGTTTGGACTATCATTTGCCATTTGTACTTTCCCTCTTGGACTATGGCTCCCAATTTTCAACCTCGAGGTTGTGGGCATGGTTGACTGGTGTACAGGCAGGCTTTGGGGCTTAATGGGTGGCCCTAAAATTCTGGACCACCTCAGCGATGCACGTGCATGTGGCCATTGTTTCTGCCAGTTGACCCCAGGCTCTGGGTGTGCAGTTAGTACTCTTACTCTAAACACTGGAGGCTTTGTTGTTGTTGAGAGTCTAAGTGCAGGTGTTACCAGTGCCATGTAAAGTTTTGGTGTAGTCAGAGTGTGCCCAGGTGATGGGAAAATCCTAGGTGATGGGTTCACCGGAGCCATGTCCACCTTCCCAGCCACAGTCTGAGTGTTGTGGCACCACTGGCAAGCAGGCCATTAAAAAGCTTGATAGGCCCCAGCAGAATTTTCTCTGCAGCATGCAAGGTGGGAGAGGCAGGACAATTTGGACTTTGGCCCTTTGGTCTGCCCATCACTGCCTGCAGTGTCAAGCAAACACCAACATGCACCAAGTCGAACTGGGCCAGGTTACCCCAGGGAAACTCTCCATGTCTTATATCATTTATCTGTATTTTAAAAGGCTAAATCCTGAAATATTTTCTTTAGACCCTGATGGCCAGAAGCCAAACCAAGGGATATTTCAAACATTAAAGGGAAGTCTCCTACATGGCCTTGTTGCTGTCATTCAAAATTGATCAAATGTTTGCTTACCTAAAGAAAGTTGACTGCCTCTAGCAGCATAGGTACCCTCTCCAATTAACATGTCTTTTGTAATAGCTAAATTCTGAGAAGCATTTTGAGAGGCCTGACCTATGCACACTTCAAAAACTTCCTATCCACAGCAAATCTCCCAAATTTGAATATGCTTTAGCTATTCCGTTCCAATCATTTGGAGCCATAATCTGTTATCTTAGGAGCTTTCTAAAACCCAAAAACAAATGGGACTGTAGGACCATAGGTAGTGGAAGCCAGTAATGTAGCAAGATTTTTCTGAATTGAAAGTGCAGAAATCACCACTTGTAGAACAGGTAAGGCAATTGGATGCTGTAAAACAGAATTTGCAACAAACTCTCCTCTGGGGAAGTGTTATCCTCCATCACTCCCCTCCTATCCAATTGAGTAAGGTTAGAATGCTTGAACTTTAATAGAGTTCTGCCATTCAATCATTCATCCTCTGCTGGGACCAATTCCACGACAGTGCTCCCAGCCAATTCCTCCATGGCCAGCCCAAAAAGAGCACAATCATTGAGACACTTCCTAATCAAAATCCACAAATGAAATGTAAATACTGGGATCAAGCATACAGCAAACATTTTTATATATTTATATACGTCTACTACATTTGTGGTTCTTTATAATTTGTCTTGCCCATGTGTAGCAACTGATAAAATCAGTACATTTTTTCTATTTTGTTTCCCATAAGCTAATTTTATCTTTTGACTTCTCTTATACCTATTTCTCTCTTTGGCTTTGCTCAAGCCTATTTCTCTCTCTTCAGTTTCTCTTAAGCCTATTTGTCTTTTTCTAGTGAGATAATTTTTTGGCCTTAGTGAACCCATTTCTTGCCTCATGTTTAACACTTGATGCTAGCAATATTAATTCACTCCAGTGATGAATATTGAGCATTGCCAATTCAATTCTCTATTGCATTGACAAGAGAAATTGCCCCTCACACTGTCTCTTACACTTTTGTTGATCAGGTACCATACACCATGACTTGAATGACTCTTGACATTCTTGGGGTGAAGGATTGCAGAAAGGATTAAAAAATAAAGAGGCAAAGCTGGGATCAAATGAAGCCCTTACTCTCCTGATAGGAGGGAAGGGATGACTCCTCACTGCAGAGGCATTTATTTATACATTTTAGCAATTCAAAGTCACATGATACCCTGTTGTCTTAGCTACCCATTGTTCAGATTGTCTTAAGGCTAGGTGTTCTCTGGGCTAAAGTAGCTTCTTCATGTGGCTTGCCCCACTTGCTGTTTGTTCTTGGGACTGCCATGCCTAAGCCCTGCAAGTGTGGTCAATTTCCAGCTTCAATGACTTCCAACTGAGTAACACCAGAAAAGAATAACACATTTTGGAATAAACTTAAGCAAAGAGGTGAAAGCCTATTATAATGAAAATGACAAAATATTGAAGAAGGAAATCAAACAAGGCAAAAGCATATGGAAAGAAGGTCCATGTCCATGAATTGAAAGAATTGATATTGTTGAATTGTCCAAGTACTGAAAGTGCTCTACAAACTCATTGCAAACACTGTCAAAATTCTAATAGCATTTCTTCCAAAAGAGAGAAAACAATTCTGAAATTCACATGGAACCATAAAAAAGCATAAATAAGCCCACAAAGTTTTGAGAACAATACAACATAGCTTCTTTTTTTCTAAATATATAGAAAAATAAACAGATCAGCATATCAGCATTAAACCAGATACATGGACAAATGAAATAAAATATCTTAGAAAAAATTCATTCATACACAGAGAACTGATTTTGACCTCAATTCCCAAAATATGTAAATGGGAAAATAGTTTCTTCAATCATTTGTATTGGGAAAACAAGACATCCAATGACATTGGGCCATTATCTTACAACATTCATAATTACCAATTCAAAATGTATTAAAATTTAAATAAGGCCCTAAATCTCCTAATAACATTCTTAAAGCAATATAGGGGAAAATCTTCATGATATTTGTCTTTACAAACATTTCATTGATGTTAAACAAGGCCAACAAAAACAAGTTGGAATATATCAAAATAAAAGCCTTCTGCACCAAAGGGAAACACTCACTTGACAGAAAAAGTGAAGAACAGAATGTGAAAAAACATTTGTAAACTATAATTCCTGTATGCAAAATATATGAGGAAAACCTACAATATCACTGTGGACAAATGAATAACATGGTTAACAGTTGAGATAAGGACTTGAATAGATCTTTCTCAAAAGAATATAATACTGGTGCTCAACCAAGCATATGAATAGAGCACTAGAAGAATTCAAGTTAAAACCACATCTGTCATCTCACATTTGTTGGGATGCTTATCACTAAATATATAAAGGAAAAGTAGCATTGAGAAAGATGTGGAGACATTGAAATACAGTGTGCAAATGCATCAAAAACTAAAATTAAAACTACTTTATGATTCACTATTCCTAATTCTGGATATCTATTTAAAAATTAAAATCAGGATCTTAAAGACATATCAGTATGCCTACAGTCACTGCAATACCATTTAAAAGTCAATGTGATGACAACCTAAATGTCTATCAACAGACGAATGAGTACACAAAGTGTGGTGCAAATATACTCAACTTTTTAAAAACAGAGTAAGTTGTACAACATAGAAAAACAAACACCAAATTCTATGCTTTTAAATTCAATTAAATAAGCCAGGTTTAAAAAAACAAATACTTTACAAGTCAAATTCTTTGTATTCAGGTTTAGATGGTAGTTTCCAGGACTTCAAGGAGGTGAAAAGGAATTAAAGATCAGTCATCAAACAGAATTATTAGGATACAAAATGCTCCTGGACAACACTGTACATGTACTCAACAATAATGTATTATACACTTAAAAATTTAAGAAGGTGAATTTCATGGCCACGTCCTTACCATAGAGAAATTTATTTTAAGAATAATACAAAAATACAACAAAATCAATTCATATGACTTTTAGCATTGGCATTTTTCTAGGCAGAGAGATGACGGAGTAAAGAGAGGAACTGCAATTAATTATCAATAATTCTAAAAGAAGTTCAACTGTAAAGTTCCTATAGATACTCAAAAAGAATGTCATGATAAGTTATAACAGTAGTTGCAGGTTATTTTGTAGATATCACTCATGAAGTTGAGAATCTCTCCCTAATTCCTGCTTTTTTATTAAAGATTTTTGTTTTTCAGTGATGAATGGATATTGGGTGTTAGATTTTGCCAGATGCTTTTACTGACTCAATTGATACCATCATATTTCCTCTGTTTCGCTGTTGATGCAATGGATTTCACTTACCACTTTTGGATGACTAGATAAGTTTTCATGGCTAGAAGAAATGCCCATATGATCAGGCACATAATTATTTTTATACATTGTCCTATTTTATGTGTTAATATTTTATTTTAGGTGTTAATATTTTATGTGTTAATATTTATTAATATTTTAATAATCTGCATCTCGATTCATGACAAAAGTTGCTCTACACTGTTATTGTAATATATTTGTTTGATTTTAGAATTACCTCTGCTTTCATAGGATGAGTGAGGAAATATTCTACCTGCTTCTACTTTCTACAAGTTTCACCAATTAATTATTACTTAAGTGTCCAATAGAAATTACCAGAAAAACCACCTGGGCCCACTACTTTGTTTCTGGAAGCTGATCATCTATTATTATTTAATAGAATTAAGCATTGGCAATAAATTTTACTAAGTAAATTGACAGGTCCATGTTATTTCCATTACCTCAGGCAGTCCAGCAATAAAGATGGATCGCTGGAGCCACAAGGGTTGTAGGTTCGTGTGATGCAGAAAGACTGTGTGCTCCAGAATGAGCTCCTTTTGTGCTACTGGCTATTTTTATGTGCTTGGGTGGGATTGTGATTGTCAAAGGCCCTGAAGAATAGTGTCAGCCTTATAAGGCATCTCAGGGACAGCAGATAGGCTGCCTGGTTTCTTGCTTCTTGAAGCAAGTAAAGCCGTATTGTGAATCCTCCATTCCTGCGCTTGTGGATATATGTTCATTTTTTTCTTATGATTAATTTCTTTAAATATCTTTTAATGAGTACATGATTGAAGTACACAATGATTGAATCCATCATGGGGCGTGTGCACACATTCATAACACATCTTAATTCTCTTTTTTGTCCCCTTCCATTCTCATTTCTTCTCACTCCCACCAACTCTTGCCTAACTTCCCATCTGCAAAATCTCTAGTTCCAATTTTGCCTTTAGTTCTCTTATCTGATGACAAATTTCTTCATTTGTACACATGGACCTAGCACAACAGCTATCAGGTGCAATAATTTCTGCCCACTTCTGGGCCTATGGACACATATTCACCAGCCTGGAGAGATCCAAGGCAAGAGTCTACTAGACTTTTAAAATCTTATATAGACTGTGTATGTTGATGTATGAAATATCTGTGATTTCAATTAATAAAATTATGCAACTAGAGAGCATTGCTACATGCCGAGAGAGAAAATACTTGCTTTGCCTCCTGACAACAGAAAATCAAGACATTTCCCATTGCTCATATAAGACATATTTCTTGAAAATATAAATATTACTTTCAGTTGGGTATCCCACTGTGTATTAAATTTGCATTGCTTAATTTCTGGGAGAAAAGATGTGTGTTGGGGATAAGAAGGCCAGTTTTTCTCAGAAGCCTTTAAAGGCTGCCAGAAAACCCACCAACTTGTCCAAAATAGCAGAGATGAGACAATTGGATGATGAGTCTCCCTTGGGGTTTCTGGAGAGCTTGCTAGAGGCCTATTACATTTGTACACCTATAGATCCAGTAGCACCTGAAATGCAAGGGCCACTAATCACGCCTTTGTAACTGTCGGGCCCCCGATATTAAGCAAAAATTGCAAAGGCACAAGGGATTTAAGGAAATGCCCCTCAGTTAGTTATTAGAGTTTGCTTAAAACTGACTCTTTCCTCCCAGCTGGTTCAAGCCATTCAACAGATTCCAGTCCCTATGACTAGAAGCAAATGTGAAAATTTCTAGGAGCCATAGGATATTGCCTGCTTTAGATTACAGACTCACAACACCAGGCTTTTAAACAACTGAAATCAGCTTTAACAGAAACTCCAGTTCTGGCTCTGCCAAAGTTGCAAAAACCTCTTTCCTTCTATGGTGATAAAAGGCAAGGGATAGGAAAAGGAGTACTGACCCAGAGTTTAGGACTGTGGCAAAGACCTGTTGCCTATCTTTCCAAGAGACTAGATAATGTGGCAGCACAATGGCTGCCTTGCCTGCAGATGATTGCCTCAGTGGACCTCCTGGTGAAAGTGGCCCAAAAGGTGACATTTGGACAAAAACTTTTAATTATCTCCTCTCATTCACTGGAGACTCTCATCAAAGCTCCCCGGGACCAATGGCTGCCTAACTCCCGAGTCATACACTATCAGGCTGTCATGGTTTATGTCTGGGTCTCCAGGCCTCATGAGTTTGCATTGTGCATTTGTGATGGTTCATTGTCTAGTGCTTGGATGAATGTTGTCAGTGCTGCACCCTTAAAGGGGTGGAGCCAAGATATGATGTAATGGCAGGAAGAAGGTGTGTCTTGCTTTTTGCTGGTTCCTGCTTGCTGTTTGTAGCCACCATGAACTGCGCCCCAGCCATGCCCGTCTGCCTTGGAGCCAACTGAGTGTGGACTGAAACCTCCAAAAACTATAAGAAATAAACCTTTCCTTTCCCAACTTGGGCTTCAGGTATTTGGTCTCAGCAATGAGTAAAAAGTAACTAAGATGACACTATCAGCTGAGCCCAGCCTGTTTTGCTGCTGCGGCTGGCCATCGGTGTGCAGAGGAGGAGCTGGGCAGATCTGGGGTGCCCTCATTGGCCTCTCTGTGTGTCTGGAGGACTGTGGATATCTCCACCCAGACTGTTGGAGTCCCCCCAGGCTTCCAGGTGCAGTGAAGGGGAGAGGTGGGTTTAAGGCTTCTATATCAGCCTCCCCATCCCGGTTGCACTTGGAGAACTGCTGAGCTCCCGACGGGTGGGCGGGCCCAAACTATCACGGGAGCCAAGCCTGTTTTGTGGCCACACCTAGCCATCAGTGTACAGAGGAGGAGCTGGGCGATCTGGGGTGCCTGCATCGGCCTCTCCGTGTGTCTGGAGGACTGTGGATATCTCTGCAACCAGGGAGGGATCACAGGTTCCTGAGGCACCATGGCCTGTGCTGAGTACCCTAACCAGGCTGCGATTGAAGAACTGTGGAGCTTTCAAGGGGCAGGTGGATGCACAGTGTCCCTGAGGCCCAGCTTGTCTGGAACTGCAGAGTTCTGAGCAGGCAGAGGAGGGCCACTGGTTCTGCAGGCCCAATGGCTTGGGGTAGCGTGGTGCCAGAGTCTCAGTAGCTGGAAACATAGAAGGGGATTTACAACAGATCCTGAGGAAGCTTTCAAATAACACTTGAAACACATTAATATAGGAAAATGACAAAACAAAAGACCAAATTACAACCTCAAACCTCCAGCCCATCTCAAGAAACCCTAGGAGCAATGTATATAAAAGAAAATATATCCCATCCACCTCATATATCGGACACAATAGCTACTGAAATTGACAAGCAACTCCAGGAAGCTTTAAAGAAATTCAAACTCGAAATAATCTCCCAGATAAAAGAAGAAATGATAAAAGAAATGAAAGAGATTCTAAATATATCTAAAGAAAACACAGATAAAAAATTGGAGGAACTAAACAAAAAGATAGAATCCCTAGACGAGCAATATAAGAAACAAACAGAATACATAATGTAGATGCACAGAGATATACAGGAAATAAAAAACTCCACTGAAAGCTGCAAAAACCACCTTAATGAAAGTGAAGATAGAATTTCAGACCTTGAAGACAGGATTGCAGCTAGAGAACAGGAAAGGAAAGATCTTTTGAAAATAACAAGGAATCAGGAAACAATAATTCAACAACTGCAAGACGATGCAAAGAAGAATAACGTAAGAATGATAGGGATTAATGAAAGAGAGGGAGACAACATGAAGGATGTCAGGAGGATATTTAGAGAAGTAATAGCTGAAAATTTCCCAAGCATGAGATCAGAAACTGACATCAGGATCAGTGAAGCATATAGAACTCCAAATAGTCATAACCAAATTAAAACTACACCCAGACATATAATAATCACCATCCCAGAAATCCAACACAAGAATAGATTATTAAAAGCTGTCAGAGAGAAAAGACAGATCACTTATAAAGGAAAACCTATCAGAATCACAGCAGACTTCTCAGCACAAACGATAAAGTCAAGAAGAGCATGGAGTGAAATATTCCAGATCCTGAAGGAAAATGATTTCCAACCAAGACTGATATATCCTGCAAAACTCATTCAAAATAGATGGTGAAATACGATACTTCCATGACAAAGAACAGCTGAAGAACTTCATGAACACCAAACCAACCCTGCAAAAAATATTGAAAGACAGTTTAGATACACAAAGGAAAAAAGCACTAAGCAAAGCAAATAATTAAACAGAACAGAAAGATAAAGATGCAACAGCAGAGAGATAACATTCCTACAATTAACCAGCATTTAACAGTAATAACCATTAATGTAAATGGTCTCAATGCACCAATTAAAAGAAACAGACTAGCAGAATGGATCAAGAAACAAAATCCAACCATATGCTGTTTACAGGAAACCCATCTAACCCAGAAGAATACTCACAGACTGAAAGTCAAAGGATGGAAAACAATTCTTCATGCAGCAGGAATCCAAAAAAAGGCAGGAGTAGCCATTCTGTTTGCAGACAACATGAACTTTAAACCAACAATGACCATAAAGGACAAAGGAGGTCACTACATACTCGTAAGGGGAAAACTCCAAGAGGAAGAGATAACTATCTTAAATATATATGCACCAAACTCCAGAGCACCCAGTTATATAAAACAATTATTAACAGAAATGAAAACTCAAATTATCAGTAACACAATTGTAACAGGAGACCGTAATACGCCATTGACACCAAGGGACAGATCAACCAGACAGAAAATGAGCAAAGAAATAACAGAACTGAATCACACCTGTGAACAAATGGGTTTGATAGACATATACAGAATGTTCCACCCAACAACATCACAATACACATTCTTCTCAGCAGTACATGGATCATTTTCTAAAATAGACCATATATTAGCTCACAGAACATATTTAAGCAAATGCAAAAGAGTTGAAATCATCCCTTGCATGTTATCAGATCATAGCGCTCTGAAATTAGAAATTAATGATAAAAGATACTGCAAAAATCCCGCAAACACATGGAAACTGAATAACACACTCTTGAGTAATCAGTGGGTCACAGAAGAAATTAAAGAAGAAATTAAACAATACCTAAAAGAAAATGAAAATGCAGATACAACTTACCGGAATCTGTGGGATGCAATGAAAGCCGTCCTGAGAGGAAAATTTATTGCACTGAGTTCCCACATCAGGAAAACAGAATGAATACAAGTAAATAACTTGATGCTACACCTCAAACATTAGAAAAAGAAGAGCAAGTCAAGCGCAAAGCCAAAAGAAGAGAGGAAATTATTAAAATCAGAGCAGAAATCAATGCAATAGAGACTAAGAAAACAATCCAAAGAATCAATGAATCAAAGAGTTGGTTCTTTGAAAGAATAAATAAAATCGATAAGCCCCTAGCCAACCTTATTAAAAAAAGGGAAGAAAAAGCTCAAATTCATGCAATAAGAAATGAAAAAGGAGAAATCACTACAGACCCAATAGAAATACAGAAGATCATCAACACCTATTTTGAAAACCTCTACTCTCAAAAGTTTGATAACACAGAAGAAATAGACAGATTCTTAGAAACATATGAAGTACCAAAGCTAGATCAAGAGGATGTAAAACTGTTGAATAACCCAATCTCTGCTAATGAAATTGAAAATGTAATTAAATCTTTACCCACCAAGAAGAGCCCAGGCCCAGATGGATTCACTGCAGAATTCTACAAGAAATACAAAGAAGACCTAATATCGACACTCCTCAAACTATTCAATGAAATTGAAAGGGAAGCAATCCTTCCTAAGTCATTCCTGGAAGCAAATATTACTCTAGTAACAAAACCTGAGAAAGACCCAACTAAAAAAGAGAACTATAGACCGATCTCCCTAATGAACACAGATGCAAAAATCCTCAATAAAATATTGGCAAATAGGATCCAGAAAATCATCAAGAAGATTATACACCATGACCAAGTGGGATTCATCCCAGGAATGCAAGGATGGTTCAACATATGCAAATCAATAAATGTAATCCACCATATCAATAAAGCCAAAAATAAGAATCACTTGATCATTTTATAGATGCAGAAAAAGCCTTGGATTATGTCCACCATTCATTCGTGATAAGAACTTTACAGAAAATTGGAATAGATGGTCTTTACCTCAATATAAAAAGGCCATCTATGACAAACCAACAGCCAGCATCATACTAAATGGCCAAAAATTGAAAGCCTTTACTTTAAAATCGGGCACAAGACAAGGATGTCCTTTATCACCACTCCTATTTATTATAGTACTGGAAGTACTAGCCAGAGCAATTAGGCAAGAAAGAGAAATAAAAGGGGTAAAGATAGGAAAAGAAGAAGTTAAATTATCATTGTTTGCAGATGACATGATTCTTTACATAGAAGACCCCCTAAACTCCATTGAAAGACACTTAGATACAATAAATAAATTCAGTAATGTGGCTGGATACAAAATCAATACTCAGAAATCAATAGCATTCCTATTACGAACAACAAAATCACAGAGAGGGAAATAAGAGAAACTGGACTATTCACATTAGCAACCCAAAAAATGAAATATTTAGGAATTACTCTTATGAAAGAAGTGAAAGACTTATACAGTGAAAATTATAATACACTGAAAAAGGAAATTGAAGATGATCTCAGAAAATGGAAAGACATCCCTTGCTCATGGATAGGAAGAACAAACATTGTGAAAATGGCCATTCTCCCAAAACTGTTATACAGATTCAATGCAATCCCAATAGAAATACCATCAACATACCTTATAGATCTAGAGAAATCACTCCTAAATTTCATCTGGAACCAGAAGAGACCTAGAATCGCAAAGGCAATTCTAAGCAGCAAAGACAAAGCAGGAGGCATCACAATCCCTGACTTGAAGTTATACTACAAAGCAGCAGTAGTAAAATTAACATGGTATTGGAATCAAAACAGAACCGAAGATCAATGGAATAGATTAGAAGATACAACCACAACTACAAACACACTCAACCACCTTATCTTTGATAAAGGAGCCAAGCAGGTTCACTGGAAGAATGACCGTCTCTTTAATAAGTGGTGCTGGAAAAACTGGCTCTCCATTTGCTTAAAACTAAAGTTAGACCCATGTCTATCACCATGTACTAAATTAAAATCTAAATGGGTCAAAGATCTCAATATCAAAACAGAAACACTAAATCTATTGGAAGACAAATTAAGTAGAAACCTTGGAGACATAGGAGTAGGTAAAGAATTCATGAACAGGACTCAAATTGCACATGAAATACTTCCCAGAATCAATAACTGGGACCACTTCTTTTTAAAAAGTTTCTGCATGTCAAAAGAAATCTCCAGCATAGTGAAAAGAAAACCCACAAACTGGGAAAAGATTTTAGTGAACTCTCTCTCAGACAAGGGACTCTTGTCTAAAACATATAAAGAATCAAAAAAACTCAGACCTCCAAAATTCAAAGATCCAATCCAAAAATGGGCATCTGAGATGAATATGCAATTCTCAGATGAAGAAATGCAAATGGCAAATAAATACATGAAAAAATGCTCATCATCATTGGTCATTAGAGAAATGCAAATTAAAACCACACTGAGATACCATCTCACTCCTGAAAGAATGGCCAGGATCAAGAAAACCAACAACAAATGCTGGAGAGGCTGTGGGGAAAAAGGAACCCTCCTGCACTTTTGGTGGGAGTGTAGACTTGTACAGCCTTTGTGGAGATCTGTCTGGAGATTTCTCAAAAAGTTGGGATTGGAAATCCCATTTATTCCAGCTATTCCACTTCTAGGCATATTCCCAGAAGAACTGAAAGCATCATACCACAGTGATATATGTGCACCTATGTTTATAGCAGCACAATTTATAATCGCCAGATCTTGGAAACAACCCAAGTGTCCATCAACTGAGGAATGGATAAAAAAGTTGTGGTATTTCTATACAATGGAGTATTATTTAGCTATAAAGAAGGATCACATTGAGCTATTTATGAATAAATGGGCGCAGCTTGAGACCATACTCATAAGTGAAATAAACCAATCTCGCATGTGTGAATACCGAATAGTTTCCCTAATGTAAGTAATGATTTAAATATATAAAAATATGTGGTAATCATGATTCCCCATTATGTGGCCTTGAAGCCTTATAAAGTTTTCACTCATTAATTAGAAAGGCTTTATTCTGGGCTTCTTGATATGGAAATATTTGAAGCTAGAGTATATGAAGTTTTATCCAAATATTTCAAGGAAATAGACAGACACTATGGTAACTACTATTAAGTCGGGTTATATGGTGGTGAAGTACTAGTTGCTGAAACAGTCATGCTTTGACCTCTATTGTTATATTGTTATGTCCTGTTTTATCTCAATCTCCCCCTTATTCTTTAAAAAAATTATTTAGTTATTTCTTATGTTTGTCTTAATTAAGGGAAAAATTTTTAAAAATTAGGATGTATAATAGTAACGATTTTTGATTTCCTATTAACTTGTTTTGAAGTCCTATAATACTCCCACGATCTTGTTTTGACTGATTAGACTCTGTTCCATTCTGTATGATAGTATCAAGTTTGAGGGTATAGGCAACTACTTTGAAGGCTATAAGATTCACTAAGATGCCCATTCTGGTTTGACTATTGTCTCCTTTGGAAGTCCTGTAATGTTTACAATGCCTAAGTTTTATTGGTCTTGTTCTCTACTGTTTTGTCCAACTTTATAATATCTAATGAGATAGACAATTCTTTTTAAGGAAACAAGAGACAACGTTGACAACCATTGTTGAAAACCTTGTACTCTGTTCTACACCATGTGCTATGTCTATCCTTGGTTTTGACTGACAGCTTTGTTTTGCCATATTTGACTCTATTCTCTCCCCCCCAAAAAAGTAATAAGAACTAAGGAGTAATAAAATCCAAAATGTGTAAATTTTGTTGTAAAAAAGAGAAGGGGAAAAAAAAGAGCTCTAACGGGTATAGCAGCAAGTGTGTTTAGGGGTGTTAAATAGCTGACTATATCAATGTTTTTGGATCATTGAACACAACTGTTTGCAGTCTCCCTATTTGAATGTCCACTTTGTATTCTTTGATACTGTTATTTGAGCAACTATTTTCACGATGATAATATGTAATCTATTAACAGGTGATTTCTTACTGTTATGTTTTTTTTTTTTTTTGTAGTTCTGTATTACGTGTACCCTTACACTGCTTTGTTTTGTTTTGTGTTTTTCTCTTTTTCCTCTTAAATAAAAAAAAAGTAATTAAGACAAAATTTGGTACCAAGGAGTGGGGTCATTTACTGTGACTATACCTGACCATGTTTCTCAAGAAGTTTTGGAAATGGCTTGTGGACAGAGTTTGGAAAGGTTTGGACATGTCGCCTGGAGGCATAGAGCTGGAGCAGCTTAGGCTGTTTGGTAGAGGAGATTCTGGTCAGAGCTCTGGAGAACAGAAGGCTAATAGAAAGCCTCGTGGTAAAGACCAGGCTTGGGAGGTTTCTGTTGGGAAGAAGGACTGCACTGGTTGTTGGACTCCTCATCATGTGTGTTATGGCTTGGCAGAAAGTTTGTCTGCATTTTGCTTCTTCCCAGAGACTTTGCCTGAGACTGAGACAAAGGGCAATGGACTGATTAATCTTGAAAAGGAAATTAAAAAGCAATCAAATATTGAGTCTGTGGCATGGCTATTGTGGGGGCTTTTAGCCAGCTTTATGCAAATCAAGAGATAAGAGCCCAACAGAATAATTTGCAATACAGTGAGTTTGGCCAGAAGGAAAATTCCAGGAAAGCTGTGGATTATAAAGACAGAGTTGAGATTTTGATTCCTGAGGAGAAACAGAGAGATAAGAAAGATGGCCCCAGGGCATCCCAAGAAGCGGGTCCCCACCCTTTGCAGCCTCATGGCAAAGGTGAAAGAGCTTGTTCAGAGGAGAAGGCTGCAGAGCACCATGCTCCAGAATGGCGACAGAGGCCACATGAGGTTCCAGAATGGCGACAATGTAGAGAAGCTTTTTCTCACAATCAGGCAAACAGAGCCCTGTGATCCAGGAAAGAGAGAGAAAAGCCTGGCTACTGCTTCAGCTGGCAGCAGACCTTGGTAGCATCCACAAGGTGCTGATGTTAGGTGCAAGGAAAACGCACAAATTCTGAGGGTAAGACGGCTTCCACCTAGATTGCAAAGGGCCTTGGGGGGCCAAGAAGTGTGCCCCTGGGAGGGCAATTTGTGAAGATGTGAAGGTGAAGCCAAAGGTTCAGTGGAGACCCCAGAAGTTTGGAAAATCCAGGAATGTTGGTGATCTAAGGAAAGCTGCAAAAATCGAGCAGAGAAGATTTAAGAGAGAAGCTGCAGGAGCTGATATCCCTGGATGTGCCATGGGGGTGGAATCACCCAAGCCTTTTGGAGCTTGCAACCAGATTGCTTCAGATGCTGAGCATGGAACTCTAGGACTTAATGTTTGTCCTGCTGGATGTTGGACTTGCTTTGTTTCCAACACTTTATATTCCCCTGTTTGTAACTTTTGGAATGGTAATGTTTATCTTGTGCCTTTGCATTTCAGAAATGTTTAACCTTGTTTCATTTGTAGGGGTTACAGTTAAGAGTTTGCCATAGACCCTGGAGGAGACTTGGGACTTGGATTTTTTTCAGCAATGCTGAAGCTGTTAGGACTTTGGCAACTGTTGGATATGGACTAAATATCTTTTGTACAAAGGATGTACATGAGTCCTGGGGACCAGGGGTGGAATGTCATGGTTTATGTCTGTGTCCCCCAGGCCTCATGAGTTTGCATTGTGCATTTGTGATGATTCATTGTCTAGTGCTTGGATTAATGTTGTCAGTGCTACACTCTTAAAGGGGTGGAGCCAGGATGTGATGTAATGGCAGGAAGAAGGTGTGTCTTGCTTTTTGCTGTTTCCTGCTTGCTGTTTGCAGCCACCATGAACTGCAGTCCAGCCATGCCTGCCTGCCTTGGAGCCAACTGAGTGGACTGAAACCTCCCAAAACTGTAAGAAATAAACCTTTCCTTTCCCAGCTTGGGCTTCAGGTATTTTGTCTCAGCAACAAGTAAAAAGTAACTAAGACAAAGGCAGTACTTCTGGATCTGACTAGCGTCAGTGTCAAGGGGACAGTGGCTTTCAACCCAGCTACTCGTCTGCCTGATGATGACCCTCCTTGCCCCTCTGATCATCTCATGGGGCTTTGACCAGACTTGACAGATGAGCCCCTGTCCAGAGTTCCATCGTATTTCTCTGATGAAAGCAATCACATCTATCAAGGTAAGTGGGTCATGGCAGGTGCCATCATGGACTCTCAGATTCTATGGGAATAAACCTTGGAGCCAGGAACATTGGCCCAATGGGCTGAACTCATTGCCCTCACTGAGCCCTCAACTTGTCAGACTTATAGCAGATATGCATTTGCTACTGCCCATGTTCAAGGGGCCATTATCAGGAATGAAGTTTATTGACTTAAGGGGGCCAAAAGATCAAAATGCTCCCAAGTTTTAGATTTGTTAGCTGCCATTCGGATGCCAAGGAAGGTGGCTATTAAATAATCTAGCAGACACCACTGTGTGAAAAGCAGCCATGAAATCATTGGGGATTGAGACAGCCCCAGCATTGCTACTGATTCTATCTACTCTGTCAGAGCCCTTTTGCACTCAAAAAGACTTGCATTTGGCAGCTCATCTCTGAGAAAAGCCTGATATCCCTGGGGGGCTGGTACCAACTGCCTGATAATCGAGTCCTCCTCCCCAAGGTCTTGGGATGAGAACTCATCCAACAAGCTCATTATTCCACTCACATGGGAGGATAAAACTCGCTGCTCTTTTTTGAGATCATTTCTTTATCCCTCAATTATTGAAGCTTACTCAGTCTGTGAGCCTTAGATGCCCTCAGTGCCAGTTGGTAAACCCGAAGCAACTGCAACAAACAGAAACCACTTATTATTGTGGGCCTATGCCTAGAAAGCATTGGGAAATAGAGTTCACAAAAATGGGGTAGCTGCCAAGCGTGGTGGCTCACACCTGTAATCCCAGCACTTGGGAGGCTGAGATAGGATTGTTGTGAGTTTGAGACCAGCCTGGGTTACAAAGTGCACCCAAGGCCAGCCTGAACTGCATAGTGAGACCCCGTCTCAAGAAAAGTTGGAGGGGGGAGCCTAGACTTTAAGGGAATGAGTACTTTTTAGTAATGATAGATAGCTTTTCCTACTAAGTCTTGAGTCAGCCCTGATAGCAGTTTCCCTGATTTGGCCTCCCTTTATCCATGGGGTCTGGCAATGGCCCAGCTTTTATAGCACAGATAACTCAAAAAACTAACCCAAGGTTTGCAGATTGATTGGAAACTCCATGTGCTTACCGGCTTTAATGTTTAGGACAAGTAGAAAGGATAAACCAGACTTTAAAAATGGTAATAACTAAGATGGCATTGGAAACTGGCGAGAACTGGGTGAATCTCCTTCCTTTTGCCCTCTTGCGTGCTCAATGTACCCCCCCTATGTTGCAGTTGTTTTCCCTTTTGAAGCTCTATATGGGAGACCTCCTCCTCTTATTCCTAAGATTTCTGAGAAAAAAACTAGCTGATCTGGCTAATCAAGATTGTGTTAAGTTCCTCCAGGCCCTTCAGCTAGCTCTGACTTCCATCCACTGATTATTCTGAGAAGAACCTCTGCCTGCAGCCCATTGAGAGGATGAACATCCTGCAGTGAAATCTAGGACACTAGTCATCAAGAGACATCACCATGAGTCTCTCAAACCATGGTTAGAAAACCTCTACACTGTGGTCCTCAGCACTCCGACTGCTGTCAAAGTCACTGAAAAGCCTGGCTGGATTCATCATTGCCATTTCAAGCCAGTTCCAGCCTCCAACAGCAATCCACCTACAGATAAGTGGACTGTTGTTCCCTCCAAGGATTCTTTAAAGCTTAAAATTGCCAGTGACAATCTTGTTCTTAGGTGTTCTTACTTATGGAGACCCCAAGGAAATACCTTCTAACCCAGTGTTTAGAACTTAGAAAATTACTATTTTACTGGTGAATTATTGGTAGTCAATGCTACTCTCCATGGGATAATTAAGATAGATGTATGTACCCTATTAAATAACATCCCAGCAAAAATTAGACAAGACAAAATATTGTTCGGTCCATATGCCATGGTGATGATTGATTGCTAATAGAGACTTGCAAGAACCTACACAGTCATAAGAAATTACAGTTTTCTGGCTGGTATCTTTGCCTCCAAAAGCAACAGCCAGCCTCTGATCACAGGTGTTCACAGTCCATAGAGACAAAATAATTTTTGTAGACATTGGATTTGTGAATCTATATCACCTTGGCAGGAAAATAAAGGGAGTCGTTACCTTTTCCTCACTCGGGAGACCCCATCTTCCATTCTCCTCTACTAGACTTCCTGCTCCTGAGATCTTTTTGCCCTCTGCCATTTCTGCACCATCTCTAGACCCCTTCTTGCCTCTGGACATTATGGCAAATCAACTTTTAAATTCCTATGCAGAGGACACCTCTTGGTGGGATGCTAGGCCCCTGCTCACAATGGACAACATACAGGGTACTCCAGGAACCTGTGTTTTACTCTGCCAACTACTCCTTGCGCACTTCCCCTTATGCTGCACTCTGTAATCTTACCTCTTCAGCTTTGATTCATAATTTTTCCTATCCTGCTAATCAGCACCTTGTTGCTCCCAATGGAGTCTGATTTACTTATACTTCTGGTATAACACCTTGATCCATGCATTCACCCAGTGCCCTGAGCTTTGCATATTAGTCCATAACTTTCCCCAAGTGTATTGGGGCTCTAGAGATAATGGTAAGAGTAACTGGTTCCCTAGCTTTGACTTAAAGAGTCTGGTCTGAGTGAAAAAAAAATCCTGTACTCTTACCTGTATTACTGAAAATTGAGATTACAAGGTCAATAGGTTTAAGAGTGTCCAGACTAATAGTTAAAAGACCAAAATTATAGACACTTAAGTACACTCATTGACCAAGATTTAGCAGCCCTTATTGATTCTGTCTCCAAATTAGACTATTCTTTGAGTTCACTGGCTGAGATGGTTTTACAAAACAGATGGTGTCTAGATCTCCTGTTCCTAAAGAAAAGAGACCTCTGTCTGGCATTAGGAAAAAATCATTGCTTGTATGCCAATTATTCTGGGGTTATCCAACAAAGTATGGCCAGCTTTAAACAGGAATGAGAACAAGCCAGACAAGCTGAACAGAATTGATATAAATCATTTTTTTATCTACCTCCCTGGTTGACAGTATTAATCACAGCAGCCTCCGGACCTCTGTTAATCTTACTTACTTGTTTAACAATTGGACCTTGCATTATAAATGAATTAGTAAATTATGTCAAAAATTGGGTTCAAACAATAAAACTCCTGGTTTTAAGGACACAAGTTTATGAACAAATACCACTGCTTGAAAATTCCATGAGCCAATAATTTGGATGATTGACAAAAATCAGTGGTGAATGTTATACTAAGATGCTGAAAAATTAAAGTAATTGATTAAAACATAATTAGCAAAAATAGGTAAAAGGATAGTTATTAGCAGTATTGTCATTCTTTACTGAGATCGTTACCCTAGTAACCAAGCACCACCACATAGTTATTGATTAAGTGACCATGTCATTATGCTGTTCTGTATGGGTCACCCCCCCAGTAACCTGTGTGCTATGTCAACCTTTGCTCCCCCTTGTAAGACACAAATGATGTTGTGTCAACCATTGTTCCCTTTATGAGAGACAAATGTTCCTGGAATTGGCAAACCAAGGGCTATGAATTGGCTAACGACCCACTGTGAAATGCCTCTGACCTCAAGCCAAGGGGAACAGAGGCCCACCTTGTTTCTGTTTCTCATCACTATGTACTTAATGATCAATGAGCTAATCATAAATGAACTATAAAAGTCAGTCAAAATTCTAACTCAGTTGCACAGCTTTGCAAATTCCATCTGCACTGTGTCACTGGGCCAGCTAAAATAAAAGCACTTCTTTTAAAAAGATGTCTTGTCCCATTTATCATCTCACGGGTCTTGCCCTGTTTTTCATCATGGGGCCTTGTTTTTGGGGTGGGTTACACCAGTGAACACTAATGCACCCAAGTGTCTTGGGCCTCCTTGCCAGCAAGAATTTTCCCTTTTCCCCAGCATTCTGTTGGCATTTAAAGGCTCACACTCTTTTACACTGAGATAACATAGTTCTTGTATCCTGGCTGCATTGTCATAGCAACCAAAGCCAGGCAGAGTAGGAGGGTGTGTCAATTATTGGACATTAAAGCTTATTGGAGTATATATTGCCAGAGGAGTAGTTTTGAGAGGACAACAAATTGACGCTCAGCTTAGACCATGGATTCACAGACCATACTCTATCCTCCAACCTTGTACCTTCAGGTGAAAAGAGGTAATCATAGCAGGGTTTTATCCCCATGGGGCCAAGGTCTGTTAGGAGCACAGCATATGTCTTTTATTCCAAAGTTAAACTGGAACACATGGTAGCAGATATCTCCATACACCATCTTATTTCAAAACTATACACATGAACAAGCATGTACTCCAATATGTGCTTCCAATGGCCACTAGGTGCTTCTCCAGCACCTAGTGTAGCAGGTGTTCTAGGTGCTGTCTGGCACATTTCCAAGTCCCCTGACTGTACCTTGGGCATTGCAGTACATATCTTATACTTTTTCCACGAATCTCCATCTGCTAGTTGAACCTGCACCGTGTCAATTGATGACACTGAGACACATGTATGAAGGAAATTTCTCCAAATCATTATAAAACTAAACTTTGGAGTAGTCAGCCTACCATCCTGCTATACAGTTGAATTGTCCACATCTTAGTCAAAACCTAGCTGTATATTTGCTTACTTGATTCCATCCCTTCATAGCTTTTCGTAACATGGCCCCAGTACTGCTCCAGGTGCCCTTATTCTCAATATGAATTACTTTTCTCTGTTACGTGATTCCCATCATTACACAAGAATTCTGCAAAAATATCCAATCTTAGAAGGAGAAGAAGTGATATGGGAGGGAAAGCAACCAAAAATCCTATCTTAATTTTACAACCTCTTCTATGTACTCTATCAACCACCACTACTCCCTTCTGTGCAATGTTCCTGCAAGATCATTGTTTATCTTTGATTTTATTCTGCTTTTCCTCCAATTTTATCCTGGGCCCACTTCAACCAAACTCTCCTCTCTCCCACTCCACTAAAATGGAATCCTCAAATAACCCACATGCTGTTAAACCTACTAGCTATTTCTCACTGCTGATATTGCTGGCCTGATAAGTAAAAATACTCTTGCACCGTTGAACACTTCCTCCTCCTTTCAGTAGTTTTTACCCATGGTTTATAGCACATTCCTGTCCTTTTATTCTCCCTGTGCCTCAGTGACTGCTACTTTCCAGAATTATGGCTAGTTGTTCCTTAACTCATTGAAGTTCTTCAGGGTTTGGATCTGAGTCATCTTCTCCTTATCTATGCTCAATTGCTTCTATGGCTTGTACCTTAAGTGTTGCCAAAAAAGACCATTGTGGTAAATTCCTAGTCACCAGCTTGGTGCTAATGGGAGGTGGGAAAAAATTTTAGATGTGGATGCTAGTGAAAAATACTTTGTCATTGGGAGTGTTGCCTTAAAGACAATCATGTGAGCCAAGTGTCTTCTTTCTTTTACTTTTTGGCCATGGAATGATTGGTTTTCCTCCACCACACACTCAACGTGAAGTGGTGCCTCGCCAATAGCCAAAAACATCTACCACAGATCTCAAGATCTATGAATGAAAATAAACCACTTTTTTTCATGAGTGGATTTTCCCCAGTATTTAAATTGATGGAAAACTGGCTAACACATTTTTGAAGAATCATATACAGTTATATATTATTGGTTTCCATATACATATTACTGTTTCAAGTCCAATCAGGTTCCTTGACTCAAGTCTCCTTTGGTAATTTGCCAGCTAAACATAATTACTTGAAAATCTGATATTTATTCTGAATTTAAATTCGTTATCTACCAAACTGATCCCCTGATTTACTTCCAGTCAAACTTATTACTCATTATTTTCCCTGTTCAAGACAGTTGACACTTCCCTTCCTGTCTCTTGGGTCAACATCTCAGGCCATCTTTGGATTTCTCTCACTATTGTTTCATATTTATTGACACTTTCCTTTGAGTCTTCCAAAGAAATCTCAAATCCACACAGTTCTCATTCTACTCCACATGTGTGGCTATGGTACAATATGTGAACTCTGTGATTAGAGTGGACTCCTCTTTGGACCTTCTATTATTACTCTGCTTCCTGACATTCTCTCATTGACACACAGTACTGTGCCTTATTTGGAAACTTACATCTCTACTCTGCTCAGTGTCTTTCTGTGTTTTCTCATGACACAACCCAGTGACCTACCAAAGACTGTAGTATTTCTTTAACTCCTTAATCTCATCTTGTGTTTCCTATCCTGTATCAGTTACAGACACACTCTCACTCTTTCTATCCATGGGACACAGCTAGAAAAAGAGTAACATTTGTTGGCTATAACTCCAGTGATGAGAGATGTGCTCTTTTAAAGACCACAAACACAACACGGCTCCTCATATTCTGGGTCCACAAGAAGATGATGTAGCAAGGAAAGATCAGATTGGTTGAGAACCTGTGCCCATGTATCTGACCTGCAGGTGCTTGGAAAACCATGTGTTGGAGGCTATTTCCCTGAATAGTCACTTTTATAAGCAACTTTAGTTTTGTCATGCCAATTTCCTTCCAACAACCAAACTTCCAGGTGAGTCATGTATTCATATACATGTGCTGGATTTCCATATCCTTTAAACAGTTGTTTGAATTGTTACATGTGTGTGGGTAAGTGAACATGTTTTCTTTGAAAGTCTCATGTTACCCTGTAGAAGCCTATATTTTTCCAACACTCTTATATGTAGGCATTAGGTGGCAGGATTTATGCACATATGAGGACTTACATGTACATATATGCAAACACAAACACACATGTAGATGATGCATATGAGCATACTTTAGCAGTGTTTATTCTATAGTTTGGCCTGGTTTGAGACAAAAGGCAGTAGTGAGGACTGTGGTGAATGTAATAGCATACTAATGTAAATGCTTAAAATTATTGTACAGAGATGTGGGTGTAGTAAAGCACATTCATGATTCTAGCACTCAAGCGGCTGAGGCAGGAGGATCACCATGAGTTCGAGGCCAGCCTGGAATATATAGTTAGGTTCTCTGTCTCTCTCAAAAAAAGACAAACAACAATAACAAAAAGTATCCAATAGAAGAAAACCAAAATTCATCTTACGGATGAATTTGTCCATGAGGCTGTGAATTTTCTCTTTAATCAGGTCTGGAATGAAACCTGCACAAAATTTCTTGCACAACACAGACTGCCATCCTATCAGATAATTTGTTTTCCCTAGTGTAAGAAATGGTAAGAATACATAAAAATATGCAGTAAATATGATTCCCCATTACATTGCTTTGAAGCCTTATAATGTTTTCATTAATTGGAATGGTTCTATTCTGAGTTGTTTGATTTTATTGTCTGTGATGGTATGAATAGTTATTTTGAAGAAAACAAGACAATATAATAGCTAGTGTTGATATAATATCATCTTATTTTGAAGTCCCATGAAGCTTTTGTTTTTCTGTCTCTATCGGTTTATCATGTTGTATCTTACTGGATTTTATTGTATATGTTAGTATAAACAAAAATTTTTATAGACAAGGAGATACTATAGAAACCATTGTTCATTTTCTGTTAGTTACTTCTAAATACCCTTAATACTTTCATTCTCTTGAATGGTTTTATACTGTCATGTTGTGTTTGATGCTATAGTATATGAATTTATACTCAAATATTTCAAGGAAAGAGACACTGTAGTACCTACTGTTATGTTGTGTTATCTTTTAGTGAAACACTGTGTTGCTTAAATTGTTCTATTCTGACCTGTGTTATTATGTTGTTATGTCCTCTTTTATCTTAATCTCTTTCTTTCTCTTAATTTTTAATAAAAAAGACAAGATTTCTCAACATCAAAAAAAACCCAGATAATTTGTCTTGCTATTCTTAGCTTCTCTCTTCTCATTTTTTTCACTTCATAAGTTCCAATCTCTCTTTCTCATCCCCATTATCCTGTTGTAACTCACCAACAGACCTAGAATATCAGAATTCTAAGTGTGGTATGGATGAAAAAATAGGATTGATTGGTAGTATGGACTTAGAATTTCAGTCTTATACCTGCCAGTTCTATACCCATTGAACTCAGGCATTTCATCTTATTCCCTAGAGTCTTTGCATCCCCACTTATAAAATAAGATGTGTAAGTCGTGAAGAGAAAATGCTTAAGTATATGAGAGCACATATTTAACGTTTTCTGGGCCAGTGAAGCATTGTTTAATAAGAAAAATTCTGACAGGCCTGTAAGCCATTGGGTTTTGAGCCCTGATGCACTATATTAGTAAAGACACTAATTCCATTTAGCCAAATGACAGTAAGTAACTTAAGATTGTGGTTGTCAAAGTAGAAACAAATTGGGACGTCATATAGGTAGTTGAATAAATTTATTCAAGCAAGAGCTAGCATCAAAATCAAGACAAACAGCCTTCAGGTGAAAGAAGATTCCAAGAGCTGCCTCTGGTGAGTGCGGCCTTTGTATGACTTACATGCAGCAGTGTGGAAGTTCAAGGCAGTTGGTTGAGCTTGTAACAGGCCATTCAAGCAGTATATAGGTTCCTTACTTCTTTCTGGAGGAACTCAGTTTCTAGCAGAAGTGAAAGACAGGACAACAGTGTCCACCCTAATAAGTGAGGATTTAATATGGTGGATGGGGAAGGAATATTTTTAAAACAAATCTCTCAAGTTCCTTGCACACAATTAACCTATTAAACTTTTTTAACTCTCACAAAATTGATTTGTGGATTTGTGTTTTCCTTGACATTGATTTCTGAAATTCATATTTTCAAAAGTTTTCCAAAACATTGCCTCTGTACTCTTAAGTTCTGCTCTGTGACTGTATTAATAAACAAATCAACAAAACATACCTTGTTATTCCAATTTAAATCATAATATTGGTCAATAGGTGCAATCACAATTTTAGTGACTCAGAAATAAGAAACTTAAGTCCAAGTGGTAAATGTTGTATCCCAAAACAAGGCCCAATTTATTGTTCAAAAAGAAAGGCAAGCCATCTTGAAAAGCACTTTATTTTAGCTGGTACCCAGCGACATACACCCTGCCATTGGAATCTGCAGAGCTGTGCAACCAGGTTAGGTTACCAGGGGTGTTTTAATGGTGAATACAGTAAAACAGAGGAGAAAGGAGAGGAAGCTAATCTCTGCAAAAATGTTTTACAACCAGGGCCAGATGGTACCAGGACTGAGTGTTTTACAATCAGTGGTCAGCAAATGTTTTACAATCCAGGGTCAGTGGGTTGTGGGACCAAATTGCTGTTCTGGAGAGGAATAATTTACAAGAAACAAGAGTTGAAATACAGGTCAGGGTAATGATGCTTCCAGAACAGGATAGTGATGCTAAAGCAAGTTGTGACAATAAACATCAATTGGATTCAGCTTCCAAAGCTCTCATGATCTTCAGATCCTTAAGTCAGGTTCCAAAGTAAGGACTATTCAGATAAGGAAAAAATACCTCAAGTCTCTGGTCCTTCTCAATGTTATTTCAATTGGGATTGCATTAAACCTGTGTAACAGATTTGAGAGTATGACTATTTTCACAATGTTTGTTCTTCTTATCCATGAACAAAGAATACCTTTCCATTTTCTGAATTCCTCTTCAATTTCATTTTTCAGAGTACTATAATTTTCAGTGTATATTTTACTTCATTAGGTTGAATTCTAAGTATTTCTTTTTTTATGTTATTGTGAAGAGTGTGGTTTCCTTAGTTTCTTTGTTTGTTTGTGAGTTTGTTTGTTATGTACAGGAATGCTACTGACTTTTAAATATTGACTTTGCACTCAGCTGTGCTGCAGAATTTTCTTATTAAGACTAGAAGTCTGTTGGAGTTTTTAAGGTGTTCTATGTAGAGTATCACATCATCTGTGAATAATGACAATTGAATTGCTTCCTGTTGGTTTGTCATAAATGGCTTTATCAGATTTAGATAAATCCCATCTATTTCACTTTTCTCTAGGCATTTTACTATTAATGATTTTGGATTTTATCAAAAGCTTTTTCTGCATCTGTTGACAAGATCATGTGACTTTTCTCTTTGCTTCTGTTAATGTGGTGTATTATGTTTATTGAATTGCATATGTTGAACTTTTCCTGCATTTCTGGGGTGAATCTCACTTCGTGATGATGTGTAATCTTCTTGATGATTTGCTGCATTCTGTTTGGTAGTATTTTACTGAGGATTTTTGGATGTATGTTCAGTAGAAATATTGGTTTGTAATTTTCTTTTTTAGTTGTGTCTTTCTCTGGTTTTTGTATCAGTGAAATATTTTCCTCCCAGAATGAACTGCAGAGAATTGCTTGCCTTAGGGTTCATTAAAGGATTTGAGGAGTATTGGTATTGAATCATCCTTAAATTTCTTTATAATTAAGCTGTGATTCCATCAGGACCTTTGTTTGGTAAATTTTTAATTACATGTTTATAATTTATTTTATTTTATTTTAATGATAAAATACAAGAAAACAGAATAAATTCAATCCAAGCAAAGCAGTGAAATTAATACAGAACTTCAAAACAGGATTATATGAAAACAGCAATGGCTACCATAGTGTATCTTGTTAGCTTCACAATAGTTGTCCATTCCATCACATATAGTAAAATCAAAATAAAACAAAACAGAATAAAACAAATCAACACAACTTATTAAATAAAGCAAAACAATTAAGCAGAATAAAAGAAAACAATGAGAACAATATTGCACATAAAACACAGTACAGAAGGAAATCTCTGATATTTGCCACATTGCATAATGTTCTCCTCCTTCTAGATGCTCAGACCACGGGCCCCAGGCCTGCAAAGTCAAACAATATAAGCATTCAATTGTTTCTTATACCTCAGTTGCTATCAATTCAGCCTGTCCTCTGAACCAGCTGGTTATCCAGTGGGTGAGGGGGGAGCTCATGCTTCTTAGACCATGTGCCAGTAGGCACACAGGAGGCGTTATCTGTCTTTTCTCTTTCTGGGCCCCTCCTGGCTTGTATGGTCTAGTGGTTGATTGATTGTGTCAACTTGAGACAGTTAGAAGCTAATTAAATAGGTTTAGCAATTCTACACCCAAGGATGTAGAAGAAGACCCACCGTAGGGTGGGTTATCACCTCGAGGTACAAAAGGGGAGGAGGAAGGACAAATCCATTCCATTCTTGGGAGAAGCTCCAGTCTTTGCCTTTGGTTTGGACCTCGCCTCCTGACTTCCAGTATAGACTCTTCAGCTTTCCAGCATAGACTCTTCAGCGTTTCATCACAGAACCTTCAGCCTTCTGTTGCAGACCCATAGCCTGCTGGTGTGGACTTGCACAAGACACTACGGTAAACTCCAGACCTTGGATTGAATCCTTTGGCCTCTAGTGTATAGACACCCTCTGCACGCTTCCTCATCAGACTCTGTGACTAACTATCATAAGCCAATCTTGTTGTTTCTGTATATCCCGGGTTACATCTGTTCTCTCTAGTAAAACCCTGACCAATACATATGGCTTACCAGCCAATTATGGTTTCAATTTTATTAACTGATTGTGGGTTGTTCAGAATATTTATATCTTCTTTATCCAGCTTTAGTAATTCATGTGTTGCTAGGAATCTGTCCCTTTCTTCTTCATTTTCACTTCTATGAAAGTGAAGATATGTAAAGTATGTATATCTGTTCTTCAGTATTTCCATAGGATCTATAGTGATTTCACTTTTTCCATTCCTTATTGCATAAATTTGTGTTTTTCTTTTCTTTTTTTGATAAGGTTGGCTAGGTGATTATCAATTTTATCTATTCTTTGAAAGAACAAACTTTGTGATTCATTAATTCTTTTTATTGTTTTCTTAGTCTCATTTTGATAATTTCTTCTCTTGTCTTGATAATTTCCTGGCTTCATTGGACTTTGGGCTTGACTTGTTCTTCTTTCCCTAGAAGCTTTAGGTGCAGCATAAGGTCATTTATTTGTGTTTATTCTGTAATCCTAACATGAGAATTCACCACTATTATTTTTCCTCCCACTGTGCAAGTTGTCTCTTTGTTCTTTTGATTACTTCCCTTGACAAAATATTGTAGTGATCTACTGTCCCTAGTCTATTTTTGCTTTTTGTACCTTGTGCATTATGTTTCATATCCAACAAATCATTGCTAATGCCAATGTAAGAATGCTTTTTACCTATGTTTTACAAGTTCAAATCTTATGTTTAGATCTTTTATTCATTATAAGTTGAATGTTGTATTTGGTATAAGATAAGAGTAGAAAACAATTTTTTAAACTATAAGTAAAGCAGCTAGCTAAGGAAAGGGCTTAAGATAAACTTGGGTAATTATATCAGCAAAAAACAAAAAGAATAAACAGTGAACTAGGACTTTGGATCAAGAAGAACCTCCTCAGGCAACATGAAATGCAAGCTCTCCCTATTAAAGGGAATGTCAGGCCCTGCTTACTATGTTCTTGGGTTTTGATGAACTTAGTATGCAAAATAAGTATAATTTTTCTATAAATTCTGAGCTTTCCTTAATTATTACATGTTGAAGAACTGAGTTAGAGAGCCTAAGGTTCACTTGGTCATCTTAAATCCACAGAGCTTATGATAGGTGGCCATTAGGTAATTGAACAATTTCTGTGCTATGCTTTATCATTAGATCCAGATTAAGAGACCATGTGGCCATTCACTTGAGACACCTCTTTGAAATGCAGAAACTTTTCATATTACTATTTTCAAAAATATTCTGCCAACTTCCTCCTTTGTTTTTACAACTTTATTCCTTGATGGTGTGAGTTCATAAGGTTGGTTCGCAAAGTAACATAAGGACCAAATTTCTTTGTTTTTCTTATGCATATCCAATTTTCCATTGCTGTTTTTTTCAATTGATTGTCTTTCTCAGTTGTGTATTCTTGGCAGCCTTATTGAAGTTCAGCTGACCACATGTAGGTGAATATATTTCAAGGATATAGATCTTGCATCTGTATGCTGATACTATTATCTTTTCTTACAGCCTTTGTAATAATCATTTTCTTTTCACTGAGTCAAAATATTTGACATGTGAAACTTAAAGAAGGACATATTATTTGGCTCATCATGTCAGAGGGTACAGTACAAAGTCACTTGACACCAACACAGGAGCAGCATTGCAGAAGAACTAAGTGGAGGAAAACTGTTCAACTCATGGCAACTAGGAAGCCAATAGAACAGGATGAGCTAGACATAAAGAGAAATGGAGGGAAGGAGGGAGGGAGAGAGGGAAGGAGAGAACAAGACAGAGAGAGACAGAGACAGAGACACAGAGAGAAGTATAAAAAGCATAACCCCAATGATTCACTCCCTCCTCCAGGGCCCACTTCTGAACAGCACATTCAATTGTAAACCCTTCAGTGGACTAATTCTTTAAGAAGAATGGCACCTGATTGAGCCACTCATCTCCAAATGTCTCATTTCTGACCATATAAACTTTTGAGTAACATTTTTGTCTAAAAATTCTCTTCTGACCCCTGAAATATATAGGTCCATTTCATTACAAAAATACTTTAAGTCCATCTCAAAGAGTCACCGACTTCTCAACATTTTCAGAATTGCTGAAAACTCCAAGTCCAGAGTTCCTTCTGAACTCAAGGCAAATTCTTAACTGTGAGATCCTGTAAAAATTTAAAAAGATAAATATTTCCAGGATACAGGTGCTGGGAAAATATTACCATTCTGAAAGGAAGGAATTGGAAATAGAAAGGGATTGGACCAAATCAAGACCAAACCACAGCAGTTTGAACATTAATTTCTGATTTTCTGTGTCTGCTACCCCATGTGGTGGTTAGAAGTGAGTTTCAATGTTTTGGGTCATCACTACCCTTATGGTTTTGTTGCTTGGAGTCCACATGGTCTCTTTCTTGGACTGGCTCAATTCCTTGCCTGTAGCTTTCCTTACCAGTCAATCCACATTCTTGGTATGTCTAACCTCTTTGGTTCTCTTTGGATTTCTTTATAACTTCACATACTACCCTCTTCTGGGCTACTCTTAGAGACTGCAATCCTGTTACATCAAATTTCCTGGTCTCCCAGGCTTTCTTCTATAATCTGAATGGAAGCTCCTTTGTTCTTACATGATACTTTCTTACACAATCAGAATCACACAGATGATGGCAAGATCTTCCAAGGTCTTGGGTAGTAGCTGGGCTAATATAAACCATGGCTATATTGTCCCCTGATTGCCTAGGTAGGTGTACTCTGTGACACATTTTTCTATGTGGCCATGAGTGAACAATGTTGCTTGGGGCTCTTCACTCTATGCAGGCCCTTCAAGGAGTTTACCCTTTATACCTTTAACATTACTGTACATATTACTTAGCCAATTGCTGAGATGCCCAAAATAAATCTTTACTTTTGTCCTTCTGTAAAATCCTTGATTTCTTTTTATAGGTACCAATTTTTCTAGCAACTACACTCATTTTGGCCACTTCTGTTCATAAACTTACTTTCTTGCCAAACTGAAAAGTTTTAAAATTCTTTGGCTCTTTTCTTGGCTCCTAATTCTCACTGAATATCTGGCTGAAATAAATCAGCAATATCCATATCACCAGCTGAATTTTGAACTGCCTTGAAATTTTCTGAAAGATTAAGTAGTCCAACACTTTTAATTCAGCCTTTAGTTGAGGATCAGGACATGAGCAAAATGTAGACAAATCTTTGCCAGAATGGAACTCACATGACCTCTGATCTAATTCCCAGTGTAGTTAGTATTTATTCTTTCCTGAATATGACTCTAGCCTTTGTTTTCCAAATTCCTATCAGCATCTGTATCTTCTGAGTTGTGACCAATATATCCCAACAAAGTCTTTGTACAGCAGTCTAGCATTTCTTTAAACTGAATCTACAATCTTTCCTACCCTTATTCCACAAACTAGTTCCAAAGGTTTCTGAACCACATAATCAGGTAGAGTCACAGCAACAACTCCACTTCTTGGGAATCAATTTAGCTATTTTTATGGTAGCATTGTAATATATTTTGGAATAAGTATTATCACTTAAGCTTTGACTTTCTTTGTCAGGAACTCTTAGCTCTTCAGTATTTTAGTTGTCCAAAGTAAACTGTAGGATTTAGAAAATCTTGCTGTAAAATATGCCACTGAGGTTTGAAAGAGAATGCACTGACTCTGTGGATTGTTTAGGGTATTATTAATATTTCACCAATATTAAGTAGTATTTCATTCCATGAATACAAGATGTCTTGTGTTTGTTGTACTTTAGTTTCTTCAGCATTTTTAAATTTCATTGTGCAGACCTGCCACCTCTGAGATTAAAGTATTCCAAATAACTGTATTTTAGGGATGATATTTGAAAATTTGATTGCTTTCTTTATATATTTTCATATTATTCATTGCTAGCACATAGATATAAAATTGATTTTGTATGTTTATATTTTATTATGTGAATTTATCAAATTCATTTGTTTCAATATCTTAGTGGTGCAGTGTTTAGGGGTTTTTATAGCTACTATCATCTCTAAAAAGAGAAAAATTAATTTATTCCTTTTTGATGTTATTCTTTTCATACCTATAGCTTTTCTTTTATTCAGAGAAAAAAAACAGAAAAAATGGAAGAAATAATAGAGAATTTCAAAAAAAGAATAATAGCACTAAGAAATCACTGGTTGTTAAACTATATATTGTCATCTTAAGAATAGTTGTTCAAGCTAGAAAATCAAAGCATAAAAAGTGGACAGTCACACAATGACAGTGCAAGATACAGTGATTGAAGATCCTACAAAACCTTAGTAGTATAGTTATCTGTCTCACTCATTTAAACATACCTACAGTTGTACCCTTTAGAGCACATTCCTTCCATTTCATTTTTACAATAATTATTATACATTTTGGGTGTTATTACTCCTTTAGCTTTTATTATATTTTACACTAGAGAGGCAATGTGATATTCACAAATATGAGTCTTATTTATTTCACTTGTGAGGATAGTATCAAGTTGCTTTCATTTATTTATTAAAGCCTCATGCTCATCTTTTTCTTGCTGAGTAATATCCCACTGTATAAAAATATTACATATTTTTCATCCACTCTGCAGTGATGGGGATTTTGGTTCTTTCCAAGATCTACCTATTACAAATTGTGCTGCTATAAACATGGGTGCACAATGTCTCTACGATGTGACCTTTTCAATTTTTGTGGGAAAATACCCAGGAAGGAAATAGCTAGGTTGAATGGAACTTCCAATACTAGGCTTTTGAGGAATTTCCATACTGTTTTCCACAGTCGTTGCACCAGTCTGAACTCCCACCAACAGTGGTAAGTGTTCCTTTTCCCCCACAGTCTCACCAACATTTGTTATCAGTTTATTTCTTCATGGCAGCTATTCTTCCAAGAGTGAGATAAAATCTGAATGCTGTTCTAGCTTGCATTTCTTGAATGACCAGTGATGGTGAACATTTCTTCATGTATTTATTTGCCAATTGTATATCTTCATCTAAAAACCGTGTGCTCATCTTTAATGCCCATTTTTGGAGAGGGCTTTTGAATTCAGGGGATTTGAAAATTTTCAATTCTTTAGATGTTCTGGATACAAGTCCTTTGTCTGAGGGATTCCTGGCTAAAGCTGTTTCCCATTCTGTTGGGTTTATTTTCACTTTTCACTTTGTTGGTGATTTCTTTTGAAGAGTGAAAACTTTTTAATAATATGAGATCCCAGTTATTGATACTTTGAAGTATTTCCTGTGTGGTTTATGTTTTGTTCATGAATTATCTGGCTAGCCCTGTGTCTTCAAGAACTCTACCTAACCTGTTTTCTAGTAGTTTTTGTTTCTTTTTTAATATTTATACCTTTGATCCATTTTGACTTAAGTTTAGCACATGGCAACTAGGCAAGTGTCTAGTTTCAGTCCTTAGCATGTGGAAATTTTTTACCACATTATTTATTAAAGAGCCTATTCTTCTAGTGAAGATTTTTAGCCCTTTTGTCAAATATAAGGTGGTTGAATGACTTTGTAGCTGTGTTTGCATATTCTAATCTGTACCATTGAGCCTTATGTTTGTTTTTGTGCCAGTACCATGCGGATTTCATCACTATAGCTTTGTAGTATATTTTCAAGTCAGGAATTGGGATATCTGCTGCCTTGCCTTTGTTGCCCAGAATTGCCTTTGTTAGTCTATGTTTCTTCTGTTTCTAAATGAATTTTAAGAATGCTTTCTCTTAATCTGTAACGTTTGTTAATGACATATTGATTGGGATTGCAATAAATCTGTATAACAGTTTTGGGTTGTGGCCAATTTCACAATGCTAGTTTTTCCTAAGAGCAAGGAATTTTTTTTCATTTTCTAATATTCTCTTCAAGCTCCTTTTTTAGACTAGCATAAATTTCAGCATATAGTCTTTTACATTCTTGCTTAGGTTGATTCCTAAGTATTTCATTGTTTTTGAAGCTATTTTGAAAGGTGATATTTCCATGATTTTCCTTGTTGAGTTGTTTCTTTGCATACAGGAATGTTATTGTTTTTGAGTGTTGATGTTGTATCAAGCTATACTGATGAATTTGCATATTACCTCTGGTTGACTTTTAATGGAATTTTTTGGGTCTTCTATATAGAGTATCATATCATCTGCAAACAGTGATAATTTAACTTCTTCCTTTAATATATTTATTCCTCTCACTTGTCTGATTGCACTGGTTAATATTTCCAAAACTACACTGAATAGGAATTGTGGTAGTGCACATTGTTGTCTTGTTCCTGATTTTAAAATGAACATTTCAGATTTTGTCCATTTATTGTAATGTTAGCTGTTGGCTTGTTATATATGAGCTTTATCAGATTGACCTAGATACCATCTATCCTGAGTTTCTGTAGGGTATTTATCATTAACTAGTGTTGGACTTTATCAAAAGCTTTTTCTGCATCTATTGAGATGATCACATGGTTCTTATTTTTGGCTCACTTGACGTGGTGTATCACTTTTTTTTTTTTGTCTTTTTCATTTTTACCAGTATGGAGGATCAAACTCACGACTGCCTTCTTGCAAGGCAGGCACTTATGCCACTGAGCTAAATCCCCAGCCCCAGTGTATCACATTTATTGATTTTTGTATGTTAAACAATTCCTGCATTCCTGGAATAAATCCTACATTGTTGTGATGTATAATCTTCTTGATGATATGCTGCAATCTATTTGCCAGTGTTTTATGGAGAATCTTTGAATCACTGTTCATTAGTGATATTGGCCTCTAGTTCTCCTTTTTGGTTGCATCTTTCTCTTTTTATCAGAGCAAATTAAAACAGCACTGAGATTTCATCTCACTCCAGAAATAATGGCTGCCATCAAGAAATCAACAGATAACAAATGCTGGGGAGGCTGGAGGAAAAAAGGAACACTGCTCCACTGTTGGTAGGCGTGTAGACTGGTGCAACCACTATGGAAACCAGTATGGAGAATTCCCAGAAGGCTAGGATTGGAAATTCCATTCAATCCAGCTATTCCCCGCCTGGGTATTTTCCCAGAAAAACTGAAAATGTCATATCACAGTGATACATGTGCACCCCTGTTCATATAAGCACAGTTTGTAATAGCTGAATCTTGGAAACAACCAAGGTACTCATCAACTGCAGAGTGGATGAAAAAGATGTGGTATTTTTATACAATGGAATATTACTCAGCTACAAAAAAGATGATCTTGAGACTGTCATAGGCAAATGGAGCAACTTGATGCTATCCTCATTAATGAAATAAATAAGAATCATATTTATAAGTATCACATTGTGTCATGTCTCTAGTGTAAAAAGTAATAAGAATTGTAGAAGTAATAAAACCCAAAATGTGTAATTGCTAATGTAAAAAAGAGAGGAAAAGAAAGTGCTCTAAAGGATATAACTGCATGTATGTTTAAGTGTATAGGATTGATAAGCATATTACTGAGCTTCTGTTTGATAATTGAATATAACTGTTTGCAGTCTCACTGTTGGAATGTCCACTTTGTATGTGTCATGGTTTATGTTGGTGGCCCCCAGGTCTCATGCATTTGCATTATGGATTTGTGATTGGTTTATTGTCTAGCATTTGATTGGGGGTGTGAGTGCTACACTAGCCTAGGGGTGGAGCCAGGATGCATTGCAATGGCATGAAAAGGTGTGTCTGTCTCTCTCTTGCAGTTTTCCTTCTTGCTGTTTGCAACTGCCATGAATTGTGGCCCTGCCATGCCACCCTGTGTAAAAGCCAACTGAGTATGGACTGAAACCTCCAAAACCTGTAAGAAATAAAACTTTCCTTTCCCAACTTTGGCCATCAAGTATTGTGTCTCAGCGATGAGTTAAAAATGACTAAGACAGTGTGCTTCACTTTTGTAACCTGAACACCTATTTGTAAGAGGACAATATGTAATTATCAACTAGTGATTTCTTATTGTGTATTTTTAAAAATTATATATGATTTCCATCTTTTTTCTGTTTTGTTTTTCTTTCAATAAAATAAATTAATAAATTAATTAAATTTTAAAAAAATGCTTGCCTCCAAGAATGAGTTAAGGAGGATTGCTTTATTTTCACGTTCATTGAAGAGTTTAAGGAATATTGACATTAAATCTCCTCTAAATTTCTTGTAGAATTCAGCTGTGAATTCATGAGTATCTGGGGCATTTCTATGTTGGTAAGTTTTTTTTTTATCAGGTTTTCAATTTCAATAGCTGATATTGGGTCATTCAAAATTGTTATATTTTCTTCATTAAGTTTTGATAATTCAGAAGTTTCTAGAAATCTCCATTTCCTTTGTGTTTTCCACCCTATGTATTTAGAGATTTTCAAAGTAGGTATTCATGATCTTTAGAATTTCCATGGGATCGGGGCTGGGGATTTAGCTCAGCGGCATAATCACCTGCCTTGTAAGCAGGCAGTCGTGAGTTCGATCCCTGGTACCGATAAAAACGAAAAAGACAAAAAAAAAAAAAAAAAAAAAAAAGAATTTCCATGGGATCTGTAGCAATTGCCCTCTCTTCAATCCTTATTATTCATGATCTTTTGAATTTCCTTGGGATATGTAGTAATTTATTTCTTTTCAGTCCTTATTGCATGAATTTGAGTTTTTCCTCTCTTTTTCTTGTTAAGGTTGAATAGGGGTTTATCAATTTTCATTACTCTCTCAAAGTTCATTAATTCTTTGTATTGTTTTTTCAGTTTCAACTGCATTAATTTGTGCTCTGGCCTTTGCATTTTCCTCTCTTCTATGAGCTTTAGGTTTGCCTTGCTTTCTTTCTCTAGAAGCTTGAGATGTAGCATTATGTTCCTTATTTGTTCTTGTTTCATTTTCTTGATTTGGCAATGTATTGCTATATATTTCCCTCTTAGGACCACTTTCATTACACCTCACAGGTTATAGTATGCTATACCCACATTTTCATTGAATTTTTGGTATTGCTTTATTTCTTCTTCAATTTCACCTGTAACTCACTGATTGTTCAAAAGACTGCTATTTAATTTCCATGTATTTATGCAAGTTTTGCAATTTCTTTTGCAATTAATTTCTCATTTCAATGCACTATGGTCAGATAATATGTATAGGATAATTTCAATCTCTTTGTATTTACTTAAGCATATTTTTGGGTTAATATATTATCTATTTTGGAGAATATCCCAACTGCAGCTGAGAAGAATGTAGATTCTGATGTGGTTGGGTGGAATACTCTGTAAACATCTACAAAGTTCATTGGCTCACAGGTATGACTCAGTTCTGTTACTTCCTTGCTGACTTTTTGTCCATTGATCTATTTCCTTGAGACAATGAGGTATTGATGTCCCCTGTTACAATTGTGTTCTCGTGCATTTGATTTTTCATGTCTATTAGTATTTGTATTATATAGTCGGGTGCTCTTGTATTTGGTGCATATATATTTATAATTGTTAGTTCTGCTTCTTGTATTTTCCAACTAACTAGTATGTAGTGACCTCCTTTAATCTTTTAATTATTTTAGGTTTAAAGTTCACATGTCTGCAAACAGCATAGTTATCTTGCTTTGTTCTGTGTTTCTGTTGCATAGAATAATGATTCCCATCCTCTTACTTTCAATCTTTGAGTTTCATTTTGGATAGGATGTGTTTCTTGTATGCAACATATTGGAGATCTTGTTTGTTGATCCATTTTGTCAATCTATTTCTTTTAATAGATGAATTGAGGCCATTTACATTTATGGGTATAACTGATATGCATTGGGTCAACTTTGTTCTATTATGTTCCTGTTGTTTGTTTTCTGCTTTATCCCTTTGTTTAATTGCTTGCCCTATATGATGTTTTTTTTTTTTTTTTTTCTATTGTTGTTCTGGTAATTGTGGCCACTTTTATCTCTATCTAGTCTGTCTTTCAATACTCTTTCTAGGGTCGATCAATTTTGTGGACATAAATTTCTTCAGTTGATCTTTGTCATAAAAGCATCTTTTTTTCTCCATTAAATGTGAAAGAAGGTTTTGCTGAATACAGCAGTCTGGGATGAAAGTTCTTTTATGGCTTGAAATAGCTCACTCCAAGCTTATCTTGACTTGAGGTTTTATGCTGAAAAGTCTGCTGTGATTCTAATGGGCTTTCCTTGATAAGTGAGTTGCATCTTTTCTCTAACAGCTTTTGGTATTATGTTTTTATGCTGTATGTCTGGAATAATAATTATTATATATTTAGGTGTAAATTTACTTTACTGTGACTGATTGACATTGTATAGACATTGTATATGTATCACTTGTCAGTATATCAGATTTTTTACTCATGTATGGGAAATTTTCTGCTATTACTTTTCTAAATAGTTTACCAATGTTATTCGTGTTGGCTCCTGCATCATGCTTTTTAAAGATTTTTTTAAAGAGGTTAAGACAAAAGAGGACATAACAAAGCAGATCAGAAAAGAACAATGTAAGCAACACAGTATTTCACCGCTAGACAACCCTTAATTAACAGTAACTACCATAATGTCTCTTTTTTGAAATAGCTTAGTAGAATTTCATTTACAATACTATCAAACATAACAAAATAGTATAAAACCATTCAAGGCAATGAAAATATTATAGGGCATTCAGAATCAATTAACAGAAAATGAACAGTGGCTACTATATTATCTCATATTCCCTAGAAAATTCATTTATACTATCACACATAGTAAAATCCAATAAGATACAACATGATAGAACCAATGGAAATAGAAGAACAAAAGGACTTCAGAGTAAGATGATATTAAATCAGTAGTGGCTATTTTAGTGTCTTGTTTTCTTCAAAACAGCTGTTCATACCATCACACATAATAAATCAAACAAACCAGGATAAAATCACTCCAAATAATGAATGAAAATATTATAAGGCTTCAGTCCTGCGGGGACCAGCGAGTCGGGAGGCACGGATCCCGCTCTGGTGTAGGGGAACTTTCTTTGTCACCTGGGGTCCAGTGCGCAGTTTCCTGCTGGGGCCAGTGAATGGGGTCTAGGCAAGGAATCCTGCCCCAGGAATCCCACCTTGGTCTGGGGGAACTCTCTGCATTGCCTGGGGATCTGCTTGCAGTTTCCTGCTGGGACCAGCGAGTAGAGTAGGCACAGAATCCCACCACAGTCTAGGGGAACTCGGTGTCGCTTGGCCTGTCAGGCCTAGGCACAGTCTAGGGAAACTCTCTCCTTCACTTAGAACAAAACTTAAAGCTCAAAAAAATAGGAAAATAACAAAACAAAAGACCAAAATGCAACATCAAACATCCAGCCCATCCCAAGAAAGCCTAGGAACCACATGCATAGAAGAAAACACATTCCACATACCTGAATAATAGTAACTGAAATAAAGAAGCAACTCTGGGAAACCTTAAAGGAATTCAAAGTAGAAATAATCTCTCAGATAAAACAAGAAATGATAAAAGAAGTGAAGGAGATGCTGAACATATCTAAAGAAGACATAGTTAAAAAATTGGAGTGCCTAAACAAAAAGATATAATCCCTGGATGAACAATATAAGAAACAAACAGAATACACAAAGCAGATGCAAAGAGATATACAGGAAATCAAAAACTCCATTGAAAGTTGTAAAAACCGGCACAATCAATGTGAAGATAGAGTCTCAGACCTTGAAGACAAGATTGCAGCTAGCGAACAGGAAAGGAAAGATATTTAAAAGAGAGGAAAAGAAAGTGCTCTAAACTATATAACTGCATGTATATTTAAATGTATAAGATAGAAAATGATAGCACAGAGTTTTATTGGATCATTGAACAGAACTGTTTGCAGTATCATTGTTGGAATGTCCACTCTACAAGCTTTAATTTTGTGACTTAAACAATTATTTCTAAGATGGCAATATGTAATCCATTAACTAGTGATTTCCTACTGCGCATTTTTTTATTCTGTAAATCTGTATAACTTGTACCCCTTCACTGTTTTTTTTCTTTCTTTTCTTTTCTCCTTAAATAAAAATTAAAAAAAAGAAAGATATTTTAAAAATAACAAGAAATTAGGAAATAACAATTCAACACCTGCAAGATGATGCAAAGTGGGACAACATAAGGTTGATAAAGATAAATGAAAAAGAAGGGGACAACATAAAGAATGTCAAGAGGATATCTAAAGAAGTAATAGCTGAAGATTTCCCAAACATGAGATTAGAAACTGAGATCAAGATCAATGAAACATATAGAACTCCAAATAGCCATAACCAAAATAAATCTAGACCCAGACATATAATAATGAACATCCCAGAAACTGAACAAAAGAATAGAATATTAAAAGCTTTCAGAGAGAAAAGACAGATCACCTGTAAAGGAAAACCTATCAGAATCACAGCAGACTTCTCAGCACAAAAAATAAAGTCAAGAGGAGCATGGAGTGAAGTATTTAAGATCCTAAAGCAAAATGATTTCCAACCTAGGCTGAAAAACTGTCCTTCAAAATCAATGGAAAAATAAGATACTTCCATGACAAAGAACAGCTGAAAAACTACATGATCACCAAGCGCACCCTGCAAAGAAACTGAAAGACAGCCTAGATACATTTAGGAAAAAACCACTAAACAAAGCAGACAATTAAACAGAGCAGAAAGATAAAGATGCAACAGCAGAAGGATAACATTTCAACAATAAACCAATATATAACAGTTATAACCATTAATGCAAATGGTCTCAATGCACCAATTAAAAGAAACAGACTGGCAGAATGGATCAAGAAACAGAATCCAACCATATGCTGTCTACAAGAAACCCATCTAACCCAAAAGGATACTAGAAGTCTAAAAATCAAAGGATGGAAAACAAAACCTCATTCAGCAGGAACCCCCCCCACCAAAAAAAAAGCAGGGGTAGCTATTCTGTTTGCAGATGACCTGAATTTCAAACCAATAATCATCAGAAGTGATAAAGAAGGACACTACACACTGGTTAGGGGAAAACTTCAAGAGGAAGAGATAACTATCTTAAATATATGTGCACCAAACTCAAGAGCACCTGTTATATAAAACAAGTACTAACAGAAATGAAAAATCAAATTAGCAGTAACACAACTCTAACAGGAGATCTTAATACACCATTGACACCAATGGACAGATCAACTAGACAGAAAATCAACAAAGAAATAAAAGAACTTTATAATATCTAATGAGACAGACAATTCTTTTTAAGGAAACAAGAGACATCATTGATAACCATTGTTGATAACCTTGTACTCTGTTTTACATCATGTGCTATGTCTATCCTTGGTTTTGACTGACAGCTTTGCTTTGCCATATTTGACTTTATTCTCTCCCTCCCAAAAAAGTAATAAGAAATAAGGAGTAATAAAACCCAAAATGTGTAAATTTTGTTGTAAAAAAGAGAGGGAAAAAAAAAGAGCTCTAACGGATATAACAGCAAGTGTGTTTACGGGTGTTAAATAGCTGACCATATTAATGTTTTTGATTGGATCATTGAACACAACTGTTTGCAGTCTCACAGTTTGAATGTCCACGTTGATACTGTGATTTGAGCAACTATTTCTAAGATGATAATATGTAATCTATTAACTGGTGATTTCTTACTGGTTTTTTTTTTTTTTTTGGTAGTTCTGTATTATGTGTACCCTTACACTGCTTTGTTTTGTTTTGTTTTGTGTTTTTCTCTTTTTCCTTTTAAATAAAAATTTAAAAAAAAGAACTGAATCGCACCTGTGAACAAATGGACTTAATAGATATATACAGAGTATATCACCCAACAACAATAGAATACACATTCTTCTCAGCAGAACATGGGTCCTTCTCTAAAATAGATCATATATTAATTCACAGAGCATATTTAAATAAATGCAAAAGGGTCGAAATTATCCCTTGCATGTTATCGGACCATAGCGCTGTGAAATTAGAAATTAATGATAAAAGATACTGCAGAAATCCCACAAACACATGGAAACTGAATAACACACTCTTGAATAATCAGTGGGTCACTGAGGGAATTAAAGAAGAAATTAAACAATACCTTAAAACAAATGAAAACACAAATACAACTTACCAGAATATGTGGGATGCAATGAAAGATGTCCTCAGAGGAAAATTTATTGCACTGAGTTCCCACTTTAGGAAAGCAGAACGAATACAAATAAATAACCTGATGTTACACCTCAAACATCTAGAAAAAGAAGAGCAAGTCAAGCCCAAAAGACAAAAGAAGGGAGAAAATTATAAAAATCAGAGCAGAAATCAATGCAATAGAGACCAAAAAAAAAACAATCCAAAAAATCAACGAAACAAAGAGCTGGTTCTTTAAAAGAATAAATAAAATAAAAAAACCCCTAGCCAACCTTATTTCAAAAAGAGAAGAAAAAGATCCAATTCATACAATAAGGAGTGAAAGAGGCAAAATTACTACAGACCCTGTAGAAATACAGAAGGTCATCAACACCTATTTTGAAAACCTCTACTCTCAAAGGTTTGATAACACAGAGGAAATAGATTCCTAGAAGCATACGAAGTACCAAAGCTAGGTCATGAAGATGTAAAACTACTGAATAACCCAAATTCTATTAATGAAATTGCAAATGACATTAAATCTTTACCTACAAAGAAGAGCCCAGGCCCAGACGGATTCACTGCAGAATTCTACAAGAAATACAAAGAAGACCTAATGCCAAAACTTCTCAAAATCTTCAATGAAATTGAAAGGGAAGCAATCCTTCCTAAATCGTTCCGAGAAGCAAATATTACTCTAGTACCAAAACCAGAGAAGGACCCAACTGAAAAAGAGAACTACACATCAATCTCCCTAATGAACACAGATGCAAAACTCCTCAATAAAATATTGGCAAATAGCATGCAATAAATCATCATGAAGATCATACACCTCGACCAAGTAGGATTCATCCCAGGCATGCAGGGATGGTTCAACATACGTAAATCAATAAATGCAATCCACCATATCAATAAAGCCAAAAGTAAGAATCACATGATCATTTCTATAGATGCAGAAAAAGCCTTTGATAAGGTCCAACATTCATTCATGATAAGAACCTTACAGAAAATTGGAATAGATGGCCTTTACCTCAATATAATTAAGGCCATTTATAACAAACGAACAGCCAATACCATACTAAATAGCCAAAAATTGAAGGCCTTTACTTTAAAACCAGGCAAGGATGTCCCCTATCACCACTCCTATTTAATATAGTACTGGAAATACTGTCCAGAGCAATTAGACAAGAGAGAGAAATAAAAGGCGTAAAGATAGGAAAAGAAGAAGTTAAATTATCATTATTTGCAGATGACATGATACTCTATATATAGGATCCCCAAAATTCCATTGAAAGACTCCTAGATATAATAAATAAATTCAGTAATGTAGCGGGATACAGAATCAATACTCAAAAACCAAGAGCATTCCTATACACTAACAACAAAGGCACAGAAAGAGAAATAAGAGAGGCAACACCCTTCACACTAGCAACCACAAAAAATGAAATATTTAGGAATTACTCTCACAAAAGAAGTGAAAGACCTATACAGGGAAAATTATAATACACTGAAAAATGAAATTGAAGATGATCTCAGAAAATGGAAAAACATTCCTTGCTCATGGATAGGAAGAATAAATATCATGAAAATGGCCATTCTCCCAAAACTTTTATACAGATTCCATGGAATCCCAATAAAAATACCATCAACATACCTCATAGAACTCAAGAAATCACTCCTAAAGTTCATCTGGAGTGAGAAGAGACCTAGAATAGCAAGGACAGTTCTAAGCAGCAATGGCAAGGCAGGAGGTACCACTGGCTTGAAGTTATACTACAAGGCAACTCTAGTAAAATCAACATGGTACTGGAATCAAAACAGAGCCGAAGATCAGTGGAATAGATTAGAAGATACAACCACAACTACAAACACACTCAACCACCTTATCTTTGATAAAGGGGCCAAACATGTTCACTGGAAGAATGACAGTCTCTTTAAATGGTGTTGGAAAAACTGGCTCTCCATATGCCGAAAACTAAAACTAGACCCATGCCTCTCACCATGTACTAAAACAAAATCTAAATGGATCAAAGATCTTAATATTAAAACAGAAACACTAAATCTGTTGGAAGACAAATTGGGTAAAAACTTTGAAAACATAGGAGTGGTAAAGAATTCATGAACAGGACTCAAAGCACATGGGAAATACTTCCCAGAGTCAATAACTGGGATCACCTCTTATTAAAAAGTTTCTGCACATCAAAAGAAATCTCCAACATAGTGAAAAGAAAACCCACAAACTGGGAAAATATCTTAGTGAGCTGCCCCTCAGACAAAGGACTTCAGCCTAAAACATATAAAGAATTAAAAAAAGTCAGACCCCCAAAATTCAAAGACCCAATCCAAAAATGAGCATCTGAGATGAATAAACAATTTTCAGATGGAGAAATTCAAATGGCAAATAAATACATGAAAAGTTGTTCAGCATCACTGGTCATTAGAGAAACGCAAATTAAAACCACACTGAGATTTCATCTCACTCCTGAAAGAATGGCCAAGATCAAGAAAACCACCAACAACAAATGCTGGAGAGGCTATGGGGAAAAAGGAACTCTCCTACACTCTTGGTGGGAGTGTAGACTAGTCCAACCATTGTGGAGGTCTGTCTGGAGATTTCTCCAAAAGCTGGGACTGGAAGCCTCATTTGACTCAGCTATTCCACTTCTAGGCATATTCCCACAATAACTGAAAGCATCATACCACATTATGTGCATTCATGTTTATAGCAGCACAGTTTGTAATAGCCAGATCTTGGAAACGACCTAAGTGTCCATCAACTGAGGAATGGATAAAAAAGTTGTGGTGTTTTTATGCAATGGAGTACTACTCAGCTATAAAGAATGATCACATTGTGATATTTACAAATAAATGGACACAGCTTGAGAACATACTCATAAGTGAAATAAATCAAGCTCACATGTATAAATACCAAATAGTTTCCCTAGTGTAAGAAATGATAAGAATACATAAAATTATATGGTAAACATGATTCCCAATCATATTGGTTTTAATCCATATAATGTTATCACTCATTAATTGCAATAGTTTTAACCTGGGTTGTTTGATTTTAGTATCGGTAATGGTATGAATAGCTATTCTGAAGAAAACAACACATCATAAAAGTTAGTGCTGATTTAATATCATCTTGTTTTGAAGTCCCATCAAGCTGTTGTACATCTGTTTCCACTGGTTTTAACATGTGGTGTCTTACTATATTTTACTATATGCAATAGTATAAACAAAATTTTTTGTAGGCAAAGAGATAATAAAGAAACTATTGTTCGTTTTCTGTTAACTGGTTCTAAATACCCTGTCTGTAATTTCTTCAATCTCCTGGATTGCTTCAGACTGACTTGATATGCTTGATGCTATAGTATATGAAGTTATACTCAAATAATTCAAGGAAGGAGGCACTATGGTGACTATTTTATGTTAGATTATCTGGGGATGAAACACAATAATGCTTAAGTAGTTCGGTTCTGACCTGTGTTGTTCTAATACAATGTCCTCTTTTACCTCAATCCCATCCTTTTTTAAAAAATTAAACTATTTTTTTCTTACATTTTTTTTTCAATTAAGGGAAAACTAAATTAAAAATTAGCAGGCCATATTATAGTAACTTTTTTGTTTTCCTATTAACCTGATTTGAACCCCAGTATTTCTCTCCCCATGTTGTTCTGTCTGATTATTCTATATTCTGTTTTGTTTGATAGTATCAAGTTTGAGGGTATAGCAACCACTTTGAAGGCAATAAGATATACTATGACACCCATTATGGTTTGACTATTATCTTTTTTTGAAGTCCTGTAAGGTCTCCAGTGTAGGTTTTATTGGTCATGTTCTGTACTGTTTTGATCAATTCTATTATACCTGATGATTTAGGCAACTTAAAAAAAATAGCAACAGGCACAATGGTAACCATTTTAGATCACCTGATATCCTATTTTTACATCATGTACTATGCCCATCCTTTTGTTCTAGCCGACTCTGTTTTGTTTAGCAACATTAGGCTTTATTCTCTCCAAAAAATAATAAGAATTGTGGGAGTAAAAAAACCCAAAAAGTGTAACTGTTATTAAAAAGAGAGGAAAGGAAGATGGTCTAAGAGATATAACTGCATGTATGTTTGAGTGTGTAGGATGGAAATCCATATTATTGAACTTTTGTCGGATCATTGATCAGCATTGTGTGCAATCTCATTGTATGAATGTTCACTTTACATGTTTTAATTTTATAATTTGGACAACTATTTCAAAGATGACAATATGTAACCTATTAAGTAGTGATATCTTACTGTATTTTTTCCTTGAAATTCTGTATTATTTGTACCCTCTTACTCTTTGAGTTTTTAAAATTTTATTTCTTTTCTTTTTTATCTTTAAATAATAATAAAAAAGTGAAAACAAAAACATTATAAGGCTTCAAAGCAAAGTAATGGGGAATCATGATTACCATAAACTCTTGTGTACTCTTACCTTTTCTTACACTAGGGAGGCTATATAGGATTTATACATGTGAGTTTGATTTATTTCACTTGTGTGTAGGGTCTCAAGTTGCATCCATTTATTTAAATACCTCATTGTGATCATTCCTCATAGCTGAATAGTACCTCATTGTATAAAAATAGCACATCCTTTTTTTTATCCATTCCTCAGATGATGAACACTTAGGTTGTTTCCAAGATATGGCTATTACAAATTGTGCTGCTATGAACATGGTTACACATATATCATTGAGGTATGATGTTTTCAGTTCTTCTAGGAATATGCCTAGTAGTGGAATAGCTTGGTCAAATGGCACTTCCAATCCCAGCTTTTTGAGGAATCGCCAGACTGACCACAATGGTTGCACCATTCTACACTACCAGCAACAGTACAGGAGAGTTCCTTTTTCCTTGTAGCCAATTCAGCATTTGTTGTTGGTTGTTTTCTTGATCCTGGTCATTCTTTTAGGAGTGACACAGAATCTCAGTGTTGTTTTAATTTGCATTTCTCTATTGACCAATGATAATAAACATTTTTTCATGTACTTATTTGTCATTTGTATTTCTTCATCTCAGAACTGTGTATTCATGTCAGATACCTATTTTTGGATTGGGTCTTTCAATTTCAGTGGTCTGATCTTTTGAATTCTTTATATGGACTAGACAGAAATCCTTTGTCTGAGGGACAGTCTGCTAATATTTTTTCCCAGTTTTAGATTTTATTTTCACTATACTGGAGATTTCATTCAACATGCAGAAAGTCCTTAATAAGACATGATCCTAGTTATTGATTCTGGGAAGTATTTCCCATGCGGTTTGATTCCTGTTCATGAATTTTCTACCAGCCCTATGTCTTCAAGATTTTTACCTAATTTGTCTTCCATCAGATTGAGTGTTTCTGTTTTAGTATTTAGATTTGTGATCCATTTAGATTTTAGTTTAGTACGCAGTGATAGGCATAGATTTAGTGCTAATGTTCACCATAGGGAGAGCCAATTTCTTCAGTACCATTTATTAACAAGACTATCATTCTTCCAGTGAATATGTTTGGTCCCTTTATCAAGGATAAGATGGTTAAGTGTGTTTGTAGTTGTGGTTGTATCTTCTAATCTATTCCAGTGATCTTCAGATCTGTCTTTATTCCAATAACGTGTTGATATTATTACAGTAGCTTTGTAGTATAACTTCAAGTCAGGGATTGTGATGCCTCTTGCCTTGCCTTTGCTCCTTAGAATTGCCTTTGCTATTCTAGGTAACTTCTGGTTCCCGATGAATATTTAGAGGGATTTCTCTAGATATATGAGGTATGTTAGTGGTATTTTCATTGGGATTACATTGAATCTGTGTAACACATTCAGGAGAATGGACATTTTCACAATATTTTTTCTTCTTATCCATGAGAAAGTGATGCCTTTCCATTTTCTGAGATCCTCTTTGATTTCTTTTTTAAGGGTATTACAGTTTTTCCCTGTATAGATCTTATACTTCTTTCATAAGATTAATTCCTAAGTATTTCATTTTTGGGGGTACTAGTGTGAAGTTTTTGTTTTCTCTAATTTTTTTCTCAGTGATTTTATTGTTAGTGTATAGAAATACTATTGATTTTTGAGTATTGACTTTGAATTCAGCTACATTGCTGAATTCACTTATTATATCTAGGAGCCTTTCAATGGAGTTTTGGGGTCTTTGTATGTAGAGTATCATGTCATCTGCATATCATGATAATTTAACTTTGGCTTTTCCTATCCTTACTCATTTCATTTCTCTGTCTTGTCTAATTGATTTGGGTAATATTTCCAGTACTATGTTGAATAGGAGTGGTCATAAGGGACATCCTTGTCTTGTGTCTGATTTTAAGGTAAAGGCTTTCAGTTTCTTGCTATTTAATATTATTTTGGCTGTTGGATTGTCATAGATGGCCTTTATCATATTGAGGTAAAGACTATCTATTCCAATTTTCTGTAAGGTTCTTATCATGAATGAATCGTGCACCTTATCAAAAGCTTCTTCTGCATCTATAGAAATGATCATGTGATTTTTATTTTTGTCTGCATTGATATGGTGGATTGGATTTATTGATTTACATATATTAAACCATCCCTGCATGCCTAGATGAATCCCATTTGGTCATGCAGTGACCATGATTGATGATTTGCTGCATCCTGTTTGCCAATATTTTATTGAGGATTTTTACATCTATGTTCATTAGAGAGATTGGCCTGTAGTGCTCTCTTTTAGTTGGGTCTTTCTCAGGTTTTGTTACTAGAATAATATTTCTTCCAGGAATGACTTAGAAAGAATTCCTTCCCTTTCAATTTCATTGAAGAGTTTGAGGAGTGTTTGAATTACGTCTTCTTTGTATTTATTGTAGAATTCCACAGTGAATCCATTTGGGCCTATTCTTAGCTGTATAGGTAAGGACTTAATTACCTTTTCAATTTCATTAATAGAAATTATGTTATTCAGCAGTTTTATATCTTCTTGACCCTGCTTTGGTAATTCATATGTATCTAAGAATCTGTCTATTTCTTCTGTGTTATCGAACCTATGAAAGTAGAGTTTTTTGAAACATGTGTTGATGATCTTCTGTATTTCCACAGAGTCTGCAGCAATTTCAGCATTTTTATTCTTTATTGTGTGAATTTGAGTTTTTCCTTTCCTTTTTAAAATAAGGTTCACTAGGAGCTTATCAATTTTATTTATTGTTTCATAGAACCAACTCTGTGATTCATTGATTCATTAGATTGTTTTCTTCATCTCTATTTCATTAACTTCTGCCGTGATTTTTATAATTTCGTTCCTTCATTTGGCTTTGGACTTGACTTCCCCTCCTTTTACACAGTTTTGAGGTGTATCATCAGGTTGTTTATTTGTTTCTATCATCAGGTTGTTTCTATTTTCCTGATGTGGGAACTCATTGCAATGAATTTTCCTCTGAAGATCACTTTCATTGCATCCCACAGATTCCAGTATATGGTATTTGTATTTTCATTTGCTTGTAGGAATTGTTTAATTTCTTCTTTAATTTCCTATGTGACCCACTGATTTCTCAAGAGTGTATTATTCAATTTCTGTGTGTTTGTGGGTTTTTGCAGTTTCCTTTATCATTAAGTTTTAGTGTCATGGCACCATGATCTGATAACATGCATGGGATGATTTCAATTCTTTTGCATTTACTTAAATATGTTCTGTGGGTTGGTATATTGTATGTTTTAGAGCATGTCCCATGTACTGCTGAGAAGAAAGTATATTATGTTGTTGTTGGATGGAACACTCTGTATATGTCTATCAAGTCCATTTGTTTACAGGTGTGATTCTGTTCTGTTATTTGTTTGCTGATTTTCTGTCTGGTTGATCTGTCCCTTGGCGTCAATGGTGTGTTAAGTTCTCCTGTTATAATTGTGTTATTGTTTATTTGATTTTCCATTTCGGTTAATACTTGCTTTGCATAGTTGTGTACTCTGCTATTTGGTGTGTATATATTTAAGATTGTTATATCTTCCTCTTGAAGTTTTCCCCTAAGTAGTATGTAGTGAACTTTGTTATCTCTTTAGATCATTGTTGATTTAAACTTCACATTGTCTACAAACAGAATAGCTACTCCTGCTTTTTTGTGGGGTTCTTGTTGCATGAAGTATTGATTTCCATCCTTTGATTTTCAGTCTATGAGTTTCCTTTGGGTTAGATGGGGTTCTTTCAGACGGCCTATGGTTGTATGTTGTTTTTGGATCCATTCTCCCAGTCTGTTTCTTTCAATTGGTGAATTGAGATCATTTACAGTAATAGTTTTAACTGTCATATATTGATTTATCTTTGACTTGTTATCTTTCTGATGTTGCTTCTTTATCTTTCCATTCTGTTTAATTGTCTGCTGTGCTTAGTGGTATTTTCCTATGTGTATCTAGAATGTCTTTCAGTATTCTTTGCAGGGTTGATTTGGTGAATATGAAGTTCTTCATCTGTTCTTTTTCATGAAAGTATCCTATTTCTCTATCGATTTTGATGGACAGTTTTGCAGGGTACATCATTCTAGGTTGGATATCCTTTTCCTTTAGCATGCGAAATACTTTGCTCCATTCTCTTCTTGACTTCATTGTTTGTGTTGAGAAGTCTGCTGTGATTCGGATAGGCTTTCCTTTATACATTATCTATCTTTTCTTTCTAACAGCTTTTAATATTCTTTTCTTATGTTGGCTTTCTAAGATGGTGATTATTATATGTCCACGTTTAGTTTTATTTTGGTTATTGCTATTTGGAGTTCTATGTGCTTCACTTATCTGCATGTCAGTTTCTATTCTCATGTTTGGGAAATTTTCAGCTATCACTTCTGTAAATAGCCTCTTGATATCACTTGTGTTGTCCCCTTCTTTTTCATTTATCTCTATCAATGTTACATTGTTTTTCTTTGAATCATCTTGCAGCTTTTAAATTATTATTCCTGGTTCCTTGTTATTTTCAAAAGATCTTTCCTTTTCACTAGCTTCAATCTATTCTTCAATGTCTGAAATTCTGTCTTCTATTCCAATTTTTGATTTCTTGTGTATCTCCTTGAATCTGCTTCATATATTCTTTTTGTTTCTTATATTGTTCATCTAGGAATTCTATGTTTTTTCATTGTTCCTCTATTTTTTTAACTCCTTCTTCTTTAGCTGCATTCAGCATTTCTTTCATTACTTTTATCATTTCTTATTTGCCTGGGAGATTATTTCTATTTTGAATTCCTTTTTATCTTCCTGGAGTAACTTGTTTGTTTTAGTTGATATTATTTCTGTATGGCTTATATTTCCTTCTATGTAAATGGCTCCTAGTCTTTCTTGGTATGAGCTGGATATTTGAGACTGCATTTTTGGTCTTTTGTCTTGTCATTTTCTTATATTTTCATGTTTCAACTGATGTTCCAGACTTCCCCTGGGCACGTTGGAAATCACCTCATATGTGCTCGGCTCCTAGGACTAAATGGAGGTTGCTGAGCATGATCCATTCATGCCAGCAAGACCTCCCCTGCAACATCTAGTGTTCCAGGAAGCTGGACATGCTCCTAGTCACTTTGGATGATGGCCCAAATCTCTTCCTGGGCTAGCGCCGATAAGCTGGAATTCATCTCCCATCTCCTCAGCTCCCCTGATTGAATGTAGTTTCTTGTACAGGATTTAGTCGGGCCTGTGAATTCTCCTGAGCCTAGTCCAGTGTGTTTGGAAGCAGGAAAGGCTCCTAAGCACTGTGGGTAATGGTCCAAATCTCTCCCTGGGCTAGCACCAACACACTGGAAGTCACTTCCTGTGCCCTTAGCTCCCCTTATTGAATGAAGGTAGCTGTGCAGAGTTTAGTCAGGCCCATGAAATCTCCTGACCCCTTTTCAGTGTATCTGGAAGCTGGACAGGCACATAACCACTGGAAGCAATGATCTTAATCTCTCCCAGGTGCTAACATAATGTTATGGATCTTTTCTTCTATATTCATTGGGGTTATTGGTTGTTAGCTTTCTTTTTCGTTGGAACTTTGTCAGGCTTTCTTAAAATAGGGTAATGCTGGCCCTGTAGAATGAGTTTGTAAAGGTTCCCTCTCTTTTAGTTAGCTGGTATAATTTAAGAAGAAAGAATACTATTCTTTAAAAATTTGGTTAAAATTCAGAATCCAATCAGTAAGGTCCTGGGCTTCTCTTTGTTGATGTACTTTATTAGTGATACAATATTATTGCCTGTTATTGATCTATTAAATTTTTAAAATATTTTCTTGACTTGGTAGCCCATATGTGTGCAGAACATTTCCCCTGCCTTCTATATTTTTCAATTTATTTAACATGAATTTGACTGTCTAGTGTTGAGGTGAAGTGTCCCTAAAAGTTCATCATTTTTTTTTCTTTTCAAAGAGCCAACTCTGTCTCACAGATTATTTGTATCACTTTAGACTCTATTTCATTTAGTTCTGCTCTGAATTTACTGCTTTTTTCTTCTGTTAATTTTTTATTTGGCTTATCCTTGTTTTTCTAGATTGTAAATCCATTGATGAGAGAGAAGCATTAAATTCCTCAACTAATATTTTATCTTATCCTTTCAGTTTAATAGTGTTTAAAAATAAAATTTGATGCTCTTGTTAGATGAATATAAATTTATAATCATGATGTCTTCTTGAAGAATTCATCCCTCTGTCATTATATAAAATGTGTAAACAGATATACAATTTCTACTGTTCTCTGTTGCCTCCATGGATATGCCATGGACTGCAGATCTCCATCCTGATATGTACACCTTGAGAAAAAATGAAGAGATCTAGAGACTGCCACTCCAATTCTTAGTTGTAGTGCCCATTCAGGATCAAGTGGAAATTGGCTGCAACTCCAGCCTGGAAAAACTCTTCTTGTCCTAGTTGATGGCAGAAGTGAAAGAGAAAAGAATCTAGTTGGCCTTACTTTGCACAGGTATTTCTAGAGCTTACTAGGCTGTGCATCTTAGGCACAATGTTATAGGTAGCCCACAGTGCTGAGTCTGCCCTCACCATGATACTGTGAGTGGAGAAACTCAGCTAGTTCTCCACCCTGCTGTGAATTATTGTTTGTGCCTGATTCTGGAACAAGAGTGATAGCAGGAACTGCAGAAGCAAAAGTGCTTACTTCTGGTCCCTATTCAAAACCACTATAATTCATGCATCCATGTCTTGGAGGACAGGCTGTTTGATAATCCGGGTTCCTTTTTTATTTCTTCCTGTATGGGGTTTTGAAACCAAGCCCTTAAGAGTGAGCTATAACTCAGGCATTTTAGACAGAGTATCACTAAGTCACATAGGTTGTGCTCAAACTTGAAATGAAAATAGTAGATATTGAAATAAAAAGTACTTGGAAGAACTGTGGTAGCAGCAATGATAGTGAGTTGATCTGTAGCACTCCACCTGCTCTACTCTTAAAAACATTAGAGAGGTGATAGACTTGTCAGAGGAGTGGAACACAGAAGGCTGTACAAGGGTTGGGAGAAGCCAATTGAACTTAGGTCTCAAGTAATCATGATTTCTTTGTGTCTCAGAGTGCCACAGCAACTGGGCAAGTGAGTCACAGACATAGGTGGTAAGGTGATATGGGCAGAGGACCGAGGAACATCTGGAGAGTTGATAGCTAAAGACTCTGGACTCAGACCCCACATTCAGTGGCAAGATCAGAAAAACAAGAAGCACTAATCTTGGTGCATACTTGGTGGGGTTATGCAGCACATATTTAAGGTCTAACATACACTACCACAGAACTGTGGACATCAGAGGAAGTGAATTGTTTGTATTAGTCATCTAGTGGTTTTTTTTTTTTTTTTTTGCTTTTGCTTTTGGTCAATTAGGCTTTTACATTTGTTTTTTAATTATTTGTTTAGTTTTTTAATCTGTTTCCTTGACAGTTTTGATTTTTTTTTTTCACACGAGTGAACATTGTCTAGGTTTTCTGGTTTGCTTTTATATTGTTTTGCTTTCCTTTCATTCTTTCTCTCCTATCTTCTTTGCCACTTTACCATCTCTTGAGTGATCTTGCTTTGTACTTCAGCTTTTCTTCTACCATATTTTGCTTCATTTTTTTCACTATTTTTATCTCATCCCTCTTAAGTTCCCTACATGGTAAAATCACAGGATGAAGGGAAAATTTACTACATTCAAGTTTTTGGCTTATGGAGAATATTGTTACACAACTGTAGCTCTTGCTCTTAATGTTAAAGGTATCAAGTTAATAGTTACCATAGTTTGTCAGTTTCTAGGGTGTACTTGATGTTGTTGTTATTGATAACTATACCATTTTCATCTGAGTGTCATACTTGTTGTAATCAGTTGTTCTCTTTTGTATGACAACAACAACAACATGTGATTGTCTGGGGCCATAATCATCATCATAGTCCAGTATCAAAGGACTGAGTGCTGGACAGAATAGTAACTTCTCACCCCTAATAAATTTGGAAAGTAAGATCTTGGGACAGACTCAAAATGTAAGAGCCAGCTACACTTAGAAGACATCTTTGAAGAATAGACATTTATTATGGAAGATTCAATATTAGTGGTAAAACTACTTACCACAGCAAGTTATAAGCACAAACACAAAAAATTATAAAATGCGACTTTCTTGGTGAATATAGAGTGAACACAGATTTAAAAAACAGAGGATCTTAGGAGAATAATGAAAAGTATCAAGGCTCAACATAGGAAAGAAATGGAATTCAGGAAATAGATTCAGATATCCAAGAGTTTAAATTTTTTTTAAAAAGAGCATGCAGCAGAATCAACTCTTGTGAGCATAGACTATCAGATCTAGAAGACAAGACTGTAGTTAGCAATCACAAAAAGAAAATTTTTTTCAAAATATCAAAGGACCATGAAAACAAACTGTTTCTATGTGATGCAAAGAAATACATAATATCAATTGGAATCGATGAAAAAGCCAGTGGCAGAACAAAAGACATAAACCTGTTCTTATTTTTTACCAGCTATATTCCCGGAAAAGGTCATTATTTCTGGAGTGAGATGATGTGTCAGTACTGTTTTAATTTGCATTTATCAAATGATTAATGATGTTGGGCAGTTTTTCATATATTTATTTGTCATTCATACTTTTGAGAATTGTCTATTCATCCAGATGTCCATGTTTAAATTGGGCCCTTGTATTTGGTAAGTATGATTTTAGAAGGCTGTGGGGAAAATGAACACTTCTCTGCTGTGAGGGAGTGCACAGGTTGATGAAATCAGTCTGGAGGTTCCTCAAAACACTAACATTAGCAACCCAATGTGAACTAGTCATTCCTCCTCTGGGTATCTTCTCAGAAGAATGAAAAGCATCATGCTACAGAGACATATGCAACTTCATGTTTATAGTAGCAGTTTATAATTGCTAAATCTTGAATGTAAACCAAGTGTCCAGTGGATAAAATGATGTAATTTTTCTATAAAATGAAATACTATCTAGCTATCGAGAAAGAACAAGTTGAAACTTTTATAGCTAAGCAGATGGATCTTGAAGCCATAATCTTAAGTGTAACAAATTGGACAACATGTATAAATATTGCATTATCTCTCTGGTGTGAGAAAAATTGTAAATAAGAACCAAAATGTACCACAGATAATAGGAAATGGGAACAAGCTGTTCAAAAGGAAAAGTGAACTGGAGGAAGGAAAGAAGGGTAAAAATAAAATCAGAAAAGAAGGATAAAGTGAAAACAGCTTTGTGAAGAGGGATCAGGAGGGGATCTATAAAGAGGGAAGACAAATGGGCAAGACAAAAAGAGGGATGAAGACGTATCATATATAAATACATAATCTATATAATGAATGTGACCTCTATATATACATAACTTGCTCCAAAGAATTTAAATTAAAATAGTTAACACTCTGCTCACAGAAGTAATGGGAAAAAAAAATCCCAAGCATGGGAAAAATATTTGACATATAGTTAAGTAAGACATATAGAACTCTAATCAACTTTAATGGAAATTAATCTACAGCAAGGAATTTAATAGTTAAGATTCTAGTAATTCGACACAAGAACAGAATATTGAAAGATGCTAGAGAAAAGAAACAAGTCACCTATAAAGAAAAGCCCATGAGAATCCCAGCAGATTTCTAAAAACAAACCCTTAATTCAAGAAGAACTTGGAATGAAGTATTTCAAGTTCTAAAAGTAAAGAACCTGAAACCAAGATTGATAAACCCTGCAAAGCTATGTTTCAAAATAACTGGAGAAATAAAATACTTCCATAAAACGATCAACTGAAGAAATTCATGGCCACCAAACCAGCACCCTAAAATGTTATGGAGGATATTCTAGAAAGACATACTATAATTCTATGAACAGTAGTAGAAATAATCCACCAAACAAAGCAAACAATTAAACATAGGTGAAATATAGGAAACCAACAAAAGAAAAACAATAATGCAAGGATAAGTCAATACATATCAGTTATAACCATATATAAATGTTCTCAATTCTTAAAAAAAGCAAACTGGAGAGTAGATCAAGAAAGTTCAAACAGACACATTGCAAAAAGGACCCTAGCTGGATGGGCTGCTTTCTGTGATCTCTACAACCTGCATCCTGTATAGAAAGGACTATAGGAGACCCTTAAACTGTGCAATGAAGCCTTTGAGAAATAGGATTTCCAGAAGAACATAGCAGATAGATAACAGCAGCTATGAGGCTCTATGAGATAGCCAGCTTAGATCCCAGGAATGGTGCAGTGTGGGGATTCCTAAGCAGGGGGAGATATACCCTGCTGACCCAGGAATGAATTAAGCTAAGAGGAACCACCTGGAAATGCAATCCAGGTGATACAACTGGAATAGCTAAAGTCTCAGTGCCAAAGCTGGAGCCCACACCTCTGGAAACCATGGCTTGAATTTACAACTACTACTGCTGCATCTGAATCGACACAGCAAGAATAGAGATGCAAAAGCTCTGAGAGCGGGAAACAGTGAACTGAATTGAGAGCAGAGCTGGAAGGGAGCCCTGGATTGACCTGCAGTGAATGAGAGGAACGGGCACCCTTCCATAGACTAGGAGACTCCAATAAAGGATATTTTGGGACTGGGCAGACTAGCTGGAACAGGACACTGCAGGGACTTCAGTCACATATTCCCCTTTCAAGCGAGATTGGTGGGGAGGGCTTGACCTGGGTGACACCACAGACTAAGACCCAGTGGGCTAGCCCAAACCAGGTCCCTGCACCTGGCAATGCACCCTAATGCCGTGAAGCCTTCAGCAGGTTGACTGACCTGGAGGGGTGGGCCCAGCATAGGCTGCCCAGGTCTGTGTCTTCCTAGTACATTGCAGTGGTTGGGAACACCTAGCCGGCATGATTCAAACTGTAGCCAACAAAGAAAGAAACTGGGTCTCCTATATATGCTTATATGGAAGGAACAAAAAGTATGGGAAGATGGAGCAACAAGAAAGGGTCCTCAGTCCCCAATCCTGAGAACACTGATCCAGGAAAGGTAAATGCGAAGGAGAATGAGGACAGAAAACACGCAATATCAGACACGGCACCAATAGACATAAAGCGATATCTCTGGGGCCTCATAGATGAGTTAAAAAGTGAAGTATTTAACCAAGTAAAGCAAGATATAAGTAGAATAGTTAGAGAAATGCTAAGTACCATCCAAGAATAAACAGATGGTGGAATGGAAGAACAGAAAAAAAGGGAAGAATTGTTTGATGGAGAAAATAGAGAAAACACAGAATATATGAAACAGATTCAAAGAGATCACCAGGAAAATAAAAACTCTATTGAAAGCTGGTATAACAGCTCGAAAGAAACTAAGGATAGATTCTCTGAACTGGAGGACAGATTTGTAATGTGGGAGCATGAAAGGAAAAACTTCATAAAAATAACAAGGAAACAAACAGTAACAATGCAAAGGCTAGAAGAAGATAAGAGGATCTATAACTTAAGAATTAAGAATGTAAAGGAAGAAGTAGGGATACAAACAAATGAACTGCAAAGGCTATTCACAGAAATAATCAAGGAGAACTTCCCTAATATGCAAAAAGGTAAAGACACTCAGATCTATGAGGCATCCAGATCCCCAGCCATCTACAACCCAAACAGAACTACACCCTGGCATACAATAATCAAAATTCCAGAAATCCAATATAAGAACAGAATATTAAAAACCATCAGAGACAAGAAAACACCCATCAGAATTACAGCAGACTTCTCGGCACAAACCATCAAATCATGAAGAGCATGGGGTGAAATAATTCAAGATTGAAAGGCAATAACCTCCAGCCAAGACTGATATATCCTGAACCACTGTCCCTAGAAATTAATGGAGAAACAAGGTGCTTCCAGGATAAAGAGGAACTAGGGGAATTTGCAACCACCAATTCAACTCTACAGAGAATACTGCAGGACATTCTAAAAGAGAAAAATACCAAGATTCCATGAACAGTGGCAGAGAGGCCACAATCAATGGAGCAGAAAGGGAAATGAAGAAGACAAACTGACAACTAATGACAGAAAAAGCACTCAACAGAAATGAGGCAGAGAAGGTTGCGTAGTATGAACAGGTATTTTGGAGAAAACAAAACATCATAATAGCTTGTGATATTTATTATCATCTTGTTTTGAAGTTCAATCAAGCTTTTCTTCTTTTGTCTCCATTGGTCTTAACCTGTTGTATCGTATTGGATTTTATTATATATGATAATATAAACAAAATCTTTTATAGACAAGGAGATAATAGAGAAACCATTGTTCATTTTCTGTTAGTTGTTTCTAAATACCCTGTAATACTGTCATTCTCTTGAATGGTTTTACATTGTCTTGATATGTTTGGTGCTACATTATATAAAATTTTACTCAAAGATTTCAAGGAAAGAGACTATGATAAGTACTTTTATGTTGGGATATCTTGTGGTGAAACACAATTTTGCTTAAATGGTTATGTTCTGACTTGTGCTGTTTTGTTGCTATGTCCTCTTTTATTTCAATCTCCTTTTTTATTATTTCTTTTTTTATTTTTATCTTTTTAATTAAGGGAAAAATTAATAAAAATAGCAGGATATATTAGATTAACCCATGTTGATTTCCTATTAACTTCATTTGAAACCTTGTATTGCTCTCACCATCTTGTTTTGACTGATGTTACTCTATTCTATTTTGCTTGATAGTACCAAGTTTGAGAGTATAAGCAAGAACTGTGAAGACAATAAGATTCACTATGATGCCCATTCTGGTTTGACTATTATCTTTTGTTGAAGTCCTGTAATGTTTCCAATGTTTTGGTTTTATTGGTTTTGTTCTTTACTTTTTGTTCAATTTTATTATAACTGATGATATAGGCAATTCTTTTTAAGATAGCAAGATGCATTATGGTAACCATTGTTGATCATCTGGCATTTTTTTTTACATTATGTACTATGTCCATCCTTTTTATTTGACTGACTCTGTTTTGTTATGTCACATTTGATTTTATTGTCTTCAAAAAAAAGTAATAAGAACTGTGGGAGTAATAAAACCCAAAATGTGTAATTGTCATTGTAAAAAAGAGAGGAAAAGAAAGTGCTCTAAAAGATATAACTGCATGTATATTTAAGCATATAAGATAGATAACCATATTACTAAGTTTTTGTTGGATCATTGAACAGAACTGTTTTCAGTCCCACTATTTGAGTGTCCACTTTACATGCTTTAATTTTGTAACTTGAACAACTATTTCTAAGATGACAATATGAAATCTATTAACTAGTGATTTCCTACTGTTTATTTTTTTGAAATTCTGTATAACTTGTACCATTTTTCTGTTATTTTTCCTTTTCTACTTAAATAAAATTTAAAAAAAGAATGTTCAAACAACATGCTGCATGCAAAACATATTTAACTCAAAAAGAAAATAACAAAAATAAAGGATGGAAAACCATACTTCATGCAAAAGAAACTCGGAAGAAAACCAAGGATGGCTCCTCTATTTGGAGATAATTTAAACTTCAAGCTGAGACAGATCAAAAGTAATAAAGAAAATTGCTACATGTTTGTTAAGAGAAAAACATAACAATTGTATATGCAAGGAATACCAGTGCACTGAACTATGTAAAACAAATATTAACAAATATGAAAAACCAAATGAGCAATAACACAATTGCAATTGAGAAACCCAGTGCCTCCTTCTTACAGATAGAAAGACTAATAAGACAAAAGCTAAACAAAGAAATATGAGCACTACCTGAAGCCTGTGAACAAATGGATTTAGTAAATATCTAAAGATTGTTCCATCCTACAACACTTGAATACACATTCTTCTCAGTTGTGCATGGGACATTCTTCAAACAGAACACACAATAGCTCATAGAATGTGCTTAAGAAAGTTCACAGATAATCAAAATTATCTCCTGAATGTTATCAGTGCAATGAAATTGAAAATCAATGGCAAAAGAAAATACAAAATTACATAAACACATGGAAATTAAATAACACAAACCTGAACAATCAAAACAATACATTCTAACACAGTGGGAATAGAGGGAGTGAGCCCCACATCAGCAATTCAATCTAGATTTTATTTATTTTTTTGTGGCACCAGGCATTGCACTCATGACCTCACAATTACCAGGCAGGCACTTATCCTGCTGAACTAAATTTCTGAACCTTCCCAGGTTTTAGAACAGATATCTCCTACTGCAGTCATTCCAAACCCTATCCACAAGGGTTCCAAACAAAAGTCCCAGACTCAGCAAATTGTAGGTGGCTGTGATGTCAGTGATAGCCTTTGCTAGTTAATCAGTATCAGAGTCTCTGGTGAAAAAGCTCAGGCAGGGCATGTAAATGTCCAATGCTCACAATCACATAGATGATGAGACTCACAGAGATAGATACTGAAATTTTGAGTTCATAGGGCCAAGTGGGAGAAAGAGAATCAGCAAAAAAATGACAAAGAACAAAAACACCAAACATACTCACAGGTCAAATTGATCTGTGTCCAACTGTCAAATTTAATCAAATAGCAGTGGCCCCTCAAGTTTCCTGCTAATCCCTAAGTCTTGACATAGTCAAGACAAACAACCACCACATCCAGAGGTCAGGGTCCAAAATTTTGTCAATTCCAATGTCCAAAAAGTGAGGTCAAATCCTACCTAGGTCAGTTGGGAAGCTTTGGTTGTCCTGTTTCATTTTAGTTGATCTTTCCTCCTTGACCGAGCCTTGGGGTAGCTAGTCGAGGTCAGCTGGAGTGCTCTTAGTTGCCCAAGTCTCAGATACAAGGTCACAGCCAATACTTACATGCCTGGGGGATTTCTGTGAGGATCTCACTGGGGTCTCCAAATGTTGTGACGGAGAGAAACATGTGAGAAATCATCCATGGAGGCAAAAACTGGATATAAGCAAGATTTTTTAGGCAGTGGATAGCGTTCAGCAAACTACTGGAACATCGACCCCAAGGGACAACTGAATTAGATTTATTTACAGTTTTAGTTCCAGATAGAAATGAGCAAGGATTTATTGAGTCATTTGCTTGGAATCTACTTGGTACAAAGCATAATTTTCATCAAGGGTGGAGGATAGGTTATAACCAATCATCTTACAACAGCTCAAGGTGAAGCAAGGTGAAATTTCATATTTTAGCCCAAAAGGTTATTTTTGGGAAAAAAATGTGAGAACAGAATCTTACATTCTTTCTACAGCTAAAATGCTAGCTGAGACCTAAGAAGACTCATTTCAAGATCAATACCACAGTATCTAACATAAAAAAGTTTTCTACATGTGTAAATGTGTTCATCAATTATTTGTTAAACTGAACACATTTTGATGATCTTTGAATGTTGAGGGACACCTTCCATGTAGATGGGAGGACAGCACTGAGTGGAAGTATGTGAAACCTGGGCTGAGTTAGGTCTGACTTCTTCTGAGTATAGTTAGCAATGAGGGCCACACAGATTTGGGGGCTGTCATACATCTGAGGGATCAGTTTTTCTTTATCCTGGAAGACCTGAATATTGATTTTTCTCCACTTTATGTGGTTCTGGATACTGTCTTTCTTCCCTGTGTCAAAGTTAAACACAGCTACTATTAAATTATGAAATAAATGATCTTATTAGACAACTACTAAAAGTAGAGGAAAAAACTGAACTCCATTTCAATTTGTATATAGGGAATTTGGGCATATTAAAGCAAGTATAGAAGTTGAGAAATACTGTGTTCAGGCAAGTGAAAATTATAAAGGTTTAGTCAAAGTAAATACAATGAGGCTAGCTATGTTTGTTAGGTGAAAGTTATCAAAGTCAGGATTTTGTTCTTTCAAGAGACTAGGTGAAAGAAGCCCTAACCATTTTGATGATTACATTTTAGCTAATAACTTTCAGATCCTTGAGAGAGACATTTCTGTATTTTAAGAGAATAATATTCATAGGAGTAAGCCCTTCTTAGTAAATGCTTAAAACAAGGTAAAACAAGGGAAATCTGAATTCTATTATCAGGTATTAGCTAAAACAAACTAAATCTTCCTGACAGCACTGAAATTAAACAATGATTTTAATGAAAGTCTGGGGTCAATTCTAGGGTTGTGAACTTATGTAGCTAGAAGCCATGCTAGAGTTTGGTTAAGAGTCTTAGTGCAGGTTTTCGAATGATGTTATGCCTCAAAAATTCTGCAGCTTTAACCTTTTCCAAACTGGGAGAATGTAAGCACCCATTGTGATGTGAAGAGAATTTAAATAAGTGGTTTGTGTTAACAGCTATGTCAAAACCCCCTCTTTTTACTTTTTCTTCCTACACTTTGCAATCCCACCTCCAATCAAGAAAAAAAGACAGCAATACTATGTGGATACAGTAATTTACACCATGGCCCAACAACCAGACCTCAGCATGGTCTGGCTGCTCACTGGGTACCATGATAAATACCTTCTCTAGGATAACAGCCCTCTTTGTGTTGCAAAAGAACAATACAAGTTGAAGCTTTCACATGGCACAGTGTTGCCTGCTGATCTCCCAGGGAAGAAAGCTTCTTTACTCTGTGTTCAAATTCTCAGAAAAGAGGGAAACTTCTAAAACTATGGTCATCTTGTGTCCTCTCTTTCTCTATTCTTTTTGACTTCTGTTTTTCAAGGGAAGTGAATACTGCTTGGAAATAAACTCTATCCTGATGATCTCATACCAAACCAATTGCTTTCAAGGGTGATAGTTTGAATAAGACTGCTGAGACATTAGACTTCAGCTTCCAACTCTCTTCCTAACTTTGCATCCTTAAAAGAGAAATCATCCTCACTGACTGGGATTCCCTGGGGAGCAAGTAAAGCAGTTGCTTTAAAAACATTGAGATCTTCTTAAAGAAACTACTCATGACACTTTCCCTAAGTGTCTTGTTCTTGAATGTCTGCAAATAATATATTAAAAATGTAGCTATATCTCACTATTTCATAACCACTGAGGGTTAATAGTTACTTGAAGTATTTACAAAAGTGAAGACTAGCAATTCTATGAACTTAACATTCACTCAAATTTAGCTACCAAGAGGTTGAGAAGTATCAATCAAAAATAAAGTTTTGGCAAGAAATTACTAGACTAGGGTACCACTGAATTTGGTACAATGGTTCTGACACCATTAAATAGCATTTGTGTGGCCCAATCCTTTCCTATCAACTTCTTAACAATAGCTTTAAGTGGTCTAGACAGAAATGTTGAGTAACCTTTCTAAGGTCAGATAAGTGACAGAGTCATCAGAGTCATCTTTATAGATTCAGAGTTCTGGTTTATTTTAAAACATGGTCCCCCTCCTTATGAGATACATTATTTCTTCTAGAGGAGTCCAGAACAAAAGTGTCTTGGAGTTCCCTTTTCCTTTTCAACTACTTTACATCTAGTTTACATCTAGTAATCTTGTCATTGGAGAATTTTTACAGACTTTGATTATTATCTATTAAGAGAGAAAAGCAACTCTTCTGGAGAGTGCTTTGGGAAATTCCTTGAAGGAAGAAAGAAGAAAACTATGGTGACCTTTGAACCTTTAATGTATTTATGGGATGGTATAAGATGGTTGAAAGACAGTGATTCTAAAGTTTTAATTAACTTGAAATCCATGTATGCCAGTATATCTTAGCTATTCCTGCATTGTACGACTATTTGTGTACATAGAATTTGAAGGAGAGAAAGAGCAGGCAAAGGTTTCTCTAAGCACCCATCTTTTTCAGCATAATAAACTCTTGGGTTTCAGCTTCTGAAAGTGAACATATTCTCAAAGTTATCGGTCCTAAAATATTTTAATCATAATTCAAAGTGAATTATGAATGGCACTGTAAAGAATAAGAAGTCTATATCTAATCAATATTAATTTCACAAGATATAACTAATCAAAACTGGGTATTTATGGTCCAGAGAATTTGTCATTGAACTCAGATTTTTTCATTTTTCAAGTAAAATCATGTAGATGAAGAATTATATATGGTCCGCTCTAAAGCCTCAACAGTGATTTACAGTTGAGAAATTCATGCAGTGCCCTGAATATGTCTTGTTTTTCAAAATGCACTTCCATCCCTACATATTTCTCATAATAAGTGTTAATACTAGGTTAATGTTTGAAGGACAGAGAGTACCTGAGCATCTTTTGGTCTTCAAAGGAATGGCAGTGGTCACAGAAAAACTTTAATACTTTTCTTCAATGTGCACATGTGCCCCATGAACTATGCTTGTCATTGCTGACAACTACATGTAACACTTGCCTATTTCCCCTAGTGAGCCCTTTCCAGACCTTGTCATGGTCCAGGAAGTTTATATTTTTAATCCCATTGAAAAGTTACTGGAATTCTGGAGAGTTGATTCAAATCTATCACTTTCAGTGCAACCCATGGTGAGAATAAAGACACCAATTTATATTTGTGGGGAGCCAAGGAGGTCCTAAGTCTAACTAGAATGATGGTTATCTGGAATGAAGGCCTCAACCCAGAGACAAACTCTGATTTTATTAATTTGTGAAGAAGGGAATGGCTTGAGGATGATTGAATGTGAGAATGGGGGTTGAGGAGTGCATGAATACTGTGAGCTGGGCTAGGTAGAAGGGCTGAAATCACCTCTGTAATTAGCAGAGAGAAGGATATATAGAAAAAGTAATGTGTATCACACAATTTGAGGTAGCACCCAATGTTTTGGGGCCAGTGCCTCAGCTCTAATATGTAATTATTTATGCCCTGGGAAGTCACAGCCTCTTATTCCAAGGCTAGATCCCAGTCAACAGTGTGGAGCTTGGATCTCCATCTTCAACCTGCTCACACATAATTTTTGGTAGCCACGGTGTGAGTAAATACTTCATCATTCTCTTACTTCAATGACTGCACATCAGCACCTTGGCCAGAACAATTTACATTGCTTAAAGTCATTTGAAGGGATAAATAAAAATCCCAGCCAGCTCTGTACATATGGAATATATGGAAATAGGGCCAGGTTTAGCCAAAATGGGATAATTGTCATTCTTTCAAGAGTCATCCAGATGGTCCTCCACAATTTCTTACTTTTATTTTGCATACTAAGCAGCTCTAGACAATTTAGGAATTCTGCCAGATAAATGCTCTTTCAGTATTTCAAATAACAATACTCAACCATTTTGGAATCCCCAAAATGGTGATGTTTGACTCTGCTTTGGATTAAAACCAATGGACAAGATTGGTGGTTTACAGAGGAGCAAACTGGATAAGAGTAGGACAGAGTAGAAACAAAGGGCATAGTCTATATTTAGACAGCTGCCATGGCTCCAGTGATGAATCAAAGAGCCAGAGATGATCTCAGCTCTAGTTTCATTCACCTTCTGAGGGCTATAAACGTGCCTTTCTACCCTTGCCATGCTTTGTATCTTCAGAAAGTCTACATATTTATGGAACATAGCACAGGTCAGTAAGGGATTTGCTTGGACTTCAAGCTCAGTTGTCATTGAATGGCTCTGTGACTTGGAAAATAATAATTCAGGGTCAGTTTAGTGGAGTATCAAACAAATATTAAAATTCTTCTTGAAAACATTGGTAGAAAAATTAGAGTTAAGGACATGAAAAACCCCAGCACAGTACTGGGTACATATTTATTTAATACTATAACAATTTTCAGCTTTACACTGATGGTACTATACCTTGCTTTTGGCAGGTTTCTCTCCACTGGGACCTCCAGTGTCAGAGGACTCAGAAATCTAAAACATTAGAGTAATAAAAATTTGATACTTTAATCTACTTGCCTCCTTCCCTTCCTCTACTTTGCAAGTGTAACTATTAATACGTTGTGTCAATTTCAGAAGTTTAGAAGCTTAACTAAATGATTCAGCAGTTCTATACACTGGCGCGTAGAGGAAATGCCCTAGGGTGACTGTTTATGATCAGGGTGTTGTAATGGTTGATCCATTGTGTCAATTTGAGAAGTATAGAAATTTAAGTAACTCATCAAGAATCCAGAGTCCTCACTTTGCAAATATCCTGGGCAAAAAGAGAGCAGGAAGATGTGAGTATTACAGTCACCTCAGGGCTTTTTTGCTCTTGTTACTTTTGCTGTCTTCTGCCATCATGAATGGTTGCCATCTGCTTGGAGCCAGATGATTATTGACTGAAACTTTTCCAAAAACTGTGTGCTAAATAAATCTTTGCTTCCTTAATTTTGGCCATTGGATATTTTGCTCCAGCAATGAGAGAAATGGAACTAACATATATAGATAGATAGGTAGATAGATAGATAGATAGATAGATGATAGACAAAGAGGTAGATAGATAGACAGATTGATTGATTGATTGATTGATTGATTTAGGGTCTAAGAGAGTTGAAAGATGAAAGCTTCATAGTTTTGTGTGGAAACAGGACCCCATTTGAAGGTCCAAGATTTTGCACTGGATACCTTTCCCACTAATAACCCTACCTGATACCATTTACCAGAACTCCTTCAGCTGAGACTTTCCAGTTATTAATTCTCTCATTACCAAAAATCCTGCCCTTAGCCATTAGTTCTTGGAATGCAGGATAACACTGTGGTGAAGGTTGTATCACCCTGGCAGTGATGACGTATCTTCACAGTGGCTTTCACAAAGCTGCTCTAATTAGGATTCTGCATCACATTGAGTCAGACAGGGAGGTCAAGGTTGTGTATTTTTCCTCTCCCTTTTCACTAGCTCAGCTAGAACTTGTTTTCTACTGGAGGCTGACAAAAATGTAAGGAATGGGGCTTTCAGCTTTGATGCACGATAGTTCTCTATTCTCTTTATTTTATGTCTCTCCTCCCTCAATAAACCATCTTCTTCTTAAAAAAATTTAGGAATATCTTTCCACTCTCTCCTATTAGTATGTGACAGTTGATTGTAGACACTGGTGATTAAGAGAATATAAAAGAGCAGAATGTTTTTGGGTGACCGAAATGAAAAAATAAATCTACACTCTTCCTACCACAGTTAGAAGTGATTTTCCATATGATACCTACCCCAGTGCTAGTGATGCCTCTCAGATATTATTACCTGCTGGCTTTCTAGAGAAGGTTGACTGGAAACTAGAAGCTGTGAGAGGAGTTAGAATGAAGAGTACCAAAATGTTAACACTTTAACTTTCAGATTGGATGCTGAAATAAAAAAAAACCTTAGTGACTTATCTTGTACAAAGTTTCTTCAGGTTGATTGTTCTGTATGACCCAATATCCAAGACCAACTGCCTTCAGCAAAATCAGTATTGATTTCCAAGAGCACTCTCTGAGGTAATGGGTCCTTGTTAATTCTGTCACAGACTTACTGCTTCTAATCACCTTCTCCCATAACTCAACAATGTCTATTTTCACATCTCCCAAAAGGTTTTTACAGACTGCTCCTATCTTCACAAACATTTCTTCCTCTTCCTCTCCTCAGCTTTAAGTCTCACAACATATATCTCTAAAGCACATCTTGTTGCAGTTCTCCATTCTTCCCACCACTGACCATTTCCTTTCTCACTGTGATTCATACTCTTAAACCTTTTCCACCATCCACCACTTCTTGGATCCTGATGTATTCTCCACTGCCTCTTGTAGCCCTTCAAGGTTGCTAGTTATTTTATGTTGATGGGAACTGATTGGGATCATTCCTGTGGACTCACATAGCACAATCCTGTCTGATTTTCTTACACCCATTATATTACTTGCCATTACATAATATAATAATGGCTGCCTTACTTTTATAACTCTTTTCTATTAAGCCCTTAAGTTAATTGCTGGGACTATTAGAATAGTAGACTACCCAGCACATAGCCATTTGCTCAAAATGTGCAGTTGCTTAATACAAGTTTACAGATTATGTAAGTTCATAAGCAGGGTATTTAGTTCATTATACTTTTTTTTAATATATTCTGGAACAGCAAGGCAACTACAAGCAAATGGTAATATTTTTAACACACAAGTAGACAAAAAGGAAGACAATCACAGATTAGTGGTTTCATGTTTGTTTTTGTTGGGTATTTTTTGTGAAGTGTAATTTAACTTCTGCATCTAATCATTTTACTGATTATTTTAAAAACATAAATGTTTCCAATAAACTTTATATAGCTGTCTGAACTTCTATGCTGAAACAAATAAGGAGGATGAATAAGTAATTTATTAACACTGATCATGAAATTAATTATGGGTATATTAAAAAGGAGGGAATCCTATTAGAACTGGAATACATATAGTAAGTACAATGTGTGCTCCCTGCTACCAACACTCCCTCACTTCTGATTTTGAGCTCCAATGCCCACTGCCTCAAGACAGCTTTAGTAAATACCATTCACAATCTTTTCTAAACTTCACATGGAGCCAAAGAAGAACATGGCAGTTGCTTCATATCTGGTTCTGACTTCATCTTCCACTAATTCCTCATATTGCTCTGGTCAGACCTGTGGTCACTTCCTGTGGATTTGTAACAGTAGATGACCCTTTAAGCAAGTATGCTTAAATTTGTTATTTGCTCAGATAACAGTTCCAGTTCCTGTTACTTTTGTTTCTTAGAAATGGCTGGTCACTGTGATGCATAGCAGGTCACTATGATGTATATTGCAAGCCACTCTGCCTCTTTACTTCCTGCTTGCTTATTCTATATAAGCCCTAGACCGCCAGAGATCAAGGCCTGATATTTTGGGAATGATCCCAATCAGTTCCCATCAACATAAATAAAGCTGTCTCCAAATTCTGATTGCCATTTTAGTGTTTCTGGTTGCTGCTGAAGATCCTGGCCATATACTACAAGGCTTTCATTTTGGTGGTTTTCAGATAAGTTCAAGGATCCTACAGAAGCTCATTTTTCATGTATTAGAGTAAAACAGTGGCCTGCATTACAAGGATTGCTGTCTCATAAACATACAAGTGATGGTATTCTTTCTCTCTAAATCTCTGAAGCAAATTCAGATACTGTTCTTCTTGACACAGGTGACAATCAGGAAAATCAAACCCAGGTTTGGGATCACATATTCCTGAGTGGGTATCCCCAGGCTCTGTCACATTACTTGCTCTTCTACTGATTCTGGTTGCTGGACAACGAAATAGATGGGCTCATTGACGTAAACCTCAATCAGATAGAGCCCAATAAACAGATCAAGAATTAGAGAAGTTTTGCTGAAGATATTTGAGAACACATATTTGAATATTTTGCTGGATAGAGCCAATAAATCATCCTGATATACAGTAAGTAACTCTTTAGTGACACTAATGGTTGACTGGACCAAATCATTTGCCTTATCACCTTTGGTGTTCTCTGAATGTAACTCTAATCCAGCAGACTTGCTTCTTTTTAGACTATTCCAGCTTGCAGGGTCTTGTTGCAGCCTTTTAGCCAGATCTGAGGTTCTTCATCATGAACCTCCACCACAAACTTCAGTGCTTTCATCTGTAGGATTTCTCTGTTGGGTTCAGGACTCCACAAAATTTTCAATTTGAGGGGATTTGAACCACACATCAACCTGTACTCCAAGAATTGCATATCCACAAAGTCAACAGTGAGGAGATTTTTTGTGATCTCAAAGAGGTTATTGACCCTCTGAAGCTCATCCAACAAATCAACTTTAACAGCTGGCCCCAAATAGAGGCTTGTCTTGCCCAGTTTTCATTCAGGAGGATGCTGCCTAGGACAAAGGCCAGAAGTCCTGCCTTTGGGTCTCTGCTAGTCTATCTGTAGTCTGGGGACCCCATTTGCTGATAGAGTTGTGGATGTTGGCCTCAGGATCAAGAACCTTAAGTTTCAATCTAAATACCTGATTCAGGTGTGCTGAATCTCATCTGAGTATCTCAGAGAACTGATCTGAGTATTCTTTGAGAAACTCCAGCATCTCTGGCTGACGGGCAGATACACAGTTTGGCTTTTATCATGAAATTCACCAAAGTAATCTACCTGTCTTCTATCAGGCAGTGGATCAGGGTGCCCTCAATCATTGGGCTCTTTGTTGAGAACATCCATATTGCTTGGTCAGTGGCAGTTTGAGCACTGGCACTCTGAGGATTGACTGGAAGCTAAGAATTCTAGGAGACACCAAAGATTAACTTGCAACTGAGGGATAGATACATTAGTAACTTTTGTTTCACCCCCATTTTTGGTGTAATGTGCATAGATCTTTGGTGTTGTGTGCTAGGATAGCACACATTCTGGCTTACCAGAGACATGGCTCCAGGAAAAAGGAGTATTTAGTGATCAGCCAGAGAGAGGACAGGAAGTGCCTTGTTAACTAGGTATAGTGCTGAAGCCTGAGACCCAGAAACTAGGTAGATTAAAATTGGCAGCCATGAGAATGCAAATTTGTTACAAATGCACTTAACAGTAATGAACACAAATTAGAAGAACTGACCCTTGTTGCAACCTTCTCAGGTGCATTCCGGCTCTGCAAAGTAATGTCTATAACCCACAGCAATTCTTCCATTCCTGCCTCCCACTTTTTCAGGGCAGGCATGACTGGTCCAAGTGCTTGCTGATGGACTCAAGCTTACAAGAGAAGTGAATTGAAGAATGATTACGGGATAGTGGATGTTCAACAATGCTGTAAGAGGACTTAAAAAATAATCCTCTTGAACTCCCCTCCCCATCCTATAGTTATACCGTCTTGTTCTGGTACAGATAAGGTCAGAAACTCTGTTCTGTAAACAGTTTATGTCATCTTTCAAGATTCATAAACTCTATCTTCTTTATTTTTATTTTTATTGGTACTGGGGATCGAACTCACGACCACCTGCTTGCAAAGCAGGTGCTTATACTGCTGAGCTAAATCCCCAGCCCCAACTCTGTCTTCTTTAAAGGCTAAATTATTAAGTGCTTTGTCTTGCTTCTGTACCCTTGCTTTCCCCACTCCGCCCCTCAGTTTCTAAAGATCAATCAATCCCCTCAGTCAAATGTATAACACTACAAGTTTTCTTTTAACAGCTAGCAATTTGGACGAGTTCGGTTGGGTCGCTATGAATCTAAAATGTTAGAAATAAATCTTCATTTTTTCATTGGTTGATCAGTATCTCTTGGATACTGCAACATTTCTGGCAACCCAAATGAGATCAGAGATGTCAGATTTGCTATATCTCCTTTGTCTGCAAGACAGAGAAGACCTGAGCTGCTGGACACCTGAGACCTCTCGTGCTAACGGGTGAAACTGCAGCTCAGAGAACTTAGCAGCCTTCTTATGTCCCCTGTCAGTGAGAAGGGAACTTGAAAGGATTCAAGGTGATTCCTGAGCAGGAATGTACTACAGGACTGTGGTAAGGTTTTGGAGGCCCAAGTGAAGAAAATTCATTACATTAGGTTGGCAAGAGAGCCCTATCACCTCCTGGGGGAGTGTGCCTAGTCACTTTACATGGATTGAGTCAGATGAAACCTACAACACCAAATGGAATATGGGAGGCTCACGGTAAAAATTACTGTATAAAAATAGGCTCAGATTGAGAGCAGATTGCAGGTGATTCTCAAATATCTCACAGGATAGGCTGGCAATCATAGTGTCAAATTGAATACAGGAGTAGCCTGCAGTGAGAAATGTTTTAAGAGATTGTTGAAATTGCAGGAGTGGCCTGCAACAGGAGGGACTAAAAAAGCCAACACCAGGATAAAAACAACCTAGAAAAAGGAAGTACATACATGTATGATTTTGAGCAAAATAAAATGTATGGATCCAAAGTTGCTTATACTCACTCAGCTTCAGACTGAGGGAAGAAAGCAATCTAATCAGTTTGAAAATGAATGTAATTGAGAAAAATTGTGCTATAACACATGAAAGCATAAGAAATCTGCTTAGCTTTATTGCACCAGTATACACAGGCAGGGTTTCACAGGAAGGTTAACAGAAATAAAGACCACCTTGTAAAATGGGGTGATGACTCTGACCATCCTGAATGGCAACCAAGACATTAAAACAACTGAACAACCACAGAGGATGGAGGTGCAAAGCAAAGACAGTGCCAGCTGTGCCTGTTAACTTTAGAGGGGCAAAACAAGGATTGTATTTTCACTTCAAAATAAATGTGATGTACAATGCCAGTTCTTGTTTGGTGTCACCAAGCTGCTGCTGTCTACAGGTATCTGAAAGCTAGAACATCTCCAGTGTGAAGCTAAATGGCTCAGCCCGAGGGAGAGTTTATAGGAGTAATCAGGTTACAAATTTTAACCAATTGGCAAATGTACTTTCAGTTTCTAGTTTGAGTTGACTTGAATAAAACAATTTAGTGAATTGCAAATTCTTAAATTCCAATTACTGGACTAACTTGCTCTTTTCTCTGCTTTTGTTGGTTTAAGATAAGAACACTGACTCGAGGTTACTCAGAAATCTATTAAGAGTAGGTCAAATTTATTATATGAAGGAAAAAACACTTTAAAATTTAAGTAGCCACAGTGAAGTTTGTCATAAAAGGTTTATACTGAGAAAGAAAAATATTAAAAAGACTATAAATATAAGGTATACTTTTGGTATGAGAGAATTTTTATGATACAAATATTGTACAGCTAAAGAGACAGAGAGATAATGACAAGACTGAGCTGTTTATGTACATTGGAAAAAGCTTATGGAAGTTGTTTATTTTAAAAATCATTACTTATTAATTTGGGGGAACTTTGTTCCTTCAAAAACTTCCCACAAGAAAAATGATCAAATCAACCTAAAACAAAAATGCTTTAAAAAGTAATTTGCAGCCAGGTGAGGCAGCATATGCCTGTAATTCCAGCAGTTGGGAGGCTGAAGCAGGACTGTTGCAAGTTCAAGACTTGTCTGGGCTACAAAGTGAGCTCAAGACCAGCTTGAGCTGCATAGGAAGACCTTGTCTCAAAAAGACAAAAATGTGATTTGCTTTACAATACAGCAAATATTCTAGAAAAAGCACTGAATACCACCCCACTAAATTTTATGTTGGCTAACTTTAAAAGAGTATATACAGAAAATGATCAAATAAAGCTAGTCCTCTTCTGGGGTTAAAAATTCTGTAAAATAGACTTTCCTTTGATAGTAAATGGCTGGCCAGTTGGAAGGGGTAATTAACAAAATATCAGATGTATATATTGAATATCAGGATCAGTTTCCCTACATTAATCTTTGTCTAAATACAATTCAGACTACAGCCATGTGACACCAGCTTTATCTAGCTGCTTTTTGAAAAAAACTAGGAATTTGCTGGCATGAATGCACCCCAGCTTTCAGAAGTGAGTAACAAAAAGTATGTAAATCATGACCATGAGGCCAAAAGTTGATACATTGCTCAAACAAACAAACAACCCTCCCCAAACACATCTGTTTACAGTAGTGCTTACAGAGGAAATTTTACAAATCCTACTAAGGTGATAGAGATCGTGACACTGATGAAACTTGAGAGTCAAACAAAGCTGAGATCCACCAGTCAACCAAAACTAGATTGGAATCAATGTAAAAATATGGACTCTTGTTTATTTTTTTCTGTAAATCTGTATAACTTGTACCCTTTCTCTGCTTTTTTTTCTCCTTAAATAAAATTTAAAAAAATATGGACTCTGACAAAATAAATATTTCAAACTGATAGCAGCAGAGGTGATAAAAATTCCAAAAGTAAGGTGCTACCTGCAAAAGTCTATTGTTTTCAAGGGAAAAAACAAAATGAAACAAAACAACAACAAGAAATATATGGTGCACTAACTGGGCTGACAGAAAGTAAAGGCTGCCAGGACTAGGTCAGGGATGGGTATCTCCATCCCTTTAGATACCCCAAAGCCCATGGATACAATGAGACTAGGAAGTCAATTCAAGGACATTTTGGTAGATGATAAAACTATACATTTGGTAAAGACACAAACTATTGGAATGTTATTCAAAAATCATATGACTACAGTTAGAGCCACTGGAGCCCCCTAAAAAGGCCATTTTTCTGATCTGAGAGTTGTATCATAAAAAGAGGTTTAATATAATTTTCTGTGTCTTCCAAATGGGATGTCCTGCTGAAAAAGAGTACTACTCAAAACCTATATGCCCAAATTACCTTGGGACACAGGATTTTAAAAAAAGACAACACATCACAAGGGTGACACTGAAGAATCCCTCACCCAGCTGTGCAATACAACAAAGAGTAAACTCAAGCAACAGAAGAGGCTAATAAAAACACACTGAAGCAACAGCAATTAATAAAAAAGATCCTCACACTGAATGTGAGCTTTGAAAACCTTACTAGTAACAAGATAAAACTAAAACCAGAGTGAGACACATCTACATTTCCAAGAATACATTAAACATCAAGAAACAGACAAAATTGGGGTCTTCTTGACAGCAACAATTGACAGCACAGAAAAAACAGCTGGGCCATAAGGCTAAAAAATGCACACAAAAGTGCCTAACAACTGAGGAGGAAGCTACAAGAAAGCACAAGGCTGTACTGGAGAAAATCCAACAACTTAAGGTCAATATATAAGAGGTTGATGATGCTCGAAACATTAGCCAGAACAATTAGACAAGAGAGATAAATAAAATGACTAACGATAGGAAAGGAAAAAGTTAAACTGTCATTATTTGCAGAGGATATAATACTACACATAGAAACCACCAAAATCCATTGAAAGATTTCTAGATGTAATAAACAAATTGAGTAATGAAGCTGGATACAAAGTCAGAACTCGAAAATCAACAGCATTCCTGTACACAACTCACTGAGAAAGAGAAACCACATCCTTCACAACAGCACCCAAAAATTTAAAATACTTAGGAATAAATCTAACAAAGGAAGAAAAAATTTATACAGTGAAAATTATAGTACTCTGAACAAAGATATCAAAGAGAATTTCATAAAATAGAAAGGAATTCCTTGTTCTTGAATAAGAAGAACGAACATTATGAAAATGGCCATTCTCCCAAAATTGTTATACAGATTTAATGCAACTCCAATCAAAATAACATTAGCATACCTCACTCATCCAGAAAAATTGTCCCTAAAATTCATCTGGTACCAGAAGAGACTTAGAATGGCACAGACAATTCTGGGCAACACAGGCAAGGCAAGAGGCAACACAATCCCTGACTTGAAGTTATTTGACAAAACTACTGTGATAAAATCAGCATGATACTAGAATAAAAACAAACCTAAAGATCAATGGAACAGAATAGAAGACTTAGCTACAATGACAAACAGACTCAGCCACCTTATCTTTGATAAAGGGGGGAAAATATTTGCTGGAAGAAAGACAGCCTCTTTACTAAGTAGTGCTGGAAAAACTGGAAAATATACTGAAAAATATAACTAGACTCATGCATATCACCACCATAAAGTCAAATGAATGAAATATCTAAATATTAAAAGAGAAAAACTAAATATGCTGGAAGACAAAGTAGGTAGAAACCTCCAGACATACGGGTAGGCAGAGAATTCATGAGCAAAACCCAAACTATCCAAGAAATATTCCCCAGAATCAATAACTGGTGTCTCATCTTATTAAAAAGTTTTTGCGTGTCAAAAGACATCCCCAACAGAGTGAAAATACCCATGAGTTGGGAAAAAAATCTTCATCAAGGATCCCTCTGATAAAGGACGTTTATCTAGAATATATAAACAATTTTAAAATATTGTCCCCCCAATCAAAGACTCAATCCAAAAATGAGCATCTGAGATGAATACACACTTCTTAGATGAAGAAATACAAATGACAAATAAATACATGAAAAAATGTTCAGCATCATTGGGCATTAGATAAATGCAAATTAAAAAAACACTAATATTCCATCTCACTCCAGAAACAATGTCGAGGATCAAGAAAACCACCAATAACAGTTCTTGAGAGGCTGTGGGAGGAAAAAAATTCTTCTACACTGTTTGGAGTGAGACTGATGCAACCATTGTGGAAATCAGTCTGGAGATTCCTCAAAAAACTGAGATTATAAGTCCCATTTGACACAGCTAGGTATAGTCACTTCTGGGCATAGTCCCAGAAGAAATGAAAACATCATACCACAGTAATATATGTGTGACCACATTTATAGCAGCAGAATTTGTAATAGCCCAATCTTGGAAACAACTCATGTGTTCATCAACTGAGGAATGATAAAAAGATGTGGTATTTTTATACACTGGAGTAATACTCAACTTTAAGGAAGGATCATATTGAGGCTTTTATAACTAAATGGAAGCGACTTGAGAACATACTCACAAGTGAGATAAATCAAACTCACATGTGTAAATACCATTTGGTTTCCCTAGTGTGAGAAACTGAAACAGTAAATAAAATAGAAAATCTTCAATAAATATTGTGAAAGGGTAAGTAACTGCTCAAAGGAGAATAAATAACTTGGACAGGGAAAAGGAGAAAAAATGAAGCGAAAAGAAAAAAGATATAAATTTGTATATATACACTTAAGATTGCTAAGACAATTGTACTACTAATTCTATTAATTTATGGAATAAAACAGTTAACATTCATAGAATTAGAACAATTTTGCATGTTAATATCTGGTATTCTGAGTAACCATTTTGAAGATAACTGTGCAAAATAATAACTTTTGTTATGTTCCGACCACCTTGTTTTGAAAGCCAATATTGTTATTGTTTTGGACACTTTGTTATTGTTATTTATTTGTTTCTTGTTTTTCTTGTATCGGTATTGGATTTTGTTTTTGTTTTTGTTTTTTCCTCTAATACAGAAAGGATAGATGTACATATATAGGTTTATACATGCCTAAAACTTCTCCTAAAGAGTTTACAAGAATTGATTTTAAGTTGCTGTGATGTTATGAACAGATACTTTGAAGAAAATGAGACATTATGCTACCCGTGGCTGACTTGCTATCATCTTGTTTGTAAGCACAATAATGCTTTGATTCTTTGTTTTGATTGGTTTTATTCTATTTTTTATTATTTGATTTCAACGTATGTGAAGGTATGGACAGCTATTTTGAAGAAAACAAGAGACATTATGATAGCCATTGTTGATTTTCCTGTTGTCTGCATTTGAAGGCTAGTAATGCTTTCATTTTTTTCTGATCAATTTTATACTATATTGCTTTGTTTGAATTCGTTGTGTATGAATATATATAAAGGTATTTTGAAGAAACATGAGACATTATGGTTGCCACTGGTGATTTTCCATTGTCTTGTTCTGAAGTCCACTTTTGCTTGTATTGTTTTGTTATGGTCTGTTTTTTCTACTTTGTTTTGCTTTATTCTCTGTAAAATAAAAAAATGCATCAAAATAAAACACAGCAACTCTGTGGCTCATATGAGATAGGGCTCATATTGTAATCCTATCTACACCTACTGCTGTTCAAGTTACAGAAACTGTGCCTTAGATTCACCACAGTTCACAGAAGCCAATGGCCCAAGACATTTAACCAGCCAGCAGGATCCAGACCAACCACTCAAACCAGATGATCTTGTGACAAGATCAGGCTGCCACTGGAGAAAGCAACCCTGCTCTAGTTATCCCAGAAGCTGACTCGTTGTACACATGGCTGAAGCTTAAGGAAACAGCAGCCCCACTCTTACCATTCTAGAAGCTGACCAGTCTACACATGGCTGAATCTTCAAGATCAATATCAGGATACAACAATAATGTAAGTCTCTTTTTGTTTTTGTTATAATTCCTCCTCTGCCCAATAGGGAGCCAATCTCTCATAATGAGGTTGATACTAATTAATTATAGTGATGCTGTCTATTGAAACTTCTTATAAAATTGTCAAAGGGAAGAATGAATCACGGATTAAATACAATCCCCTTCAAACTCCCTTCTCCTACCCTGTAGCTATTATGTCTTTTTCTAATACAGATAAGATTGGCAACTTCATCCTGTAAACAGAGTTCAAGTCATCTTCTTCTCACAGGATTCATAAAGTTCTGTCATGGTTTTTTGTTTGTTTATTTATTTTTAGTTTTGTTTTTTTTTTTTTAGTACTGGGGATCAAACTCATGACCCAGCACCTGCCAGGCAGATGCTTATGCTGCTGAGGTAAATCCCCATCCTAGTTCTATCTTCTTTGAAGGCTAAGTTATTAACTGATTGTCTTGATTCTGTATTTCCATTTGTCCCTCCTGTATGCCCAATTAATCCCCTCAAGCAAATGTATAAAACTAGAATACTGCCTTTGTTTAAAGGCCCAGAACTTTGGAAGTGAGTTCAGATAAGTACATCTAAAGTCCTAGAAATAAATTCCTTCTCCCAATTGATCTCTTGGATACCTTGGATTCTACAAAAATGTTGAACTCCAAGATTTCTTGTGGTGTGTGAAGCACCATGTTAGTAGGCAGGACAGAATTCAGAAAGTAGGAGGAAGTTAATGACAACAATTATTTTACAGAGTAATTAATGCATCCACCCTCTGAATAGATATTTCTTGAACATGTGCAACATGCTAGGCACAGTGCTGGGTATTACAGTTACATCAGAAAAAATTATAACGATTATCCCTTTCCATGTGGAACTTACATTCTACTATAAAGGAAATTTTAAAATTTATAGTGTGCTACTATACTCAAGGATGAAAAAGGCAGGCCCAGACTGACCCCATAGTTAATCAGTGGCAAAAACTCAACTAGTCTTGGCATCCCAATGCCAGCTGTAACATGAAAGACAAGTGTAACTCAGACAAGATCTGCCTATTACAAATTGTGCTGCTATAAACATGGGTGCACATATATCACTGTGGTATGATGTTTTCTGTTCTTCTGGGAATATGCCTAGCAGTGGGATAGCTGAGTCAAATGGGACTTCCAATCCCAGTTTCTTGGAAAGAACCTAAGTGTCCATCAACTGAGGAATGGATAAAAGAGTGGTATTTTTATACAATGGAGTACTACTCAGCTATAAAAAATTATCACATTGAGATATTTATAAATAAATGGACACAACAAGAGACCATACTCATGGACTTCCGGGAGAACATGGCGGACAGATAACAGATGCTATGGAGGCTCTCTGAAAGGCTTGGTTCAGAAGTCAGGAAGGGTGCAGAGTAAGGGGACATAAGCAGGTAGAGATATGCTCTGCTGACTCAGGAATGAACTGGGCTGAGAGAAACCAACTTGGAATGCAGTCCTGGTGCTAAAGCAGGAACAGAAAAGCCTCAGTGTGGAGGCTGGACCCCATGCCATTGGAAGCCGTGATTTGGGTTTCCTGCCGCGCGGTGGCTGGCTGCCTCTACATCGGCTCGGCAAGGAGAGAGACGTGCGGAAGCTCTGAGAACGGCAATCTGCGAACGGAGTGGAAAACAGGACGGGCAGGGAGGTGTGCACTGACTTGTGGTGAGGTGAGTGAGAGAAACTGACACTCTACCACAGTTTGACTCCAGCGGAGGACTTTCTGGGCCGGGCAGTCCTGTAGGGGCAGGGCACGGTGGTGACTCCAGCCACATATCCCCCTCTTGGGCGGGATTGGTGAAAAGTGCCTGGCCTGCGTGGCACTGCTGGCGGACTCGGTAGGCTGGCCCAACCCAGATCCCAATGCCTGACGGTGGCCGGAGGGGCGACCCCCGCGTAGGCTGCCTAGTCCGTAACTCCCTGGTGCACTGCGGTGGGCGGGAACACCTAGCCAGTGCAATTTGATCAGGTTGTGGCTGACAGGGAGGGAAGCTGGGCCTCCTATGTAAACTTGCATATATAAGGAACAGAGAATATGGGAAAAGGCAGCAACAAGAAAGGCTCCTCGGCCCCCAATTCTGAGAAACAGGCAATAGCGGACCCCGCACCAATAGACATAAAGCACCATATAGAGAGCCTCATAGACCAATTCAGGAATGAAGTAATCAATGACCTGAAGCTAGAAGTATGCAGAATAGTTAGAGAAATGCTAAGCACCACCCAAGAAAAAAGAGATGGTGGAATGGAAGAACAGAAAAAGAGGGGAGAATTGTTTGATGGAGAAAACAGAGAAAGCATAGAATACGTGAAGCAGGTTCAAAGGGACTACCAAGATACTAAGAAGTCTATAGAAGACTGGCATAACAGCTTGAAAGAAACTAAGGACAGACTATCTGAACTGGAGGGCAGACTTGTAATATGGGAGAATGAAATGAAAAACTTCTTAAAAATAACAAAGAAACAAACAGCAATAATACAAAGACAAGAAGATGATAAGAGGATCCATAACTTAAGGATTAAGAACATAAAAGAAGAAGTAGGGACACAAACAAGTGAACTACAAAAGCTACTCACAGAAATAATCCAGGAGAATTTTCCTAATTTAGCAAAAGGTAAAGACACTCAGATGTATGAGGCATACAGGACCCCAGCTACCTACAACCCAAACAGAGCAACACCCAGGCATATAATAATAAAAATTCCAGAAATTCAATACAAGAACAGAATATTGAAAGCTGTCAGAGACAAGAAACAGACCACTTACAAGGGAACACCCATCAGAAATACAGCAGATTTCTCTGCACAAACCATCAAATCACAAAGAGCGTGGGGGGAAATAATTCAAGCTTTGAAAGATAATAATCTCCAGCCAAGATTGAGATATCCTGCACAACTGTCCCTGGAAATTGATGGAAAAACAAGGTGCTTCCAGGATAAAGAGGAACTGGGGGAATTTGCAACCACCAATTCAACTCTACAGAGAGTTTTGCAGGATATTCTAAAAAAAGAAAAATACAAAGAATCCAGAAATAGTGGTGGGGAGGCCACAATGAATGGAGCAGAGAACAAAATGAAGAAGACAAACTGATAGCTACTGACAGAAAAAGAGCTCAACAGAAATGAGGCAGAGAAGATTGGATGATAGGAACAGCTAATTTGGAGAAAATGACTTCTTAATAGGTAATACTGATTTAGTATCATCTTGTTTTGAAGTCTCATCTAGCTTTTGTTCTTCTGTCTCCAATGGTCTAAATAGGTTGTATCTTATTGGTTTTTATTATGGATGATAGTATAAGCAAAAACCCTTTAAAGACAAGGAGATTATACAGAAACCATTGTTCATTTTCTGTTAGTCGATTCTAAATACTCTGTAATGCTGTCATTCTCTTAAATGGTTTTACATTGTTTTGATATACTTAATGCTACAGTATACGAAGTTGTACTCAAGGATTTCAAGGAAAGAGACAATATGGTAACTACTTTTAGGTCAGGATTATCTGGTGGTGAAACACTATTCTGCTTAAATGGTTATGTTTTGATCTGCACTGTTTCGCTGTTATGCCCTCTTTTATCTCAATCTCCACTCCATTATTTACTTTTTTATTTTTATCCTTTTAATTAAAGGAAAAAAATAGCAGGATATATTATAGTAACCCACTTTGACTTTTCATTATCTCAATTTAAAGCCCTGTATTACTCTCACCATCTTGTTTTTGACTGATGTTCCCCTATTCTGTTTTGCTGGATAGTATCAGGTTCGAAAGTTTAGGCATCAGCTGTGAAGATAATGAGATTCATTATAACGCCCATTCTCGTTGACTTTTATCTCCTTTTGAAGACCTACAATGTCTCCAATGCTTTGGTTTTGTCGGTTTTATTCTTTACTGTTTTGTTCAATTGTATTATAACTAATGATATAGGCAATTCTATTAGAGATAGCGGGAGGCATTATGGTAACCATTGTTGATCACCTTGTATTATGTTTTTACATTATCTATTATGTCCACCCTTTTGACTTGACCGATTCTGTTCTGTTATGTCACATTTGGCTCTACTCTCCTCCAAAAAAGTAATAAGAACCGTGGGAGCAAGGAAACCCAAAATGTGTAATAGTCATTGTACAAAAGAGAGGAAAAGAAAGTGTTCTAAACTATATAACTGCATGTGTATTTAAGTGTATAAGATAGGAAATGATATCACAGAGTTTTATTGGATCATTGAACAGAACTGTTTGCGGTATCATTGTTGGAATGTCCACTTTACAAGCTTTAATTATGTGACTTGAACAATTATTTCTAAGATGATAATATGTAATCCATTAGCTAGTGATTTCCTACTGTTTATTTTTTTTCTGTAAATCTGTATAACTTGTACCCGTTCTCTGCTTTTTTTTCTATTCTCCTTAAATAAAATTTAAAAAAAGAGACCATACTCATAAGTGAAATAAATCAAACACACATGTTTAAATACCATATAATCTCCCTAGTGTAAGAAATAGTAAGAGTACATAAGAGTTTATGGTAATCATGATTCACCATTACATTGCTTTTGAGCCTTATAATGTTTGCAATGGAATGATTTTATCCTGATTTGTCAAAGATTTTATCTGTGATAGTATTAACAGCTTTGTTGAAGAAAACAAGACATTATAAAAGCCAGTGCTGATTTAATATCATCTTACTCTGAAGTGCTACCATGCTTTTGTTCTTCTGTTTCCATTGGTTCTACCATATTGTATCTTATTGGGTTTTATTATGTGTGATAGTATAAACAAATTTTCTATGGAAAGTGAGATAATATAGTTGCCATTGTTTATTCTATGTTATTTGGTTCTGAATGCCCTGTAATACTTTCATTCTCTTGAATGGCTTTATACTATTTTGTTATGTTTGATACTCTTTTGTCTTAATCTCTTTAAGAAAATTAAAAAGTGTAACTCAAACAAAAAGTGCATCTTTCTATGCTAACTCATTCCACTGTTTCAAGGAGTTATCACCCAGAGACATCTCAGCTTAGTCTAAGATTGACTGATTCTTTCTGCTCACTCTAGATGTGACCTTCCTGCAATAGGAGTACAAAAAAATAATTACCTTTCCCATAGCAAATCTAACAATGTATGACAAGGCAATATGTAACCAAATATAGAATATCCTGTTTCAACTTTGGGGACTGCCTCTGAACAGCCTATATAAGTGGTTGTTTAGCCTAAAGATAAGGCTGATGATTTGAAACTGAGATTCTTATTAGCCCACTGGTGTTAATAAAGCTCTTTGTCATTTATGTGCCTTCAGTGCTACATATATTTCATATGTCTTGGTCCTGCTTTTTGTAACACTAGGGTAGATTCAAACAGTGATAATAAATCTATCCACATGACCACTAAATGACAGGCATTATTTCTGAAACTTTTGCTTTCTTCTTATTACGATAATTTCATCTTAGCTATGAGACAGCTACTGTTAATAGTACTTACTTTGGAGACAAGGAAAATGGATTGGGAAGGTGAATTTACTTTGCAAGGTAAAGCAGCAACAAGTGACAGAGATCAAGACTTGAACCCCAGTATTTCACAGTCTCAAGCATGAGTACTTTTACTGATTCCACCCGATCTTCAAGAAATGTTTAGTCTTACTTATTAAATCCTATTGAATCTGACCACATAAAATAGAAACAGAAAAAGATGCTCTCAAGAACAGTCAATTAACATATATTACAAATAAGGAATAATTAATGTATTACAAACTAGACTGGAGTGTCTTGATTAGAGGTAGTTGCTAAGAAAGCCACAAAGAGGTGTTGAACTCTGAATGAGATTAAAAATTCTTTTCAAAGTATGCACTCCATATGCAAAGTGATGATAGTATATCAGACCTTGAAGACAGTTGTAGTTGGTGTTTATCAGATGATAGATTTCTTTAAAATGATAAGATACCATGAAAATCAATTCAATAACTACTAGAAAATGCAAAGAAGACTAATTTAAAATTGAATAGAATCAGTGAAACACAGAAGATAACACAAAGGGCATAAAAATCTGTTCACAGAACTAATAGCAAAAAAATTACAATGTATAGAAAAAGAATTTGACACCAGGTTCTTTAGACATAGAATCCTAAATAGTCATGATCAAATAATAAGTAAATACTTACATAATATCTCGTGTTTTTTATTTTAAACAGATTAAGACAAAAGAGGACAGAACAAAGCAGATCAGAACAGAACAACATAAGCAACACAGTACTTCACAAGACAACCCATAATTAACAGTAACTACCATAATGTCTCTTTCTCTGAAATAGTTGAGCACAAATTCATATACAATAATATCAAACATAAAAAATAGTATAAAACCATTCAAGAGAATGAAAGTATTACAGGGCATTCAGAACCAAATAACACAGAATAAACAATGGCAACTATATTATCTCATTTTCCATAGAAAATTTGTTTATACTATCACACATAATAAAACCCAATAATATATAATATGATGCAATCAGTGGAAACAGAAGAACAAGAGCATGGTAGGACTTCAGAGTAAGATGATATTAAGTCAGCACTGGCTATTATAATGTTTTATTTTCTTCAGCAAAACTGTTCATACTATCACAGATAATAAAATCAAACAAACCAGGATAGAATCATTTCAACTAATGAACACAAACATTGTAAGGCTCAAAAGCAATGTAACAGGAACTCATGATTACCATAGACTCTTATGTACTCTTACCATTTTTTACTCTTACATTTATGGAGACTATATGATATTTATACTTGTGAGTTTGATTTATTTTGTTTATAAGTATGGTCTCAAGTTCCATCCATATATATATATATATATATATATATATATATATATATATATATCAATGTGATCATTCTTTAAAGCTGAGTAGTACTCCACAACATTTTATCCATTCCTCAGTTGACAGACACATAGGTTCTTTCCAAGATCTGCCTCTTACAAATTGTGCTGCTATAAACATGGATGCACATATATCATTGTGGTATGATGTTTTCAGTTCTGGGAATACACCTAAGAGTGGAATAGCTGAGTCAATGGGACTTCCAATCCCAACTTTTTAAGGAATATCCAGATTGATCTCCATAGTGGTTGCACCAGTCTACATTTCCACCAACAGTGCAAGAGAGTTTCTTTTTAACCACATCCTCTCCAGCCTTTGTTGTTGGTAGCTGTCTTGATCCTGGCCATTCTTTCTGGAATAAGATGGAATCTCAGTGTTGTTTTAATTTTCATTTCTCTAATGACCAGTGATGATGAAAATTTTTCATGTATTTATTTGCCATTTGTTTTTCTTAATCTGAGAAGTATGTTTTCACCTCACATGTCCATTTTTGGATTGGGTCTTCAAAATTTGGGGCTCTGATTTTTTTTTTAATTCTTCATATGTTTTAGACAGGAGTCCTTTATCTGAGGGACAGTTCACTAAGATATTTTCTCAGTTGGTGGGTTTTTGTTTCACTATGCTGGAGATTCCTTTTGACATGTATAAATTTATTAATAAGACGTGATCCCAGTTATTGATTCTGGGAAGTATTTCCTGTGCGGTTTGATTCCTGTTCATGACTTTTCTACCTACTGCTATATCTTCAGGATTTTTACCTAATATATATTCCAATAGATTTACTGTTTTGATTTTAATATTCAGATCTTTCATCCATTTAGATTTTAGTTTAGTACATGCTGATGGGCATGGGTCTAATTTTAGTTTTCAGCATATGGAGAGCCAGTTTTTCCAGCACCATTTATTAAACAGACTGTCGTTCTTCCAGTGTACAAGTTTGGCCCCTTTATCAAAGATAAGGTGGTTGAGTGTGTTTGTAGTTGTGATTGTAACTTCTAATCTATTCCATTGATCTTCAGATCTGTTTTTATTCCAGTTCCATGTTGATTTTATTATAGTAGCTTTGTAGTATAACTTCAGGTCAGGGATTGTGATGCCTCCTGCCTTGTCTTTGCTCCTTAGAACTGCCTTTGCTATTCTAGTTATCTTCTAGTTCCAGATGAAATTTAGGAGGTATTTCTCTATATCTATGAGGTATGTTAGATGTATTTTCATTGAGATTGCATTAAGTCTGTATAGCAGTTTTGGCAGAATGACTATTTTCACAATTTTTATTCCTCCTATCCATGAACAAGGGATGTCCTTCCATTTTCTGAGATCCTCTTCAGTTTCTTTTTCAGGGTATTATAATTTTCCCTGTATAGATCTTTTACTTCTTTTGTCAGATTAATTCCTAAGTATTTCATATTTTTTTTGGACGCTAGTGCAAAGAATGTGTCATCTCTTATTTCTCTCTCAGTGATTGTGGTTATAGTGTAGAGAAATGCTATTGATTTTTGAGAATTGATTTTGTATCCAGCTATATTGCTGAATTTATTTATTATATCTAAGAGTCCTTCAATGGAGTTTTGGAAGTCTTCTATGTAGAGTATCATGTTGTCTGAATATCATGATAATTTAACTTTGGCTTTTCTTATCTTTACTCCTTTTGTCTCTCTCACTTGTCTAATTGCTCTGAGCAGTATTTCCAGTACTATGTTGATTAGGATTGGTGATAAGGGACATCCTTGTCTTGTGTCTAATTTTAAGGTAAAGGCTTTCAGTTTTTTGCCATTTAATATGATGCTCACTGTTGGATTGTCATAGATGTACTCTTAACATTTATCATATTGAGGTGGGGACCATCTATTCCAATTTTCTGTAAGGTTCTTACAATGAATGAGTGTTGGACTTTATCAAAGCTTTTTCTGCATCCATAGAAATTATCATGTGATTTTTATGTTTGGCTGCATTGATATGGTGGAATAGATTTATTGATTTACAAATGTTGAACCATCCCTGCATGCCTGGATGAATCCAACTTGGTTGTGTTGTATAATCTTCTTGATGATTTGCTGCACACTGTTTGCCAATATTTTATTGAGGATTTTTGCATCTGTGTTCATTAGGGAGACTGGCCTGTAGTTTTCTTTTTTAGTTGGGACTTTCTCAGGTTTTGGTACTAGAGTAATATTTGCTTCCAGGAATGACTTAGGAAGAATTGCTTCACTTTCGATTTCATTGCAGATTTTGAGGACTGTTGGCATTAGGTCTTCTTTGTATTTCTTGTAGAATTCCGCAGTGAGTCCATCTAGGCTTGGGTTCTTTTTATAGGTAAAAACTTAATTACATTTTCAATTTCATTAGTAAAAATTGGGTTATTCAGCAGTTTTACATCTTCTTGAGCTAGCTTTGGTACTTCATATGTTTCTAGGAATCTGTGCATTTCTTCCGTGTAATTGAACCTACGAGAGTAGAGGTTTTTGAAACAGGTGTTGATCTTCTGTATTTCCACAGTCTGTAGTGATTTCACCTTTTTCATTCCTTATTCCATGAATACAAATATATGTATGATACAAATATATAAAATTATGTGATAATTATGATTCATCATTGTATGGTTTTCAAGGCTTACAATTTTTCACTCATTAATCGGAATGGTTTTATTCTGGGCTGCTTGATATTATTGTCTGTGATGATATGAACAGCTATTTTGAAGAAAACAAGACATCATAATAGGTAGTGATGATTTAATATCATCTTGTTTTGAAGTCCCGTCAAATTTTTGTTCTTCTGTTTCCTTTTTTTATCATTTTGTATATTATGGGAGTTTATTATATGTGAGAGTATAAATGAAATTTTTTGTGTGCAAAGAGATGATATAGAAACCATTGTTCGTTTTCTGTTAGCTGGTTCTAAATACCTTGTAATACTTTTATCCTCTTGAACGGTTTCACACTGTCTTGATATGTTTGATGCTATAGTATAAGAAGTTACACTCAAATATTTCAAAGAAAGAGACACTATGGTAACTACTATTAAGTTGTGTTAACTTGTGATGAAACACTATGTTGCTTAAATTGTTCTGTTCTGACCTGTATTGTTATGTTGTTATGTCCTCTTTTATCTCAATCTCCCCCTTTTTAAAATTTATTTATTTTTATTATTATTTTATAATTAAGGGAAATTTTTTTAAAAATTTTGCAGGATATATTATAGTAACTTCTTTGTTCTCCTATTAACTCGATTTGAAGCCCCGTATTGCTCTCACCATCTTGTTTTGACTGATTTTACTCTATTCTGTTTGTTTGATACTACCAATTTTGAGGATCTAGGCAACTACTTTGAAGGCAATAAGATTCACTATGATGCCCATTATGGTTTGACTAATATCTTCTTTTGAAGTCCTGTAGTTTCTCCAATGTTTTGATTTTTTGGTTTTGTTCTTTGCTGTTTTGTTCAATTTTATTATGCCTGATGACATAGGCAAATCTTTTTAAGATAGCATGAGGCATTATGGTAACCATTGTTGATCACCTGGTATTCTGTTTTTACATCACGTACTATGTCCATCATTTTGTTTTAACTGACTCTGTTTTTTTTTTTTTTTTTTTTTTTTGGTCACATTTGGTTTTATTATCTTCAAAAAAAGTAATAAGAACTGTGGGAGTAATAAAACCCAAAATGTGTAATTGTTATTTTAAAAAAGAGAGGCAAAGAATGTGCTCTAAAGGATATAACTGCATGTATATTTAAGTGTGTGAGATAGAAAACCATATTACTAAGTTTTTGTTGGATCATTGAACAGAACTGTTTGCAATCTCACTGTTTGAATGTCCACTTTGTATGCTTTAATTTTGTAATTTGAACAACTATTTCTAAGATGACAATATGTAATCTATTAACTAGTGATTTCTTATTGTTTCTTTTTTTGAAATTCTGTATTACTTGTACCCTTTTACTGTTTTGTTTTCTCTTTAAATAAAAATTTTAAAAAGAAATGGTAAAAATACATAAAAGTATGTGCTAATCATGGTTCCCCATTATATTGCTTTGAAGATTTATAATGTTTTCATTCATTAGTTGGAATGGTTTTATTCTGGGTTATTTGATTTTATTGTCTGTGATGGTATGAACAACTATTTTGAAAACAAAAAACAATACATTAAAATAGCTAGTGCTGATTTAATATCATCTAGTTTTGAAGTCCCACCAAGCTTTTGTTCTTCTGTCTCCATCTGTTTTATCATGTTGTATCTTGTTGAATTTTATTATATGTGATAGTATAAACAAAATTTTTAGGGACAAGGAGATAATATAGTAACCATTGTTCGTTTTCTGTTAGTTGGCTCTGAATACTCTGAAATACTTTAATTCTCTTGGATTGTTTTACACTGTCTTGTTATGTTTGATACTATAGTATATGAAGGTATTTTTAAATATTAAATATGAAATATTAAATATTTCAAAAAAGCATCACTATAGTAGCTACTGTTATGTTGAGTTGTCTTGTGGTGAAACACTATGTTGCTTAAATTGTTCTGTTCTGACCTGTGTTGTTATGTCCTCTTTTATATTAATCTTTTTTAAAATAAGCAAAGGAAAATGGTGGAATACAGAAGATCATCAATACCTATTTCAAGAACCTCTGCTGTCATAGGCTTGATAACACAGAAGAAATGGACAAATTCCTAGAAACATATGAATTACAAAAGCTGGGACAAGAAGATGTAAAACTGCTTATTAATCCCTTTTCAATGAACGAAATTGAAAATGTAAATATATCCTTACCAACAAAGAAAAGCACAGTTCCTGATGGATTCACTACAGAATTCTACAAGAAATTCAAAGAAGATTTAATGCTAGCACTCCACAAACTATTCAATGAAATTGAAAGGGAAACAATTATCCCTAACTCATTCCTGGAAGCAAATATTACTCTAATACCACAACCTGAGAAAACCAATATCAAAAAAGAGAACTACAGGCCAGTCTCCCTAATGAACATGTAAAAAATTTCAATAAAATACTGGCAAACACAATGCAGCAGATTGTCAAGAAGATTATGCACTACTAGCAAGTGTGATGCATCTAGGGAAGGCAGGAATGTTTCAACATATGCAAATCAGTAAATGTAGTCCACCATATCAACAGAACCAAAAACAAGAACCGCATGATCATTTCTAGAGATGCAGAAAAAGCTTTTGATAAGGCTCAACATTTATTCATGATAAGAACCTTACAGAGAATTGGAATTGATGTTTTTTTCCTCAATATGATAAAGGCCATCTATGACAAACCAATAGCTAACATCATATTAAATGGCCAAAATCTTAAAGGCTTTACATGAAAGTCAGGAATAAGGAAATACATAGGAGTCAATATAACAAAAGAAGTAAAAGATCTACACAGGGAAAATTATAGTATCCTGAAAAAAGAAATCAAAGAAGACTTCAGAAAATGGAAAGACATCCCTTGTTCATGGATAGGAAAAACGAAGATTGTGAAAATATTCATTCTCCCAAAATCATTGTACACATTTAATGCAATCCCAGTCACAGTACCACTAAGCATGTCTTACAGATCTAGAGAAATCACTGCTAAAATTCATCTGGAGTTAGAAGAGACCTAGAATAGCAACATCATTTCTAAGCAACAAAGGCAAGGCAGGAGGCATCACAGTCCCTGACTTGGAAGTTATACTACAAAGCTACTGTAATAAAATCAGCATGGTACTGGAAAAGAACAGACGTGAAGATCATTGGAGTAGATTATAAGATACAACTACAAGCACAAGCACACTCAACAACCTTATCTTTCATAAAGGGGCCAAACATACCCACTGGAAGAAAATATAGTTTCATTAATAAATTGTGCTGGAGAAACTGGCTCTCCATGTGTTGCAAACTAAAACTAGACCCATTCCTATCACCATGTAATAACAAAAGCCTAAATGGATCAAGGATCTAAATATTAAAACTACTCAGCTATAAGGAATGATCACACTGAGATATTTAAAATTAAATGGATGCAACTCAAGACCATACTCAGAAGTGAAATAAATCAAACTCATATGTGTAAATACCATATATTTTACCTAGTGTAAGAAATGGTACAAGTACTCAAGATACAAAAACTAAATACAGTGAAAGGGTAAGAATCTGCTTAAAGGGGAAAAGTAATAACTCGGGAAGTGAGGAAAAAGAAAAAGTAAGGGAAATGAGAAAAATATCTAAAATTATTTAAACACAGGATAGCTAAGATGGTTGTGCTACAAATTCTATAATTTCTTGGAACAAAACTGTTAACATTCATAGGATTGGAACAACTGTGCATATTTTGTATGCTGATCTGAGGAAATACTGAAGATCGTTATATAAAATAACAATTCTATTTATGCTCATATCACCTTGTTTTCAAATCCTGTATTGTCACTGTTTGCGGATTTCTGTTGTTGTTATTTATTTGTGTTTTCTGTTTTGTGTTTTAATAGTAATTTGTTTTGCTTTGATTTGTTTTTCTCTCTAATACAGAAAGGATAGGTATTCTTGTAGATACTCATACATGCAAAGAACTCCTAAACAGTTTATGAGAGTCAATTCTATAATGCACGATGAAATGAAGAGTTACCTTGAAAAAAAAAGAGATACTAACATACCCAGTGCTGAATCCGTAGCATCATGCTGTGAAATCCAGTAATACTAATTATTCTTTGTTGAGGGAATTTTAGTCTGCTTTGTATTGTCTAAGGTCAACATACATGAAGGTATGGACAGCTATTTTGAAGAAACAGAGACGTTATGGCAGACATCATTGACTTCTCTATTGTCTGGTTTTGAAGACCTAAAATGCCTTCATCATCCTGTTCTGATCAGTTTAATACTATTTTGTTTTCTATGAATTCATTGCGTGTGAAGATATGGGCAACTATTTAGAGCAAAACAAGAGATATTATGATAGATAGTGAAGATCTTCAGTTGTCTTGCTTTGAAATCAGTGTCTCTTACATTGTTTGCTTCCGATCTGGTTTAATCTATTTTTATGCTTAATTTTACCCTCTTTAAAATAAAATTTAAAAAACAAAGAAATAACATTTCTTTATTTTTTTTTATTTAAAGAAACAAAGAAAAGGAAATTTAAACAATAATAGAAAAAAGCAAAAAAGGTAGAATAACACAGAATTCAAGAAAATTAACATTATAAAATAGCTAGTTGATACATTATATATTGCCATATTAAAGATAGTTGCTAAAGTTACAAAATCAAAGCGTAAAAAGTGGCTAGACACTTAAACAATGATAGTGTAAACCCTTCTGCTTAATGATCTAACTGAAATTTAGTAATATGGTCATCTGTCTATCTTACACAGTATGTATACTGTTATATACTTTAGAGCGCTTTCCTTTCCTTTCACTTTTACAATATCTAATATAATTTTTGGATCTGATTAGTCTGTCAGTTTTTATTATTTCTTACACTAGAGAGACCATGTGATATTTACTAATGTGAGTCTTGTTTATTTCACTAATTAGGATATACTGAAGTTTTCTCCATTTATCTTTAAAGGCCTCAAGATCATCCTGTTTATAGGTGAGTAGTATTCCAGTATATATAAACACCATATCTTTTAAATCCACTTTGTGGTTGATGGGCATTTTGCTTGTTTCCAATATTTACCTATCACAAATTGTGCTGCTATGAACATGGGTTCACGTGTATCACTGTGATATGACTTTTTCAATTTTTCTGGGAAAATACCAAGGAGGGGAATAGCTGCATTGAATGGAACTTCCAATCCTAGATTTTTGAGGAATTTCCATACTGATTTTCACAGTGGTTGTACCAATCTTCACTCCTAACAACAGTGGAGAAGGGTTCCTTTTTCCTCACATCCTTGCCAACATTTGTCGTCAGTTGTTTTCTTGATGGTGGTCATTCTTTCAGGGTGAAATGAAATCTCAATGCTGTTTTAATTTGCATTTCTCTAATGACCAGTGATCATGAACATATCTTTATATTTATTTGCCATTTGTATATCTTCATCTGAGAAGTGTGCCCATCTTTGATGCCCAATTTTGGAGAGGGTCTCTGAATTTGAGAGGCTTGATGTTTTCAAATTCTTTATATGTTCTAAATATAAGTCCTTTGTCTGAGGGATTGTTGGCTAAAATTGTTTCCCATTCTGTGGGCTTTCTTTCAAGTTTGATGGTGGTTTATTTTGAAGTGGAAAAACTTTTTACTCATGAGATCCCAGTTGTTGATTCTTTGAAGAATTTTCCATTAGGTTGGCATTTTATTCATAAATTCTCTGCCTACACCAATGTCTGTAAGGTTTCTTCCCTACCTTGTCCTCCAGTAGATTTAGTGTTTCTGTTTTAATATTTAGTTCCTTTATCCATTTTGACTTTAGTGTATGGTGATAGGTATGGATCTATTTTCAGACTTCTGCATGTGGAAAGCAAATTTTTCCAGCACCATTTATTAAAGAGGCTTTTTTTCCCCAGTGAACATATTTGGACCTTTTGTCAAATATAAGGTGGATGAGTATCATTGGAGTAGTGTTTGTATCTTATATTCTGTTCCATTGATCCTCAGGTCTATTTCTTTGCCAATACCGTGCTGATTTTAATACTGTGGCTTTGTATTATGGTGTCAAGTCAGGAAATGAGATGCTTCCTGTCTTGCCTTTGTTGCCAAGAATTGCCTTTGCTATTCTATATTTCTTCTGTTTCCAGATGAATTTTAGGAATATTTTCTCTAGATTTATAAGATATGTTAATGGCATTTTGATTGGGATTGCATTGAATCTGTATAACAGTTTTGGGGGTATGACTATTTTCACAGTGTTGGTTCTTCCTAAGCAGGAGCAAGGAATACCCTTCATTTTCTAATATCATATTCAATCTTCTTTTATAGAGTAGTATAAATTTTAGGGTAGTACAAATTTCTTCTATATTCTTGGTTAGGTTGATTACTAAGTAATTCATTTATTTAGATGCTATTGTGAAAGGCAATATTTCAATAATTTCTCTTTCATGGAGTTTTTGTGTACAGGAATGCTAAAGCTTTTTGTGTGTTGACTTTGTATGCATCTATGCTGGTGAATTTGTTTATACTTGTAGTAGTCTTTTAATGGAGTTTTTGGGGTCTTCTATGTAGAGTATGAGATCATCTGCAAATAATGGTAATATAATTTCTTCTTTTCCTATTTTTATTCCTCTTATTACTCCCTCTTGTCTGGTTGCTCCGACTAATACTTCCAGAACCATATTGAATAGGAGTGACGATAGTGGACATCCTTGTCTTGTTCCTGATTTTAGAGTGAAGGCTTTCAGTTTTTGACCATTTAGTATAATGGTGGTTGTTGGTTTGTTATAAATGGTCTTTATGAGATTGAGGTACATACCATCTATTCTTAGTTTCCATAGGGTTTCTATCATGAATAGATGTTGGACTTTATTAAAAGCTTTATCTACATCTATTGAGATGATCATATGATTTTGGGGGGCTCTGTTGATGTGATATATTGCATTTATTGATTTGCCTATGTTAAATCATCCATGCATTCCTGGAATAAATCCCATTTGGCAGTGGTGTATAATCTTCTTGATGATTTGTTGCATTTTGTTTGCCAATATTTTAGTGAGAATCTTTGCATCAATGTTCTTCAATGAGACTGGTCTATAGTTCATTTTTTTGGTTGGATCTTTCTCTGGTTTTGGTATCAGAGTGATACTTGCCTCCAAGAATGAATTAGGGAAGACTGCTTGTCTTTTCAAGTTCATTTATGAGTTTAAGGAGCATTGCCATTAAATCTTCTCTAAAAATCTTGTAGAATTCAACCATGAATACATCAGGACCTTGGCTTTTCTTTGTTGACAAGTTTTTAATCATTTTTAAAAATTTGGGTAGCTGACACTGGATTATTCAGAATTATTGCAACTTCTTCATTGATCTTTCATAGTTCATATATTTCTACAAATCTGTCCATTTCCTCTGTGTTTTCCAACTTATATGAGTAGAGATTTTCAAAGTAGGTGTTCAGGATCTTTAGAATTTCCATGGAATCTCTAACAATTTCCCTCTCTTCAATCCTTATTGTGTGGAATGTGCTTTTTCTTTCTTTTTCTTGATAAGGTTGGCTAGAGGTTTACCAATTTTGCTTATTTTCAAAAAAGACAGCTCCATAATTCATTAATTTCTTGTGTTTTTTTAGTTTCAATTTCATTAATTTCTGCTCTGATCTTTACAATTTCCTCTCTTCTACAAGCTTTAGCTTGACTCACTCTTCCTTCTCTAGAAGCTTGAGATGTGGCATTAAGTTATTTATTTGTGCTTGTTCCATTTTCTTGATGTGACTCTATTGCTGCATATTTTCCTCTTAGGACTGCTTTCATTATATCTCATAAGTTATGGTATGCTGTATCTGCATTTATATTGTAATATAGGTATTGTTTTATTTGTTCTTTAATTTCATCTGTAACCCACTGGTTATTCAGAAGGTTATTAATTAATTTCCATGTATTTATGCAGGTTTTTCAGGGATTTTTGCCATTGATTTCCAGTTTTAGTGCACTATCATCAGATATTATGCATGGGATAATTTCACTCCCTTTGCATTTACTTAACAATGCTTTTTTGGTTAATATATGGTCTATTTTGGAAAATATCCCATGTACAATTGAGAAGAATGTATATTCTGATGTGGTTGAGAGGAACACTGTAAATATCCACTAAGTCCATTCACTCACAGGTATGATTCAGTTCTGGTATAACTTTGCTGAGTTTTTGTCTACTTGATCTATCTCTTTGTGACAGTGGGGTGTTTAGTTTTCAATTGTGTTCTAGTATTTGTCTTACATAGTTGGGTGCTCCTTTATTTGGGGCATATATACTTATAATTGTTAGTTCTTCCTCTGGTAGTTTTCCACTTACAAGTATGTAGTGAAATTCTTTATGTCTTTTAATAATTTTAGGTTAGAAGTTCCCTTTGTCTGCAAACAGAATACCTACCCATGCTTTTTTCTGCATTTCTGTTCCATGGAATACTGTTTTTCATCTTTTGACTTTTAATCTATAAGTTTCTTTTTGAGTCAGATGCGTTTCTTGCACACAGCATATTGTGAGAGCCTGTTTCTTGATGCATTCTGTCAAGCGATTTATTTTGATAGATGAATTGAACCCATTTACATGCATGGATATCACTGATGTGTACTAGCTTGACTTTACCATGTTGTGTTCCTGTTGTTGGTTTCCTGCTTTTCTTCCTTGTTTAATTTCTTGTCCAGTCTGGTGGTTTCTTTCTGTTGTTGTTCTCGAGATTGTGGGCATTTTTATCTCTATCTAGCTTGTCTTGCAGTACTCTTTCAAGAGTTGGTATGGTGGATATGAATTTCTTCAGTTGTTCTTTGCCATGGAAATATCTTCTTTCTCCATTAAATTTCAATTAAATTTTTTCTGGGTACATCAGTCTGGGTTGAAAATTGTTTTCTTTTAAGGCTTGAAATACTTCACTCCAAGCTCGTCTTAACCTGAATGTTTGTGCTGAAAAGTCTGCCATGCGTCTAATGGGCATTCTTTGATAGGTAAGTTGTGTCTTTTCTCTAAGAGCTTTTAGTATAATGTTTTTATGCTATATGTCTGGGATCTTAATTATTATATGTCTGGGTTTAGATTTATGTTGGTTGTGATTGTTTGCCAGGCTATATGACTCATTTATCTGCATATCAAATTTTTCCCCATGTTTGGGAAATTTTCTGCTATTTATTCTGTGAATAGTTTAGTTATGTGGTTTGTGTTATTTCCTACATCTTCATTGATGCATATTAGACTTAGATTGTTTTTCTTGGCATCATCTTGAGCTGATGGATTGTCATTTGATGGTGCTTTGTTGTTTTTCATGATCACTATCTGCAATCCTGTCCTAAAGGCCTGAAATTCTATCATCAGGTTTATTTAAATGGTTTTGCTACCTTTCAGAAGAATTTTTTTTTGTTTCTTGGATATCTCTTTGAATTTGTTTCAAGGATTCTGCTTGCTTTCTACATTGTTTATTCAAAGTTTCAATCATTTTTCCATGATCCTGGATTTTTTATCTGTCTCTTATCTAGCTATGTTGAGTAACTTGTTTACTAAGGTTGTTATTTCTCTCTTTATGTATGACATTATTTCTAATTTGCTTTCCTCTATAGCCTCATGGATTTTTTCTTTACTTCATTTACTATCTTTTCAGAGATTTCTGATATATGACTTTTAAAGTCCTCCATTTCAATGTTGTCTGTACTTGCTCTTGATGGACTAGATGTTTGAGATTGCATTTTGCCTTTTCATTTTGTCATTTTCACCTTTTGGGTAAATACTTAGTCTTTCACTCACAGCAATCTCAACTGTCCATAGTGTGAATTTTAGGGTCTTAGTATGTGGTTGATGTTTGTCCAATTGCTGAGTACCACAATGAAGAGGAGATCCAGTCACCTGAATTTTTCCTGCAGGGCCTGTTGTGTATTGTGTTAGTCCTACATTCGTCCTAAGCTAACTAGCCTAGAAGTATTGATGTAGGCCAACTCTTAGTTCCTGCTTTTGATATGTATTCAAGTTGTTGCATGCCATCATATCTCCAAGTCTATAGTGTTTGTGTCATGTGAGGCCCTACTGTGTCACTGGGGGGGAATCTCATAAGCCCTTAATTTTCTCCAAGTTAGGGGAGGCCTTATTGGCATACTCTTCAACCTGTCTGATGTTCTCTGTGTGGAGGAGGGGAACATTCACTTTCTTGCCATGTTTGTCAAGGTCTTTCAGTAGGAGGGATTTTCACTTCTACTCCTAATTACCCATTGCAGACTTCTATTTTAGGGGAAAACTCACCACACTGACTGGAGCCTGCTGAGATCTTCTGTTTGGGTGAAGTGTTCCTGAGTCTCCCTTTGAACCAGCACAGTAATCTGCAGTAGTCCAAGGTTCTGGCAGAAGGAGTTGGAGCCAAAGATTAACCACAGTACTAGGTTCAGGAGGTTGGGGGTTTCCCCAAGGAGTAGGCTAGTGACAGCTGTCCAAGGCATCCTTGGTGTGTCAGTTTTGTCTCAGGTGCCTCAGGCCAAGGGATGGGACTGTAGCCATTGTCTGGGGAGTCCCAGGCATGCTGGACTGAGGAAACAGTCCCACAGTGGTGGTCTGAGGCATCCCAGTTGTGCAGAGGGTGTCTCAAGCATTCTGAGCTGATAGACAGGCCTGTAGTGGTGGTCTCGGGCATGCCAGGGGTTCCCCAGGCATCCCAAGCCAAGGGGGGCACTTAGTAGTGTCAGGTCATCCCAGGTGTGCCAGACCAAGGGGCAGGACCACAACAGTAGTGCAAGTGTCTCAGACATTCCAGAGGCACCCCAGAATCTCCAGGCTAAGAGGTGGACCCTTGGAGGTGCTCAAGGCCATCCCAGGCATGCTAGGCCAAAGGACGGGCCTGCAGTTGTGTACCAGGCATATCAAGTGCGCTGGGGGCATCCCCCAGGAAATAACATTTCAAGAGCTGCAAGATAATGCAAAGGGAAACAATATAAGATTGATAAGTGTCAATGAAAATGCAGGAGTCAGCACAAATGACATACAAAGACTCTTTACAGAAATAATCACAGAAAATTTTTCCAAAAATGGGAAGAGAATCTGATATACAGATAAATGAGTTATACAGAACCCCAATTAACCATAACCAAAATAAATCTTCACAGATACATGTAATACTTAGGATATCAGAAATTCAGCAAAAGAACAGAATAATAAAAGCTATCAGAGAAAAGATATAGCTCACCTATGAAGCAAAGACTATCAGAATCACAGTTGACTGCTCAACATAAACCTTCAAATCAAGAAGAGCTTGAAGTGAAGTATATCAGGTCTTCAAAGAAAACAACTTTCAATGCAGATTGATGTACGCTGCAAAACTATCTTTCAAAACTGATGGAGAAATAACATGCTTCCATAACAAAGAACAACTGAAGAAATTAATAACCACCAAGCCAACACCACAAAGAGTTACTGAAAGACATTCTAGAGAGAGACAAGATATCTACAATCCCAACAACAAGAGAAGGAAACCACTCTTCAGGACAAAAAATTAAACAGAAAATAGAAAAACAGCAAAAGAAAGACAATATGATAGTGATAAATCAGTACAAATCAGTTATATTCATCAATGTAAATAGTCTCAACTCACCAATAAAATGAAACAGACCGGTAGAGTGGATTATGAAACACAATCCATCAATATGTTATGCACAGGAAACATTTAACTCAGAAGAAAATTCATAGTATAAAAGTCAAAGGATGTAAAACAATATTTCATGCAATGGGAACCCAGAAAAAAGTAGGGGTAACTATTCTGTCTGTGGACAATGTGAACTTCAAATAAAGAATGATCGAAGGAGACAAAGAACATCACTACATACTTGTTAGGGCAAAACTTGAAGAGGAAGAGATTACAGTCATTAATATATATGCACCAAATATGAGAGTACCCACATATATAAAACAAATCTTAATACACATGAAATATAAAATGAATAATGATACAGTCATAATGGGGGACTTTAATACCCCATTGACACAAAGACATAGATCAACCAAACAAAACATCAGCAAAGAAATAACAGAACTGAATCAAACTTCTGAACAAATAGACCTAGTAGATGTATACCAAGTTGAGTATAAATCAGAAAACACATTCTTCTCAGCTGCATATGGATCAATCTCTAAAATACATCACATAGTAACCCACAGAATATGTCTTACTAAATAAGAAAGGATTGAAATAATTCCATGCATATTACCTGATCATAAGGCAACAAAATCAGAAACTAATGATGAAAAAACCCACAAGGACTCCATAAACATATGAAAATTAAATAACATTTCCTAAACAACCAATGTATAGAAGTAATTAAAGAATTTAAGCAATATCTTCAATCAAACAAAAATGAAAATAAAAATTTCCAGAACCTGTGGGACACCAACAAAGCAGCCCTCATAGGGAAATTTATAACACTAAACTCCCCAATGTGGAAAATGATATGAACACAAATAAACAACCTAATGCTATAATCTCAAACTTCTAGAAAAAGAAGAGCAAGTCAAGTCCAAAGTCAAAAGAAAGGAGGAAATTTTAAAGATCAGAGCAGAAATTAATGCAATTGAAACTAACAAAACAATGCAAAGAATTAATGAATTGAAAAGATGGTTCTTTGAAAGAATAAATACCTCACTAGACAACCTTAGCAAAACAGGAAAGAAAAAACTCAACTGCATGCAATAAGAAATAAAAGCATGAAATCACTAAATACTCTGTGAAAATACAGAAAATAATACCCACTTTGAAAAAATTTATTCTCATGGTTTCAATAGCACAAACTAAATTGAGAGATTCCTAGAAATCTAATGAATTACCAAAGCTGAATCAAGAAGATCTGAAACTGCTGAATAACCCAATTTCAGATAATGAAATTGAAACTGTTATTAGAACCTTAACAACGAAGAAAACACCAGATCGTGATAGAGTCACTGCTGAATTCTACAAGAAATTTAGGAAAGGCTTGACATCAACAATTCTCAAACTCTGAGGGAAGCAAGTTTCCCCAAGTCATTCCTGGAAACACCTGGTACTACCCTAATACCAAAACCAAAAAAGACCCAATCAAAAAAGAAAATTACAGGCCAATGAACAGAGATAAAATATGTTCAACAAAATACTGGCAAATGGAATGCAACAAGTCACCAAGAAGATTATGTATCATGATCAAATGAGTTTCATCTCAGGAATGCAAGGGTGGTTCAATATACACAAATCAATAAATGTAACACCCCATATCAACAGAGTCAAGGACAAGAACCAAATAGCCATCTCAACAGATGCAGGAAAAAGCTTTTGATAAAATCCAACATTAATTCACAGTAAGAACCCTATAGAAGATCAGATAGCTCATCTGTTCCTCAATATGATAAAAGCCATATATGTTAAGCCAACAACCAACATCTTACTAAATGGAAAAAACCTGAAAACTTTCAACCTAAAATCAGAAACAAGACAAGGATGTCTATTATTGCCAGTTCTATTCAATATAGTTCTGGAAACATTAGCCAAAGCAATTAGACAAGAAAGAGAAATAAAAGGAAAAATGATAGGAAAGAGAGAAGTTAAATCATCATTGTATGCAAATGACATGATACTCTACAAAGTCCCCCAAAGCTCCATTTGAAGACTCCTACTCATAATAAACAAATTCAGTAGTGTAGCTGGATACAAGGTCCACACTCTAAAACAATTCCTAAACACAAACAATGAATTCACTGAGAGGGAAATAAGAGAAACCACACCATTCATTATAGTATCCAAAAGAAAATGAAATACTCGGGAATCAATCTAACAAAGGAAGTAAATGATCGATACAGTGAAAAATGGGTTTCTCTGAACAGGACATTGAAAAGCATTTCAAAAAGTGGAAACATATTCCCTGTTCATGGATAGGAAGAACAAACATTGTGAAAATGACTATTCTTCCAAAATTATTCCAACCAAAATGTATAGAATTCCAACCAAAATACATTTGAATACCTCAAAGATCTAGAGAAATCTTTCCTATAATTCATCTGTAACCAGAAGAAACCTAGAATAGCAAACGCAATTCTGGGCAACAAAGATAAGGCAGGAGGCATCACAATCCCTGACTTGAAATTATATTATGAAGTTTTTCAACTGAAAAAACACAAATGGGAAATAAATATATATAAAAATGTCCAGTATCAATGGTCATTCAGGAAATGCAAGTTAAGACAACAGTGGAATTCCATTTCATTCCAGAAAGAACAGTAAGGATCAATAAAACAACCAATAACAAATGCTAGAGAGGCCATAGGACAAAAGCAACTCTTCTGTATTGTTTATGTGAGTGTAGACAGGTTAAACCACTGTGGAAATCAGCATGAAGGTTTCTCAAAAAGCTAGGATTAGAGGTCTCACTTGACAAAACAGGTAATACTCATAAGATTAGATCAATGTTGCATGTCTATATCTGTATAATTTGAGTAACTCTTTTGAAGATAACTATGCAAAATAACAACCCTTGTTAAGTTCCTACCAGCTTGGTTTAAAAGCTTGTATTATTGTTGTTTTGGGTTCTTCTTATTGTTATTTATATCTTTTGTTTCCTGTTTTCTCATTTTCTGATTTGTTTTGTTTTGTTTCTTCTTTAAAAGGAAAAAATAAAGTTCTTCCTTGCTTGGGGGCAAGGCCCTGGCTTCCTGTTGGGAAGAGTAAGTCCAGTGGAGGCAGGGAACCCCATTCCAGCCCAGTGGAACTCTCTTCCTTGCCTGGGGGCCAGGCCTTGGCTTCCTGTCAGGACCAGTAAGTCAAGCGGAGGTGTGGAATCCTGCCCTAGTCTGGTGGAACTCTCTCCCATGCTGGGGGACAGGTCGAGGCTCCCTGTGGAGACCAGTAACTAGAGGAGAGGCAGGGAACCCCATCCCAGCCCAGTGGAACTCTCTTCCTTGCCTGGGGGCAAGGCCTCGGCTTCCAGTCAGGACCAGTAAGTCCAGCGGAGGTGCAGAACTCTGCCCCAGCCTGGCAAAACCCTCTTTCTTGCATGGGGGCCAGACCCCAGCTTCCTGTCAGAACGAGTAAGTCCAACAGAGGCAGGGAATCCCGTCAGAGCCCCGCAGAACTCTCTTCCTTGCCTGGAAGATAGACCAAAGCTCCCTGCCAGGAATAGTGAGTCCAGCCAAGCCACAGAACCCGTCCCAGCCTGGCTGACCTCTCTCCCTCACTTGGAACAACACTTGAAGCTCAAAAATATAGGAAAATGACAAAATGAAAGACCAAAATGCAATCTCAAACATCCAGCCCATCCAAAGAAAGCCTAGGAGCCATGTGCATAGAAGAAAATATATGCCACATACCTGAAATAATAGATATGAAATAAAGAAGCAACTCTGGGAAGCCTTAAAGGAATTCAAACTAGAAATAATCTCTCAGGTAAAAGAAGAAATGATAAAAGAAAAGAAGGAGATGCTGAACATATCTAAAGAAGACACAGTTAAAAAGTTGGAGGAACTAAACAAAAAGATACAATCCCTGGAAAAACAATATAAAAAACAAACAGAATATATAAAGCAGATTTGAAGAGATATACATGAAATCAAAAACTCCATCAAAAGTTGTAAAACCCACCTCAATGAATGTGAAAATAGAATCTCAGACCTCGAAGACAAGATTGAAGCCAGTGAACAGGAAAGAAAAGATCTTTTAAAAATAACAAGAAATCAGGAAATAACAATTTGACACCTGCAAGATGACGCAAAGAGGAACAACATAAGGTTGATAGGGATAAATGAAAAAGAAGGGGACAATGTAAAGGATATCAAGAGGATATGCAGAGAAGTAATAGCTGAAAATTTCCCAAACATGAGATTGGAAACGGATATCAAGATCAATGAAGCATATAGAACTCCAAATAGCCATAATCAAAATAAAACTACACCCAGATACATAGTAATGGTCATCCCAGAAATAGAACAAAAGAATGGAATATTAAAAGCTGTCAGAGAGAAAAGACAGATCACCTATAAAGGAAAACCTATCAGAATTACAGCAGACTTCTCAGCACAATCAAGTCAAGAAGAGCATGGAGTAAAGTATTTCAGATCCTAAAGGAAAATGATTTCCAACCTAGACTGATGCACCCTGAAAAACTGTCCTTAAACATGGATGGAGAAATAAGATACTTCCATGAAAAGAACAGCTGAAAAACTACATGATCATCAAGCCAACTACAAAGAATACTGAGAGACAGCCTAGATACATTTAGGAGAAAACCACTAAACAAAACAGACAATTAAACAGAATGGAAAGATAAAGATGCAACAGCAGAAAGATAACATGTTAACAGTAAACCAATATATAACAGTTATAACCATTAATGTAAGTGGTCTCAATGCACCAATTAAAAGAAACAGACTGGCAGAATGGATCAAGAAACAAAATCCAACCATCTGTTGACTACAAGAAACCTATGTAACTCAAAAGGATACCCACAGACTGATAGTTAAAGGATGGAAAACAATATGAATCCCCAAAAACGGGGGTGGTTATTCTGTTTGCAGACAATGTGAACTTCAAGCCAATAATGATCAGAAGGGATAACGAAGGTCACTACATACTGGTTAAGGGAAAACTCCAAGAGGAAGAGATAACTATCTTAAATATATATGCACCAAATACCAGAGCACTCAGTTATATAAAACAAGTACTAACAGATATGAAAAACCAAATTAACAGTAACACAATTCTAACAGGGGATCTTAACACACCATTAACACCAATTGACAGATCAACCAGACAGAAAATCAGCAAAGAAATAAAAGAACTCAATCACACCTGTGTACAAATGGACTTACTAGACATATACAGAGTATTCCACCTAACAACAATAGAATGCACATTCTTCTCAGCAGTGCATGGGTAATTCTCTAAAATAGACTATATATTAATTCACAAAACATATTTAAATGAATGCAAAAGGGTTGACATTACGCCTTGCATGCTATTGGACCATAGTGCCATGAAATTAGAAATTAATGATAAAAGATACTTCAAAATTCCCACAAACACATGGAAACTGAATAACACATGCTTGAGTAATCAGTGGGTCACAGAGGAAATTAAATAAGAAATCAAACAATACCTACAAGAAAACGAAAACACAAATACAACTTACCGGAATCTGTGGGATGCAATGAAAGCTGTCCTCAGAGGAAATTTTATTGCACATTAGGAAAATTGAATACAAATAAATAACCTGATGTTACACCTCAAACATCTAGAAAAAGAAGAGCAAGTCAAGCCCAAAGCCAAAAGAAGAGAAGAAATTATAAAAATCAGAGCAGAAATCAATGCAATACAGACTAAAAAAAAATCTGAAAAAAATCAATGAATCAGAGTTGGTTCTTTGAAAGAATAAATAAAATTGATAAGCCCCTAGCCAACCTTATTAAAAAAGGGAAGAAAAAGCTCAAATTCATTAGCTTTAGACTGACTTGATATGCTTGATGCTATAGTATATGAAGTTATACTAAAATAATTCAAGAAAGGAGGCACTATGGTGACTACTATTATGTTAGATTATCTGGGGGTGAAACACAACAATGCTTAAATTGTTCGGCTCTGACCTGTGTTGTTCTAATACAATGTCCTCTTTTACCTCAATCCCACCCTTTTTAAAAATTAATCTATTTTTTCTTACATTTTTTTCAATTAATGGAAAACTAAATTAAAAAATAGAGGTATATATTATAATAACTTTTTTTGTTTTCCTATTAATCTGATATGATCCCCAGTATTGCTCTCCCCATTTTGTTCTGTCGCATTTTACTATATTCTATTTTGTTTGATAGTGTAAAGTTTGAGGGTAAAGGCAACCACTTTGAAGGCAATAAGATTCACTAAGATGTCAATTGGGGTTTGACTATTATCTTCTTTTGAAATCCTGTAAGGTCTCCAGTGTAGCTTTTATTGGTCATGTTCTGTACTGTTTTGATCAATTCTATTATACCTGATGATATAGGCAACTTTAAAAAAAATATCAAGAGGCACAATGGTAACCATTTTAGATCACCTGATATTCTATTTTGACATCATGTACTATGCCCATCCTTTTGTTCTAACCGATTCTGTTTTGTTTAGCCATGCTAAGTTTTATTCTCTCAAAAAAAAAATAATAAGAATTCTGTGAGTAACAAAACCCAAAAAGTGTAATGTGATTAAAAAGAGATGAAAGGAAGGTGGTCTAAGGTATATAGCTGCATGTACGTTTGAGTGTGTAGGATGGAAATCCATATTACTGAACTTTTCTTGGATCATTGACTGGCACTGTCTGCAATCTCATTGTATTAATGTTCACTTTATATGCTTTAATTTTATCATTTGGACAACTATTTGAAAGATGACAACCTATTAACTAGTGATATGTGAACTATTAACTAGTGATATCTTACTGTATTTTTCCTTGAAATTCTGTATTATTTGTACCCTTTTACAGCTTTGTTTTTTTAAATTTATTTCCTTTCTTTTTTCTCTTTAAAAATAGCTCAAATTCATGCAATAAGGAATGAAAGAGGAGAAATCACTACAGACCTTATAGAAATACAGAAAATCATCAACACTTATTTTGAAAACCTCTAACCTCAAAGGTTTGATAATACAGAGGAAATAGACAGATTCCTAGAAGCATACAAAGTACCAAAGCTAGAGCATGAAGATGTAAAACTGCTGAATAACCCAATTCCTATTAATGAAATCAGAAACATAATTAAATATTTACCTACAAAGAAGAGCCCAGGCCCAGACAGATTCACTGCAGAATTCTACAAGAAATACAAAGAAGACCTAATGCCAAAACTCCTCAAAATCTTCAATGAAATTGAAAGGGAAGCAATTGTTCCTAGAATCAAATATTACTCTAGTACGAAAACCTGAGAAGAATGCAACTGAAAAAGAGAACTACAGACCAATCTCCCTAATGAACACAGATGCAAAAATCCTCAATAAAATATTGGCAAATAGGATGCAGCAAATCATCAAGAAGATCACACACCATGACCAAGTAGGATTCATCCCAGGCATGCAGGGATGGTTCAATATACATAAATCATTAAATGTATTAAACCATATCAATACAGCCAAAAGTCAGAACCACATGATCATTTCTATAGACACAGAAAAGGCTTTTGATAAGGTCCAAAATTCATTTATGATAAGAATCTTGCAGAAAATTGGAATAGATGATCTTTAACTTAATAAAATAAAGGCCATCTATGACAAACCAACAGCCAATATCATACTAAATAACCAAAAATTAATGGCCATTACTTTAAAATGAGGCACAAGACAAGGATGTCCCTTATCACTGCTCCTATTTAATATAGTACTGGAAATACTAGCCAGAGCAATTAGACAAGCGAGAGAATAAATTGTGTAAAAATAGGAAAAAAAGAAGTTAAGCTATCACTATTTGCAGATGACATGATACTCTATATAAAAGATCCCCAAACTCCATTGAAAGACTCCTAGATATAATAAATAAATTCAGTAATATAGCTGGATATAAAATCAATACTCAAAAATCAATAGCATTCCTATACACTAACAACAAAGTTACAGAGAGAGAAATAAGAGAAACCACACTCTTCACACTAGCAACCAAAAAAATGAAATATTTAGGAATTACTCTCACGAAAGAAGTGAAAGACCTATACAGGGAAAATTATAATGCACTGCAAAATGAAATTGAAGATGATTTCAGAAAATGGAAAAACATCCCTTGCTCATGGATAGGAAGAATAAATATTGTGAAAATGGCCATTCTCCCAAAACTTTTATACAGATTCAATGCAATGTCGATAAAAACACCATCAACATACCTCATAGAACTTGAGAAATCACTCCTAAGATTCATCTGGAGCGCGAAGAGACCTAGAAAAGCAAGGACAGTTCTAAGCAGCAAAGGCAAGGCAGGAGGTATCACAATCCCTGACTTGAAGTTATGCTACAAAGCAACCGTAGTAAAATCAACATGGTACTGGAACCAAACCAGAGCCCAAGATCAGTGGAATAGATTAGAAGATACAACCACAACTACAAACACACTTAAAAACATTATCTTTGACAAAGGGGCCAAACATGTTCCCTGGAAGAATGGCAGTGTGTTTGTAGTTGTGGTTATATCTTCTGATCTATTTTATTGATCTTCGGCTTTGTTTAGATTCCAGTACAATGTTGATTTTACTATGGTTACTTTGTATTATAACTTCAAGTAAGGGAATGTGATGCCTCCTTCTTGCCTTTGCTGCTTAGAACTGTCTTTGCTATTCTAGGTCTCTTCTTGCTCCAGATGAATTTTAGGATTCATTTCTTGAGATCTATGAGGTATGTGGATAATATTTTTATTGGTATTGCATTGAATCTGTATAACAATTTTGGGAGAATGGTCACATTTTCTGGGATTGTCTTCAATTACTTTTTTCAGTGTACTACAAATTTCCTTGTATATATCTTTCTCTTCTTTCCTGAGAGTAATTCCTAAATATTTCATTTTTCTGGGTGCTATTCTGAAGGGTGTGGCTTCTCTTGTTTCTCTGTCAGTGATTTTGTTGTTACTGTATAGGAATGATGTTGATTTTTTAGTACTGATTTTGTATCCAGCTACATTACTGAGTTTATTTGTGATATCCTTAGACTCTTAAGTCTTTCAATGTAGTTTTGGGGTTTTCTGTGTAGAAGATCATGCCATCTGCAAACAATGTTAATTTAAGTTCTTTTCCTATCTTTACCTCTTTTATTTCTCTCTCTTGTCTAATTGCTCTGGCTAGTATTTCCAGTACTATATTAAATAGGAGTAGTGATAAGGAGCATTCTTGTCTTGTATCTGATTTTAAAGTAAAGGCCTTCAACTTTTGGCCAATTAGTATGATACATGATACTGAGTGTTGGTTTGTCATAGATGGCTTTTATTATATTGAAGTGAAGACTATCTATTCCAATTTTCTGTAAAGCTCTTATTATTAATGAAATCTGTACCTTATCAAAGGCTTTTTCTGAATCTATAGAAGTGATCATGTGATTCTTACATTTGGCTTTATTGATATGGTGGATTACATTTATTGATATACATATGTTGAACCATTTCTGCATGCCTGGGATGATTTCCAGTTGATCATGGTCTATAATCTTCGTGATGATTTTCAGCATTCTATTTGCCAAAATTTTATTGAGGAATTTTGCATCTGTGTTCATTAGGGAGATCGGTCTGTAGTTTTCTTTTTTAGTTCAGCCTTTCTCAGGTTTTGGTACTAGAGTAATATTTACTTCCAGGAATGACTTAGGTAGGATTTCTTCCCTTTCAATTTCATTGAAGAATCTGAAGAGTTTTGGCATTAAATCTTCTTTGTATTTCTTGAAGAATTCTGCAGTGAATCCGTCTGGGCCTGGGCTCTTTTTTGTAGGTAAGGACTTAATTACAGTTTCAATTTCATTAATAGAGGTTGGGTTATTCAGCAGTTTTACATGTTCTTGACCCAGCATGGGTAATTCATATGTTTCTAGAAATCTGTCCATTTCTTCTGTGTTATTGCGCCTATGAGAGCAGAGGTAGTTGAAACAGGTGTTGATGATCTTCTGTATTGCCACAGAGTCTGTAGTGATTTCAACTTTTTCATTCCTTATTCCATGAACTTGACCTTTTTCTTTCCTTTTTAAATAAGGTTGGCTAGGGACTTATCAATTTTATTTACTCTTTCAAAGAAACAACTCTTTGATGCATTGATTCTTTGTATTGTTTCTTAATTTCTATTGCATTATTTTCTGCTGTGATTTTTATAATTTCCTACCTTCTTTTGGCTTTGGGGTTGACTTGCTCTTTTTTTTCTAAAAGTTTGAAGTGTAGCATCAGGTCTTTTTTTTTTCCTGATTTGGGAATTCACTGCAATAAATTTTGCTCTGCGGACGGTTTCATTGTGTCCCGCAGGTTCTGGTAAGGTGTACTTATTTTTTTGTTTGCTTCTAGGTATTGTTTAATTTCTTCTTTAATTTCCTCTGTGATTCACTGATTTCTCAGGAGTGTATCATTCAATTTCTATATGTTTGTGGAGTTTTTGCAGTTTCTTTTGTCATTAATTTCTAGTTTGATAGTGCTATGATCTGATAACATGCATGAAATTATTTCAATTCTTTTGCATTTACTTTAACTTATTCTGTGGGCTAGTATATGGTCTATTTTAGGGAACATTCCATGAGCTGTAAAGCAGAATTTGTATTTTTATTTTGTTCAATCAAACACCCTGTGTAAGTCCACCAAGTCTGTTTGTTCACAGGTGTGATTCAGCTCTGTTATTTCTCTGCCAATTTTCTGTCTAGTTTATCTGTCCTTTGTGTCAATGCTGTGTTAGGATCTCCTGTTATACCTGTTATTGCTTATTTGATTTTTCATTTCTGTTAATAATTGCTTTGTATGCCTGGGTTCTCTGGAATCTGGTGCATGTTTATTTAAGATTGTTATCTCTTCCTCTTGAAGTTTTCCCCTGTCTAGTATGTAGTGACTTTCTGCATTCTTTGGATCATTTTTGGTTTGAAGTTCACATTGTCTGCAAACAGAATAACTATTTCCACTTTTTTGGAGGGTTCCTATTGCATGAGGTATTGTTTTCCATCTTTTGACTTTCAGTCTATGAGTTTCCTTTTGTGTTGGATGGGTTTCTTGTAGAAAGCATATGGTTCGATGTTGTCTCTTGAACTATTCTTCCAGTCTCTTTCTTTTAATTGGTGAATTGAGACCATTTATATTAATGGCAATAACTGTTATATGTTGGTGTATTGTTGACATGTTATCTTTCTGCTGTTGCATCTTTACCGTCCCATTCTGTTTAATTGTCTGCCCTGCTTAGTGGTTATTTCCTATGTGTATCTAGACTGTCTTTCGTTGTTCTTTGCAGGGTTGGTTTGGTGATCATGAAGTTCCTCAGCTGTTCATTGTCATGGAAGTATCTTATTTCTCCATCCATTTTTGAAGGACAGTTTTTCAGGCTATATCAGTCTAGGTTGGAAGTCATTTTCCTTTAGGTTCTCAAACACTTCACTCTATGTTCTTCTTGACTTCACTGTTTGCGTTGAGAAGTCTCCTGTGATTCTGATAGGTTTCCTTCATAGGTGATCTCTCTCTTCTGTCTAACCACTTTTAATATTCTGGTTTTTTGCTGGATTTCTGGGATGGTGATTATTATATGCTTGGGTGTAGTTTTATTTTTGTTCTGGGTATTTCAATTTCCATATGCTTCACTAGTGTATCTGTCAGTTTCCATTCTCATATTTTGAAAATTTTCAGCTATTACCTCTGTAAATAGCCTCTTGTTATCCTTTGTATTATCCCTTTCTTTTTCATTTATCCCTATCAATCTTATGTTGTTTTTCACTGCATCATGTTGCACCTGTTGAATTGTTATTTCCTGATTCCTTGTTATTTTTAAAAGATCTTTCTTTTTAGTTCACTAGTTGCAATCTTGTCTTTGAGATCTGAAATTCTATCTTCACTTTTATTGAGATGGTTTTGCCAACTTTCTATGAAATTTTTTATTTGCTATGTATCTCTTTGAATCTACTTGTATTCTGTTTGTTTCTTATATTGTTTATTCAGGGATTCTATCTTTTTGCTTTATTCCTCTACTTTTTAAACTGTGATTTCTTTAGATGTGTTTAGCATTTCTTTCATTACTTTCGTCATTTCTTCTTTTACCTGGAAAATTATTTCTAATTTGAATTCCTTTAGACCTTCCTGGAGTTGCTTTTTTATTTCTCCATTCTTCCATCTGTGTCTTCTTGAGATGTGCTTAGCATTTCTTTTATTAATCTATTTATTTCTTGCTTTACTTTTGGACTCAAACTCTCCCGAGGCCTGTGTTGCTGTGCTGGAACTCACCTTGGGAAACCCTACATCCCTGGATTGAAAGAAGGTTGCTGGACATGGCCCAGCCAGGCCCACGCCAAGAAATCTGCAGAGCCCAGTCTATTTCCACTGGTAACTTTTCTAATTGCAGCACTATCATTCATCATTGACCACAAAACCACTTTAGGACCATTTCTCAATCCAATAATAAAATTATTTAGATCATAATTTTATATTATCTCTCTGTATTCCCTGATATTTCTACCATAATGCCTTAACTCAAATGCTAAAAAGCATGCTACTTATATAGCACCACCTCATACCTCTTTAAAAATTACATCATTGTAAGACTGGAATTTTAATAACACAAGTATAATTTATCTTTCACTCACACACAACACTTTAACCAAGAAAGAAGACAAAAATTCTTATAAAATTGGGCAGATGGTCTGGTTTTCACATACCCTTTCCAGGACACAAAACAGTTCCATACCATCTGTGCTCCTTCTAGAATTCTAGTAATGTTTCTCTCAAAATCACATAGTGAACTCTCAGAATGGTAATTATCCCTTATCATTAGTGTGATTAACATTTTACCTCTTGTTTCTTAATATGTTATAGCAGAGCTCACCCTCCTGAGTGCTTTTTGTGGTTTTTGTATAGATTCTTTTCTTTTCTGCCCTGGAAGTGACATAAATAAGTTGTATATTCTTCTTTCAAATGAATAGGAACATATCTGGGTGGTATCTTGGCTCCCCTTGGGGAGTGGCTAAGTCAATTGGCCATGAAAAAATTCTGCACTGGACATTATCTGCCTAACAAAGAATCAAAAGTGCTAAAATTATTCAGGAAACATCTGCAATTGCATTCTAGTTCTAAGGAGCGAATGGAAAGGAAAATTCCAAGAAACATTGCAATTACTGGCATGGAGTGTTTCCCATCCTCCTCTCTGCATAATGGGTATTCTGTTTGTAAATGACCTCAGAGATAAGAAATAAAAATTGGATGAGGTATCACTGCTATGTTAGTTACGGCTAGAAATGAATGCAGAGAGGAAAACAGAGATCATCCTGGGAGAAGCTTTCAGTCTTCCTGCAGGTACAAGACAGAAACTCCTTTATAAACACAGAATGAATGTGATTTCTTCCTGATTCCTTACCTTTCTTAAATTAGGCAAGAAGTCCTCCAGTTCCAACATATGCATTCCATTCTCTTAATCTGACACTGAGGCTCACATCTCAGACAAAAATGACAGTTCTGTACCTTGTATTTAGAAAAATTGAATATGATGATTCACTTTCTTCCTCTACGCCCTCCAATATCTATGAAAACAAAACTAGAGAGTTGATATTACACTATGTAGCTTCCAAAAAATTGTTCATACACATCTGCATATTAGATGTCAAACAACCATTTTAATGCACATCACTGGCAAGTGCTGCCACACAATGAGGACTGTTACTATTGTTACCAGGCTCCATATTACATGTCTTCAAAGCTGAAAAAAGGAACTTTAACCACTGTTTTGTTGATGCATCCGTGTGCCATGGGGAGGGTTTATTATGCAGAAATTTGGGGCCCATTCAATAATGCAGCACTCAGTTAAATGAAACAATTTATTTCCTGCAACATGGAACATTTACAATATTTCCCCCCCTAAAATAATGCTAGCTCATTCTACACATATGGGTACTTCTTGCTTTGAATAGGTAATGTTAACATTTTTTGGATTCCTTCAATCTGTTCTTTTATCTAAGGGTCAGACTTCTGCTCTTTATCTTCTCAAGTAAGTCAATTTCTGGGTTTTTAGTATTCTTGAGTAGTTTTGGGTGTGGTGGGTATGATAGGAGAAGGAGCCTGAATTCAACCAAAGGTATATTGACATGGATTGTCTTGGGTAACTTTGTAAATGTCATGGAAGTTACAGTCTTTTTAACAATACATTTTAAGTTGTTGTTTTCTTGTCTCTTTTTCATCTATCTTTTACCATATTCATTCTGCTCCTGAAATGTTGAGGACTTATCCCTATGGGAGAGATAAAGTTGATATTCTGTCTTCCTGTAACTGCATTAGACTAAGGGTGAGCATTGGTACTTTCTAGCTAGGGGTCAAAAGTCTCACCTGAGTGTTCTTAAGGAGACCAAGAATGACGAGTTTTGTTGTTTGATGAAGGATTACCTTTTGGTAGTCTGCAAAAGAGGAAAAAGTCATTAGCAATCATTGATGTTAGACTTTATTTTTTAACCTATTTAAAATGATGGAGCCAGAAATTAACAATAGAATATTGCTGAATAGTGGCTAAAAACTGTCAAAGTTAGTAACAGTTGAGGTAGGAATTCTGTCTTTAACACTAACCTCTATTTATAAAAGCATTTAAACAAATGTAATGAATGAAGTTTAAGAATATATAGATATGATTTTTTAGTGATATAAAACGTGTCTTATATTTGGAAAATTTTCTTCTATGATTTCTGTTAGCATCTGTGCTAATTTCTAGTTTTTCTCTAACTTTGATTAGTCTTAGATTGTTTTTCTTGGCATGCAGTAGCTAGTGAATAGTCTTCCCTCATTCATATTTTTCTTTTTCTCAGAGAGAGAGGCTTCTATCATAATCCACTATTTTCTCCTCAACTTGAAATGTTATCATCACACTGGTTATTTCTACAATGTATGAATTCTATGGTTTTTATTTCAGGTATTATTGTGTGGCATCTTTTTGAGGACTTCATATTCTCATGGAATCTACCATTCAAATTTTGAACTGTTTTGCTTAGCTTGTTCAGTTGTTTACATATTTCCTTGAAATTCTCCATGGGCATATTGTCATTGCTGTAAATTTTGGTTCATTTCATCTTGAATATGTCTATTTTTTGTACTTTGGATGGACGTTGCATAGAGTTCTGCTACCTAGTCATTGTTTTCTTCTCTCTGTGTGACCTTAAAGTGACTTGAAAGTCATGGGGGTGAAGATAATCTATTTCCTTGCTTCCACACTCTCCTATGTTTATCTGTGTTTATTTGCATATGTTTATCTTTTTAAATTTCTACATGGATCCCTCTTATTTCTTTCCTTTGAAAGAGTGTTATTGCAGGTTAGGGACTACAGAAGTGAGGAGAACTTGTGGGTTATATGGATTTTTTGGTAGGATGTTATCTCCTCATAAATAATTTTCAACTTTGTATATCCAGTGCTAGTGCTTTTTCCTCTATTATTTACTTTAAGTGTTTTGAGTCTGTCAGTATGTTTTGCCAAATAATTAAAATTCTGGTTATAACATCATCCACAGGTTCAATGCTATAACACTTCTACATGTTTATCTATTCTCTTTGCACACTATAAGAATTTATTAATTGTAGTTATCCTGAAATGAGAAAGGTTATGTGGGGTGGATAAAAATGGAGGTGGCAGATTATGAGTGTTAGAAATTAAGGGAGAAGTTTGAATAAGTAATTGCCACAGATGAGAAGAAAAGATTGAGAAGAATTGCCATAAGTAATTGCCATACATTAGAAGAAAAGATTGCCATAGATGAGAAGAAAAGATATGTTTTCACTGTAGTATTTTTAGTTGAATTTAAGAGTTAGTATTGAAGATTTACAGAAGATATTTTGTGGGAGCAATACCAAAATATGTGAGAAACATGTAGATTGGGATTGAGGAAAGATAAGTAGTTATCAGTACTTTTTGATAAGAACTGTAATATGCTAGGCAAGATATGGAAGTGTTAAAGACTTTGAATAGAAAGGGTTAAAGCCCCTTCAGGCTGGCGAAAAAATGGCGGCTTGCTAGGGGATCGGGCGGAGAGTCTCTCCGGAGAAATCATATTAGAAGCTAGAATATGACAACATGGAAAGGGCCAGACGAATGGATAATGATTCTTATTAACCAAGACAGCATGGCTGGAGGATTTAAAGTTGTGCTGAGACTGTGAAGGCTGATAACGGGTGGCTGCAAATCCCGCACCTTTAAATCAGCAAACTGACCCATGGACCCAACAGAAAAGCTGTGTTGGCTTTTGGTGACTGCTGGAAACTGAGACCTGGGACCCCGAGAAGCAGCCAGGACTGCTCTGCTGCACCAGAGGAGATTGTGAAAGGCTCTGGAGCCCCGAAGCCAAATGCTGTGCAGTTTTCTGACCATTCCACACTGTGCCAAGAGCGCAGGGAGGGCGAGTGGTGTGGTGTGCAGTAGACCAAAGAGGAGGACCTGCACCGAACCCTGGTGAGTACTGGGGACCCCACGGCTGCTGGGGTTGGCCAAAGAACATCTTGGAACTGGGCAGTGCCCGCTAACTTGGGGACATCAATAATACAGAGAGTCTGGTGGCAGACATCTTAGAGTTGGGCAGAACCTACAGCTCAGTGACATCACCAAGTCACCTTGTAGGGAGGTCTGGCAGAGGACATCTTGAAATTGGGTAGAGCCTGATGTTGTACTGGCTTCAGTGTCATACAGAGAACTAGTGGAAGACATCTTGGATTTGGGCAGACCTGCTGTCCTGGTGCTCCTGTCACAGAGAGGTATGGAAGAGAACAGATGGGATTTGGGCAGAATGCTGTGCCACAGTAACATTAGTCAGCTGCTTTTGGTACAGAGAGAACTGGCAGGAGCTACTGGGGCTAAACCAAGCCTCTGCTTGGGGCCCAATAAGCAGATACAAAATAGTCACAACTCAGTGACATCCAGAAAGTACAGCCTAATTTACGGATTGACTGGCGCAGAGGCTGGAGACTAGCCTGTACCACCCCTGCATCCCAGCCTACCCCAGATAACAGCAAATTGGGGAGGACAGCAAAAAATCAAGTCAGCATGCTTCTGAAAGGCCCTAAGCAATACAGAGAGGACCAGAGACCCCCAGGACACTCCAGTCTGAAAGAATCCAGAAACATGACAAGAGATTAAAAAAAAAAATCTCCAGCTGCCCAACATGAGAAAATAAGCCCAGGAGAAGTAAACACTGAAGATAACAAGCACGGTAACCATCCAATACTCAACAGAGCATCAGCCAAAATTAAAAAAAATACCTTCATGACCTCATAGATGAATTTAAAGCTGTACTCCTGATCCAAGTGAGGCAAGATATAAAGAGATTAATTAAAGAAATGACAAGCCCCGCCCAAGAGAACACAGATCGAAGAACTGAGGAACTCAGAAAAGAAAGAGAAACTTCTGAAGAAGTATTTAAACATAACTTAGAATACATGAAACAGATCCAAAGAGATTACCAGGAAACTACAAACTCCATTGAACACTGGCAAAATGCCTTGACAGAAACTAAAGACAGCCTTCTGAAACTTGAAGAGAGATTTATGGCATATGATCATGAAAGAAAAAGCCTCTTAAAAATAACAAGGAGCCAGAAAGAAACAATTCAATGGCTAGAAGATGACAAAAAGATACATAACTTAAGAATAAAGAATGTGAGTGAGGAAGCAGGAGCAACCAAAAATGAAATACAAAGAATATTCACAGATATATTAAAGCAAAAATTCCCATGTATAGCAAAAAGAAATGATATCCAGATAAAAGAGGCATACAGAACTCCAGCTACCTACAACCAAAACAGATCTATGCCTAGACATATAATAATCAAGATTCCAGAAATCCACCAAAAGAACAGAATATTAAAAGCAACCAGAGAAAAGAAGCAGATTACCTACAACAGGAAAATTATCAAAATAACAGCAGACTTATCAACACAAACTCTTAAGTCAAGAAGGGAGTGGGGAGAAATATTCCAATTCCTGAAAGAAAATAATATGCAACCAAGGCTCATATACCCATCAAAACTCTCTCTCAAAATTAATGGAGAAATAAGATGCTTCCAAGACAAGGAAGAACTGTGGGAGTTTGTGGCCACCAATCCAACCGTACAGAGAGTGCTGAAGGACATTACAGAGAAAGAGAGGAAGGGATACCAGGATTCCAGCAACAGTGGCAGAGCGGCCTCAATGAACGAGGCAGACAGAGGAATGAGGGAATAAGGTGGACAAATTATAGCAGAAAAGTGGAGTAGCAGACATGAGGCAGAGACGTTAAGCTATAGTCTTTAGTATAGACAGCTCTGAAACACTATTTAAAAAGGCAGAGGTCATTGTTAATGGTGTATAAGGATTTAAAAGACACAGTAGTCTCATTGCCATATTTAGTTTGAATTTAATTTGTTCTGGTCTGTCCACTCATGTCAGATTTGAGGGCACAGACATCTTGACCCAAAAATAGCAGGTTATACCATGGTAACTATCCTTACTTTCCTATTAACTTAAACTGAAATCCTGTATTACTTACATTGTCTTACTATGACTGATCTTAATTGAATCTGAATCATAAGACTATGGGTTGGCCTTGGCTGATTTTATTTGAATTTGGTATGCTTGTTAGTATCAACCCTAAAAGTAGAGGCAACTACTCTGAAGATGACAAGATGTAAAGGATATCCATACTGGTATTAACTAGTAACAGCTCTCAAATCCTACAATGCTATCAAAGTTGAATTTTAATAAAAATAGGTAATACTATGTTTAACTATATTAAGCCGGTGTTGTGGACAAATCTATTGAAAATAACAAGGGAAAACATAGTAACTACAGAAGATCATCTATATTGTGGTCTTACATGTCTTATCCATTGCATGTTTTTCTAGGAATTTGTTTTGCTGTCTTGCTATGACTTGGTTTTCCCTATAATACAGAGAGGATAGATATATATGTAGAAATTCACACATGAGTTTTTTTTTAATTATTTACGGGAACAGATTGTATAATGCAAGATGTAATGAACAGATACTCTGAAGAAGAGACGCTAAGAAACCCAAGGCTAATTTTGTAGTATTATGATATAAATTCTAGCAATACTATTGTTCACTGATTAGAACGACATTAGTCTGGTCTCTTGAGTTCAATTTCAGCATATGTAGAGATGGGGACAGCTATCATGAAGAGAATGAGAGATGCGATGGTAGTTATTATTGTCTTCCCTAATGTTAGATCTTGAAGACCTAAAAAGCCTTCATCATCCTGTAATGATTTGATTAGTTCTATAATATGCAATAAGTATATAAAGTGGGTGAAGATGGGGACAACTATTTGTAAGAAACTAGAGACAGATAGACAGTGAAGATCTCCAGTGGACTTGCTTTGAAATCTGTATTTCTTTAAATTGTTTTTTAACTGTTTTGTTCTGTTTTAATATGTTTAATCTTCTCCTCTTTGAGATGGAAAACAAATGTGTAGGACTGATAACCATATTACTGAGTTATTGTTCGATCATTGAGCAGAACTGTTTGTAATGTCACTTTTTGAATGTCACTCTAAATACTTTAATTCTATGACCTGAACAGCTATTTCTAAGATGACAATATGTAACTTATCAACCAGCAATTTCTTACCATTTGTTTTTCTGCAATTTTGTATTATTTCTACCTTTTTATCTCCATATATTTTTTATTACCTTTGCTTTAAATTAAAAAAAAAAGAATCCCATTGGGAGACACGAGAATTGTTCTAGGGGGGTGGACAGGCCTGATGTCTGGGTGTGGGCAACATGGTCTCTATGAGGCAGTGAGTATTTGTCCCATCTGACCTGTGAAGAGAGTGGTGATGGTGAAGAAGAGAGGAGCCCAGGCCATGGTGGAGATGCCCCAAAGCTGAGTCCTTCATGCCCCAAGCTGAGCAGGGACCTCAAGCCTTTTATTCTCCCAGTTCATTACTGGTCAAAGTCTAATTGCCTATGAAAAACTTCTCCTTACCAAACTTAATACTTAACAAGAGTGGTGGCTAAGATGGATAATTTACATGGATTTCCTTTCATACAGATCTACCCCTGGTGGCCAACATTAACTGTCACTCTGTGGACTCATATAAGCTTGCTGAGCCCCTGAACCACAACCTTTAAGTGCAGCCCAAGTGTGTGTATTTCAATCACCTCATCCTCCGTTCTGAAATTTCATGTTATCGCCACAATTATTTTTCTCTTCTGATGACCCACAGTGGGATGCTGTGGCTCTATCACCTAATTCTGGAACCTGTCCATGACACCTTTCCCAATTTCATCTTAGCATGGCAGGGTCGGTATACTATTACTCAGTAAACAGGGCCAGAGCTCATCCCTGACTATGGGAAAAGAAGAGAAGAGAAAAGAGAAGATAGAAGAGAAGCAAGGGAAGGGAGGGGAGGGGAGGGGAGGGGAGAAGAGAAGAGAAACTTGGCCGCTGCTCAGTGTGTATTTGGTTCTTTTTTTTATTTTATTTAAGAGGAAAAAGAGAAAAACACAAAACAAAACAAAGCGGTGTAAGGGTACACGTAATACAGAACTACAAAAAAAAAAAAAAAAACATAACAGTAGGAAATCACCTGTTAATAGATTACATATTATCATCTTGAAAATAGTTGCTCAAATCACAGTATCAAAGAATACAAAGTGGACATTCAAACAGGGAGACTGCAAACAGCTGTGTTCAATGATCCAAAAGCATTGATATAGTCAGCTATTTAACACCCCTAAACACACTTGTTGTTATACCCGTTAGAGCTCTTTTTTTCCCCTTCTCTTTTTTACAACAAAATTTACACATTTTGGATTTTATTACTCCTTAGTTCTTATTACTTTTTTGGGGGGGAGAGAATAGAGTCAAGTATGGCAAAACAAAGCTGTCAGTCAAAACCAAGGATAGACATAGCACATGGTGTAGAACAGAGTACAAGGTTTTCAACAATGGTTATCAACGTTATCTCTTGTTTCCTTAAAAAGAATTGTCTATCTCATTAGATATTATAAAGTTGGACAAAACAGTAGAGAACAAGACCAATAAAACTTAGGCATTGTAAACATTACAGGACTTCCAAAGGAGACAATAGTCAAACCAGAATGGGCATCTTAGTGAATCTTATTGCCTTCAAAGTAGTTGCCTATACCCTCAAACTTGATACTATCATACAGAATGGAACAGAGTCTAATCAGTCAAAACAAGATCGTGGGAGTATTATAGGACTTCAAAACAAGTTAATAGGAAATCAAAAAGACTTACTATTATATATCCTAATTTTTAAAATTTTTCCCCTTATTTAAGACAAACATAAGAAATAACTAAATAATTTTTTTTAAAGAATAAGGGGGAGATTGAGATAAAACAGGACATAACAATATAACAATAGAGGTCAAAGCTTGACTGTTTCAGCAACCTAGTACTTCACCACCATATAACCTGACTTAATAGTAGTTACCATAGTGTCTGTCTTTTTCCTTGAAATATTTGGATAAAACTTTATATACTATAGCTTCAAATATTTGCATATCAAGAAGCCCAGAATAAAGCCTTTCTAATTAATGAGTGAAAACTTTATAAGGCTTCAAGGCCACATAATGCGGAATCATGATTACCACATATTTTTATATATTTGAATCATTACTTACATTAGGGAAACTTCGGTATTCACACATGCGAGATTGATTTATTTCACTTATGAGTATGGTCTCAAGCTGTGCCCATTTATTGATAAATATCTCAATGTGATCCTTCTTTAGAGCTGAATAATACTCCATTGTACAGAAATACCAAAACTTTTTTATCCATTCCTCAGTTGATGGACACTTGGGTTGTTTCCAAGATCTGGCGATTATAAATTGTGCTGCTATAAACATAGGTGCACATATATCACTGTGGTATGATGCTTTCAGTTCTTCTGGGAATATGCCTAGAAGTGGAATAGCTGGAATAAATGGGATTTCCAATCCCAACTTTTTGAGAAATCTCCAGACAGATCTCCACAAAGGCTGTACCAGTCTACACTCCCACCAACAGTGCAGGAGAGTTCCTTTTTCCCCACAGCCTCTCCAGCATTTGTTGTTGGTTTTCTTGATCCTGGCCATTCTTTCAGGAGTGAGATGGTATCTCAGTGTGGTTTTAATTTGCATTTCTCTAATGACCAATGATGATGAGCATTTTTTCATGTATTTATTTGCCATTTGCATTTCTTCATTTGAGAATTGCGTATTCATCTCAGATGCCCATTTTTGGATTGGATCTTTGAATTTTGGAGGTCTGAGTTTTTTAAAATTCTTTATATGTTTTAGACAAGAGGCCCTTGTCTGAGAGAGAGTTCACTAAAATCTTTTCCCAGTTTGTGGGTTTTCTTTTCACTATGCTGGAGATTTCTTTTGACATGCAGAAACTTTTTAATAAGAAGTGGTCCCAGTTATTGATTCTGGGAAGTATTTCCTGTGTGGTTTGAGTCCTGTTCATGAATTCTTTACCTACTCCTATGTCTATGTATTTAGTTCTTTACTGGAGACCTCTGCTCACATCGTCAGCTCATGCTGAGTCTTGCCCATGGTTGTCTCTGATGACTCCCAGGGAAATGCCTAGCAACTCACCCACAGGAAAGATATTTATTATAGTTAATGTGATTGTAAACCACAAATCTCATTTTCTGAAATCTATGTATGATAAAGGACCTATTTTTTTCTTGTTTTTTTTTTTGTTCAATATTTGAGTTTACCTTCTTGAAAGTCCTGTGTAACTAAGTCATTGTGGTGAACTCACTAACATTGCACAGGAAATAAATATCATTTAAGTCTTCAAAAAAAAGAAAGGGTTAAATCATAATAATGGAGAAAATAGGAGTGGTTTTGATGGAATGCAATATAGGATATTTTAAAACTTAATAGAAGGAGTTTACATGTTTGGAAAAAGAAAGATGAAAATGTGTTATAATAATATTGTTTTAGGTTTGAGGTATGTAGTTTGAAGAAACTAGATAGAGAATTGAGACAAAGGAGATAATCTAGAGATTGATTAAATCAGAGGTACTGAAAGAAAAAATACACAAAAGTAAAAATCTAACAAATGTAAGAAAATATAAAATAACATAACATAAACCTACATTAGTAAATAAACCAAGAAAAACACAACAATTTTAACTTGTAAGATGCCAATGACATCAGATTAAATATTTCAGTGGGAACACAGATTAAATATTCCAATGAGGCATAGTATATATGACTCACAAGCAGTTTCTTTGTTGGAGAATTTGAGTGCTCACAGCACTGCTCTGAACTCTTCACTGTAGCAATGAAAATCACTTGGACCCAGGACCTCTTTCTGCCATGTTGCAGGCATTCTACAGAGTTCGATACAGTCCAAATTATTGGATTAAGACTTCTTGCTGTCCCTTTCCCTGGATCTGATGATGGAGTTGACATAGAGATTCACTGGAAATAAATAGTCCTCTTAAGATTATTCCTACATAATCAAATCAGCTATTGGAGTAACAGTCTAATCTCTTATAGTGAAATCTATTAGGGCTAGTCAAGAAATAACATATCATGAGATCCTTTTTTGGGCCTCCAGTTAGTCTAGAGAAGAAATCCAGTTGTAATATAAGCATCTTCACAGCCTAATCTTAACCCAATCATGATTCCCCATTATGTGGCCTTGAAGCCTTATAAAATTTTCACTTATTAATTAGAAAGGCTTTATTCTGGGCTTTTTGATATGGAAATAATTGAAGCTATAGTATATGAAGTTTTATCCAAATATTTTAAGGAAAAAGACAGACACTATGGTAACTACTATTCTTTAAAAAAAATTATTTAGCTATTTCTTATGTTTATTTTAATTAAGGGAAAAATTTAAAAAAATTAGGATATATAATAGTAACTCTTTTCGATCTCCTATTAACTTGTTTTGAAGTCCTGTAATACTCCCAAGATCTTGTTTTGACTGATTAGACTCTGTTCCATTCTGTGCGATAGTAGCAAGTCTGAGGGTATAGGCAACTAATTTGAAGGCAATAAGATTCATTAAGATGCCCATTCTGGTTTGACTATTGTCTCCTTTGGAAGTCCTGTAATGTTCACAATGCCTAAGTTTTATTGGTCTTGTTCTCCACTGTTTTGTCCAACTTTATAATATCTAATGAGATAGACAATTCCTTTTAAGGAAACAAGAGACAATGTTGATAACCATTGTTAATAACCTTGTACTCTGTTCTACATCATGTGCTATGTCTATCCTTGGTTTTGACTTACAGCTTTGTTTTGCCACATTTGACTTTATTCTCTCCCCCCCCCAAAAAGTAATAAGAACTAAGGAGTAATAAAATCCAAAATGTGTAAATTTTGTTGTAAAAAAGAGAGGGAGGGGAAAAAAAGAGCTCTAACGGATATAACAGCAAGTGTGTTTAGGGGTGTTAAATAGCTGACTATATTAATGTTTTTGGATCATTGAACACAGCTGTTTGCAGTCTCTCTGTTTGAATGTCTACTTTGTATTCTTTGATACTGTGATTTGAGCAACTATTTCCAAGATGATAATATGTAATCTATTAACAGGTGATTCCTTACTGTTATGTTTTTTTTTTTGTAGTTCTGTATTATGTGTACCCTTACACCGCTTTGTTTTGTTTTGTGTTTTTCTCTTTTTCCTCCTAAATAAAAATAAAAAAAAAAAGAAAAAAAAATACCCACTAAATTCTGTGCCTCCTCTTCTGGTAGAAAAACAGCATTCAACTGTAATTTTACAGAAAGAGTTATCTAAAATCCCAAGGTATTTGGGACCAAGTAATACTATACGTGGAAAAAGAAGAGAAAAATGTTTTCTAAAGTCCTTTGCTCTGTGGTATAGGAAGGAGGAAATAGGAGGTGGGAAAATAATCCTAATGTTGGTAAGGATGTTTTACATATCTAGAAGGACATAACAGGGAAAACTGGGTACAAAATTGGCATTGAGAAATGGAAATGGGAATATATTCTATGACTATGATGAAAGTGCTAAAGAAAAGGTAAATAAAAATAAATTAAAGGTTGAGAGAATGGAAAAGAAAACTGAAAGCAAATAAGACACAGGAGAAAGAAACCAGGGAAAGAGCTATGGATAAAAGTAAAAGGGACACAAAGGGACAAGGGATGATTTTTTGCACTCTGTAAACTATATACGGAGAACAAAGACAAGAGGAAGAGGAGCACATATACACAGACATGTTTACGAAAAATAAAAGTAAAATAATGGAATACAAGTATGTTAGAAAATGTACAGAAAAAGGAAAACAGCAAAAAATAGAACAAATTTTAAAAGTAAAATTGTATGGAATGTTGGGGAAGAGGATAAAGTTATGTCTATGGCAGCTCTTTGAGTTGGTCCTTCAAGTAAGAACCATGATGGTAAGACAGTAAATACTTGTACTGGGGTCAGAATACATGATGGATGAAAATTTTTACATGACTTAGTGGAATGAATTTGATATAATAAAGTTTGCTACTTATCTGTATGTAGATTGCTAAAGAGGATTTTCTTAACTGAGATTTTAAGCCAAATAACCATTTAACACTAGTATAGGCTAAATGGGGTATTTTTCTGTATTTGTATGTTTCACTATAATAAGGGAACTTAACATAATGTGCATTGAGAATATTTTGAAAAATAATCAATTGACTCAAATTTTATTTCTTGGTCTTTCACTGTTTCAATGATGATTTTGAAAGATTAAACTTGTACTGTTGGTTTCGTGTAGTATCTGGACCAATATTGCCTGTAATAAAAGATTTTATATATAGAAAAAAATAAAATAAAAATGAAAAATGAATACAATCTGACAAGAATAAAGAAAGAAAAGTTTTCTATTGTTTGGACTCATAACTCTTTTCCTCAACCTCAGGTTAAGGAGCACAGCTGAAGCCATTACAAGTCTCTATTCGTGCTGGAAGTTTAATGTGGAGTTTGCCATCAGAATAGTGCTAAGTGTAGAGATCTTACAGTGAGAACACTGTACCAATGTGAGCTTCCAAACCTATGTAACTCAGGCTGAACATGGACTCTGTTCACAGGAGCCTCGTCTGGGCACACCAACTCATGCCTCTCATTAAGACCCCTCCCAGTCAGTTCTTGAATTGCTGGCAGTCTCCCATGATTGTCTTTCCTTATCTATTCTGGGAACTTAGCAGTATGAAGCAGTCAAGGGGCTTCTCCAACACCTAGGTTCAAACACACTTTTCCATACAATGGAGTCCTCACCAGCTCCTGTTACAAGATTGTAGCTGTGGGAGCTTGTACCAAGACCACTGATCAGCTGTTGAAGGCAGGCCTGGAAGTAGTGTCTCATGTTTTTCTCACTGATTTCAACTGCAGATTACTGTTTTGATCTCAGTGTAGTTCTCTGGTTTTATGTGAGCAAAATTATCCTTAGTTTCACTTTGACTCCCAGGCAGTGGTTATCCAGCTGCTGTTGGTGTCACTGTGTTCTGTGGTGAGATATTGCAAAGAACTGAAATTAGAAATTCCATATGAATCAAATGAATCCCCCATCAGCTATCTTCCTCAAAGTTCTAAAGACATCATACTACAGTGATATATGCAATGTTTACAGCAGCAAAACTTGTAATGGTTAAATCCTAGAAACAGTCCATATGGCTATATAGATGAAAAAAATCTGTTATCTATATAAAATGAAATATGACTGTGCCATAAAGAATAGCATATTTGAGACATTTGTAGGAAAATGGATACACCTGGAAAGTATAATGTTGAGTGAAATAAACCAGACACACAAGTTTAAATATCTTATAATATCTCTCATTTGAGTGAGACAAAATAAAATCAGAAAGAATAATAAGGATGGGTAGAAGGGGACAAAGGAGTATGTGTATTGCAATGGGAAAGTGGTACAGGAGAACTAGCATGAGGGATGGGATGAGGGGAAGGAGAAATAATTTGAATAAAATATGCCTTGTACCAGAACTTAAAACCTTCAATGAATGCAAAAATCATACACCATAACATATACTAAATTATAATGTCAACAAGGGAAAATGGAAAAGGAGGATGGATGGGAATGCAGGGAAGGGAAAGTGATTAAAAAGAAATGAGCTGAGGCTGGGGATTTAGCTCAGCGGCATAAGCACCTGCCTTGCAAGCAGGTGGTTGTGAGTTTGATCCCTGGTACCGATAAAAAAAGAAAAAGACAAAAAAAAAAAAAAAAAGAAAAGAAATGAGCTGTTGTATGTATATATAACTACTCCTCAAGATAATGTGAACTGCATGAAATGCAAATGTACTAATAAAATAATATTTTATTAAAAGAAATCTAATGTAATTTTATGTTTAAATTATAACACTAATACAATTGTCATTTTTATTTTATATGTGCATCCATATAATCCCTATCGAAGGAGTACTGGAATGTACATTAGAATGACAATGGGAATATACAAACATTGGCTAAAGGACATATGGTGGGAGTCACTAAAGCTGGAAATTGACCACATATGCAAGTCTGTGGCATGGCCATCACAAGAACAAAGAGTGCCCAGGACAGGAAATGTGAAGAAACTGCTTCATCCCAGAGAACACCTAACCCCAAAGTCAATGTGAACAGGAGGTTGCTAGGTCAACAGGAAGTCATGTGACATTAAGTTGCTAAATGTATAAATAAACTCCCCATGCAGTGAGGGGGCACTTTCTTTCCTCCCATCAGGAGAGAAAAGTTTCCACCTGACCTTAGCTTTCATTTCTTCTTTATTTTTCTCATCCTCTCACTATCCTTCCCCCTAGTAAACATCTGGAGCTGCATGGGTCATGACAGACATTTTTCACACAGCAGATAAAACCAATAAAACTTTCTATGCTTGTACATTATAGGCACACCTAGAGAATGCCATCAGGGGCTTGTGGCATATTTGGAGCCCCTTTTTATATCTAGCCTAACTTTACTTTTAATATTACTGTTTATCTATCATCTATTGATCTAGCTAACTATCTATACTTTAGAGAGGTTAAATTGCATCTTCAACCCTGACTAACCTTGGAGCACTAGGGGCAAAATGTTAACTTCCCTCTTAGCCCAGTTACCTTCTTCACAACTTTAGTCTCCCAGCCTCAGTTATTAAAATTCCAGGAGGTCAGTTACACAAGTACTGAAGTGGAAACAGTAGGCTTAACTATCTAATCTTATCAGGATATTAAGCACATTGAAATATAAAGCACAGCCAAAAATTGCTATTTCTTTTACAAATCAAGATTATTTTAAAAGCTGAAATTCTGTGGGATGTCAACTGATGACAATTATAAAGTTTCACAGGGAAATTTTAAAATCAAGAGCAAATATACCACCCTAGCACAATCATGTTAACATTATTATACCTAAAATTTTTAAGGCTTTTGTTATCATCTAAGAACCATATTTAAACTTCTATTTTATCACTTGGTTGTTTTTACCCATTACAATATATTAAATAACATAAATAAACTCTTTTTAACATTTGTTGTCTTTCAATGAGATGCCTTTGGGCTGGGGATATAATCCAGTGGCACAGTGCCTGCCTGGCAAGCATGAGGTATTGAGTTCAATTCCTGGCACCAAAAATAAAATAAAAATGCTTTTAAAATAGAAGTTAACTTTTTATAGATGTATTTTATGGATGACAATTTCCTAGGCTTTAATCTTCAGACCCACATTATCTGTACTGCATACTGTTTGGATATTTTTTTATTTTAAAGAAGGTAAAATTAAACTGAACAAAATAGAATAAAACAGATAAACTTTTTAAGAAACACAAATTTCAAAGCAAGACCACCAGACATTTTCACTGTCTATCCGAATGTCTCTTGTTTACTTCCAAATAGTTGTCCATATCTTCACACACAGTGAATTCATTCTGAACAAGGTAGTACTAAATTGATCAGAAGAGGATGATGAAGGCATTTTATTTTATTTTATTTTATTTGGAGGTACTGAGGATCAAACTCACGACCTTGCTCTTGCCAGGCAGGTGCTTATGCCACTGAGCTAAATCCCCAGCCCCAAGATGAAGGCATTTTAGGTCTTCAAGGCCAGACAATAGGGAAGTCAACAATGGCTGCCATAATATCTCTCATTCTCTTCAAAATAGCTGTCCATATATTTATGTATGTTAAAATTAAACAAAGAAAAGAGACTAATATCACTCTGGGCAGAGAATAATAGTATTGCTAGATTTTATATCATGATGCTATGGAATTAGCACTGGGTATGTTATTGTCTCATTTATTTCAGATTATCTGTTCATTATAGAATATATTCTTGTAAACTCTTTAGAAGTTCTACACATGTATGAATCTCTACATGTATACCTGTCCTTTCTGTATTAGAGGGTAAAACAAATCCAAAGAAGACAACATTAATTCTTAGAAAAACATGAAATGAAAAAGACATACTAAACCACAAATACTAGGCAATCTACTGTAGTTACTATGATGTATCATTTTCTATAGAATTTTCTTTATCATCAGGCATAACATAATTGAACATAGCACACTACATAGCAATATTAATAAAATAAAACATTGGAGACATCATAGGACTTCAAAAGTAGTTATTAATCAAACCAGAATGGGTATCTTATTGCATCTTGTCATTTTCAGAGTAGTTGTATCTGCTTTCAGTCTTCATACTATCAAGCGTAACAAATTTGAATAACAAGACAAAACAGTGATCTAACAAACCAGTTTCAAATAAGATCAGTCATAGTAAGACAGTGTAAGTAATACATGGCTTCAGGTTAAATAAATAGGAAGTTAAGGATAGTTACCATAGTACATCCTGCTATTTTTTGGATAGCTGTCTGTGCCTGCAAATCTTGTACAAGTAAACAGACTGGAATAGAATAAAATCAAACTAAACAGAGTGATAAGTATAGCATGGCTTTTAAATCCTGATACACTATTACCAATGTTCTTTGCCTTCCTTTTTTAGACAATTCCTCCCATTTTCCTTTCTCAAGGTGCTCTGTAAAATTTGGGTGCCACTAACTCCTTTAGTTTCTGAATTAGGAGGGCAACTCGCTATCTATCTAAGTGATTCTGAAACTTTCTACCCCTGAGCTTGATCTTGAGCTGTATTCCTTAATCTACCAAAGCCTCAAGGTTTTCTTTCCTTATAGCTGAGTAGTTCTCCACTGCACAAAAGTGTCATGACTTTTCAACCTATGTTTAGCTGATGGAGGAGCTGTCACTATTTCTCTCTGGTTCCCTGTCACAAAGAACATTGTTTTCTCATCTTTTTCATTCAGTTCATTAACCCACTTTCAGGTAGATCATATTTCCTATTCAGATGATCTCGAAGGACCATATCTCCTGATCTACTCTGGCTGTGTTTCTTTTTGTTACTGTATCAAGGCCATCTGTGTGAGAGATTATAGCCAGTCTTCTCTGCCTTATCTCTGCTGTGCTATTTTTCTGCTCTTGGTTGTCTACTTTTCTCCTCCATTACACTGTCTGCCCCATTATTTGAGGCCTCTCTGCCACTGTTGCTGGAATCCTGCCTCTACAATGTCCTTCAATATTTTTGTAGGGTTGAGTTAGTGGTCACAAACTTCCACAGTTCCTCTTTGTCATGGAAACATCTTATTTGTTCATTAATTTTGAGAGACAGTTTTTCAGGGTACATCAATCTAGGTTGGAGGTTATTTTCTTTCAGGGATTGGAATACTTCATTCCAAGCTCTTCTTGATTTGATAGTTTGTGTTGAGAAGTCTGTCATCATTTTGATGGGATTTCCTTTATAAGTGATCTGTTACTTTTCTCTGACCACTTTTAATATTCTGTTCTTGTATGAATTTCTGGGATCTTGATTATTATATGTCTGGGGGTAGATCTGTTTTTGTTGTAGCTGGCTGGAGTTCTGTATGCCTCTTATATTTGAATATCATTTCCTTTTCCTATGCTTGAGAAGTTTTCCTTAATTATTTCTGTGAATAGACTTTGTATTTCATTTGTGTTTACTCCTGCTTCTTCACTCACATTTTTAACTCTTAAGTTACAGATCTTCTTCTCATCTTTTAGCCTCTGTATTGTTACTTTCTGGTTCCTTGTTAGTTTTAAGAGATCTTTCCTTTCACAATTGCACATTGCAAATCTATCTTCAAGTTTTGTGAGTCTAACTTAAGTTTCTGTCAAGGAATTTTGCCAGATTTCAATGGAGTATTTAAGTTCCTGGTAATCTCTTTGGATTTGTTTCATGTATTCTAGATTTTGTTTATATTCTTCATCTAAGGTTTCTCTCCCATTTTGAGTTCCTCCATTCTTTCATCTGTGTCTTCTTGAGACGTGCTTAGCATTTCTTTTATTAATCTTTTCATATCTTGCCTCACTTGAATTAGAGTTTCAGTTTTAAGTTCATCTATGAGGTCCCAAAGGTATTTCTTTATGTCTGCTGATGCTGTCTCTGATATTGCATGTTTTCTGTCCTCAATCTCTTCTGTATTTACCTCTCCTGGACTTATTTTTCCTGGGCCAGCAGCTGCAGGATTTTTCTTGTGTCTTTCTTTTGTCACATTTCTGTTTTTTTTCAGACAGGCGTACGGAGGAGGTCTCAGGCATTTTCCATATTGCTTATGCTTTTACTGAGGCATGCTGACTAGGGGATTCCTGTCCTCTCCAGTTTACTGTTGATCTGTGAGGTAAATGTGTGGATGATGTGGGCTGGTCCCTCTCCTCTGAACCAGTCAACCAGTGAGTGCCTTCAGCATGTTAGTCTGCTGTCACAGGTTCAGGACAGTTTCCTCCCTGGCTATTGAGTTCCAACCAAGGGTGTGACCCATCCCAAGCAGATCCCACCAATCCTCTTTAGCCAGGAGCAGCCAACTGATGCCACTGTGGTTCCAGGTTCAGGCCCATCCTGCCCAACACCAATATGTCATCCATCTGGTCACCTTCTCCATGGGACCCAATTCCTAGCACTCACCATGGGTTAATCTCCACATTTGTTCCACTCTCCATTGTGCCACATCCTCCCACCAAGGACCTTGGGCTCAGTAGCCCCTGATTTTGGTGCTACCATGACTTCAGCATGACTGTGCATCATCTGCAAGGAGCACCCAGCACAAAGCAGGACCAGCTCCAATGAGAGCACGTCCAGTTCCAGCTGTTTGTCCACATTTTTCCTTCCTTTCTTTTTTTTTTCTTTTTCCTCAGTTTCTTTCTGGGTCATAAGAATCTTTCTCCTTTTATCTGGTCTTCTCCATGGTGTTAAATTCTAGCATCTGAGTTGTTTCTCTCAGAGAGGATCTCTACCCTGCTACTTATCAATCCAAAATCTTCCCAGCCCCCTGTTCAGGAATGTTTGAATGTTATAACAAAATTATATAATAATCACATAAACATAAACCTATACTTGAGTACACTTTGAGCATGCCACAAGCCAATGTAATGCCGTGGGTCTACCCTAAATCAGAGTCAAACTACCAGGTGAATGATAAATACCTTAAAATGATGTCAGGCCATGTATGCAGTTCACTTAAGGCAGGGATTACACTGTGTGTTCAGTCTGTCCCATTTTCTGGATTTGCCCAAAAGAGCAGCTCTGTCCAAATATCCTAGGGTCAGAATTTGTCTGGGGGCAACTTTGATCTGTTTTCCATCATTGACTAGCCCAGACATCCATCCTAGTCATGCACAAATCTGTTGCTCATCTGTAGAACAAGTGCCTTTGTTCCTGTAGCTCAGCTATTCTAATATTGAACAACAGATTAGGATAGCATAGAAGAGTTGTACACAACAAGTTAGCTTCACTCAAAAATTTGCCTCAAATATCTTTGTATCTAGGGACATGCAACATACACAAGGAACTCAAACGTTTTAATTAGTCCAGAGATGTCACTTAGCATTTCAGCATTAAAACTGAAATTCTAATTTGCTAAGGGAAATCACATACCATTTTAGACATAAAGATAAAAATGAAGGCAAAATAATATGAATACTGAAACCAAACAATATGGAAGAAAGAAGTAAGGTAACATTAGAAAGCAATTCTGAGAGGCTCCAGGAAATAAAAACTATTGACAGGTTTCAACAGGTGGCTCTAGGACACAAGAAGGTCATGGCAGACAAATGAGGATAGGAAAGGCACCATTTCAGCAGCCTGTAGCACTCTCCCACTGGCTGAGAAAACATGGAGGATATAACTTGTTCTTCCACCTCCCATGTGGTGGGACACACTAGGAACTGTTCCCAGCTTCATGAGAAAATATCTTGAATTTCCTAGGCACCTTTGATCTCCTCACTCTCCAGTTCCTTGTTTCTTCCTGATAACTAATATCAGAAAAATTTTTCTGACAGATGAAAATCTGAGTGAGAGAGAAGGAGCAAGAAGGGAATTGGGGTGTTTTTTTACGGGAAAGAAGAAGAGAAATAAAATAAATCAGTGAGTTGTTTCTCAGTTTGAATCCATAGACTACACACTGAGGATGATGTCAGTTATCACCTGAATGGCCATTTGAATCTACATAATTTCAGGTATAACCCTAGTCCCTTCAAAAGACAGAGAGACAGGCAGACAGAGACAGAGAAATGGAGAGAAAGAGAAACACACAGAGAGACAGACAAACAGACATACAGAGACTAAAAGAGAACTTTTGGAAATTTTCTTTTTTAAGGTGTTTAGGACCTAAATGTGTGTATGATTTAAGGAGATCATTCCTGTTAATGCCCTTCATCATAGGACAGGGTTTCTAATGACAGTTATGTGAGAAACTTTGATCAAGACACTGAATGGGCCTATCATTATGTGTTCATCTCTACTTAACAAATTTTAGTTCCATCTTAACAAAAATGGTGTATGTCAACATGAGAGAATACCTAATGATGTTGCTATGTGGCATATTGAACACTTCGAGATACCTTTTCCCATTTATGCTTAGAGGAAGCAAATGACTCTTGTCTTCATTGCTTTTATGTATAAGCACACATTTTCCAAGAACTGGAGAGTCTCTAACTGCTGGAAAGTACAAAAAACCCTGACACAACATATGTTTTTAAGTGAGAAACCAGGAAAAAGAGGAATGACAAATATTATGTTTCAGAGAGCAAGGGATTTGTAGAAACTATGCTTCAGAGGGTAAGTGGTTGAGAGAAATGAGGAAAAAAAATATGAAAAGATTTCTGGCTGGATTCACCAAAGCTGAGTTCACAAGATCTTGATTTATGTTTTTCTTTATTTTTTACTTCCTGGTGCTGATTAACCAAGAAAAAATGTCACCAAGCTGGGTCTTAAAGGTCCCCAAAACTGAAATAAGAAACTTAACCCACCCTTCTCTGGCATAAGCTCCCACTTTCATTTACTCCTATTGCAGAAAAAGAATTTTCACAGTATGTCAGGAAGAGGCAAGGGAAGGGTTTATTAGGCAGGGATTTAGGATGCGCTGAAGAGTAAAGTGTGGATTCTCAAAGAAAGAGACACAATATCTACTGAAATGTGGAATGTACATGCTTCTCTTGAAAGAGAAGAATTCTGAGGAAAGGTAGCCCACTCCTCAGTAGGTTACCAGCTCATGATATAGTTATGGGAACTTTATGCTTCAAACTAGTAATTTAAACACTTTTGGATTCTCACGTGTTCCTTTATCTTAGGATCAGACTCCTGCTCTTTACTTTCTCAATTAAGGCAACTTATGTATGTTAAGTATTCCTGAGGAATTTTGAGTGTGAAGCATTTGGGACAGAATGAGCCTAAATTTTACCAAAGGTATATTGATACAGACTGCTTTGAGTTAAATTTGGCTGGATCCATAATAACTTTTAGTTGTGCTTTTCTTGTTTCAATTCTATCTACCTTTTATTTCTTCTGTAGTATCTCACTATCAAAGCTTGATCAGCACTCCCTGTGGTGGGAATTTCAATCATACAGCCTGGGCTATATCAACTACACCAGCTTCACTTCTGGGGTCCTCTTGATTTAGGTCTTGGAGACTCCATTACCTAATATTAAGACTTCTTAATTTCTTATATGCTCCAGATTGAATATAGCAACACAGCCTTGCCTCATTTCTGTTTGTTTGTACAGCTTTGGTTTTCATATATGACCATGAGTGAACCAAGATATTTCCCAAATACCACAGCAACTAACATAAGGTCCTGAAATCTGACTTTTCGCATGTACTTCAATTCAAAAGTTGTTGTTAGGCTCATAAGTAATTTGTTCCTGACCTAGTCAGTCAGCATCTGGGCAGAACCTTACTCCTAAGTCCAGTCTATCAACACATAATTCATGATGCAATACAGCAAACTTTACACCAGAGACAGACACAGAGTTGCCTAGTAAATAATCACAGAGAGAATTTTCAGGAAATAACTGTAGTATTACAATATAATGGTAGCAAAAATCATGGTATGGAATGTTTCCCTCCCTTTGCATCATAGATTGTTTCCTCTGTTAATGCCCTGAAACTTCCTCTTAGTTATTGAAGACAAGTGCACGCACACACACACACACACACACACACACACACACACACACAATTAGTCAAGTTCCATATGTACTAACTGCCTCTCATAGAAAATCAAAGTCTTCTAACTTGTCTTTCCAACTCCACTCTCTAGATTTCTCTAAACTCTATCTTCAAATTACAATGGCCATCAATCCATTAATATTTAAGTAGAAATATATTACAGAGGATTGGCAAAGCATTACACAGAAAAACATAGTACACAGATATTTTATTACATATTTTAAATTAAGATTTGTGGTTTAATTATAGTTGAATCATGCAAAGGTAAGAAATAATATCAAGATACCCTAGGTACCATTTATAGTTATCCCACATGCTAAGAACTTGGAAAAACTGCAACACATTATCACAAGAAGATATTGACATGGAGACATTAAAATGTGGAGTATTACTATCACTGCAAGAATTCTTCCTATGCCTTTTTATTCTTATTCCCATTCACCTCCCACTACCAACATCTACTTAATTTAAGCCTAGCATCTAGTAGTTTGTTTTCTATCTCCAAAATTTTGTCATTTCACAAATGTTATATTAAATGGAACAATACATTGTATTACCATTTGGATTGGCTCATTTAATTTAGTATAATACTTGGCATATTCATTCAGATTGCCATGTGAATCAGCCATTCATTCCAGTATTTTTGAAATTAAAACTAGTTAATGTATCGCATATTGTCATCTTCAAAATAGTTGTTCAGATTACAAGATTTAGGCATAAGAATGATTTTAAAAACCCAATTATGGAAACAAAACTATTATTTTTGATGAACTAACAGAGATTAATATTATAGTTATCTATCTTGTATACACACGTGTATGTATGCATCTATGCATATATACCTGTAATCTTTTCCTTTCATTCTTTTTTCTTTCCCCTATCCCCAATGTGTTTTTTCCTTTTGAGCACGTTTTTTCTCTTTCATTTTCACAAGGAAATTGTAAAAGTCAGAGCATAAATTAACATACCTGTGTCTAAGAGAACAGTACAAAGAATTAATTAATTAAACATTTGATTATTTGAAAGAAAAAATAAAATCAGTAAACTCCTAACCAATCTTATAAAGGAAATTAAAAAAAACAAATTTGTGCAACTAGAAATGAAAAGGGTGAACTTATTACAGATCAGATCTGGTGGAAATTCTGAAGATCATCAATACCTCCTTTCAAAATCTTTACTTGCATAGATGGAAAAACAGAAGAAATGGACAGATTCCTATAAATGTAGAAATTGCCAAAGTTGAAACAAGAAGATGTAAAAATTTTGAATAACTCAATATCAGTTACCAAAATTTAAAATGTAATTAAAAACAATAAAGAAAAGCCCAGGTCATGATAGATTCATGGCTCAATTGTAAAGGAAATTTAGAGAAGATTTAACATCAATAGTCCACAAATTCTGTGGTGAAATTGAAAGGGAAGCAATTCTCCATAACTCATTCTTGAAGGAAAGTATTATTCTGATACAAAAACCAGATAAAGATACAACCAAAAAGGACTACAGGCCAGTCTTCCAAATGAAATTAATGCAAAAATTCTCCATAAAATATTAGCAGCAGAATGCAGAAAAACATTAAGATGATTATACATAATGACCAAGTAGGATTCATCCCAGGAATGCTGAGAAAATGCATTAATTAATAAATGGAATATGCTACATAAACACATATAAAAATCACATGATAATCTCAGTAGATGCAGAAAAATCTTTTGATAAAATCCAAAACTCATTCATGATAAAAAATTCCTACAGAAAATTGGAATACATTGTGTCCACCTCAATCTGATGTATGCCATCTATGACAAAGCAACAACCAACATCGCACTAAGTTGATGATTCTGAAACCTTTTCCCATAAAATCAGGAGCAAGACAAGAATTACCTCATCACCACTCCTATTCAATACAGTGCTGGAAATGTTAGAACAATTAGACAATATCGAGAAATAAAAGGTATAAGGATAAGAAAGGAAGAAAGTAAATCATCATTTGCAGAGGACATGAAACTGTACATTAGAAGAGCCCAATAACTCCACCAAAAGACTACTACAGTTAATACACAAATTTAGCAATGTAGTTGGATAAAAATCATCACTCAAAAATTGGTAGCATTCTTGTACACAAACAAAAACCTCACTGAGAGAAAAATTATGGAAATAAAACTTGTCAGAATGGCACCCAAAAACTGAAATACTTTGGAATCAATCTAACAAGGGATGTAAAAGATCTATATATTGAAAACCATAGAACTCTGAGAAAGGAGATTGAAGTGGATATAAGAAAATGAAAAGATATCTATTGTTCTTAGATAGGAAGAACCAACATTGTGAAAATGGGCATACTTCCAAAACTGTTATATCAATTTAATGCAATCTTGATCAAAATAACATTAGCACACCTCAAAGATCTAGAGAAAACATTCCTAAAATTCATTCAAAAATGGAAGGGACCTAGAATGACAAAGGCAATTCTGGGCATCAAAGGCAAGGCAAGAGGAAGCACAATCCATGACTTGATATTATAGTGCCAAGTGACTATGATAAAATAAGCATGGTACTGGTGAAAAACAGACTTGATGATTAGTGAAACAGATTGGAAGATGTAGGCACAGCTACAGACACTCACACACTGTTTTTGATAAAGAATTCACACATATTCATTCACGGGAAGAAAGCCTCTTAAATAAGTGTTGCTGGAAAAACTGGCATTCCACATGCTGAAGACTAAAATCAGACTCAAGTCTATCACCATGCCCTAAACTAAAATCAAAATGTATCAAAGATCTAAATATTAAAACATAAACACTAAAAATACTGATACACGAGGTAGGCAAAAATCTGTAATACATAAAGGTAAGCAAAGATTTCATGAAAAAAGGCAAACAGCATGGGAAGTAATGTCTTTCTTGGTTGGATCTTTTTCTGGTTGTGGTATTAGAGCAATATTTGCTTCCAGGAATGAATTAGGGACAATAGCTTCCTTTTTAATTTCATTGAAGAGATTAAGGAGTGTTGACATTAAATCTTCTGTGAATTTATGTAGAAATCAACAGTGAATCCTTCTGGACGTGGGCTTTTCTTTGTTGGTTACGATTTAATTACATTTTTAATTTTGTTAACTGAAATTGGGTTATTCTGTAGTTTTACATCTTCTTGACCCAGCTTTGGTAATTCATATGATTCTAGGAATATGTCCATTTCTTCTTTATTATCAAGGCTACTAGAGTAGAGGTTTTTGGTATAGGTTGTTGTACTCTACTCAAAAAACAGGGCCCCATGATGAAAAACAGGGCAAGACCCCAAGATGACAAATGGGGCAAGACATCTTTTTAAAAGAAGTGCTTTTATTTTAGCTGGCCCAGCGACACAGTGCAGATGGAATTTGCAAAGCTGTGCAACTGAGTTAGAGTTTTGACTGATTTTTATAGTTCATTTATGATTAGCTCATTGATCATTAAGTACATAGTGATGAGAAACAGAAATAAGGTGGGTCTTTGTTTTCCTTTGCTTGAGGTAAGAGGCATTTCACAGTGGGTGGTTAGCCAATTCATAGCCCTTGGTCTGCCAATTCCAGGAACATTTGTCTCTCATAAAAGGAACAATGGTTGACACAGCATCATTTGTCTCTTACAAGGGGAACAAAAGTTGACATTGCACACAGGTCACTAAGGTAAGGGGGATGATGTATTACAGAACAGCAGAACGATGTGGTCAGTTAATTTATAACTATGTGGTTGGTGCTTGGTTACTAGGGTAATGAGCTCAGTACAGAATGACAATATTACTAATAACTATCTTTTTAAGTAACTATTTTTAAATTATCTTTTAATCAATTATTTTAATTTTTAGCATCTTAGTATAACATAAGTATTGATGATCTTCTGTATTTCCAGAGGCTCTGTAGTGATGTCATCAGTTTCATTCCTTGTTGTGTAAATTTTGAGTTTCTTCTTTCCTTTTTAGAATATGGTTGGCTAGGGTCTTATTAATTTTATTTATTATTTCAAAGAACCAACTCTTTGATTCATTGATTATTTGTATTATTTTCCTAGTCACTATTGCATTGATTTCTTCTCTAATCTTTATAATTTCCTCCCTTCTTTTGTCTTTGGGCTTGACTTAATCTTCTTTTTTCTAGATGTCTGAGGTGTAGCATCAGGTTGTTTATTTGTGTTCATTCTGTTTTCCTGATTTGGGAATTCACTGCAATAAATTTTCCTCTGAGGACTGCTTTCATTGTGTCCTGCATGTTCTGGTAAGATGTATTTATATTTTGGATACTTGTAGGTATTGTTTAATTTCTTCTTTATTTTCCTCTGTGATCCACTGATTTCTCAGGAGTGTATTATTCAATTTCCATGTGTTTTGGTGGGTTTTGCAGTTTCTTTTGTCATTGATTTCCAGTTTCATGGCACTATTATCTGATAACATGCATGAGATTATTTCAATTCCTTTACATTTACTTAAACATATTCTGTGGGCTAGTATATGGTATATTTTAGAGAATATTCCATGAGCTGTAGAGAAGAAATTATATTTTGCAGTGGAGCACTCTGTGTAAGTCCACCAAGTCCATTTGTCCACAGGTGTGATTCAGTTCTGTTATTTCTCCGTCAATTTTCAGTCTAGCCGATCTGTCCCTTTGTGTTAATGGTGTGTTAGGATCTCCTGTTATACTTGTTATTGCTTATCTGATTTTTTTGTTTCTGTTAATATTTGTTTTATATAGCCTGAGTACTCCCAAATTTGGTTTATCGATATTTAAGATTGTTATCTCTTCCTCTTGAAGTTTTCTCATAACTAGTATGTAGTGACCTTCTTTATCCTTTTGGATCATTCTTGGTTTGAAGTTCACATTGTATGCAAACAGAATAGTTACCCTTGCTTTTTGGGGATCCTGTTGCCTGGAGTATTGTTTTCCATCCTTTGATTTTCAGTCTATAAGTCTCCTTTTGGGTTACGTGAGTATCCTCTGTACAGCATATGGTTGGATGTTGGTTTGGGATCCATTTTGACAGTCTGTTTCTTCTAATTGGTGAATTGATGCCATTTACATTTGTGTTTATATCTGGTATATATTGGTTTATTTTTGACATGTTGTTTACCTTTCCACTCTGTTTGTTTGCCTTCCTTGGTGATTTTTTTCCTATGTCTCTCAAGAAGGTCTTTCAGTATTCTTTGCAAGTTTGTTTTGGTGATCATGAAGTTCTTCAGCTGTCATGGAAGTATCTTATTTCTCCAACCATTTCAAAGGACAGTTTTATAGTGTACATCAGTCTGGGTTGGAAGTTGTTTTTATTTAAGATCTGAAATACTTCACTTCACGGTCTTCTTGACTTACAGTGTTTGTGTGGAGAAGTCTGCTGTGCTTCTGATAGGCTTCTTTATAGTTGATCTGTTTCTTCTCTCTAACAGCTTTTAATATTCTTATGTTGCATTTCTGGGATGTTGATTATTTTATGTCTGGGTGTACTTTTATTTTGATTATGGATATTTGGAGATTTGTATGTTTCACTGATCTGTATGTCAAGTCCCCATTCCCTTGTTTGGGAAATTTTCAGCTATTACTTCTGTAAATAGTCTCTTGATATCATATGTGGTGTCACCTTATTTTTTGTTTATACATATCAATCTTATGTTGTTTTTCTTTGTATCATCTTGCAGCTGTTTAATTGTTATGTCCTGCTTATTTGTTATTTTTAAAAGATCTTTCTTTTCCTGTTCAATAACTACAATCTTGTCTTTGAGGTCTGAAGTTTTGTCTTCATTTTCATATTCTTTTTCTTTATATGAAACATGGAAAAACAAAACAAAATGAAAATATACAGGAAAAACAAAACAAAAGAAATAATTTAAAAATAATAACAAAAAATGCAAAAGAATAATAATATATAGACTTTCAAACAAGGTGCTAGAAACTTAACAAAGGTTATTTTGCTTAGTTATCTTCAAAAGAGTTACTCAGATTACAATATATATACATTGAAAATTAATCTAATCCTATGAATGTTAAATGTATTGTTCTAAGAATTAATAGTACAATAATCTTAACTATCTTTAGTGTATATATTCCAATTTATATCTTTTTTCTTTCCCATTCTTTTTCTGCTGTTCCCCATCTGAGTAATCTTTTTTTCCTCTCAATAGTTTCATTTTTCTTTTTGTTTTTTATATTGTATTTAAGGAGAAAAACAAAAAACAGAAAAAGGGTACAAGTTATACAGAATTTCAAAAAAACAAACAGCAGGAAGTCACTAGTTAATAGATTACATATTGTCATCTTAGAAATAGTTCTTCAAGTTACAAAATTAAAGCATATAAAGTGGATATTCAAACAGTGAGACTGCAAACAGTTCTGTTCAACGATCCAACAAGAACTCAGTAATATGGTTATTTATTTATATGCTTAAATATACATGCAGTTATATCCTTTAGAGCATGTTCTTTTCCTTGCTTTTTTACACATTTTGGGTTTTATTACCCAAATGTGACATATCAAAACAGAGACAGTCAAATCAAAAGGATGGATATAGTACATAATGTAAAAACAGAACACAAGGTGATCAACAATGGTTAGCATAATGCCTCTTGCTATCTTAAAAAGAATTGCCTATATCATTAGTTATAACAAAATTGAGCAAAACAGTAAAGAGAAAAACCAATAAAACCAAAACATTTGAGACATTATAAGACTTCAAAAGAAGATAATGGGCAACAGAGTGAATCTTATTGTCTTCACAGTTGTTGCCTATACTCTCAAACTTGGTACTGTCAAGCAAAACAGAATACAGTAAAATCAGTCACAAGATGGTGAGAGCAAGTTAATAGGAAATCAATGTGGGTTACTGAAATATATCCTGCTATTTTTATTTATTCCTTTAATTAAAAAGATAAAAATAAAAAATAATAAAAAAGGAGATTAAGATAAAAGAGGACAAAACAACAAAACAGCAGAGGTCAGAACATAACCATTTAAGCAAAATAGTGTTTCATCACAAGATATCCCAACATAAAAGTAGTTACCATAGTGTCTCTTTCCTTGAAGTCTTTGAGTATAACTTCGTATACTGTAGCATCAAACATATCAAGACAAGGTAAAACCATTCAACAGAATGACAGTATTACAGTGTGTTTAGAACCAAGTAACAGAAAATGAACAGTAGTTTCTGTATTATCTCCTTGTCTATAAAAGTTTTTGTTTATATTGTCACATATAATAAAATCCAATAAGATACAACATGTTAAGACCAATTGAGACAGAAGAACAAAAGCCTGTTGGGACTTCAAAACAAGATAATATTAAATCAGCACTAGCTATTATGATGTCTTGTTTTCTCCAAAATAGCTGTTCATACCATGCAACACTCTAGGCCTCATTTCTGTTGAGCTCTTTTTCTGCTATTAGTTGTCAGTTTGTCTTCTTCATTTCACTTTCTGCTCCATTCATTGTGGCCTCTCTGCCACTGTTTCTGGAATCTTCATATATTTCTCTTTTAGAATGTCCTGTAGAATTCTCTGTAGAATGGAATTAGTGGTTCCTCTTTATCCTGGAGGCACCTGGTTTCTCTATTAATTTCTAGGGACAGTTGTGCAGGATATATCAATCTTGGCTGGAGGATACTGTCTTTTAAAGCTGGAATTATTTTGCCCCACACTCTTTGTGATTTGATAGTTTGTGCCGAGAAGTCTACTGTAATTCTGATGGGTGTTCCCTTGTAAATGATCTTTTTCTTGTCCCTGACAGCTTTTAGTATTCTGTTCTTATATTGGATTTCTGGAATTTTGATTATTATATGCCTGGGTGTAGTTCTGTTTGGGTTGTAGGTGGCTGTTGTACTGGATGCCTCATAGATCTGAGTATTTTTACCTTTTTAAATATTAGTGAAGTTCTCTTGATTATTTCTGTGAATAGCCTTTGCAGTTCATTTGTTTGTATCCCTGCTTCTTCCTTTACATTCTTAAGTTATAGATCCTCTTATCATCTTCTAGCCTTTGTATTGTTATTGCTTGTTTTCTTGTTATTTTTAAGAAGTGTTTCCTTTCCTTCTCCCACATTACAAATCTGTCCTCCAGTTTAGATAATCGATCCTTAGTTTCTGTCAAGCTGTTGTGCCAGCTTTCACTATTTTTTAGTTTCCTGATAATCTCTTTGAACCTGATTCATGTATTCTATGTTTCCTCTGCTTTCTCCATCAAACAATTCTCCCCCTTTTTCTGTTCTTCCATTCCACCATCTGTTGTTTCTTGGGAGGTGCTTAGCATTTCTTTAACTATTCTACTTATACCTTGCGTTACTTGGTTAAATACTTTACTTTTGAACTTGTCTATGAAGTCCCGGAGATATCGCTTTATGTCTATTGGTGCCATGCCTGATATTGCATATTTTCTGTCCTAATTCTTTGCATTTACCTTTCCTGGATCAGTGTTCTCAGGATTGGGGAATGAGGACCCTTTCTTGTTGCTCCCTCTTCCCATACTTTTTGTTCCTTCCATACAAGCATATATAGGAGGCCCAGTTTCTTTCTTTGTCGGTTACAGTTTGTTTGAATCGTGCTGGCTAGGCATTCCTGCCCACTGCAGTATACTAGGGAGACACAGGCTGGGCAGCCTATGCTGGGCCCACCCCTCCAGGTCAGTCAACCTGCTGAAGGCTTCACTGCATTAGGGTGCACTGCCAGGTGCAAGGACCTGGCTTGGGCTAGCTTACTGGGTCTTAGTCCACGGTGTCACCCAGGTGAAGTGCTCCCAACCAATCCTGCTTGAGAGGGGAATATGTGACTGAGGTCCCTGCAGCGTCCTGTTCTGGCTAGTCTGCCCAGTCCCAGAATGTCCTCTGTTGGAGCCTCCTAGTTCATGGAAGGGTCCCCCATTCCTCTCACTCACCACAGGTCGACGCAGGGCTCCCTGCCAGCTCTGCTCTCAATTGAGTTTGCCAATTCCCACTCTCAGAGCTTTCACATCTCTATCCCTGCTGTGCTGATTCACATACAGCAGCGGCAGAAGGAAATTCAAGCCACAGTTTCCAGAGGTGCGGGTTCCAACTTTGGCACTGAAACTTTAGCTGTTCCAGTCGTAGCACCAGGATTGCATTTCCAATTTGTTTCACTCACCTTAGTTTGTTCTTGGATTGGCAGGGTATATCTCTCCCTCCTTAGGATTCCCCACACCGCACCATTCCTGGAATCTAAGCTGGCTATCTCAGAGAGCCTCCATAGCTGCTGTTATCTATCCACCATGTTCTCCCAGAAGTCAAATTTTATGGTAATTTTCTTCATTTGTTAACTTTGTCATCTTCTGAGCAGAAAAAATGCATGCAAGTTCAATTAAGTGATAGCAAGATCTCAATAAATGTTTACTGGAAGAATCTTTTTTTTTTAATTTTATTTAAGGAGAAAAGAAAAGAAAAGCAGGGAAAGGGTACAAGTTATACAGATTTACAGAAAAAAATGAACAGTAGGAAATCACTAGTTAATGGATTACATATTGTCATCTTAGAAATAATTGTTCAAGTCACAAAATTAAAGCTTGTAAAGTGGACATTCCATCAATGATACTGCAAACAGTTCTGTTCATTGATCCAATAAAACTCTGTGATATCATTTTCTATCTTATACTCTTAAATATACATGCAGTTATATAGTTTGGAGCACTTTCTTTTCCTCTCTTTTGTACCATGACTATTACACATTTTGGGTTTCATTGCTCCCACGGTTCTTATTACTTTTTTGGAAGAGAGTAAAACCAAATGTGACATAACAGAACAGAATCGGTCAAGTCAAAAGGGTGGACATAATAGATAATGTAAAAACATAATACAAGGTGATCAACAATGGTTACCATAATGCCTCCCGCTATCTCTAATAGAATTGCCTATATCATTAGTTATAATACAATTGAACAAAACCGTAAAGAATAAAACCGACAAAACCAAAACATTGGAGACATTGTAGGTCTTCAAAAGTAGATAAAAATCAACAAGAATGGGCGTCATAATGAATCTCATTATCTTCACAGCTGATGCCTAAACTTTCGAACGTGATACTATCCAGCAAAACAGAATAGGGGAACATCAGTTAAAAACCAGATGGTGAGAGTAATACAGGGCTTTAAATCAAGGTAATGAAAAGTCAAAGTGGGTTACTATAATATATCCTGCTATTTTTTTTCCTTTAATTAAAAGGATAAAGATAAAAAAGTAAATAATGGAGTGGAGATTGAGATAAAAGAGGGCATAACAAAGAAACAGCGCAGATCAAAACATAACCATTTAAGCAGAATAGTGTTTCACCACCAGATAATCCTAACCTAAAAGTAGTTACCATATTGTTTCTTTCTTTGAAATCCTTGAGTACAACTTCATATACTGTAGCATTAAGTATATCAAAACAATGTAAGACCATTCAAGAGAATGACAGCATTACAGAGTATTTAAAATTGACTAACAAAATGAACAATGGTTTCTGTATAATCTCCTTGTCTTTAAAAGGTTTTTGCTTATACTATCGTACATAATAAAATCCAATAAGATACAGCCTATTTAGACCATTGGAGACAGAAGGACAAAAGCTAGATGAGACTTCAAAACAAGATGATACTAAATCTGTATTACCTATTAAGATGTCATTTTCTCCAAAATAGCTGTTCCTATCATCCAATCTTCTCTGCCTCATTTCTGTTAAGCTCTTTTTCTGTCCGTAGAGGTCAGTTTGTCTTCTTCATTTTGTTCTCTGCTCCATTCGTTGTGGCCTCTCTGCCATTATTTCTGGATTCTTTGTATTTTTCTTTTTTTAGAATATCCTGCAATACTCTCTATAGAGTTGAATTGGTGGTTGCAAATTCCCCCAGTTCCTCTTTATCCTGGAAGCACCTTGTTTTTCCATCAATTTCCAGGGACAGTTGTGCAGGATATCTCAATCTTGGCTGGAGATTATTATCTTTCAAAGCTTGAATTATTTCCCCCCACGCTCTTCGTGATTTGATGGTTTGTGCAGAGAAATCTGCTGTAATTCTGATGGGTGTTCCCTTGTAAGTGGTCTGTTTCTTATCTCTTACAGCTTTTAATATTCTGTTCTTGTATTGAATTTCTGGAATTTTTATTATTATATGCCTGGGTGTTGCTCTGTTTGGGTTGTAGGTAGCTGGGGTCCTGTATGCCTCATACATCTGAGTATCTTTACCTTTTGCTAAATTAGGAAAATTCTCCTGGATTATTTCTGTGAGTAGCTTTTGTAGTTCACTTGTTTGTGTCCCTACTTCTTCTTTTATGTTCTTAATCCTTAAGTTATGGATCCTCTTATCATCTTCTTGTCTTTGTATTATTGCTGTTTGTTTCTTTGTTATTTTTAAGAAGTTTTTCATTTCATTCTCCCATATTACAAGTCTGCCCTCCAGTTCAGATAGTCTGTCCTTAGTTTCTTTCAAGCTGTTATGCCAGTCTTCTATAGACTTCTTAGTATCTTGGTAGTCCCTTTGGACCTGCTTCACGTATTCTATGCTTTCTCTGTTTTCTCCATCAAACAATTCTCCCCTTTTTTTCTGTTCTTCCATTCCACCACCTGTTTTTTCTTGGGTGGTACTTAGCATTTCTCTAACTATTCTGCATACTTCTAGCTTCAGGTCATTGATAACTTCTTTCCTGAATTGGTCTATGAGGCTCTCTATATGGTGCCTTATGTGTATTGGTGTGGTGTCTGCTATTGCCTGTTTCTCAGAATTGGGGGCCAAGGAGCCTTTCTTGTTGCTGCCTCTTCTTCTCTGTTCCTTATATATGCAAGCTTATATAAGAGGCCCAGCTTCTCTCCCAGTCAGCCACAGCCTGATCGAATTGCGCCAGTTAGGTGTTCCCGCTCACCGCTGCGCACCAGGGAGTTACGGACCAGGCAGCCTACGCGTCTCCCCTCCCGGCCACCATCAGGCTCTGGGATCTGGGTTGGGACAGTCTACCAGGTCCGCCGGCAGCATCACGCAGGCCAGGCACTTTTCACCAATCCCGCCCGAGAGGGGGATGTGTGGCTGGAGTCGCCACCGCGCCCTGCTCCCGCAGGACTGCTCGGGCCCAGAAAGTCCTCTGCTGGAGTCAAACTGTGGTAGAGTGTCAGTTTCTCTCACTCACCTCACCACAGGTCAGTGCACGCCTCCCTGCCGTTCGCAGACTCCCATTCCCAGAGCTTCCGCACGTCTCTCTCCTTGCCGAGCCACTGTAGAGGCAGCCAGCCGCCGCGCGGCGGGAAACCCAAATCGCGGCTTACAATGGCGCGGTTCCAGCCTCCACACCGAGTCTTTTCTGTTCCTGTTTTAGCACCAGGACTGCATTCCAAGTTGGCTTCTCTCAGCCCAGTTCATTCCTGAGTCAGCAGAGCATATCTCCACCGACTTATGTCTCCTTAGTCCGCACCATTCCTGGTTTCTGAGCCGAGTCTTTCAGAGAGCCTCCGGTAGTTGCTGTTATCTGTCCGCCATGTTCTCCCCTACTGGAAGAATCTTAACAGAACTACTAACAACAACAACAACAAAAAAAAACCTCGTCTGCTTCAAGGTCCACCTGGCTGCTTATGAACACCATGTTCCTCCTCCTCAGCCCACTGCTGTGACCAAAACCACACAGGGAAGTTGGTAGCAACTCCTTCTGTTCTTGAGGCTCAGCCCAGCCAACAGTTTCTTAACTTTTCACAATGTTTATTGAAGATTTTGCATCTTATTTACTCTTTCAATTTCTTACATCATGGAGAATTGATGTTCTCCATGTAATTGTGGAACACAGAATTTACAAATGTGAGATTTATTTATTTATTTATTCCACTTGTGATTATGGTCTCAAGTCCAATCCATTTACCTACAAAAGCCTAAATGTGATGCTTCCTAACAGATGAATAATACTTAATTGTATAAAAATACCACATTTTTTAAATCCATTTTTAGCTGATAAGCATTTGGGATATTTTCAAGATTTGGCCATTACACACTCTGCTGCTATAAACACAGCACATATATTGCTGTGGTATGATATTTCAATTCTAGAAATGTGCCCAGAAGTGAAATAGCTGTGTCAAATGGAACTTCCATTCTCAGCTTTTTGAGGAAACTCAACAATGATTTCCACAGTGGTTGCACAAATCAGCATTCCCTCCAACAGTCCAAAAGAGTTTCTTTTGTCCTACAGCCTCACTAGCATTTGTTATTGGTTGTTTTCTTCATTCTGGCCATTCTTTCTGGAGTGAGATGCAATCTCAGTATTGATTTAATGTGCATTTCTCTACTGACAAATTATGCTAAATATCTTTGCATATATTTATGTACCATTTTTATTTCTTCAGGTAAGAAGTGAGGATTCATCTCAGAAGCTCATATCTGGATTGGACATTTAAATACTGAGGGACTGAGTTTTTTTTTTAAAAAAAGTCTTTATATGTTGTAGATACAAGGCTTTGTCTGAGGGACAGTTGACTGAGATTTTTTTCCAGTTCATAGTTTTGTTCACTCTGCTGGAGATTTCTTTAGACATGCAAAAATGTTTTCAAAAGACAAAATCCCAATTGTTGATTCTGGGAAGTATTTCCCATGGTTTGGTTTTTGTTCATGAATTTGCTGCCAAGCCCTATATCTTTGAAATTTCTACATACTTTTTCTTCCTGTATACTCAGTGTTTGTGTTTTAATATTTGCCTCCTTCATCTGTTTTAACTTTAGTTTAGTGCATGGTGATTGGCATGGGACTAGTTTTATTCTTCAGCATGTGGAAAGCCCTTTTTTCCAATAGCAGTGATTAAAGAGGATGTCTTTCTTCCAGTGTTTGGTCCTTTCTCAAAAGTAGGTTGACTAAGTGTGTTTGAAGTTGTGCTTGTATTTTCAAATGTATGTCATTGGTCTTCAGGTCTGTTTTTATTACAGAATAATGCTGATTTTATCATAGTAACTTTGTAGTATAATTTGAATTGTGATTAAGATGCCTTCTGCCTTGCCTTGTTGTCCAGAATTGCCTTTGCCATTATAGGTCTCTTCTGGTTCCAGATGAATTTTAGAAATGATGTTTCTATCTATGAGGGATACTAATGTTATTTTGATTGGAACTGCATTAAATGTGTACAACAATTTTCGGAGGATGGCCAATTTCATGATATTTGTTCTTCCTATCCATGAACAAGGAATGTCTTTCCATTTTCTGAAAAACTCTTTGATACATTTAGAGTACTGTAAGTTTCACTGAATAGATATTTTACTTCCTTTGTTAGATTGATTTCCAAGGGTTTCATCATCAGGAAGCTATTATGAAGGGTGTGGTTTCTCTTATTTTCCTATGTGTGAGATTATTTTTTGTGTACAGAAACACTATTGATTTTTGAGTGCTGACTTTGTATTCAACTACATTACGGAACTTGGTTATTATGTCAAGGAGTCTTTCAATGGAGTTTTGGTGGTCTTCTATGTAGAGTATCATGTCATCTGCAAATAATGCTATTTTAACTTCTTCTTTCCTATCCTTATTCCCTTTATTGTTCTCTTTCTTGTCTAACTGCTCTGGCTAGTGTTTCTAGCACTATATTGAATAGGAGTGGTGATAGTGGACATCTTTTTCTTGCTCTTGATTTTAGAGTAAAAGTGTTTAATTTTTGTCCATTTAATATGATGCTGGATTTTGGTTTGTCATAGATGGCTTTTATCATATTGAGATAAAGAGCATCTACTGTGATTTTCTGAATTGTTCTTATCATGAATGAATGTTGGGTCTTATCAAAATCTTTTTTGCATCTATAGAAATTATCAAGTGATCTTATTTTTGGTTCTATTGATATGCTGTATTATGCTTATTGATTTGTGTCTTTTGAATCAGCACTGCATTCCTAAAATGAATCCCACTTATTCATGTTGTATAATCTTCTTGATGAATGGCGGTATTCTGTTTGCCAGTATTTTAGTGAGGATTTTTGCATCTATGTTCATTGGTCTTTCTTTGGTTATGGGCCTAGGTTAATACTTCCAGAAATGAGTGAAGGAAAATTATCCACCTTTAAATTTCATTGAGGAGTCTGAGGAGTGCTGATCTTAATTCTCCTTTGAATTTCTGGTAGAATTCATCAGTAAATCTATCAGGACCCAGGGTTTTCTTTTTTTGGTAAGGTTCTAATTACATTTTCCATGTCATTATCTCAAATTGAGATATTCAGTAGTTTTATATCTTGATCCAATTTTGGCAATTCATATGTTCCTAGGAATCCATCCATTTGTCTATGTATTTGAACCTATACAAGTAAAGTACTTGAAAGTCATTATTGATGATCTCATTCATTTCCACAGGGTCTGTAGTGCTTTTGTCCTTTTCACTCATTATTGCATGCATTTGAGGATTTTTTTTTCTTTAAATGAGGTTAGCTGGGACTTTTGGGAAGATGGTGGAACAGTAAAAAGCAGAGTAAACAGCCTCTCTGAGAGAAACAGTCCAGGTGCTTGATTATAGCATCACAGGGAAGACAAGAAGGAAGGAAGTGGGTCTCCTGGGCCCAGCAACAAGCTAAAGTGAGAACTGAAGCTTACAGAGAGAGTAAAAAGTAAAAAGTTAAATGAATAAGACAATGGTAGCTGGCTACACCTTCACCTGGAGCAGGACCCACTGTGTGAGAGGAGCTGTTGGAACCGGGGTATGCAGAGTCACAGTGACAGTAGTGAATATCAAGTGCAGAAAGCCCTACAAAGAGATGTGGTGGTGGAGGGGAATGGTGAATGTAGAGGACTACACTGGCTGACAGTGAGTGCAGATGGTTCAGTTCCCCCACAGAAGACAGAAATTGGCCAGGAGCCATTTTGACGTTGGGTAGGATACGCCTGGAACATAAACTGTATCCATCTCACTCCAGTAAGTCTTAGCTGGAGGCAGGCCTGTAGAAATTGCTTGGACTGAGCTCCAGCCCCATGAATATTCCAGCAGCCAACTCCAAGGTTCCCAACTGGTAATTAGCTCAGCCTGGATGTAGTGGCCAGCCCTCCTGACACATGAGCTATAACAACTATGGTGGAGGCTCCCGGTTAACCAGCCTCAGTAGGGAGGCATCAGCCAACTCACAGCCTGTGCACACTCTGGCAACCATCACTGTAGATCACTGCCACCAATAACTAGCTAAGGGACAGGAGCCAAGTCCTGCCTCTGCATTCATTTCAACGGCCACTGGTGAGCCAAAACAAGCTGCAAAAACCAGCAGAACCTACTGCACCAGCACACCCAATGGTCACCATCAGATACTGGTAGCCGGCACTGACAGGAAAAATCAAACAGTGTCACTTCAGAGAAATTGTAGCCAGTACAGGAAGTGCCTGGATAAACACTACCAACTTGTCCAGAAGAACTAAGGAATATGTCAAGAAGAAGAGTCAAAAGCAGTCTTTGGTCTCTAATCCAAGCAGATCTGGTCCAGGAGGTATAACCATGGAAGACACTGGGAATCATACACCTTAAGTTACTGAACTAATGGCAACCCCGAAATAAAGAAACAATTTCATGAGGCTATAAAAGAAATTAAAACAGAAATACTATCTCAGGTAAAAGAAGAAATGAAAAACACAATAAAGGAATTGCTAAGCACCTCTAAAGAAGACATGGATGGAAGAATAGAGGAGCACAGGGAAATGAGGGAAAACTTGAATGAATATAAAAAGATTTAGAATACATGAAACAGATTCAAAAAGATTTCCAGGAAATTGAAATTTCCATTGAAAGCTGGAAAAACCACCAGAAATAAACCAAAGATAGACTTCAAAACTTTGAAGATAAGTTTTCAGCTTCAATAGCAAAAAGAAAGATCTCCTAAAAATAACAAAGAACCAAGAATTAATAATTCAGTGGACGAAAGACAGTCAAAAGAAACGTGACTTAATAATAACAAATGTGAATGAAAAAGCTGGGATCAATACAAATGACATTAAAGGTCTATTTACAGAAACAATTTCAGAAAACTTCCCAAGCATAGGAAAAAGAAAAAAGGAATATAGAACTCCAGCAAGTAATAACCAAAGTACATCTACACACAGATATATAATAATCAAGATCCCAGAAATTCAACACAAGAAAAGAATATTAAAAGCTGTTAGAGAAAAGAAACAGTTCACCTATAAAGGAAAACACATCAGAATCATGACAGACTTCGCAACACAAAATATCAAATCAAGAAGACCTTGTAGTGAAGTATTTTAAGTCCTGAAACAAAATAACTTCCAAACCAGATTGATGTATCTTGTAAAAGTATCTTTCAGAATTAATGAGGAAACAAGATACTTCCATGAGAAAGAAAAATTGAAGGAATTGATGACAACCAAAACAACCCTACAAAGAATACTGGAGGACATTCTAGAGAGAGAGGAAAAAAAAAGACCATGGTTACAGGAACAGCAGCAGAGTGACCTAACTGAGATGGGATAGACAATGGAATGGAGGGAAAATGTAGGCAGACAATTTCAGAAAAATAGCATGGCATAGATGAGGTAGTTCATTCTGGCCATAATCACTAATATAGATGGTCTCAATCCACCAATAAAAAGAAACACATGGAAAGTGGATCAGAAGACAGGATCCATCAATATGCTTTATACAAGAAATGTATTTGACCCAAAAGGATGTTCACAGACTGAAAGTCAAAGGGGAGAGAACAATACTCTATGTGACAGAGAAGCAGAAAGAAGTGAGCGTTGCTTGCCCATCAGCTGAACAGTGGACAATAAGGTCATGGAACTTTTATACAATGGAAAACTACTCAGCTATAAAGAAAAATAACCTTGAGGCTCTTAAAGGTAAATGGATAAAACTTGATGCTCTGGTATATAATTGGATACAACCTGAGATTGTTGAAATGGGTTGAAATGGGTGAGAGTCACATGTGTCAATAGGGTGTTGTCTCTCTAGTATACAAAACCAAAGCAGTTAGTGGTATACAAAACGCACAATACATCCTGTGAAAGTGAAAGAGAAAGTGAGAAAAGGGAAGACAGTGGCCATTGTTAAACTATTATTGTGATTGGCAACTCATATTGTTTTCATTTTTCTGTTTAGTTTGATTTTATTCTGTTTCAGTTTTTCTAATTTTATTTGATGGCAACTATTTCAAAGATAACAAAATATATTATGATAGCCATTTTTGATTTCCTACTAGTTTGTTGTGAAGCCCTATATTGCTTTCATTGTTTTTTTTACTGATTTTATTCTTATTTTTTTATTGTATCATATCTGTTGGTAGAGCCAACTACTTTGAAGATACTAAGATGTGTTTTGGTACCCAATGTGGTTTCACTATTATCTTTTCTGAATTTCTGTACTGTTTCCATTTTTTTTTGTTTTTATTTGTTTTACTCTACACTATTTTGTTTGATTTATTTTGCCTGATGTTACGGGCAATTCTATTGAAGAAAACAAAAGGTATTGATTTAGCCATTATTGATTCACTTGTGTTTTGTTTTAAAGTCCTGTACTATGTTCATCATTTTGTTTTGATTGATTATTCTGTTTCATTTCATTTCATTTTATTCTCCTCAAAATAAAAAAAAAAGATTGGCTAGGGGCTTATCAATTATATTTATTCTTTCAAAGAATCTATTCTTTGATTCATTAATTCTTTGTATTGTCTTCCTATTATCAATTGCATTACTTTCTCCTCTGATCTTTATAATTTTCTCCCTTCTTTTGGCTTTGGGCTTCACTTGCTCTTTTCCTAGATGTTTGTGGTGCAGCATCAGTTTGTTTATTTGTGATCATTCTGTTTTCTTGTTGTGGGTATTCACTGCAATAAATTTCCCTCTTAAGACTGCTTTCCTTGCATCCCACAGGAGGAAGTTATATTTGCATTTTTATTTGCTTGTAGATATTGTTTAATTTCTTCTTTAATTTTCTCTCTGAACCATTGATTATTCAGGAGTGCACTATTTAATTTCATTAATTTTGTTTCATGGAACTATGATCATATAACATGCATGGGATACTTTCACTTCTTTTGCATTTATTTAAGCATGTTCTAAGATCCAGTATATGGTCTGTTTCAGAGAAGGTTCCATGTGCATCTGAGAAGTATGTGTATTCCAGTGTTGTTGGGTAGAACACTCTGTACACATCTACTCAGGTGTTTGTTTACGTATGATTCAGTTCTGTAATTTCTTTGCTGATTTTCTATATATTTGATCTGTCTCTGTGTCAATGGGTATTAAAGTCTCCCATTTATTTGTGTTATTGCTTATTTGATTATTCATTTATATTAATATATGTTTATACACTGTTTGCTCGCATAATTTTTGCATATATTTTTAAGATTGTTATCTCCTCTTCAAAAATACCACTAATGAGTATGTAGTGGTGTTCTTCATATCTTTTGATGATTCTTCTTTTGAAGTTCACATTGTCTGCAAACAGAAATGGCACCCCTGCTTTTTGATGGGAGGTTCCTATTGAATCAAGTATGGTTTCCCATTCTTTGATTTTCAGTCTATGAATTTCATTTTAAGTTAGATGGGTTTCTTTCATTCAGCCTATGATTGGATGTTGTTTCTCAATCCATTCTGCCAGTCTGTTACTTTTAATTTGTGAATGCAGGCCATTTACATTAAAGGCTATAAGTGATATATATTGGCTCATTTTTTTCATGTTATCTCTCTGCTGTAGGTTCTTTATCTTTCCCCACTGTTTAACTGTCTAACCTGCTGGGTGTTTTTCTTTTTTTCTGTTGGTCTTCTTGGAGTTGTAGTAATTTTTATCTGTATAAAATAACTTTTAGTATTCTTTGTATATTTTGCTTTGGGGGTCACGAATTTCCCCAGTTGTTCTTAGGCATGCAAGTATCTCATTTCTCCTTCAATTTTGAAGGATGGTTCTTCAGGGTAAATCACGCTGGGATGGAAATCATTTTCCTTAGTATTTGAAATATTTGACTCCATTCTTTTCTTGACTTAATTGTGTTGAGAAGTTTTCTGTGATTCTGATGGACTTTCCTTTATAGGTGATTTGTTTCTTTTCTCTAATATCTTTTAATATTCTGTTCTTATGTGGAATTTCTATGATACTATTATATGTCTGAGTGTAGGTTTATTTTGGTTATGACTAATCAGACTTCTATAGGCTTCAATTATCTGAATGTCAGTCTCTTTTTCCATGTTTGGGAAAGTTTCTTTTATTGATTCTGTCAATAGTGTTTTTAGATCTTTTGTGTTGTCACTTTTGCATTTACACCTATCTATATTATGTTGTTTTTGTTTGCACCACCTTGCAAATGTTGAATTGCTATTTCCTGATTTGTTCTTATTTTTTTGAAAATATCTTTCCTTCTCTGTTTACTAGCTGCAATCTTGTCTTTCCAATCTGAAAATATATCTTCACATTCATTTAGGTGATTTTGCCAGGTTTTAATGGAATTTTTGATTTCTTGGATATCTCTTTAAATATGTTTCATGAATTCTAATTCTTTCTTACATTGTTCACAAAAGGTTTTCATCATTAAAAGAATATCTTTATCTTGGAATAACCACTTGGGAGGAATTAAAAAATAATCTCTTGCTATTTTAATTTAGAATTTATTTTATAAAGGCATCAAGCTTTGGCTAAGCCTAAAAATATTTGAAACCATTTTTCATAATGTCACTTCTAACATATAATAATGATAATCCATTAATTGGATAACTTTATTCATCTTTCAATTTTCACCATAAAACTTCTTTATTCCTTGTCAAATCACAGGTTTGTACTCACAGACAAACATCTCCCCATCTGGACCCCCAGGTTCTGGTAACTACTACTCTACTGTCTCCTTCTATAAATATGATTATTCTTTAATTCCACATGTAAATGAGAACAGGCAATATTTGTTTTTCTATACTTGCTTTATTTCCCTTTAAATACAGCCCTCCAGATTTGTTATGGATTCTACCTCATGCACTCATAAATAGGAGTTTTTGTTGATGGTTATATCTAGGGTGTGTGAGGCTAGGACTACATTTAATGATGGTAGGATTATCTTGCATGATGCTGGGATTAAGGGTATGTAATTATTGAATTAGTCCATTGATTGGTCTAGCATTGTTCTGGTTGTGGATAATAGGAAGGCCCATCATGAGGTGTGGATGGCATCACCCAAAGTATGGGTAGCCTGGAAAAGATACAATGGAGAAGCTTCTGCTACTTGTGCTCATACTGGAGATCCTTGTTGCTTTTTTATCACCTGCTTCTCATGGACTGCTTATTCTCTATTATACCCCTTTGTCCAGTCTTCCTGTCTTACAGACATCCAACTACAGACTGAAACCTATACAGTTTGTGAGCATAGTAAACTATTATCTTCTTTGGAAGTTCTGCAAGGTCTCCAATGTGGGTTTTACTGGTCTTATTCTGTACTGTTTTGTTCAATTATTTTATACCAGCTGATACAGGGACCTCTTTGTAGGATAACAAGAGGCATAATGGTAACCATTGTTGATCACCTAGTAATCTCTTTTAGCATTATATACTATGTCCATCCTCCTGTTCTAACTGACTCTGTTTTGCTTTGTCACATTGGGTTTTTTTTGTTCTGTTTTGTTTTGTCTTGTTTCTTGTTATATATATATATATATATATATATATATATATATATTCTTTTCCTCTTTAAAGAAAAAATTATAAGAACTATGGGAGCAATGGAACCCAAAATGTGTGATTGTTAGTGTAAAATAGGGAAGAAAGAAAGTGATCTAAAGGATATAACTGCAAGAGTATTTAAGAGTGTAGGATAGAAAACCATATTACTGAGTTTTTGTTGGATCATTGAACAGAATTGTCTGCAATATCACTGTATTAATGTTCACTTTGTGTGCTTTAATTTTGTAACCTGGACAACTGTTTCTGAGATGACAATATGTAATCTATTTACTAGTGAATTCTTCCTGCAAATTTTTTCTCTTGAAATTCTGTATTACTTGTAGCCTTTTACTGTCTGGCTATGTCTTGTTTTGTTTTTCTCTTTAAATAAAAAAAATAACGCACAGCTTAAAAACTTCATGACCACCAAGTCAACCTTGCAAACAATACTGAAAGACATTCTAGATAGACATAGGAAGAAAATCACTAAGCAAGACAAACAATAAACAGAGGGAAATTGTAAAGAAGCAACAGCAGAAAGATAGCATGTCAAAAATAAACCAATGTATATCAGTTATTATCAGTTGTGTCAGTGGCTTCAATCCACCAATTAAAACAAACAGACTGGCAGAATAGGTCAAAAAACATCAAACAATATACTGTATACAGGAAACCCATCTATCCCAAAAGGAAACTCATAGACTTAAAGTCAAAGAATGTAATGCAATATGGCATTGAACAGAAACAGAAAAAGAAACAGGAGTAGCTATTCTGTTTTCAGACAATGTGAACTTCAAACCAAGAAGGATCAAAAGAGATAAAGAAGGTCACTAGATAATAGTTAGGGGAACTCTTCAAGAGAAAGACATAACGGTCTTACATATATATGCACAAATTCAGGAGTACCCAGCTATACAAAAAAATACTAATAGAAATTAAAAATCCAAAGATCAATAACACAGTTATAATGGGAGACATGACACTCCTTTGACACAAAGAGACAGAGCAACTAGATGAAAAATCAGAAAAGAAATAACAGAACTGAATCACAACTCTGAACAAATGGACTTAGTGGAAGTGTACAGAGTGTTTCAACCAACAGCATCAGGATTCACACTATTCTCACCAGCATGGAATGTTCTCTAAAATAGACCACATAGTAGCCCACAGCTTAAGTAAATGCAAAAGAATTGAAGTTATCCTTTGCATGTGATTGGATCACAGTGCCATGAAACTAGAAATTAATGACTAAAGAAACTGCAAAAACCCCACAAACATATGGAAATTGAATAATACGCTAATGCACAAGAAGTGGGCCTCAGAGGAAATTAAAGAAGAATTTAAAAATATCTACAAGGAAATGAAATGCAAATTCAACTTGCCTGAATCTGTGTGATGCAATGATATCAGTCCTCAGAGGAAAATTTGTTATGGTGAATTCCAGCATCACTAAAAAGAACAAACACAACTAAAACCCTGATGCCACCCCTCAGACTTCTACAAAAAGTAGAAAAAGTCAAGCCCAAAGCAAAAGAAGAGAGGAAATTATAAATATTAGAGCATAAATCAATGCAATATATACTAGGAAAACAATACAAAGAATCAAGGAATGAAAAATTTGGTTCTTTGAAAGAATAAATAAAAATTTTAAACCACAAGCCAGTCTTATTAAAAAAGGGAAAGAAAAAACTCAAATGCATGCAATAAGGAGAGAAAAGGACGAAATCACTACAGAATCTGTGACAATATATATCATCAATACCTACTTTGAAAACCTCTACCTCTCATAGGTTTAATAACAGAGGAAATGCACAGATTCCTAGAAACATAGGAACTACTAAAGCTAGATGACGAAGATGTAAAATGGCTGAATGACCCAATTTCAAATCATGAAATTGAAAAGAGGGTAAGTAGAAACTTACCAACAAAGAGAAGCTCAGGCCCTGATGGATTGATTGAGGAATTACACAAGCAATTCAAAGAAGATTTAATGCTAATACTCCTCAAACTCTTCAATGAAATGGAAAGAAAAGCAATTCTTCAGAACTCATTCCTGGAAGTAATACTCTAACACCAAACCAGAGAAAGATCCAACCCAAAAAGAGAATTACAGGTCAGTCTCCCTAAAGAACATACATGCTGGGCCTGGGGATTTAGCTCAGTGGCACAAGCACCTGCCTTGCAAGCAGGCGGTCATGAGTTCGATCCCTGGTACTGATAAAAAAAAAAAAGAATATGCATGCAAAAATTCTCAGTAAATTACTGACAAACAAAATGCAGTTAGTTATCAAGAAGATCATACACAACAACCAAGTTTGATTCATCCCAGGAATGCAGTGCTAATTCAACAGACGAAAATCAATAACATAATACAACATATCAATAGAGTCAAAAATAAGAATCCCATTATCATTTCTATAGATGCAGAAGAAGCTTTTAATAAGGTTCAACATTCATTCATGATAAGAACACTACAGAAACTCAGAATAGATTTTTTTTACCTAAATGTGATAAAAGCCATATATGACAAACCAACAGCCAGCATTACATTAAATGGCAAAAACCTGAAAGCTTTCATTTTTAAATCAGGAATAATACAAGGATGTTCATTTTTTTCACTCCTAGTCAATATAGTACTGGAAACACTAGCCAGAGCAATTAGACAAAAGAGAGAAATAAAAAGAGTAAGGATAAGCAAAGAAGAAGTTAAATTATCACTATTTGTAGATGACATGATACTCTACATAGAAGACCCCCCAACCTCCATTGAAAGACTCCTGGTTGTAATAACTAAATTCAGGAATATAGTTGGATACAGAATCAACACAAAAAAATAATAACATTCCTATACATAAACAACAAACTCACTGAAAAAGAAATAAGAGAAGCCACATAATAGCATGCAAAAAAAAGAAATACTTAGCAGTGAATCTAACAAAAGAAATAAATTATGTATTCAATGAAAATTATAATACACTGAAAAAAAGAAGTTGAAGAGGATCTCAGAAAATGGGAACACATTCATTGTTCATGGATAGGAAGAGTATATATAGAGAAAACAGACATTATTCCAAAATTTGAAGACACATATAGTGCAATTCCAATCAACATACCACGAACATACCTCCTAGATCTAGTGAAATCATTCTGAAAAATCATCTGGAACTAGAAAAGACCTGGAATAGCAAAGGCAATTCTGGTCAACAAAGGCAAGGCTGGAGGCATCACAATCCTTGAGTTGAAGTTATACTATAATACTACTGTAATAATATCAGAATGGTAATGGAATAAAAATAAACTTGAAGATCAATGGCATAGATTGTCAGATACAACTACAACTACAAACACACTCAGCCACCTCATCTTTGACAAAGGGGACAAACATGTTGACTGGAAGATAGTCTCTTTAATAAGTGCAGCTGGATAAAATGGTTCTCCAAATGCTGAAAACTAAAATTAGACACATGTATCACCATGCACTAAACTAAAGTCTAAATGGATCAAAGATCTAAATATTAAAACAGAAAGATTAAATTTTCTGGGAGACAAAGTAGGTAGAAATCTTGAAGACATAGGGATAGGCAGAGAATTCTTGAACAAAAATAAAACTGCATAAGAAATACTTCCCACAATCAATAACTAGTATCTTATCCTATTAAAAAGTCTTGCATGCCAAAAAAAATTTCCAACAGCCTAGAAAGGAAACCCATAAATTTTGAAAAAATTTTAGTCAACTGTTCCTCAGACAAAGGAATTCTGTTTAGAACATATAAAGAAATAAAAATAATTAGAACGCCAAAATTCGAAGTCTAAATCCAAAAATGGGCATCTCAGATGCATACACAATTCTGAGATGAAGAAATACAAATGGCAAATAAATACATGAAAAATTGTTCAGCATCATTGGTCATTAAGGAAATGCAAATTAAAACCACAATGAGATTCCATCTCACTCCAGAAAGAATGGTCAAGATCAAAACTCCAACAACAAATGCTGGAGAGGCTGTGGGGAAAAGGAACTCTTCTGAATTGTTGATGGGAGTATAGACTGGGGCATCCACTTTGGAGGTCATTCTGGTGGTTCCTCAAAAAGCTGGGATTGGAAGTCCTATTTGAACAAGCTATTCCACTTCTGCGCATATTTCCAGGAGAATTGTAAACATCATATCATAGTGATATATGTGAACCCATATTTATAGAACAATTTTTTGTTTATTGACTTTTTTATTTTGAAGAGAATAAAACCAAATGGAGGGGCTGGGGATTTAGCTCAGCGGCATAAGCACCTGCCTTGCAAGCAGGTGGTCGTGAGTTCAATCCCTGGTACCGATAAAAATGAAAAAGACAAAAAAAAAAAAAAAAAAAAAAAAAAAAAAAAAAACCAAATGGAACAAAACAGAATAGAGTCAATCAAAACAAAAGGATGAACACAGTACATGACTTAAAAACAATATACAAGGAGAGCTACAATGGTTGTCATAATGCCTGTTGTTATCTTCACAAGAATTGCCCATACCATAAGGCACAATAAAATCTAACAAAATAGTATAGAATAAAACCTATAAAAAGAAAACAATGGATAAAGTATAGGACTTCAAAAGAAGATAACAGTAAAATAACAATAGTTATCATATGCATTTTATTGTGTCAAAATAGTTACCTATACCATCAGACATGATACAAATCAGTCCACAATGAAAGCAATACAAAGCAAATCAAGCTAACAGGAAATAAAAATTGGGTATCATAATGTATTTTGTTATCTTTGAAATAGCTGTCCATGCTATCAACTATAATATGATTAGACAAACTGAAACAGAATAAAAGCAAACTAACCAGAAAAATGAAAACAATATGCTTTCCAAATCACAATAGTGGATTAACAATGGCCACTGCCTTCTCTTTTTAGACAATTCCTCCCCTTTCACTTTCACCAGATAAATTGTACAATTTGGATCACAATAATTCCTTTAGTTTTTATACTAGGGAGGAAACTCATATAGTAGCACAATTTCTAATAGCCAGATCTTGGAAACAACCTAAAGGCCCATCAACTGAGGAAGGGAAAAAAAAATATAGAACTTTTATACAATGGAGTACTACTCAGCTATAAAGAATGATCACATTGAGATTTTCATAAGTAAATTGATTCAACATAATCATAATCATAATTGAAATAAATCACACTCACATGTGTAAACACCATATTGTCTTCCTAGTGTTAGAAATGGTAAGAGTACAAAAGATACAAAATCTTCAACAGATACTATTGAAAAGATATCAGTAAAAAAGCATAAGAATTTACTCAAATGGGGAAAAATAATATTTCAGGGAAATGAAGGGAAAAAAGGAATGTGAAAGCAACAATATCTAAATTTGTATAAATACACTTAAGATGGCTAAGATGATTGTGCTACAAAATCTTAGTTCTCGGAACAAAATGTTAACATTCATAGGATTGGAACAACTTTGCATGTTTGTGTCTGTTGATCTGAGGAACTGTTCTGAAGATCACTACATAAAATAGCAACGTTAGCTTTGTTCCTACCACCTTGTTTTGGAGGCCTATGTCATCATTGTTTTGGGCTCTTTGCTATCTTTATTTGTTTGTCTTTTTTGTTTTTTGTTTTTCTGGAAATTTGTTAAGCTTTGTTTTGTTTACCCTCTAATGCAGAAAGGATAGATATACATGTACAAGCTTATACATGTATAGAACTTCTCCTAAACAGTTTACAAGTACTGATTTTATTGTGTGTGATGAAATGAACAGCTACTTTGAAGAAAAAGAAACATTCTGACATTCACTGCTGATTTCCTATGGTCGTGCTGTGAAATCCAATAATGCTTTTATTCTTTGTTGACAGTGTTTTTAGTCTATTTTGTGTTAAATTCCAACATACATGAATGTATGTATAGCTATTTTGAAGAGAAAAAGAGACATTACAGTAGCCAATGCTGATTTTCCTATTGTCTGATTTTGAAGACCTATAATGCCTTCATTATTCTGTTTTGATCAGTTTTATACTATTTTGTTTCATATGAATTCATTGTGTGTGAAGATATAGACAACTACTTAGGAGAAAACAAGAGACATTATGATAGCCACTGTTGATATCCTGTTGTCTTGCTTTGAAATCTGTGTCACTCACACTGTTTTCTTCTGCTCTACTTTGTTCTGTTTCATTATGTTTTGCTACTCTCCCTAAAATAAGAACAAACTAAAATAAATTTTGGGAAGGTAGAAGGGAAGAATAAAAGGTAAGCAAGTTTTGATCAGTGAAGGCTATAAGCAAGTATTGAAATGTCACAATGATTTTTAATTTTTTATTTTAAAGAGAATTAACCAAAAATGAACAGAGCAAAGCAAATCAAAACAGAACAGTGCAAGCAACACAACACTTCACAACAAGAAAACTGGACATCAACAGTAGCTACCATAATGTCTCTTTTCTTTGAAATAGTTGAGCATATCCACACACAATAATATCAAACATAACAACATAGTATAAAACCATTCAAAAGAATGAAAGCTCAAAATCAAATAACATGAAATAAACAATGGCTAGTATAATATCTCATTTTCCTCATAAAATTTGTCTATACCATCACACATAATAAAATCAAATAAACCACAATAGGATAGAACTAATCAAAACAGAAAAACAAAAGCATGGTAGGACTTCAAAACAAGATGATAGTAAATCAGCAATAGCTGGCATAAAGTCTTGTTTTCTTCAAAATAGCTGTTCATATCATCACACATAATAAAATCAAACAAAACAAAATAAAACTAATCAAACCATGAAAGCATTATACATCTTCAAAGCAATATAATAGGAGACGAGGATTACCACAATATACCCCATTGTATTCAAAATAGCTGCCCCTACCATCTAACAACATAAAATCTAAAAAATAACACAGAACAAAGCCAGACCTAACAAAATTGGATAAACCATGCAAGAGTTCAAGATAAGACAATAAGAAATTGACAGTAGTTTCCACATTTCCCTCCCAGGTATTTCCTTCCCTTTGCTCTTACATTAATTATTTTGGTTTTGGATCCCATTAACTCCTTCTGTTTCTTAAGCAAGGGTTAATGTGTATGAGTTTGAACTGTTTAGGTCATGAACATGATCTCCAGTTCTGTCCATTTACCTATAGGAGCCTTCAGATTATTCTACTTTTAGCTGGGTAGCTTTCTACTACATGAAAATACCATATCTTTATTAGGGAAACTGCAGTTGTTGGGCAAGTTATGACTTGCTTTTTTGATCTCCTGTCACATGGATCAATTGTCTTCTCTTCTTTGATTTTCAGTCTATGAATTTCCTTTCCAGTTAAATGTGCTTCTTGTATACAGTGTATTGACGGATCTTGTTTCTTGATCTACTCTCATTGTGTTTCTTTTTATTGCTGACCTGAGGCCTTCTACATTAATGGTTACAACTGGCATATATTGGTTTGTCTCTTCCCTGCTATCCTCCTGCTGTGGGCCCTGCACTTTTCTCCTTCATTCAACTACCTGTCTTATTTGGCTATCCTCCTCTGCTACTGTTCCTGGAACCACAGTCAGCTTTATCTCTATATATATTATCCTTTAGAACTCTCTGTAAGGTTGGTTTGGTAGTCATGACTTCCTTCAGTTGTTCTTTATCAGGGAAGTATCTTATTTTTACATCAATTTTGAAAGACAGTTTTTCAGGGTAGATCAATCTGGTTTGGAAGTTGTTTTCTTTCAGGGTTGGAAATACTTCACTCCAAACTCTTCATGATTTGATGGTTTGTGTTGATAAGTCTGCTGTGATTCTCACTGGTTTTCCTTTATAGGTGATCTCTTTTCTCTAACAGCTTTTATTATTCTATTCTTGTGCTGAACTTCTGCAATCTTGATTGTTATATGTCTGGGTGTAGATTTAGTTTGATTATGGATAGCTGGAGTCCTATATGCCTTACTTATCTGCATGCCAGATCCATTTCCCATGTTTGGGAAGTTCTCTTCTATTACTTCTGTGAATATACTTTTAATTTCATTTGTGTTAACCCCTGCTTCTTCACCTGCACCTATCACTCTTAAGTTATGCTTCTTTGCCTCATATTGCAGCTGTTGAGCTTTTATTCCCTGATTCCATGTTATTTTTAAGAGATCTTCCTTTCATAATCACTAGCTGCAATCCTGTCTTCAAAGTTTGAAAGTTTATCTTCAGTCTCTTTTAAGCACTTTTTCCAGCTTTCAATTGAATTTTTAATTTCCTGTATCTCTCTTTGAATCTGTTTCATGCATTGTAATTACTTTCTAAATTCATTAAAAGTTTCCATTATTTTCCTGTGCTCCTCTTTATTGTCTATGTCTTCTTTAGACCTGCTGAACAAATTTTTCAGTATGTTTGTGAGTTGTTCTTTTACCTTGGCCATTATTTCAGATTTGACTGCTTTTACAATCTCATGAAATTGTTTCCTTACTTTCTTCCTGGATTCCTCTAATTCCAGGTTTACAGTGAGATTGCAGGATGTGGAGCAGGCTGCTCCAGCCCTATGCAGCTTGCTATCCTTTCAGAGATATCAGGTATGTAACTTTCATTTTCTTCCATGACAGTATCTCCCAGACTCACTCTGGGAGGGCTAGAAGTCTCAGTTTGCCTTTTGCTCCTTCCTCTTGACATTCTCCTGGTTTCCTCCCATCAAGCTGGTTGTGGGACCCTAGGCACTTCCCATGTTGGCTGCTCCTAGGCAGTGTAGAGGAATGGTACAGGTACCTGAGTTCCTCTAATTCCATATTTACAACGAGATACCAGAGTGTGGAATGGGCTTCTCCAACCCTATGCAGCTACACTGTGGATTCTCTGGTGATCAGGGGTGCATGGAGGTGAGTCTGCTTCTTTCAGCCTGTGTGTATATACTGGGACTCCCACAATGGTTGCAGACAAACAAGGATGTGTTTGTCTGATTCTGCTAGTGGGAGATGGCTGCCTGAGGGAACCAAGAGCTTCCAATGGTGGCCTATGGATGCACAGGGCTTACCTGGCTGCATCTCCCTGCTCTTGCTGGCTGCCTGCAGGAAGGAGCCTTCTGGTGGCAGCTCCCTGAAGGTGAAGGCAGATCTTTTTTTCTCTGCCCATACTGCCCGACTGAAGGACGTGGCCCATTGGTGTTGGTACACAACAGGCAGATGTGGATCTGTCTGTCTCCCTCAACCTGCACTGGGCACAGGGAAGAAAGGGCCTTCCAGTGGCAGCCCTTGGCAGGCAGAGGCAGATCTTCTGGTTCTCTCTGTCTGCACTGGGCATGCAGAGGAAAGGCCCTTCTGGTGGTTGCACCCAGCAGACAGAGACAGAGCTCCTGGTTCTCCCGGCCAGCACTGGGCATGCAGAGGAAAGGGCTTCCCTCACAATGATTTTTACAGACATGTATAGTTAATACATCGTAATTAAAAATACAATGTAAAAAATAGAACCTTTGACAGAACAGTTTATTCAGTCATATGCTCTAACACTCACCTATACCACTTAAAATTCATCCATTATAGACTATGTGCTCTCTCTCCTAAATCAATCCTGGATATTCCCAGAGTACTGAGAGTTTTTCCCCCCCACAAATATAGGTAATTAAACACAAGGAAACTTGACTACTATGGTGAAGAAGCATCCATTTAAAAATTATTCATGTTTTATTAGTACATTTAATAGAAAATTGTAGATGAGAAAAAATCTTGTTAAATTGCCTCAGCTGCAGTTGAATTTTTAGTCCTCTTGCCTCAGTTTCCTGAGTACCTGGGAGTACAGGCATGTACCACCATGGGCCAATTTTATGCTATCTTCTTAATTTGGACTATTTGTCTCTCATAATCATACCATTAAGGTAAAGATCACATCTTATTCATGACATGAGGAATTTATAGTTTTAATAAGTTTAAAATTTCAGCACTCTCTCTGTCATTGAAAGTTGCATCTCTCACAAATTTCTTGTCATTGGCTTTATTATGTGACAGAGAATTTTGAGATATCAAAAGGCAGAAGTTGTATCATATTTTTCAATCAGGCATTCTATAGATACATGCAAATATTACAATGCATAAGTACAGTGTAGTTACATTTATTTCATGAACAGTAAATTCGAAATCTCAGTTGTCAGGGAATTTACTCATGGACATAGAGTTGGCAAATCATAGCAAAGGATCAGGATCTAGGAAACCGGACTTCCAGTATAGCAGTCTTTCAATTTTATATTGGGGTATTTCATTATACCAGAGATTAGGGATTCCAATATGTATGCAAAAATAAGACAAAGGAGAAAACAAGATCTCTATCCATCTGTTCCTCTGAAACATTGGTCTCACATGCAAATGGGGGAAGAAGGAGAGAAGACAGCCATCTCATGGTCCTTGCCAATCAATTGAATGCCTTTTGTTAGATCCATAACAACAAAGATATTTTGAATGAATTACAGGCTACTGATTTTTCCCGAACCATCTGATCTTTTTTTCTCAATGATTTTTCCATATAGGAAGTTAGCTCACTCACTGTTGTACTACAAACATGATTCAAAACTGAGAAAATTTTCATTAATAAAAGAATACGTGAATTTTCTCTTTGACACATATTCAAAAAATTTCAGGAAATAGTATCAATACACACACACACATGCACACACACGCATACACACATACACTCAGCTGTTCTAACATTGCTGACATCTGGCTGATGGCTCTTTAACCAGATTGTATAGCAGAAAAATATTGCTACTTTCCCATTCTTTCAGTCCAACCTCAAATCTTATATACACATTTCACACTATTATCATAGATTATGATTATTGACATAGAGATTATTTTATTATATTATAGCACATATTATAAATTGACATAGGGATTATTAATAAATCCCTGTCAATTAATTTTCCCATTAGCTTAGTCTCCCATTGTATATTCAAGTCTTTAGAAAATAATTTCTACTTTTTATATACTATTTTCCCCTCTTGTCAAGCATTGTAAAATTCCCATTTTTTAACTTTGCAGAATTTCCATAAAATTCAGACTTTTTGTGGCAAATGATACTACTAGGAACATCATTTCTCAATTCCCTTTGCCTTTGAGATTATTAGGCATGCACTAGGTGGCAGATTAGATGTCACCACCCTCCAAAAGACTATATAGAAATGCAAGTCCTGATCAGGTGCCCCTTTTATGAATTTCCAGTAAATGAGGTACAAAAATTGTATTTTTAATACTCTAGGACATAATATATGGCATTTCTCCATTTCTTGTAGATTTCACTGGAGCATAACTTCTCCAAAAGCAATGACTTCTAGTGATCATGAGAATCAGTTAAAGAATCAGAAAATTTAGAATTAAAAAATAGAATTTAAAAATTTTAACAGTATCTAAATGAAATAGGTGGACGTTTATAGAATAAATGAATAGACAGTTTGATGAATATGTGTCACATCATTACATCTATAGATCACAGTATTCTGCACACATATTTCATTTACTCCAATCTCTTTTAATCACTGGCAGATTTACACAAAGCAGGACTATGATACTTATGATATCATATTTTGTCTGCATGCTAGTTACAATATCAGAAGGGCTATCTTTGGCTTCTTTACTTTCACCACAGTGTACTGTTTAGGATTTGTCTATCAGTGGCCACATTTATTTTATGTTTTCCCACGTAACCTTAGAATACAGAATATACAACTGTCTGCAGTTCTGATATAAAGATAGGTATAGGAAAGGCTGACAAGTGAAAATTCAGGAAATAATTTAGAGCCAATAAAGCCTAAACACAATAAAGCAGCAGTCCTCAGAACTTCTAGACCATGTACTATCCTTTGAAGTTTGCCTTAAGAATTATAGCTCTTTACAATAGTATGTTGTGGTTTCAGATTAGTGATGAAGAAGGTGGCAAAGTCTGAAAACAATTCATTGAGGAATGGATAAAAAACTCATCAAGCAAATGCAGAAGGATTGGCAGACTAGGCTGGAGAACATATGATTCCACAGAGTGATGATAAAACAAATTGAAAAAAGGTGTTATTTTCCTCAGATTACACACAGGTTGATGCTCTGAGTAGGAGAAAAATGATGCAGTGATGCTGATTCCAAGAGTCTTGATTCATTGTGTGTTGGTTCTGCATATGAAAATGTACCCAAATGGCTATGTGAAGCAACTATAATTTAAATTATATTAAAGAATATGGGCAACTTGCAGACAAGAGGCCAACCAGGCAGGAATGTATTGAGGTTAAAGTTTCTCCAGGTTTACTTAATTTCTTTAGATATTTGGATAATTAAAAGCTACATATATTGTAGATATGGGTTAGAGAAAAAAGAGAACAATGGTACATCTTAACAATTACCGCCATACTCGACTAGCTAGATCTTAACACCAATTAGATTGGCAGCACAAAAGAAGGGAATGAAGGAACTGCACAGGATTGTGAATTGCAGCACAACAAATTCCTGAGTCTTACCTCATATGAAAATTAATGCACACTGACCTCTTTTGCACAATGGTTTAACTGGTGATCATAATGATCACTGAAAGGATCAGAAAAGCACCAGCTTTTGGTCCTTTTCCAGAGCTCTCATGTCCACAGACTAATGGAATTCTTAAATTCAAATCAATATTGGTATATAAGGCAGCCTCATCTATATAATATATCAGAATAACACTCAAATGTTAGGCTATATAATATATTGGAGAAATGAATAGGATAAAGAAAGTACTTGCCTCAAAAGAGAATCCATCTCAGCTTGAAGAACAAAATAATCTATGGATGACTACAATAAGCAATAATAGCAAAAAAAGTCTAGTTTGATTGATTCAGTAATCAGCCATGGGAAAGTCTTCCCCTTAGATCTGTTTTATAGGAACTCAAAGGTGTTTGAAATGTTTATATGTAAAGCAATTGGCCATAGAAAATAAGGAAATTTTTAAAATACCAGGTTCTGATTGAAACATATGGTAAAGTAACTTTGTTTATACTAATCAGTGGTACCTTGATGCCAATGAACTCCTCTAAGGAATCTTAAGTGCATTTCTGGTTGTGTGTAACAGACAAGTACTTTGCTCACATGGTTTTTTTGGCTATCTCATGTTAAATCTTTTCCTTTCATATTGTGAAAAGCAGAGGTAATACAGTCTAACAATATTAAAATACTATAAGGAAGACCTGAGAGAGGTTTCTGGATTACCCTTCAAAATGTTTTTACAGGAGAAAGCAGTCCTTAGAAATAAATCTTCGATGGATTTTCAGGAGAAAATGGTGGAGAGATAACAGCAGCTACAGCGGCTTTCTGAGATAGCCAGCTTAGAATCCAGGAATGGTGTGGCATGAGGAGTCCTAAGCAAGGGGAGATATACCCTGCCAACCCAGAAATGAACTAAGCTTAGAGAAACCAACCGAAAATGCAATCCCGGTGCTATAACCGGAACAGATAAAATCACAGCACCAAAGCTGGAACCCGCGCTTCTGGAAGCCATGATTTGAATTTCCTGCCACTGCTGCAGTGTCTGAATTGGCACAGCAGGGAGAGAGACATGAAAGCTCTGAGAGCAGGAATCGGTGGAGTTGAGAGTGGGACTGGTGGGGAACCCTGCATAGACCTGCAGTGAGTGAGAGGAACGGGGACCCTCCCGTAGACTAGGAGGCTCCAACAGAGGACATTCTGGGACCGGGAAGACTAGCTGGACAGGACACTGCAGTAACTTTAGTTGCATATTCCCCTCTCAAGCAGGATTGGTGGGAAGGGCTTGGCCTGGGAGATGCCTTGGACTAATGTAGGGAGCTGCGCGACAGCCCCATTGCTGCCTCCCTGCCTCTCTCTCTCCTATGGGCACAATGCGTCTGCCTACATTAACCATAATCCTCTCCTGCTTACATCACGTACCTGGATGTGACGATGACCCTGTTGTATTCATCCCCATAGCATCTTCCTTTCCCACCTCCCGCCCTTGGCCTATAAAAGATGTGATCACTTCTGGAATAAATGGAGGCTTGATTGCATTCTCTCTTGACTTGCTTCCATTTCTCTTTGTCTCCCCTATGTCTTTATTTAATCCCCATTCCCCCTCCTGGTACATCCCATGGATTGATCCGCAGCCTGGATCAGACTAAGACACAGTAGGCTAGCCCAAACAGGTCCGAGCGCCAGCGGTGCACCCTAGCAGTGAAGCCTTCAGGAAGTTGACATGGAGGGGTGGACCCAGCAGATGCTGCCCAGGTCTGTGCCTCCCTAGTACACTGCAGTGGGCAAGAACACCTAGCCAGCAGATTCAAACAAACTGTAACTGACAAAAGAAAAAAACTGAACCTCCTATATATGCTTGTATGGAAGGAACAAAAAGTTTGGGAAGAGGGAGCAACAAGAAAGGGTCCTCAGTCCCAAATCCTGAGAACAGTGATCCAGGAACAGTAAATGCAACAAATGAGGACAGAAAACATGCAATATTAGACACAGCACCAATAGACATAAAGTGATTATCTCCGGAGCCTCATAGACAAGTTCAAAAGTGAAGTATTTAATGAAGTAAAGCAAGATCTAAGTAGAAAAGTTAGAGAAATGCTAAGCACTGCCAAAGAAAAAACAGATGGTACAATGGGAGAACAGAAAAAAGGGGGAGAGTTGTTTGATGGAGAAAATGTAGAATACGTGAAGCAGGTTCAAAGAGATTACCAGGAAACTAAAAACTCTATTGAAAGCTGGCATAACAGCTTGAAAGAAACTAAGGATAGATTATCTGAACTGGAGGACAGATTTGTAAGACGGGAGCATGAAATGAAAAACTTCTTAAAAATAACAAGGAAACAAACAGCAACAATACAAAGGCAAGAAGATGATAAGAGGATCTATAACTTAAGAATTAAGAACATAAAAGAAGAATTAGGGACACAAACAAATGAAGTACAAAAGCTATTCACAGAAATAATGCAGGAGAATTTCCCTTATTTAGCAAAAGGTAAAGATATTCAGATATTCAATGAGGCATACAGGACCCCAGCCCCCTACAACCCAAACAGAACTACACCCAGGCATATAATAATCAAAATTCCAGAAATCCAATATAAGAACAGAATATTAAAAGCCTTCAGAGACAAGAAACAGATCACTTACAAGGGAACACCCATCAGAATTACAGCAGACTTCTCGACACAAACCATCAAATCATGAAGAGCATGGAGGGGGGGATAATTGAAGCTTTGAAAGATAATAACCTCCAGCTAATATTGATATATCCTGCACAACTGTCCCTAGAAATTGATGGAAAAACAAGGTGCTTCCAGGATAAAGAGGAAATAGGGGAATTTGCAATCACCAATTTAACTCTACAGATAATACTACAGGATATTCTAAAAAAGAAAAATAACAAGATTCCAGAAACAGTGGCAGAGAGGCCACAATGAATGAAGCAGAAAGCGAAATGAAGAAGACAAACTGACAACTAAAGACAGAAAAAGAGCTCAACAGAAATGAGGCAGAGAAGGTTGGATGGTAGCAACAGCTATTTTGGAGAAAACAAGACATCATAATAGCCAGTGCCGATTTAATATCATCTTGTTTTGAAGTCTCATCAAGCTTTTGCTCTTCTGTCTTGATCGGTCTTAACATGTTGTATCTTATTGGATTTTATTATATGTGATAATATAAATAAAATCTTTTATAGATAAAGAGATTATGCAGAAACCATTGTTCATTTTCTGTTAGTTGATTCTAAATACCCTGTAATACTGTCATTCTCTTGAATGGGTTTACATTGTCTTGATATGTTTGATGCTACAGTATATGAAGCTATACTCAAAGATTTCAAGGGAAGAGACACTATGGTAACTACTTTTACATCGGGATTATCTTGTGGTGAAACACTATTTTGCTTAAACGGTTGTGTTTTGACCTGTGCTGTTTTGTTGTTACACCATCTTTTATTTCAATCTCCTGTTTTTATTATTTACTTTATTATTTTTTAATTAAGGGAAAGATAAATAAAAAATAGCAGGATATATTATAGTAACCCACTTTGATTTCCTGTTAACTTGATTTGAAACCCTGTATTGCTCTCACCATCTTGTTTTGACTGATTTTACTCTTCTGTTTTGCTTGATAGTACCAAGTTCGAAAGTATAGGCAACAATTGTGAACACAATAAGATTCATTATGACACCCATTCTGGTTGACCATTATCTTCTTTTGAAGTCCTGTAATGTCTCCAATGTTTTGGTTTTATTGGTTTTGTTCTTTACTGTATTGTTCAATTTTATTATAACTGATGATACAGGCACTTCTTTTTAAGACAGCAAGAGGCAGTATGGTAACCATTGTTGATCACCTTGTATTTTGTTTTTACATTATGTACTATGTCCATCCTTTGTGATTTGGCTGACTCTGTTCTGTTATGTCACATTTGGTTTTACTCTCTTCAAAAAAAGTAATAAGAACTGTGAGAGTAATAAAACCCAAAATGTGTAATTGTCATCATACAAAAGAAAGGAAAACAAAGTGCTCTAAGGACATAACTGCATGTATATTTAAGTGTATAACATAGATAACCATATTACTGAGTTTTGTTGGTTCATTGAACAGAACTGTTTACAGTCTCACTGTTTGAATGTCCACTTTATATGCTTTATAATTTTGTAACTTGAACAACTATTTCTAAGATGACAATATGTATTTTATTAACTAGTGATTTCCTACTGTTTATTTTTTCTGCAATTCTGTATAACTTGTACCCTTTTTGTTTTTTTTTCTTTTTGTCCTTAAAATTAAAAAAAGAAAAATGAATAAATCTTCAAGGAAGAGCAGAGTGTTTTTATATACTTTCCCACACTTATGCTTTTCCTCTCTCCTGTCTTAGTTTCTACTACTATAAAATTATATTCCTTATATGATTCATTGAATCTCAATGACAGCCATCATATCCATCCCATCCCTATCAAATTTGCTGATATTTAGAAGGCTATTCCACTATTTTCATACTTTATTAATGTAAGTCCTTATTTCTGGTGCAAGTATTGATCATGTCTTACCTAGTGTCCTAGTACAGCCTTCCAAGTGACCAACATATCAGCAGTCTCTTTCTTCTTTTTAATATATCAGCAAGGTTTTACCATTCACGGAGTCATACATCTTGCAGATGAATATGTACTCTATTTTGCACCACTGTCACAAATCGAATTCATTGATTTAAGAAACATATGTTTAGTGAATATATATTGTACAGTATTACTATCCAGGGCTTTTAGAAAACAACTACTCATACAATTTCATTTCTAACATAAACCTAAAAACCCATTGATTAAAAAGACAAGGACCACTGAAGTCTGCCTCAATAACTTTATATCTCAAAGACATCTCTAGCCCCATAGTGTAGTGTATTACAGCCTGGAGCAGTTCTCAGTAAGTGGTGCTCCCCAGCCCAGAGTGGCCCCCACCAAGCAGCATGCCTTAGTCCAGATCAGATGCAGGACACTGTATATCTGGAGGGGTCTGACAAAGCCAGCAATTGGTGAGTGAATAAATTGGTGCTGTGCTTCAGAACATAGACATGAAACAGAAGTAGGTGAGAGGTGCTTCAATTTTACCTCAAAAGGATTGGAGCAAAACCCAGCAATCAAAGAGACTTAAATCACTTCACTGCTGAAGACTCACAATGGAATAAGAGTAGAGCCATAGAGATACAGTGGAAATCCAGCAGTTGGGAAGCATAATAAGGAGAATTCTCTTGAGAGGAAGGAGCTGACACTACCCAGACTCCATTCAAGTGGTCACCAAAAGCCACACTTAGTCCTAAATACAAAGGACTGGAAGTGTTCCCCTAGTCTGCGACCAGCATAGCAACCTTGACACAGCAACATCAGCCAACAAGCAGCCTGATATTGTACTGCAGTGAGACATGGGCATCCTCCTTGCCCTAGGATCAGTGAGCAACAGGAGGTACTAGTATGGAACAGAGGAAGTTGTGCAAGGTCAAGAAGGAGACAACTATATATGGCTCTGAAAACAACCCCAGGCTTTCCTTAGCTGAGGACACCACAACATCTGGGACAGCATTGTAGACACAAACACAGAAACGAGGAGCAAATGTCCAAATGTTGACAGCTGAAGACCAGCCCCACCCCTAACATCCAGAGCACAAGATCAGCCCCTCACCCAGCACAAATTCTACTGCACTCTTGGCTGAGTTATGCAGCACATTTTTGGAATAAGACTTGGACACTACCACAGAACTATAGACACCATAGAAATTTTATTCTCTTCCTTTTTCTTTTTACTTGGTTGATTAGTTTTCCTGTTTGAGGCTGATTGGAGATGTTTGGTTTGGTTTGGGAGTTTTCTGTTTTTCTTTTGACTATTAAGATTTCTTACCTTTATTTTTGCTTTGTTTTATTTGATTTTTTTTCTCCACTCAACTATTTCTCTTAAGTTTTAATACTTTCATGTGAATGAACAGTGTCTCTTCGTTTTTGGTTTGCTTTAATACTCTTTTGCTTTCTTTTTCATTCTTTATCTTCTGTACTCTTCCCCAGCCTCCCAAAACTTGATTGAACACACTTAGCCTTACAACTTTGATTCTACTATACTTCTCATTCATCGCTCTGTTTTGTGCACTATCCCTATTAAATGCCACCCAAACAGAGAAAACCAATCTACAAAGGAGAAAGTCATTTCATAGATATTCTTGGACTATGCTGTATTTTACCTGAAGGGATGGCTCCTAATGTTTAAAGGCATTAAATTAATAGTTACCACATTTTACCAGTTGTTAGGCTATGCTTGATTGTAATATTACTGCTAATAGTATTACTTTAGCCAGGAGGTCACATATGTTGTAATGAGTTTTTCTCCCTCTTATGAAAACATTGTGACTGTGGAAATAAATATCACTGTAGTCCATTACCAAACAATGAGGTGCTGAGCCAACTAAATATCAAATTCTTACCCTTAATAAATTGGGAAGTTAGATTCTTGGGATACACACAAAGACCAAGAACTATTTACATTTAGAAGAGATCTCTGAGGAATGCATATTTTCTAGGGAAGCTCTGATGCTAGGGATAAAGCTATTTACCATAAAAAATATATATAAGCATCAACAAATATAAGACAAAATAAAAAGTGGAAAGTGACCAGATGCATAAGAAAAATGCAACCCCAGACCTCCAGCTTACCAGGACCAGTCCAGAGCACAATGAAATAGAAAAAACTTGAAGGCAGATGCTAGATTTTTCTGAAGTGATAGCAACAGAAATGGAAAAACAAATGGATATGGCTATAGGAGAAATAACCTATCAGTTTAAGAAAAAAGAAATGGTAATCAAAATAAGACATGCTCAACAAATCTATATTAGACATAGATTAATAAAAATAGAGGAGTTTAGGAAAGTGATGGAAAATATTAATGTCCAACATAGGAAATAGAAGCCATAAAACAGATTCAAACAGATATCCAGAAGATTAAAAATTCCACCAAAGTATACACAATAGAGTGGATGAAGGTGTAGATAGGATACCAGATCTAGAAGAAAGGATTTTGGTTAGTGACCATGAAAAGAAAGATATCCTAAAATACCAAGGGACCATGAAAAATCAAGTCAATATCTGTAATATGAAGCAGAGAAGAAAAACATAAGATTATAGTTAAGGAGAAAGATGGAGATAGAAAAACACCATAAAAATATCTTCACAGAAGTAAATGGAGCAAACTTTCCAAATATGAATAAAGGAGTTGACATAAAAATAAATGAGTGAAGGGAAAAATATGGCGGCTTGCTAGGAAGCTGGATAGAGAACCTCTCCTGGGAGAACAGCCCAGATGCTAGAATCTGACAACAAGGAGAGGGCCAGATGATTGGAGAATGATTCTCACTTATCCAGGAGGAAACCAAAAGAAAAATAAAATTAGGAAGAGGAAGGAAAAGCATGAGTGGAGGGCTGAAGCCCGACACACTCACTGAGACTGTTCTGCACTGTGCTGGGGTGCTTTGGAGAAAGATGATTCAAGGTTGCATGGCGGCAGCTGATAACGGGAGTTGGTGAGTCCTGGGCCCTCTGCGGGAGGATGCGGTGCAGTGTAGAGTGGAGCCAAGGTAGAGAGCTTTATTGTTTATTAGTGAGTCCTGGAAATTGGGTCCTGAAGCATGGGAAGCTAACTGGAAGACATCTTGGAGTAGGGCAGAGCCCAGTGCTGTGGTGGAGTCAGTCAACCACCCCTAGCCCAGAGAGGACTAGTGGGTGCAGCTTGGGCTGAACCAGGCTGCTGTCAGGAACCAATAGCCAGAGACAAAATTGTTCCAACACTGTGACATCCACCACAGCACAGCATAAAGTGCTGAAGGCACTTGCATGTTGACTGCCTCAGAGGGGAGGGGCAAACCTGAAGCATCCTGGTGGGATACCTCAGATATCAGCAAACTGGAAAGAGCAGCAAGACCCCAGATAGCAAGCTTTAGAAAAACTGTAAGTAATACAGAGAAGTCCTGAGACCTCCTCCATACACCAGTCTGAAATAGAAACATGACAAGAGCATAAGATAAGACAACACCTCCAGCCACTGACCCTGATAAAATAAGCCCAGGAGAGGTAAATAAAGAAGAGAACCATTCCAGCAATCATGCAATGTTAGCCACAACATCAGCAGACATAAAGAAATACATTCGTGACTTCATAGATGAACTTAAAATTGAAATTCTAAGCCAAGTGAGACAAGAAATAAAAAGGTTAATTAAAGAAATGCTAAGCCCCTCTCAAGTAAACACAGAGGGAAGAAGGGAGGAACCCAGAAAAGAAAGAGAAACCTTTGGTGAAGAACATAAACAAAATCTAGAATACATGAAACAGATGCAAAGAGACTACCAGGAAACTAAAAACTCCATTGAAAGCAGGCAAAATGCCTTGAGAGAAACAAAAGTTAGCCTTTTGAAACCTGAAGAGAGATTTACAATGTGTGATCATGAAAGAAAGGATCTATAAAAAATAACAAGGAACCAAGAAATAACAATTCAAAGGCTAGAAGCTGACAAGAGGATCTATAAGTTAAGAATAAAAAACTTAAGTGAAGAAGCAGGAATAACCACAAATGAATTACAAAGATTATTCACAGAAATAATTAAGCAAAACTTCCCAAGCATAGGAAAAAGAAATATCTAGATAAATGAGGCATACAGAACTCCAGCTATCTACAACAAAAACAGATCTACATCCAGATATATAATAATCAAGACTCCAGAAATCCACTACAAGAACAGAATATTAAAAGTGGCCAAAGAAAAGAAGCAGATCACCTCAAGGGACAAATCATCAAATAATGACAGCCTTATCAACACAAACTATTAAATAGAGACTAGTCTGGGGTAAATAGTCCAAACCCTAAAAGAAAATAACCTCCAAACAAGATTAATGTACCCTGAAAAACTCTGTTTCAAAATTAATGGAGAAACAAGATGTTTCCAAGACAAAGAGGAACTGTGGGAGTTCATGGCCACCAACTCAACCCTACAGAAAATACTGAAGGATATTCTAGAGAAAGAGAGAGAAAAAAAATACCAAGATTCCAGCAACAGTGACAGAGAGGCCTCAGTTAACAAGGAGGACAGTGGAATGAAGGAGAAAAATGGACAAATAATAGCAGAAAAATAGAATAGCAGAGTTGAGGCAGAGAAGGTGGGCTATAATTTTTAACATAGATAGCCTAGATACACTAACAAAAAGAAACACAGAGTAGATTAGGATGCAGGATCCATTCAGATGCTCTGAATAGGAAATATATTCAACCTGAAAGAAGGTTAATAAACTGAAAGTCAAAGATGAGAAAACAAAGTTCTAATTGACAGGGAACCAGAGAGAAGTAGGGACAACTCATCCAGCAACTGCAGATAGGTTGGAAAGTTATGTGACTTTTGTGCAGTGTAGAAGTACAAAGCTAGAAGGAAGGAAAACCTTGTGGCTTTAGTACATAAAAGAGTACAGCTCAAGATCAAGCTCAGGGGTAAAAAGGTTCAGCACCACTCAGATAGATAATGGGTTGCCCTCTTAATCTAAAAACTAAAGGAGTTAGTGTGACCCAAAATATAAAACGCATCCTGAGAATGGGAAAGGTGAGGAATTGCTTAAAAAAGGAAGGCAGAGGACATTGTTAACAGTGTAACAGAATTTAAAAACCACACTAATCTATTATATCTTTCTGCTTAGCTTGATTTTATTTTGTTCAGGTCAGTCTACTCATACTAGATTTGAGGGCACAGAGAGCTATCCCCAAAAGAGCAAGCTATACCATGGTAGCTATCCTTAGTTTCCTATTAACTTAAACTGAAGCCCTGTATTATTTATATTGTCCTACTATGACTGATGTTAATTGAAGCTGGTTTGTTAAACTGCTGTTTTGCCTTGACTCATTTTATTGGAATTTGGTATGCTTGATAATATCGAGTCTAAGAGCAGAGGCAACCACTCTGAAGATGACAAGATGTAATAACATACACATTCTAGTTTATTATTAACTACTTTTGAAGTTCTACAATGTCTCCAAAGTTGTGTTTTTATTAAAATAGCTATGTAATGCTATGCTCAATTATTATATGTCTGATGATGTGGACAACTCTACTGAAAATAACAAAAGAAAGCATAGTAACTACTGTAGATCATTTATTAATGTGGTTTTATATGTTTTTCATTTCATGTTTTAACAAGACTTTGTTTTTTGTCTTGTTATAATCTGTTTTTCCCTATAATACAGAAAGAATAGATATACATACAGAGATTCACACATGGGGAGAACTTCTAAACAGTTTACGGGAACAGTTTATATAACGCATGATGTAATGGACAGGTGCTCTGAAGAAGAAGAGATACTAAGAAACCTAGTGCTAGCAAATATTACTCTAGTACCAAAACCTGAGAAAGACCCAACTAAAAAAGAGAACTATAAACCGATCTCCCTAATGAACACAGATGCAAAAATCTTCAATAAAATATTGGCAAATAGGATCCAGCAAATCATCAAGAAGATTATACACCATGACCAGGTGGGATTCATCCCAGGAATGTAAGGATGGTTCAACATATGCAAATCAATAAATATAATCCACCATATCAATAAAGCCAAACATAAGAATCACATGATCATTTCTATAGATGCAGAAAAAGCCTTCGATAAGGACCAACATTTATTCATGATAAGAACTTTACAGAAAATTGAAATAGATGGTCTTTACCTCAATATAATAAAGGCCATTTATGACAAACCAACAGCCAGCATCATACTAAATGGCCAAAAATTGAAAGCCTTTACTTTAAAATCTACACAAGACAAGAATGTCCTTTATCACCACTCCTATTTAATATAGTATTGCAAGTACTAGCCAAAGCAATTAGGCAAGAGAGAGAAATAAAAGGGGGAAAGATAGGAAAAGAAGAAGTTAAATTATCATTGTTTGCAAATGACATGATACTCTACATAGAAGACCCCCTAAACTCCATTGAAAGACTCTTAGATTCAATAAATAAATTCAGTAATGTGGCTGGATACAAAAAATCAGTGCTCAGAAATCAATAGCATTCCTATACACGAACAACAAAATCACAGAGAGGGAAATAAGAGAAACTACACTCTTCACATTAGCAAGCAAAAAAATGAAATATTTAGAAATTACTCTTACAAAAGAAGTGAAAGACTTATACAGTGAAAATTATAATACACTGAAAAAAAGAAATTAAAAATGATCTCAGAAAATGGAAAGACATCCCTTGATCTTGGATAGGAAGAACAAACATTGTGAAAATGGCCATTCTCCCAAAACTGTTATACAGATTCAATGCAATCCCAATAAAAATACCGTCAACATAGCTTATAGATCTAGAGAAATCACTCCTAAATTTCATCTGGAACCAGAAGAGACCTAGAATAGCAAAGGCAATTCTAAGCAGCAAAGACAAAGCAGGAGGCATCACAATCCCTGACTTGAAGTTATACTACAAAGCAACAGTAGTAAAATCAACATGGTATTGGAATCAAAACAGAGCCGAAGATCAATGGAATAGATTAGAAGATACAACCACAACTACAAACACACTCAACCACCTTATCTTTGATAAAGGAGCGAAGCAGGTTCACTGGAAGACCAACAGTCTCTTTAATAAATGGTGGTGCAAAAACTGGCTCTCCGTTTGCCGAAAACTAAAGCTAGACCCATGTCTATCACCATGTACTAAATTAAAATCTAAATGGGTCAAAGATCTGAATATTAAAAGAGAAACACTAAATCTATTGGAAGACAAATTCGGTAGAAACCTTGAAGGCATAGGAGTAGGTAGAGAATTCATGAACAGGACTCAAATTGCACAGGAAATACTTCCCAGAATCAATAACTGGGACCACTTCTTATTAAAAAGTTTCTGTATGTCAAAAGAAATCTCCAGCATAGTGAAAAGGAAACCCACAAACTGGGAAAAGATTATAGTGAACTCTCTCTCAGACAAGGGACTCTGGTCTAAAACATATAAAGAATTAAAAGAACTCAGACCCCCAAAATTCAAAGATCCAATCCAAAAATGGGCATCTGAGATGAATATACACTTTTCAGATGAAGAAATGCTAATGGCAAATAAATACATGAAAAAATGTTCATCATCATTGGTCACTAGAAAATGCAAACTAAAACCACACTGAGATACCATCTCACTCCTGAAAGAATGGCCAGGATCAAGAAAACCAACAACAACAAATGCTGGAGAGGCTGTGGGGAAAAAAGAACTCTCCTACACTGTTGGTGGGAGTGTAGACTGGTGAAGCCTTTGTGGAGGTCAGTCTGGAGATTTCTCAAACAGCTGGGATTCGAAGTCCCATTTATTCCATCTATTCCACTTCTAGGCATATTCCCAGAAGAATTGAAAGCGTCATACCACAGTGATATATGTGCACCTATGTTTATAGCAGCACAATTTGTAATCGCCAGATCTTGGAAACAACCCAAGTGTCCACCAACTGAGGAATGGATAAAAAAGTTTTGGTACTGCTATACAATGGAGTATTATTCAGCTATAAAGAAGGATCACATTGAGATATTTATGGGCGCAGCTTGAGACCATACTCATAAGTGAAATAAGCCAATCTCGCACGTGTGAATACCAAATAGTTTCCCTAATGTAAGTAATGATTCAAATATATAAAAATATGGGTTAATCATGATTCCCCATTATGTGGCCTTGAAGCCTTATAAAGTTTTCACTTATTAATTGGAAAGGCTTTATTCTGGGCTTCTTGATATGGGAACATTTGAAGCTATAGTATAGGAAGTTTTATTCAAATATTTCAAGGAAAAAGACAGACACTATGGTAACTACTATTAAGTCGGCTTATTTGGTGGTAAAGCACTAGGTTGCTGAAACAGTCATGCTTTGACCTGTATTGTTATATTGTTATGTCCTGTTTTATCTCAATCTCTCCCTTATTCTTTAAAAAAATTATTTAGTTATTTCTTATGTTTGTTTTAATTAAGGGGAAAATTTTTAAAATTAGCAGGATATATAATAGTAACTTTTTTTTGATTTCCTATTAACTTGTTTTGAAGTCCTGTAATACTCCCATGATCTTGGTTTGACTGATTAGACTCTGTTCCATTCTGTATGATAGTATCAAGTTTGAGGGTATAGGCAACTACTTTGAAGGCAATAAGATTCATTAAGATGCCCATTCTGGTTTGACTATTGTCTCCTTTGGAAGTCCTGTAATGTTTACAATGCTTAAGTTTTATTGGTCTTGTTCTCTACTGTTTTGTTCAACTTTATAATATATAATGAGATAGACAATTCTTTTTAAGGAAACAAGAGACATCGTTGATAACCATTGTTGATAACCTTGTACTCTGTTTTACATCATGTGCTATGTCTATCCTTGGTTTTGACTGACAGCTTTGTTTTGCCATATTTGACTTTATTCTCTCCCCCCCAAAAAAAGTAATAAGAATTAAGGAGTAATAAAACCCAAAATGTGAAAATTTTGTTGTAAAAAAGAGAGGGAAAAAAAAGAGCTCTAAAGCATACAACAGCAAGTGTGTTTAGGTGTGTTTATCATCTATCAGCTATTTAACACCCCTAAACATACTTGCTGTTATATCCGTTAGAGCTCTTTTTATTTTCCTATTTAACATATAGCTGACCATATTAATGTTTTTGGTTGGATCATTGAACACAACTGTTTGCAGTCTCACTGTTTGAATGTCCACTTTGTATGCTTTGATACTGTGATTTGAGCAACTATCTCTAAGATGTTAATATGTAATCTATTAACTGGTGATTTCTACTTTTTTTTTGTGATTCTGTATTACTTGTACCCTTATACCGCTATGTTTTGTTTTGTGTTTTTCTCTTTTTCCTTTTAAATAAAATTTATAAAAAGAGAGGAAAAGAAAGTGCTCTAAAGGATATAACCGCATGTATGTTTAAGTGTGTAAAACAGATAACCATATTACTAAGTTTTTGTTGGATCACTGAACAGAACTGTTTGCAGTCTCACTGTTTATATGTCCACTTTGTATGCTTTAATTTTGTAACTTGAACAGCGACTTCTAAGATGACAATATGTAATCTATCAACTAGTGATTTCTATCTGTTTTTTGAAATTCTGTATTACTTTTACTTTTTTCTGTTTTGCTTTTTTCCTCTTTAAATAAAATCCTTTATAAAAAAAAAAACAAGCATTTACAACCCCATGTTCTCATGACCAAAATAAATCTTCAGAAAGGCGTATAATAATCAAGATTTCAATCAATAGTAAAACCTCCAGTCCCAGTCTGAGAACCAGCACCACACATAAGCACCTTGTGGACTGGGAACAGCCAGACCCAGGGCTCTTCCCATGAGTCAGCACCATTTGCAGACTGGAGATATAAAGAACAAGGCCATACTAGAAAGCAAGCCCATTCTGGGAACCAGAGCCACACACAGACTGCTGCCAGACTTGGAACAACCGGACTTCAGACCCTTCCAGTGCACAGGCTGACAAATAAGAAGTAACAATTTCCCCACCTCCCCTCACTGTAATCAACCAGCTTATCTGGGGAAACACCAGCTGTGATGATAGCTATCAAGGTGAAATGCAATTGGATGCCTGCGGTGCCTTGATATTTCACTAACTTTGCAAGTCTAGGGCCAGTGGTCTGATCACAGGTTCAGAGGATAGTGGTACACAGTGTGGCATCTAAAGGGGATTTACTTCTGAGGGTTGTAGCCATTGTTGATTCCCTATGGTGTTATTTTGGAGTACTAAATCATTTCCATTGTTTTGTTGGGTTGGGTTTCATTTTATTTTGTTTGGTTTGGTTATGTTTAATCTAATGACAGCAGCAGCTATTTCAAAGACAGCAAGATATATTACAGTAGTAATTTTGGATTTTCTATAGACTTGTTTTGAAGTCCTTTATTACATTCCCAGTTTCATTTTTATTGTTTCTATTCTTTCCTGTTTTGTTTGATTTTTATTATGTCTGAAGTTATCAGCAGCTATTTTGAAGACATCAAAAGGCATTATTATAACTATTATTGATTTCATAATGTTTGAAATCCTGTTCTTACACTGGCTTGTTTTGATTGGTTTTGTTCTATTTTATCCTCTTTAAAATAAAATAAATTAAAGTAAAAGACCAAGATTTCAGAAATTCAGGAAAAGAAGAGTATATTAAAAGCAGTTAGAGAAAACAAACAAGTCCCCTGTATAGAACACTCATTAGAATCACAGAAGACTTCTCCAAACAAACCCTGAAATCAAGGGGAGATTGAAATGTTCCAAGTTCTAAAAGAAAATAACCTTCTGCCCATATTAACATACTCTGCAAACCAATCTTGCAAAATCAGTGGAGAAGTAAGATATCACCTCTCTTGTTTACTTTACTCTCATTGCTTGGACAAAGCACCTGATACCCAAAATTAAGGAAATGTTTATTTAGTTTAGAGTTAGTAGAGATTTCAGTCCAGAATCAGCTGGCTTCAAGGCATGGGAGTATGGCAAAGGACAACTTTTTGTGGTGGCACTAAAGGCAGGAAGGGTACTAAATGGAGGAAGAGCAAAAAGAGAAGAGTATGCCTCCTTCTCTCCCTTATATTGTGTGCTGGATACCCACCCCTGGGTGGGTGCAACACTCACACCATCAATCTCAGCACTCAACAATGAACCAATCAAAAGCACTACTCAGCCACCTACAAATGACTTGTCTCCCCATGACTACATCAAGTTTTAGGGGGATATCCAAACAAAAACTACAATATCCCACCCTTGGCTCCCCAAAGAGTCAGATACAATCTTTATACAAAAGATATTTTGTTCATCTCCAAGAGTTGCCAACATCAAACCATTTTAGCATTGCTGAAACATCAAAGTCCCGAGTGTGGTCAAAGGTATAAGAGAAACTCTTAGGTGCAACCTGCTGTACAAATAAAAAGAAAGTTAAACATTTCCAACCTACAATGGCACAAGATAAACATTACCAGTTCAAAAGGTACAACCAGGGAGATACAAAGCACTTGAACCAAAACAACCCCAAATGCCATCTGGTCAAACATTAAGTCCTGTAGTTTCATATGGAACATCTAAATCTATTTGTGGTAAGTCGTGAGCTCCAACAGGCTTGTGTAAATTTGCCTCTATGACACTTCTGGTGGTGGGTGCTTCCACGGTTTCTCTCATAGGCCTAATCTCCTCAATCCTTTCAGCTTTCTTTTGCTGATCCACATTACTGACTTTTCCAACCTTTTTGTGGTCTTGACTGCACTTGTGGCTTCACCCGCACAGTTTCACAAATCGCCCGACCAAGTAAACACTGCCTGGTTTCCCAGGTCTTCTAAAAGCAGGGTGAAAACATTTTTAACCTCAGAACTCATGCATTCTACATGCACCTAAAATCAGCACATGTGGATGCTGTCAAGGTCCATTACCAGCCAGGGCAGTAGCTAGGCTTTCTTCTTTCTTGGCTTCATGAATTGAGTGCCTGGATCACTGGGTACTCTGAACCTGACTTTCAGGAACAAATTCTATATGCCACTGTCATTCTGGAACCTGATGTGGCTGACAACATTTTGGAACCACATGTGTCCTCCACTAGCATTGCAGAATATAATACTCCATGTCTTCCTACTCAAAGCAAAGTCTTTCACTTCTGTAGGTTTGCGGCTGCAAAGGGTGGATGTGGGAAACCCTGCAATTGGCGGACACCTTATGTTAATAAGACAACAGGCATCTTAATGTTAAGTTTCTATTTGGTAATTAAGTTTCTATCTCTCCTCACCTAGCCTGTCACATGTCTCTGTGGTTTGGCCCTGCAGCAATTATGCTAATTAGCCCACCTTTTGAGCCTGAGAGCTGGAGATTTGAATTACCCTATAGCCTCCAGTCTCACTAGAACTTCCCGCTGTTGCTAAGTTACCTGTTGATGTGTCAGAACTCAACTCTCTCCCCAATACCCTATATATGCATTACTCCTTTGAATAAATGAGACTTGATCAGAGCACTGTCTTGTCTCCATTCTTCATGTCTCTCATCTCTTTTCTCATCCCCACTCCCCCCCCCCCAGGGTCTCTGTTGACTTACCCGTGGGTCAGAAAAGGTGAACACCCACCGTTGCTTCCTATGATGCCAACAGGCCATCATTTCTATCCTTCTATTCCTTATCAGCAATTGAGATCTCAGCTCTGTTTTTACAGTCTACAGCCTTGCTGAGGCTTCCATTCTTTACAAACTCAACATTTTAGATCAGTATGCTGGGTTCTTTGTGATTTGCAACATAGACTTGCCTAAACACCTCCAACAGTAGCCATGACACTGCCTGAACATTTGGCTACCTTTAAATTTATTTTTGCCAGATTAATTAGTCCACTGTGTTTAATCTCAGTCTCAGGGAGAATCTCTGGACATGAGCAAAATATAGACAAAATTTTGTCAAGTCATAAGATATATAATCTGGAGTCCATTTTAATAAAATGAGATCTCAGTTGTTGATTCTTTGAAGTACTTCTCATGCAGTTTGGGTTTTGTTCATGAACTCTGTCTCCCTATGCATCATCAAGATTTCTACCTACTTTGTCTTCCAGTATATTGTTTCTGTTTTAATGTTTAGATCTTTGATCCATTTTGACTTTAGTTTAGTGCATGGTGATAGACATGGGTATCTTTTAATCTTTGGCATATAGAAAGTCAGTTTTCCCAGCACCATTTATTAAAGAGACTATCTTTCTTCCAGTGAATATGCTTGAGTCCTTTGTCAAATAAAAGATGGCTAAGTCTGTTTGAGAATGTGCTTCATTTTCTATTCTGTCTCACTAATCTTCAGTCCTGTTTTTTGCCAATATTATGTTGAATTTATCACAGTAGCTTTGTAGTATAATTTAAAATATGGGGGTTTGGTGCACTCTGAACTTGTCTTTGTTGCCCAGAACTGCTTATGCTATTTTTTTTTTTTTTTGGTCTCAAATGAATTTTAGGAGTGTTTTGTCTAGATCTGTGAGGTATGTTAATTGGATTTTGATGGGATGACATTAAATCTGGATAGCGGTTTGGGGAGTATGGTCATTTTATTATGTTGGTTCTTAGTATCCAAGATGAAAGGATATCTTTCCATTTTCTGATATACTTTGCAGCCTCCCTTTTGGTATACTGCAATTTTCACTATACAGTTTCTTACTTACTTTGTTAGATTGTTTCCTTAATATTTCATTTTTGGGGATGTTATTGTTATCTTAGCCCACAGCCTCACAGCCTGTCTTTCTGGGCTCATCTGTGGCTGTTGGCAAAGAGCAATGCCAGTCCAGTACCTCCCACTTGTTATCATGAAGATAGGTACAGAGCCTAAACAAACTCAATAATTAAGCTGAAAGTCAAATTAGGGAAGTCAACTGTATACAGCCTGCATTGCTTGCTAGTAAGCACAATTACATTTGAGCTGAGGGAAGGTGATGTGGCATTCTTCTACTCTGATTTAAGAATATATAAAAATTACAAATAACTCAATGAATTTGAAAAATGTGACTAAAAACTTACCAATAAAAAAGAGCCAAGCTCCTGATAGATTAACTACCAAATTCTAAAAGAAATTTAAAGAAGATCTAATGAGAATACTTATGTCAGTAAAAAAGAACAAGTCAAATGAATGGCCTAATGTTGATTCTTAAGCTTCTAGGAAAAGAAGAATAAGTGAAGCCCAAATCTAATATGATGGAGGAAATTATAAACATCAGGGCAGAAATTAATGCAGTTGAGACTAACAATATAATATAATGAATTGAAAAGTTTTCTCTTTGAAAGATAAAATTAAATTGGTAAACCATTAACTGACCTTGTGTAAACAAGAAAAGACTCACATTCATGCAGTTGGGAAGGAAGGGTGAAATCACAAAAATCATGTGGAAATCCAGAAAACCTCTATTCTAATATTTTGGAAAATACAGAAGAAAGGAACAGATTGCTAGATACATATAAATAACAAGGCAATATTAATACTGTACAAAATTCTAAATATCGCAATTATCAGTCATGAAAATTGAAAATGTAATTAAATTTTTTCCATCAAAGAGAAGCCTAGGTCATGATGGATTCACTGATAAATTCTAAACTAAATATAGAAAATATCTAATAAAATTACTCCTCAAACTCTTTATTGAAATTGGAAAGTGTCTTGGTTACTTTTCTCTCATTGCTGGGACAAAATATCCTACACAGAAAATGAAGGAAAGAAAGATTTATTTAGCTCTCTGTTTATGCAGGTCTTAGTTCTGGATCTAGGGCAGGGTAGCATGGCACAGGGGAAGCACTTCAAGACAGCAGCCAGCAAAAGCAGCCAGACAATAAGGGGGCAAGAACAAACCTCCCTTTAATAGTAAGCAGCCTACCCTTCCTTAGGGTGCATGTAGCATTCACACCACTTCTGTGTCTTCCTCTTGCACAGGCTGAGAATATTTACAAAGTAAGAATCCTGGCTTCTTTCTGTGTCTCTCAGTTAAATTTCTAAATGTTTCCAGTTGATACAGTGTATCAATCATAACAAAAGTGAAGCCTCTCCCAAATTCGTTCCTCAAAGGAATTATTACACTGATGCCAAAACCAGAAATGAATCCAACCAAAAAGAGAACTACAGCCAATGTGCCTAATGAACATAGACACAAAAATCCTTAATAAGATACTGGCAAACAGAATGCAGCAAATCAAGATTATACACCATGACCAAGTAGAATTCAGCCCACAGACAAAGGGATAGTTCAAACTATGAAAATCAGTACAAAAAATGAAATCATATAAGCATGTTAATAGATGCAAAAAAGCATTTGACAAAGTCCAGCATCCATTCATGATAAAAACTATAGATACTCTTCAAAAAGTTTGAAACAGTCTTACCAATCATGTTGATCCTGTCCCGTTTCAGCTCTGGGTTAAAACTTTGGCTTTTCAGCTTCATATAATTGTTTATTTGTATAAGTCACTAAAGCTTTGCAACAACAAGGGCTAACTCAAATGTGGGTTATCCCTTCAGTTTTATAACAGATAATGGATGGCAATTAAATAGCTCAGGAAAAAAATTACAGTTTCAATTTCTCTTAATTGGGTGGGGGTTATTCAGGAAACTTTTCTGAACAGTATTAAAGCCACAGCTACTCCCTTCCTCACCCCCCCAAAATATAACTGGAATATGGTTTTTATTTAATTTTATAAAAGCTATTATAAACCCACAACTACATTAAACTAAATGGTCAGAAAGTGAAAGTTTTCGCTCTAAAATCAGGAACAAGACATGGATGTCCACTATCATCATTCCTATTTAATATAGTTCTGAAAACATTAATCAGAACAATTAGACAGAGTAGAGAAATACAAAGAATAAAGATACAAATATAAGAAGGTAAATTAGCAGTATTTGTGAATGACATAATACTCCACATAGAAGACCATAAAAACTACAACAAAAGACTCCTAGATTTGATAACCAAATTCAGTAGCATAGCTGGATGTGAAGTCAACACTCAAAAAAAATCAATTCCTATACACAAATAACAATGTCACTGAGAGAAAAATTAGTGAAACCATACCTTTCATAAGAAGAGTGAGAAAAATGAAACACCTAAAGAATCAATCTAATGGAGGAAGTAAAAGAACTTTCCACTGAAAAGTACAGTTCTCTGAAAAAGGAGCTTGAAAAGGGTATCAGAAAACGGCATGTTATCCTTTCCTCTTGACTAAGAAGAACCAATATCATGAAAATGGTCATCTTCCCAAAATTTTTATACAGATTTAATGAAATCTTGATCAAAATTCTGATATCTCACACAGTTAAAGGAAATAATCCTAAAATTCATTTGAAACCAGAAAAGATCTAGAATAGCAAAAACAATTTTAGGCAACAAAGGCAAAGCAGTACACATCACAATCCTTCACTTGAATATATTACAAAGTTGTCCTGATTTTAAAAAGTATGATGTTGGCAATAAAATAGACTTAAGGATCAGTGGGACAGAGGAAAAGATGTAGACACTACTCTTAACAAACTCAATCACCTTATCTTTGACAAATGAGCCAATTTACTTCACTGGGACAATGACAGCCTCTTTATTTAATGGTGCTAGAAAAACTCATTCAAAGTGCAAAGATTAAAATTAGACCCATATCTCTCTCAACAAGCACTAACCTAAAATTGAAAGTGATCAAAGGTCTAATCAGTAAAACAGAAATAGTAAATCTGCTGGAAGATAGAATATGCTGAACTCTTTAAGACCTATAAGATCTCATCCTACTAAAAGTATCTTGCCCAGCAAAAAAAAAAAAAATAATTAACAGGGTGAAGAGACAACAAAGAGTGGGAAAAATATTTCCCAGCTGTTCCTCAAACAAAGCACTCATATCTAGAATATGTAAATAACTCCAAAAAAACCAGACCCATCAATTTAAAGACTCAGTCCAAAAAATGGATATCTGAAATGAACAGACACTTCTCAGGTGAAGAAGTACAAATGTCAATTAAATGTATTTTTTAAATGTTCAACATCACTAATCACTTGAGACATGCAAATTTAAACAACATCAATATTCCATCTCACTCCACAAAGAATAACGTTACAAAAAATCAACTAATATCAAATACTAACAAGACTGGAGAGAAAAAAGAACACTTCTCCACTGTTGGTGAGAGTGTAGACTGGTGCAGCTGTTGTGGAAATCAACATGGAGATTCCTCAGAAACTAAATTTACAGGATCCATTTGGCCCAGCAATTTCTCTTCTTGATATCTTCGCAAAAGAAAGGCATTACACCACAGCAATATATACATGTCTATGTTTATCCCAAAACAATTTGAAATCACTAATTGGAAGCAGCCCAAATGTCCATCAAGTGCTCAATGAATAAAGATTTTTTTAATACAATGGAGTACTACTCAGTTATAGAAAGGATAAACGAGACATTTCTTCATAAATAGTATACCTTGAGAACATAAGCTTAACTGAAACAAACAGACACTCATATTTAAATATTGCATTGTTTGTCTGTTATGTTAAACTGAAAGTGTAAAGACCAAAATGTATAATAAACATTGGGAAATAAGAAGAAAATATTCAATTGAGAATGAGAACCATGGAGGCAGAGGGGGAAAGAAGCAAAAAGAAAAAGAGAAAATAAAAAAATAGAAACAAACCTATTGTAGATAAGGAGGGGAAGAGATGTTGAAGAGTGAAGGTGAATGGAAAATAAGTATCAATATATATTACATACAGTTTCAAACTACCTATAATGAATGTGATCATTGTGTATATCAAACTATGGCAAAGAAATAAATTAATTAATTGAAAAAATAAACTATAAAACAAAACATAAAAATATAAGAAGATACAAATAAATGATATATTATGGTCATAATTTGTAAGAAATAATGCTGTTAAAATAACCATAGTATCCAATGATATCTCCATATTCCATTTAATCCCTATTAAAATTTCAATGGGATTTTCCCATAAAAAATTAAACTCAAATGGATACACAAGATTCTGAACAGCCAAGACAAGTTGGAAAAACAAAAGGAATCTTAAGTTCTCACAGTCCTTATTTTGAAACAAATCCATAGTGATAAAAAGTAGTATACTGTGTTTAAAACATATACAAAGACCAAGGGAACAAAATAGAAACCCCAAAATAAAATGATGTACACAGAGAAATAATCTTCTACAAGGGTGAGAAGAAAACAAAGTTTGGGAAAGGATAGTCCCTTTAATAAATCTTGGCAATATTGGATATCATCTACAGGCAAATGAAAGAAACAGGATCCTAACATTATAACAATATGAATTTCCTGAACAAGGTTCCTTGATATTGGTCATTGTAATTATTTTTAGTATGACACCACAAATAGAGGACCAAAAGGAAAATAAAAAATTGGGATTATACCAACCTAAAACTTTCTGCACAGTAAAGTGAAACAATATAATTGAAAGGGAACTAACTAAATGGGAGCAATCTGATGAGGAGTTAACATCCAAAATGAAAGTAACTGCCACAACTAAAAATGTACAAGTGAATCTAAACATAGTCAAAGAACCTAAGTAGTCTTTTTCTTTTGGCAAAGAAGACATAAAAATGGTCACTAGATAAATCAAAAAGGCTAGATATCATTAATTTTCAGGGAAATAACAAATCAAAACCATGAGAAAAATACCTTATTTATGTAGAATAGCTATTATTGAGAAATGAAAAAGATAAAAAGGGAAAGTGAAAGGGCAAGAAACTGTTCAAAAGTAAAAAACAACTGGGATAAGGGAAAGGAGAAGATTTTATGTATATATAGCACAGACACACACACACTCTCTCTACAAGATAGACAACTATATTACCAATCTGTTAGTTCATCAAAAAGAACAGTTTGTGCTTTCATTGTTCAATTGTTTGAACATTTTTTCATGCCTCGACCTTGTAATGTGAACTACTTTGAAGATAACAACACACAATATATTAACAAGTGTTAATCTCTGTTATGGAAAGAACTGGTGGTCAATTTAATGCAAAAAGCTGGATTACATCAGCATTGGCACTTTGCATAGATGCTCCTCCTGAGGAAAGTTGCCAGCATAAATACAGAAGTGGAGAAGGAGAAGGAGGTTGTTAAGGCAATAATGCGTAATTGCATTGAGGCATTGTGGGTTCTCCTATGAGTTGCTGTTTGAGCCATTGGTTCTCCTGGAGAAGCTTTGGTCCCCACATTGAGCATTGCTTCTTGGCTCTGGAGGCAAAGATGTGTACCACTTGGTCCCCAGGATGAACTTGTCATGCTGGCTTCCTGGCATGTACTTGACTGTGCTTATCATCTGAGTAGCTAGGGCCTCTGTGTCCCTGAGGATGTCTGTGATGCCTTTCAGGACAGCCCTGGTCTTTGTTGTGAGTGTAACTTCTTGGCTTTAGTGTAGAAACCTCATCCCACCAGCAAAGCTCCTTCACCCCACTGACATGGACTTTTTAGCTTCCACCACTGACCTTTGGGCCTTCCCAGCACAGATCCATAAAAGAGACTGGTGTGAGTCCTTCCTGTGGGCTCTGGACCTCCAGTTGGACTCCTGGGAGGCATTGTCATGAACTCTGAGTTTTCATCTGGACTCATGTGGGATATTGCTATGAGATTTAGGCCGTTTACTAAATATTCCATGTCTTTGGTGTTACGGATAGATTTCCTGCATTTTTTTTTCTGTTAACTCCCGGTGACCATTACAAAAATAATATTATAAACTCCATGTCCTGATTCTAATTGTTCTCTGCACAACCCCTAACTACAACAATCTCCTATTATTTTGTTTTGAAATTCTGCACCATCGTTTTTATTCTTTTTTGTTTTTAAAATAAAAAATCTCAGTGCTAAAAAATAAAAAAAAATTGGGGCTGGGATTTTAGTTCAGTGGCACAAGCACTTGCCTGGCAAGTACAAGGTCATGAATTTGATCCCGGATACAAAATAATAATAATATTAAAATATTAAAAATCTTGGGGAGGATATGGAAAACACAGAAATTTTATATTGTGATATGCATGTAAACTAGTAGGGAGAATACAAAAAATGTATGAAAGTTCCTTTAAAAAATGGACATGTGACTCAGATATCCTTCTTTTGGATATATACACAGATGAAATGTAATCAACACCTCATAGAAATGTCTGTGCTTTCATACTCACTGAAACATTGTCACCAATAGCCAAGATAAGACATTATCTAAATGCCCATAACAGACAAGAAAATGTAGTGCATATGCACACACACACACACACACACACACACACACACACACAGTTATACATTTAACCTTTTTTTAAAAAAGAAATTTATCCATTTTCAAAGACATTGATGAAATTGGACAATATTATTTTATTTAAATTAAAAAAGAAAAATGCTGCATGATCACTTGTATGTAGAATCCAAAATAGTCAAATTTACAGAAGCAGAGTAGAATGGTGGTTGCTGGGAGTTAGAAGAAAATTGGGTAAATTTTATTTACCCAAGATGAGTAAGTTCTGGAGATCTAATGCATAGTATTGCTAAATATACTGTGTATACACTCAGAATTTTCTATGAAAAAAGGTTAAAGTGTGCTCAGTATGAAAGAAGGAACAAAGAAAAGAAAGAAGAAAGGAAATTGGTGTAATGTGAGGTAATAGATATGATAAATAACTTGACTGAGGGGCCATATAGATGTTAAATACAGGCTGAGCATCTGCATTCACAATTAAAAACTTGAAATGTTCCAAAATCTCATACTCTTTGAACATCATGACAATGCTCAAAAGGCTTCAGATTCTGCAACATTAAAAAATAGGGATTCTTGTCTTAGGAATGCTCAATGAGTAAAAGTATACAAATTTTCCAAAATCTATATAATTTCAACATCTGAAATACTTCTAGTCTGAAGCATTTCATGTTAGAGATACTCAAACTACATCAAGGCATTAATTTGTACAATTTAAATACACATTATTTTTATTTTTCAATTATACCTTAATAAGAAGGTAAAAATTAAACCTTTTAAAATAAAAGTATTTGTATATTCAATGGTATAATTCCTTCCCACCATTGTCTAAGTGTTACAGCCAGCTGGGCTAATTAGAAATATTACAGGTAGTCAGACAGGATTAGGCCCTAAAAGGAGCCAACAAAGAGGACCAGATACCTGATGATCTTGGAGGAGACAAACATCTCTTGTTGTGGGCCAGATCCCAGGACAGAAGGTAAAATAAATGCAACCACAACCTTAAGTATGATTCTTAGAGATTAAATATGGATCACTTTGAGAAACCAAGAGTCATCATCTCAACCTCCTATAGGAAGAGTCATTGATCCATAAAGAATGGTCACTTGCTACATGACTAGTTTCCTTATTTGTCCCTTATTTGCTCAATTTCACCTGAACAAACTTATTGGTTGACAATAGCTCTGTCCCACCTCGTGCCCATCCACCTTGCGAGTTCCCAGTTTTCCTCAATTTTAGACCCACCTCACCTTTAAGGTTTACTCTATAAAAATCCAAGAAAATACAGAATCTTTGGTAACCCACTTGGGACCCCTTCTATCTCTCTCTCTAACAGAAGCTTTCTTTTTCTCTATAAATATTTCTGTTTTTAACCTCCATTGATCCTAAAGTTCATTCTTCAATTTTAGAAAACAGGAACTCATACTACACAGAGTAGGTTGGAGGTATTATTCCTCTATATTATAAAGATCTAAATTAATTAAGCTTTAGACTTTTTAAAACTGCATATTGATCACAGGGTTTTTTCCATGCAAAGTAACATATTGAAATAGTATCATAAAGATTTAAAAAGGAATATTCAAATTATCCATTTTGTTCTCTAGTTTTTGAGAAAAATTTTCAGAAAATAATTTTTACTTTAGTAGTACTTTTGTTACAGGCAGATAAGCTAGTTAGAAATACTATGAGGCAGTCAGACAGGGCTAGGCCCTCAAAGAAGCCGGCACAGAGGACCAGATGTCTGGTGACTGTGGAGGAGACACAAATCTCTTGCTGTGGGCCTTATCTCTGGACAGAAGGGAAAACAAATGTAATCACACCCTTAAGTATAATCCTTAGGGATTAAATCTGGATCACTTTGAGAAGTCAGGAGTCACCATTTCAATCCCTAGGGAAGAGTCACTGCTTTCTAAGAATGCCCACTGTCTACGTGACACACTTCGCAATTTGTTCCCAATTTAATCAGAGTTACCTGAGCTATTAATCTTATTGTCTAAACATAGATCTGTCCCATCTCAAGCACACCTATCTCGCAAGTTCCCACTTTTCCCCAATTTTAGACCCACCTCACCTCATGATATTACTCTATAAAAGTCATGAGAAAATGCAGAATCTTTGGGAATCCTTCTGTCTCTAAGACAGAAGCTTTCTTTCTCTCAATAAATATTTCTTCTCTTAACCTCTATTGTTCTTAAAATTCATTTTTAGATTTTAGAGAACACAAACTCTTTCTGGGCATAGTAGGTTAGGAGTTTCATTCCCCTATATCAATTTGAAATAATTGTCTCAGAAATTTCAAGTGTTTGAGAAAAGTGATTTAGGTTTAAATATCTAGAAAACTTCATACTATAAGAAAATAAATTTTATTGGAATAAAAAATGGACAAATTTAGTAGCCACAAAATCAGTAAGGACATAGTTGAACTAAACAACATTATATAATTTTTATTAGTATGTATTTGCATTGATCATGGAGAGTTAGTACATGTACAAAACATATCTTAATTATTTTCTCATTCATTTCTCCTCTGCCTTACCTCCCCACACCTCTTTTTTTTTTTTTGTCTTTTTCCTTTTTATCAGTACTGGGGATCGAACTAACTCCCCACACCTCTTGATGCCTTCCTTTTTGCAAAAGATTTCCCTGATTCTTATTATCTAGCTTTTATTTTCTTTTTAAATTTTTTTTATTTTGGATTAGCCATAAAAGAGAAACTATGTGGTATTTAAGCTCATGTTTCTGCTTTATTTCTTTTAAATTTATGGTCTCAATGTACGTCCATTTTCAAAAAAAAAAAAAATACTCAAATTTATCTTTCTTCATGGCCCAGTAGTGCTCCATAAAAATAAATACCACACCTTCTCCATCTGTTCATCTTTTGATGGACTTATAGTGTGCTTCCAAAATTTAGTTATTATGAGGTGTGCCACTATAAACATAGATATGTATGTATCACTGTAATATGACATCTTTAATTCAGAAACATACCTTGAAGAATAGCTGGGTCGAATGGAATTTCTATTCATAGATTTTGGAGACATCTTAATACTAACTATCATGGTGGAGGCACAAGTTAATTTCCAACCATCAGTACAGAATGGCTCATATTTCCTCACTGCCCACCAACACTTGCAATCATGTGATTTCTTGATGATACTCATTTATTTATTTTGGAATAAGATGCCAATTCTGTCTTAACTTGCATTTCTATAATGGTCAAATAAGTTCAACATTTTTCCTGCATTTATTGGTCATTTGTACACCATCTTCTGAGATATATATATAGATATATATATATATATTTCTGATACATATATTTCATATATATCACTTTGGGAAGCACAACCATGACCATATTCATTTTGGATATCCAGTAACAGGGTCTGTTTTCCATTTTTGCGTATCCTCTTCAATATCCTCTTTCAGAATACCATATTTTCTGTTGCAGAAGGTTTTAAATTCCTTGGATATGTTGATTCCTATGTGATTTCTCTTAATGCAACTGTGAATGGTATGGATTTTAGAATTTCATTTTTGGTCAGTTAGTTGTTAGTATACAAGAATGCTGTTATTTTTGTATGTTGATTCTGTATCCTTCCATATTGCTGAGTTTGGGTATTAATTCTAGGAGTCTTTTGGTAAAAAGTTGTGGATCTTTTATACAAAGGATCAAATTATCCACAAACAAGAACAATTCAATTTCTTTCTCTCCTGTATGTATCCCATTGAAGACTCCCTCTCCTTTGATTGCTCTGGCTAATGTCTCAAGTACTAAATTGAAAAACCGTAGTGATAGCAAACATTCCTGTCTTCATGATTTTAAAGGGAAAGATTCCAGTTTTTCCTATTTAATGTAATGTTGGCAGTAGGTTTGTTAAAATAGTTTCTTTCAGATAAGGTCTTTTTAATAAGGTCTTTTTATATCTTTTTCTTTGAATATTTTATTTTAAAGAAAGAAAAAAGATGAATGCAAAAATGAAACTGAGTTGCATAACAGGTGAGTTGAGCCATTGCAATAGTTGATACACTGTGCATTCTTTCTGCAATTGTTGTTCTCAGTACAATATATAGGCATATATATATACAGATATCTTGTCCAAACAATATTAGCATAAAACTGTCTTTTCAAGGAACCAAGGGAATTTAGCTTTATAACTATCTTAAGTATCTTATGCATACACATATTTTCCTTTTCTCTTTTTTCATTTTCCTTTTTCCCCATTTCAGTTTTCCTTTTATTTTGAATAGTTTCTTCCCAATTCACAATATCTATTGTATATTTTTCTTCCTATTTACTTGTTCAGTTTTATCACAGTCATGAGACAATACAATGTTTGCACATATTGGTCTGATTAATTTCTTTTAGGAGTATGGTCTCGATTGCATCCATTTACCCATAAAAGTTTCTGTTTATCCTACTTTATGGCTGAGTAATACTCCACTGTGTAAAAAAACACATTTTAAAAAATCCTTTCTTCACTTCATGGGCACCTGAGTTGTTTCAAAGATGTACCTATTTCAAATTGTTGTATATTGAAATTAATTCACCAGTATTCCAACAATGTATCAATGGGATTACAAATATAATTTTCTGGACCATGACAAGGATGAGATAAGAGATCAAAATATTACTAGGAATTACAATATACAGTATTTGGATTATATTACATACTGATTTCTATAGTGATTGCGCCAATCTACATTCTCACACAGTGGATAAGGATTTCTTTTTCTCCTCAGTCCCTCCAGCATTTGTTTTCAGTTGAGTTTTTGATGATAGCTATTCTTACTGTAGTAAAATGGAATCTCAATGCTGTTTTAATTTGAATCTCTTGAATGACCAAAGGTGTTGAAAATTTGCTCATGTATTTATTTGTCACTTGTATTTCTTCATATGTGAAGTGCATATTCATCTTAGATGCCCATTTGTGGATTGAGTCTTTGAATTTGAGATGTATGGTTCTTTTAAATTCTTTATATGCTCTAGGTATAAGCCCTTTGTCTGTGGAACAACTGACTATAATTTTTTCCCACTCTGTGGGTTATCATTCACTCTGCTAGTGATTTCTTTTATTATGCAAAAGCCTTTTATTTAGGTAAGATTCCATTTTTAGAGAATTTGTGCTATTTCCCTAGCAGTCTGGGTTTTATTTATGAATGATCTTCCTACACATATGTCTTTCAGACTTATGCCTATTTTTCTCTTACAGCAGAATTCCTGTTTTTACTTTAATATTTATATCTTTGATTCATTTTGACTTTAGTTTGTTGCATATGAGAGACGTGGATCTAGTTTTAGTCTTTGACATGTGGAGAACCAGTTTTTCTAGCATCATTAATTAAAGGGACAAGTTTTGCTTCCAGTGAACATATTTGGCTCCTTTGTCAAAGGTAAGGTTGTTGAGTGTGTTTAAAGATGTGTGTGCATCTTCTTTTCTGTTCCATTGATCACCAGGCCTGTTTCTTTGCCAATACCATGTTGTATTAATCACAGTAGCTTTGTAGTATAATTTCAGATGTGAGAGTGTGATGTCCCCTGATTTGCCTTTGTTGTGCAGGATTCCTTTTGCTATTCCTTTTGCTATTTTCTGGTTCCAAATGATTTTAGGAGTGTTTTCTCTAGATTTGTAAGGTATGTTAATGATAATTTGATTGGGATTGCAGTAAATCTCCATAATAATTTTTGGAGTATGATCATTTGCACTCTGTTGTTCTTCCTATCCAAGAGCAAGTGATGTCTTTTCATTTCCTGATTATCTTCTTCAATCTCCTTTCTTAGGATAATGTAGTTTTCACTGTGCAGAACTTTCATTGTATCCCATAAGTTTTGGTATGTTTTATTGGCATTATCATTAATTGTATATAGTGTTTAATTTTGTCTTTAATTTCTTCTGTGCCCCATTGGTTGTTCAGTAGGGTGTTGTTTAATTTCCATGTGGCAACATAGTTTTTTGTGGTTTACTTTGTTGTTGATTTCCAGTTTCATTTAGCTATGGCCACATAGTATGCATGGTATGCTTTCAATTCCTCCACATTTACTTAAACACATTTTGTGAGCTAATATATGATCTCTTTTGGAGAACAGCCCATGTACAGCTGAAAATAATGTATATTATGATGTTATGGGGTGAAATAATATAGACATTCATCAGTCCATTTGTTCACAGGCTTAGCTTAACTCTAATACTTCTTGGTTGAATTTTCATATAGTTGAGATATCCACTTGAGAGAGTGGGAAATTAAAGTTCCCTACTAATTATGTTAGTGATTATTTGGTTTTACATATCAATTAATATTTATTTTATGCGATTGGATGCACTAGTGTTTTGTGAATATTTATGACTGTTATCTCTTCTTTTGGAGTATTTCCTTAATGAGTATGTAGTGGTCTTATTAGTCCCTTTTGATTAGTTTTGATCAGTTTTGGCTTAAATTTTGCATTATCTGCAAATATGTAGAATAACTATCCCTCTTTTTTTCTGGGTTCATGTGGCATGGAAAATTGTTTTCCAGTCTTACACTTTACTCTATGAATTTATTTTTTGGTTCAATGTGTTTCTTTTTGGTTTAAATGTGTTTCTTTTGGGATTAAATGTGGTTTTTGAATGCAGCATATAGTTGCTTCATGATTTCTGAGATGAAACACATGTCACCATGATGTGTGCTCTCTTTAATGATTTATTAAATTCTGTCTCCCAGTATCCTCTTGAGGATTTTTGCATTTATGTTCATTAAAGAGATTGGCCTTTAGCATTTACCTGGTTTTGGATGAGTACTTACCTAATTTTGTAGTACTTACTTGATTTTGATTTCTTTATATTGAATCATCCTTGCATTTTTGTGATGAAGCACATGTTGCAATGGAGTGTGATCTCTTTAATGATTTATTTCATTATTTGCCAGTATCTTGTTGAAGAGTTTCACATTTACATTCATTAAAGACATTGGAGGGATAGTTAATCTGGTTTTAGAATCAAAGTAATGCTAGCTTTCAGGAACTGTTTTAGGAGTAAACTTTTCCTATCAAATTTATTAGATCTTGAGGAATAATGGCATTAGATCTGCTCTGAAGTCCTAATAGATTACACTGGTGAATCTGCTGGATCCTAGGTTTTTCTCAGGTAGAAGATTTTTTACTGCTATTTGAAGTTCATTGCCTGCTACTGGATTATTTATAGTTTGATGTCTTCTTGTATCAGTTATGGAAATTCCCATTTATCCAGATATCTATTTTTTTATTTCAGATTCTCCAATACTGGAGTACAGGTTTTCAAAGTTATAAATAACCTTGCAAATTTCAGCAGTGTCATTGTGAGTTCACATTTTAATATCTAATTGCATTGATGAGTGTTTTCTTTTTTTGGTAAAATTGTTTAAGGATTTGTTTTACTTATTCTTTTGAAGAACCAGCTGATTATTTGTATGTATGACAGCCTCAATTTCATTAATTCTGCTCTGATCTCTATTTTGATTATTTGAGTTTGGATTATGCTTGCTTCCCTATGAACTTGAGATTCATCTTTAGGTTATTTATTTCAGCCCACCCTGTTTTTCTGAAGTGGACATTCATAGGTATAAACATGTCTCCTGAGATGCTTTCAAGTGGTAAGCAAATAGACCACTGATTTGTGGGCTAGATATAGCAGTATAAATACTGTGAGAGAAAAGTCAACTAGTCCAGTAGGTCCTGGTACATCATACTGGAATTATTGTTTGGTTTTTGTAGATATGTAATATCTCCCTTCATTTCTTCTGTGACCTCTTAATTATTTAAGATTATCTTATTTAATCTCTACATGTTTGCATAATTTCTGTAGTTTTTTGCAAATTATTTCTAGTTTCATTGCACTGTGGTCTGATAACATGCAGGAGATAATTTTGATTCTTTCATATTTACTTAATCATGCATTTTAGTGTAGTATGTAGTCTATTTTTGAGAAAGTCCCATGTGCTACTGAGAAAAATATGTGTTCTGTAGTTGGAACACTCTGTAGTTATCTATCGAGTTCATTTGGTCAAAGGTGCATTTCAAGTTTGATATTCCTCTTTGGGTTTTTTCCAACTGATCTGATTTGTGATAATGGCATATTAAGATAACCATAATTGTGATGCAGCTTATTTTAATGTCCAGTAGTGTTTGTTTTATGGAAATTTAATTTCCTGGTGTTTAGTGCAAATGTATTTGTAACTCATATCTGGATACTGAATTATTCCCTTAATCAATACGTAGTGATCTTCTTCCCCTGTTCTGATCAGTCTGGGCTTTAAGGTCACTTTGGGCAAAAATAGCATCACTCACCCTATTTGATTTTGGGTCACTGTTTCATGGAATATTTTTTTCTATTCTATTCTTATCTATTGATTTTGTTCTATGAAGTTCTTTGTGGATTAACAGTGTTTTGTATATATAGTGTACTACTGAGTTTTACTTTTTGATCCACCTTGCAAATGTCTTTTGATTGGGAGTTGAAATGAATCATTTTGCTTAACTTCTCAGCATACATGGTACATTTACTCCTTTAGACATTTTTTTTCATCATTGGCTTCATTGTTTTTTCCCAGGATATTCTTGTTATTTGGGGTCATGAATTATTTAAAGTGATCTTTCCCATTGAAAGACCTTGTTACTCTATCAACTTTGAAAGACAGTTTTGCAGGGTTATCATCAAGTTGTTTTCTTTTAGGGGTTGAAACACATTAGGATTTCCAGGATTTTAAGACCTGTGTCAAGAAATATCCTGTAATTCTCATGGATTTACCTTTATAAGTGACATACTGCATTTCTCCAGCAGCTTTTCAGACTCTATTCATGTGTTGGACTTCTGGAAATTTGAACAGTAGGTGTTGTGGAGAATTTTCATGATCTTGATTTTTTTATGTTACATATATCTTGTTTATCTGTACATGAAATAATTTCCCAATATTTGAAAAAGTTTTCTCCTATTCTGTAAAAATAATTTTTATGATAGTCATGCTGATTTTATCTTAATTCCATTTAATTTTAGCTATCTTCTTTGTGCTACTAGCAGATCTTGGATTCATTTTTTATATCTTGTTATTTTTAAGGTATCACTCAATACATAATCACATGCATCAGCACTATATTCCATTTGCGACACTTTGTGCTCACATGGGTCACTTTTATTTATTTCAATAATTTTTCCTTGGATTACTGTTTGATACATTTTTCATGTACTCTAGTTCTTTGCTCAATTGGTCATTCATGCAGTGAAATTTTCTATTAGCTCTACTGGCTTTTATTAGTCTTTTCGGTAAGCTCATTCACTTTTTTAATTATTACATCCATTATGGGCTTACTTACATCATCTTTCTGCACGTGCAGCACCTTATTTATGATGTTTTTGTTTCCTCTTTCATCATTTCACATAATTCACTTTTTTTTTTTACTTCACCCTCACTAATGCCACATATGTTAGCTTTAGGAGATTTGAGTCATTTTGTTGCCTTGTTTTTTCATGGTGTGTGTGTGTGTGTGTGTGTGTGTGTGTGTGTGTGTACACCCACATGCATGAACCCATTGAAGTTTGCAGGTCAATTATAATGGAAAGACTTTGTTGTTCTTATGCAAATCTCTTTAGTCTGTGTCTACTTTTAAGTAACACACTCTGTTTCTGGTTAACTTTAAGCTTTTGCCTCTGTCCCAAGATCCAAACATCTACTTAATTTGGGAGGGGAGGATGTAGCACAGTTGGCCCAGCACTCAGTTATCTAGAAATGCTTTGCAGTATTGTTGATGCCACAAAGACAAATCACATATTGCCATACAGTAAAAACCAACTAATAACAACAAATATGCCTTCCTGGTATAGCAATGAAATCAGAGACAATAATAGAGTCAAAGACTACTTTGATATTGACACACCAAAGATCAACAATATCTATCACTGAATCACCCTTAATAAGAGATAATTGATTCAAAATTATATTTTAGGCACAAAGACAAATCAGATATTGACATACATTAAGTATCTACTGAGTGCAACAGCTATACTACTACTAACAATAGAAAAAAATCAACAATAGCATAACTATCTGAATACATAAAGATTAACGAGGCTTAATAGTAATACAAATAAAAATTGTGGGGAAAGGGAAAAGGAAGTTAGAGAATTAAAATTTGAAAATAAAAAGAAGTAACAAAAGGTACAAAAATTGAAATAAATGATTTTATTAAGAAATACAAAAACTAATAGATAAATAGTGAAAAAACAATGAAGGAAAAAAAAGAACAAAGAAAATTTAAAGAGAAAAATGTAAAAAAGAAAAAGGAAAAAATCAAAACCTTCCAAAGTGAATTAAAAAAATAGTCTAAAACATTTTCTTGCTCATTGAGTTCCACGCAGTGACCCTTAGGCAGATGGGAGCCTCTGTGTATAGAATGGCATGACTTGAAGGCCTCCAAAATGATCCCTGCCTAGCTGTGTAGCCACAGGACTTTGCTTAGAACCTGGTAGGGCCCCACCCAGAATCCCCAAATAGTATAGGACCTTTGGGTCATCACTCAGGTCCTGGTTGGGCCCTGCCCAGCAACCCCCAGGTTGCCAGGAGCTTTCAAGTGTTGAATGGTGCAAACTGAAGGCCATGCCTAGTGACCTCTAGAAGCTGGGGAGATTTGATGCGCCATGTGGCATGAGCTGAAGGACTATCCAGTGTACACCACATACCATTAATCCATAGTACACCACTCAGAACACTGTAGGGCCCAGTTAAGTGAATTTATGCAGCCACTTCAGTGAGCCATGTGGGATGTGCTGAAGTTCTACCCTGTGCACCCATCCCCATTTGGGGAGATTTGGAGTGCCACTAAAGACATGATAAGGATGACCTATCATCCCCCAGCACAATTAGGGAAACTTCCTGTAGTATAGACAGCCATCTTCAATCCAACAAACAACTGAGACATGGCATTCAGCAGCCCCAGGAGAATACAGGAAAATGAAAAATGGAAAGAACAAAACGTAATTACAAATCTCCAGCTCATTCCAAACAAGCCTAGGAGACATGGACATAGAAGAAAATGTAAGACAAAAACTGGAAATTTGCTTATTAAAAAAAAGAAGAGCAAAAGACTTCAAATTCATGCAATAAGGAAAGAAAAGGGTGAAATCACTACAAACACTGTAGAAATACGGAAAATCATCAATACATACTTTGAAAACCTTTACTCTGATAGTTTTGATAACACAACAAATGGACAGATTCCTAGGAACATATAAATTACCAAAGTTGAATCAAGAAGATGTAAAACTTTTGAATAATAAAATTTTAGTTATTGAAATTGAAAATATAATTGGAACATTGCCAACAGATAAAAGCCCACATTCTGATGGATTCACTACTGAATTCTACAAGAAATTCAAGGAAGATTAAATGCCAACATTCCTCAAAGTCTTCAATGAAACCGAAAGCAAAGCAGTTTTTCCTAACTCATTCCTGAAAGCAAGTATTACACTAAAAACAAAACCAGAGAAATACCCAACTATAAAAGAGAACTAAAGGCTAGTCTTCCTAATGAACTTAGATGCAAAAATTCTCAATAAAATACTGGCAAACAGAATGCAGCAAATCATCAAGAAGATTATACACCACGTCCAAGTACAATTCATTCCAAAATGAAGGTTCAACATATGCACATCAATAAAAGTAACACATTATATCAACAAAACCAAAAATAAGAATAACATGATTATTTCAATAGATGCAGAAAAAGCTTTTACAAAGTGCAAAACTCATTTATGATAAGAATCCTATGGAAAATTGGAATAGATGGTGTCTACCTAAATATGCTATAAGCCATCTATGACAAACCAATAGGCAGCATTATATTAAATGGACATAAACTGAAAGCTTTCACTCTAAAATCAGGAAGAAGACCAGGATGTCCACTACCACCACCTCTTTTCAATATATTGCTGGAAATACTAGCCAGAGCAATTAGACAAAAAGAGAGAAAAAAGGAATAAATATAGGAAAAGAAGAGGTTAAATGCCATTATTTGCAGATGACATGATACTCTCCATAGAAGACCCCCCCAAATTCCACTGAAAGACTTGTACATGAAATAACCAAATTCAGTAAGGTAGGATGATACAAAGTCAACACTCAAAAGTCAGTACAATTCCTGTACAAAAACAACAAATTCACTGTGAGAAAAATAAGAGACACCACACCCTTGACAGTAGCACCAAAAAAATGAAATACTTAGGAATTAATCTAACAAAGGAAGTAAAAGACCTCTTCAGTGAAAATTACAGTACTCTGAAAAAAGAAATTGAAGTGGATTTCAGAAAATGAAAAGTCATTCCTTGTTCATGGATAGGAAGAACAAACATTGTGAAAATGGCCATTTCCCCAAAATTGTTACACAGATTTGATGCAATTAGAATCACAATTCCAATAGCATACCTCACAGATCTAGAGAAATCATTCCTAAAATAATTGATCTGGAAGCATAAGAGACCTAGAAGAGCAAAGGCAATTCTGGGCACCAAAGGCAAGGTGGGATGCATCACGATCCCTGTCTTGAAGTTATACAACAAAGCTACTGTGATAAAATCAGCAGGTACTGGAATAAAAACAGACCTAAAGATCAATGGAATAGAATAGCAGATACAACTACAACTACAAACACACTCAGCCACACTATCTTTACAAAGGGGCTAAACATGTTCATTGAAAGATAGTCTCTAGTAAATGGAGCTGGAAAAACTGGCTCTCCATCTGCTGAAAACTAAAACTAGACTTATTCCTTTCACCATGTTCTAAACTAAAGTCAAACTGAATCAAAGAACTAAACATTAAAACTCAAACACTAAATTTTCCAGAAGACAAAATGGATAGAAATTTTGAAGACATAGGGGTCAACAGAGAATTCATGAACAAAAATCTAACTGTGCATGGGAAATAATTCCCTGAATCAACAATTGGGATCTCATCTTATTAGAAAAATTTTGCATGTCAAAAGAAATCTCCAACACAGTGAAAAGAAAACCCATGAATTGGGAAAAAATCATAGTGAACTGTCCCTCAGACAAAGGGCTTCTATCTAGAACATATAAAACATTTTTAAAAAAACCTCAGTCCCCTAGAATTCAAGGACCCAATACAAAAATGAGTATTTGAGAAGAATACACTTCTCAGATAAAGAAATACAAATGGCAAAAAATTCATGAAAAATTGTTCAACAGCATTGGTCATTAAATAAATGCAAATTAAAACAACCCTGAGATTCCATCTTTCCCCATAAAGAATAGCCAAGATCAAGAAAATCAACAACAAATGCTGGAGAGGTTGTGGTAAAAAAGGATCTCTTTTGCACTGTTAATGGGACTGTAGATTGGTACAACCACTGTGGAAATCAGTCTGAGGGTTCCTTAAAAAGCTGGGATTGAAAGTCCCATTTGACCTAGTTATTCTACTTCAGGACATATTCCATGAAGGACTGAAAACATCATACCACTGTGATATATGTGCACCCATCTTTATAGCAGCAGAATTTTTAATAACTAAATATTGGAAACCACCAAAATGCCCATCAACTGAGGAATGGATAAAAAGGATATGGTATTTTTATATAATGAAATACTACTCAGCTATAAAGAAGGACCATATTGGAGCTTTTATAGGTAAATAGATGAGACTTGAAAACATAATCATAACTTAAATAAATCAAACTCATGTGTAAATATGGTATTGTCTCCCTAGAATAAGAAATTGAAAGAGTAAATAAGATACAAAAACTTTAATAAATATTGTCAAAGGGTAAGAACTGGGAAAAATAACAGGGAAAAAGAGAAACAAAAGAAGAGAGAAGAAAAAGATATAAATTAGTGTATATACACTTAAGATTATTAAGAAGATTGTACTACTAATTCTATTAGTACTTGGATCAAAAAGTTAACTTCCATGATCTAATCAAGATCAATATTTGATGATTATATCTGGTAATTCAAGTAAGACTTTCAATAACTATGTAAAAAACAAAATTATTTATGTTCCTATCACCTTGTTTTGAAAGCCTACATTATTATTGTTTGGGGCTTTCTGTTATAGTTATTTATTTTACTCTTTCTTCTTATTTTTCTTATATTTTGCTTTGTTTTGTTTTTCCCTCTAATATAGAAAGGATAGATTTACAAGTTTAGATTTATATATGCCTAGAACTTCACCTAAAGAGTTTACAAGAATTGATCTTAGTATGTGTGATGGTATGAACAGCTACATTGAAGAAAATGAGACATTATGGTAGCCACTGCTTATTTCCTATCATTTTTTTAAAGTCTAGTTATGCTTTTATTGTTGGTTTTGATTGGTTTTAGTCTGTTTTCAATTATTTGATTTCAATATGGGTGAAGGTATGGACAGCTATTTTGAAGAAAACAAGAGACAATATGGTAGCCATTATTGATTTCCTATTGTCTAGTTTTGAAGACCTATAAGGCTCTCATTTGTTGGTTTTAATTGCTTTTATACTATATTGTTTTGTACCAACTTATTGTGTGTGAAGATATGGAAAACTATTTTTAAGAAACAAGACATATTATGATAGCCACTGTCCATTTCCTGTTGTCTTGTCTTGAAGTCCTGTGTTTTTTTGTGTTTTTTTACTGTGACCTGTTTTGTTTTCTTTTGGTTTGATTTGAATTCTTGATGACTAAGGAGTACTACTAAGACCTATTTTGTTCCCACACTCATGATTTTGTGTCTGAATGCTGAAACTTGCCCTGCCTTCCAGCTTGCAGTGGTAAGTCAGCAGTGTCCACGCTACAGTAGTAGTCACTCCAACACCACCCAGTTTCTATGTCCCTCTGTGTACCCCAATCATGGCTTTCTTCTCCTACCTTTATGGACTTTGTGCTTATGAAGTGTCCTCCCTGTACATAAACTCCAAGTTGTACTGTCTGAATGGAAGTGAATTCATCCTCACCTTAGCAGACAAAGACTTAGCAGAGTAAACAAACAGACCAATGAGCTCTGTGTTGGATATAGATGATGTAGCTAGATTAGGAGTTTTGGAGTTGGGGTGGAATGGCTTAATGGATTTAAATTTAATACTTTCTGACCTAGCCCTTTCCAAAAGCCATTCATGATTAGTTTGACTTTTAAACTTAGAGGAACCTTCCAGCCTGAATTTAAACTTCTCAGTTAGGTGTATGTCTAGCCCATGCCCTTTATGCATGGTCTTGAGGCCTTCTTTCATCCAGTCACTGTGATAGCATGACACCAGAACCTAGAAGTATAGCTGTTCTGTAGTTCAGTCTTAAAAACTTAACTTATTCCCAGAATGTGTCCTGATTAAATACTCTCAAATATGGCTGGCACTACAATAGATTTCTTTTCCAACTCTATCTTACCATGTAGAAGGAGTTATTTTCAAAGTACACCCAACACTGTCTTTGTAGTTTACAATAATAATGGGTTTTGGGCGGGACTAGTGCTGCTACCCTGATCTGTTCTTCATCTTTGGGTCTGCTAATCTTCTACAGGCTTACCTCGTGTCAGTGAAAATAGGTCCCTCTCCCTGGGACCTAGGGTAAGCCTTCCAGATTGTTTAATTTTCATTGCACTGTGCTCCATTTCTTCTGGTTCTCTATGGTTTCACTATAGTTTTCTTGTCACCAAATTTTTTCTCTTCACTAAATTTTTGTTTTTCCAGGTGTCTCAGTTGCAGTTCAGAGAGGCTACATTTTTCTGGTGGTCTCTCCTCTGGAATTTTTAATGCTTCCTTGACAAACCACTGTCAATCAACGGTATATAATGGACATCTATACGCTACATTTAATACCAATAGAATATATATTCATCTCGTTTAAATCAAACATTCACTGGTATATAAATTATTATGGGGCATAAAACATACTTTAAAACATTAAGAAATAAAATACAGAATTTCTTCTCCAAAAATTATTTTAAATTTAATAAATAGGAGACAGGTGATCTAGACTGTATAGATTTGATCAGAAAGGTTACTGGAAGTATAAAGTTCTCTAACATCACTTTACATACATTTCACATAACTGAAACATTCCCTTGTCTTTAAAAACATTGTTCTTAACAAAATATTAATTAAGGTAACTTACCTAAACCTAAGCATACAAAATCAGCTCTCAAACCACAGTGGAATTAAGCTAAAAATCAGCAACAGAAGGCATAGTAACCTATGCCTGTAGCTCTAGCTACTCAGCAGGCTGAGCTCTGGATAGCTTGAGGCCTGGAGTTTAAAAACAGTCAGGGAATTGGTATAGTCACTGGAAATCAGTGTGGAAATTTCTTTAAAACTAAGATTAGAGTTTCCATTCAACCCAACTATTCTCCTTCTGGGTATTTTCCCAGAAGAATTAAAAACATCTTATCACAGCAATATATGTCCACCCACGTTTATAGCAGCACAATTTGTAGTAGCTAAATCTTGGAAACAACTCAAGTGCCCATCAACCAAGGAATGGATAAAAAGGATGTGGTACTTTTACACAATACAGTACTACTTGGCTATAAAGAAGGACAAACGAAGCTTTTATAGGTAAATGGATGCAATCTGCTCATAAGTGAAATAAATCAGACTTACACATGTAAATATTATATTGTGTTGCTAGTGTAAAAAGTGGAAAATGTAAGATAAAAAATATACAGTAGATATTGTGAAAGGGGAAGAAACTGCTCATAAAGAAAGAACAACTGCAATGGGGGAGAGAAAAAAAGAAAGAAGATCAAAGAAAAAATATATATGCACAAGATAGCTAAGAAAATTACACTGCTGATTTTTATTAGTTCATTGAAAATAGTTTGTGCTTGCATTGCTTGATCAATTTTTCATGCTAATATCATAATCTGAGCAACTACTTTAAAGATAATAATACTCAATGTATTAACCATTGTTAATCCCTTATTAGCTTGTTTTGAAATTCTATATCAGTTTTTTATTGCCTTTTCTCTTTAAAATAAATAAAAGAGAACTCTTTCCCCCAAAAAAGAACAGTCTGGGAAACCTAGTGAGACACTGGATCTTTCAAAAAAAATAAAATCATAAAGATAACTAGAAAAATCTCAAAATATGTGGAGATTAAATAATATATATAAATAACATATGGCAAAGAAAAATAACATTGTGGAAAAGGTAAAACTACGGAAATTAAAAAGAACAGTAGTTACTAGGAATTGGAGGAAAAGAGAAACAGGTAGCTCACAGATTTTAAGGGCAGTGAAAATGTTTTATATAGTACTGTGGTGGTGGCTGCAGTATTTGTGATTACATATTCTTCCAAACCCACAAACTGCACAACAGGAAGAGTGAATATTGAAAATGACCTTGAGCTTTTGGTAACAATGATGTGTCAATTTGGGCTCATTAACTGCAACAGATGTAGCATTCTGATGGAAGATGCTGATACACTAGTAGGTTATGCATTTGTTGGGACAGAAGGTATTCAGGAATCTCTGAATGGTACTTTCAGGCATGCTGTTAATCTAAAACTGCTGTAAAAAGATAAAGTCTTTACATTATGTTTTTAAGTTTAGGATTTGCATATTATATGATACAATGTGTCACAAATACTCAACTCTGCCATTAGAATACAAACCAACCATAGGTAAGCAAATGAACATTAATGTGTTCCTATCTAGCTTCATTTATAAAAACACTTCACATGCCATATTCAGTCCATGAGTATAGTTTACCAGTCTTGCTGTATATACTTGAACTTGGTTTGTCTCTCTAGTTTTGGGCACTCTTCGCTGTTCTTTGTATAAGTTGTCCCTATATAAGCCTTCAACTAGACCTTAGCTGCCTTAGAGGATTTAAGCAAAACTTACACCTAAAAATGAGATACCACTTTCTACCAAACCTGCTTTTCTCACTACAGCTTGTATAGTAATGATTGGCAACACTGTTCATCTAGGCATTTGTCTGGACTTCTCTACCTCCTTATCTGCCACTGGTCAACAAATGTGGCTGATCCTCTTCCCCAAACAGTGCATCTACCTCCTGTTCTTGCTCTCTTTATTCTCTGTCTAGGCCCTGACCCTTAATATCTCTTGGTTTGACTAGTGTAATGTCTTCCAGCAAGACAGATTATTTGCAGTCCCCCAATTATGCTGTAATGTTTTACCCATCTTCACCATTATGTATTTCCTTTTGCCTGTTGCCCTACCCTTTTAACTCCTACTCCTACCTCTTATCTTTTTGAGCTCCTACTTCAGTCTTTATTCAAAATCAGGCTGAGACAGTCCCTTTCACATTTAACCACTGCCTTCTCAAAACTACTTGGTTTAAACAAAATATCCTTGAAAATCCCAAAATATGCATTCTAAGAACCCCAAATTCAAGACAAATTGGAAAATTTAAGTATCCATATCGGTACTTTAGGGCTTTAATAATTGTTCTGTTAAATACTGAAACTTAAACTCTTCAGTAAGATCATCACTTCAGTAACATGAATCTTTAACCTACGCTGAAAAATTTATTACTTCAAAAATTTATTGCATATACAACCATAAATCAGGCACAAGAACAACGTTTCAGAACACCTCATTCCCACATGGCAGTCAATGTGAGTCAAATATGGACTCAGCAAAATTACAATTTTTTCCTGAAAAAGACCTTTGGAAATCATTAATGCAGTGAGTGTCAAGTCCAAAAATATCAATATCCTATACTATTTCTCCTGCCATGTAAAAATACTACTGTTTCATGAGAATGTGAGCTTCTTGGATGTAGTCCACTGTTTTGTCATTCTTTTTTATACCAAAGTTCACATAATAGAAAGCAATCATTTTAAAGGTGTTTGTTTAATTAAACTTAGTCTTAACTGGTCTCCCTGGTTCCAGGCCAACTTTCTGTCCAAAATCCTGGCAGTTTTTTGTTTGTTTTTGTTTGTTTTTTTACAAAAACTAATCTCTGATGTCACTCAGTTGTCCCCAAAACTTTTGATAGCTGTTTATAATCTCCTTTCCAGAATTACATCACTGTACCCTGACAGAGCATGAAAGAAGTTTCACATCTCCTGGCTTTATTCCCAGTCTCATCAGCACTCTTTCTTTTTACACAGGCTCTATTCATGTCACACTCGTTACTGGAACACTTTTGGACATTTATTTTCCATATCTTTGCAAAGCCTGTTTTCTCTATCCAAAAGGACTTTCTGGTCTCATCTGCTTGGAAAACTCTTATTAATAAATCTCAATTTAAATATCATTACCTTTGTGGCTTTTCTAGGCGCCTTCCAGAATCACCATCTCACTCATTTATTTTTCTGTATCATTATGTTTATTCTTAAAATACACTTAGCCGATTCTGCAGGGAGAGGCGAGAGGGATTGCTGTCAGTGACTTACCCCAGCAGTGACTGCAGCACTACGTGTTAAGCATGTTGTTCAAGCAGCAGTGAAAGGATGGGTCTGGATGACCTTTAAGTCACAAGATGCAATGGTATTCATTTTCAAGCTGTATATGTACTCTTTGGAGGGGGTAAAGAGAGGGAGATAAAAAGTGCAGAACAAAAATAAAGACAGAGACAGAGGAAAAAAATTGGAGAGCAGAGGGTGGACGCAGTGCAGTAACAGAGGATGGGGAGGACCCAAAATTCTGCTTTACAATTTTGCAGAGACTCAGCCCGGCAGCTAAAACTGAAGCAAAGGGTGGGCGGGGTGGGGAAGCGATGGGCGGAAAGGGGAGGGACTGCAATCCCTCTGAGTGAGCCCAGCCTCAACTGCTTGACCCATCACCTCCCATTCTAACAGGGCCAGTTTCTCCCCACCGCGACTTACGCCTTTTGTGTTAGGGAGGGTGGATCCAACAGTGCAGCCCCACAGGTGGCACTAGCTAAGTTAGAAGGTTCCCGCCAGGCTATGCAGTGGAGCGCCGCACAGCGGCCTTCCAGCCTCCTAGCCGCCGCCCCAGCAGTTCCTACCCAGCGCCAACAGACCTGCTCGGTCGATCTTCGAGCCGAAGATGCGGCGGGGGTGGAAGATGGCCATGTCTGGGGGTCTGCGGTGCTGCCGCCGGGTACTGTCCTGGTTGCCAGTGCTCGTTATTGTCCTCGTCGTGCTCTGGTCCTACTATGCCTACGTCTTTGAACTCTGCCTGGGTAAGTGGGGCTGGGCACCTAAGGTGGGGAAATTATGCTCCAGCATAATGGTCTGCCCTACCCTTCATACTGGTGTCCCTGTCTTCTCAGCCCTCACTCTGCTGTTCTTTCGCTGCCTTTACCCAGCTTCTGGCTTTCCACATTATCTGCTACGTCCTCCCTTGAGAGTCCCACCAGGTCGCCATCGTCTCCAACCTAAGAATTCTTCTCTTTGCCCTAACCGCAATAATTTCCAGTTTGTTACGCAGGGCCCCCTTTTCTCACTTAGGACAACCACTTGCGCCTGATGCTCTCTTCTCTCCTCTTTCCCAATTGAAGAAAGCACATACCCTGTGTGCTGAAGCCGCTCACATTATGATTCCCATTAGTGCATCAATTGGGAGCCCTACCATTTTTCCTCCTGCTAGGATTCTGTACTAAGGATTTCCTGTTAAGAATCCAAACGTGTTTCTTGACTACCTTACTAACTGTCTTACCCCCTCCCCCATTTAAATCCATCCTTCCTCACTCCTGTCTCCCTAGCTGAAATGCTTCATATATTCACCCACTTGTGATTGCCTCACAATACACACTGATCTGAACCACTGAGGTATCTCTTTTTTACATGAATACAAGCTCTCCCATTCTTTCTTTGTATGCTCTCTCCACTTTCTTCAACTACTCTGATGGAATGGAGTTTCTACACAATTCTCTCCTTTCACACTACAGCCCTTGTTTTTGTCACACTGGGATTCTTTTAAGTCTTTCTGCCTTTTTTCTTGGATGAGTGGTCAATATCTTCCCATTAGGGGACCCCATATTGTTTTCTGACTCTTCATATTAGAGATCCTGCTTTTCTCACATGTTAATCCTGCCTTGTCACTGGTCTTCTCACACTATTCTCTTTATCCTTGTGAAAGTGTTCCCACAATTTCTATTCTATGCTTCAAAAGGCTACTGCTTGTCTAATCATGATTCCTCCTTGATATAGTTTCTCAGAAATTTATTCCCCACTTCCTGTAGTCTTTACCCGCTGTTGATATCACATTCTGTCATCCTCTTATTTCCTCTAGGATTGTACTTGCTCCTATGTTCTCAAAGTGAGGAAACCTCTCCTCTTCCTATTGAAGTTTCTAATATTTTTTTACTCCTGCCAGTGGGAGTTTCATTTCTTGTACCTTCTCATTAGTTCACCCCTCTTATGACACTTGTATTCTCATCTATCACAACAGGATGCACTCCATCACTTTCTTTTTTTAGCATGGTTTCCACAGTATATCTTGTACTTTCAAATTCAGAACTTTACAGTATTTCCCAGCACCAACCCCCTATGTCCCATCCTTACATTTTCCCACTTGAATCCTTCAAGTCCTCTATCCTTTTATTAATGGTCTTCAGTAGTCTTTGTTTTATATCCTGTTCCTCACAGCAAAGTTCCTGCTTTTTTCACAAGGAAATTTCCCCTTGCCCTTGTCTTTTCACATTAAGGAAATCCATCTCTTCTCAAAAGACATTCCGCTAATATTTATCATCTCTTCAAAACTAGAATCTCGTTACCAGCACTTTGAAACTTGTGTCTACAATGTTCCCTGTTTATTTATTGTGGGGTTCCTATTTCCATCATGATACAATTACCACTTGCCCCATGGGACATTTCAAACCCAAGCATTTCTAAAACTCTATTTTTTTTTTCAAATCAGAGCTTATTCATGTTACAAATCATGAATAAGGTGCTGTTTTTTCAACACCAGAACCTGACTCCACTTGCAACCACCTTCTGTACATATTTGAGAAAGTAGTATTCTACACGATGTAGACTGGAATGAACTGGGAGAGAAAATATTTAACTCTTTTTTTCTAATATAAAACTTGAAGAAGGCTATTCTAATCACCTCTATACATCAAATCAGGTATTAATTTTTCTCACATTAGAAAAACTATAGAAGATGTAGAAAGACTTCCTAAAACAAATTTCATTAGTTTCCTTCATAGATACAAATTTAAGGGTTTTTGTTCTTTTTTGTCAATCTGGAATTAAGGATCATTAACCAGACTATATAATGACTGAGAAATTTTCCTGTTCTGAGACACTTGGCATTTTTGAATGATTGATTAAATGGTCTTAAGTTTAGCTCCAATATTATGGTATGGACATTTCTTCTAGGGTCAATGCCATATTTTAAGCACCATTAAACATTTTGAAGTTTTTCAGTACTGACTCACATCATTTTCTACAATAAATCTTTTTTAAAATGAACAATGAAAGGGCCAGAGCTGATAAAATAAAATCAGTAATGACAATGCCTAATTCATACATAGTGCTTACTTTGTGACAGAAAATGTTCTAAGTACTATAAATATAGTAACTGCATATTAGCTTATTTATTTCTCATAGTCATACGAGGCAGATGTAATTACTGTTCCTAAATGCAGATATGTAACCTGAGGCACAGATGAGCAAATTAAGGTAAAGACCAATTTAGAATCTGTGCAAATAGTTTCCTGTAACTCATTGTTTAGTCATAAAATATTAAAAGCTGAAAGAAAATTTAGAACTTATTTTATTTCTATACTTACACAGTACTTGCTACATACCAGTTACTGTTTCTAATTGACTATACACGAGTACACACACACGCGCACACACACACACACACACACACACACACACTATTTAACCATCTTAAAAACCTTATGAGGTACATGCCATCACTATGCCAAGCTTCCAAAGAAATTAACTGAGGAATGGGTAAATTAAGTTATTTATCTAAGGTCATAAAACCAGTAAGTAGCCAAACTTGGATGGCAACACAGTCGATAGACTCCACAGCCAACACTCTTACCCACCATACTACCTTAATATCTTGCCTCTGTTTAATTAATACAGAGGTCAAACCTTGTGACTCACAAGCTAGGAAAAAATCTGTGAATGTATTTGGCTTGGACGGTGTTTCCTTCATATTTCGTATCAGTTACCATTATTTCAAGACCAAGATAATCTGGGCACTTTCATCCACACCTGTAGTCCTAGGACTTGAGAGACTGGGGCAGGAAGATCATTTGAACCCAGGAATTGAAGATCAGCCTGAACAACATAGTGAGACCCTGTTTCAGAAAAGAAAGAAAGATAGAAAGAAAGAAAGATAGCAAGAAAGAAAGAAAGAAAGAAAGAAAGAAAGAAAGAAAGAAAGAAAAATAAACAAAGTGAATAAGGCAGCCTTAATGTTCATTTTTCACTTCTGGTTCCACATTTCTAACTTGATATCTTCATTTTATAATTGTTTCAAAAATGAGCAACATGGGTTGCAAAAAAGTTAAGTCAATTTTTTCCTAAAGTCACAAGTTTAATAAAGAGTAGAGAATTAGAAGGCAAAGCTCTCTGACATCAAGATCATATCATTTCCAATGCAACCAAAATAAAACATTAGAGTTCCAACATGATTCAAAAAGTAATATTAAAAGAATTTTTTCTAAGGACAAACGCTGATGACATTTTCCCAAATATTGTATCAGCTTACAGCTAAAACCAAAGTGATTTTTATGGTAATTTATACAGTTTGAATTGTGCCAGTTACTAGCTAGGAGACCTAGGGTAAGTTAACTAATCTCTATCAACTTCAGTTACCTCACAAGTACCTTGCTTACATGATTGTTTATTCATACCACAAATAATTTTCTCTATACCTACTATATGACAAGCATTGCTGTCATGAGGTTTAAATAATACAGTACCTGAAAAGCATAAATCATAATTCATAGCACATTGTTAATGGTTCATTAGAAAAAATCCTTTATTAACAATAAAAGATTCTGATTTACATAGAAAATAAAAGACTTAAACTTTGAGAGGAGGAATGTAACAGTATCCATCTTAGTTAGATAAAGTTTACACAACATAAATTAACCATTTTAACATATCCATTTTAGTACATTCACAGTGCTATAACCATCACTTCTACAATAATTCCAAAATATTTTCATCACCCCAATTGGAAACCTCGTAAGCATTAAGCCATCACTTGCTATTCTCTTCTCCCCTCCTTTCCTCTCCCAGTGAACCATTAAGCTACATTCTGTCTCCATGTATTTACCAATTTCTGATGTTTCAGATAAATAGCATCATATACTATTTGTCCCTTAGGGATTGGTTTCTCTCAGTTAACAATGTTTTCAAGATATATTCACATTGTAGCATGCAATAATCTCTTCTTTTTCACTTTATTGGTACATGTTTGTAATTCATGTAGTTTACAATCATCTGGGGGAGTGGTTATATATATACATATTTGTTTTTAAACCTCTCCTCTCCTCCTTCCTTTACTCCTCGGGTTCTGCAATCACCTTTTATTGTACATATTGATACTATTTGTCTTAGCACATGTTATGGCTTATGATGTTTACACTCATTAAGGTTGTTAGGTTCCTATACATGGCATATCTTTATTCCTTGTTTCCCCTTCTCTTTCTGCTTCTCCCTCTCCTTGTTCTCTTGGTCCATTTTCCTAATGGACAAGATCTGTCCCCCTTTTTAATCCATCTTTTATCATTTTCTTTATTTATATTTTTGCTTCACTCAAATGAGGGATACCATATGGTATTCAGGCTCATATATCTGGTTTGTTACATTCAGTATTATGTTTCCCAGGTCCATCCATTTTCCTATAAGTGCCTCAAATTCGTCATTCATTATATCCAAGTAATATTCCATTATATCAAGAAAGCACATTTTGTTTATCCATTCATCTGTTGATGTTTATATGGACTACTTACAGGACTTAATTATTATGAATTGTGCTGCTATAAACACTGATGTGCAAGTATTTCTGTAGTATGATGACTTAAGCTTTTGGGGGAAGATACCTAGTGGGTGGATAGCTGGGCCAGATGGCATTTCTAATTTCAATTAATTGAGGAATCTCAGTACTTTTTGCCATAATGGTTGTTCTAGTTTGCATTCCCACCAGCAACGTAGACTAGTACCTTTTTTGCCAAAACAACACCAACATGTGTTACTGCTTGATGTCCTAATAATTGCCATTCTTTCTGGAGTAAAATGAAATCTTAGCTTTGTTTTAATTTGCATTTCTCTAATGGTCAGAAATACTGAACTTTTTAAAATATATTTGTTGTCATTTGCGTTTCTTCCCCTGCAAAGTGTCTATTTATTTCTCTAGTCCATTTTTAACTGTGTCTTTAATTTTGGGTGGTTTAATATTTTTGAATTCTTTGTGTATTCTGGATATTATTCCTCTGACTGAAGAATAGCTATCAAAATTGTTTCCCATTCTGAAGGTTGTATCTTAACTCTCCTTGTCAAATCTTTTGCTGTAAAGAAGACTTTCAGTCTGATATATTCCTATTTGTTGATTCTTGCTGCTATTTCCTTTGCAACTGAGGTTCTGTTTTAGACTTGTTATGGAGAAACATCCTGGCATCTCTGGATTGAAACCTACTTGATCATGGTGTATCAGCATATACATGGTGTATGTGATGCACTCTATTAATATCTTCTTGAGGTTTTTCCATCTATGTTCCTTAAAGAGACTGACCTATAGTTTTCTTTCTTAATTGAGTCTTTCTCTGGTTTGGGGATGAGGTTGACACTGGAGTCTATAAATGTATTTTGGAATACTCCATCCCTTTCAATTTCTTTGAACAGTTAGAAGAATACTGGTGACACCCTTAAAGATTTTGTAGAATTAAATCATGAATCTTTCAGGACTTTATTAAATTGGTCAGTTCTTTATCACTGAGTCCATTTTATTGCTTGTGGTTGTGTTTTTAAATATATTTGTGTTTTCTTGGGTTAGTTTTAGTAGTTTGTACATATCTAGATGCCTGTCCATTCTTTCATTAATTTCCACTCTCATCTTTATAAATTCTCTCCTTAGTTATTTGGAGCTAGTTTGTTATTCTTTCTCAAGTATCTTAAGATTTCTCATAATGATTTTTTTTAATTTTAAAAAACAAGGATAAAAATGATACAGAATTTCAAAGAATGATAGGAAATTAACACTGGTTAATACATTGTATGTTATTATCTTAAAAGTAGTTGTTCATATGACAAGATTTATGCATAAAAATGATCAAACACAATGAAAATGCAAACTGGTTTTTTTTTGATGAACTAACAAACATTGGTAGATTAGCAGTATAGTTATCTAACTTGTACACATATTGTTATTTATTTGGGCTTGCTCTGTTTAAATTTTTTAAAAGAACTTCTATGTTCCACATTTTCCACAATAGTTTACATTTACACCAACCATGTAGGAGAGTCTCCATTTATCTACCTCCACACTTGCCATTTTCCATTTTTAAAAAGTATAATCAATTTAATGCATGTGAAATGATATCTCTCAGTGCTTTTATTTGCATTCACCTAATGAGGAAAGAGGTTTAACATTTTTTATGTACTTATTGGTCATTCGTGTATCTTGTTTGAAAAATTATCTCTTCAAATTATTGCCAATTTTTAATTGGAATTTTCAACTTGGATTGTCTTTGTTGTTGAAATGTACTGTTTCTTTTTTATTTTGTTGGCACAAAATAAATATGTTGTCACACATCATAATTACATTTTTTTGGACAGTTAAAACATTTATTTTGTTGTTTTTGGATTCCATTCCTTACTACACTCTTTCTCTTTCTTAGGTCCCCTAAACATTCTCAGAGAGGTCTACCACCCTGTTTCTCCTTTATTTTGCTCTTTAAATTGTTTACATTTTTGGTTTATCATATAAGATAAACTATGGAATACTTAGCTTTCTGTGTCCAATTTATTCTCATGTTTAGTCTCAAGATTCATCCATTTTCCTACAGATGTCTCTAGAGTATTATAGTGTTCATTATGAAGGTCTGTTAACTCCTTGGCTAGTTTGTTTCCTGGATGGCTAACTTTTTTTGTGTGTGTGTACCATAAAGTAAATTGATTTTCTGATTTATTTCTCAGTTTATTCCTTAGTGTCTTACAGGAATGCTAGTGATTTTTTGTGTTCATTTTGTATTTTACCAATTGTCTGAATTTGCTTATTAGCACTATAGTCTTCTGTTGGATGTTTTTGCGGGGCTTCTTTTAAGTAGAGTCATGTCCTCTGCAAATAAAGATCATTTAACCCCTTCTTTTCCTGTTTGTATCCTTTTTTATTTCTTTCTCTTGCCTGATTGAATGGTTATATTGGGTACTCTGGTCTGTTTTCTTGACTTCAGGGGGAATGCATCCAGTTTTTCCTGATTTAGTATGAGATTGCCTGTGGGTGTGTCATGAATAGCTTTTATAACTTTGAGATAAGGTCTTTCTACATATATATTCATAAGATTTTTTTATCATAAATGGATCTTGGGCTTTGTCAAAGGCTTTTTCTATATCTATTTAGATGGTCATGTGATATTTAGGCTTACTTGTATTTATATGATGTATTAATTACTGCATGTAGTACCATACTTGCATTCCTGTGATGAAGCTAAAGATCATGATACATGCCTTTTAGTGATTTGATGCATAAGGTTTGCAAGTATATTTTCGAGGATTATTGCATCTGTGTTCTTTAGATTGGCCTGTAGTTTTTGTTTTTGCTGAGTCATTGTTTAGTATTGGCATCAAGGTAATGCTGGCTTCAAGAAATTAAGTTTGACTATGTTCCTATCCTTTCAGTCTGATTAAAGAGTTTGAGAAGTATTTGTGTTTGTTCTCTAAAATTTTGGTAAAATTCAGCACGAAATCTATTGGAACTGGGCTTTTCTCAGTTTGTGGAGTTTTTATTTTTGGCTCAGTCTCCTTGTCTATTATTGGTCTAATTATATTTTATGCGTTCTTGTTTTACTAAGTTTTTTGTGTCTAGGGATATATCTATTTCCCCTAGTTATATGATATGTTGAAATAAAAGTTTTCAAAATAGTTTCTTATAATCCTATATATTTTTCTGATATCCATTATTGTATTCTCTCTTTTAATTATAATTGCATTGACATGGATCTTTTCTTATTTTGATAAGTTTGACGCAGTGTTTATTGATTTTTGTCCTTTCAAAGAACCATTTGATTCACTGATCATCTCTATTGCTTCTTAACTCTCAATTTGATTGACTTTTACTCGTCTTTATACATGCTTTCTTCCTATAAGTATAGAATTTTTTTTTTGTCTTTTTCGTTTTTATCGGTACCTGGGATTGAACTCACGACTGCCTGCTTGCAAGACAGGTGCTTATGCCGCTGAGCTAAATCCCCAGCCCCCAAGTATAGAATTTGCGTTGCTCTTGTTTTTCTAGGAACTTGAAATGCATCTTTAAATTGTGTATTTGAAAATATTCTATTTTTCTAAAGTGAGTATTCAGACATTTAGTTATACTTTAAACTGATTTTATTGTTTTCCACAGATTTTGATATATTGTACTGACACTGTCGTTTGATTCTAGGAATGTTTTCATGTCTTCCCTGATCTTCTTGGACTATTTTTTATACAAAAATGTATTATTTAATCTCATATGTTTGTGTAGTTTCTGTGGTATCTTTTGCAATTGATTTCTTGCTTCATTCAGTATTGAGATGACATGATACAATTATTATTTCAGTTCTTTTGTATTTTTCTTTTTCTAATTTTTATTTTATTGCTACATTTTAGATATAAATAAAAGTAACATTCATCATAAGGAAATTGTACCTGGTATATGATATATCTTGATTCTTCTTTTTTCCCTGTTCCACTACCCTTCCTTCAATTCCTCTTTCCCTCCTTAACAGAGGCTTTGTTTCCATTTTTTTCTATCCTTTTATTGTCCATTTTTTCCTATCACATTCCCCTTTCCCATGCTCCTCTTCTCGTCTGAACATTTTCTTCCCACTTCCCAATATCTATTATACACTTTTCTCATTATTAACATTTACTGTTTCTTACACCAAAGAAGCTATGTGATATTTGAACATATGTGTCCAATTTATTTCACTTAAAATTTTGTCCTCTTAAATTTACCTAGAAGTGTCTTAAGCTTATCCTTCTTTATGGCTGAGTAGTACCCCTTTGTACATTAAAAACTCTTTTTTGTTGCTTTTTAAAATTTAATTTTATTTATTGGTAAAATTTGGGTATATAAAATGAGCACATTCATCATAGGGAATCTGATTTGTCTCCTCCCCCAATAAGCCTCCCCTCCCTTAAATCCCTCTTCTCCTTATTCACAAGATTTGCTTCCATTTTGTTCTTTTCTCATTTTTTCCTTCTCCTTCCTTTCTTTCCCCTAATCCCCCTTATTCCTGTTTCCCTTTGAACAATTTTTTCCCATTTCACCACATCTCTTGTACAATTGGTTTTTGTTTACATTTTTAGTTTCTGACATCAGATAACGCAAAGTTTACACATGTATGGCTGATTTGTTTCACTTAAGAGTATAATCTCTAGTCCATCTGTTTAGAAATAAATGTCTCAAATTTATCCTTCCTTATAACAGAGTAGTATTCTATTAGATTAAAAAATACCACATCTTTTCTTAGCCATTCATTGGTCTTGGGCTTTTGGATTCTTTCCAAGATTTAGCTATTGCAAACTGAGCTGCTGTAAACATGAGTGCACATATATTGCTGTGGTACAATGCTTTCAATTCTTTGGGATGATACCAAAAAGGGAAATAGCTGGATCAAATGGGACTTCTAAGGGCTGGGAGAATAGCTCAGTGGCATAAGCACCTGTCTGGCAAGTGCAAGGTCCTGAATTTGATCCCCAGCACCAAAAAACAATAATTAAAAAAAATTGAACCTTTAGTCTTAGCTTTTTGAGAAATCTCCACACTTATTTTCCCCAGGGTTGCACCAGTTTTCATTCTCACCAACAGATGATAAATGTTCCCTTCTCCCCGTAGCCATAGGAGAAAGAGAACCTTTTTCCCCTTAGCCCCACTAGCATTTGTTATTAGTTAATTTTTTGATGGTAGCTATTCTTTCTGAAGTGAAATGGAATCTCACTGTTGTTTTTAATTTGCATCTCTCAAATGACTAGTGATTTTGAATATTTTTTCATATATTTATTCAATATTTCTACTTCTTCATTGAAGAAGTGTGTATTCATATCAGATGCCCTTTGTCAAGTTGGATCTTTGAATTTGGGGTATCTAATTTTTTTCAGTTTTAGTATGTTTTAGAAATTAGTTTTTGAGGAGAAATTGGCTAATTTTTTCTTACTCTGTGGGTTATCTTCTCACTGTTTTGGTGATTTATTGTGTTGTGCAAAAGCTTTTTAATAGGATGATATCCCAGTTATTGATCCTTTGTATTATTTCCTTTGTGAATAGGATTTTTTTTCATGAAATCTTTGATTACACCTATGTCTTCAAGAGTTTTGACTATTCTTTTTTCTACCCGGTTTAGTATTTCTGGTTTAATATTTAGGTCTTTAATTTATTCTGGTTTCAATTTAGTTCATGGTGATATACATGGTTCTATTTTTAGTTTTCAGCATTTGGAAAGACAATTTTTCCAGCATGATTTATTAGATAGGCTCTTTTTTCCAGCAAACATATTTCACCCCTTTGTTAAAGATAATGTGACTGAGTATGTTTGGAATTGTGTTTGCATCTTCTAATCTGTTCCACTTATCCTTGGGTCTTTTCCCAGTACCATATTATTTTTATCACACTACCTCTGTAGTATAACTTCAAGTTCAAAACTGTGATTCCCCTTTTATTGTATCTGTGCTTTTGCAGTTCTATATCTCTTCTGGTTCCAAATCAATTTGTGGATTATTTTCTCTATTTCTGTGAGGTATATTGATGATATTTTGATTATGATTGCATTAAATCTGTATAACAATTTTGAGAATACAGCCATTATTCCAATGTTTGTTTTTCTTATAGAAGAGAAAGGGATACTTTTCTATGTTCTGATATCTTCTTCAACCTCCTTGTTGTTTTCAATGTAGAGATCCTTTTTTCCTCTGTTAGATTGATTCCTACATATGTTTTTATGCTATTGTAGAAGGTGGTATTTGTTTTTTTTTTCTTTTTTAGTGATTACACTATTTGTTTTTAAGAATGCTATTGATTTTTGAGTGCTCTCTTTCTATCCAGCTGTGTGACTGAACTTGGTGATTACATCCAGAAGTATTTTGGTGCAATTTTTGCAGTCTTCTATGTAGAGTACCATGACATCCACAATTAAAGATAATTTGATTTCTTCCTGTCCTATTCTTTCCTTTTATTTATTTCTCTTGTCTAATTTCTCTGGCTAATGATTGCAGTACATATTGAATAACAAAGTGTTTACAGTTGACATCCTTCTTTTCTTCCTGATTTTAAAGTGCAAGCTTTCAGTTTTTCATCATTTATTATGATGTTGGCTTTTGGTTTGTCATAGATGAATTTTATGGATTGAGATAAAGATTTGCTATTCCAATTTTCTGTAGGGTTTTTTCATGAATGTGTGTTGGATTGTTGTCAAACACTTTTTCTGCATTTATTGTGATGATCATACATGTTTTGTCCTTGGCTCTGTCACTATTATATATTATACTTCTTGATCTTCATATGTTGAATCATGCCTGCATCCCTAAAATAGATCCTTCTTGGTCATGGTGTATAATCTTCTGATAATTTGCTGCAATCTGTTTACCAATATCCTATTGACTTTTTTTGTGTTTATGTTCATTAGGAAGATTGGCTTGTAGTTCTCTTTTTAGTTGAGTCCTTCTTTGATTTTCGTATAAAGATAATGTGATCTTGCAGGAATGACTTGGGAGTATTGCTTCCCTTTCTATTTCTTTAAAGGGTTTGAGAAGTAGTGGCATTAAGTCTTAAATTTCTTGGTGGTGTGGCAGACTGTGGCCCTTACAGGGGGAGAACCACCAGCAGCTCCTGAGATACGGGCCATGTTGCAATTTAGGATGCTGGGAAACCAAGCAAGAAGCTCGCCTCCTTGGTAAGTGGCAGAGGTGTGGCAGACTGTGGCCTTTCCAGTGGGAGAAGCACCAGCAGCTCCTGAGATCCATGCCATGTTGGAACAAAGGACCCTGGGAGCCAAGCAAGCACCTCCCCTCCCTGATAAGTGGCTGCGGTGTGGCAGACTGTGGCCCGTCCAGGGGGAGAACCACCAGTGTATCCTGAGATCCACGCCATGTTGGAACTTAGGCTGCTGGGAAACCAAGCAAGAAGCTTGCCTCTCTGGTAAGTGGCAGCAGTGTGGCAGACTGCGGCCCTGCCAGGGGGAGAACCACCAGTGTATCCTGAGATCCACGCCATGTTGGAACTTAGGACCCTGGGAAGCCAAGCAAGCACCTCCCCTCCCTGGTAAGTGGCTGCAGTGCGGCAGACTGCGGCCCTTCCAGGGGAGAACCACCAGCAGCTCCTGAGATCCACGCATGTTGTAACCTACGAAGCTGGGAAACCAAGCAACCAGCCTGCCTCCCTGCTAAGCAATAGTGAACCTACTGGTGCACAGCATAGAGTCAAACATCCTACTTCCCCTACCCCTCTTCTCCTGTCCCCCATTAGCAAATGGGAACCAGAAATCTGAGAATCTCCTGGGAGGTTGACCATAGCAAATAAGGGGGATTTCCTTCTACCATCTCTTTGAAGGCAAATATTTTTATTACTGTTTTGCTCTATTCTGATTAATGGTACTGCTCTATTCAATATTCTGCTTTGATAAGTTCTATAATGTTCTGTATTTCATTTTATTTTGATATATGTGATTGAAAAAACAACTATTGTAAAGACAATGAAGTATACTGTGATACCTATTACTATTATACCGGTAACCTGCTGTGAAATTCTGTACCAATTTCACTGTATGATCTTAGTTGGCTTTATTCTGTCTTGTTCTGTTGTATTTTACTACTTTCAAAATAAAATTAAAAACAAAACAAAACAAAAAATTTTCTTATAACGTTTTGCAGAAAATCTGTCTGGGCCTGAACTTTTCATTGTTGTTAAGTTTTTAATTATATCTTCAATTTTATTGACTAATATTGTATTATTTAAAAATTTTTATCATGGCTAATTCAAGTTCTATATATCTTGCTTATTTGTACGTCAAATTATTTTTCCTTACATCACAGTTTTCTGCTATTATTTCTATGAACATGTCTTTTTTCATTTGTGCTACCTCCTGCTTTTTCATTGACTCAGGTTAGTTGTATGTTATTCTTCCTTGCATTGTTTTTCAGATATCGCATTGATTTTTGTGATCCTTTGCTATTTTTGAGAGTTCTTTTTTCATGATTAGTTATTACAATACTGTCTTTTATATGTTATTATTGTGCTCACACTAGTACATTCTACTTTCTATAGAATTTTTAATCTCTTTAAATCTGTTGCATGGATTCCATCTCTTTCCTATGTTGGACATTAATGATTTTTTCATTTTCCTAATCTTCATTATTTTTATCTGTATCTGCTCTAGAGTTACTAACCATGTCTTTCCTTATGATACTGATTTATATAATTATCTGAGAAGTCACTTCTGATTAGACTTTTTAGAGCTTCATTCATCTTCTGCTTTGTTACTTATGCTGTTGTCACTTTAGAGGATACAGGTGGGTGAATTTTGAATTGTCCCACCTCATTGCTCCCTGATTTTGCCTTTGTCAAACTGGAATTCTCGGATTACATCTTGCTGCCATGTCTCTGTATGACATTTTTTAAAGTTTTATTCCTGGATTGATGCTTGTAAATTGTGGCAAAAGTAGCTTTATTGCTAATATTTAGCACCATTAGGAAAGAACTTTCTCCGAGATGTCTTCTAGGGATAGCTGGGCTTTTGAAATTGTCTGTGTTACAGGATTCTACCACTTCAATTCATTAGGGAGAAAAAAGATGCTGCCTATTTGGCCTAGTTCCTGGTTCTTTGCCTTAGGCAGTCTCAGTCTTGGCATGCCAGGTGGAGCAACTAGTGAGAATAACTATGTCATCTTGGCAAAAGTAGCAAAATCAGTAACAAGAATAGAATCAAACACAGCTTAGAAAGTGACAAAGTGCATTAACTATTAATTTGCCACCTTTAGCCGTATGAATTAGATTTGTAGATACGTAACAAAATCAAAAACAAGCCAAAAAAATAAAAAAAAAATTTATAGCGTAAATTATCCCTCAATATGGTGATTTTTGCCCTGAGGGCAGAAAACTTAAAAAGGGCTGGGGAAAGCAATAGATAAAATGATATGAAGAGATTAGAAGCAAGCCTCATAGACAAAGAAAGAGTACTTGATCTCTATGAAACTGTTGAAGAAGACCAGAGGGAAAGAGAGAAGCAGAAACTTAAAAACAAGACCAGAACACAACAACAACAACAACAACAAAAAATCGGAAACAGTGTTCACTCATGTATAAAAATAACAAAAAGCAATCAAGTAAAACCAAAACAAAATTAAAACAAAGAAAAAGAAGAAAACAAGTGGAAAATAAATTTTAAAAGTCCACTTTAAAGCATGTCTCTGCTGTCACTGGTAGACAGAGTAGGCAAAGTCCAGATCCATGTTGCTTAATCCCAGAAAGTCAGCTGTAGCTTTATGATGGGGTAGTGATTATCCCAGCATTCCTGCTCCTTTAGTTCCACTGAATTTCAGACTAATTTCTGGCTACAAGGCTAGGACGTGTTTTGTTCTCCCTGCAACATTTTGTGTGTCTTTGCTAGCTTGAAGTTGGCTCCCTCCTGCCAGTGTGAACTCAACTCCTTGACCTTCTGCCACCTTGAACTTGGCAGCCTCATCCTCGTGCTGGCAGCTACTAGTTGAAACCAGCCCACAATTGTTCTGAGTTCTGAGATAATTTGGCACCTCTCCAAGATGGCTACCAGCCAATTGCCCTCTTCGGGGGATATCTGAACTGGAATAACTCACCATCCAGCAGAGTTCACTGCATCCACTGATGCATTTCACTGATGCATTTCTCCATGGAGGCCTCTGGGATTTCCTGTAATCACGATGCATCTGCTGGTTAGAGCCACTCCTCCCACACAGTGAGTCAGGGTTCAGGGAGAAAATGCCACTTGCCACCTCCTTCTTGTTTGTTGAAGTATCTCTTCCCCACATGCTATATCCCATCATTTGGGCACGAATTCTTGGATCGGTTCATTCTCTACTGTTCACCACTTAATCATCTTCCCAGAAGTCCCTATTTCATACTTATTGAAGCACACTGCATGAACTAAAATATGGTTTGTTTTGCAGAAAGTCCTATGAGTTGCTCAGTAGGATGTGTATTCTCTTGTTCTCAGTTAAAATAGTACATGGATATCTGTTATGCCCATTGGTTAAATGGTATAGTTTAACTTTGATATTTGATATTTTGATATCTGCATTTGTTGAGTTTTCGTGAATTTACTGACAAATTTTTAGGAACTGGGTGTTTACTGATTCATCTCATTGTATTATTTTTCAGTGCTCATTAATTTCTGTTTTCCTTTTGGTTAGCAACAGTCCAAATTGAATGTATTCTTTGCTTTGGGCTATTCGGTATTGTTAGCCTTGGTGTCTCTGTAAAGAATTTTCTTGAATAATTTCTGCAGTGCTCTTTTGGTGGACGTGAATTTCATTAGATTGTCTTTCTTGTTGAAGGTTTTTATTTATTTGTCAATTTTGGAGAATAATTTTTTCAATATTTTATAATCTGAATTAGCAATTATTTCATTTTAGGGCTTGGAAAACTTCATGCTCTCCTGGCTTTCAAGTTTTATTTTGAGAAAATTACTTTTATTCTGTTCATGTTGCCTATATTGATGATAACTTGATGATTTTCTCTAATCATGTTTAGTAATCTTTGTTCTGATTTTCCGAAATTTCAACTATGGTGTATTAAAAAGAGGTTCTTTTCTGGTTGTGTATATTTGGAGTCCTAAATCCATTGCTTACCTGGGTGTCCATTTGATCTCTAGATCTGTAAAATTTTGAACAATGATTTCTGAGTATATTTTTGTTATATTTAGTATCCTTCTCTGGGTCTTCCTGTATTCTTATAATTCTTATGTGTATTCTTTTAGAGTGCCCTAGGAGCTCTTATACCTACATTTCATTATTTCTTATTGTTTTTAAAATATTATAGAGTAAATGCTATATTACATTATCCTTCTCCTGTATTCATGAAGTTCTGTCTTATAATTGGTTATATACACTGGCATGGTTTTCAATTATGCTGTTTATTTCCAAGAATTCTGCTTGATTTCTTTTTTATAGTCTCTAATTCTTTAAAAGATGTTCACTCATATCCTGCAATGTCTTTTAATTCATTCATCTATTTGCATATTAAGTTTGATTAACATCATTAATTAAATCTTTCATTGGCTTATTGTCATTCTCTTTGAGCTCATTGAGCTTCTTATATTTTTGTTTACTTCTGTTTTTGATTTCTTGACATATTTTCACGATTTGGTTTTTAAGTTTTTTGTTTGAAATTTCTACTTTCCATTCCTGTGAGATTGGCTTTAGGAAATCAGGAATTTTTGAGGCATTTTATTGCCTTGTTTTTTCATGATTCCTGTGTTTTTGTGTTAAATGTTGTGAAATATTTGCGCTGGAAAGCTCTACCTCTAATGTAGCAATACCCTGTACTTATCTGCAGGGAGATAATGACTACTCGTAATATTAACATCCAAAGGATGAAACATGTCTCAATATATTATTTAAAGTCTGTTTAGCAAGTTCTTCTTTCAATAGCTATAAGTAAGAAGTATTTATAATGGTAAATAAAGGGCTGGGAGATAGGTGAAATTTGTAAAAAAGGATTGGAAACTTTACACAAAGGCAGGTTGAGAAAAATAGAAAGAAAATGATGATAAAAGAGAGGGAGAAAGTAGGGCTTTTAAAATAGTATTACATTTATACCCATAAAGAAAATCAGAGGGAAAAGGAGTTTGAGAAGATATGTGTAGGAAGAAGAAGAAATGACTAAAGGAAGGAATGTATGAGTAGAAAATAGAAGAGTCTTTATGGAGCATATTCCAAATGTATTAACTAGTAAAAACCCTGTTACATGACCTAAGCAATGACATTTGGTAAGGGTGAACTTGACAAATCACTGTAGAACACTATGGAAACACAATGATAGTTATCATTCATTTATAGCTATTCATAAGCATATGGCCCACACATATACTCTAAAATTAAAAAAAAAAAACAGGAAAACACAATTCATTGCTACATTACAGAAATACTAAAGCACTATTTGGGGATCATGCTTGTGTGTTTTGCAATTTTGCTGAATTTGTTCATTCGCTCTAAAAGTTTCTTGTGGATTGTTTGAAAATATCTATACCTAGGATTGTGTCATCTGACAGTAAATAAATTCGCATTTCTTGTCAACTTAGATGTCCTTTATTTCACGTTCTTGACTAATATTTGATTTCAACTTCCAGTACAGTATTGAATAAAAATGGTGAAAACAGGGACCTTGTCTTTGTTCTTGAACTTAGGGAAAAATGTTCAGTCTTCACTTGCTAAGACTACTTTTATTTATGGATTTTCTATACATATTTTTATCAAGAAGCAGATGTTCCTTTCTGTTACTAATTTCTTGAGAACTTTTTTATTCAAATGTGTGATGTGTAAAATATTGTTACATGCTTTTTCAGAATCAATTGAGATTATTGTGGAAGGACTTTTTCCTTCATTCTATTAATACCATGTATTACATTATTGATTTTGTGTGGAAAACTATCCTCATATTTCTTGGATAAATCTCAATCATGATATAAAACATTTATACCAACAATTGCAGAAATTTTGAGAGGTTGATAAGTTTCAACAAACATGCAACTTACAAAGTTAAAAAGAGAGATAAACAAGTAAGGATGGAATCTTTTCCTATGTTACTGAATTCTATCTTCTAATATTTTCTCGAGGAATTTTATATGTATATTCATAAAAGGTATTTATATGTAAGTTCCTTTTTTATATATCTTTGAGGAGCTTGATTGTCAGAATTATACAGGCCTCACACTGTGATTTGGAAAATGTTGTCCTCTTTTTAATGTTTTGTAGGAGTTTGAGAAGGGTTACTGTTAGTTCTTTTATAAATGTTTGTGAGAATTCACCATTGAAGCCATATGGGCCTGTGGTTTTGTTTAGTGGGACGTTTTGATTGCATATCCCATGGTTACATATTCTATCTTTACCTATTGCTGATTTCAGATTTTGTGTTTCTTTTTAACTCTCTTCGATAGTCTGTTTCTCAAAGTTTATCCACATCTTTAAGATTCTCAAATTGTTGGCATATGATTTTTCATAGAAACATTTATTATCCTTGATTATTTGGAAAAAAATGAAAACTCAAATAAAATTAGAAATTAAAAAAGAAATCGTTCTCTTTGATTTAATTCTCTTGTCTTTATTTTTTCATTCTGTTGACTTTGGACTTTGGTCTTTTCCTTGTTCTTTGAAATATAAGGTTAAGTTGCTTCAGATCTTTTTTGTTTGTTAAGGTAGTCACTTATTGCTATTAACTTTTCATTTCATACTCTTTGTCGTGTTGTGTGACCATTTTTGTTTGTCTGGAGATATTTTTTAAATGTTTCTCTTGCTTTCCTTAATATTTTTTGAAACATTTGATAGAAGCCATCTGGTCTTGGGAAGTTTTATGTCTTACTGATTTTCTTTTTATTTGTTAAAGTGTATTTATGTTTTACTTTATTTTAATTTACTTTACTATAGCAAAACAACATAAAATCTGCTTTCTTAATAAATTTAAATTTACATTATTGTCAGCTCTACATATAGTGTTCTACAGCAAATCACTAGAGTTTAGTCATCTTGTTTCCATTTTATGCCTGTTGAATACTAACACCATTTTCATCCTTATAGATCTTGGTAAGATCTAAAGTCAAACAATAAAAGGATGCAAGTAATACAGAATTTCAAAGAAAAAAATATACAATAAGAAATCACTAGTTAATAGATTACGCATTGTCATCTTAGAAATAGTTGTTCAAATTACAAAATTAAAGCATACAAAGTGGACATTCAAACAGTGAGATTGCAAGCAGTTCTGTTCAATGATCCAACACAAACTTAGTAATATGGTTTTCTATCTTACACACTTAAATAAACATGCAGTTCACTTTCGTTTCCAATCCTATTTACAATAGCAATTACACATTTTGGGTTTTCTTACTCCCATTAGTTCTTATTACTTTTTTTGAAGAGAATAAAACCAAATGTGATAAAGCAAAACAGAGTCAGTTCGAACAGAAGGATGGACATAGTACATGATGTAAAACAGAATACCAGGTGATCAACAATGGTTACCATCATGCGTCTTGCTATCTTAAAAAAGAGTTGTCTATATCATCAGGTATAATAAAATTGAACAAACAGTACAGAACAAAACCAATAAAACATAAACATTGGACACATTACAGGACTTCAAAAAAAGATAATAGTCACTAGTGGGCATCATAGTGAATCTTACTGCCTTCAAAGTGATTGCCTATACCCTCAAACTTGATACCATAAAACAAAATAGAGTAGAGTAAAATCACTCAAAACAAGATAGGGAGAGCAATGCAAGGATTCAAATAAGGTTAATAGGAAAACAAAAAAGTTACTACAATACATCCCGCTATTTTTAAATTTATGTTTTCCCTCAATTAAAAAATAAAAAAAAAGAAAAAAAGGGGAATTGAGAAAAAAAGAGGACATAACAACAACACAACACAGGTCAGAACAGAATAATTTAGGCATCATAGTGTTTCACAACCAGATAACCTGACATAATAGTAGTTACCATAGTGTCTCTTTCCTTGAAATATTTGAATATAACTTCATATACTATAGCATCAAACGTATCAAGACAGTGTGAAACCACTCAAGAGAATGAAAGTATTACAGGATATTTAGAACAAGCTAATAGAAAATGAACAATGGTTTCTACATTATCTCTTTGCCTATAAAAACTTTTGTTTATACTATCACATATTAAAGTAGAATAAGATACAACATGTTAAAATCAAAGGAAACAGACAAACACCAGCTTGATGGGACTTCAAAACAAGATGATATTAAATCAGCACTAGCCATTATGATGTCTTGTTTTCTTCAAAATAGCTATTCATACTATCACAGACAATAAAAGCAAGCAACCCAGATTAAAACCATTCCAATTAATGAGTAAAAACATTATGTGACTTCAAACCAATATAATTGGGAATCATGATTACCACATACTTTTATATATTCTTACCATTTCTTACACTAGGGAAACCATTCGGTATTTATAAGAGTGAGTTTGATTTATTTCACTTATGAGTATGATCTCAAGCTGCGCCCAATTATGTATAAATATCTCAATGTGATCCTTCTTTATAGGTGAGTACTACTCCATTGTATAAAATTACCACAACTTTTTTATCTATTCCTCAGCTGATGGACACTTAGGTTGTTTCCAAGATCTGGCTATTACAAACTGTGCTGCTATAAACATGGGTGCACATATATCACTGTGGTATGATGCTTTCAGTTCTTCTGGGAATATGCCTAGAAGTGGAATAGCTGGGTCAAATGGGACTTCCAATCTCAGCTTTCTGAGAAATCTCCAGACTGACCTCCACAATGGTTGCACCAGTCTACACTCCCACCAACAATGCAGGAGAGTTCCTTTTTCTCCACAGTCTCTCCAGCATTTGTTGTTGTTGGTTTTCTTGATCCTGACCGTTCTCTCAGGAGTGAGATGAAATCTCAGTGTGGTTTTAATTTGCATTTCTCTAGTGACTAATGATGAACATTTTTTCATGTACTTATTTGCGGTTTGTATTTCTTCATCTGAGAATTGTCTTCATCTCAGATGCCCATTTTTGGATTGGGTCTTTGACTTTTGAGGGTCTGATTTTTTTAAATAATTTATATGTTTTAGACAGAAGTCTTTTGTCTGAGGGGCAGTTCACTAAGATTTTTTTCCAGTATGTGGGTTTTCTTTTAACTATGCTGGAGATTTTTTTTGACATGCAGAAACTTTTTAATAAGAGGTGATCCCAGTTATTGATTCTGGGAAGTATTTCCCGTGTGGTTTGATCCTGCTTTTGAAATCTCTACCTACCCCTATGTCTTCAAGGTTTTTACCCAATTTGTCTTCCAATAGATTTAGTGTTTGTTTTAATATTCAGATCTTTGATCTATTTAGATTTTATTTTGGTACATAGTGATAGGCATGGCTCTAGTTTTAGTTTTCTGCATACGGAGAGCCAGTTTTGCCAACACCATTTATTAAAGAGACTGTCATTCTTCCAGTGAACTTGTTTGGCACATTTATCAAAGATAAGGTGGTTGAGTGTGTTTGTAGTTGTGGTTGTATCTTCTAATCTATTCCAGTGATATTCGCCTCTGTTTTGGTTCTGGTACCATGCTGATTTTACTACAGTTGCTTTGTAGTATAACTTCAAGTCAGGGATTGTGATGCTTCCTGCCTTGCCTTTGCTGCTTAAAACTGTCTTTGCTATTCTATGTCTCTTCCTGCTCCAGATGAATTTTAGGAGTGATTTCTCGAGATCTATGAAGTGTGTTGTTGGTATTTTTATCAGGATTGCATTGAATCTGTATAACAGTTTTGGGAGAATGGCCATTTTCACAATAGTTATTCTTCCTATCCATGAGCAAGGGATGTCTTCTGTTTTCTGAGATCATCTTCAGTTTCATTTTTCAGTGTATTTTAATTTTCCCTGTACAGGTCTTTCACTTCTTTCGTGAGAGTAATTCCTAAATATTTCATTTTTTTGATTGCCAATGCGAAGGGTGTGGCTTCTCTTTTTTCTCTGTGATATTCTAGTTAGTGTAGAGGAATGCTATTGATTTTTCAGTATTGATTTTGTATCCAGCTACATTGCTGGATTTATTTATTATATCTAGGAATCTTTCAATAGAGTTTTGGAGGTCTTCTATGTGGAGTATCATGTCATCTGCAAATAATGATAATTTAACTTCTTCTTTTCCTATCTTTACCCCTTTTATTTCTCTCTCTTGTCTAATTGTTCTGGCTAGTATTTCCAATACTATGTTAAATAGGAGCGGTGATAAGGGACATCCTTGTCTTGTGCCTGATTTTAAAGTAAAGGCCTTCAATTTTCGGCCGTTTAGTATGATACGGCTGTTGGTTTGTCATAGACAGCCTTTATTGTATTGAGGTAAAGACTATTGCAATTTTCTGCAAGGTTCTTATCATAAATGAATGTTGGACCTTATCAAAAGCTTTTTCTGCATCTATAGAAATGATCATGTGATTCTTACTTTTAGTTTTATTGATGTGGTGGATTACATTTATTGATTTACATATGTCGAACCATCCCTGCATGCCTTGGATGAATCCCACTTGGTCATGGTGTATAGTCTTCTTGATGATTTGCTGCATCCTATTTGCCAATATTTTATTGAGAATTTTTGCATCTGTTAATTAGTGAGATTGGTCTGTAGTTCTCTTGTTCAGTTGGGTCCTTCTAAGGTTTTGGTACTAGAGTAATATTTGCTTCCAGGGATGATTTAGGAAGGATTTCTTACCATTCGATTTCATTGCAGAATTTGAGGAGTGTTGGCATTTGTTCTTCTTTATATTTCTTGTAGAATTCTGCAGTGAATCCATCTGGGCCTTTGCTATTCTTTGTAGGTAAGGCCTTAATTACATTTTCAATTTTGTTAATGGAAATTGGGTTATTCAGCAGTTTTACATTTTCTTGACCTAGCTTTGGTACTTCATATGCTTCTAGGAATCTGTCTATTTCTTCTGTGTTATCAAACCTTTGAGAGTAGAATTTTTTGAAATATGTGTTGATGACCTTCTGTATTTCTATAGGGTCTGTAGTGATTTCGCCTTTTTCATTCCTTATTGCAAGAATTTGAGCTTTTTCTTCCCTTTTTTAAATAAGGTTGGATAGGGGCTTATCGATTCTCTTTATTCTTTCAAAGAACCATTTCTTTGATTCATTGATTTTTTTTATTGTTTTCTTAGTCTCTATTGCATTGATTTCTGCTCTGTTTTTATAATTTCCTCTCTTCTTTTGGCTTTGGGCTTGACTGGCTGTTCTTTTTCTAGATGTTTGAGGTGTATCATCTGGTTATTTATTTGTATTTGTTCTGTTTCCCTGATGTAGGAACTCAGTGCAATAAATTTTCCTCTTAGGACAGCTTTCATTTCATCCCACAGATTATGGTAATTTGTGTTTGTGTTTTCATTTGTTTGTACATATTGTGTAATTTCTTCTTTAATTTCTTCTGTGACCCACTGATTAGTCAACAGTGTGTTATTTGGTTTCCATGTGTTTGTGGGATTTTTGCAGTATCTTTTATCATTAATTTCTATTTTCATAGTGCTATGGTCTGATAACATGCAAGGGATAATTTCAACTCTTTTGCATTTATTTAAATATGTTCTTTGAATTAATATATGGTCTATTTTAGAGAATGACCCATGTACTACAGAGAAGAATGTGTATTCTGATGTTGTTGAGTGGAACACTCTGTCTATGTCTATCAAGTCCATTTGTTCACAGGTGTGATTCTTTTATTTCTTTGCCAATTTTCTGTCTGGTAGAACTATCACTTGGCGTCAATGGCGTGTTATTATTATTCAGCTATAAAGAAGGATCACATTGAGATATTCATCAATAAATGGGCACAGCTTGAGACCATTCTCATAAGTGAAATAAATCAATCTCGCATGTGTGAATACCGAATAGTTTCCCTAATGTAAGTAATGATTCAAATATATAAAAATATGTGGTAATCATGATTCCCCATTACGTGGCCTTGAAGCCTTATAAAGTTTTCACTTATTAATTGGAAAGGCTTTATTCAGCGCTTCTTGATATGGAAATATTTGAAGCTATAGTATATGAAGTTTTATTCAAATATTTCAAGGAAAAAGAGAGACACTATTAAGTCGGGTTATTTGGTGGTGAAGCACTAGGTTGCTGAAACAGTCATGCTTTGACATGTATTGTCATATTGTTATGTCCTGTTTTATCTCAATCTCTCCCTTATTCTTTAAAAAAATTATTTAGTTATTTCTTATGTTTGTTTTAATTAAGGGGAAAAATTTTAAAAATTAGCAGGATATATAATAGTAACTTTCTTTGATTTCCTATTAACTTGTTTTGAAGTCCTGTAATACTCCCATGATCTTGGTTTGACTGATTAGACTGTTCCATTCTGTATGATAGTATCAAGTTTGAGGGTATAGGCAACCACTTTGAAGGCAATAAGATTCACTAAGATGCCCATTCTGGTTTGACTATTGTCTCCTTTGGAAGTCCTGTAATGTTTACAATGCTTAAGTTTTATTGGTCTTGTTCTCTACTGTTTTGTTCAACTTTATAATATATAATGAGATAGACAATTCTTTTTAAGGAAACAAGAGACATCGTTGATAACCATTGTTGATAACCTTGTACTCTGTTTTACATCATGTGCTATGTCTATCCTTGGTTTTGACTGACAGCTTTGTTTTGCCATATTTGACTTTATTCTCTCCCCCCCCAAAAGTAATAAAAACTAAGGAGTAATAAAACCCAAAATGTGTAAATTTTGTTGTAAAAAAGAGAGGGAAAAAAAGAGCTCTAAAGGATAAAACAGTAAGTGTGTTTAGGGGTGTTAAATAGCTGACCATATTAATGTTTTTGGTTGGATCATTGAACACAACTGTTTGCAGTCTCACTGTTTGAATGTCCACTTTGTATTCTTTGGTACTGTGATTTGAGCAGCTATTTCTAATATGATAATATGTAATCTATTAACTGGTGATTTCTTACTTTTTTTTTTTTTTTGTAGTTCTGTATTACTTGTACCCTTACACCGCTTTGTTTTGTTTTGTGTTTTTCTCTTTTCCCTTTTAAATAAAATTTTTAAAAAAAGATCCCCTGTTATAATTGTGTTACTGCTAATTTGGTTTTTAATTTCTGTTAATACTTGTTTTACATAACTGGGTGCTCTGGAATTTGGTGTATATATTTTTAAGATAGTTATCTCTTCCTCTTGAGTTTTCCCCTAAACAGTATGTAGTGACTTTTTTATCTCTTCTGATCATTATTGGTTTGAAGGTCACATTGTCTGCAAACAGAAAACCTACCCCCACTTTTTTTGTGTGTGTTCTTGTTGCATGAAGTATTATTTTCCTTTGACTTTGACTTTCACTGTGTGAGTATCCTTCTGGGTTAGATAGGTTTCCTGTAGACAGCATATGGTTGGATTTTGTTTCTTGATCCATTCTACCAATCTATTTCTTTTAATTGGTGCATTGAGACCGTTTATATTAATGGTTATAACCATTATATGTTGGTTTATTGTTGACATGTTATCTTTCTGCTGTTGCATCTTTATCTTTCTCTTCTGTTTAACTGTTTGCTTTGTTTAGTGGTTTTTTCCTAAGTGTATCTAAACTCTCAGTATTCTTTGCAGGGTTGGCTTGGTGATCATGAAGTTCTCCAGCTGTTCTTTGTCACAGAAGTATCTTAGTTCCCATTGATTTTGAAGGACAGTTTTTCAGGGTACATCAGTGTAGGTTGGAAATCATTTTCCTTTAGGATCTGAAATACTTCACTCCATGCTCTTCTTGACTTTATTGTTTGTGCTGAGAAGTCTGCTGTGATTCTGATAGGTTTTCCTTTATAAGTGATCTGTCTTTTCTCTCTGACAGCTTTTAATATTCTATTCTTCTTTTAGATTTCTTGGATGGTGATTATTATATGTCTGGGTGTAGTTTTATTTTGCCTATTTGGAGTTCTCTATGCTTCATTGATCCTGATATCAGTTTCCAATCTCATGTTTGGGAAATTTTCAGCTATTACTTCTCTAAATATCCTCTTGATATCCTTTATGTTGTTCCTTTCTTTTTCATTTATCCCTATCAACCTTATGTTGTTTTTCTTTGCGGCATCTTGCAGGTGTTGAATTGTTATTTCCCGGTTTCTTGTTATTTTTAGAAGATCTTTCCTTTCCTGTGCACCGGCTGCAATCTTGTCTTCGAGGTCTGAAATTCTATGTTCGAATTCACTGAGGTAGTTCTTACAACTTTCAATGGAATTTTTCATTTCCTTTATATCTCTTTCCATCTCCTTTATGTATTCTGTTTGCTTCTTATATTGTTCATCCAGGGATTCTATCTTTTTGTTTAGTTCTTCCAATTTTTTAACTGTGAGTTCCTTAGATATGTTCAGCATCTCCTTCATTTATTATATCATTTCTTCTTTTACCTGCAAGATTATTTCTAGTTTGAATTCCTTTAAAGGTTCCCAGAGTTACTTCTTTATTTCAGTTGCTATTATTCCAAGTATTGCAGGCATATGGCATGTATTTTCTTCTATGTACATGGCTCCTAGGCTTTCTTGGGGTGGGCTCAATGTTTGAGATTGCATTTTAGTCTTTCATTTTGTCATTTTCCTATATTTCTGTGTTTCAAGTGTTGCTCCAAAGCTTCCCCCGGGTGTGTTGGAAATTGTCTCCTATGTCCTGACCTCCTGGGACTCCTCTGGTATTGTAGCTCCCTCCTTGGGCTGCAAGGCCCCCGGATTAAAAGAAGGTTGTCAGGCTGCTCTCAGGTAGACCTAAAGCCTCCTCAAGCTACACATCTTCCCCCTCTGGCTGCCAAGCTTCCCTGAGGGAAAGAAGGCCACCTGGTATGGTCCAGGCAATCCCAAATCCCCCTAAGCCCAATCTAGTGTGTCCGCAAGCCCAGCAGGTCCCCAACCCGCCAGAGCAAGGATCTCATGCTCTCCAGGGGATTGGATGTTGTGTACCCATCCAGCTCCTTGGATGGCAAAGCTCCCCAGGTTGATAGAAGTTCCCCCTATGGCCTAGGTAGGCCTCAAACCTCCTCAGCAGGGGTGTTCCCTCCTCCAGGTGGTGGCAGTAGTGCTGGTGCTCTCCAGGCAAAAAGAAGGTCACAAGCAAGGCCAGAGCAGGTTCCCACAGCTTGGCCCAGTTCCCTCCTTCAGGCAGAGCAGCTGCCATGTGCCCTCTGGGTGAGGGAAGGCATTCAGCAAGACCAGAGTGGGGTTCTGCAGCTCGTCCCAGGTCACTCCTCCAGCTGGGAACCTGTGGTGTACACTCTGAGTGAGAGAAGGCGGAGCCAATGCAGTCAGCAAGGTCTGAGCAAGTTCCCACAGCTTGGCCCAGCTCACTCCTCCAGGCCGTCAGCTGTGGTGTGCCCCATTTGTGGATTTTTACAAGTTTTTTCATTCCATATGGGCTATCTGATTTACTGACATATAGTTGTTTCTAGAATTCTATTATAGTTTCTCTTTCTGTAGATTGTTCCCTTTTATGTCTTATTTTAGTATGTTAAATCTACTTTATTTATCATCAGTTTCATTAAAGTTTGGTTAATTACGTTCATCAATTTCCCCCAACTTTTTATGTCATTAATTCTAGATTTGTATTTACTATTTTATTTCTCTCCATTATAATTTTATTATTTCGGGGCTGGGGATTTAGCTCAGTGGCATAAGCGCCTGCCTTGCAAGCAGGCAGTCGTGAGTTCGATCCCTGGTACCGACAAAAACGAAAAAGACAAAAAAAAAATAATAATAATAATTTTATTATTTCTTTTCTTTTCCTAGGTCTGAGTTTAGTATGTTCTTGTTTCTTATCAGGTGTAAATTTAATCAGTAATTTGGGATTTTCACTCAGTTTTAATGTAAGCATTTATAACAATAATTATCATAGTTTCACTATACTCCATAAGCTGTGATATGCTATATTTTTACATTTGCCTTAAAATGTTTTATTATTAATTTTGCTTGTAAATTTTTCTTTAGTTGACTGGTTGTGTTTTGCTTAACTTCTCTAGTTTTGGAATTTTTGATTTTCATTATGTTACTGACTTTATTCCAGTGTGATCAGATAATACATTTGATATGATTTCATTCTTTTAAATTTATCAATATCTGTCTTATGACCTTGCATATTCCTATGCTGAATAATATTGCATGTGCATGTGAGAAAAATATGTATTTTGCTGTTGTTAGACTGAGTGTTCTTCATATGTCAGTTAGATCAGATTGATTCTTAATGTTATGTTTTTTTTGTTTGTTTGTTTCCTTACTGGTATCCTGTTTAATTTTTCTATCAATATGTGAAAGTGAGTGTTAATCTAAAGACACTCTATATCTCCTTTCATTCAATATTTACTTTCTATATTTTAGGACTTCCATTGAGGTGTATATATACTTGTAATCATAATATATTTGTGATAGATTATCTCCTTTATCAGTGTATAATATACACTCTTATTATCAATTCTAACTCTATTTTGTCTCATTATTATAACAACACAAGCTTCCTTTTGATTAGTATTTACATGGATATCATTGTTTTAATTCTTTTTTAATCTTTTTGAGACAGGATTTTTCTTTGCAGTTCAGGCTGGCCTTGAACTCACTTTGTAGCCCATGCTGACTTCAAACTCACAGTAATCTTCCTGACTCAGCCTCCCAAGTGTTAGATGTATCGGCATCCACCACTATGCCTGGCCTGCATGGATATTGTTTTGCACACTTCCACGTTTGCCAAATTTATGTGTTTAGATCTAAATTGTATCTTGTTTGATCATGTTTTTTTTTTTTTCATTCTACCAATTCTGCCTTTTACCTGAAGAGTGCAGTTCATTTAATTTTCTTTGATTTTGTGATACTGGTGATTGAATCTAGAGCCTTCACATTAACTACATCCTCAGCCAATTTTTTTTGTACTGGGAAATGAAATCAAGATCTCACAGTTGCCAGACAGGTACTGTGCCAATGAACTATATCCTGGCCCCTTCTCAGCCAGTTTTAATTTTTTTCATTTTAAAATGATATAAGCCACTAAGTTGCCCAGGCTGAGGTTGAACTTGTGATCCTCTTGCTTCACTCTCCCAGAGTGCTGCCATTACAGGCATGAACCACCACACTTAGATAATCAGTGACAAGAATACACTTACTTTCTGACTTTGTTAATTGTTTTATGTACCTCTACCCTTTTTGGGGGTGAATCTGCCCCATATACACACAGCCTCCCCCACTATCAACATCCAACACCAAAATACTACTTTTATTGTGGTGCAAGAACCTACACACACATACCATCATCCAAGATCAAAGTTTTCATTAGCACTCACACTTGTTTTACATTTTGATAGACATTAAATGGCATGTGTCCACAACTATGGCATCATATAAAGTATTTTTGCTGCCCTAATGTATTCTGTGTTCTACTTATTTGTCTTTTTGTGCCCCCTAAGTCTTGGAAATCATTGATGTTTTAACTATCTTCAGAGTTTTGCCTTCTCCAAAATGTTATGTACTTGGAAACATATAGTGTATAACCTTTTCAAATTGACTTTTTTTTCAGTTGCATAATATGCATTTAAGATTTTTTTCCATGTCTTTCCATGACTTGATAGTGTTAGGTTTTTGGGTGCAGTTGGGAGACAAATACAGAGATGAGAAAAGCCTTTTATTGTCAGCATGCAAGCACTGCAGGAAATTGCAAGGACTCTCAAACATGGGAAGCTTGTGAATGACTTTTATGGAGTTGGTCTGTGGGTGGAGACTGGATTGTGATTTTGGGAGAGGATTTGAGGATCTTTGGTGTGCACACAAAGGAAGAGCAGCAAGTTAACTTTGGGATTAGAAGAAGAAGATGGAAGTTTGCTTTGGCTGGACATGAGGTTATAGGCACCACCCTGGATCACTGAAATGGTGAGCCTAACAGAGTCCCATATGAGCAGAACCCATCAGAATGTTTATTTGTTTTAGTACAGAAGACTATTCTCATAGCTTATCTCTTTATTGGTCTAGTAAGTGTATCTTGGTCACATTCATGTTTTGGTCATTTTGAATAAAAGTGCTATAATGTTTTTGTTTGTGTTTTTCTTTGAACATAAATTGTTAGTCTGTTTGTGTACATACTAAGAAATGTGATTGCTAAGTTGTATGATAAAAGTATATTTTGTTTTGTAAGAAACTGCCAAAATGTTTGCCAAAGTGACTGAACCACTTTGTATTTCTGCCATCAACAACTGAGCATTCTTGTTGCTCTATATCGTTGCCAGAATTTGGTGGTAGTCAGTGTTCTACAATTTCACTGTTCCAGTAAGTGTGAAATAGTATCTCATTTCTGTTTTCCTGCATTTCTTTTTATTAATTTTTCCATTATATCCATTTTTATTTTCTCTTACTTATTTTAAAATATACATTTAGTTTTATTCCTAGTGATTACCCTGGTTATTATAATCAGTACATTTTTCTTGTAATAATTAAGAGAAATTAACATCAATTTAATAATAAAAGAATATCATTTATAGCTACATCTCCTTTTATATTTTATTGTCACAAATGAAATCTTTGTACATTTTATGCCCCTTAATAAAATGTGTCATTGTTTTATTTATTTGTCTTTATAGAGACACCTCAAAACAATAATGTTAAGTGAAGATGAGATGTGTCGTAGTTTCCTTTATATGAGAAAGTCAAAGCATAAACAACTTAAAAGCAAAATAAAACATAAATAATACAAAATTGATAGGTAGATTTTTTCAAAAAAAAAAGAATGAGAAAAGAGGGGAAGTGAAAAAGAAATTAAAAACTAAAATGTTTTATGGACATGTACTGACTCCCTGTCATTAATGTAATCATTATATACTAATAATTTTTAAATGTCACAAGCCAAAAATTAATTTTATAGTAAATAATAAAAGATTTAGAGACTAAAACTATAATAGTACTGGTTTTTGTAGTTAATTATGCAGTTAGCTTTACCTTTGTTACTTCTCATGCATTGAGTTACAATTACAGTAATTCTCTAACATTTTTCCTGGAAGACTTTTTTTTATTTAAAGAGAAAAAGAAAAATACAGAAAAAGGGTACAAGTAATACAAAATTTAAAAAATAAACAGTAAGAAATCACTAGTTAACAGATTACATATTCTCATCTTAGAAATAGTTGTTCAAGTTACAAAATTGAAGCATATAAAGTGGACTTTCAAACAGCGAGAGTGCAAACAGTTTCGTTCAATGATCCAAAAAACACTCAGTAATATGGTTATCTATCTTATATACTTAAACATATAGGCAGTTATAACCTTTAGATCGCTTTCTTTTCTTTTGTACAATGACAATTACACATTATGGGTTTTATTACTCCCACAGTTCTTATTACTTTTTTGAAGACAGTAAAACCAAATGCAACATATCAGAACAGAGTCAGTCAAATCAAAAGGGTGGAGATAATAGATAATCTAAAAATAAAATATAAAGTGATCAACAATGGTTACCATACTGCTTCTTGCTATTTTAAGAAGAATTGGCAGTTATAATAAAATTGAACTAAACAGTGAAGAATAAAACCAAAGCAGTGGAGACATTGCAGGATTTTAAAAGAAAATAATAGTCAACCGGAATGGGTGTCATAATGATTCTTATTGTCTTCACAGTTATGCCTATACTTTCGAACTTGGTACTATCAAGCAAAGCAGAATAGAGGAAAATCAGTCAAAACAAGATGGTGAGGGCAATACAGGATTTCAAATCAAGTTAATAGGAAATCAAAGTAGGTTACTATAATGTACCCTGCTATTTTTATTTATTTTTTTGCTTAATTAAAAAAATAAAAAGAAAAAAAAGTAAATAATTAAAAAGGGGGGGTTGAGATAAAAGAGGGCATAACAAAAGAACAGCACAGGTCAAAACATAACCATTTAGGCAAAAGAGTGTTTCACCACAATATATCCTGGCATAAAAATAGTTATCATAGTGTCTCTTTCCTTGAAATCTTTGAGTATAACTTCATCTACTGTAGCACCAAACATATCAAGACACTATAAAACCATTCAAGAGAATGACATTATTACAGGGTATTTAGAACCAATTAACAGAAAATGAACAATGGTTTCTATATAAACTCCTTGTCTATAAAAGTTTTTGCTTATATTATCATATATAATAAAATCCAATAAGATACAACCTTTTAAGACCAATGGAGACAGAAGAATGCAAGTTTGATGGGACTTCAAAATAAGATGATACTAAATCAGCACTAGCTATTATGATGTCTTGTTTTCTCCAAAACAGCTGTTCCTACCTTCCAATCTTCTCTGCCTCATTTCTGTTGAGCTCTTTTTCTGTGTTTATTGTCAGTTTGTCTTCTTCATTTTGTTTTCTGCTCCATTCATTGTGGCCTCTCTGCCATTATTTCTGGGATCTTGGTATTTTCCCTTTTTAGACTATCCTGCAGTATTCTCTGTAGAGTTGAACTGGTGGTTGCAAATTCCCCTAGTTCCTCTTTATCTTTGAAGCACTTTGTTTTTCCATCAGTTTCTAGGGACAGTTGTGCAGGATATATCAATCTTGGCTGGAGGTTATTATCTTTTGAAGTTTGAATTATTTCCCCCCACGCTCTTCGTGATTTGATGGTTTGTGCCGAGAAGTCTGCTGTAGTTCTGATGGGTGTTCTCTTGTAAGTGATCTGTTTCTTGTCTCTGATGGCTTTTAATATTCTGTTCTTATATTGGATTTCTGGAATATTGATTATTATATGCCTAAGTGTAGCTCCGTTTGGGTTGTAGGTGGCTGGAGTATGCCTCATATATCTGAGTATCTCATATATCTGAGTATCTACCATTTGCTAAATTAGAGAAATTCTCTTGGATTTCTGTGAATAGCTTTTGTAGTCCATTTGTTTGTGTCCCCACTTCTTCTCTTATGTTCTTAATTCCTAAGTTATAGATCCTCTTATCATTTTCTAGCTTTTATATTGTTGCTGTTTGGTTTTGTTGTTGTTGTTGTTGTTATTTTTAAGAAGTTTTTCATTTCATGATCCCATATTACAATTCTGCCCTTCAGTTCAGATAATCTATCCTTAGTTTCTTTCAAGGTGTTATGCCAGTTTTCGATAGAGTTTTTAGTTTCCTGGTAATCTCTTTGAACCTGCTTCACGTATTCTATGTTTTCTCTATTTTCTCCATCATACAATTCTCCCCTTTTTTTCTGTTCTTCCATTCCACCACCTGTTTTTTCTTGGCTGGTGCTTAGCATTTCCCTAACTTTTCTGCTTATGTCTTGCTTCAGCTCATTAATAACTTCATTCCTGAACTTTTCTATGAGGCTCTGGAGATAGCACTTTATGTCTATTGGTGCTGTGTCTGTTATTGTATGTTTCTCAGGATTGGGGGCCGAGGACCCTTTCTTGTTGCTCCCTCTTCCCATATTCTTTGTTCCTTATATATAAGCATATATAGGAGGCTCAGCTTCCTTCCATGTTGGCCACAGTCTGTTTGAATTGCGCCAGCTAGGTGTTCCCGCCCACTGCAGCATACCAGGGAGACACAGACCTGGGCAGTCTATGCTGGGCCCGCCCCTCCAGGTCAACCTACCGAAGGCTTCACCACTAGGGTGTACCTCTGGGCACTGGGACCTGGGTTGGGCTAGCCTACTGGGTCTCAGCCAGTGGCGTCTCACAGGCCAGGCACTCCCCATCAATCCCACTTGGAAGGGGGATATGTGACTGAAGTCACTGCAGCATCTCATTCTAGGAAGTATGCCTGGTCCTAGTATGTCCTCCGCTGAAGTCTCCTCAATGGAAGGATTCCTGATCTGCTCACCCACCATAGGTTGATGCAGGGCACCCAGCCAGTCCCACTGCCAATACCATTCAATGCTTCCCACTCTCAGAGCCTTCATGTCTCTCTCCCCGCTGTGCTGACCGGGAAGCAGCAGCAGCTGCAGGAAATTCAAGTCGCAGTTTCCAGTGGCTTGGGGTCCAGCTTCCATGCTGAGACCTTATCTCTTCCTGCTGTATCACCAGAATTGTGTTTCCAGTTGGTTTGTCTTAATTTAGTTTGTTCCTGGGTCGGCAAAGAATATCCCCTCTTGCCTAGGACTTCCTGCCCAGCACTGTTCCTGGGTTTCAAGTGCGATTTCTCAGAGAGCCTTCAAAGCTGCTGCTATCTATCTGTCATGTTCTTCTGGACTTTCCAGAAGACTTCTTTTTTTAAAATTTACTCTAAAGAGAGTAAAACAAATCACAACATAATAAAGCAGGTCAGAACAGAACAATGTAAGTGACACAGAATTTCAAAACAGGACAACAGGAAATCAACAGTGGCTACCATCATGTCTCTTGTTGTCAAAATAGCTATCCACTGGCGAGTGCTAGATCATGAGTTCAATCACCAGTTCGAAAAAAAAAAAGCCAAAATAACTGTCCATACATTCACATGTGTTGAAATCAAATAATAGAAAACAGAATAAAGCAAATAAAAACAAAAGAATGAAAGCATTACAGGACTTCAAGGAAACAAAAGATGAACAGTAGTTACTAGAATGTCTGAATTTCTTCAGCACATTCATCCATACTGTCACACATAAATCAAATAAAATACAATAAAACCAATCAAAAAAGAATAAAAGCACTATAATATTTCAAAATAATATGATATGAAATCAGCAATGCCTACCATAATGTTTCAATTTCTTCAAAATAACTGTTCATACTGTAACATAATAAAATTAATTCTTGTGAACATTGTAGAAGAAATTTTAGGCATATACAAGCCTATATATGTACATCTATCATTTCTGTGTTAGAGGGAAAAGCAAAAACAGAAAAAAATAAGAAACAACAGAAACAAATGAACAAAAATAACAAAAAAACTCCATACCAATGATGATACAGATTTTCAAAACAGGATGGTAGTAATTTAGCAAACATTGTTATTTTGCATAGTTACCCTCAACACAGTTGCTCAGCTTACCAGATATAGACACACAAAATTGATCTAATCCTATGAATGTTAGCTGTTTTGTTCCAATAACCAATAGAATTAGTAGTATAATCATATTAGCTATCTTAAGTGTATATATTACAAAATTATATCTTTTTTCTTTTTCATTCCTTCTTTTCTCCTTTTGCTTATCTGAGTTATTTTTCACCATTGAGGAGTTCCTTATGATTTCACAATATAGAAGATTTTGTATCTTATTTACTCTTTCAGTTTTTTACATTAGGGTGACCATACAGTATTTATGCATGTAAGTGTGATTTATTCACTCATGACAATGTTTTCTAATCACATCTATTTATCTACAAAAGCCTAAATGTGGTCCTTCATAGCTGAGTAGTACTCCATTTTGTATAAAAATGTATTTTGTATAAAAATAGCACATCTTTTTTAGCCATTCTTCAGTTGATGGTCATTTGATTTGTTTTCAAGAATTAGCTATTACAAGTTGTATTACTATAAATATAGGTGCCCATATATCACTGGAGTATGATGATTTCAATTCATCTGGGAATATGCCCAGAAATGAAATAGTTGTGTCAAATGGGACTTCCAATCTCAACTTTTTGAGGAACCTACAGGCTGGTCTCTATAGTGGTTGCACCAGTCTCCACTGCCACTAACAGTGCAGAAGAGTTTTGTTTTTGTTTTTGTTTTTGTTTTTCCCACAACCTCTCCAGCATTTGTTATTGGTGGTTTTCTTGATCATGGCCATTCTTTCTTGGGAGAGATAGAATCTCAGTGTTGTTTCAATTTGTATTTATCTAATGACCAACGCTGTTGAACATTTTTCATGTATTTATTCGCCATTTGTATTTCTTCAGCTGAGAAGTGTGTATTCTTCTCAGATACTCATTTTTATATTGGGTCTTTGAATTCTGGGGCCTGAGGTTTTTTTTTCTTTTAGTTCTTTGCATATTCTAGATAGAAGTCCTTTGTCTGGGGGACAGCTAAGATTTTTTTCCTAATTCATGGGTTTTCTTTTCACTCTGTTAGACAATTTTTTGACATGCAAAATCTTTTTAATAAGATGAGATTCCATTTGCTTATTCTGGGAAATATTTCCCATACAGTTTGATTTTTGTTCATGAATTCTCTACCTGCCCCTATGACTTCAAGTTTTCTATCTTCTTTGTCTTCCAGCAGATTTAGTGTTTCTGGTTTTCTATTTATATGCTTGATCCATTTTGACTTTAGTTTAGTGCATGGTGATAGGAATTGGTCTAGCTATACTTTTTGTCCTATGGAAAACCAGTGTTCCAGAACCACTTATTAAAGAGACTATCTTTATTTGAGTGAACAATTTTGACCCCTTTGTCAAAGATAAGATGGCTGTGTTTGTATTTATGTTTGTATCTTCTAATCTATTCCATTGATCTTCAGGTCTTTTTATTCCAGTACCATGCTGATTTTATCACAGTAGCTTTGTAGTATAACTTCAAGTCAGAGATTGTGTTGCCTCCTGCCTTACCTTTGTGGCAAAGAATTTCCTTTGCTATTCTGGGTCTCCTCTGATTCCAGGTGAATTTTTGGAATGCTTTCTATAGATTTGTGTGGTATGCTAATTATATTTGGGTTGAAATTACAATCAATCTAACAATGTTGGGAGAGTGGCCATTTTTACTCTTTGTTATTTATATCCATGAACAAGGAATGTTTAGATCCTCTTTGATTTTTTTCAGATTACTATACTTTTCACTGTATAGAACTTTTACTTGCTTTGTGAGACTGATTCCTAGGTATTTCATTTTTTGTTTGCTAGTGGTGAAGGATGTGGTTTCTGTTTCTCTCTCAGAGTGTTCAATGTTTGTGTACAGGAATGCTATTGATTTTTGAGTGTTGATTTGTATTCAGTTGCATTACTGAATAATTTGTGATTACATCTAGAAGTCTTTCAAAGGTGTTTTTAAGGTTCTTCCATGTAGAGTATCATGTCATCTACAAATAATGATAATTTAACTTCCTCCTTTCCTATCCTCATTTCTTTTATTCCTCTCTCTTCTCTAATTGCTATGGCTAATGTTTTCAGCACTATAATGAATAGGTGCGGTGGTAATGGACAGCCTTGTATTGTTTATGATTTCAGCTTGAAAGTTTTCAATTTTTGACTATTTAATATGATATTGCCTGTTGGTTTGTCCTAGATGGCTGTTTTTTAAAACACCAAGTACATTTATTAGAAAAGGAGGAAGTTATGAAATATTCTTACTTCTTTCTATGAGAAACTTAAAATGAAAGAATAAAGCCAAAAACAGAAGAAAGTCATTAAAATAAAAAAACAGAATCCTTTATCAAACTGCCAACATCAGGTTTCATAAACATTAACATTTTCATCCTGACATTTCTGTAAAAATAGAAAAGAATCAGAATAGACTAAATAGCATTTATAAAGAAACAAAATTATAGATCTAATGCTCTCCAATCCCACAAATTATTACAAAGTTACACCAACCATGACAAAACAGCATTGATATCATGATAGACAAACCACCAATGTACCAATATGATGTCCCAAAATAGATACTGACAAAACAGACAATTGATTTCTGGCAAAAATGCAAAATTAATTAAGTGGAGAAAGGATTGTACCCTCAATAAATACACTGGAACAATTGAATATGCACCTGCAAAATACCCAAACCTTATGGTACATCACAAATTTCTTAAGACATCCAAAAGTCAACTTAAAATGTTTCACAGTGGGTTAGTTAAAATAGAGGCAGGTGTGGCCAGAGTTGTTGCTTGACTGAAGTCATTTTCTCCAGGACAAAATGCATGTTTTTTCCTTATCATACTAATGAAATAATATGGTGTTTATACAGGCATGACATACTTATTTCACAAATAACTATGTTCTCAAGGCACATCCATTTACCTATAAAAATGTCCAGTTTGTCACTCTTTATGACTGAGTCATATTCTCTTGTATAGAAATACCATATCTTTTTATGAATTCCCCAGTCGGTACACATTTAGGTTGTTTTCAAAATCTGGCTGTAATAGACTGTGCTTCTGTAAACATGGATGCACATAAATCGCTGTGATAAGATGTCTTTAATTCTTTTTGAAGATACCTAGGAGGAGAATAGCTATGATGACAGGAACCTCCAATTCTAGTTATTTGCGGGAACTCCACAGTGATTTTCACAGTGGTTGCACCAATCTGCATTCCCACCAGCAATGGAGAAGGGTTCCTTTTCCCCCATAGGCCTTCCAGCATTTGTTGTTGGTTGATTTAATACTAGCCATTCTTTCTGGGGTGAATTCTCAGTGTTGTTTTAATTTGCATCTCTTAAATGATCAGTAATGTTAAACATATTTTCATGTGTTCTTTTACCATTTGTTTTTCTTCATTTGAGAAATGTGTGTTAATCTGAGATGCCTATTTTTGGATTTGGTCTTTAAATCTGGGAAGACCTTTTTTTTTCTTTTTGAGTTCTTTATACGTTCTCAATAATAATCCTTTATCTAAGGAACAACTGGCAAACATTTTCTCCCACATTATATGTTATCGCTTCACTCTGTCCATGGTTTCTCTTGCTGTGCAAAAGCTTTTCTGTAGGATGAGATCCCATTTGTTGATTCTTTGTGATGAGTCCTGTGCACTGTGGGTATTATTCATAAAGTCTTTGCCTACATCAGTGTCTTTAAGAGTTTTACCTACTCTATATTTGAGTAGATTTAATATTTCTTTTTTAAAATTAACACCTTTAATACATTCTGATTTTAGCTTAGTTTATGGTGAAGGATATGGGTAGAGTTTTATTCTTCACCATGTGGAAAGCCAGTTTTTCCAACATCATTTGTTAAATAGACTATCTCTCTTGCAGTGAATGTGTTTGGCACATTTGTCAAAGATAAGATAGCTTAGTGTGTCTGAAGTTATTTCTGCATCTTCTAATCTATTTCATTGATCTTCAGGTTTTTTTTAACAGTATCACACTGTTTTTATCACAGTATCTTTAGAGTATAATCTCAAGTTGGGGATTGTGATGACCCCTGTCTTGTCTTTGTTACCCAGAATCACCTTTGCTCTTCTATATCTCTTCTGATTTCAGATGAATTTTAGAATGGCTTTCTCTATTTCTGTAAGATATGCTATTGGAATTTTGATTGAAATTGCATTGAATCTGTGTAACAGTTTTGGAACTATGGCCATTTTCACTATATTGGATCTTCCTATCTAAGTGCATGGGATATCTGTCCATTTGCTAATATCCGCTTCAATCTCCTTTTTCAGAGTAGTCTAATTATCATTGTAGAAGTCTTCTATATTTTTCATTAGATTGATTCCTAGGTATTTCATTTTTTGGATGCTATTGTAAAAGATATTGTTTCACTGATTGCTTCTTAGTAAGTTTGTTATCAGTATACATGAAGGCTATTGATTTTTGACTGTTTCCTTTAAAAACAGCTACGTTGCTAAATTTGCTGATTAAATCTAGAAGTCTTTTGGTGGAGTTTTTTGTGGTCTTCTAAGTAGACTGCCATGTCACCTGCAAATAGTGATAGGTTAACTTCTTCCTTTCCTATCTGTATTCCTTTTATTTTTTTCTCTTGTCTAATTGTTCTGGCTAAAATTTCCAGGACTATGTTGAATAGGAGTCAAGGCAAGATCATACTTACCTTGTTCCTGATGTTAGAGTGAAAGCATTCAGTTTTTGTCCATTTAGTATGAGGTTGCTTGTTGCTTTGTCATAGATGGCTTTTATTAGATTGAGATAAACAGAGTCTATTCAAATTTTCTCTACATTTTTTATCATGAATAATTCTAGATATTGTCAAAAGTTTTTTCTGCACCTGTTGAGATGATCATATGATTTTTCTCCCTAAATCCCTTAATGTGATGTATTACATTTGTGGATTTACTTACGTTGAACCATCCCTGCATTCCTGGGATGAAACCCAGTTGATCATGTTGTACAATCTTCTTGACAACTTGCTACAGTCTGTTTGCCTGTATCTTATTGAGGATTTATCAATGTTCCTTAGGGAGATTTTCCTGTAATTCTCTTTCTTAGTTGAGTTCTTCTGTGGTTTTGGAATCAGAGTAATACTTGCTTCCAGGAATAAATTTGAGAGTATTGCTTCCTTTTCAATTTCATTAAAGAGATGCAGCAATTTCCATCCTGCAGTGTGGCATTGGCATATGGCTCAGATCATTATAGGGCCCGCACAGCATTCCTCAACACAGGAGGACCCATTGAAAGCTTCCTCCTAGCCTAGTTGGACCATGCACAGTGCCCCCCTGAGTGACTCAAAGCCTCCTGCCCTCCACTCTGTTAGCAGAAAGTACATGCAGAGAATTCCATCCCATGGTGCAATCTTGGAGTGTCACTCAGAGCCTAGTAGGGCCCCACCCAGCATCACTCATCACCAGAGAACTCACCAGAAGTTCCTTCCCGGCCTAGTTGGGCCCTATCCAGCAAACCCTGAGTGACCCCGAGCCACCTACGCTCCACATTAGGAGCCAAAATTGCACGCGATGATTTCCACACCGCAGGGAGGCATCAGTATGTTGCTCAGAGCCTGGTAGGGCCATGCACAGCATCTCCTATTATAGGAGAATCCCTGGGAATGTCCCTCCTGGCCTATTTGGGTGCTGCCCAGTGACCCTCAAGTGGCATGAAGCCGCCCGCACTCCACTTCACAAGGCAGAACTACTGGCAGTTTCATCCTGCAGTGCATCCTGGGTGTGTCACTTATAGCCTGGTAGGACACAACCCAGCATCACCCATCACCAGAAAACACTTGGGAAGGTCCTTCCTGTCCTAGTTAAGTCTTGCCTATTGACCCCCCCCCCAAATGGCCCGAAGCTGCCTGCACTGTGTCTTGCAAGCCATAAGAGCATGCTGTGATTTTCAGCCCATGGTGGGGCATTGGCACTTCACTCAGAGCCTGGTAGGGCCCTGCCTAGCATCCCTCATCACTTGAGGACACATGGGAAGGTCCCTCCTGGCCTAGTATGTGCCCTCTCTGTGACCCCTGAGTGGCCTAGAGCACACTGTGCTCTGCCTCACAGGCTGAAAGCACATGCGGCAATCTCCATTCAGCCTTGCAGCCATGGCACATCACTCAGAGTCTGATAAGACCTTTTTCCAGCCTCCTCCATCACAGGATGACCCCTGGGAATGTTCCTCATGGCCTAGTTGTGCTCCCCACAGTGACCCCAAGTGGCTGGGAGCCACCTGGTGGCTAACAATCTAACAATCTAACAATCTCCAGGCATCTGGGGAAATTCCCTGCAGTAGGGATAGATATTATCAACCCAAGAAACAACTGAGACCTTGACTTCAGATTTCCTAAGGTAACATAGAAAAATGACAAAATGAATGAGCAAAAATCAATCTCCAGCCCATCCCAAGCAAGCCTGAGACATGGGCATAAAAGATTATGTAAACCATACACTTGAAAATCCTGAAATGATAGCAACTTAAGAAGCAACTCCAGGAAGCTATAAAAGAACTCAGATCAGAAATAATCTCCCAGTTAAAACAAGAAATGATAAGTGTAATGAAGGAAATGCTGAACACAACTAAAGAAGACATAGTTAATAAATTAGAGGAACACTGCAAAAAGATGGAAACCTGGAATGATCAATATAAGAAACAAACAGAATGCGTGAAGCACATTCAAATAAATGTAGAGGAAACCAAATTTTCCATTGAAAGTTGATAAAACTACCTCAATGAAACTGAAGATAGACTTTCAGACCTTGAGGACATGATTGCAGCTAATGAACAGTAAAGAAAAGGTCTTTTAAAAATAATGAGGAATTGGGAAATAACAATTCAACAGCACCAAGATGATGAAAGGAAAAGCAGCATAAAATTGATAGGTATAAACAAAAAAGATGACAACACAAATGATATCAAAAGAGTATTTAACGAAGTAATAGCAGAAAATTCCCCAAACATGGGAATGGAAATTGACATACAGATAAGTGAAGCATATAGAATTCCAATTAGCCATAACCAAAACAAAAAACCTGGATGTATAACAATCAACATCCCAGAAATTCAACATAAAAACGTAATATTAAAAGCTGCTAAAGAGTTGAGACAGATCATCTATAAGGAAAAGACTATCAGAAACACAGGAGACTTCTCAACACAAACAATTTCATTAAATTTTGGGGAAATACTGGTGTTCAATCTTCACTAAATTTCCTGTAGAATTCAGCAGTGACTCCCTCAGGTTCTGGGCTTTTCTTTCTCTATAAGTTTTTAATTTCATCTTTAATTTCTTTTATTGATTTTGGATTATTTAGGATTTTTATATCTTCTTGGTTTAGCATTTGTAATTCATATGTATCTAGGAATTTGTCCATTTCTTCTGTATTTTCTATCTTAATTAGAATACAAGTTTTCAAAGTAAATATCCATGATTTTCTTGATTTCTACAGGATCTGTTGCAATTTCGTCTTTTTTCATTGCTAACTGCATGGATTTGAGTCTTTCTTTTTTGATAAGTTTGGCTAAGGTTCTGACAATTATATGTAATTTTTCAAAGAACTAGCTTTTTGATTCATTGATTCTTTGTATTTCTTTTTTAGTCTCCAGTTTGTTAATTTCTACTCTGATTCTTATAATTCCTTCCCTTTTATATTAGTCTGCTCTGCTTTTCTACAAGTTTAAGGTTCAACATTAAGTTGTTTGTATGTGATTGTTCTATATTCCTTATGTGGGTATTCACTGCTATTAATTACTCTCTTAAGACTGCTTTCATTGTGTCTCAAAAGGACTGATATGTTGTATTGTAATTATCATTCAACTGTAAAAACTAATTTCTTCTTTAATTTCATTTGTGACACATTGATTGTTCAATAGAGTGCTATTGAATTTCCATGTGTTGATGAAGTTCTTGTGGTTTCCTTTGGCATGGATTTCCAATTTCATTGCAGTGGGTCTGATAGTATGCATTGTATAATTTCAATATTTATTTAAGCATGGTATATTTTGAAGAATGTGCATATGCAGCTGAGAAGAATGTACTGTTTAGACATCTAGTAAGTCCTTTTGCTGAAAAGTTTGGTTTAGTTCTAATATTTCATTATTGATTTTTGTCATGTGATCAGTCTTTTTCTGACAGCAGGTTATTCAGATCTCCAAATCCAATTATATTAAGCCTTATTTGATTTTTCATGTGCATTAATAATTATTTTATAAAACTGGGTACACTAATATTTGTTGCATATACATTTATGATTGTTATCTCTTTTATGTTTTTTAATCTTGGCTTTAAATTCACTTTATCTGCTAGTAGAATAGCAACCCATGCTTTTTTCTGGATTCCTGTTTTGTGGAATATTGTTTTTTTTTTTCTTTAACTTTTAGCTTATGAATTTCTTTTTGGTCTAAATATGTTTCTAGCATGCAGGATATTGTTGGATCTTGCTTTTTGATCCATTCTTCCAGTCTGTGTCTTTGACAGGTGAATTTAGCTCATTAACATTACTGGTTAAAACATATATATTGACATATCCTTGTCGTATTATCTTCCTATTATTGGCTCCCCACCCCTATTTTTTCATTTTCTCTTACCTTTAATTGTTTGCCTTTCCTGATGGATTATTTCTGTTGGGGTTCATGTAGTTGTAGTCCTTATTATCTCTTTCTAGAATGTCCTTCAGCACATTTTGAAATGCTGGTTTAGTGGTCATACATTTCCTCAGATGTTCTTTGTCTTGGAAGTATCTTATTTCTCCCTGAATTTTGAAAGATAGTTTTGTAGGATACATCAATCTGGGTGGAAAGTTATTTTCCTTTAGAAGTTCAAGTACTTCACTCCAAGCTCTCCTTGACTTGAGTGTTTGTGCTGAGAAGTCAGCTGCAATGCTGATGGTCTTTCCTTTACAAGTGATATAAGTTATGTAAGTAATATATATTTCCTTTATAAGTGATATAAGTTTCTTTTCCCTAACAGCTTTTGAAATTCTATCCTTGTGTTGAATTTCTAGAATGTTGAGTATGATATACCTGGGTGTAGATTTTTTGATCATTGCTAATTGTACTTCTATATGCCTGAAATATTTGTATATCAAATTCTTTTTCTCTACCAGGAAAGTATTCTGTCACTATGTCTGTGATATCACTATTAATATCACTATATAGTGATATTAAAAGTATATCATTTTTAGTCTCTCCTGCTTGCTCATTATCTCCAATTGATCTTAAGTTATTCTTCTTTGTCTCATCTAGCATTGGATTGGTTTCTCATGTTCCTTTGCTAGTTTTGAGAACTTTTCTTTTCCTGGTCACTACCTGCAGTCCTGTCTTCAGTATCTGAGACCCTGTCCTCACATTGGCCTAATCTGCTTTAAATACTTTCAGTGGAGTGTTTATTCTGCTGGATATCTTCTTGAATCTGCTTTACAGATTTCATTTGTTTTGCATGATGTGCTTCCATAATTTGCTTAGGTTCATCGATTTTTTTTTTTGTCTGTGTCTAGTATAACATCACTAAGCATAGTGTAAATTTTGGTAATCTCTGTAGTTATTTAAGAGATTTCTTCTGATTTCATTTTTTCCAGAGCCTATTCAATTGTCTTATTACCACTTTGGAGAGACCTGGTAGGGAGCCTTTGGGCTTTGCAGCCTCATTGTCCCTGGATTTGTCTTTGGTGAACTGGGTGTCTGATGTTGTGTCTTTTTAAAACTGTCTTCTCCTATTTTTTCAAGGAAATGCAAAACGGTTATATACAATATATAGTACTGTAATATATCAATTCTGCCCTCAAGAGTTAAGATTCAAAATGGATTAAAGATCAAACAGAAAATTGGAAAAAGTGACAGAGATTACAAGTAGGTTGGAGAACAAAGATATATCCCACCAACTTGGGGGAACTGGTAAGGAAGACTGAAGGAAAACAGCACTTCAAGAGATAAAAGATATAACAGAACAAAACCACACCCACAAGTAAAGTAGGAACCATATTCATACTCAAAAAAATAAGAGAGAAAGAGAAATAAAAAAAAACAAACTGAAGAAAAAAAAGGAAAGAAAAATAAAAACAACAAACAAAAAAAATACTCAATTTGCACGTTTGTCTCTGGATTCACTTGTAGACAGCCTATGAAGACAATGTCCCAAATAATGCCACTGTATCTCCACAAGCCAGGGTTGCTCTGTGAGAAAGTATCAGACAACCTTAGCAGGCCTTCCCTGAAACCAGATTCATTGTGCTTGCCAAAGTTCAAGGAATTTCCACAGGCTGCGCCCAGCTAGGTTCGGCTGGAGGAAGCTGGCAGCAGTTCTGCTTTCAGGCTTGTTTGGCCATTCTCTATAATAGTGCCCAGCTGATCATTGTCTCCCATGGGAAAACTCAGTCCTCTGCACTCACCACCAGCCAGCACAGCCTTCCATGTCTGCCATTCCCTCCACTGCTGAGTCTTTCTGCAGAGGCTTCTGAGGTTGCCAGCCACGAGCACCACCATGAGCTCGCATCCGCAGATTCCAACAACTCCCCTCATTCAGTGATTCTGGCTCTGGGTGATGGCACCACCACCTACAGCCTTCTTCTGTGTTGAAGTTTTTCTTTTCACTCTCTCTGGGCTTGAATTCAGACTTCAGACTCTTCCTTGGTTAAGGACCCACATCCTTCCTTCTTGTATTCCTCACAAGGGTATATTCCCATGTCTACATGGCATCTCTCAGAGAGGCTGCTATCTCTGCTGCTTACTACTCCACCAACTTTTGGGAAGTCCCATAGATGACTTATCAGACTGAGTTAAAGACAATATATTCTGACTTTCTAAAGGGTTCTTTTCATGAATGAGGTTTGGACTTTATCAAAAGCTTTTTATGCATCTTTAGGGATGATCATATGATTCTTATCTTTGGTTCTACTGCTATGTTGTATAACATTTATTGACTTGCATATGTTGAATCACCCTTGCATTCCTGGCATGAATCCCACCTCATGATGATGTATAGTATTTTATTGAGGATTTTTACATCTCTGTTCATTACGGAGATTGCCCTGAGTTCTCTTTTTTGGTTGGGTTTACCTCTGGTTTTGATATTATGGTAATATTTGCTTCTAGGAAAGAGTTAGAGAGATTGCTTCCCTTTCAATGTCATTGGAGAACTTTAGAAGTGTTGACATTAAATCTTCCTTGAATTTCCTGTAGAATTCAGCTGTGAATGCATTAATACCTGGCCTTTTCTTTGTTGATAAAGTCTAATTTCATTCCTAATTTCATTAACTGAAATTGGGATATTCAGCAGTTTTACATCTTCTTGACCCAGCTTTGTTAGTTCATATGTTTCTATGAATCTATCCATTAATTCTGTGTTTTCAAATCTATGAGAGTAAATGTTTTCAAAGTAAGTATTGATGATCTTCTGTATTTCCACAAAGTCTCTAATGGTTTTGTGCTTTTTGTTACTTATTGCATGAATTTGAGTTTTTCTTTCCTTTTTAAAAAAGCTTGGCTAGGGCCTTATCAGTTTTGTTTATTCTTTTAAAGAACCAACTCTTGGATAACTTAATTCTTTTTATTGTTTTCTTGGTGTCTACTGTGCTAATTTGTGCTCTGATCTTTACAATTTCCTCCCTTCTTTTGGCTTTGAGCTTGACTGACTTCTTTTATAGATGTTTGTCTTGTAGAATCAGGTTTTTTATTTGTGTTCATTCTGTTTTCCTGATGTGGGAATTCACTGCAATAACTTTCCCTGTGAGGACTGCTTCCATTGTATCCTACAATTCTGGTAAGTTATATTTGCATTTTTGTTTGCTTATAGATATTATTTAATTTCTTCTTTAATATACTTTGTTATCCATTGATTGTTAAGGAGTGTAGTGTTTAATTTCCATGTGTTGATGGAGTCTTTGCAGTTTCTTTTGTCATTAATTTACAGTTTCGTAGCACTATGACCAGAGAACATGCATGGAATAATATACATTATTTTGCATTAACTTAAGCATGTTTCATGGGATAGTATGTGTTCTATTTGTAAAGAATGTCTCATGTACAGCTCAAGAAATGTATATTCTGATGTTGGGTAGAACACTACACTTCTATTAAGTGTGTTTATTTACAAGCTTGTTTCAGTTCTGTTTTTTCTGTGATGATTGTTTTTGTCAAAACATCTCTTCTATCTATCTCTTTGTGTCAATGGGGTGTTTAGGCCTACCTTTATAATTGTGTTATTACACAGTTGATTTTTCATTTCTAATAATACTTATTTTATATATCTGGATGCTTCCATAGTTGGTGGGTATATATTGAAAACTGTTATCTCTTCCTCTTGATATATTCCACTAACCAGTTAAGTGGTGACTTTCTTTCTTTCTTTTGATCATTCTTGGTATCAAGTTCACAATTTCTGTAAACAAAATTGCAACTCCTGCTTTTGTGTGTGTGTGTGTGTGTGTGTGTGTTTTCCTGTTGCAACAAGTATTGTTTTTTATACTTTGACTTTCAGTCTGAATTTCCTTGTGGGTTAGATGGGTTTCTTCTACACAGCCTATGATTAGATGCTGTTTTTTGATCCATTCTGCCAGTCTGTTTCTCTTAATCAGTGAATTGAGGCTATTTATACTAATGGTTATAAGGGATATATATTGGCTTATTTTTTCATTTTATCTTTCTGTTGTTGGTTCTTTACATTTCCTCTCTGTTTAATTGTTTGGCCTGGTGATGCTTTTTTCCTTTTGGTGTTGGTGAAGTCAAATTACTTTTATGTCTATCTAGAATATCGTTCAGTAATCTTTATAGGGTTGATTTATAGGGTTAACATGAGGTTCTTCAGTTGTTCTTTGTAATGGAGGTATCTTGTTTCTCCATTGATATTGAAGCATAGATTTGCATGATATATCAAGCTGGGTTGGAAGTCATTTTCCTTTAAGATTTGAAATACTTCACTCTGTTCCAGGAGAACATGGCAGATAGATAACAGCAGCTATGTAGGCTGTCTGAGATAGCCAGCTTAGATTCAAGGAATGGTGCGGTGTGGGGAGTCCTAAGCAGGGGGAGATATACCCTGCCGACCCAGGAATGAAGTAAGCTGAAAGAAACCAACTGGAAATGCAATCCCAGTGCTACGAATGGAACAGCTAAAGTCTCAGTGCCGAAGCTGGAACCCATATCTCTGCAACTGTGGCTTGAATTTCCTGCTGCTGCTGCTGCATTTGAATGAGCACAGTAGGGATATAGATGTGAAAGCTCTGAGAGAAAGAATCGGTGAACCAAATTGAGAGCAAAGCTGGTGGGGAGCCCTGCATCAACCTGCAGTGAGTGAGAGGAATGTGGACCCTTCCACAGACTAGAAGGCTCCAACAGAGGACATTCTGGGACCAGGAAGACTAGCTTAAACAGGACACTGCAGTGACTTCAGTCACATACTCAGCTCTCAAGTGGGATTAGTGGAGAGTGCTTGACCTGGCTGATGCCACAGACTAAGACCCAGTAGGCTAGCCCAAACCAGGTCCCTCCACCTGGCAGTGCACACTAATGCAGTGAAGCCTTCAGCAGGTTGACTGACCTGGAGCGGGGGGGGGGGGCAGCATAGGCTGCCTTGGTATATGTCTTCCTAAGTACACTGCAGTGGGCGGAATCACCTAGCCAGCATGATTCAAACTGTAGCCAACAAAGAAAGAACCTGGGCCTCCTATATATCTTGTATGGAAGGAACAAAATGTATAGGAAGAGGGAGCAACAAGAAAGGGTCCTCAGTCCCCAATTCTGAGAACAATGATCCAGGAAAGGTAAATGCAAAGGAGAATGAGGACAGAAAACATGCAATATCAGACACGGCACCAATAGACATAAAGCGATATCTCCGGGACTTCATAGACGAGTTCAAAAGTGATGTATTTAACCAAGTAAGGCAAGATATAAGTAGAATAGTTAAAGAAATGCTAAGCACCTGCCAAGAAACAACAGATGGTGGAATGGAAGAACAGAAAAAAAGGGGAGAATTGTTTGATAGAGAAAACGTAGAGTATATGAAGCAGGTTCAGAGAGATTACTACGAAACTAAAAACTATTGAAAGCTGGCATAACAACTTGAAAGAAACTAAGGGTAGATTATGTGAACGGAAGGACAGATTTGTATTGTGGAAGCATGAAAGGAAACACTTCTTAAAAATAACAAGAAAACAAGCAGTAACAATATAAAGGCTAGAAGATGATAAGAGGATCTATAACTTAAGAATTAAGAATGTAAAGGCAGAAGCAGGGATACAAACATGAACTGCAAAGGCTATTCACAGAAATAATCAAGGAGAACTTCTTAATATGGGAAAAGGTAAAGATTCTCAGATCCATAAGGCATCCAGGACCCCAGCCACCTACAACCCAAGCAGAACTACACCCAAGCATATAATAATCAAAATTCCAGAAATCCAATATAAGAACAAAATATTAAAAGCCATCAAAGACAAGAAACAGATCACTTACAAGGGAACACCCATCAGAATTATGGCAGACTTCTCAGCATAAACCATCAAATCACAAAGAGCATGAGGCAAAATAATTCAAGCTTTGACAGACAATAACCTCCAGCCAAGATTGATATATCCTGCACGACTGTCCCTAGAAATTAATGGAGAAACAAGGTGCTTCCAGGATAAAGAGGAACTAGGGAAATATGCAACCACCAATTCAACTCTACAGGGAATACTGCAGGATAGTCTAAAAAAGGAAAATACTAAGATTCCAGAAATAGTGGCAGAGAGGCCACAATGAATGGAGCAGAAAACGAAATGAACAAGACAAACTGACAACTAATGACAGAAAAAGAGCTCAACAGTAATGAGGCAGACAAGTTTGGATGGTATGAACAGCTGTTTTGAAGAAAACAAGACATCGTAATAGCTACTGCTGAGTTAATATCATCTTGTTTTGAAGTCCCATCAAGCTTTTATTTTTCTCTCTCCATCGGTCTTAACATGTTGTATCTTATTGGATTTTATTATATGTGATAATACAAACAAAAACTTTTATAGACAGGGAGATAATACAGAAACCATTGTTCTGTTAGTTGGTTCTAAATACTCTGTAATACTGTCATTCTCTTGAATGGTTTTACATTGTCTTGATATGTTTGATGCTACAGTATACAAAGTCATTCTCAAAGACTTCAAGGAAAGAGACACTATGGTAACTACTTTTATGTCGGGATATCTTTTGGTGAAACACTGTTTTGCTTCAATGTTTATGTTCTGACCTGTGCTGTTTTGTTGTTATGTCCTCTTTTATCTCAATCTCCTTTTGTATTATTTATTTTTTATTTTTATCTTTTTAATTAAGGGAAAAAATTAAAAAATAGCAGGATATATTATAGTAACCCACTTTGATTTCCTATTACCTTGATTTGAAGCCCTGTGTTGCTCTCACCATTTTATTTTGATGGGATTTTACTCTATTCTGTTTTGCTTTATAGTACCAAGTTTGAGAGTATAGGCAACAACTGTGAAGACAATAACTTTCACTATGATGCTCATTATCTTCTTTTGAAGTCCTGTAATGTCTCCAATGTTTTGGTTTTATTGGTTTTGTTCTTTACTGTTTTGTTCAATTTTATGATAACTGATGATATAGGCAATTGTTTTTAAGACAGCAAGAAGCATTATGTTAACCATTGTTGATTACCTTGTATTCTGTTTTTACATTATGTTCTATGTCCAGGCTTTTGATTTGACTCTGTTTTATTATGTCACATTTGGTTTTATTCTCTTCAAAAAAAAAGTAATAAGTACTGTACAAGTAATAAAACCCAACATATGTAATTGTCATTGTAAAAAAGAGAGGAAAAGAAAGTGTTCTAAAAGATATAACTGCATGTATACTTAAGCATATAAGATAGATAACCATATTACTGAGTTCTTGTTGGATCACTGAACAGAACTGTTTGCAGTCTCACTGTTTGAATGTCCACTTTATATGCTTTAATTTTGTAACTTGAGCAACTATTTCTAAGATGACAATATGTAATCCATTAACGAGTGATTTCCTAGTGTTTATTTTTTTTGAAATTCTGTATAACTTGTACCCTTTTTCTGTTTTTTTTTCTTTTTCTCCTTAAATAATAATTAAAAAAAGAAATACTTCACTCTATACTCTTCCTGACTTGGTTTGTGTTGAGATGTGTGCTGTGATTCTTTTTTTTTTATTTTTTATTTAAAGAAAGAATAAAGAAATCAGTAAATGGGTAGATATAATACATACTTTCCAAAAAAATAAATAAATAAACTAAGTAATCACTAGTTGATGTTTACATATTGCCCTCTTACAAATAATTGTTCAAGATACAAAAGTGGAACATATAAATGGGAATTCAAAAAGTGAGTTTGCAAATAGTTCTAGGCAACTATATAGCAAAACAGTAATATGGTTATCAATCCTATACACTTAAACATATATGCAGTTATCCATATCTTCATTTATGTTGAGATTAAACAAACCAAAGCAGAATAAAATCACTCTGGACAAAGAATAATAGTATTGCTGGATTTCACATCATGACACTCCAGGGTCAGCACTGGGTACTGTAGTGTCTTTTTTTCCTTCAAAGTATTTGTTCATTTTATCATGTGTCGTAAGATCAGTTCTTGTAAACTGTTTATGGGTTCTGCACATGCATGAGTCTTAACATGTATTTTTATTCTTTCCATATTAGAGGGGGAAACAAAACAAAGTAGGACAGAACAAAATATATTCCTATGCATACATAAAATGAAAGGCATATAAAACCACTGTACAAGGAGTTCTACCATGGTTATTGTGTTATCTCTTGTTATCGTCAATAGAATTGGCTATATCGTCAGTTATAGTATAATTGAATACATCAGTACATAACAGTATTGATAGAAACACAACTTTGTAGATAGTGTAAAACTACAAAAACAGGTAGTAGTAATCAAACCAGCATGGGAATCATAGTGACTCAATCATTTTCAGTATAGCTGTCTATACTCACAGATTTGACACTATCAATTATAACAGTTTTGAATAAAATCTGTCTATAACAAATAGCAATCAAACCAGATTTAACTAAGATCCATCACAGTATAACAGTGTAAGTTATACAGGGCTTCACATAAAGTTAATAGGAAATTAAAGATGATTACTGTGCTATATCCTGATATTTTGGGGATGGTTTTCTGTACCCTCAGATCTAGTGCTTGTAAGGCAAACTGGGACAGAATAAGTTTTTATCTAAGCATAGTGGTGCAAGTAATATGAGTTTTGATTCCTGATACGCTATTAATAATATCTTCTGCTGTCTTTTTAAAGACTATTCCTCCCCTTTTACTCCCCTAGGGAATACTGTGCATTTTTGGATGTCACCAACACTATCAGTTGTAAAGGGAGGGGCATCCTGCTATTTACCTAAGTGGTTTCAAACCTTCTCCCTCCTGGACTTGATCTCTAGTTGTATTCCTTTACCTATTAAAGCCTGTCTTTCCAACCTATCTACAAATATTAGTCAAGTAGCCCCTATTACTCTCTGGTTCCTTGTCATATAGAGCATTGTTTTCTCATATTTAAGTTTTTTTCAGGTTAATTATATTTCCTATAAAGAGCATCTTGGTGAACACTACCTCCCAAATATATCTCTTTATGTCCACTGGTGCAGTGCCTGATATTGTATGGTTGCTGTTCTCAATCTCCTTTGTATTTACCTTTCCTCGATTAATGTTCTCAGGGTTGGGAACTGGGGACTGTTTTCTTGTTGTTTCTTCTTCTCATATTATTTGTTTCTTTCTTACAGGTGTATATAGAAGGATCCAGTATCTTTGTTGGTTATAATTCTTCTTCTTAAGTGTGCTGGCTAGAGGATCCTACCCACTGCAGGGTGCTATTGAGATGCAAATAGGGACAGCATATGCTGACCCCTCCCCTCCATGTCAGTCAACCTGCTCAGGCCTTAACTGCATCTGTGTTTGCAGGGTGTAGGGACTTGGTTTGGGATAACCTATTGGAGCATGACCCAGGCCAAGCCCATCCCACCAATCCCGTTTGAGAGGGGAGAAATTGACTGTAGTCACTGCTGCTGCTTGTTCTTGCCAGTCTGCCTGGCCCCAGAATGTCGTCTGTTAGAGCCCCTTTTTCTGTTGGAATGGTTTTATTCCCGGCACTCACCACAGGTCAATGTTTCCCCACCAACTCAGCTCTCCATTCGACTTGCCGAGCCTCAACCTCAGTGTGACTGCGTTTCCGGTGGTTCCAAGCTGTGGGATTTTGGGTGGCTCCGTAAGTCATGGCCAGGCTATGCAAGTACCAATGCTGCAGCAGGGGCACCAAGCCTTTAGCTGTTCCCAATAGTAGCACCAGGACTGTATGTTTGATTGGTTCTTCTCATATTAGTTTCTTTCTGGATCAAGAATATTCATCTCCCTCTATTTGGGACTCCTCATGCTGTTTTATTTTGAAATCTAAATTGACTATCTCTGGAATCCTCTGTAGCCTGCTATTATCTATCCACCATCTTTACCAGAACCTCCGTGTGCTGTGATTCTGATGGGCTTTCCTTTATATGTGGTTTGTTTCTTTTCCCTAACAGCTTTTAATATTGTATTCTTATGATGAATTTCTTATATGCTAATAATTATATTTCTGCATGTAGATTTATTTTGATTATGACTAATTAAAATTCTACGTGTTTCACTTACCTGTGTGAGGGTTTACTTTCCCTTGTTTGGGAAATTTTGTGCTATTGTTTCTGTAGTTTTTTATAGCATTTGTGTTGTCACCTTTTTTGTTTACACCTATCCATCTTATATTTTGTTCTTTGCATCATCTTCAACTGTCGAATTGTTATTTCCTGATTCCTTGTCATTTTAAAAGATCTCTCCTTTCTTATTTATTAGCTGCAATCTTGTCTTCAAGGTCTGAAAGTCTATCTTCACATTTATCCAGGTGATTTTGCCAGCTTTTAATGGAAATTTTGATTTCCTAGATATCTTTTTTAATCTCTTTCATGCATTCTGATTATTTCTTAGATTGTTCATTTAAGGTTTTCATAATTTGACAGTGCTTCTCTAACTATTACATATGTCTTTTTTAGATGTGCTTAGCATTTCTTTCATTACATTTATCATTTCTTCTTTTACCTGGGAAATTATTTCTGATCTGAGTTTCTTTACCGCTTTGTAGAGTTGTTTCTTTACTTCAGTTGCTATCATTTCAAAAGTTTCAGGTGTGTGGCATACACTTTCTTCTATGTTCATGTCTTCTAGGATTGTTTTGCATTGACTGGAGGTTTGAGATTGCATTTTGCTCTTTTTTTGTCATTTTTCTGTATCCCCTGTGGCAGCCAAATGCAAAGTCTCTGTTCTTTCCTGGGTTGAGGATGACTGTCCATACTGAAAGGAGTTTCCCCAGATGAATGGGCATCATTAGTCAGACCTATCCAGGTCCCTGGAGGCACTTGTAGGCTCCCCAAAAGGGGGAGTATGCTGGACAGACCTTCATCATTCCACATGTGGCTCACTGAAGCCCTCTGACTGCTTGGGGTCAATGAACAGGCCTCTCACGAACCCAAGTTGTACACAAATGCTACCCCCACTGCTTGAGGTTGCTGGGTAGTGCCTTGTAGCACTTCTTAGCAGTGTACTAAGGTTGACAACTAGGGGGCATTTTCTGTGCAGTCTTTCAGCTCAGGGTACACAGTGCATTGAAACTCCCTGGCTACCTGGGGTCACTGAGTGAGGCACTGCTAGGTGGAGTTCACTGTGCAGGCCTTCACCTTGGGCCAGTTGGTGTACAGTGGCTCCCCGGCTACTTGTGATCACTGGACAGTGTCCAACCAGGACCTGAACAACATACCAAAGCTCCGTCGATGTTTTGGATCCCTGGACAGAATCTTACTAGGTTCTGAGCAGAGTCCTAAGGCTTCACAGCTAGGTGGAGTATGCTGTGCAGGCCTTGAGCTCCTGCCACTCTTCAGAGAGATTTCCCAGCTACTTAGGGTCACTGAAGAGGGCTTGTCCAGGACCTGAGTGACATAGCAAAGCTCCTCAGCTATCAGGGGTTGCTGGGTGGGGCTCTACCAGATTCTGAGGAGAGTACCAAGGCTGCATGGCTAGGTGGAGTTCACTGTGCAGGGCTTCAGCTCGGGCCACTCAGCACACAGAGGCTCCTTGGCTACTTGGGATGGTAGATGGAGCCTGGAAGACTCCTTTTGGCTTCTCATATAGACCAGTTCTACTAGTGATAAACTCCCCTGGCTTTTGTTTATTTAGGAATATCTTATTTTCTTCATCAGTTTTGATGTATAGTGTTGCTGGCTATAGAAAACTACATTGGCAATATTTTTCCTTCAGCATTTTAAGGCATTTCCTTCTCATAAGGCGTCTATGGATTCTGAAGAGAAATCAGCTGATAGTCTGATTATTTCTTGTATTCAAAGAGGCACTTTTTTTCTTAAGCTTTCCAGATTTCTTTTTTGTGTTTGGCTTTTGATAGTATAATTGTCAGTTTGAATATTCTTCAGTTCATTGTCTCTGGAGTTTCTAATCCTGTGTACCCTGAGCTGAAACTTTTTGAATGTTTAGATTCATGTTTTCTATCAAATGAGAAAAATTTTCAGCCCATAATTTGTTTAAATATTTGTTCTGCTCTACTTTCCATATATATATATATATATATATATATATATATATATATACATATCTTTATATGTAGATAGATGTATACATATAATTAAGATTACTAGTACATTTAAGGTATGTGTAATTATCATGTTTGTCAAAGGGCATTTGTACCTGTACATAATATATTTTGGTTACTCCATTTTTTCCAATCTCCTCTGCTCCCTTCAATCCATCTTACCCTCTCTATTTACAAAGCTGTGTTTCCACTTTATCCTCCTTTTTTCATTTTTTTCTTTCTCCTTATTCTCCTTATTCCTGTCTCCTTTTGACCAATTTCTTCTCATTTCAATCTCTTGTACAATTTGGTACCTATTTACACTTTCAGTTTCTGGCAACAGTGAGATAATGCAATATTCACACATGTATATCTGATATATTTCACTTAAGATTATGGTCTTGAGGTCAATCCATTTAATAATAAATGCCTGAAGTTTATCCTTCTTTATGGTAGAGTAGTACTGCATTATTTTAAAAATACTGCATCTTAACCATTCATTGTTTTTTTGGCTTTGGGGTTGTTTGCAAGATTTAGCTATTGCAAACTGAGCTGCTAGAAGCATGGATGCATGTGTATTGCCATGGTATGATGCTTTTAATTCCTTTGGGATAATACCAATATGCGAAATAGCTTGATCAAATGGAATCTCTAGTCCTAAGTTTTGAGAAATCTTCATACTTATTTCCACAGTGGTTGTACCAGTCTACATTCCCACCGACAGGTGAAAATGGTTCCTTTTTTCCACAGTTCCACCAACATTTGTGGTTGGTTACATTTTTATGACAATCATTCTTACTGCAGTGAGATGGAATCTCAGTGTTGTTCTAATTTGCATCTCTCTCGTGACCCATGGTGTGGAACAATTTTCACATATTTATTAGTTATTTCTACTTCTTCATCTGCCATTTGTGTATTCATATCACATGCCCATTGTTGAACTGGGTCTTTGAATTTAGGGGATCTGATTTTTGTTTTGTTTTGTCTTTGTATGTTCTAGATATTAGTCCTTTGTCTGAGGAGAAACCAGCTGAATTTTTTCCCACTCTGGGTTATATTTTCACTCTGTTAGTGATTTATTTTGTCGTGTGAAAGCTTTTTAATAGGATGAGTTCCCAGTTATTCACTCTTTTATTATTTTATTATTTCCCTTGCCATCAGGGTTTTGTTCATGAATATTTTTCTTACACATATGTCTTCAAGAGTTCTGGCTATTCTCTCTTCCAGAAGATTTAGCATTTCTGCTTTAATAGTTAGGTATTTTGATCCATTTTGATTTCAATTTAGTGCTTGGTGATAGACACTGGTCCAGTTTTAGTCTTTGGAATATGAAATGTCAATTTTTCCATCATGGTTTATTAGATAGGCTATCTCTTCCAGTAAACATGTTTGGCTCCTTGTCAAAGATAAGATGGCTGAGTGTGTTTGGAGCTGTGACTGCATCTTTTAATGTGTTCCATTGATCCTCATGTGTTTTGTGTGTGTGTGTGTGTGTGTGTGTGTGTGTGTGTGTGTGTGTGTATACGCGTGTGTGTTTGCCAGTCCCATGTTGTTTTAAATCACGGTAGTTTTGTAGTATAATTTCAAGTCATGAAAAAAATGTAATGTCCCTTTACCTTGCCTTTGTTCCTGAGAATTGCGGGGGTTTTTTTGGCTCTGCTAGAGGGTTTCATATAAATTTTAGGAATGTTTTCCCTAGCTCAGTGTTTCTTCTATTCTCTAGAAGTCCATACATGTATCAAAATTTATTAATCTATTAAAGAAATATTGCTGTTAGTTCCCCTCAGTATCCTCCCCCTCACTTCAAACTTCAGTACTTTCAGTACTTCTGAAAGTACTTTTCCATGAATGACTCTAGTCGTACTGTCATGTTTGTATCAATGCCCCGCATCAATTCAAAACATTTACCTTTCATGATCCTTTTGACTTTAGGGAAGAGTAAGAAGTCATAGGTGCTAGCTCCAATGAACAAGGTGGGAGAAGACACAGTGTAATTTTTTTTTGTAAACCTGCCTGTTGGTTGGATGGCATTTGGTAGCAGCATTTAATGTATGTTTAATCACACTTTATAAAGACATTCATGAAAGAGGACTTCTAGAACTGCTTCAGAAAATTGCAAGAATGATGGAACAAGTATGATCAATGCATTGGGGAGTATTTTGAGGGAGATTAGTAGAGGATTTAAAAGTGTGTCTTTTGGTGTAATAATTTTTTTTAAAAAATTAGACATATACTATATATATATTTATCTCTCTATATACATGTATCTTCATTTTACTATGTATGTTACTACACTTGATTGTGTCCTAAACGTCTCATAGGCTCTATTTATTTTTATTCATTATTTTCACATTCTCTTCAGATTAATTTCAATTGACCTATCTTCATGACAAATGATTATTTCTGCCTGCTTAAAACTGCTACTGTACCCCTCTAAAATTTTTTATTTATTTTATTTTTTTCTTTATTTATTTGGTACTGAAAATTCTGCCTAAGGATTCACACTGTCCTGCATCACCAGCCCTTTTTAGGTTTCATACAAGGATTCACTAAATTGATAAGTTCCACAGGCAGGGGTCAGGCTTGCCATCCTCTTGCAATAGCTTTTTATGGTCCTTTTCACATCTAAAATTTTGTTTGTTTTTTGTTGTTTCTCTGTTTTCTGTGTCTTTATTTGTATTCTCTGCTTAGTGATACATAATTCTCTTGGATTCTTTTAGCTTTTTTCCACAGTTTTCTTTAGCTCCTCAAGAATATTTAAGAAAGTTGATTTAAACCTTTGTCTAAGTACATTGCCCAGGCTTCTTTATGAGCCATTTTTAGTGATTTTTTTCATGTTAACGGACCATACTGTTCAGTTTCTTTGCTTACAATTTTTTTGTTGTTGTTGAAAACCAGACACTGAATGTTATAAAGTCACAACTCTAGATATCAGATTCTCTTCTGGTGTTTGTTGTTGCTTCCTATTGTGAATTATTGTTTGAATGTTCTTTGATAAGAAAAATGTAGCACTTTTTCTCATGTATATTTTAAAAACTATATTCTTTGTCATGTGTGTACTCTGAATTCTCTGTTCTTTGAAGATGAGGTGAGCTAGTGATTTCACAGAGATTTTGTGAATGCCTCAGTTAAAAAATAATGAAAAAGAGGAAAAATATAATCTCTCAGACTTGTAGATTAGCTCTGTGTCAGAGTACTTTTTCAACTGTCAACCAAGTGGATTACTATTGTGTCTTATCATTCTCAGGTTGTACAGGACCTAAATTTCAGGTAAAGTTGATGGATTAGAGTCTTTTTAGAGTTTTCCGAGCATGTGTACTATCCTGGTTATCTGCATGTCTTCTTAATTCTGTGATACATATGATAGCACTTAAATACAATAATTTCCCCATCTCCTTTGTTAAATTCCTTTACCTAGTTTTTTGTTCTGTCATTCATTGTCAAATGATGATCATTGCTCCAGGTTGCCATGCCTCTAAATACTTCTGGAGAAACCACCCAAGAATGTGGTCCAACCCTGGAAATATCAGTCAGACAAAACACATGGAAGTTTTTGCATTGTTCCTTGAGAGAGTTACCAGAAGATTTAGTCTCACAACCACAATTCTTTGAGAATAGGATTCATATTGCTTTTTCTGGCATTAGAAACCAGCACCTAGCAGAAATAGAAACAGTACCCATTGTGTTTCTATATTAAAACACACTTGTTTAGTATGCAGAAAGACAAGTCTTTCTGTGATTTTTCATCAAGTATCTCATGCTGCTAAGAAAGTAGTACTCTGTCTTTACTCAGGGACGTGTTTATCTATAAATCATGTTCATCTCTATGTGTTTATTGTGATACAGAATAGAATACATAATCTATATTTTTAATGAGGCTGGTTCCTGTGCATTTCATTGTGCATTTGACGCAGTACATTGCTAATGAAGTAGGAAAACAAGACAGAAATACACAGGGTTTCCTTACCAAGAATATACTAAAAGCACCTCCAAGTTAGTTTGCTCGGTTGCCATGGGTTCCCACCCTCCCAGATATATGTATTCTAATGAAGGACACCAATGAAGGATCTATCGTGGACAACACTGACTAGAGCTGTTTACTTGTTCTGTACACTGACTGCAAAAGAATAAGTAGTGTGAGTAGATCTCAGCATAAAGTCATGAGTAAGCCATAACAACAGCCCTAAATTTGTAGCCTATTTCTTTGTGTGTTCTACTGCAAATATTTTTTTTACTGAATTTTTAAAATAAGTCATCAAGTCCAAAAAGAGAAAAGTCAGTGCCTCCAAGAATCAGCGATGCTGGGACTGGGAGGAGGCAACAAGAAGCTGACGAGCTAGTATTTCTGATAAGCAGTGTAAACCATGCAGAGTCCAGAAAGAGAAAAGTTAACTCAGTGCCTTCCATGAGAATCAACGCAACCCACTACACTCGTGCAAGCAAACGGCTGGTTCTGAGGACACGCTGAGTTCACCGCAATGGAGATACAAAAAGCAACTAAATGCTTGTATTGCTTGGTTGATTTTGCAGGCCTGGGGCCAGCAGTCTGAGCATCTATTGGGAGGATGACCGCATGCAGTATAACAAACATGGGGGATTTCCTTCTGTCTTTAAAGTCCAATATTGTTCTCACTGTTTTGTTTTGTTCTGATTGTTTGCTTTATTCAGTGTTCTGTTTTGATTGGTTTCCTCCTGTTTTGTTTTGTTTTGTTTTGTTTTGATTTTGCTATACCTGATGGAATAGACAACTATTGTGAAGATAACAAGATATATTATGGTAGCTATTGTTGTTTTCCTAGTACTCTGTCTTGAAATTTTATAGTAGCTTCACTGTTTTGTTTTGATTGGCTTTGTTATGTTTTATTTTGTTGGCTTTTATTATCTTTAAAATAAAAAAAAAATTACAAAAAAAAGTAAAAAAAAAAAAAAAAAAGAAAGAAACCAGCACCAAGATTATAAAGGTGCCATCCTCATAGAACCTCTGGATATGGGATTTGGAGGATCATATGGAGTCAATTTTAAATGTTGTAGCATTCTCTCAGTTTATATAAAGCAATAGAACTTTTACCAAATCTCTACTTAGACAGTTTTAAGTTTTTACCAGATTCCTGTGTTCAGCAGAAGTTGACTTAGTTTTGTCAGCTCATTCCCTGCACTTAGGTAGAAATTGAATTCCAGAATTCCCTGCCATTTTTGATTACAGTAGTATGCATTCTGAGATTTAAAATTAACATTCTAGGAATTAATTCTGTTCAAAAAGCAGAAACTCTTCAAGGGAATAAGAAGAGAAAACAGAAAATAACAAAAAGCCAGAAGGACCATTTCCTAGAAACTAACTTTCTATAGAAGTAAAAGCTATCCATTCAAGCCTATGTGAATTACACTACATATTACCACATCTAATATAGTTTTACATAAGTCATTCATATGTATCACACATGACTAACAAGATATAACACCAAACTTCTAATATACATCCAGTAATTTTTAACTCTGGATAAAATTAGAATCTCTTGCTGAATTTTTAAAATACAAATTCCTGTACCTATATTCAGAGATTTATGTGAAGAGGTCCCTGAAATTCACAATTATCCTGCCCCCTAAGGAATTATTAGGATCATTGAGTTTTAAGAGTAACTGAATCAAAAAAATTAATAACTAGTATCTATAATCCAGAGATGTAAATACAGACTGGATTCCTTCCAACAAGCCAAGTATAATCAGCTTTGTACTGAGAGAATGCTACAACATTTATAGCAAAGTGTAATTAGAAATGCATCTCAGGTCCCTAAGTGAAACTATATTCCCTCTCTCAGTCTACTATCTAAGAAATATCTAAGGGAAAACTGGAAATCAGCCATTAATTTTGATACTAAATAAATTATTTTAAAACTATCATATGTAACAGGAATCTACAATTTTTATAATCATACTTATTTTTTTCCTAGATTCATTGTAAAAACCTAAACTTCTGAACAATTCACCTTTCTCAAAACAGTAATAGTTTTGTGCAGATTATGTGCTAGGCATTCAAGTATTTAACAATTCTATTGTAACTTAAGAATTATAACAACCTGATAGCATAAATAATTTTATCCTCATACAGGTGGAAACTGGGGTACAGACTGATTAGCTGGCTTGCCAAAGGTCAAGGAATTAGTGTCAGACCAAAAAGATAAGTTTATACTAACTATGTGCTTCATATTAATATGATAAACTCCCTTACCATTCATGTCAGTAATTTAAAGAGACTTCCATATTGTGAAGAATCACTTATCACATTGGATTCCTACCATTTTGAACTTCCTGCTGTCCTTTTACAAACACTTTTGTATTATAATAATTCAATAGGCACTAGCCCTACATGTCTAATAAGTACTTCAAATATAGCATGTGAATTGAGATGTTCTTAAAGCATAAAATACACACTACCATTTGAAAACTTCTTACAAAAAGAATAAAACAAGACTCAACAACTTATGTATGGATACTATGTTGCAATTGTTTTTATATATTTGGGTTTTTTTCAGTTTTTATAAATATCTCTACTAGAAATTTTAAATGACCTGGCCTCATTATGTTTCTATTTCAAAGCATTGCTGTAGCACTACTTTCATGTCTTTTCTAGTATATCGGTTCATCATATTCATTGTGGTACAGATTATGTTTATTCTACTTGTACCCTTCTCTGAAAATACAATATGCATCTACTTAAAAGAATTCATAAAAGAAGTTCATGACATATGATTTGGTTTTAACCCAGTTTTCTATGTATTGTTTTGCATCCTCCAACTTTGCATAATTTTCTTCATACTTCATTGCAAAGAATCAGTAAATAAATGAGAGGAAAAGATGAAAGACAATGCAAAAAACTGATGATAGTTCTAGTCAAATATATTCCCACTAGTAACTGAAATTTTAAGAAATAGAAAAATGTAATTGCATATATCACCATATTACTTTATAATCATGAATGGCAAGTTACCCCTAGAATTGGTTAAATGTGCCCTTACCCAAAAGATTCATATTAAAGGATTCATTTTCTAAAAGTTCGGTATGACTTTTTACACTTTCATTTTAAATATGATTAAAGTATCTTAGCCTCTTCCTTTAACGTTGTAAAAGGCAGTACATTATTCAAAACATAAAAGGAAGGAAAATCCACTAATGCCACATCTTTTAGAAAAAGGCTTTTTTTTTTTTTTTTTTTTTTTTTTTTGTCTTTTTCGTTTTTATCGGTACTGGGGACCGAACTCACGACTGCCTGCTTGCAAGGCAGGTGCTTATGCCGCTGAGCTAAATCCCCAGCCCCAAAAAAGGCATTTTTCTTTTTCAGAAGTACATAATTTTCTTCCAACATGGAGTTTTGCAAAAAAATATTTTTCCCTTTGACTTATTGAATTCTTACAGAATTTCTTGAGGTGAAAAGACTTTAAAAGTAAGTCTACTGCAAAAGTAATGTCTGAAAGTCCTCCACAATATTTTCAAGCATTCATATTGGGAAAGTTACTCCTTCCCAAAGCTGGTGATCATTCTCACCATCTTCCTCCTATTCTTCCTCAGTATTATCTTTTCTTATATTGAACTAAAATTTGTTGACTTCAAGATTTTATCCATTGATTGTGTCTCTGTTCTTAGATCATATAAATCAATCCCACTTACATGCAAGAGTTCTTTTTTTATTTTATTTAAGGAGGAAAAAAAACAGAGAAAGGCTACAAGTTATACAGATTTACAGAAAAAAATAAACAGTAGGAAATCACTAGTTAATGGATTACATATTGTCATCTTAAAAATAATTGTTCAAGTCACAAAATTATAGCATGTAAAGTGGACATTCCAACAGTGAGACTGCAAACAGTTCTGTTCAATGATCCAATAAAACTCAGTGATATCATTTTCTATCTTATACACTTAAATATACATGCAGTTATATCGTTTAGAGCACTTTCTTTTCCTCTCTTTTGTACAATGACAATTACACATTTTGGGTTTTGTTGCTCCCACAGTCCTTATTACTTTTTTGGCAGGGAGTAGAACCAAATGTGACATAATAGAACAGAGTCAATCAAATCAAAAGGGTGGTCATAATAGATAATGTAAAAGCATAATACAAGGTGATCAATAATGGTTACCATAATGCCTCCCGCTATCTCTAATAGAATTGCCTATATCATCAGTTATAATAAAATTGAACAAAACAGTAAAGAACAAAACCGTCAATGGTTTCCCATACCTGGAGAATTCACTGCCTCACATTCACATATTTTTTCATCCCAGTATCTAAAAGTACTGTAGCAAAGCGCCAAGCAAATGGGAGTTAGGATTTCCCTTCTTTTTAAAAAAATGTTTAAAGTGGTATAAGCAGTATGCACATGTATAAAAATTTTTTGTACTCCAATAATATGTGCAACTTTGTGATGTGTCAATTAAAAATAATAAATAAAAGCAAGTGTTCAGGCTAAGATAGAAGGAGGTATACAAAAGAGCAGCTAATTTTATTAAGATTGGTGTCCAAACATTTCTCTCTCTGTTTTAAAGACATTCTAGTAGCCCAATTCAAGGCATCATTAAAACTGATTCAGTCATGCAACATGCTTGTGAAAAATCATAAAAATCTAAGCCAACATATTGATCCTTCTTATTCACACTCTTATTTATTTGTCAGAATATGTGCCTTTGTGTGCATTCAGAACTAGAATTCTTTAAAAAAAAAGTCATAAGATCTATGGGAGCAATAAAACCCAAAATGTATAAATTTTGTTGTAATAAAGAGAGGGAAAAAAAAGTGCCCTAAAGGATACAACAGCGAATGTGTTTAGGTGTGTTAAATAGCTGACCATATTAATGTTTTTGATTGGATCACTGAACACAACTGTTTGCAGTCTCACTGTTTGAATGTTCACTTTGTAAGCTTTGATCCTGTGACCTGAACCACTGTCTCTAAGATGATAGTGTATAATCTATTTACTAGTGATATCTTACTGGTTTTTTTTTTTTGTAGTTCTGAATTACTTGTTCCTTTGCAGTGTTTTGTTTTGTTCTGTTTTTTTTCTCTTTTTCTTTTAAATAAAATTTAAAAAATATATAAAAGGACTTGGTACCAGTCTCTATGCTAGTGTATTAGAAAATAGAAAAAAAAATCATGTGGTCATATTTTTAGCACAAAATATAGTTCTTTTAAAAATGTTCATTCAAATGATCATTTAAAAAATAACTATTTGAAACTCTCTAAAGTATTTCTAACATATAAAGACAGAGTATGACTAGTGAAGGACCTGAAAGAATAGCACCTAGAACATAGTTTTCATTCACTGATTATTTTCCACATTTTTTGACCTTTTATTGTTCATTGTCACGTATAAAAACAATCTTAATTTAACAGCTTCTCTTTTTTATTTAAAGAGAAAAATGAAAGGGAAAAAACAAAGTAGTAAAAGGGTACAAGTAATACAGAATTTCAAGAAAAAAAATATAGTAAAAAATCACTAGTTAATAGATTACATATTGTCATCTTAGAAACAGTTGTCCAAATTACAAAATTAAAGCACACAAAGTGGACATTCATACAGTGAGATTGCAGACAGTTCTGTCCAATGATTCAACAAAAACTCAGTAACATGTTTTTCTATCCTACACACTTAAATATACATGCAACGGCTTCTCAGGATTCAGACCTATGTCTTGTAATCGCTGTTTAACTTAGCACCTAGTAAAAGTAAACACAGATTGTGGTGCTGAATAAAGACAGGTAAGACTCATGAATAAATGGCATTCTGAACAAAGGTAATGAATAGCTCACATTAAGCTGGCAAGGAAAGTTTAAGAGAGGTAAACACATTATGTGGCAAAAAATTCTGGAATCTAGACTTTAATCCCAAATGCACCATTAACTAGATCTGTGATATTAAGCAAATCATTTGATACTGATCCAGATATCCCCCCAATTTGTAAAATAAGCCTGATAATCACTAAGGCTTATTCTACTTCTGACATTTTGTAAAATCTTAGTTGAGATATACTAACAATAGTTATGCATCTGTAATCACCTCTTGATTTATCAGCTTTGAATTCCTTAATGCTGTGTTAAATAGTTTAGGTGCTTCTGTTTATTGAGTTTTTTAATAGGTTATACATATATTTTTTAATGAATGGAAACCCTTAATTGTTGAAATTCTGAGATGAAGGAGTTAGCCAAGAATGGAATCTAATCATCCTCATCTTTCTCTTTGGATAATGGTATCATTGTATAAATTGCTCAAAAACGATGCTATGGAAAATATTTTTTAAAAACCATAAATATCACTAATTTTGATCTCTCTTCTTCTTTCCCTCACTTTTTTCACAGTGACTGTTTTGAGCCCAGCAGAAAAAGGTAAGCAGATGTTATAAATTTTATTGGTCAAGACTGTTTCCTTTTATCTAAAAGTAAATCACATAAACACTTATAAATTGAGCAAATTTCAGAAACACTTGGATGATTGGAAAGTTTAGGACGATTCTTTTAAGGAAGATTAACAAGAAATACAGCAAAATATAATTTCAGTGTTCCTTTGTCTATAGGAAATGCAAATTACCGGGAAGTACCAAGAGTAAGACATAGGTAACTCATCTGTCTGCCACAGGGACCTTATTCCAGTAATGCTGAACCTTTTCAAGCTTTCAGTGATAGTCTGCTGCAGCATGGTAGCCATTGGTTCACCACCACTGCCTATATCTTGGTTTATCACTATTTTCCTCTAAGTACCTGGCATTTCTGTGCAATTCATCACCCTTCAAGAGATAAAGACTTTAGAGGGAGCTGCATTGGCCACATTCTTCATCCCATCATATTTCCAGTATATTCACAATATTTATCTTCACTCTTCAGGACTATTTTAGTTTCACCTGCAATTTATGCCAGGTTTCTAAAGTACAAGCTAAGATTCTCAACAAATTTTTAGTTCATATTATTTTATCAGTAGTATCAAGAATATTTTTATAGTTACATTGTATTGCCACTTTTAATTCTCATCTCTTGGGAATTAATTGTTATAACACACTAACTGACCTAGCATTCATTTCATGCTATTTTATGACCCTAGTTTGCTATTAGTCATGCAACAAAAGCATTTTATATAGAAACAACAGAACAGTATGCTTGGGAGAAAATAGACTATAGTATTTAAACTGTGGATTCTAGAGCTATTTAAAAACATGGTTTCTAGTAGTTAAAATATGAAATGTAGAGTTGAGTTGTGGATTCAAATTCTGATTCTGCCATTTTTAATACATTATCGTACCTCCTTGTGCTCATTTCATTTGTACACAGAAAAAATATACAACCAAATTCATATAGTTGTTATAAAAGCATGAATTAATGCATACAAAGTATTTAGAAGTGAGCAAAATTCATTCTCATGACTTAATATTTATTATTATTATCATTAGCATAAGTCCTTAATTCCATATTACTTTTATGTGTGCACATATGCTCATGTCCACACACATGTGAGTGGCCCTAGATACTGAACCTAGAGTCTTTGCACTGAACTATATCCTAAGACTCTTTTTACTTTTTAGCTTTTAGTTTGAGACAAGTTCTTGCTAAATTGTCCAGACTGGGCATAATCTTTTAGTCCTCTTCCCTCAGCCCTAAGTAGCTGAGATTACGAGAGTACACTATCATGGCAAGCTGCCTTTGATTCTTATGTGTGATTCCTAAGGTCAAAATTTATCTTTTGTATGCAAATATTAAATAAATAAATATTTTTCACAACAAACTTTCAAGACAAATGGAGATTTAGATGATGCTCTACCATAAAGGGAATAACAACATTAATATTCTTATTATTGAAAACTACAATTTACTATACCAGATACCCTGCCCAGTATTGTACATACATTATATCCTTCAATATTTATATCAACAGAATGATGTATGTATTCTTATGTCCATCTTATAAGGAAGTAAATTAAAAACTAGAGAGGTTAATTAACATATCCCAGGTCATCTAATCTGTGAGTGGTAGTATTCAAATACCAAATATCTGACATCAATGCAAACTTGCATTTGCATTTTACTTTTCAATTTAGTTTTATTTTTCTTAGTTCTTTACTCAGAAACTTGATGCTCAATTTTTTTCCAGTGTCTAAAATATTATATGTTCAGTTTTTCATGTTATCAATGAACTTAACTTTAAGTACATCAGTACGAAGTGCCATTGGTAAGCATGACTCGGTTTGACACTTTACTGGTAGAAGGAGTCCAGTTGTCAGGGTTTGAGTTCTCTAGATTATTGCAAAAATATATGACTTTCACTGTTTCTTCTGACTCTAAAATTCTATGATCCCAAAGCACTTTCTGCTTATAGTTCTTGAATTTATCAACACAATAAAGAATAAAATTAGTCTAATGGTACAAAGTGAAGGATTAAGAAACAGATGATTTACACTGAAGTTCTAAACTCACTGACTCTGACCTAAGAAAGTAACTCAACTCTGAAATTCCATTTTTATAAAATGAAGCTAGTTTAATAACATCTTATGGATTTATTGGAAACTAGGGAAAGTATGCAGCATTAGTATGCTTTGTAAATGTTAAGTATTAATAATGTCAATTGTTACATTTTTGTATGTCAGGATTCTTTACCACAGCCCTAGGAAACTAATGCAGTTGAATAAACTAATACAACTATTACCTGATAAACTTCAATCTATAATAGATCATAGAAATAATTATAATAGTAGCAAATAATTAAAGACTTTGATGTTAGATTTACCTGGAATCAAATCAATTTTACCAAATAGCAAATATATAACATTGGACAATTCATCAAGCCTTGCTTTTTCTTCCCTAAAATATAGGTCATAATTGCCTTTCATGGTTATTTTGAGCATGAAGGAGAATATATATGCGCATATCCAAACATTGTGGCTGGGACATTACGAATAAAAAATAAATAGTAACAAATATTATAATTGCATGATTGTTAATATTGGAAATGACCTGAAAGGTCTTTCTTCTAAATATATATATCACATGCTTCATGGCTATATTTCTTTATAATTCCTCTTATCAATAAATTGTCAAAATTTGTGCATTCATATTATATGGGTAGAAAAGTTGATATTCAAAGAAGTGAAATATGTTGACCTAGTCACATTGATTCTAGTTTCAGAAAGAACTAAAGCCTACTATATGAGCTACAGTTTAGCATATTACATTTTATGTCAACCTTGGTTATATTGGACTCAAATTCTTAAGAGGTTTTTTTTTCCCCCTTTTTCCATATATTGTACTAAAAATAAAATAATTATATATATCTTTTGATTCATAAGTATATTTTAAAGATGATCTCATTTCACTCAACATAATATTATCCATATTTTGAAGAGCTTCAACACAAGATCTATCTCTACTCTTGAAATGAATATCTAGTTTTAACTAGGGGTTATGAATTTAGTAGAGCCCAGCAATATATGAGACTAAAAGATGAACATAAGAATGAGATGGACATTAAGCACAAAGCACTATGCAATGCACGTTAGTTAAGAGTAATGCATTGTCCACAGTTGCTCATCTTTGAAAGTCATTTTAAACAGAAGATCAACACATTCTCAGCACAAATTTACTTGTGATTTTAATGGATTGATTAGTAAACCATCTGGTTGTTTTCTTAAAATTAAAAGGATTATAATTATTTATTGTCTCTAAATTGATGTCCTTCCTAAATAATAAAATCATTGCTGGCCAACTTGAGGACCCTCAAAATTCACACATGAAGTTCTAACCCTTTAGTGCCTCAAAATGTGATAGGGCCTTTGAAGAGATAATTAAATTAAAATGGGATCATTAGGATGGGCCCTAATCTAATCTAATTGGTGTTCTTATGAAGTAAGAAATTTGAGCAAGATAGGTACACACGACATTTATACACAGGGAGAGGTCCAGGAGAGAGGCATTAGAAGGAATCATTACTAACAACATTGGATCTAGACTCCAAAAGTTTAGAACTCAAAACTTAACAGCAAAAAACAAGCAAATAAAAGCTAAGTAAGCAACAGATTTCAATAGACATTTTTCAAAAGAAGACCTATAAATAGCAAATATATATGTAGCAAAAATGCTACCATCACTGATCTGCAATCAATGCAATTCAAAATTGTAATAAAATATTAACTCATTCCAATATAGCTATTACTGAAAAGACAAAAGATATAATTACTAATTGTGGAGAAAAAGGAAGCTTTATACAGTCTCGGTGGGAATGTAAATTAGTACAACTGTTATGAGAATCAGTAGAGAGGTTTGTCAAAAAATTAAAACTTAGACCCTACGCATGATCCAGCAATCTCACTCCTGGATATGCATCCAAAAGAATTGAGATTAGTATGTTGAAGAGACATGAGCATGCCTGTGTTCATTGAAGTGCTTTTTATAATAACAAAGACATAGAAACTAGTATGTATTGTACATATAACTTCATAAGTATGTTTAGAAGTAATATCTCCCATTTACATTTTTATAAGACTCGATATCGCTATTTCAAGGCTCTAACTTCCCCCACGCTCAACTTATCTTTCCCCAGCAGACTGGGCTGGTATATCTATGCTCCTTTGCCCTTTCCAAAATGCCCTTGCAGTCTTCACTTGTATCAGGCTGCTGCTGGGTAGTGGGGGCATGTATTAAATCAAAATGATGAAATCTGTGTGTGTGTGTGTGTGTGTGTGTATGTATATATATATACATATTTCCATATATATATATGGAAATATCAGTCACAGTGCAGCCAGTGTTCAGTTTCAGAGCCATGATTTTGCTTCCAATCCTGGATATGTACCTTTCAACATTGCTTTCAAGCCTACACTCTATACCTCCCAGCACATTTGAATTGGATGTTGAGGAAAAAAAATATTATTTTTTTGCTAAATGTTATAAAATCTAAGATGAAAAGATATAAAAAGTAAAAAACCTATTTTTAGATCTCTTTGAGCTTTGATTTTGTCCGTTTTATTGAGATATAATTTTCATTTTTTATCTTTTTTGTTTTTATCAGTACTGGGGATCAAACTCACGACCGCCTGCTTGCAAGGCAGGTGCTTATGCCACTGAGCTGAATCCCCAGCCCCGAGATATAATTTTCATTCAGTAAGAGTCACTTTTTAAGTGTGCAGGGTGACAAGTTTAATGAACATATGCAGTGACACAAATACCATCACAATCAAGATATAAAATAGTTAAATTTTCCCAAATTATTTCTTCTGTCACATTTGCAATCAATCTTCTCATTCTGTACTGTTGGTTAATAATGATCTCTTTTGTGTCCCTTGTAGTTTTACCGTTTTCATAACGTCACATAAACTGCATCACATAGTATGTAGCACTTTGTTTGGTTGGTTTCACTCAATGGTATAAAATCTTAAGATTCTTCTGCATTGCTGCATGTGTGACTAGTTTGTCACTTTTTATTGCTGAGTAGCAGCCCATATTATAGAGCTGACACAATTTTCTTCATTAACCAGTTTAGGGACATTTGACTTGTTTCAATTTGAGTCTGTTTAGAATGAAACTGATACACACACACACACACACACACACACACACACACACACACAGAGGCTTTGGGGAACACAATGATTTTTATTTCTTTTTGGTAAATAACTAGGGATGGCATTTTTTGGTCACATTGTAAGTACAGGTATGTGTTTAACTTTATAAGAAACTGTCAAAGTATTCTACAACATGGTTCTATCATGTGATGTGTGAAAATTCCATTTGCTGTAAATCTTTATTATTGCTTAATGTTACTAGTTTGCTGCTTTTATTTTGTCATTCTATTGTCTATGAAATAGTAATCTCTTTGAGATTTTAATTTGTACTTCTGTGATGACAAATGATATTAGGCATCATTTTACGTACTTGTCTACCATCTGTATATCTTTGTTTATGAAGTTTCTGGCTAAGTGTTTTGCCCATTTTATTGAGATTTTTTCTTATTATTGAATTGTAAGAGATCTTTAAGTGTCTGGATATAGGTTTATTTTTGCTAAAAGCAAATCTGACTTCTCCCCATAGAACAAAATTAGAATCAGTGGGAGGGAGTTTCAGTAAGCACATTTCTATTCATTAGGACTTCCCCAGGTTGCCCCAAGAGATGATCTGTTCCCAATTACTTCAGGTGTTTAGACATTTTTAATAATAATGTAAAGCAGATTTATGTATCTTCTAGATCCTATGCTAAGTAGCGTCTGAAGTCCTTTAAAACTCTGGAATTTTATGCTATTGAAATAAATCAAGTCAACACAATGTTAATAAGATACAGGATTTATTGGTTGTATCAATCTGTAATTGGTAGAACCCTTGCTGCATCCCCAGCCAATGAGTACTGATTTACAAACCTGTAACCATTATGTATAAAATAGAGATTTTCTGTTTCAATTTAGTGTCATTATGAATATATCTGACAACATGGAAACACTGGCTGTATTTGATCAAAATTATACAAACAGAAAAATGATATTCCAACTGTCTAAATATTATTTCCCAGAGGACGTAGCCTTGTATACTTATTTATCCCCACAATGATGATTCACCAAAAATATTCAAGTAGGCATCAAGAGCAATACTAAAATCAAATCATTCTTTTTTTATTTTTAACAAAGCCATGATGTGTCCACCCTTGAATAATTCTGCATAGTTTTTATCACCATATCTCAGAAAACAATTCACTTATATTTAAAAGGAAGGAAGGAATAAGGAAAACAATCTTTATTAAATTATTAAAATATATCAGACACTTCCAAACATTTTAGTCAGTTCTTACAATGACCTTACTAGGCAGTTATGTTAATTTTATATATATTACCATTATATATATTTAAGTCTATTTTATATATATGCACACATACCTACACCTGTGCACATATCCATTATTTTATACACATATATATACATGATTATTGTCAAGGTTAACAAGTTTCTCAAGGACATAGTTTTTAAATGGCAGGTCCGGACTTCAAACCCCAGTCATTTTATTGTCTACTCGGGTTCTTACTATAAGGCTTATTTGCTTGCTACAGACCAAAGTAGACCATTTATTATTGTGACAAGGTAAAAGGTTATTCAAAACTATCTCTAAGAAAATGGAGGGGCCCATTTACCTCAAATCACAATCTCACAGTTTATAGCTGGGTAAAGGTTTTTAAAGAAATGGGCTGGCAGGAATGCAATGTGCCTTGTTCTGGAGTTAGACTGCCAAATGGCCAAGTATCAGAAGGTATGTGCACAGTGTGGAACTTTAAAATGCCAATGTGCTCTGAAGGATGATCTTATGTCTGAGACCTAAGAAATAATTAAACTTGCAATATATATTGACATCTTTGTTTTGTTACTTAACTGGTGATGTATGCTGTTTTGGACTCTACTCACTATTTGTCCCTCAGGTTGCTAATGTCTAACTCTCTCCTTAACAATGAGACCAGTTCAATAATACTTCAATATTATATTGAATACTAATATTCAATAATACTTCAGTATCCTGGCAGAGATGAAGTAATTGCCTGCCAGTATGTTAAATGAGAGCTTCCTCCATGAGATGGTACCTAAGTAACCAAAAGTTCTACAAAACCTATTTCTTTCTGATAGTTCTTGCATCTCTAAATAACCACAGAAAGCTATTAGATTCTTGATTTTATTTTATATTACAGATTCAGAACCATTGACTTGACAATATGCATTATAATGACCTCTCTGGGTGATTTGGATGCAAATTGAAATTTGAGGATCACTTCTGTAAGGAAAAGAGCTCTGGAATGGGGCTGAAGAAATCTGGATTCCAGTTACAGTTTCCATGTCATCTCTGTGTAACCCTGATCAATTGACTTGCCCTATCTGATCCTCAGTTACTGCTCCATAAAATGATGGCATTGAAGTAGATTATCTCTAGGGTCTCCCCCAACTCTAAGATATTTACCAATTATATAGTGCCTGTTTTATATATTACAAAATTTATAGTGCCTGTTTCACCAACCTACTGAGTGTATTTGACTTAGTTTTTTTATCTTCAAGATCCTTAATTTTTCACTAATATATAAGTATACAAAACTTGTGTGAACTATTGGAATACAGAAACGAGGCCTAAATTTTTTCAATACTATAATTAAATCAGTTACTAATGTGCCATAAAACCTGGGCCAAGTTAAAATCCTGCAAATCTCATCTAAACTATTAAACACATACTAAACACTCTTGCAATACTGGCAATTGTAAGAGTTTAATTCTCAAGCATTTGGGTGGTCCAAATTGCCTAGCCTCATTAATCTTGGAGTACTATTGTCTGGGATTTAGAGAGGCAGGTGCTTAGCCAGGATTTGGACCCTTAATGATTGATGGGGAAGTGTTCCTTAGCCCATAATTGATAGGAAGGCATGCATAGGAAGCATGTCTGTGCTAACTGCTATCCTAAGATCTTTTCTTTTGTTTTATCTTTTTAATTTTCTGTGCTGGAAATGGAGCCCAGGGCTTTGCACATGTTAAGCAAATATTCTATCACTGACCCAATGTTAACCATGTGCAAGTTACTGAGGATAAAAAACAAGAATTTACTTTCTGTTCTTGCATAGTTAGAGAATTGAACATTTACTCAAGTTTTGTATGCTTACTATGGGGAAACCTAACCTAAATGGGTACTTTAGGAAGTACTCTTCACAGAACGTTACTACCAGAATTAACACTCAACAGAGAAGTTAGCCAAATGAAAAAAGGAACAAGAGGCAATTAATGCTTAGCTTAGCTTAGTACATGCTTAGCTTCCTGAAGTGTTTTAATTACAATTAAAAGCGGCATAAGTGCCTGCCTTTTAAGCAGGTAGTCATGAGTTTGATCCCCGGTACCAATAAAAAGGAAAAAGACAAAAAAAAAAAAAAAAAAAGCAAATATTTTGCTGCTCTTTCCTCTGGAAAGCTTTACTGAAATTGATCGAAGGCAACCAAGTGATTGTTGAAAATAAGGACATGTCAACAATGCCTGTCAGTTTTGAGAAAATCATGTCAATAATAATTGAAACTAAGGTTGATGTTTCAAATTAGTGAAATATTTTTGTATAAGGACTAATTCATTAAAAATAGTAAAATTTTTAAAAGGAAAAAATGAAATAGTGAAAAAGTTCACTCTCCCCAAGTTATATTAGGCAAAATAATCTTTAACTTAAAATAAAAGAAGAATTTTGCAAAACTATATGTACAGCATACTATTTGTGTGAAAAGTTCACTACTTAGGTGGTTTTATGAATATGACATTTCAAAAGACACACAGTAAAGTCATGGCCTTGTGACACTGGATTCTCTCAAGAAAGGAGCCTTCAGTAGATAGGATACAAGCATAAACAAGAGACTTGATTACATACTTTTAATTTTGAACTTTGTGAATGTATTGCTTTTCAAAAGAGGTGTGAATTATTTTATATATTCACATTTTTATATGTTTATGTAAGTACATACATTAAACATGCATTTTTGTAATATTTTAAATATTTATCATTGTAGTTCTTTTGAAAAGGTTTTATACCTTAGAATGAGGAGATAGGAAGAATGTGTGGGGTAGACATTTACTTTTTACTTTTTATTACTTGAATTATAAAGAAACTTCATTATTTAAAAAATCAAACATACATAAAAGATCTAGTACTATGGATCTAGGAGCACTGACTAAATAGAGGAAAGTGTTTGTTTTTTTTTTTGTTATAATTCAGCCATATGTGTAGCAGACTCAACCCTGTTAACTTGATCTTCATTCAGATTATTTCCTTAAGTCTTGCTGATACATTAAAGTAATAAGACCACACCTCTAAGAGACTCACAATGAAACAATAATCTGACCTTCACTTTTATAGCCACTTCTATGGAGAATAACAAAATTTCATATATCAAAGAGCCAATTAAAAGGTAAAGAGTATGAAAAGAAAGGTAGTCAATGATTATTTATACAATTGTTAATGAAGGTACACCTTCTTCAAAAGTATGTAGTCATTGGTACTTTTGAGAAGATCATTGAATTTAAAGTCAGAAGATCATAAAGTCACTACATTATGGATTAGCTGTATTACTTTGGTTAATCATCTACCCCAAAAGTTAATCAACCATCCTATAATATTACATATCTCATGAAGTTATTAAAAATAAAATACAGTATAAGAAAGCATGTTTTAAACTCTAAAATGTTTTGTAAATTATATAGCTATCACGTTTCAGTACACAAAGTGGCAGTGATAATGACATTTAGACTTTTAGTTATGTGACATACTTTCACTGAAGATATTTTTCCATGTATTCACAAAATAACAGGGCAATGTGTAAAGCAAACAGATTCTAGAAAGTCCTTGGCTCAAATTTTGACATTTTGATTTATTTCAGTACATGGGAAATTTATGTTAATATATCATAGTACAATACAGAATGTGTGGTAATAGGGAAGCAAGATAGAAATTTGTCACTGAGCTGTGTCTTTTTTGAACTCTTAAGTATGGATAAAAAGTTAATATGAATACTTTTTTTTTTAATTTTAGTTATCTACCTCATACTCTACCATGCCATCTTTGTATTTTTTGCCTGGACCTACTGGAAGTCTATCTTTACACTTCCACAGCAGCCAAACCAGAAGGTAAGAATATTGGTTACTTCATAAAGTATAAGAAAAGAGGAATGTAGAGATGCTAATAAAGAAAATAGACAAACATAGAAACAAATAAACTTACCGAACAAAAGAAAATGAAGATCAGGGTATTCTTTCTTTCTTTCTTTCTTTCTTTTTTCTTTCTTTAAGGTGTTCTGCAAGCTAGCTTTTCCTAGGCCAAAATGATCTTCCTCCCTTATGCCAGAGAAGGTAGGAATACAGGTGCATGCCACCCTGTTTAATTCAGGGCAATTTTAAAGTAGGACTATTAATAGTAAAGGTGACCTTAAACATTTAATAAGACTTTAAAGGGGTTTATAAAAGCACATTATGTCTTTATGACAAGGACTTGGTTGTAGCAGCACATGCCTGTAATCCCAGCCCTTGGGAGGCTGAGGCAAGAAAATTACCATGAGTTTGAGGCCAGCCTGAGAAACTCGGTGAGTTTAAAGCCAGGCAGGACTACATAGTGAGATGCTAGCCCAAAAAACCAAACGAACAAAAAAGACAAGGAAACTATTGCTTGCATTGGTGATTTAGTCAGGAAAAACTCTATTAGATTCTGAGATTCTATGTAGTTTAATATTATGAAATCATGTTTAGTGGCCAGCAAGTCTCTGGTAGGCAGTTCTGAGGGGGAAAAAGTACAACAGTTAAATAATTTCCAAGCTACATTCTCTTGAATCATGAGTTTCTTCTAACATTGGGAAGACTAATGATGGAATTTGTCATCACGTGAAGAATTTATCATGTGTGACTAGTTTAAACCAAGTTGGGTTCCAAAGAATGTAAAACAATGGATTGAGACCTTAACATCTGCCAAATACTAAGTAAAATATTGTCATTAATTGTCTCATTCACAGAACCAAAATAATTAAGAAAAAAGAAAAAATGTAATTAAACATAGCTTCTCCCAAGATGACCAAGCAGGCCCAAACCAGACTGCATAGCACACCCACACACAATTCATGCATGGGAGCAACCATCCAACTAATTACAACCTGGCTCTACATTTGCATTCCCCTTGGTGCAGGGAGTCAGAGTTGAGGACTAAACAACTGACCTGATCATTATGAGGACAATGCCCAGATACAGAAAAGAGCAACAACAACCTGAGACTTTTGATATTATATCCATCAGTCCACTTAAAACCCACTCATATGTGGTCTATATCCAGCAAAGACTAGAGGACTGCATGTACTTCCCATCTACCAATGAAAGCAAGGATACACTTTGGCTTGAACAATTACCACAGTATGGAGAGAACAGACAGAGAGAGGAATCTATGGTGCAAGAAGGATTGCTCATGCTAGGTGAAGAAAACCATAACTGTATGAATCCCAAGATTGCAGATCTTAGAAAAAAAGACATTTAAAGACACAAAAATTGTTTATTTTTTACTGTTTTTTATCTGTCTCTTTTTTATTATATTTATCTTCCATTTTGGGGGGTTGGTGATTTTGTTATTGTTTTTTAATTTTTCTCTTCTTGTTTCTTTATCTCCTTTTCTATTCTCCTCTTTCAAATTTGTTCTTTTCCTTATCTTTTTTATTTCATCTATCTTGCTGTTTTCTTGTTCAATCTTTCCTTTAACTATTCTCTAACACTACTAATTTCCTTTTCCTCATCAATAGGACCCCATCTCCTTTTTCTCTCCTCATATCCCACTGATTAATTTTTAATTTTTTTCATTGTTTGCTTTCTCTCCTCCTCTATGTTTACTAGTATAACTACTGAGATTTATGAATGTCTAAATAGCTAGTTAAGTTTGTGTCATGGCTATTGAATACTATTTTATTGTTAGGGGAGTTAAAGTTATGTATCTATAGCAGAGATTCACTATATGTCTGTAACAGATCAATATTTGGTTTATCTTAGTGTTCATGTTACAATTATAAATCTATTTTCTATGGGTAAGGATGGTATATTATTGGTCTTTATGACTTTTCTATATTCAGCTTTTATTTAATGCTGTATTTTTTGCTGATTTTTTTAATATATGCAAAACGATCCATTGTATTAATTGGTTCTCTAGGGATACCATATCTGTATTGCTTGAGGGTCATTAACAATACTGTATTCCATTCCTGAGAAACTGGATAGCTGCAACCTCCAGTCAAAAATAAACAAAAGTGAAAGAGTCCTGATTCAGACATAAAAGCTGCAAGTTAGCAGACAAGAAGACATCACTGAAAATTAGATATTAACTAAAGCAGTTTCCATACTAAAACAAAGCTTTTAACTAGAATAAATTGGAAATCCTCAACACAAACAAACAAACTAAAAACTAGAAACATGAGAAGATAAGCCAACAAATTGCTTCTGAATACTCCACCTCCCCCAAAGAATATGAGGCACTGAAGGGGATAAAACCAAATGCTACCCACAGATTACTTTAAATTATACCAGTTAGATAGCAAAACAGATCAATAAGGCATTAGGCAAGCTCAAAAATGATATATATGAGCTAATATTGGGCCAAATAAACACAAAAATTATTGAGCTCATAGAAGACATTCATGGAGAGCTAACATTGCTAAACAAAATGATGCAAAATATGAATGATCACCAAAGGAAAATTAAACTCCAAATAGAAATTCAAGAGACTAAAAATTCTAGCAAATGAATGGGCAGCAGATGTAAGCAAGGTGAGAACAGAATGTCAGAGCAACAAAACAAGGCTGCTGTCATGGAAAAATTAATGAAAGATACTTTGAAAATAACAAAAGAACATAAAAAATTGAGCCAATAACTCCTACATGTTGTATGGAATAATCTAAGATTAAGTGGAATTGGTGAAAAATGGGAAGACAGCACAAATGACATTAAAAATCGTATTTATTAAAATAATAGTAAAAAACTTGCAAATAAGGAGAAAAACTGTAACATGCACATAAGTGAAGCACATAGAACCCCAAATAACTAAATTAAGAAAATAAGATCTCCATAACAGGTCACCTTCAAAATTGCAGAAGTTGAACACAAGAACATGAATTTAAAAGAGGTTGGAAGTAAACAATGAATCACTTATAATGGTAAACTCATTAGAATTACTATAGTAGATTTCTCAACACAAACTTTAAAGGCCAGGATAGCTTACAGTGAAGTGTTTCAAGCCCTAAAAGAAAACAGTTTCCAACCCAGTGTGATATATTCTGCAAAACTATCTTTCAGAATTAATTGAGAAATAAGAAATATCCATGATAAAGAATGACTAAAGATAGTAATTACCACCAAACCAGCATTCCAAAAAATTCTCGAAGATATCCTAGGATACACTAAAGCTAACAGTGATAAAAAGTCTAATAGAATGAATGCACCAGGTAAATTGAGCAATTAGTAAAAGGAAAAGAGAGAATCAACAGCAGGAAAACAAAGCAATGCTATGAACAAGTAAATACTCATCAGTAATAATTCACAATATGAATGATCTCAATACCTTAATAAAGGACACATACTGCCAGAATTGAAAAGAAACATAACTCAACTATATGCTGTATATAAGAAATATACTTAACTCAAAAAAAAAAGCCTCAGATTAAAATTCAGGGAGCAAAAGCAATATTCTATGTAATAGTAACCCCCAGAAAAGCAGATGTAACAATCCCATATTCGGACAAAGTGGAATTCAGGACAAAAAGAGGCAAAGATGTTCACTACATTTAAGTTAAGGAACAATCCAACAGGAAGAAAGAGCTATAATTAACATACGCACTGAAAAATGGTACTCAGCTTCATAAAACAAGTGGTACTGGACATAAAAATAGATTATACATAAACATAATTACAGTGGGAGAACCTCAATACCTCACTATTATAACAAATAACTAGACAGCAAATCAAGAAATTTTAGAGTTGAACTAAATCTTTGAACAAATGACTTAATGTAGTGAATGAACAGTGAATTCTCTTGAAAAACAGAAAAATACATATTCTCACCAGCACATGAAATTTTCTCCAAAATAGACCATATGCTAGCCAATAAAACTGAAATAAATACAAAGCAATTGAAATTATGCCATGCATATTATCAAATTATATAACAGTAAAACCATAAATCCATGGGAAAACACAGAAATTATGGAAATACATGAAAGCTGAACAATATACTCTTAAATAAACAATATGTAATAGACAAAATCAAAGAAGGAATAAAACAATTTCTAAAATTGAATAATGTCAGGACAATGCACTAGAACTTATTAGACAAAGTGAAACCAGTCCTAAGATATACGTTTATAGGTATGAATGACCACATCACAAAAATATAGGCAACCCAAATCAGTAACCAATTAATGCATTTCAAAAATCCTAGAAAAGAAAAACAATACAAATCCAAAATATGAAAAAGAAATAAAAGGAGTATGTATAGGAAAGCAAATAGTCAAATATTATTTAGAGATGGCATGATTTTTACATAGAAGACATTTAAAAATGTACCAAATCATGCTGAGAATTAAAAACTAAATTCAATAATGTAACAGGATATAAATTAACACACAAAATATGTACCATTGTGGTATACTAATAATAAACCAACTGAAAATGAAATTATGAAAAAATACCATTTACAGTAGCACCAACAAAACCTAACTAAGGAAGTGAAAAACCTCTACAACAAAAACTACAGTACTCTAAAAAAGGAAATTAAGAGGATATTAGAAAATGCAAAGATAAATCCTATTCATTGTTAGTCAGAACTGATATAGTGAAAATGGCAATAAATACAAAACTGATATGTAGATTTATGCATCCTAATAAAAATAGCAACCGCGTTCTTTACAGAATTGGGGGAAAAATCCTAAAAGTTATATGGAACAATAAAAGACACAGAATAGCAAAAAGAATCCTGAGTAACAAGAGAAATGCGATAGGCAACATAATGCCAAATACATTTTTTTTGTACAAGGAATCGAACTCAGGGTCTTGCACTTCCAGTCTGTCAATTTTAACTTATCTTACAAAACTACAGTAATAGGACTTCAGAGAACATGGCGGACAGATAGAAGCAGCTACGGAGGCTCTCTGAAAGACCCAGCTTAGAATTCAGGAATGGTGCAGAGTAAGGAATCATAAACAAGAGGAGCTATGCCCTGCTGACCCAAGAATGAACTGGGCTGAGAGAAACCAACTGGGAATGCAATGCTGGTGCTATAACAGGAACAGAAAAACCGCAGTGTGGAAGCTGGAGCCTGCGCCATTGGAAGCCGCGATTTGGGTTTCCCACCGCCGCTGCTGTGTCTACATCAGCTCGGCAGGGAGAGAGATGCATGAAAGCTCTGAGAATAGGAATTGGTGAATGGAGTTGAAAGCGGGATGGGCGGGGAGCTGTGCATTGACTTGCGGTGAGTGAGAGAAGCTGGGACTCTTCCACGGTCTAGGAGACTCCAACAGAGGACATTCTGGGACCAGGCAGACTTGCAGGAACAGGGCACTGCAGTGAGTTCAGTCATGTATCCCCCTCTCAAGCAGGATTGGTGAGCAGTGCCTAGCCTACGTGACACTGCTGGCTGAGACCCAGTAGGCTAGCACAACCCAGATCCCAGCGCCTGAAGGTGACTTGGAGGGGTGGGCCCCACATAGGATGCATGGTCTGCAACTTCCTGGTGCGCTGCGGTGGGTGGGAACACCTAGCCAGCGGAATTCTATCAGACTGTGGCCGACAGGGAAGGAAGCTGAGCCTCCTATGTATGCTTGCATATATAAGAACAAAGAATATGGGAAGAGGCAGCAGCAAGAAAGGCTCCTTGGCCCCCAATCCTGAGAAACAGGCAATAGCAGACACAGCACCAATAGATATAAAGCGCTATCTCCAGAGCCTCATAGACGAGTTCAGGAATGAAGTTATCAATGATCTGAAGCTAGACATAAGCAGAATAGTTAGAGAAATACTAAGCACCACCCAAGAAAAAACACATGGTGGAATGGAAGAACAGAAAAAGAGGGGAGAATTGTTTGATGGAGAAAATAGAGTAAGCATAGAATACGTGAAGCAGGTTCAAAGAGATTACCAGGAAACTAAAAACTCTATCAAAAACTGCCATAACAGCTTGAAAGAAACTAAGGACAGATTATCTGAACTGGAGGGCAGATTTGTAATATGGGATCATGAAATGAAAAACTTCTTAAAAATAACAAAGAAACAAACAGCAATAATACAAAGACTAGAAAATGATAAGAGGATCTATAACTTAAGAATTAAGAACATAAAAGAAGTAGGGACACAAACAAATGAACTACAAAAGCTACTCACAGAAATAATTGAGGAGAATTTTCCTAATTTAGCAAAAGGTAAAGATACTCAGTTGTATGAAGCATACAGGACCCTAGCCACCAACAACCCAAACAGAGCAACACCCAGGCATATAATAATTAAAATTCCAGAAATCCAATACAAGAATATTAAAAGCCGTCAGAGACAAGAAACTCACTTACAAGGGAACACCCATCAGAATTACAGCAGACTTCTCAGCACAAACCATCAAATCACAAAGAGCATAGGGCAAAATAATTCAAGCTTTGAAAGATAATAATCCCCAGCCACGATGGATATATCCTGCACAACTATCCCTGGAAATTGATGGAAAAACAAGGTGCTTCCACGATAAAGAGGAACCAGGGGAATATGCAACCACCAATTCAACTCTACAGAGAATACTGCAGGATATTCTAAAAAAGAAAAATACAAAGAATCCAGAAATAGTGGCAGAGAGGCCACAATGAATGGAGCAGAAAACAAAATGAAGAAGACAAACTGACAACTAATGACAGAAAATGAGCTCAACAGAAATGAGGCAGAGAAGATTGGATGATAGGAGCAACTATTTTGGAGAAAATGGCATCTTAATAGGTAATACTGATTTAGTATCATCTTGTTTTGAAATCTCATCAAGCTTTTGGTCTTCTGTCTCCATTGGTCTAAGCAGGTTGTATCTTATTGGATTTCATTATATATGATAGTATAAGCAAAAACTTTTATAGCCAAGGAGATTATACAGAAACCATTGTTCATTTTCTGTTAGTTGATTCTAAATACCCTGTAATACTGTCATTCTCTTAAATGGTTTTACATTGATTTGATATATTTGATGCTACAGTATACGAAGTTATACTCAAAGATTTCAAGGAAAGAGACAATATGGTAACTACTTTTATTTTGGGATTATCTTGTGGTGAAACACTATTCTGCTTAAATGGTTATGTTTTGATCTGTGCTATTTTGCTGTTATGCCCTCTTTTATCTGAATCTATATTTTATTATTTACTTTTCTATTTTTATCCTTTTAATTAAGGGAAAAATAAATTTAAAAATAGCAGGATATATTATAGTAACCCACTTTGACTTTCTATTATCTTGATTTAAAGCCCTGTATTGCTCTCACCATCTTGTTTTGACTGATGTTCGTTCCTCTATTCTGTTTTGCTTGATAGTACCAGGTTCGAAAGTTTAGGCAACAGCTGTGAAGATAGTGGGATTCATTGTGACGCCCATTCAGGTTGACTATTATCTACTTTTGAAGACCTATAATGTCTCCAGTGTTTTGGTTTTGTCGGTTTTGTTCTTTACTGTTTTGTTCAATTTTATTATAACTGATGATATAGGCAATTCTATTAGAGATAGTAGGAGGCATTATGGTAACCATTGTTGATCACCTTGTATTATGCTTTTACATTACCTATTATGTCCACCCTTTAGATTTGACTGACTCTGTTCTGTTATGTCACATTTGGTTCTACTCTCTTCCAAAAAAGTAATAAGAACTGTGGGAGCAACAAAACCCAAAATGTGTAATTGTCATTGTACAAAAGAGAGGAAAAGAAAGTGCTCTAAATGATATAACTGCAAGTGTATAAGATAGATAATGATATTACTGAGTTTTGTTGGATCATTGAACAGAACTGTTTGCAGTCTCACTGTTGGAATGTCCACTTTATAGACTTTAATTTTGTAACTTGAACAATTATTTCTAAGATGACAATATGTAATCCATTAACTAGTGATTTCCTACTGTTTATTTTTTCTGTAAATCTGTATAACTTGTACCCTTTCTCTGCTTTTTTAAAATTTTTCTCCTTAAATAAATTTTTAAAACAACTACAGTAATAAAATCAGCTGGCACAAAAATAGATGTGACAATCAGTGGAACAGAATAGAGAACATAAAAACCTCCCCAAACACATTCAACTATTTCATCTTGATATAGGGGCCATAAACATACAGGTGGAAAGATAATCTCTTTATTGGATAGTGTTGGGAAAACTGAATGTCTACATGCAGAAGACTGAATCTAGTCCATGTCATTTATCATGCCCTAAACTGAAATCTCCATGAATCAAGGAACAAATGTTAAAACAAGAAACGATTATCCTGATGGAAGATAAAAGAGGTAAAACACTTTAAGTCATAAGGAAGGAGTTTCTGAACACTGTACAGCAATTAGTACAGAGAATCATCAAATTGTATCATCGAATTAAAAAGCTCTGAATAGCAAAAAAAATTACATAGCAAATAGACAATGTGTGCAACATATGCTATTTCTCAGAAGATTAATACCAAGAATGCATAAATAATGCAAAAACTTAGACTCCTCCAAATAAAAGATGCAATCAAAAAATGGGCAAGTGATTCAGTGACCCACGCACAATTGGGAACCATCTCTGAGGACTGCAGGGATTGGAAAACTGCATCCAGAAACTTGCCAAGACCCAGGAACCATCTGTGCAGCCTGTGGGGACTGGGAGTTTATGCCCAGTGACCTGCAGTCATTGGGAACCCTCATTAAGGCCTGTAGAGACAGAGAGTCTGTACCCAGTGACCCAAACACACCTGGAAACGATTTCTAATGTCAAAAGGGACCAGGAATCTCACAGTGATCTGGGAAACCTCAGTGAGGCCTGCAGTGACTTATATCTAAGCCCAGTGATCCACCCACCCACACCCAGGAACCATCTCTGAGTCCATGGAGGAACAGGAGTTTGTGACCAGACACCTAAAACCATAAGCAAAGTTCAGTGAAGCCCACCGCCAGATGGGCCACAAGCACAGTAAGCAACTAGGACTGGGCATCAAGCTGATCCAGAAAAACACAAGAAAACACAAATAAATGAAAGAACAAAATGCAATCTCAACTTCCAGCCCATTCACATCAAGTCTAGGAGACATAGACAGGGATGAATTTGGAAATTGCACAATTAAAATTTATGAAATGATAGCAATGAAAGTAAAGAAACAACTCCAGGAAGGTGGAAAGGAAATCAGATTAGAAATAATCTCTCAGGTAAAAATAGATGTGATAAACATAATGAAAGAATTAGTGAATATATCCAAAGAAGACATACATTAAAAAATAGAGCACAGGTAAGTGATAGAAAACTTGAAAGAGCAACACTGGAAACAATTAGAATACATGAAACAGATTCAAAGAGATATCCAGGAAATCAAAAATTCTATTGAAAGCTGACAGAACCTCATGAGTGAAACTGATGACCTTGAAGATAGGATTGTGGCTAATGATCATGAAAGGGAAAATCTCTTAAAAATAACAGTGAATCAGGAAATAACAGTTCAAAATATGGAAGATGTTGCAAGGAGAAACAATGCAAGATATATAGGTGTCCAAAAAAAGGAAACAATACAAATGACATGAAACAACTATTTGCAGAATAGCAGAAAATGTCCCAGGCAAGGGAGAAGAGCCTGACAAGACTATGGAACTCCAATTAGCCATAACCAAAATGAACCTACAACTTGATATATAATAACCAAGATCCCATAAATTCAGCATAAGAAAAACATATTTAAAGATGCTAGAGAAAAGAAACAGATCACATATAAAAGAAAGCCTGTCAGAATCACAGCAAACTTCTTAGCACAAACCATCAAGTCAATAAGAGCCTAGAGTGAAGCATTTTGAGTACTAAAGAAAACAACTTCCAACCCAGATTGATGTACCCTGAAAAGCTATCTTTCAAAATCAATGAAGAAATAAGATACTTCCATGACAAACAACAATTGAAGAACTTCATGATGACACAACTAACACTACAAAGAGAAGTGAAAGATATCCTAGAAAGAGATAAAAATGACCTCAGTTCTAACAACAACAAGAGAAAGAAACCAACAAGCAGAACAACCAGTTAAACAGAGGGGAAAAGTAGGGAACCAGGAACAGAAACATAGCATGATAATGGTAAGAAAATACATACCAGTTATAACCTTTAATGTAAATGTCTTCAATTCACCAAAGAGAAACAGACAAGCAGAATGAATCAAGAAACATAAATCAAAAATATGCTGAATACAAGAAACAGTTTTAACTAATTCAAATGGATTCATAGACAAAAATCAAAGAATGGAAACAGTACTCCATGGGAAAGGAACCCAGAAAAAAACAGAGGTAGCTATTTTATTTGCAGACAATGTGAACTTCAAACTAAAATGATCAAAAGAGCTAAAGAAGATCACTACATACTTTTTAGGGAAAAACTTCAAAAGGCAGAGATAACAATCATAAATATCCGTGAACCAAATATGGAAGACTCAAACTATCTAAGACAAATACTAATATACATGAAAAATCAAATAAGCAATAGTAAATTTTGATGGGACACCATAATGCTCCATTCAGGGTAGATCAACTAGACAATAAATCAGCAAAGAAATAACAGAACTGAATCAAACTTGTGAGTAAATGGACTTAGTAGATATGTACAGAGTGTTCCAAAAAACATCAGAATACACATTCTTCTCAGCTGCACATGGTATACTCTCTAAAATATACCATATACTACCCCATGGAACATGCTTAATTAAATGCAATGCAATTAAAATTATCCCACATATATTATCTGACTGTACTGCAATGAAATTGGAAATTAATAACAAAAGAAACTACAAAAGCATTATCAACACAAGGAAATTAAATAGCACCTACTGAACAATCAATGAATAACAGAAGAAATTAAAGAAGGAATTAAACAATATATACAATAAAAATGCAAATAAAAGTTACTGGAAACTGGGACACAATGAAAGCAGTCCTCAGAAATTTACAGCAGTGCATCTTCGCATCAGGAAAACGGAGCAAGCATAAATAAATAACCTAATGCTGAACCTCAAAATTCTAGAAAAAAGGAACAAGTCAAGCCCCAAAAAAGAAAATGATAAAGATCAGAGCAAAAAATTATTAAAATTGAGACTAAGAAAAAGGCACAAAGAATTAATGAATCAAAAAGTTGGTTCTTTAAAAGAATAAATTAAACTGATAAGCCTCTAGGCAACCTTGTCAAAAAAAGAAAAAAAAACTCAAATTCATGCAATAAGAATTAAAAAGAGTGAAATCACAACAGAACCTGTGTAAATAAAGTAGATCATCAGTACCTACTTAGGAAACCTTTACTCTCATAATATTGAAAATACAGAAGAAATGGACCAATTCCTGGAAACCTATGAATTACCAAAGGTGGATCAAGAAGTTATAAAACTTCTGAATAACCTAATATCAGTTAACAAAATTGACAACATAACTAAAAACTTACCAACAAGAAAATGCTCAGGCCCTGACGGATTCACAGCTGAATTCTACAAGACATTTAGAGACAATTTAATGCCAATATTCCTCAAACACATTAATGAAATTTAAAGAGAATCACTTCTCCCTAATACATTCTGTGAGGCAAACATTACCTTGATACTAAAACCAGAGAGAGACCTAACCAAAAAAAGAGAACTACAGTCCATACTCTCTTATTAACATAAATGGGAAAATCCTCAATAAAATACTAACAAAGAGAATGAAGCAAATCACCACCAAGATTATACACTATGACCAAATGGAATTCATCCCAGGAATGCATGAATAGGGAACATATCCAAACCAGTAAATGTAATACACTATATCAACAATTCCAAAGACAAAAATCACATGATCATCTCAGTAGAGGCAGAAAATTCTTTTTGATAAAATCCATCACACATTCATGATTAAAACCATACAAAAAAATTAGAATAGATTGTATTAAACTCAATCTGATAAAAGTCATGTATGACAAACCAACAGCCAACATCTTATTAAACGGACAAAAACCGAATGCTTTCAACATAAAATCAGGTATAAGACAAAGATTTCCACTATTATCCCTCTTATTCAGTATGGATCTGAAAACATTAGCCAAAGCAATTATACAAGAGAAAGAAATATAAGTAATAAGAATAGGAAAAGAAAGAATTAAATTGTCAGTATTTGTAGATGACCTGATATAGTATGTAGAAGACCACCAAAATTTCACACAGCTTCTAGTTTTAAAAATCAGATTCAGTAGTGCAGATGGATATAAAGTCAACACTCAAAAATCAGTAACATTCCTGTGTGCAACAATAAACTCATGAAAGAGAAATGATGGAAACTACACCTTTCACAATAACATCCACAAAAATGAAATACATGGGAATCAATCTAATAAATAAGGTAAAGATTTATACATTGAAAATTGCAGTACTCTGAAACATGAAATTGAAGTGAATTTTATAAAATGTAAAGATATTCCTTGTTCATGAATTGGAGGAACAAACACTGTAAAAATGGCTATAGTCCCAAAATCTCTATACAGATTTAATACATTCAAAATACCATTATCATTTCTCACTGATGTTGGAAAAGACATTCCTAAATATCATTTGGAAACATAAGAGATCTAGAATAGCAAAGACAATCAGGGGCAACAAAGGCAAGGCATCACAATCCCTAACTGGAAATTATACTGCAAAGGTAGTGTGATAAAATCAGTATGGTACTGGCAAAAGAACAAACCGGAGGATCAATGAAACAGATTAGAAGTTTCAGGTACAACTACATACATACTCAATCGCCTTATCTTTGACAAAGTAGCCAAACATATTCACTGGGAGAAAGATACCTCTTTAATAAATAGTGCTGGAAAAACTGGCTTTCCACATGCCGAAGACTAAAACTAGACCTTTGTCTGTCACCATGCACTAAACTAAAGTCAAATGGATGGAAGATCTAAATATTAAAACAGAAACACTAAGTCTGCTGGACCACAGAGTAGGTAGAAATCTTTAAGACATAGCGTTTTTGAGCAAGCACCAAACCACACAGGAAGTACTTCAAATGATCAAAAACTGGGATTAAAGATTTTGCACTTCAAAACAAATCATCAACAAAGTAAAAAGAAAACCCACGAATAGGGAAAAAAATCTTAGCCAACTTTCCCTCAAACAAAGGACTTCTTTCTGGAATAAATAAAAGAATTTTTAAAAAGTCAGGCTCCCAAAATTCAAAGTCACAATCCAAAAATAGGCATCTGAGGTGAATGCACACCTCTCAGATGAAGAAATACAAATGACACGCAAATATATGTTAAAATGTTCAACATAATTGGGCAGTCAAGAAATGCAAGTCAAAACAACACTGAGATCACACCTCACTCCAGAAAGAATGGCTTTCTTCAAGAATGCAACCAATAATAAATGTTGTCAGGGTTTTTGGGGAAAAGGAACCCTTCTTCAATTTTGGTGGAAATGTAGTCTGGTGCAAGCACTGTGGAAATCAGAATGGGGATTGCTCAGAAACAAGGATTGAAAGTGCCATTCAACCCAGGTATTGCTGGGTTAAAAAACATCATACCACAGTGATATATGTGCATGTATGTTTTTAGCCACACAATTTTTACAGCCAAATCTTGGAAACAACTCAATTGCCCATCAGCTGAGAAATGGATAAAAATGTGGTATTTTTATACAATGGAGTACTACTGAGCTATAAAGAAAGATTAATTTGGGACTCTTATAGGTAAACAGATGTACCTAGAAAACATACTCATAAGTGCAATAAATAAGCCTGGCATGTGTAAAAACCATATTGTCTCCGTATTGTAAAAACTAAAATAGTAAATAAGATCCCAAATCTACAATAGATATATTGAAAGGTAAATAAACTGCTCAAAGGGAAAGAACAACTGGTATGGAAAGCAATAGAAAAGAAGAAAGGGGGAGATATATATATATATATATATATATACATTTCATCTGTTTTACAGGTTTGTATCTTATAATCTGAGCAAGTATTTCAAAGATAACAATATGCAATATAGTGACCATTGTTAATTTCCCATCATCTTTTGTGAAATCCTATATCATTTTTATTGCTCTGGGTTTTTTTTAACTGTTTTTGTTTTAATTTCATTGAAATACAAAAATGGGCAAACATTATGAATAGACACTTCACAGAAGAACATTTTAAATGACCAAGAAAGCTACAAAGAAATTCTCAACGTCACTGATCATTAGAGAAATATAAATTAGTGCAGCACCAAAATTCCATCTTATACCAGAAAGAATGGCCATCATCAAAAAATCAAATATTACAAATGTTCATGAAGCTACAGGGCCAAATGAAACCTTCTATGTTATTGGTAGGAATGTAAACTAATCCTACACTATGGATATAAGTATACAGACTTTTTTTAAAAAACTAAGACTAGAATTTCCATTTGACCCAGTTATTCCCTTCTAGGTACCTTCCCAGAAGAGCTAAAAGCATTGTGATACATGCATACTCATGTTTATAGCAACATAATTCATAGTATCTAAGTCTTCAAAGCAGTCTTTATTTTTATCAACAGAGGAAATGATGGGGAAATTTTTGTATTTTACACACAGGGAAATACTACTCTGTCACAAAGAAACATAAAATGAAATAATTTCCAAAAATGCAGATATACCTTGAGACCATAATGTTAAGGAAAATAAATCACACATATATTAAATGCTGCATGGTTTATCTCATATCAGAAATCAAAAGTGTAAATAAAATGCAAAATAAAATATAAATAATATGCAGTAGTGAGTTATATACTTTTCAAATTGAAAGGGGATCAAGAGATTAAGGGAAAGATGGAAAGGAAAAGAGTATAAAAAAAGAATTAAGGTGTGATCTATACATATATCTACTCCATACAAGAAATGCAAACATGTCCTGCGAACATTTACTAATATTTTTAAAAAGTTAAATACAGAGAAAGGCAGTAATTTGGAATTTGAAGAATATAAACTGTATAGTAGAGAGAGACAACATAATGATCAAAATGGCAGTTCTTAATGAATAATTCACTGAAACACAAATGTATTAAACTGAACACTTGAAGGACTCAGATTTGCAGTAGATAAAAAATCATTATCTATATTTATCTACAAAAGATCAACTATAGTAACAAAGACAATGAAAGAATAGAAAAACATAAGCAAATACTAATCAGAAAAGTAACAGCTATACCATCAGACAAAATATATTTTCATTTTAGGTAAAAACTCTACAGGAGACAAGAAAACATTATACATGGATAAGGAGATAGTTCATCAAGAATATGTGAACATTCAAAGCAGAAGAACTCCAAAACATAAGAAATAAAAACTGGCAGAAATAGTAGGAAAATACCTGGCTCTCTAATAATGGTTGGAGACTTCAGTATAACATTTTCAATAGTGGATAGTACAAGTAGAGGGAAGATTCATAAGCAAATAAAGGACTTGAACCCTATAGAGCAGCTATACTGTAAGTTCTAGGGTTATGAATATTTGAATTGTCAATTTTTAGAGATATGAATGGATCTTGCATTATGAACATTCATAGGTGTGAACAAATCATGGAAGTACTGTACCACATAACTATATATATATGTATATACACCTTATAAAAGACTCAGTACATACACTGAGTTCAGCACAGTGGCAGGAAACAAAATGAACACTTTAACACAAAAATTAAAGTATGTTTTGATATATTAACATTGAAAAATCCAAAATTAAAGAAAATCATTTTTATAATAGTATCAAAAAATAAAATATGGAGGGATGAAAATGTAGCCCACTGATAGAGTACTTGCCAGAGTGCACAAGGCCATAGATTTGATTCCCGATATAGCATTTACAAAATAAAATACTTCCTTTCTTTTCCTCTCTCCCTCCCTCCTCTTTCTTCTGAACAATTTCTATTTCATAAAAGAAAACAAATGTCAAAAGAAGGATAAAATGGAGAGAAAACTTTGTAAATAAGCCTGGGAAAGGGATTGAAGAGAAGGGAGGGAATTTGAAAAAATGGAGGGACAGAATATATCAAGTACACCTGCAAATTCCCTGTGATGAGAGTGATCATTATATATATACTTATATATATTTATATATATATAGTACCAATAAATTTAATAGAAAAAACAGATCCAAGAAGATATCTCATTTATATAAACAAATATTTCCTATTAAGATGTGTTGTAATTTGAAACAAAATTAAAATAATTATAAATAAAATTTAACCAATATGATAAAAGACTTATGCACTGAAAAATAAGACAGTCACTAAAAAAATAGATACAAATAGTGGAAAGACACTGAAAAGAGTTAATATCAATACAACAATAGTACTGAAGCCAATAATTTAATGCAATATACTAACACTCCCCCCATCTCTTTTTTTGGCGGAAATAGAAAATTCAGTCCTTTAACATAGAATCCCAAAGAATCGTAAAATCCCAAGGATTCTTAAATAGCCAAAATAACCTTTTTAAAGTTTCTTTTCTTTTGGTACATTCTTGTGAGAAGCATAATGATTACACTCATCTTGAACAATTGGCACATATGCATATCTCATCATAAAGAATTTTGCTTCTTTTTTCCCCACTGCTCTCTCATTTTCCACCATTCTCAGTTCCTCTTCCCATCTCTACAAAATCTAGCTCCTTATTTCCTATCCATCTCTCCTTTATTTGGTTCCTCACATTATTTTGTGTTTCTCGTATAAGAGAAACCATGTAATATTTAATATACTGTGTCTGATTTATTTTACTTATTGTTTTGCTTTCAAGAAGCATTCATTTTCCTACAGGAATCAAATTTACCCTTGTTTATGGCTGAAAGCTCTCCATTGTGTATCTATGCCACATTTTCTTTGTCCATTCATCTATTATATAGGCTGCTTCCAACCTATAGTTATTGTAAGTTAAGCTACTGCATCATGATGACTTTAACTTTTCTAGAAGATTCTCGCTCAATCTCTTAGTCAACTTTCCTTTTACAAAAATAGAAAAAACTGTCTCCCCTCTATTATCTGACTTGTATTTTCCTCTTTATTATGTTTTGAAGTTTTCATATAAGAGAAACCATATGCTACCTCAGCCTGTGTGTGTGATTTACTTAACTTAATATTATGGTCTCAAGGTACATTCTTTTTCCTACATATGATCCAAATCTATTCGTTATGGCAGAGTAGTACCCCATTATGTACAAGTACCACATTTTCTTTATTCATTCATCTGGTGGACCATAATGGTGTTTCCAAGATTTAGCTGTTAGGAGTTGTGGTGCAGTAAATATAGGTATGCATATATCACTGTTATATAATTTCTTTAACTTTTTCTGAATGTACCTATGGGAAATAGATGGGTCAATAGAAATGTCTAGTTTTAGTTTTGAGAAATCTCCATAGCAATTTCCATAGTGATCATACTACCCTACATTCTCACCAACAATGTAGAAGTGTTTCTTTCTCCTCACAGCCTCACCAGTATTTGTTATTATTTGATTTCTTGATGATAGCCATCTTTTCTAGAGGAAAATGGAATCTAAGTGTTGTTTTCATTTGCATTTTTGTAATGGCCAAAAATTATCTGGCAAAACATTTTTGCCCATTCTATACATACAGACAACTAATATCTAAATTACAAAAAGAAATGTAAAAAAAATCAAACCTCCAAAATAAAGTGTCCAATAAAAATGAATAGATAGTTCTCAAAATAAGGAATATAAATGGACAATAATTAGATGAGAAAACATTTTGTATCTCTTACCATTAGAAAAATGAAAGTGAAAATAACACATAGATTCCATTTTCCTCTAGAAATCATAAGAAAATCATATTTGTTTGAGACATTTCTAGGTAAATGGATGCTCCTTAAGACCATATTCTTTAAGTGAAATAAATCAGACACACATTGTAACATCACATTGTCTCCCTGGTGTAAGAAACTAAAAGAGTAAATAAGGTCCAAAATTACAACAGATATTGTAAAACAGGAAGAAATTTTTCAAAAGGAAAGAGGAACTAAGAAGGGAGAAGGAGCAAATGAAGGAAGGGAAAAGGGGGGAAAAGGCTAAAAATAAGAATAAAGTAGAAACAAAGCTTTGGATACAGGGAGGGGAAGAGGGTTGAAAGGAGGGGAGGGTATTAGAACAAAAAGAAGAATCAAAATATATCATGTACAGATATAAATTCTCTATGATTTTTCTTTTTATCAGTACCAGGGATCGAACTCAGGACCGCCTGCTTGCAAGGCAGGTGCTTATGCAGCTGAGCTAAATCCCCAGCCCCATATTAATATCTATGATTAATATGATCTTTATGTGTATCTAAGTTGTACCAATAAACTTAATTTTAGAAAAAGAAAATTATATTTCCATGGACGCGTCAAAAATTCAAGTGTTGCTTCAAAGGGCTTCTTTAACTTAGCAAAACTGAAAATAATTTTTTAAACCTTATACTTTCCTGTTAGTATAATTTTTCTAAGAAAACAAAATTCATTTTATAATACTTTACTATTTTATAACATTTATTTATAGCCTTTTTGTTGGAAAATTTTTACTTGTGTACTCCTGTTCAATTCAGTTCAGAGTAGTTGGCATCCCGGACTAAGGATTAAATGCCTGTACCATACTTCATATATTGTAATAACCACAAAATGCCCCTGTATATTTCTGCATACCCCAAAGGGCCACTCTTTCCACTGATTGAAAATGAAATGATGCCATAAAAACACAATATATACTACTGATTTTACACACTTCTGTTTTTAAAATGAGATATATTTAAATTATCTCAAAAATACACTGATTTTACACACTTCTGTTTTTAAAATGAGATATATTTAAGTTATCTCATATGTTATCGATGTATTTTTCCATTTCATTGAGGAACAGCAGGCATACTCTATTCCTAGTATTGTTGTAAAGAGCACAATTTGATGAGCTATTTTTCCATATATATATATGTATATATATATATATATATATATATATATATATGTATGTATAGGTATATATTGATAGATGATAGATAGATGAATAGATATTCATATTCACCATTCACATTAAGATTTTAAACAGTTTTAGCCCCTTGGAAATCTCCATTTTACCTCTTTCCAATTAACCTCTCAGAGGTAATCACTAATCTGAACTGCTATCCAACATAGATTAGTTTGGACTATTTTTAATCTCATGACAAAGGAATTATATTTGCTCTATTCTGTGCAAACCTTTGAATGTAGTATTTTTTGGATTTGTACATATTGGTGCATGTTTCATAAGTTTTTCCTTTTTATTGCTAAAAGACACTTGCATTGCTACAAATTTCCTCTCGTGATTATAATTTCTATAAGCATTATTTTTTTGGTACCAGGGATTGAACTCATGACCACCTGCTTGCCAGGCAGGTGCTGTGCTTCTGAGCTATATCCCCAGCCCTTGTACATGACTTTGGATATATATTTTTTTCTGGGTTATATAGTTATGAAAAAAATTGCTGGGTCATTGTTCAGACAAATTTTTAGCTTAAGTAGATAATGTCAAATTTTCCAAATTGATTGCATGACTGTATGCTTCCACCAAAATCTTCTATCAAACTGTAAATTGAATAAGAGAAAAGTAAAACCACAAACTGGTACTAAAAACCTTTTGGCATATCTTTTGTAAGACTGAGTATAGCACTAAAATGGTAACAGACTCCATACCAGACTAAAAGCTTCTCAAATACATAGTGAAAAAACTTAAATTTCTACTTATTTTCTACATGCAAATAGGAAATATCATAAGCAAACTTATACATCTTCTCTAAAAGTATCCTCAGTGTCACCTGTAAAAAATAACTTATAATTTAATAAGCATGTTTAGTCATCAACAAGATCCTGGTAGCAGTATGTCATACATCTGTCTGCAACATTCATGTTATAATGCAATGGAAAGAGAACAAGTCTTGGAGTCAGGTGAATTGCATGTGTTGCTAAGCTTTGCTACTTATTGTTTAAGGGAGTATAAACTTGGATAAGACATTTTCTCTAATTTTTGTTTTATTCAGAAAATAATACAACATATTTTACAGAGTAATGAATACTGAGATAGAATTTAGAGAGGATAATTGAGATAATTAGCCAGATAACGTTATAAGATAAATTGGTATCTGGGCTATGAGGGTTGGTAAGAAATATTTTCATTTAACTAGTTATTCTTTTCAATCTTTTCTGAGAACTGTGGAAAGTAAAGTGTTGCCATCACTTCTGCTTCCAGTTCCACTTGTCCTATACGGACAAAGAGCGCTATGAAAACGAAGAGAGACCTGAGGTCCAGAAGCAGATTCTCATTGATATGGCCAAGAAGCTACCAGTTTACACAAGAACCGGGAGCGGAGGTCAGTTCATCCAAAATCAGCTTGGAAGGGAAGTTTAGCAAAGAACTCAGAAAGAGTAAGTCATATATATTGCCAGGGTATCCAATGTTTTTGCTCATTTTTTGAAAACCATTATGAGATCTTTCTCAACACTTTATTATAAAACATTTTTAAACATAGATCAAAGTTGGAAGAATTATGAATACCTGAAATACCCAACACTGGATTTTACAACTATTATTTTGCTTCATCTTATATGTGCTTACGTGTGTGCTTCATCATGTATCTTTCCATCTAACCATCTCTTTTTTCATCTTCACTGAAGCCATCTTTATTTTTCTGATGCATTTAAAGTAAAAAGCAGATATTAATTCATATTCATCTCAATATTTTGTCTTTATTTGGGGGGCAACATTTCCATACAAAATATGCTCAAATCTTAACTGTACAAAATTCCATGTATTTTGAAAAATATAAGTACCTGTAAGCCATAAAACCATTCCCATCACACCAGAAAATTCTGTCATGCCTTTTCCAGTCAATTCTCCTGCACAAATAACTACTGTTTTGACAGTTTTTCACTGTAGATTAGTTTTGCTTTCTATAGAATTTCATATAATGGGAACCTTACGATATATACTCTTGTGTCAGTCTTCTTTATTTCAGCACAAAATTTTTGAGATTCATCCATATCATTGTGCATTTCATTCCTTTTATTTCAGAGTAGTATCATATTATTATATTATATTAATATACTACACTTTGTTTATACATTCACTGGTTGATACATATAAAAGTTGTTTCCAGCACTTATCTGGTATGTCGATCTACTATGAACATGCCAGTACAAATATATATGCAGAAATACATTTTAATTTTTCTTGGGTAAAATATCCACTAAAGAATTTTACTCTTAGATTGTCTTCATATAGAATAGTACTTAATGAACTAATTTTCTACCTTTTAAAATTGGAAAACCAAGACTCTTCTAACAAATCATCCTAAAATTGCTCATGCGAAAATTGTTTCAAGCCTTTGGAAAGTATACTGTCAGATATTTATACTCACTTATTCATCATGTATTTGACAAATATTTGTGGATACCATATGAAAATTGGGAAAATTTTAATGTTGAGTGGAAATTTCATAATATTAATGACATTATTATTTTCAGAACAGTAAAATAGTAGTTATAATTTTTAAAACATCTTCATATAAATGATCAAGTAAAAGCCATTGGAAGAAGTAGATACAAAATGGCACAATGTTAATAAATGTTGAGGATAGATGATGTTACAGGAATTTTCACTATACTGAGACTTTTAGTGTATGTTTGAAAACTCCATTAATACTAACTTCTTATAGTGAATAATGTGTGTGAGGCACTACTGCAAGCACTGGGAATACGGAGTTGAAGAGACAAACAAGGTCTCTTACAGAGATTAAATTCTGATTTAAAAAAAGACAAATAGGAATTTATATAATTTCAGACAGTAGAATAATTTGATGCATTATGTGGTAAATTGGGTTCAGAGATAAATTTCTTTTGATATATCATCGTCTTTTAGTAACATAAAATAATTATATGCATTTATAAAATACAGTATAATAGTTCATATATTCCATGCATCTATTCAATGTGTACTATCAAATGAGTGATTATCATTTCAGTTTCCTTAAACATTTATCACGTTTGTGTGTTTGTGTATGTGTCTGTCTGTGTGTGTACATGTTAGGAATCTTCAAACTCCTCTCTTGGTTCTTCACAAAATATATAATAATTTTTTTAAAATATGGTCATGTGCTGTGTTATAAGTACTAGAACTTATTCCTCCTATGTAACTTAATTTTATCCAACTTCCGTCTCTCTCCATTATAGTTCCTGATCACTATTCTACTTTCCATTTCTATGAAATCATCATTTTTTAACTTTCACATATAAATGTGTCATACTCCTCTTTCCATGCATAGTTTAGGTGACTTAACTTAGTGATCTCTGTATCACTCAGGTTGTTGCAAATGAGAAGATTTAATACTTTTTAATGAATGAATAGTATCCCACTGTGTATATATACCACTTTTATTTATCTAATTTGCTTTTTTATTTATTTATTCATTTTAAAAACAATGAAACAAAAACAATGATACAAAATTTCAAAACAAGATAATAGGAAATTAACAATGGTTAATATATTGCATACTGTTATCTTTAGAGTAGTTGTTCAGATTACAACACATAGGAATATAAAATTGATCAAATTGTATAAATGCAAATCATTCTTTTTAATGAACTAAAAAAATAATAGTTTGAATATATATATTTATTTTTTCTCTAAAAACTTCATTTGTTACTAATTTTAACAATTACAGTATTTCTATATTAAAAAGTAGAGATTTCTGACTTCTCCTGAAACCCCCAAAATTTGGCAACAATGTACATTTCCATGTGACAAAATTAGCTGGAACTAAGTAATGACAGCCATCTTTAAAAAGAGCATGAACTGTCAGATTCTACGCCATCCTCCAATGACTGCTTAATTTTTTGTTCACTATTTCCCAAACCCTTGAGGCAATTGTTTGCAGCCTCCATGACAGAGAAAAGTAGCTGATCATTTTCCTGAGTGACAAAAAGGAGCTAACCAGAGTTCTCCAGAGAAACAGAGGCAATAGAATGTGTGTGTGGCTTATATAACTTGCTGTGAGAAAATGACTTGCACATTTATGAAAGCTGAGAATTTCCATGATCTACCATGTGAAGGCTGGAGAACCGGAAAAAAGCTAGTAGCTCCAGTTTGAAGATAAAAATCTGACCTCCAGGTGTGCTGATGTCTAGTCTGAGACCATGAAAGACCGGTATCACAGCTTATGTGGTCAGACAGACATGGCAAATTATCCCTTACTTTGCATTTTTGATTCAGGTCCTAAAAGGATTGGAGAATCCCCACTCATATTGGAGAGGACAATCTGCTTTATTCAGTCTACTGATTCAAATGTCAGTCTCACATTAGAAACACCCTTAAGAGACATCCACAAATAATATTTATTCAAATATCTAGGTACCTATGATCCAGTTAAATTGACACATACAATGAACCATCACAAATCCACCACTTATCAACTTGGCACTCACATACATGGTTTTAAACTATATGCAATCTCCAGTGAAACAATAACAAGAGCTGAGGATTGCAGTTCAATGATAGAGTGCTGCCTAGCACCAAAAAGAAGAAAGCATTCAGTGAGATACCCCTACATACCTATTCATGAAACAAAATCACAGTAGTAAATCCTTCCCTAGAAATTAAACTCCCAGGTAAAACTACATACAATAAAAAGATAAATATGTAGCTCAATGATAAAGTCTTTGCTTAACATGCAGTGTTAGATCCTAGGTTAAATCCAAAATATTGCCACAGAAATTTTCTGTAACCTGTTACAACTATCCTGTGCGCAACCCACTTCCTAAAGGGGAAACAAACCCCTTCAGTGATGTTTACAAAATTTCCCCTGGATATCTTGTAATTTAAATACCATTTAGATACCATGGTATAGAATTAATAATACACTATGATGTAAAATCAATACATTTTATGTTGCATGATAAAGGAGTAAGGGAAGAAAACAAAGATTTCAGATATATAGAGACACATATAAGAAAATAAGGAGGAAATATCCATGACAATTACAGACATCATTTTTATAATGGGTCGCATGTTCATGGCTGATATTGATAACTACTTTCTTCCACTATCCTTTCTGTATTTGTCTTCAACAAGTAACCCAATTGGTCATCATTCTTTACTTCTTAATTCCTGAAAAGTCTATAACATTAATAGTCCCACCTGAATTTGGTTGTATTATTTTTCCATTCATCTGATCACAGGACATGGCAATATTAATAAATGTCCTAAGACAGTTCCTGTTTTCCAGACTTACTCTTCCTTACCTACATTGTGGAGTAGTAGTGCAGTATTCCCTTGATATTCAGGATCAGTCATCCTAGTCATAATTGCAAATACCTTTTTGATCTGTTGATTTAGAGGCATGAGGAGCCCTAAAATGACTGTGACAGGTCAATGAAATGATTTCTGAGTCTCTCAGTAGAAATATTTCCTTCTATATCTAAGGTCTTTAGGCCAACAAGAATAAATCAAAGGAACAGGTAGTAAGAATTTGCCTGTGGTTGACAAAGCAAAACGATGAATAGTACTATTTCCTTTTCTACCCCTTAATTGCTAGATTAATGAATCCTGGCACTCAGAGAAATAGTATCTTATAGTGAATGCTAATTTGAAGTATAGTTAATCTTCTAGAGATCTTTGCCCTGTCTCTTCTCTACAATCTACTTAAGCCTGTAACTGACTCTTCAGAATATCATGCCACCATTCTGTCAAGCCAACTGCTTCAGAATGGTAGAAATCTTGGCAAAACTAATAAATTATGTGAATATGACCTCATTGCTTACTTTTATTTTTAATGAGGGGTTTGTTCCTTGATCAGAAGCAATGCTGTATAGAATAACATGATGGCAGGCAAATCATTCTTTAAATTTACACTGGTATTTGGGCCAGAAATATTGCATGCTAGCCAGGGAACATCCAGAACCAAGCCACTCCCTGTGAGTCAGTGTCATTCATGGACCAAGGGGAAAGAGAACAAACCTACACCAGCACACAAGCTCAGTCTGGAAGCCAGCACCATGTGCAGGCCACCACTAGATGAGGAACAGAGGAACAAACCTCTCCCTGTGAGTCAGTGCCATTCATGGACCAGGAAGGAAGAGAACAGGGCCACACCAGCAAACAAGCCCTGGGAACCAGCACCTTGTATGGGCTACCACTGGACCAGGAACAGCCAGACCCAGGCCTTTCCCCATGAGTCAGTGCCATTCAGGGACTGGGGTAGAGAGAACAAGGACACACCAGCAAGTGAGCCCAGTCTGTGAATCAATACCACACACAGATCACTGCCAGACTGGAACAGCCAGACCCAAGCCTCTCCCTATGAGTCAGTGCCATTCGTAGCCTAGGGGTAGAGAGCACAAAGCCACACCAACAAGCAGGCTCAGTCTGGGAACCAGTGCCATGTGTGAACTGCCAGCTGACTGTAAACAACCAGACCCCAACCCCTTCTGGTGTACAGGATGGCACACAAGAAGTACAAATCACCCTCACCCCTTCTAAGTAAGTGACCAGTTTATCTAGAGAAACACAGGCTATGATGATAGCTATCAAGGTGAAATGTAGTTGGATGTGTATGGTGCTTTGGTGTTACACTAACATTGCATATCTAGGGCCAGTGATCTGATCGTATGTTCAGTATGCAGTGTGGCATCTATGGGAGATTTCTTTCTGAGAGTTGTAGCCATTGTTGATTTCCTATGTTCTTGTTTTGAAGTCCTACATTGTTTCCATTGTTTGGTTGGGCTGGGTTTTATTATCTTTTGTTTTGTTTGATTATGTTAAATCCGATGGTAGGAGCACCTATTTCAAAGTTAACAAGATAAATCATGGTAACAATTTTGGATTTACTATTGTTTTGAAATCCTTCATTCCTTTCATTGTTTTGTTTTTATTGTTTCTATTCTATTTTATTGTTTGATTTTTACTGTCTCTAAAGTTATCTGCAGCTATTCTGAAGACATCAAGAGGCGTTATGGCATCTATTGGTGATTTTGTAATGTCTCAAAGTCCTGTGTCTCTTACACTGGTTTGTTTTGATTGGTTTTATTCTGTTTTATCCTCATTAAAATAATATTTAAAAAAGAACCATTGTATGCAAGAAAGACAGCTCTATATCCACAGTATCTAGTCTAATAAAGAAAAATGCTGTCGCTTTCATGATACAAAACAGTGATTAACCTGACACAAGTAGATGTAATAATGGTTCTATATTGGATGCTCAGTGTTGTTCTCTGCTTCTGGCATACTGAGATGTAACTTTAGTTATAGCCAGGTTGGCCATGGTAAAAAGAAAGCCATATTACTGAACTCTTGGATAACCTCCATCCCTGCTACATGCCCCTTTTTGTCTGTAACTGCCCTGGGCAGTAACAGGGGTGGCTAGAGAAAGAGACTAAATGGAATCCATAGTAAAGCTCCTTCTACAATCTCGATTATTAAAATCTTTCTCTGTTGTGTGCTATGGTCTGAATGTTTGTACACTCACCCCAAATACATATATTGAAATCTTAATCTCCAAAGTGGATGATACTAGGAGGTGGATCTTTGGAAAGTGACTAGGCCTTGAATTTGGAGCACTCATTGATGGGAATAATGCCCTTATAAAAATTTGTTGCCCTTTACACCATACCATGTAAGGACACAGTAAGATGGTGCTATTTATGAAACAAGTCCTCACAAGCACCAAAGCTTCCAATACCTTGGCCTTGGACATTCAGAAGAGTGAGAAATAAACTTACTGTTCTGAAGCTACTTTAGCTATGACATTTTGTTGTATTCATGCCAAAGGATTAAAACATGTGATTAGTCTTTGTTGAGCATTCATATGAGACACCAACATCTTCTTGCTTTTTGTCCATTCAAAGAGATCTTTCCATATACTTGTTTTCCAGATTTTCTTGTCACAAGTTTTCCAAATATCCTCTTTTGAAGTCCTAAACATCAGCCCAACCAGTGGCCACAGCCAAAAAGTTAGTATATAGTCACATGACTAGCCATTTTTCATCCAAGCAATGAACAACTGGGTCCACTACTCAAAGTTCTACTCAGTGGAGGATTTCCCTTCACAACTGTCCTTCAGGTATATCACAGACAGGTGTTGGGATGCTACAGCTGTCTACTCTCAAATGGAACCTGCATATCATACAGAACCATCTATAAGCTATTCCTAAGTCTTTTCATCCTCAGTCCAATGATCAAAGCAAATTCCTCAAGAGACTACAAGTACTCACTAATTGAGAAAGTTTTATAATAGGAGTGGGATCCATAAGCAATTGGACCACTTCTTCATGTAACCTATTTTACCTTCAGAGTCTGCTCATGCCTGACCATATATATACCACTTCCATTTAATTTTGGATCATTGCTGTGCATGCTGGAATTTGGCTAGATGGATAACACATAGTTCATAATAGGCAACTCAAGTCATATGGTAGCTTGGTGGGCAGTGTTTAAGCATTTAGTCTCTACTGAGGGCCAGTGCAAGGTTCAGAAGTGTTTATCAGAAGAATAGTTGTCTGTGGAGTCTTTGGTCCAAACATGTGAAGAAACTTCACAACAGTTCATCCATGGGAGTCTGAAAAAGGCTCTGACACATCAAGAACTTTTATATCAGCTGGATCATATGGTCCAAGACATTTCCACCTGCCTTCTGGACATTGGTCCCTCTAGTAACCAAGCCAGGCAGGGAGAAAGAGCCAGGTCCACCCCTGCAAACCTGCTGCCATCAGGAATCCTTTTTCCTTCAGGGAACCATTGTGGGAAGGGAGAAACAGCCAGATATGCCTTGTACACCTGCAGGCTGCCTTGGGAGATGCTTGCATCAAGTGGGCAGCCAGAATAGTCCAGACAAACATGCCCCTGTGCTGCTGCCATTGGAGGAATCCCAGTGTAGTCATGCAAACATAAAGAAAATCAACCCCACCACCATGCACCCATAGCCATACAGGAAGCCTCAGTGTAGCCACACAGACATGGAGAAGCCTGCCCCATGATACACTGCCTCCCTGGGAACCTGGGTTCAGAGAAACTCAAGTGCCTGGCCCATTCCCCTACACTGTAGAGGAGCAGACAATGAGGGGAAGTGCCTGGAATGCCAAAACTAGCTTGTTGGGAGGAACTCAGGACAATGTCAACACAAAGGAGCCAAAAGCATTCTCAGATCTCTTGCCCACACGGAACAAGTCTGGAAGATATAGATATGGAAGAAAATGGAAGCTACATGCCTGAAATCTCTAAAAGGATAGCAACTGAAGTAATGAAACAACTTCATGAGGCTGTAAAATTAATCAGATAAGAAATAATATGTCAGGTAAAAGAAAAAATGACACATGTAATGAAAGAATTTCTGAACATATATAAAGACTACATAGACCAAAAGAAAAGAGGAGCATAGGAAAATGGTGGAAACCTTAAATGAACGATATAAGAAAGAATTACAATGCATGAAACAGATTCAAAGAGATATCCAGGAAATTAAAAACTCCATGAAAAGCTGGCAGAATCACTTGAAAGAAACTGAAGATATACTTTCAGACCTTGAAGACAATTGAGCTAGCAATCATGAAGCAAAACCTCTCACAAATAGCAAGGAACCAGGAAATAATAATTCAATGGCTACAAGATGATAAAATAAAGATAATTTAAGAGTAATAGGTGTCAATGAAAAAGCAGGGGTCAAATAACATAAAAAGACTATTTGCAGAAGAAACAGCAGAAAACTTCCCAAACATGGGAAAAGGACCTGCCATAAGATACACAAGGCATATATACTCCAACTAGCCATAAACAAAATAAATCTATACCCATATATATAAGAATCAAGATCCCAGAAATTCAGCACAAGAACAGAATACTAAAGACTATGAGAGAAAAGAAAAAGATCATGTAAAAAGGAAACCCCATCTGAATCATAGCACATTTCCCAAAAGAAACTCTTAAGGCAAGAAGAACTTGGAGTGAAGTATTTCAAATCCTGGAAAAAAAAACAACTTCCAACTCAGGTTGATGTACCCTGTAAAACTATATTCCAAACCTGATAGAAAAATAAAATATTTATATTTTAAAGAACAACTGAAAGAAATCATGACCACCAAACTAATCCTACAAAGAGTGATGAAGGGTATTATAGAGATAGATAAAGATGGCTACAATTTCAGGAACAGAAGCAGAGGGAATTGCCAAACAGTGCAGATAATTGAATCAAGGAGAAAAGCAGGGGGTCAGTTGCAGGAGGATAGCATGGCAGAGATGAACAAATGCAATGTTCATTATAATCATTAGTGTAGATAACTTCAATTCACCAGAAAGAAACACAGGGAAAGTGGATCAAGTACCACATTCACCAATATGCTGTATACTAGAAACACATTTAACTCAAAAGGAAATTCATAGACCAAAAGTCAATTGTTCCATGTGACAGGAAATCAGAAAAAAGCAGGGATAAATTGCCCATCAACTGCAGAATGAATAAGAAATATATGGTATTTTAATACAATGGAAAGCAACTCAACTATAAAGAAAGATATTCTCGAGGCTCTCATATGTAAATGGATGCAACTTGAGATCATGCTCATGGGTGAAATGTATCAGACTTATCATGATATTTCATAGCATAAAAACTGAAGGATTTTGTGGGATCCAAAATATGCAGTATATATTTTGAAAGTGATGGGGTGGAAACATCCAAAAAGGGAAGTTGGTAAGCATTGTTAATTTCCTATTATCTTGTCTTGAATTCCTTGTATTTTTTTCATAGTTTTGTTAGGTTTGGTTTTATTCTGTCTTGTTCTGTTCAGTTTTACTGTGTCTAATGGTATGGGCAGCTATTTTGAAGGTAACAGGATGTATTATGATAGCCAATTTTATTTCCTATTATCTGGTGTTTAAGTCCTGTATCACTTTCATTACTCTGTTCTAACTAGCTTTATTCTGTTTGTTTTGGTTTGGTTTTATTCTCTCTAAAATAAAAAAAATAAATACATCTAGTCCTGTTACAGAGCTTGTTCTTATTCTGGGCCCCACTCAAAATTATCAGAATTCATGTTATTCAGTAAGTGGCAGAAGTATCAAGCTCAGATGAAGAATATTTTATCTTCAAAATCCAAGACTAACTAGGCATTGTAATTCTTTTGCTTTATGATATATCTTTCACCTCAGAAGAAATATCTCAACATGTCACAAATCAATGGATTCCTAGAAATTTTGCTGATGTAAACAGTTTTTGAATTAATTTTGAATTTATTTTTCATCCTGGGCCATATTTTTTTGCCAATGAGTCTAGAATAATTGCTACTTCTTGCTCACTAGGTCAAATTAACATAATGTCATCAATGTAATGGACTAGTGTGATGTTTTATGGAAGAGAAAAATGATCAAGATCCCTGAAAACTACATTGTGACATAGCCCTGAAAACTTGATGTACTCCTGAGGTAGCAGAAATCATATTGCCTTCCATAGATCTAATGGATAGGGATGGAGATAAAGGTATTTGTCAGAACATTGACTGCATACCACGTACCAATGAATATGTGACTTTGTTCAAGCAATAAAACCATATCTGGTACAGAAGCTACAATTGGATTTATCACTTGGCTATTCTCGAAGATATTTGTTCAAGCAGTGAAACCATATCTGGTATAGCAGCTACAACTGGATTTATCACTTGGCTATTCTCCAAGATACATGTGTCTTCTACACGGGCCAGGTAGTCTAGTTTCATGAAGAATGTGATAAAAATTATCATCTCAACATCTTTTTTAAGTTCTTGATTATTACACTAATCTATCAGTGCCTCTAAGAATGCTGTATTTATTTGGCTTACCATTTTCCTAAATAAAGACAATTCTACAATCTCGCACTCGGCCTTTCCTATGATAACAGACTTCATTCTACAGGTTAGGGAACCACTGTGGAGATTCCGTCAGGTTCTTATTATGTTTTCTCCAATTGTGTATTCTAGACACTGGAAAAATAACCACAGAGGCATTGTCTACCCAATAGACAAACTGTGGGTCCGACCAGGGCTAAAAATTTCATTGATTACTTGGCCTCTATAAGTTCCAACCCTGACCATACTGAAGGTTTAGTTCTCCTGAAATTAGTTCAGAACCAGTATCCAGCGTTATCCTAAAGGGCTATTTATTTCCTTTCCTTAGGGTTAAATTAACTCCATAAAAGGCAGAGATACTTTCGGTGAAGGCTGGGCAAAAGATTTAATGGTATAAACCTTTAGCAGTTTTGGACGAATCTTGGGGTCTTTCTTCAAGGGATCTAATCTCCACTTCACTCAAAGTGTTTTAGATATGTATACTGGCTCAAATCTTGAGAGTTCACTGAGAAATCATGACTATTTTTAGGATTGAAATTGGACTTTCAGTGAGTTGACTCTTATCAATCACTGTCTCATCACTTTTTGAAGTCACAATATTATAATCCCAATAGTAAGTCTTTATAATATTGTAATCCAATTATTATACATTGTAATCCACATGTTGTAACCGTGTATACAGTCCTCCTCACAATCCAGAAAGTTATATTTGTAATCCCCTTGAAATGTCACTGAAATTCCAGTGAGTTAATTCCAATCTACTACTTCCAATGCAACCCATGAGAGTAACACTAAGACATATTCAAAGTTATGAGCAGCCAAGAGTCCTAAGACTGATCCAAGTGAGGATATATAGACAAAGGCCTTGATCCAAAGCCTCTCCAAAAATGTATTATCTTATGAAGAAGGAAGTGGCTTGAGGACCACTGACAGGGAGGATGGCAGGAACTATATGAGTAACATGAGCTGGATAGCCAAGTGGGCAGAAAAGCATCTTTGCAGTATGGAAGGAGATATGCAGAAAGATCAGCCTGCATGACTTGATTGGGATAATATATCAATGAATTTAGTAAGGTGATGCTTCAGTTTTTTGATACGTAAACTTTTGTACCCTGGTCATAGCCTCTTTATTTCAAAGCTTATGGCCAGTTGACATTCCTGGAGCTGACTGGCTCTGCCATCCCACTGCATTTAACTGATTCACAGGGAACACAATTCGAGGAAATTGAAAATTATCAGTTAGCCTAAAAAATTACATATTAGTACATCAACTGGCCTTATTTTCATTAATTAGATCCCAGTGAAAATGGAAGGAAAAGGCATAGCCTCCTCTGTATATATCAGTATATGAAGTAAGACTTAATTTAACTAATGTTGCAGCAGTTGTTCTGATGTCTAGGTAATCTTATACAGTCACTAGGACAATATACCCAACACCTAGAATTTAAAGGTGGAGAGGTTTATTTGGGCTCATAGCTAAAGTGGATTCAGTCCATGGTTGGTTGGCTCTAAGGCAAAAACAACATGGTAAAGTAACATAATTTCCAGGAAACAAAGAAAGGAGGAGCAAGGAGTAGAAATATACCCTTCCAAGTCATGTCCCACAGTTACCTGCACCTTACAACCAGTTTCTACCTCTGAATGTGATACTTTGGGGACACTAGATTTAAGCCATAACAATTAATCTAGAACTTTTATGCTTATAAGTAAGAACATAGTTAGCTTCCTGCCTATTTCGTTTCTAGAAACTTGGTTAGCCAAAGCCATATTTCTGGATGAGTTTGACTATTCTGACTGCTTTCTTGTCCATAATGATAGCTTTGCCTACGTTGCTCTTAGTGGTTGATTGCCACCACTTGACTGCTGCCACCACTGATCCAATTAGACCCATGGTATTTAGGTTTCCCAGTTTAGTGACTATAGTTCCCACACCTGGCCTATAAAGAAGAGCAGTCACAGAACACTTCAAGCATGCTGTGTTCCTTGCTCAAATTTAGTTCTCATAATATTGGTGAAAAGTATGTCTTCTAACTAACTTAATGTAAGTGAGTAGGTCTTAAATGACAAATTCACTATAACTCGTCAGTTTCTTAGCCTTGAAGTCCTTCCTTTACATTAAATCAAGGCAGGTGTGTCATTTTCAGTTAATTTACTGTGGGCTACTTTGTGGTCCGTGATTCAACCACCTAACCAACCAAACTGTTAAGCCTTTTCTACCTCAGTTATCTACAACATTAAACGCAGAATGCTATTTACAGGTTGTCTTGTGGTGAAATGCTGTGTTGCTTACATTGTTCTGTTCTGATTTGTTTCGTTATGTTCTTTTTTGTCTTAATCTCTTTAAAATAAAAAATTTTTAAAAATTTCTAAATGCAAAATGCTTCCTTAATGGAACCATATCAATATTTTCATCTACATCTGATTTTATGTTGCTTCCACAACTATTTTATGTCTTTTATTATCCATTCTCACACATACTCCCTGCATTTCTGCCTGAATAAGCTACAAAACTCAAATTCTTTTGTAGTGTATTGTACCTCCTCATTAGTCATTAGTCAGTCACACTATGTACTTCACTTTTTGGAACCCACAATCCTTTAGTCTAATTATGGGTCTGGAAACAAAGAGGAGTTGGTTTAGAGGAGAATCAGTATTTTCTTGCATGGTGACATAAGACTCCTCTGGCAGTGCAAGATTAAACCCTTCAGACAGAAAAGGAGAAGCCAGTTGTAGTGGGAATTAGGAAGTTGATTCCACTGGGAGATGACCTCTTTTTCTGACAAAGAAACTTTATCATAATGGGATCCACATCCCTGGCTTAACCATGGTCTTCCTCCACATATCTATTCTAAATTATAGGATACCCGTTTTTGCCAATCAGTGCCCTCCCTTTAATAGTAGACACCTTATATAACTGGAAATTATTTGCATAATTCAGCTATTCCCAGGATGAAATTCTGTGTGTGAATTTTAACAATCTCAATATTATGGTCAAGAGATAAGCATCTGCTTCAGTACAGCATAGAAGATTTTACGTAATTTTTATGGTGCCTGATTAGGGAATTCAAGTTGCTGAGCTTATCCTTTTCTTTTACCACTTTTAATAGTTGTTAGTATCTTCAAATCCAATCAGATCAGAGAGCCAGTTCCAGAAACTACAGGATTATTTTAGAAGACTCATTAAATTCTTCTTCCTCCAGATCTTCTCTAGATACCAAAATGTGTTTTACTCAAGGTTATCCAAAGAAGGAGAAATGATAGGGGGTATATTAGGTTAAACAATTATGGAGACTGAGAGATGCCACTGTCTGTCATCTGTAAGATGCATACCCAAGAAAAGTGGTAGTATAGTGCCTAACGGAGCATAAAGTCCTAAAAATCAAGAGCACCAACAGTGTAAGTTTTAGTCAAAGTCCAAAAACTTGAGAAAAACAGGAAGATAATGATGTAAGTTCCAGTCTAAGTCTGAAGTCCTGAGAACCTGTATGTGTGATTGTTTAAGCCCAAGTCTAAGGGTGAAGACTGACGTCTCTGCTCATGCCCTAATTCAGAGAGAACAAAATCCTTTTCTCTATCCTTTTCTCTGCTTTTTTTGTTTAAGTGCTCATTAGATTGCAGCCCAAATTGCGGAAGACAATTTGCTCTTTTGAATCTACCAATTCATGCCACTTTTCTCTGGACACATGTTCATAGATATAATACACCCAGATATAATGTTTATCCAAATAGCTGAGCAACCAAAGTTGACAGGTAAAATTAATCACCACACCATTCAAAGTGCAAAGTGATGGTCATCCCAGGCCAAAGGAATTATAAGTACAATGGCCCTGAAACCAGAGAAAACTTTCAGTAATATTAGAGAGACAGCCAGTGTCAGTGGAGCATAATAGGTTGAGAGTTGTATAAGATAAGGTAGAAGAGATTGTCAGAGGCCAGATAATGCAGCCATGTAAGAATCTGGATTTCACTGCAAGGGTTTTGGAAAGAATCGTAAGTGGATAGTAATATAGTATAATCTCGTTTGCACTTCAGCAGATTGCTCATTTGCTCTGTGTAGTGTGCATTGTGGGGTGCAATAATTAAGGTGGATCAATTATACAACTATAGTAGGTGTCTAGGTGAGAGATAATGATTATTTAAACTATGGTTGCAACATTTACAGTATTCTTAAAAGTATGATAAAGGCATCAAACGTGTACGTGCCTCTCTCTTCCTCCTTGACTTGATTATATCTATATTTTCACATACACACCCCTGGTAAAAATGAATGCAAAACTTTGATGACTGAGCAGTCTATTGTATTGATACAGTTATATGTGCTTCTTAGGTGTACATTTTAGGTGAAAGGAATGTAGTTTTATATTAGCTCAAATTATCCATAATTTGTTTTATACTTAAATAATATTCATTTTGCCCAACTATCAACGACGTCTTATCAACGACCGTGAAGAAAATGAGAAAAAAAGAATGCCTTTAATATAAGGGAAAGTCAGGAAAAAAGAAGAAAGAGACAGGAGGGGGGATATAGCTTAGTGGCATAAGTACCTGCCTGGTAAGTGCAAGGTCCTGAGTTCAATTTCCCTTACAAAACAAAGCAAACAAAAAAAAAAAAAAAAAAGAAAAAGAGAGGTGGGATTTTTTTTAAAAAATCAGTCTCGTGAGGTGAACAGAAGCCCTGAACTAAATGTTAGAAAAAGTATACAGGTCACAGCCCTATCATTCAAGGTGTGACCCTGAACAAATCATATGATATGACATTTCTTTATCAATGAAATGGTCAGTTGAACTAATTTTTCTATGATATCTATTCTTCAAATTGTTTTTCTAAGAACCACTCTGCCATTTTGTAGAAATTTTATCCACCTTATACAATCTAACCTTTGGAGACAAGTGATAAATTACTTTCTCTTCAGATAGACTTCAGAATAAACCACCTATGTGATCTGGCAAGATAACTCAAGCAGTTGACAGTAATTTTTATCATACATAATCTTATGTCAGATACTCAAATATGAAACTTTCCACTTCCTGAAAAGGTGTTTTCAAGATTGCTCCAACAAGGCAAAATTACATAGCACAATTCTCCTAATTATCTTTTGCTTGCTAACTTAAAATGAGTTTCACTACCTTTAGTCAGTATATAATGAGTCATCTATATACACTAGTAAGATATAAGGTCTTACATTGTGCCCTAACAAATGTTAACCACCTTATTTTTCCTGTAGCTGTACGATTCTGTGACCGGTGCCATCTGATCAAGCCAGACCGCTGCCACCACTGCTCTGTCTGTGCCATGTAAGTGACAGACATATTTTACCTGGGCTTAGCTTGGACATGCATGGTTGCCTAGATCACAGGATGACTGATGCTAACACGTAGCTATGCCTAGATAGGAACATTTCCTTTAGATCATGATGAGCACATGCTAAACACTGTCACAGAAAAGATAGATTTAAAATGTTCTAAAGATAAATAATATCAAAATATTAAATATTAAAAATTTTTTTTAATTTTAGAACAGTTTGTAGTTTATAGGTTTATTGTGAAGAGTTCTCATGTATATCACACCCAGTTTCCCCAAATATTAGCACCTTCAATTACTATCATACATCCGTAACAATTAATGAACCAATATTGATACCTCTTTATTAACAAGTCTAATTTTCCCCTAATGTCTATTGTCTGTTTTAGGATCCAACCCAGAATATCACATTACATTCATCAATCTCTTTAGTCCTCAAATCTATGACAGTTTCTCAAACTTTAACTGATTTTTGATGATCTCAAAGGTTTTCAGTATTAATGATCAGGCACTGTATAGAATGTCTCTCAACTGAGATTTGTTTAGTCTTTTTTCATGATCATTACACTAGAGTAATGTGATCTGGTTAGAAGACCATAAAGCCAAAGTGTAATTCTCATTATTTCATATCAAAAATACATATAAATGACTTAATCACTGCAATGTGAATCTTGATCATCTGGCTCAGATAGTAGTTTTCAAGTTTTTATACTATAAAAATATTCCCTATGCCCTTCTACTTCCATAACATACTTTTTGAAGAAGTCTCTACACATCCTACAAAGAATGGAATTCAGGAGTGGTAGCACATGCCTATAATTCCAGGCCAGACAGAATTACTTAGACAGACTTCCTCTCCAAAAAAAAAAAAAAAAAAAAAGAAGAGAAAAAGAAAGAAAAAAAAGCATGTAAAGTTACATTCCCTCTCCTTAAAGGTATTTTAGTAAATTATTTGTAATTCTTCTGCGTAAAAGATGTGTCTCTTCTCCCACATCTATTCACTTATTAAATCATTTATTTATGTCAATATTGAAGCTTAGATATTAATTTTGTATTTTATATTATAAACAAATACTATTTTATGTTTTTGTTACTCTAGTTGTTCTACTTTTGAAGCTGGGTTCAACGGCACATGCCTATAATACCAGCACTTTGGAGACTGTGACAAGTAGGAGGGTCGTAAGTTCGAGACCAGCCAAGGCCACAAAGCAAGACCATGTCTAAAAAACAAAACAAAAATATTCTAGCTTTATAAAACTCCATCTTTATGTTACTGCATGTAATCTTCATTCCTTTAATTTTGAGTGCTTATTCCACCTATGTTTCTCTTAACTTTAAATCAAACACAGGCTGTAGCCATGTATTTTATTAAACTGATTATTAAAAAAAACTAGAGGAGACATCTCTATATCAATATCCTGGCATTTCTAATCCCTTTTAAAGGCATGTGACTTGTGACCAGCACAATTCTGTGAAATGTTGGTTTAATTACTTCATTCTAGAAACAATTGAGGATATAGAGAATGAGTTTACTGAAACCATGTAAATACTAGTGAAAGCTTGAATTAAATTTTGAAGTATTGTTTAATTTCCATAGCTTTACTCATTGCGCTTTATTTTGTTCAATTTGTAGGTGTGTTTTAAAAATGGACCATCACTGCCCTTGGTATGTCCTTTTGATTCATTTCTCTCCTCAAAAGAGTCAAAGTCGCTAAGTACAGCCACTTTCCTATGCCTGTTGGGATTGGGGATAAATATACTATGAAAAATATGGGAGTGAATTTCTGGAGTCACAAATGTAGTAGTTTCCTGCCCATTAACTTTGGGAATTGAGTATTATGATGAAATACAGCAAAGTACGTCTCTTCTTTTACAGTATATAATTCATTTTTGTTTCTAGTTGGCATGATGTTTCAAATACTTTAGGTTGCTAAACTCAGTAGTTCTCTACATTTTATATGTTTGACCTATAGAACCAATTTGAAATCACCTAATTACAAAGAGAACATGCCATAACTGGACCAAGCATAGCTTTAAGAGTTTAGTAAGTGTTTAGTAAACAAAATCCAGGTTTGTGTGAGAGTGTCAGGAATTGGTTCCAGAGCTATTAGATAATCTAGAGGTTTCTATGACTGTAAATAAAATGAGAAACCTGTGAGTGGTGAACTCTTTTTCATTCTGTTCTTATTAAGAGACTTCCATTTCTGTTGGATTTCTGCCTGACATATCCTGACATATTCCTGAAGCAGTAGAAATAACATGCTTAATTGCTTAGTCCACTTAGATATCAGTGTGTTCCCACTTGATAGGTCCTGGTTTCAACTTTTTTGTTTTTTTTAGGGTTAATAACTGCATTGGATTTTCCAACTACAAATTCTTCCTTCAGTTCTTAGCTTATTCTGTTCTCTACTGCCTGTATATTGCTACAACAGTCTTCAGCTACTTCATCAAATACTGGAGAGTAAGTTTTTTTTAAGAAGTTCTAAAGGGCCCCTTCTGAATAAATGTACACTCATTCATAGTACCTGACATTACGCATTCTATATCTTTTTGCATTTTGAAATAACTACTACAGAAAGAAAGAAAGTTTAATACTCAGATTTAAGAAATAAAGATTTTAGTTAAACAAGTTTCTGTCATATATAACAGTCTTTGCTAAGGCTTTCAGAAACCTAACCTTTTGATTCCTACTGTTCTTTAAGATGTATTTTTGCAATTGAGTTTTAAAATCCCACTTCTTGCCATTTATATATATTTGAAAAGTGTTGAAACTAACTCAAAATCTGTAGTTTCTAAAAAAAATACTTAACCAAACCCTTTGCTGTTAGAAAATACTACCTAATTCCAACTTCAAAGGAGAGTTGTAAAATTTCTTCTGCAAATAAAGATACATTGCCCTACATTTATATGTGACAAAAATGAAATGGAAAGTCTTTTTTCAACATTTTGTGACAAATTCTAGGTTCTGAATTAAGCAAACTTGGATCTAACACTGGCTATGTTCCATGCATCATTGGCTCATTACCATAATCAAATGAAACAGATGTTGAAAGTGCTTTTTTTCAAAATATCATGCTAATAGTTATAATAAAGCCTCAAAACATCTTGCTTTCATATTTTTGCTACTTGGAAATAGCAACCATATCCATTTATTTAAAATAAAAGAAAACTGAGGCAGATTTTCCATTTATGTATGTGTATGTATGTATAAGCATAGATAAATATGTATTTTTTAACTTCATAACAATGGATTCCATAACTTATCCCTTCCCCACAGCTTCAGTTTTTTTATTAATATATCCTTGATGAGGAGCTATCCAAACTGAACCTAAATGACAAAAGATAAATGTGGGTATACCAAATAGCTTTTACTTTAAGAAGAGTCTATATAGTAGGAATATCTTACCTTAGCTGGAGAAGTTAAGTTATAGGGAAAGAAGATGAATCCTATGGACAGGTGTAAATTATAATAAACTGGAGAAAACAAGAAAAAGACAAGGTAGTGAGAAAGTAAATAACTGAGAATGTTTAAACTATAAATATGTTTTTTTATTTCTACCAGCTAATAGAAAATATAGTGTAGATAATTACAATAATGTATAGTTTCCATTTTCCCTTCAACTTGCTTAGTGATTCAGATATTTAGTAACTTTAGGAATTAGTAATTACATCATAGATACAAAAACATCTTCAATTCAGAGATAAAGAATATGACAAGCAGAAATAACAAGCTTTTCTCAAAATTTTCTATATATAGAAAACATTTCACCATGTTACATATCTGAATATCTCTTCTTTGGTCTCTTTCCACAGTACGAGATACGTCATCTATTGCTCAGTTTTCTACAACCTGTTTGGCATTCCATCCACATGTTAAGCAACTATTATAAAAGTGGAAAACAATCTGCTAGATCCAGTCATCAGGCAAACTATCATCCTTGATCTTTACTACAGAACTTCCTTAGTCCTTAACACAGTAGGCCACTGTTTAACAACCACCTTTACCCTCATAACAAAATAAGCAATACTACATTTCACCCATTTTACCTTTAACCCTCCCAGTCAGCAGTAATAAAATGCCATAATGCCATCTATGTGCTGTATGTTTTATTTCATTCTTGATAGATGACTTTTGGTAATGAATTAATTATCAGATATATGCCAGAATTTGCAAGCAATACCAATATAGACCTGTCTTTTTCCTATTCCCTCAGTTTTTCTCCACAGCAGCCTAACTCATGTCTGACATATGAGAGAGGAAGTAACCTGTCTTGGTTTAACTCCAATTGAAAATGGCATTGATAGTTCAAGGAAGGAAATTCTTCTTTGCAGTCTCTCCAGCCAGAGAATGCTTTAGTGTCATTTACAAATGGCTTTCTCAGTTTAAATTGAGTCTCTCCTTAAAATAAAAAGTAAACACTGCCATGTATTTTAAAAGCCATGTTTCAGGGAGACAAATCGTACTTCTAAGAATAGCAAGCTCTATTTGTATGATACTTTACAGTTTTTTGAAGTCCTTTCAAATCCAATACTTTATCTGATTCTCACGGTGCTCCAAAGTAGGCAAAGTAGACATCATTCATCTCAAACAAAGGTGATAAAACTGAGGTTAATAATGGTTAAGTGACTTTCCCAGGATCACCTAGCTTATAAATTTCAAAGTCAGGACTGGAAGCTAAGCCTAACCCTGAGCCCAGTAAGTTTATTTACTACCCAATGTTCTACTGCGTTTAATGGTCCTACTATGGCTAAACTTTACTTACTTTGAGATAAAGAATTCAAAAGACCCTGAGATTATTTCTCTTCTCTCACTGTGAACAATAGCTAACTTTATAGGAAACTGATCTTCACCTACCACACTGGGGCCATGAATCTCTTAAAAGAAGTTATGAATTATCTTAGAAACCTGATATGCCATTATTCTATTAATATTCTTCTGAAAAGATTCTGGTGGTTATTAGTTCAGTGATTTAGTTTAGTTATCTCCTGAGAAGGTATTTTTGAACATAGAGCTGTTACATTCTTTGAACAGAAAAAAAAAAAAGGTTTCATGTTAAGAACATTATCGAGGGACAACCCTATAGATACACTTTAGTAGACAGAGTTCTGAAATAATAATTAGGAAGGAAAGTAGCTTCCAGCTCAGCTACACAACATGTAGACAGACTTTGTAATAAGTTTCACTTGCCCAACCATTTCCTATTGCCCATTTAAATGCAAAAAATAAGTAAAATTAATGTTTTAAATACTTTTGTAAGCATACAAAAAATTACAAGTCATGAAAGCAAAATCTTAGAGAAAACAAAACTACTGTAAAGAAACATCTAAAATATTACCTATGAATTCAAGTTTTTTTGTTTTTTGGTTTTTTTTTGTTTTTTTCTTTTGGTACCGGGGATTGAACTCACGACCTTGCATTTGCCAGGCAGGTGCTTATGCAGCTGAGCTAAATTGCCCGGCCCTATGAATTCAAAATCAAACAAACAGAAAGCAATCTAATCTAATTTTGGGTACATAGGCAAAGATTTTGTGAAGGAATTCTTTTGAAAAGGGCAGCTTCAAATAAAGGTTACTGAAGTCCTTGAGGTAACTATTTCCCAGGCTGCTTTGACCCCCCACAGAAATTTCACCTAGACTTCCTGTCAGCTAAAAGCATGTGACTCAATTATTTCCCCTGAACTTCATCCCTTACACATATATACCCTGGAAGATGCCCAATATTTTCTTACATAAAAATCAATTAAAATATCCTCTCAATAAAGAATGTGTACAATATGAACTTGTCAAGTGTTGCTACAAATTAACTTTCTACTCCAAAACGGAAAGGATCATTCAGGAATTAAAGTCCACTTCACTTAATCACTTTTAACTTTATTACTGAATAACATTTGGAAATAATTTAGAGTAATTCGTCATGCTAAAACAATGATCATTATTGGAAAGGAGGAAGTATTAGTTATCTGCTCATCCACTTAATTGAAAATTGAAAATGTTTTCTAAAATTCTCTTTAGAAGACAAAATATTACATTACACACATGATTTTAAAAAGTTTCAAACATTCGTTTTGTTCTAGAACTGCAAGTAAAAAGCTCATGCTATATGGAAAATAAGGTCCTAACAATTACAAAAATCTTTAGCCATATACTTTTATAATTACCTGTAATCTGCTTAAGTTTTACTGCATAAATAGCTATTATACAGGATGTAATATACCAGCACATTCCACTTCAGTTACAAAAAGTAACCACATAAAATATGCAGCAGCTTTAAAGTTAGATCACGATTTTAGGAAGGACCTTTAAACATTTTACCTATATGTTTTAACTTCCTGCATTCATGAAAGAATTCCAGGATAAATTGCCTTGCGACAAGTAACTGATCACAAGATCACTTCTAACCAATGGTTCATAATTCTTAAACAAATTGGAATACAAGCTTTATGTCATTATGACTTTGCTACACACTTTCCACAGGACTCTTTTCTAATTGGTACATTGTATACCCTAGTTTACACTGAATTGCAAGAATTCATTTTAGGTTTTGTAGGCTAAGAGTATATGCATAATAAATTATTATTAACTGACGGAACAATGTAAGAATTTTACAAAATCTATTTTTAAATTACAACTGTTTTATATACATGTAAACCTATATAATAAAACTAGCTAAGCTTCGCAAATTTAATCTTTTTTGTTTATTTTTTTTTCTAGGGAGAACTGCCCAGTGTTCGCTCTAAGTTCCATGTCCTTTTTCTCCTCTTTGTGGCCTGCATGTTTTTTGTCAGCCTTGTGATTCTATTTGGTTACCACTGTTGGCTTGTCAGCAGAAACAAAACTACCTTAGGTAAGAATGAATATTAAGTGTAGGGAAAACATATTAATTTATATAAGAGTGACCTGCAGACTGTTCTCAAGTAAGAGAAAAAATGTCTAATGAAGTATTTTAACTGTAATGATATCTTGTTCCTCCAAAATGGCGACACATGAAAATTCATGTAATGAGTGAACCTTACAGACTGAAGAGATCATTAGTGAAAGCTATCTATAATGTTTACAGAGTAACAGTTCCCCAGTTTCACAACTCATAAAATTTCTAAAGGTACTCATATGATGAAATGAAAGGATGGCTCAATAGAGAAGCAAACATTAAAAGGCAGGGGCATGCAGGTCAACAAAATAAAATAAACTGTTTAATTAAGCATATTCCAAAACAGAATCTTAAGAAGCCAAACCAATAATGAGAACTCAAAATTCTTAAAAGAATCAGATACTTGAATACCTATGTTTGTCAAGAAGCTACATAGGAACTCGAGGAGCAAGATAAACACATTGAATATGTTAATCTCTAGAAAATGAGTACAAGAAATAAACACTTTTGCTGTCAATTACTCAATTCTCTAGGCTTGAGTATATTTTTCTAGGCTTGAATAGTATATTTCTGATGAATTCTAGTGCAATCATATTTTCATATATAGTGAAACAAATATTTAAATGGTCTACAAATTAATACATAAGGAGTGAGGAGAAATTTTTCAAGTGCTGAATGTCTATCCAGGATCCATTCATCCAAAAGCATCAAAAGTTTGGTGCAAAAATCAGTGTACTTTAAGATTCATTTACTAACAATAGATGTGAAATTATTGGCACCCATTTTCTAAATCAAATAGATATGTAACACTTAGTTGATTGGATAAATTAGCACATTTCACTTAAAGATCAGCTACAAAGTAGAAAAGTACTTACAGCTTCTAGTAAGAGTGCCTGAAACTAAGGAATGAATGAAAAGTGCTCATATACAGCCAGAATCCAACAGTAAAAGTGTTTGCTTAATGGGATAAGTGTGTGTCTAAAGCTAATGTACACTAACAAGGCTCAATTCCGCATAGTCTTTGAGGTGATTATAGCTCATCCATTTACATTTTATCAGAAGTAAAACGTTGTTTCTTACATTTCAGGCTTCAGTATGAACATTTTCATTTCTGAAATGTTTCAAAACAAAATCAATGTCATTACATCCCTTTATGTGCCATTATTTTGGTCCCAGGTTTATAGATGGAGAGCATGTGACTGTTGCAGCCACTTAGATTCAAATAAAGTATGGTTAAATCTGTTCCTTCACGCCTTAGATTCAGCAGAAAAAATACATACTATTCCTATGGCTGCTTAATTATTTTTACTGTCATGCGTTTCTCCTGCATTTTTACAAATAAGACTACTAATTCTTTATGCTGAGTAAATTTATCTTTTAATATGTGATTAAACTGATTTTTACAATGTATTGTAACAATAGCAGAGAATGATGGGCCTATACTAACAGCAAAAAGATGTTATAAAACTGAGTCACATCATTGGAGAATTGTAAAATCATGACTATGCTGAAATTTGTTTCTTTTTTTGCTTTTTTCTTCTTTTATTTAACTTTCCTACAATGTCTAAGAGGCCTTTTGCACTCCAGTGTTTACCAATGGCCCAGAAAAAAATGGATTCAATCTTGGAATCGTCAAAAATATCCAACAGGTGTTTGGAGATAATAAGAAGTTCTGGCTAATACCTGTTGGGTCCAGGTAGGTAATTATTACCATTGAAACATTGATGCTAGGGCATGCTTTGAAGAAACCAATTCAATTTTGATTGTAGTATACAGCAAATCTAACATGACTCTTCATTCCTCAAGTTTTCCATTTCTCAATTAGTAATGACAGATCATGAGGCTATTCCATTTCTAGGTCAGTACTTTGTCTTTACTTAAATACCCAAAAATATAGAATGGATAAATAAAAATATATAAACACAAAATGGAATATTATGTAATCCACAGTAGTGGTTATAAAGATTATGTCACAATAAGGAAAATGCTTAAATGAAAAATGTAAAATCAAAAATGGTATATATACTGATTGAAATAATGAATAAATATATACAGAAGAATAACAAGAGAAATATAGTGAAAACTGTTATATTTGTCTGGGCAATAGTCTTAAAAGTTATTTTTTCTTTTCTCAATTTTTCATATTTGGAGGTAAATATTAATATCACTTTTATGAAGCAAAAATTAAAAAGCAAGAACAAACAACTTGGTTCAGAGATTTTCAACAGTTTTTATGACTGCAACAGACAAGCAGAGAAAGTAGTCAACGAAAATGAGTAGAGCTGGGGCTAGGGATTTAGCTCAGTGGCATGAGTGCCTGCCTTGCAAGCAGGCAGTCATGAGTTCGATCCCTGATACCGATAAAAATGAAAAAGACCAAAAAAAAGAAAATGAGTAGAGCTAAGCAATCTTGTGTCCTCCAAATGACTATAATAATCAGATTAAACAACCATCAACTAGCCTACCTCTGGAACTGAACTTCTTTACAGACTTCTTGCCTGCCTTTAGATCTGCTCTCAGACAGGGATACATTCATGCTCACTTATTTGAGGAGACTTTGCTGAGTTTGGATGGTAATTAAGGAAAATTTTTCACTTCCCCATCACTCATTGCCTTGATACTTCTTCTGTAACAGTGTTTTATAGGCTGATTTGTTTAAAATGCGATATACTCTACTTTCTTTGATATAAATCACAAGACAAAGCAATATCAGTGGGTGATGTTGATTAATGACTATTACCAGCAATTATCTACACCTGATTCACACATGCATACATGTAATTATTTATTTGCCATCACCACATTAAATGAAGGTCTAAAATGAGTCTTTTTGTGGTATAGGAGACTGAGGAAAGAAAAACAAAACAGAAAGCATAGCTTAGGGCTGGAGATTTATCTCAGTGGTATAACTTTTGCCTGGCAAACATGAGGTCCTGAGTTTGATTTCCAGTACCTCGCACCCCCAAAAATCATAGCCTATTCACTTGTAAACATCGTACTTACATTTTCTATAGAACACTATCACTAAAATCTATTAATGTCCAATGATGCACATTTATGAGCAAGAGGAAAGGTGTAAATAATATCAAATGAAAAATCCAAAAGTCACTCAAATTTGACTTTAAATATATTCAGATATACAGGGTCAAATGTTCAAAGTATAACCCTGTATAACCAAGGACAAATGCAATTCCTTGCCATGAACTCAATCTGCTAATGGCCAGAAATTAGTCAGAGAAGTAATTATAACTTACCATAGATAGCCACAAAATAGGCCCACCACATTTGAATAATTTCATCCAAAATCTCCTCTCCAGAAACCTCGCTATGACCCTTTCCCCTAGTTCCTAATAACATTTCTGCCATATAAACCAAATGAATAATATGGCATCAGGGTATTATTTATCACCAGTTCACAGCAGCTTCTCTCCACTGCATTTAATCATTCTGAGTCTGCTCATCTTCCTTGACAATTTATAATCAAAACAGTAAGACAACGGGATATAAATTGGGATCATCATCAATAAATGATACTCGTAAAGCTTGTTATGTGCACATATTACTATATTGGGCATTGGGGAAAGCAAGTTAAAGGTTTTTTTACAAACAGTCAATACTAATGCAGGCAAGCAAGATAAAAATTGAAAACAGGATAGCAGCCAAATGAAGCTATTGTAAGAAACTATTTCATCATGGCTTTTGACAAGGACAATTACTTTCATAATAGACTATGTAGCTGCAGAAACTCACTGCCTTCCCCTTCTCACCAGCCCTGGTGATGGACACTCTTTCCCTATGAGGTCTATGAATGAATCACAGAACCCACTGCTAGCAAATGAAGAACCCTGGGAAGATAATGAGGATGATAATCGAGGTAAGTGGGCTCAGAAAAGAGACGTTTCTTTACCCTGTCTTTTCTCCACTATGAGGACCATGCCAATATAGCCAATGTGATGCTAGTGAGTTGTGTCTAGAAAGATGTCATAAGTCTGTCAACATTTTTCATATCTTCTAAATGGAGGACGATAAGAATGATCAGATTTATTTAGCAAATATGGGTAGCTTAGATAAAATTGAATCTTGGATGTTTCTTACTAGCTTTATGATACCATGACTTATAACTAGTCGGGTAAATCAGGAAATATAATAAGTTTTGCTGTCAGTGTTTGTAAACAGTCCCACCAGATGATCACTCATGATGTTTTGGTTGAATGTAAAACTTTCATTTAACAAATGAGCAGCAATTTACCTTTACCTGCCTTCTATTCATATTGATCAAATTTTCTTTAATATATTATACTCATTATCCTTTAGAATATTTAAATACACTAAAAGTAAAAAGGAAAATATATAGAGATAACCCTACATGTGTATTATTAAGCATGAAGTAAAACTCAGGAAGCAAAATATTCACATTCAAACTTTCTCCCACCAGCTCATTGGGTCACCTTGAGACTTTATGTGAAGAGCTGAAAATTAAATTTTCATGTCACGTATCTTCACTACCAGCCATATTCTTTGTCTTCACCTGATATTATGCCTACTTCTGTGCCTCCAACATTCGCTCGTGTTAATAATTCCAGAGAATAGATTTTAAAGGCTGCTCCAAACAAAGTAATAGTTGGCCAACAATTTTTATTAGGGACTTAGAATAATTATCTCAAACTTCACTTGGGATGAATGAGGCTGAATGAGAACATAGAAAGGCATTTAGGTGGGAAGCAGAGTCCGAAAACAAAGTTTCTGTGACAGGGCATGGTGGTACATGCCTGTAATCCCAGAGTTTGAGAGGCAGGAGCAGGAGGAACCCTGTGAATTCAAGGTCAGCCTAGGATACAAAATGAGTTCAGGGTCAACCTAGGATACAAAATGAGTTCAGGCCAGCCTGAAATACAGAGCAAGACTTTGTCTAAAAAACAAAACTAAACAAAAGTTTCTTAGTTTTCACAATTAGATTATTCAGGCATAGATTTTTTACCTGAAAGCTCAAATTTATAGCGAAGCATTTTGCTTGAACAAAGGAAGAGAAAGTGTGCCCAGATCCATTATTACAAAAGAAAATAGTTCCATTTGAAAGACATTCTAACACAAGGCTTACACCTTCCTGCTGACTACTAGAAAATAGATCTTTAGCAGTCATTCTTTCTGATGAAATTTAATTCTAGCAGTCACAAGTGATAATAACTCTTATTTTGGTATGAATAATATCAAACTCTAATAGGAGTGACAGATTTCTTAAGCTTCAACCCAGTTTGAAATGAATCTACATCAGCAAAAACTGTTTATATCTGACTCTTTGTTTGGTAAGCAGAACAAAGTTTAGGTATAGCACTACATCAGAAAGAGATTATACTTTTGAAGCAGTTTCCAATTCCAGACTTTTAAAAAAAAATGTTTCATCATGAAAAATATCCCCTCATCATTTGACCTTCACAACTGTTATAATAGGAAGACATTGCTAATATTAACCTCATTTTGTAACTGAAGAACTGGGATTAGGAGATGTTAAGAGACTTATCCAAAATCCCATAGCAAAAAATAGGCAGACTTTGGACTCTTAAGTATTCCTATTCCAAATTCTGAATTTTTTCCAATACGACATGTCTTAGTTTCTTTTCTCATTGCTGAGACAAAATACTCAGCACCCACAAGTTAAAGGAGAAAAAGTTTTTTTCTGCTTATGCTTTGTAGAGATTTTAGTCAGCTGGCTCCAAAGCATGGTAGTATGGCAGAGGGGCATCACACAAGAAAAACATTCCATGGTAGAGCAGGCAGAAAGCAGCAGCAACAAGCAGGGAGCCCACCTCCTTGCTGTGCCCTTGTATTTCTGTCCCCTTGTACTCCATCCAGTCGACAAACTATTCGGGTGGTTTCACTCACCCAGGGTGGGACTTCCCATTAACCACATTCAAAGTCAACTAGTGACCTAATACAGTATCATACACCCTCAATCCTGGTATCACACCCTTAGTCCATGTGGACATAAGCTAAATCTAGCCACCTTTGTATAGCCCCCTTTAGTAGCAAATGATGATTTTGGAGGCATTTTAGATACAAGTCATAACTCAATGTTGTATCTCTCTCTTTGACAAATGCTTATGACACATGCTCTGTTAATTGGTACTATCCTATGTGAAGTATTCAACTGCTTCTTATGCAAATTTAAAATCATAGGTTATAAACTGCTTTTATCCTCATCAAGACTACTGTGTCATCTAACATAGTGATTTTTTTAGGTTAATGAATTCTAAGGCTGCATTATTTGTCCAGTTGATTCTGTGTTATTTTCAGTTGCTATTTTCTATATATATAAATAGTCCATGCACTTATAAAAACTTAAATTCCTGAGAAAGATGCTGAAAGTTAAAATTATAAGTGTTGAACTTTTATTTTAGAAATGATGTTGTAGTTTAATTCCTAAATCAAAATATAAAATTTAGTTTACCATAAATGATGTTCTTGTTCATTGCATAGTATAAAGCATTCTAAAATATATGTAAAGTGGCAAAATATGTTAATGATCTGTTAAAAATGTATCATCACATCAGGAACTATATAAAGTCTTTATCTTCTTTGAAATTCCTTCCTTATTTCAATACAGGAAAGTAGTAGGTAAACAAACACTTTAATAAATCAAGGGATGTGAACAGTCATCTCTGATATGACTTTAAAAATAAGGCATTTCATTAGTACACAATTATACAGAGAAATGTATAAGTCAAGGGTGTAGATCTATAGTTTTTTGAGGAAATTTAATGGGTTTTTTTTAAAGGTTTGTGAGAAGTTAGAGGTTTCATTTTAGCTATTTGAGGAAGTGATCAAGAAATTTCTGTTCTATTACTTCTATTGTTCATTATAAATGTTTCTGTAATTTACATAAAATTATGCTAATTATTCTAGTCTATATAATTGAATGCACTGGTATTTGTTGCATATATATTTATGATTGTTATCTCTTCCTCTTGAATCATTTCCTTTACAAGGATATAGTGATTTTCTCTTTCTTTCTTGATCACTCTTGGCTTGAAATACACTGTCTTCAAATACAATAGCTATCCCTGCTTTATTTCTAGGTTCTTGTTTCATGGAGTATTGTTTTCCATCCCTTGAATTTAATTCTATGAATTTCTTTTTGAATTAAATATGTTTGTTGGATCTTGAGTCTTGATCCATTCTGTCAGTCTGTTTGTTTTGATTGGTGAATTGAGACCATTATCATTAACAGTTAACTGATATGTATTGATTTATCCATGTCATTTTCCGTTGGTTGACTCCCTTTTTTCTGCTCTATTTACTTATTCGCCTTGCTTGATAGATTCATGCTGTTGGTGTTCATGGAGTTTTAGTCCTGGCTGTCTCTTAATAGAATGTCCATCAGAAGCTTTTGGTGTATCAGTTTGGTGTTCATGAATTGTTTTTCAGATATTTTTCGTCATGAAAGCATCTTATATGTCTATCAATTTTGAAAGATAATTTTGTGGGGTACATCAATCTGGTTTGGAGATTGTTTTCTTGTAGGACCTGAAGTGCTTCACCCCCAGCTCTCTGTGACTTAAGCATTTGTTGAGAAGTCTTCTGTGATCCTGACAGACTTTCAAAGGAAAGATGATTTCCTTCTTTTCTCTAACAGCTTTCAATGTTCTGTTCTGGTGTTGAATTTCTGGAATATTCACTATTGTATGCCTTGCTAGAGATTTTTTTGAGTTGCTATAAATTTTTTTGGAGGTGTATATGCCTCACTTATCTTATGTCAAGTACTTTTTCTTTACCAGGAATTTTCTGATGTAATGTCTCTGAACAGGTTTTTTATATCATTTGTGCTATCTCCTGCTTTATCATTTTATATTGATCAATCTTATGTTATTCTTCTTCACATCATCTAGCAGCTACTGAATTAATTTGTCATGATCCCTTGCTATTTTTAAGAAATCTTTCTTTTTGTGACCATTAACTATAAGCCTGCTTTCTATATCTGAGTTTCTGTCCTCATATTAGCTTATCCTGCAGCATATACTTTCAATCGAATTTTTAATCTCCCGGACATCTGTTTGATTATGCCTTATAGATTCCATTTCTTTCCTATGTTAGGCATTGATGGCTTCAATCATTTTCCTAAGCTTCTCTATGTTTTTATCTGTATCTCCTCTAGCGTCATTAAGCATGTCTTTCACTGTGGTCACCATCTCTGTAGTTATCTGAGAAATTATTTCTGATTTAAGTTTTTTCTAGACCCTCTTTAATTTGCCTTGTTTCTTCCACTGTTGGTAATGGTAATGCAGAGAGACAGGTAAGTGGTTTTCAAATTGCCCTACCTCATTACTCTTTGGATTTGCCTTTGGTGAACTGGATATCTGGGGTTATATCTTAAGTGTCTTTTTATTTTCTATTTTTTTAAATTTAATTCTGTTGTTGATGCTTATAAATTTCCTATTGTGAGTAATTTTATTGCTAATATTAAATCCTTTAGGAAATAACTACTTATAGAAGGTGTCTTCCAGGTGTACCTGGCTTTTCGGTTTGAGTTTCTTCCTACCTCTTCAATTTATTTGAAATGAGAAGTTTCTGCCTACTTGGTCCAGCCTATGGTTCTTTGGCAGTGACCTATAGTATTTTTTATGACCTGAGGCTACCTCAGTCTCAACATACCGTGAAGAACAACTGTTTAGAACAGTTATGTCACTTTGTCTAAAGTAGTACAGTCAGTAATGACAAAGGCATCAAACACAGCCTAGAAAATGACAAATGAGGTAACTATTATTTTGCTGCCTTTTGTGGTTATATATATGATTTACAACATACCAGAAAAGTTGTTTACAGCAAATAAGCCCTCAGTATGACAATTCTACCCTCAGAGGAGAAAATTTAAAAGGAGTTGGGGTGGGATAGAGATATAGAAGAAAAGAAGAGATTAGAAGAAGGCTAGAGAATAAAGAAGATAACATGAAATTCAGAAAATAGGTGCAGAAAACAGAAGGAAAAGGGGAAAGAAGAAACAAAAAGAAGCACAGAACAGAGCAACAACTGCAAAACAATCTAAAACCCATGTTCACACTCATATAAAAAAACAACAAGCAATAAAACAACAATAACAAAAAGAAGAAAAAAGAGGGATTAAAAGGAAAGTTTGACTTCAAAGTGTGTTTTTGTGTCTCTGCTGTCACTGGTGAACAACATGGGCAGAGTCCACATCTGTGTTGATTATTCTCAACTATTCAGCAGTTGCCTGAAGGTGGGATAGTGGATAAACCCAGTGGGACTGCGTTTTATTTTCTCTGAAGTTCAGACTGGTTTCTTTCCATGAGGCTGGGACAAGACCTATCCAGCCTGCAGCACTCAGTGTACCTTCTAAGGATTTGAACTCAGCTGGGGGTCACTAGATGAAGCTAGCAGTTGTCCTGAGTTCCAAACTCAATTGGTCCCTCTCTAAAGATAGCTCCCAGGCAGTCAATCTCTTCTGGAGGACTTCTGAACCCCCCACCACCACTCATGAGTCCTCCACACAGTAGTCCTTCATGACCACTACTCCCTTTCACTGGTGCATCTCTCCACAGAGGCCTCTGGGGTAACCAGCAGTCAACATTTATCTGTAGGTGTTAGCTTCCCGGTCACACACAGTGTGTGCAGGCTCAAGGAGACAGTACCACCTGATACCTCCTCCTTCTTCTTCTTCTTCTTCTTTGAAGTTTCTCTTTTCACTCCCCCTGTGGACTTCAGTTTTCTCTTGAGATCATTCTTGGGTTTAGGGGACCCAATTTTCTCTTTCTTCTCAAAGCCCCTATTCATTAGGGGGTTACTTTATTTCCTAGTGTCTTAGGAAGTGTCTTATTTTCATTGCTGAGACAAAAATAACAAAACCCAAAGTTAAAGGAGCAAATATTTATTTTGATTTAAATTTTAGTGATTTCAGTCCATAATCAACTGGTTCCAAGGCAGAGTGGCATGGCACATCGGCATCACAGAACAGACAGGAGGCAGCAGAAGAAAAACAGCAGCAATAGAAACAGTAGTAGCAAGCAAAAGCAGCAGCCTTGTTTTTGTCCCTTATATTTCATCCAGGGTGGAGTACCCTCAGTCCTCCCATGTCATCATTAATCCTAGCATCACATCCTTAATCTCAGCATCATTTATCCTAGATTTAACCACCTCTAAAAAGCCTACTTATGACTGCATGAGAATTTCTAAGAACACCTAGATGCAAGCCATAACATGTACTAAAGAAGTTAAAATCAGTCATTTTTTCTTTTTCTAATTAGCATTTCCATAACTTTGGTGTGAGAATCTAGTAAAAGATGCAAATCAGGATTAAGCCCTAGAGTGCATATAATAATTATGCACAACCTTTTATTTTTACTCTACATATTAGTGTATTACCTATGACAAGAAAAACATTTCAAAAGAATTCAGCCGTAAAAGAACTGAATTTTCTTTAACTAGCCAAAGTTGTTTGTAGTTCAAATTAATGAAGCTAAAAATCAATTTCTTTTGATAATTCTAATAAAACATATCCCAGTAGGGATGTTTTATCAAGTCAAAAGTCTATATATTATAAAATCAAAATGCACTTAAATTTGCTAATATAAGCTTCTGAAATTAATAACTAGGGTTTACAACTATTAATCTTTATTGTCAAATGGCAAACACTCAGCTGAAAAAATAGTTTTTAATTCTTCAGCATATGAAGTGTTTTATATATAAAGCTAATTTGTTATTCCTTTATTTGAATAAAACTTTCCTTGTGTAACACATTAGTATTGCTTTGGGCAAAATACATTTCTCGTTTACTTTTAATGTTATAGTTTCTACTGTCATGACAAGTCACTTATTAGAGACACAAGAGAAATAAAAGAGTACTTATTTAAAACATTGTAAAGTTATGACATTGGACCCATAACAGAAGTTAAACAGTACAGAATCTGAACTTAAGGGGCTTATCTTTAAATAGAGAAAATATTAAACACACATGAAAAGTTGCCCAATAGAACACAATATAGAATATATTATTGAATGGATTTTTAGTCTGTTTAGCAGATAAATTAGTATCATATTGAGTGAAACATTAGACAGAAGACTGAGAATATATTCTGCAGGTGATGAGAAACTACTGGAGGTTTATGAGCAGGAGGATAATGTGAGAAAAATGTTATTTTGGAAGATGATGAAAAGCAAAATTCATCATATGACAGACATTGATCTTATCCCTGGACCTTCTGAGAGAAGAGATTGGATCTTCTGTATTCATCAGAATTCAAGCTCTCCAAGTAACCTCCAATATCTAAGAACTCACATTAGCAGAACAGATTAGAGGACTTTTGCATCAAAACCTTTATTGTTTAGAAGAATCCTGTCTGGGTGATATTCTGTGCAGTTGTTTCTCAGAAACATCCATTGTATCTTGTTTCAAGTAAAAACCCTTCTATCACTTAATTCTTGTGGTTTGGATCTAGATGTCCCCCAAAAGCCTCATATGTTCACACATAGAGCTTTTGGAGGGTGGTTGGATCTTGAGGAGCTACAATTATCAGTGAATTGATTCACTGATGGGTGCTGTAGAAAGTTGAGGCTTGGGTGGAAGTGGTATGTGAGTAGGGTGCCTTTGGATGATATATCTCTCTACCCACTCCTCCCTTATTTCTCTGTTTCTGGCTTCCATGAGTTGAGCAGCTTTCCTTCACATGCCTTTCCATCATTCTGTTTTTACCTTCGAGTCAGCTGACCATGGGCTGAAAACCTAAATTTGTGAACCAAATTAAACTTGTTCTGCTATAAAATGTGAGTGTTGAATATTTTGTTCCAGTGGTTGGAAAATTGACTATTACAGTTCTTCAGACCTAACCAGACCCATGTGGTTATTCCTTAGGAACTTTAAGCCCTGCCACAGTACTAAGGGTCTTATGTTAAATTTGTGCATTCTATCCGCAAAATAACTTCTTCATGGGTGCCAAATTGCCCTTGGCAAGGATAACTCAGCCAGTTATCTACTAGATTTCTGTAGAGGAATTCAATTTATAATAACCTATACTAACCCCTTCCAAACTTCACATGGGTCATATAGTTAGATATTTGAAATGATTTAGGATGAGTACATAAGTAGATCTTCCAAAAATATCTTCCAAATGTTTCCCATGTCTGACACTACTTTGAATATGTAACTTTTAGAAAATTCCTTTGGTATGGATGTCAGTTTCTATTTCATGATCTCTAAGCTATATCTTATTCCTACGCATAGAAAGTAGTATCATTCTGGAGTAGTACACCTGGGCAGAAAATGAAGGACAAGAATAAATTATTTGTAAGAGAAGACATATATATGAAAAATTCTGTAACAAACAAACATGATATGCTATTGGTCAGATGAGTATAAATATAAAGTCTTACTACAGAAATTCAAAAGAAAGAGTAATTTTTGTGTGTGTGTGAGATAGGCTGAACAGCAAAGCTTTCCCAGAGGAAGTAGTACTTGGGCCTTAAAGACTAGACAACCTCTGGATTGGTGGCAGAGAAAGAAGATGCAGAAAGTACTAGTAAGAAACTCCAATTAATAGCCAGGCACGGTGGCACATGCCTGTAATTACAACACTTGTGAGGTTGAGGCAGGAGGATCACTGGATGTTTGAGGCCAGCCTGGGCTGCAAAATGAGTTCAAGTCCAGCCTGAACTGCATAGTGAAAGCCTGTCTCAAAAAAAAAAAAAAAAAGAAAGGAAATAAAAGAAAAGAAAATCTCACCAGGTGTTAACTCACAGGACCCCTAATAAGTGAAGGGGACAGATAGAAAATACACTGGCTTTAGCAAAGAGTTTGAGTAGTAACAAACTCTATGGTAACTCACTAAAGTCAAAGACCTCATCATCTTCATTTCATTACATCTGAAACCATAGCAAATAAAGTTGCACATAAGAATTTTTTTGGTAATATGGCCATTTTATTTTTTTATTTAAAAAGAAAAAAAAAACAGAAAAAAAGGTAGAAATAATACAGAATTTCAAAAAAAATAAACAGTAAGAAATCACTAGTTGATAAGACACATATTGTCATCTTAGAAATAGTTGTTCAAGTTACAAAATGAAACCGTACAAAGTGACATTCAAATAATGACACTGCAAACAGTTGTGCTCAATGATACAACAAAAACTTAGTAATATGGTTATCAGTCCTACACACTTGTTTTTTATCTTAAAGAGGGTAAGATTAAACATAACAAAGCAGAACAAGCAAGTCCACTGGAGATCTTCACTGTCTATCTGTCTCTAGTTTTCTTCCAAATAGTCTTCACACACATTGAATACATACTGAACATTATAGAACTAATCAAATAATTACAGAATGTTGAAGAATGTTTAGGTATTTAAGACCTGACATTGAGGAAGTCAATAATGACTATCATAATGCCTCTCATTCTATTCATAGTAGCCGTCCTTATCTTTACGTGTGCTGAAATTGAACTTAAGAGATTAGACTAATGTCATTCTGAACAGTGAATAATAGCATTGCTAGATTTTATACCATATTGCTACAGAATTAGCATTAGGTGTTTTAGCGTCTCTTCTTCAGAGTATCTGTTCATTACACGGTGCATTATATAATCTGTTCCCATAAATAGTTTAGAAGTTCTTCCCATGTGTGAATCTCTACACATATATCTATCCTTTCTGTGTTATAGGGAGAAACAGATCGTAACAAGACAACAAAACAAATTCCTAGAAAAAACAAGAAATGAAAAAGACATATAAGACCACAATATTAGGTCATCTACAGTAGTTACTATGCTTTCTCTTGTTATTTTCAGTAGAATTGTCCACATCATCAGGCGTAGTATAGTTAAGCATAGCATTGCATAGCTATTTTTATAAAAACATAACTTTGAAAACACTGTAGGACTTGAAAGCAGTTAATAATCAAAACCGGAATGGGTATCTTTTACATCTTGTCATCTTCAGAGTAGTTGCCTCTACTCTTAGACTTGATACTATTAAGCATACCAAATTCGACTAAAATCAGTCAAGGCAAAGCAATGCTCTAACAAACCAGCTTCAAATATCAGTCATAGTAAGACAATGTATGTAATACAGGGCTTCAGTTTCAGTTAATAGGAAATTAAGGATAGTTATCATGGTATAACCTGCTATTTTGGGGTTAGCTGTCTATGTCCTCAAATCTAATATGAGCAGACAGACCAGAACAAAATAAAATCAAACAAAACAGAGCGATAAAGGACTACTGTGACTTTTAAATCCTGATACACTGTTAACAATGTCCTCTGCCTTCATTTTTTAGGCTATTTTTCACCTTTACCCTTCTCAGGATGCTTTGTATATTTTGGGTCCCATTAGCTACTTTAGTTTTTAGATTAGGGGCCCAACCTGTCATCTATCTGAGTGTTCCTGAACCTTTTTACCCCTGAGCTTGATCTTGAGCTGTACTCCTTTACTTACTAAAGTCACAAGGTTTTCCTTCCTTCCAGCTGTGTACTTCTACACTGCACAAAAGTGCCATAGCTTTCCAATCTATCTGCAGCTGCTGGACAAGTTGTCCCTATTTCACTCTGGTTTCCTGTCACATATAGTATTGTTTTCTCATCTTTGACTTTGAGTTTATTAACCCTTTTTCAGGTTGAGTGTATTTCCTATTCAGAGCATCTCGATGAATCCTGCCTCCTAATCTACTCTGCCTGTGTTTCTTTTGTGTTAGTGTATCAAGTCTTTCTATATTAAAGATTATAGTTTACCGAATCTGCTTCATCTCTACTATTCTATTTTTCTGCTATTATTTGTCCACTTTACTCTTTCATTCAAATGTCTGCCCCATTTATTGAGGCCTCTCTGCCACTGTTGCTGGAATCCTGGTATTTTTTTCCTCTCTCACTCTGGAATGTCCTTTAGTATGTTTTGTAGGGTTGGGTTGGTGGCCATGAACTCCCACAGTTCCTCCATGTCTTGGAAATACCTTGTTTCTCCATTAATTTAAAGAGAGAGTTTCTCTGGGTACATCAGTCTTGGCTGGAGGTTATTTTCTTTCAGGGCTTGGACTATTTCCTCCAAGGCTCTTCTCAATTTGAGAGTTTGTGTTGATAAGTCTGTTGTTATTTTGATAATTTTTCCTTTATAAGTAATCTGCTTTGTTTCTCTGGCTGCTTTTAATATTCTGTTCTTGTAGTGGATTTCTGGAATCTTTATTATATGTCTAGGTGTAGATCTGTTTTGGTTGTAGGTGGCTGGAGTTCTGTATGCCTCATTTATCTGGATATCATTTCTTTTTCCTATGCTTGGGAAGTTTTCCTTAATTATATCTGTGAATAGTCTTTGTAATTCATTAGTGGTTACTCCTGCTTTTTCAGTCATGTTTTTTATTCTTAATTTATAGATCCTCTTGTCATCTTCTAGCCTTTGAATTACTTCTTCCTGGTTCCTTCTTATTTTTAAGAGATCTTTTCTTTCATGATCGCACATCATAAATCTTCAAGTTTTGAAGGGCTAACTTTAGTTTCTGTCCAGGCATTTTGCCAGCTTTCAATGGAGTTTTTAGTTTCCTCATAATCTCTTTAGATCTGTTTTCATGTATTCTAGGTTTTGTTTATATTCTTCATCAAAGGTTTCTCTTCCTTTTGTAAATTCCTCCATTCTTCCCTCTGTGTTTTCTTTGGAGGGACTTAGCATTTCTTTAACTAATATTTTTATATCTTGCCTCATTTGGATCAGAATTATAGTGTTAAATTCATCTATAAGTTCATAAAGGTATTTCTTTATGTCCACTGATGCTGGGTCTAATATTGCATGATTGCTGTACTGGTTCTCTTCTGTATTTACCTCTCCTGGGCTTATTTTCCCAGGGTCAGCAGCTGGAGGTTTTTTCAAATTTCTATCTCTTGTCATGTTTCTGGTTTCTTTCAGACAGGTGTGTCCTGGGGGTCTCTGACCCTCTCCTTATTGCTTAGGGTTTTTCCAGAGTGTGATGACTGGGGTTTTGCTGCCCTCCCCAATTTGCTGTTATCTGAGGTACACACAGGGACACCGGGATAGTGCAGGTTAATCTCAAGCCTCTGAGCCAGTCAACCCACATGTTCCTTCAGCAACTTAGGCTGTACCTTATGGACAACACAGAGTCATGACAGTTTTGTCCTGGCTACTGGGTCCCAACCAGAGGCCTAGCTCAGCCCTAGCAGATCCCACCAGTCCTCTCTGCACCAGGGGTGGCTGACTGATGCTGCCACAGTGCCGAGCTCTGCCCAACTACAAGATATCCTCCAGCCAGGGACAGCAGCCACGGGATCTACTCCCCAGCACTCACTGGGAAGCAATGCAGTTCTCCACCTTGGCTCCACTCCACACATGTCCTCCCACCAAGGGCTTGGGACTAAACAATTCCTGTTATTAGCAGCTGTGGCTTCAGGCCGACCTTGAATTGCCTGACTCTATGGTGCTCCCAGCACGGTGCAGACCAGTCTCAGTGAGCGTGTAGGGCTCCAGCCCTCCAGTCACGTTTTTCCTTCCTCTTCCTACTTTTATTTTTCATGTCAGCTTCCTCCTGAGTTTGTAAGAGTGTCTCTCCACTTGTCTGGCCCTCTCCATGTTGTCAAATTCCAGCATCTGAGCTATTTTTCCAGAAGCTCTCCACCCAGCAACCTAGCAAGCCACCATCTTCTTCCAATATTGCACGTAGGAATTTATCATTAGATTTATTTGAAGGTTAAAACTACCTTTGTTGAATGCCTGGTATGCCCTGGGTTATTTATAGGCTTTGCCACATATTATAATCACAATCCTTGCATGAGTTGTAAATATTAAATAAACCCGTATTGTATAAGAAGAAACTTACACTCAGAGAAACACAAAGTCACATAGCTGAGTAAGTGACAGATCCTAGCTCCAAAAGTCCAAAACTTTAACCTCTGAATCTCTCTTTGCACTGTTTCTTTTTCAGTTTATATAACTTTATATAGTTCATTTCAAAGAAAATTTTCTCAATGTTTTTGTCTCTTTCACCAGAAATAAAAGGATGGAAAAACAAGGATAGAGATCTGGCATAGGAAACATTATCCCAATTGAGGCACTAAGTTGAAGGTGTGATATTTGGAAAGTTTCTTGTCTCTCTGAACATTAGCTTTAATTCCATGATCCCTAAACTATTTTCAGCTCTAAAGCATGGTGTTTTATGAGTATGTCTGATAGTGAGGGGTCAAAAGTTAACCTCAATAACCACTACCTGATATTTTTCAACAAGTAGTATTTTTCCTTTTTTGAAAAGAATATTTTTATATATTGGAAGTCACTCTAAATTTATATTACTACTACACCATTTACATTCTGAATCACAGTTCTTCCTTCATGTATTCTATGTATGTACAATTGTCCCTCCTTATTATCTTATCTAACACTTTGGCCACCAGGCTTTAAGACAACCTACTCTCACAGTTGTCATTTGCTTTGCTCAAGAATAGAAATCCTACTTCTCATCCCCCAAAGTATCAAATATAATATACTAGTTTAGGAATGGGATACTCCCTTGAATAGCTAGGTAATCTACAAGTGAGTAGCTGTATTGTATTGTATTCTGATAAGGGAATATTCCTGCCCTCAGGTTCTGTAAAATTTAACTCATAAAGGAGTACCACTGATGCTTCTTTTACTACTTTATGTGCAGTTCCCACCCCTGAGCTCTGAATCAGTATGTTTCTGAATTAATACAATTCTTCAATGATTTCATTCAGAAAGCATTTCCTGAGGGATACCTCAAATATGGTACTGTGGAATGATACAAAGATAAAGGAGGTCTCTGCCCTCAAGGAATTCACAATAACAGGGAATAAGAAGTACATAACTGTTTGTGCACATAAGATTTGTTTTGTACATTTCCATGAAAGCAATGCTAGCAATTATGTACCCCATATAGGCTTAGCCTTGTGTGCTAAACACTGTATAGACAAAGGCAAGAAGATATTTAAGACTTTTGTGGCAAGGCATGTGTTACAGTTAGGGGCTGTGCAGAGAACAATTAGAATATATATATATATATATATATATATATATATATATATACATACATACATATATTATGTGTGTTATTGTTAGTGAAATTTGAACACAGTATATTATTCAATGGGGAAATTGTGTGGCTACATTAGTAAGAGTTTTGAGGAAAAGGCAGGATTTAAGTTATTTATTGGGAAAAATAACAGGATAGATGCTGGGAGTTAATGAATATTTTGGAGCACACAGTGAGCATTGTGGTTTTGAGGCAGTAATCTTAAGAGAGATAAGATGTGGTCAATTAGTCAAAAATCTTGTAGACTTTGTATAATAAGAGGTAGATATGATTTTGTGGCCTTGATTTAATATTGATATAATGAAAGATAAATTTTACAAACATTTCTCAAGTACTGACATGTAAGATAAATTGGACTTTGGAAAGAAAAGAACTCAAAAGAGCAACAAAAATCTGTATACGTGTCCTTGTGGCTTCATGACTGATGATAACTCTAGGAATGAAAAAGAATCAAAATCAAGAGATATTTTTAGTAACTGGAAATTGTCCCACTGACTAGAAAGATCTGAAGGTCATTTGTAGAGAAATGGCAGTTAAGCCCATGAAAAGTGAAGAGAAAAATTAAGGAACAAAGTTGTTAGAGTTCTTTGGCACAATAGAGAAGCAAAAAGAAAAAAAAATAAAGAACACACTTACTGAGGATGTGGAAAAGAGCACAAAATCTGTGGTACTTGGGCTATCTTCTTCTACCAGATATAGGGAGTGTGGGTACATGTAACCTTTGACTGTATGTGGCACTTAGGGTAGGCATTTATGATGCATGAAGAGCTGATTGGAATTTTAACACATATAGGGAAAGGAAAGAGGAAGTTGTACTTGGAGAAGAAAGAAGTGGCCATCAGTGTAAGCATTCCCCTTTTGGCCTCTGAGGCAGACCAAACCTTAGAATGATTTTTTGTGACAGGACTTTAGCAACTACATCAGCAGCCTCCTTGGTTTTGGGAAAAGCTTTTATCCATCCTGAAAAAGTATAGACAAAGGCAAGAAGATATTTAAGACTTTTGTGGCAGGGCATGTGTTGCAGTTAGGGGTTGTGCAGAGAACAATTAGAATCAGGTCATGGAGTTTATAATATTATTTTTATAATGGTAACCAGGAGTTAACACAAGAAAATGCAGGGAATGTATCTGCAACACCAAAGACATAGATTATTTAGTGAAGAGCCTAAATCCCACAGCAGTGTCTCACATGAGTCCAGATAAAAACCCAGAGCTCACGAAAAGTCCAACTGGAGGTCCAGAACCCACAAGAAGGACTCACACCAGTCTCTGTACAGATCCATGCTGGGAAGGCCCAAAGGTCAGCAGTGGAACCAGAAAGTCTATGCCAGCAGGGTGAAGGAGCTGTGCTGGTGGGATGAGGGTTCTCTGCTGGAGCTGAGAAGTCACACTCACAACAAAAACCAGGGCTGTCTTGAAAGGCACCACAGCCATCCTCAGCGACACGGAGGCCTCAAGCTCCTCTGATGACAAGCACAGTCGGGTACATGCCAGGAAGCAGTGTGATGAGTTCATTCTGGAGACCAAACAGCACAGGTCTTCCCCTCCAGAGCCAGGAAGCAGTGCTTGATGTGAGGACCAGTGTCTCCAGGAGAACCAATGGCTCAAACAGCAACTCGTGAGAGAACCCACAATGCCTCAACACAATAACACATTAATGCCTAGGTACCTCAACAACCTCCTTCACCTATTTATGCTGGCAAATTTTCTCAGGTGGAACATCTTTGCTCAGTGCCATGCTGATGTAATCCAGCTGGCGTTAAGTTGACCACCAGTTCTTAATCCATAACAGCATGTGTGTAAAATCTACCTGCCAGTCCTGAACAGGGGTGTGTCTGTGAAATTGATGAGTAGGAAAGGAAAGGGGTGGTATGTGTCCCTGAGGAGAGGTTCTAACACAGAGATGACAGATCTGAGTATTCTGAAGTATGATAGCCATGAAAAGGATATGTAACAACTGGGGCTAGGAGCCTATATAGGACCTGTGACCCCACGTGGAAACAGTTGTGTAAGAAGGCAATGATGTCTAAGGCTGCTGATCTGGAAGAACAAGTTTTGATCCCTGGAAAATTCATCTTGAGCAACTACATAGTAGGTGTCGTGTAAGACAATGTCTAGTGAGGAGTTGGCTAATACAATTCCTGTGAGTGTTTTGTGTGTAAACTGATCTATGAAGAAAGCTTTTGAAGAAGATCCTTACCTAAAAGGGATGTGGGACATGTTGGTATTACCAGAAAGCTATGTGGAAGAAGACAGTTTAGAACCAGCGTGGAATGGGCCCTGTTTGAAGAGGCTGTGTAGGTTGGTCATCAACACACATTATGGGAAATGAGGATTTAATATAATGGCCTGAAAACTCAAGAACACTATATGTGGCCTCTGGGTCGACAACTACAGATAGTATCCTACCTGAAACCTATAGTGGACTTGGGACTTTGAGATATCTTAATGGGGATATCTTAATGGGGGCTGTGGGCCCCGATCCACATCAGTCTTCAGCAGTAAGTCCATGCAGATCATCCAGCAATGAATTTGGTGGTGATGAGATCTCCTATGAGGGCAAGGACTTAGAGAATGGCTTACCTGCTCTCTGGTGGCTAGGCAGTTACTCTTTAATGACCCTTGAGGTTGTAGCAAGGACATGGCCCCAAAGGAATTCATGAGTTTGGGCAGTCTCTTGCCCAGTGTCAGTTTTTGTTAAACTTGAAGCATGATCCTGGAGGGGCTTGGGCAGCTCTACCTTGTTTTGCTTTACTTGTCTTAGGAGTCCAAATGGTCACTGCTAAAAGATCAGATTGATATTTTTAAAGTTTCCCTTTGAGTTTTATCTTCGTTTTTGAAAACACAAAAAGCCATATTAAGAAGGTCTCCCTGTGAGGTTTGAGGGCCAAGTTTAACCTTTTATAGTTTTGACTGAATGTCAGGAGCAGACTGAGAAATAAAATAAAGGGTTAATAAGATTTGTCCCTTCATAAGAGTCTAGGTTTATATTACTAAACTTAAGTAAGGTATCCCTAAGCCATGTTAGGAATATAGCCAGGTTTTCATTAGCCTCTTGTACCTATTCTAAAGTTTGTTATACTTAGTATACGTGAGAGTTATTTTACTAAGGCACACAATTATACATTTGATCAAATTATATACTTTATAAGAACATTCTTCATTTTGGTAATTCCAGTTAGGGTCCTGTTCAGGCACTACAGCAGGCTCAGGGTCATTGTCAGCAGTATTTACTTTATATCTAAGATTGGCTTCTTCTTGAACTGCTTGCCACAGCTGAGCTCACTCTTGTGAGCTGAGGGTGGTATTCAGAATCACATGAATATCTTTGAAATTTAAATCATAACAATTACTTATAAATTCAAACTCTCTAATATAATTTTGTAGATCACCAGAAAAGGAACCTAATTTTTGATTAATCTGAGATAGGTCAGTAAGGGAAAAATAACATGAATATGAACCAGCCCTCAGGACCAACCTGTTCCCAAATGGGGAAGAGGGATGGAGGCTGAGAGGGCTGTGGAGTGGGAAGTATAGATGGTCACCAAGCAGCCAACTATCCAGCAAGTATCTGTGGGCAATTACAGGGTGATTGGCCATAAAATGGCCACTCATTACCATGTGACAAGGTAGCACAAGATGGTGACTGGTCATCATGTCACCCACAAGATGGCTGCTGCCAGTTACACAGTGAGGGAGCACAAGATGGTGGAGACTGGCCATCATGTGACCTGCAACAAGGTGGCTGCTGCTTATCTCATGATAAGAGATTGCAAGAAGGCAGCCATTTACCCTGTGACCTGTCACAAAATGGCAGCAAACTGTCACATGCCGGAAGACTGCAAGATGGTAGCTGTCCTCCATGTGAGCTGCAGAAAAATGGTTGCTGAAGACCATGTGGTATGGAATTGCAAGATGTTGCTCAAATATCATGTGGCCTGCTAGGTGGCTGAAATAAGCAAAACCAAGTGTGGTGAGCTTGCTGGGAGAATGGAAACACAGGAGCAGGGGAGAAAGAGACACATCATCTAAGGAGTCTGGTGGGGAGGAAGGGAGAGATTCTGGTACAGTAGAGTGAGCCAGAAATATCTGGGCCACAGTACATGACTAAATGAGAGTAGAACACATCCTCTAATTGAAAAAGGCCTGTATGTAATGGATTTTTCCCAACTTGCTGTTGTTGTGACAATAGTTATATAAATTTTGAAGGATAGAGAGATCAAATGTTCTCCCATTATGCTATATATGGGCTGCTGTTAAGCTGGGAGGTCTCTCAAGCCACCTGGCAGTAAAAGATAGCCTTCTTTAGGCCAATAGCATCAAGATTATAATCCAAAAACATGGAAATTGACCAACATAGCTGAGATTCCAAATGAAGCAGAATGTTGTACTTACTGTACTATCATGATTCCAAAGACAAATATTCTTAAAATCACTTTTACTTTTCCACTACCTGAAAGAAAATAGCTTTGTCTGGAATCTGCCTGATTAACTCAATGGTGTGAGAACTTGCCAGCTTGCCATGACAAAGGTATCCTTGCAAGTAAGAGACTACATACTTGAAGACTCTCTCAAGGAAAAACTCATTTCATAGAACCTATACTAGACAGAAACTGCAGGAATGTATACTGTCAACATTTTTATCTCAAAGTGCCAAATATACATAATGCAATAAGTATGAAGACAGTGATTATATGTACATTAAGCCAGGTAAGAGTATACTTTGCTCTTCCACAAAGCAGACCATCGAAACAAAAGCCTTTTTATCATAAATGATGTTACTTGTTAATCCTAAAGGATGATTTTCTTAATACCTCATTCTTTTTAGAAACAAACCAACACATAAAGTATTAGAATAGCTATCTCAATTGTGTCCAGTGGAATAACAAGGCAAGGTAATTTTGTGAGTAGCACGAACCAAAATATTCCATTAAATTCAGATGATGTTAAGCTGCCAGTCACCACAACTATCTAAATCAAATACTAGCCGGTGTAGTAGATTAGATAATTCTGATAAATAAAACAAATCTTATTTCAAAATATAGCAGGCTTATTGCTCTAGGAAAGTGAATGCTGGGACTGTTTACAAATGCTTTCATGTAGTAACCCAGTCTTTAGAGATTTATAGATATTTACTTCCTCCAGGGATTGGACAAGGAAGAAAATGCAATTGAATAAAGTCACTTATACATACAAAGGAATATTCAATAATTGTCTTTGTCTACTTTCTGTTGCTATAACAAAAAATCTGAGGTTTGATATTTTACACATTAGTAAAGAAGATTTATTTGGCTCACAGTTCTGATTGATTGCAGATTTCAAATTGCATGGTAACAATATCATGGCAAATGACTTCTGGCTTTATCAGAACATGATGGCCAAACAAAAAAAGAATTAGCCACCTGCAAAGGGATCAGGCACATGGGTGGCTTTGTTTTAAAACAATTTTCTCTTATAAGAACCAAGCAAGATCTGAAGAGAACTACATTTCTCTCTGAGTGTGGAACCCTCATACCTTTGTTACCTTCCACTAGGCTCCACCTCTTAACAGTTCCACCATCTCAGCACTAGCCCACTAAGGACCAAGGTTCCAACACAGGAATACTTGAAGGAAATATTCAAGCCATAGTAATCACCTTCACACTTTAATCTTACAGATTATCCAGAAGATACACCATCTCTTGCTCTAGAAACTGAAACATAGAAGTTTTCACATTCCCTCCATCTTTTAGGTGAGTATTGTGAAGGAGGCATACTCAGTGCTATATAGACTGCTAAGAAGACTTAGGAGCAGAACTAAATAAGGAGTAAATTCTCATTCTGAGAAACAAATGTTAAATTATTTACTGTCATTCCTCATATATGCTGAAGTTCTATACATAATTTTCCTGTGCAATGTACTGAAAAAAGTCTTTATTCCTCACAAACTCACACTTAATATCTCTTGTGCTAAGACCTCGGGGAATCCAAAAACAGTCAAATAGATGTTCAAGTGACTTATTTTCCTTATGCAACTTGTGTTGATACATTTTAGATCTCTAAAATGATGTAGGTTACAAATAGATTCTTTTTGCACGTCTCCATTATTTCAATTAATAACCTAGCCTTACTTGCCAACAGGTGAAAAGCACCCTCCCTATACTTCAACCCCTCCAAAATGCTACTAATTTATGATCACTAGAAGACAGCATTACACATGGGATTCTCTTTGGCCTAGTAAAATGCTAAACAGCTTTCTCTTATTCACAGGTAAATAAGCTCAGTGTAATTCAGCATTAAAAGACTTTTAGTTATAGAAAGACCATGGAGCTCAAAGCTCTGATATGGTAAGAATTCCAATTCTTTTACCATGAAAAAGATGGCAGTGTTTCAGAAGCCCCTCACTTTGTGAGTTCTCAGATCTTCAAGCTTGCCTTTAAGTAATTCCTTTTCCAGTGGATGCTGTCAAATAAGTTAACTGATACATTTTGTAGGAATAACAAAGCAGTGCTCTGATAATAATAGAACAGTGTTTGAAAACACAGGGAGGAAAAGGGGAATTTTTTAACTAATCAGACATAATTTTTTAATGTTTATAAATGCTACAGTGATAATTTTAAAATCTCCAAACTGCAAACAACTTGCATGTCTATCAATAGAATAGTTGAATAAGTTATAAAAGCCCATATTATTAGATATTTTATATATATATATATATATATATATTCTTCTATTTTCTTTTGAAAAGTTTTCATCTTTAAAGGATGAAAGATGAAATACCTATGTGTTTACAATTTAGAATTAACAAGCACCAACATTTTTCATTTTGTTTCAAATTTTTATATAGAAAGAAATTTTTACCATAACTTTTACAAAAATAATAAAGCATTTCTAGATTATGTACTCTTCAAAATGAAAAGACAAACTTGGAGAATTTGCAAAATATATAGCTTAGAATACTTAACACCCTTAATTTATTTTTTAATTTTATTTTTAAAGAGGGTAAACTAAACAGAACAAAACAGATCATAAGATAACAACGTAAGAGACCCAGATTTCAAAGCAAGACAACCGGAGATCTTCATTGTCTATCATATTGTCTCTTGTTTTCTTCCAAATAGTTGTCCATATCTTAACATACAATGAATTCATAAAAAGCAGAATAGTATAAAACTGAACAGAACAGGATGATGAAGGCATTTTTAGGTCTTCAAGACCAGACAATAGTGAAGTCAACAATGGCAGCCATAATGTCTCTCATTCTCTTCAAAATAGCTGTTCATAACTTCATGTATTAACATCCTTAATTTATAAAGCTCTTGCAAATTAGTAAGCAAAAGCAAAACACGATAATTAGAAAATTGCCTAAAGATATGAAAAGATAATCATTAAAATGAAAATGAAAAGATAAATATGAAAAAATTCAGCTTCACCATAAATAAATACAAATTAAAACAAACTAAAAAACTCAATTTTTGTCTATTAAATCAGCCAAGGTTTGCAAATTATAATACCTAGGGTTGCAGAACATGTTGAAATGGGTATTTGTATATTCTGGTATTATGAAAGTTTAAATTCATAAACCATTTTAGGACAATTTATTGACACGTATAAAAGGCTAAAAATGTTCATACAATTTTATCTGGTAACTAACTCCATTTCAACAGTGTATTTATTATCACAGCAAAAAATTTTGAAACTACATATCTAGCAATAGAGAATTGTGAAATAAATTGTTACATTAATACGACAAATTATTGAACAAACATTAAAAGTATTTTGATATTTCATAATAAGGTTATGTGAAAAAGCTATACAAATACAGTTTAATTTAAATTTGTTTTGTTTTTGTTTTTGTTGTAAAGACAGGGTCACTCTGTGGAACCCACGCTGGCCTTTAATTCACTATGTAGTCCAACCTGGCCTCGAACTCATGACAATCCGCTTTCCTAAGCTTCCCAAGTGCTGAGATTACATGTGTGCATCACCACACAATTGTTTTGTGCTGTTTAAATTTGCATTCAGAGCCTACACATTGAAAATAACACTATATAACTGAATATATCTGAGCCCTTAATTTAAACATATATTTTTGTCAGCTTAATAGATATACAATTAACCAACTATATAATTTGGCCACTTATATTTCAGCATTTTTTTTATTTTAAAAAGAAAAACAGAAAAAAGGATAGAATCTGTTATAAAATCAATTTTACAATATTTTTATTACTCAAAAGAGAAACCACATAGACATAAGCAGTAACTCTATTCTTTTCACTTCTGCCCCTTGGCAATCATTAACGTACTTTCTATCACTCTAGATATATCTGTTTGGGATGTTTCATGTAAATGAAATCATATAATTTGTAGCCTTGGGGAGAAACTATTTGTAAGAAGTCAAGTATCTGATACAAGATTTGTACTTAGAACTTAGAACCTTTGTGATTCAATAATGAAAACTAAAATAACCCAGTTTCTTAAATGGGCAGAGAATCTAAACAGACATTTTGCCAAAGAAGACACACAGATGACCACAAACACAAAAAGTTTTGCATTATGAACATGCAAATGAAATGCAAAATGGGATGCTGCTAACCATCCACTGGGATAGCTATAATCCAAAAGACAATGACAACTGTTGTTCAGGATGTAAAGACATTGGAGCCCCCATCTATTGCTGGTGGTAATGTAAAATGATATAGTAACACTTAGACTCCACGTATTAACCCTATATTATCTTCCATTAGTTTCAAATTTTGTTTTTGTTATTTAAATATTTGATTCATTTTTATTTTATGTCAGTATAAGGTTAGAGATATGAATCTAATTTCAATATCCTGCATGGGGATAACCAGTTTTTTCCAGCACCATTTTTTAAAAAAAGTTATCTTTTCCCCTATATTTTTGTCCCTTTTGTCAAAAATTGGTTGATCGAAGGTGCATGAGTTGTTTGTGTGTGTGTGTGTTCTGTGCTATTCCATTGGTCTATAGAGCTACTTGCTTCATAAGCTTAGGTACTTCAACTTCTCTTTTGCAAATATTCTTAGTAATTCCATTAGTATAGCTCGTAAAAACTCAAATTTCAGATTCAGTCTGTCTTCTGTCTTCACTCCTAGATACAAGCTGCTAAGAAGTGCCACAAAAATAACAAAATGGATTATAAGTATTTATTATTATGAATAACATAACTAAGATTTCAAATTTTTGGTCTCCAACCTCAGTGGACCTGGTACATCTTTACTACTTACCTGATTACTGGTAGTTCTTTACACCATTAGCCATACTTCACCCATTCTTTCATATCATTCTTTCATATCATTGTGATACCACATTGTACTGAAAGTCCTACCATATACATTAAGTGTAGAAAGAAACAGCAAATGTACTCCCATTGTAAAGAAAAATATGAAACTATTTGTAGATGATATGACTGTATGTGTGGAAATACAAACAATCTGAAAAAACTAAAATAAGTTAGCAATTTCACAGCACACAAGGTCAACACGCACATGTTTCTATACAGTAGCAATTTACATTTGTGAATCCAAATTAACAAAAAATACAATAATTCCAAGTAAAACTAAATACAATAATTCCAAAAATTAAATAACTAGATATAAATATAGCAAATCAAATACAGGGTCTTCATGCTGAAATATATAAAAAATATATAAAACACTAAGGAAAAAGACTAAAATGGACTACATGAAAGGAAATGTGTGCCATGTTCATAGGGCAAAAGAAAAAATGTAGTCATCAACTCTCACATATGGGAATATATGAGGTACTTTGGGGCCTGAAGCAGAAGAATTGCTCATGCATAGGATTTCAAGACCAGCCTGGACATAAAAATAAAAATACCTAAAAATAAAAGATACCTACCTAAAAAATAAAAGATATCAAATCTCTCCAAATTAATAGGTTTAGTTCAATCACAAATGTTTTCCAGCAAGAGTTTTTGTAGATATAGATAGCTGATTCTGTAATGTGTATGGGAAAGCAAAGGAACTGGAATGGCCAAAGTACTTTTAAAGAAAAATGCAAAGACTTCCAGGAAGATGATGGAGTAGTAAGCAGCAGAGAAAACAGCCCTCTGAGAGACACCATCTAGACTTGGGAATATACATACCATCATGAAGAAGACAAGAGGAACGGAAGTGGATCCCTTGGACCTAGGTAGAGCCTGAAGTCTGAATCAAAGTGCACAGAGAGAGAGAAGGAAAACTTCAGCAAAGAAAAAGACATTAGCTGGTGGCATCTTCACCCAGAGCAAGGCTCACTGCATGAGGGGAGCTGTTGCAACCTGGAGATGCGTGATCACAGTGATGGTACGTCGTGACCCTAGAGGCCTCTGAGAAGAGACTAACCAGTGGAGGGAAGTGGCAGACATGGAAGACTGTAGTGGCTGGTGGTGAGTGCAGAGGACTCAGTCCTCCTACGGGAGGAACCATTCTGGAGTCGGGCTGGATAAGCCCAGAACAAGAACTGCTGCCAGCTTTTTTCAGCAGATCCTAGCTGGGAGCAGATACGTGGAGATTGCTTGGACTGTGGTGAGCCCAGTGAGTCTGATATCAGGACAGGTCTGCTAAAAGTTGTCTACTACTCCATCATAAAGCAACTCCTGGCTTGGAGGGATACAGTGGCATGATTTGGCATGCTGTCTCCACAGACTGTCTACAAGTGAATCCAGATAGAATCTTTCAAGTGGATTGGTTTTTTTGTTATTGTTTTTCTTGTCTTCTTTTCTTGTTTGTTTTATTCACTTTATTTTTCATTTCTCTCTCTTTTTTGTTTTCTCTCTTTTTTTGAGTGTGTGTGTGGATACTAATCTCCTTGTGGGTATAGTTTTGTTCTGTTCTATCCTTTGTCTCTTCCAGCTCTTTTTTCCTTCAGTCTTCTGCATCAGTTTCCCCAAGTTGTTGAGAATCCATCTTTGTCCACCTACCTATTTGTAATTTCTTTCTCTTTTCCCACTTCTCTGTTTTCTACTTAATCCATTTTGAATCTGAACCCTTGAGAGCAGAATTGATATGTTATGGATTTATACATTGTGTATAATTGTTTTGCATTCTGTTATATGGTCACAGCTTCCGTTCATATGGTTAAAACTTTAAAGTGAGAGATTACCTTAGTTTATTGTTTTATAGACAGCTTGATGCTATTGATATGACTACAGCCAAAATTGACATAATTTTTCTAAATAGTTGTTTTCCCTAATAATCTATGATTGAGACTGACTAGGGGTCACAGAGTATACTGTGGTATGGTGCCAAAGAACAAGGGACTAGGCCAGGGGAGCAATAGTTTCTCATCTCCAGCAAACTGAGGAGGTAAGATCTTCCAACAGACTCAGAGCCTGAAAAGCAGCTACACATGGAAGATATATCAGAGAAATGATCATAACCTGGGTGTGCTAAATACCACCAATAAAGCAGCTCATCATAGGCAACTAGCAAGTATCACTCCAGGAATTATACTAAAAAAGAAAAGAAAGAGAAGACACTTAAGACACAACCTCAGACACCCAGTTCACCAAAGGCAAACCCAGTGGTAATGTAAAATTTGAAAGCCTCCCCACACACACACACACCAGGTTTCTCTGAAGTAGTATCAAAGCAATTGAATGAGGCTCTGGAAAAAAATGAAATCAGAAATAATCTCTGAAATCTCTACAGAGATTACCAAAATGCACACCATGCTTAGTGATGTCAGAGCAGACACAGACAAAAAAAAAATAGAGGAGCTTAAGCAAATTATGGAAGCACATAATAGGAAACAAATGATAAAGCAGATTCAAGGAGAAATCCAGCAGAATAAAAACTCCACTGAAAGTATTCAAAACAGATTAGGCCAGTGTGAGGACAGGATCTCAGATATTGAAGACAGGATTGCAGTTGGTGACTGGGAAAAGAAATATTTCTCAAAACTATCAAAAGAACATGAGAAATCATTCCAGATGCTAGGTGAGATAAAAAAGAATAGCTTAAGATTATTGGAGTTAATGAACAAGCAGAAGATATTACAAATGACATTAAAATTATCTTAATAGGCATCATGACAGAAAATTTTCCTGGTAGAGAAAAATAATTTGATATACAAATAAGTGAGGAATGTAAAACTCCAATTAGCAATGAACAAAAAAAACCCTACATTTAGGCATATCACAGACAAGATTCCAGAAATTCAACACAAGGATAGAATTTTAAAAGCTGTTAGGGAAAAAGATAAAGGAAATTATTATTACAGCTGACTTCTCAGCACAAACTCTCAAGTCAAGGAGTCACTTAGAGTGAAGTACTCCAAGTTCTAAAGGAAAACATCTTTCCACTCAGATTGGTGTGTCCTGCAAAATTATATTTCAAAATTGATGGTGAAATAAGATACTTCCATGACAAAGAACATCTGAAGAAATTTGTGACCACAACACCAGTACTCCAAAATGTGCCGAAGGACATTCTAGAAAGAGATAATAAGGACTACAACTTCATGAGCCCCAACAGGAAAGGCAAACAATTAGAGGGAAGGGAAAAAGAAAAAAATGCATGTGGGAAGGGAGCCAATAATAGGAAAATAACATGACAAAGATAATTCAATACATATCAGTCTTAACCATTAATGTTAATGACCTCAATTCACCAATCAAAAGACACAGATTAGCAGAATGGATCAAGAAGCAAGATCCAACAATATTCTGTATGTTAGAAACACATTTAATTCTAAAAGAAATTCATGGATTGAAAGTCAAAGAATGGAAAATAATACTCCATGCAACAGGAATTCTGAAGGAAAAAATAAAGCAGGGCTTGCTATTCTATTTGCAGATAAATTGAATTTCAAGCCAAGACTGATTAAGAGAGATAAAGAAGGTCAATACATTCTGGAAAAAGGACAATCTAAGAGGAATACACAACAATCCTGAATATATGCAACAAATATTAGAGCACAAAGTTATATAAAATAATTATTAATGGACATGAAAAATCAAATAAACTTTGATACAATTGCATTGGGAGACCTCAATATCTCACTGTCACAAAAAGATAGGTCAAGTAGACAAAAACTCAATACTGAAGTATTAGAATTAAACAAAAAAATTTTTTTGTCTTTTTCATTTTTATCGGTACCGGGGATCGAACTCACGACTGCCTGCTTGCAAGGCAGGTGCTTATGCCACTAAGCTAAATCCCCAGCCCCAGAATTAAACAAAATTTTGAGCAAATGGACTTAGTAGATGTCTGTAGAGTGTCCTACCACAAGCATCGGATTACACATTCTGAACTGCACATACAAAATACACCATATAGTGACTCAAAAGACATGCTTAAGTTAATTTAAATTGATTGGCATTATCCAATTCATACAATCAGACCACAGTGAAAATAAATTGGGAATCCATACTAAGGAAACCACAAGAACTTCATCAACACATGAAAATTAAATAGCACTCTATTGAACAATCAATGTGTTAAGAAATTAGACAGTTTTTACAGTTGAACGCTAATGACAATACAACATACTGGAACTTGTGGGACACAATGAAAGCAGTCTTAAGAGGGAAATTTATAGTAGTAAGTACCCATTTCAGAAACACAGAGCAAGCCCATAAAAAAACTTAATATTGATCCTCAAACTTCTAGAAAAAGAATATCAGAATAAACCAAAACTCATGCAGGGGAGGCAATTATAACAATCAGAGCAGAAATTCTAAAAAGGAAATGCAAAAATCAGAGTTAGTTCTTTGAAAAAGTCAGTAAAATTAACAAACCCTTAGCCAACCTTATCAAAAAAGGAAAGAAAAGACTCAAATCCATGAAATTAGGAATGAAAAGAGTAAACTCAATACAGACCCTATAGAAATCCAGAAAAATCATCTATACCTACTTTGAAATCTGGTATTCTAATCAGATAGAAAATACAGAAAAAATGGAAAGATTCTTAGATGCATATGAATTACCAAAGCTGAATCAAGTAGATATAAAATCCTAAATAATGCAATATCACTAAATCAAATTAAAGATGTAATTAAAAACCCATCAACAAAGCAAAGTCCAGGCCCTCATGGATTCACTGCTGAATTCTACAAGAAATTTAGTGAAGATCTAACACCACTGCTTCACACACTATTTAATGAAATTGAAAGGGAAGCAATAGTCTTAAATTCATTTCTAGAAACAACCATTACTCTGATACCAAGATCAGAGAAGGACGCAACTAGACAAGAGACAGAAATAAAAGGAATAAAGATAGGAGAGAAAGAAGTTAAACTATCATTATTTGCAAGTGACATGATACTCTACTTAGAAGACTCCAAAGACTCCACCAAAAGACTTCTAGATTTAATAAGCAAATTCAGTAATGTAGCTGGTTACAAAATCAGGATTCAAAAATCAATAGCCTTCAATATACAAATAACAAAATAACTGAGAGAGCAATCAGTGAATCAGTACCTTTTACAATAGAATTCAAAAAATGAAATACCTAGGAATCAATCTATCAAAAACTGTAAAAGACCTCTATATTGAAAACTATAATACTCTGAAAAAGAGAACATTAGAAATTGGAGAGGTATCTCATGTTCTTGGGTAGGAAGAACAAATATAGTGAAAATGGCCGTATTTCCAAAACTGTTATACGGGTTCAGTGCAATCCCAATCAAAATTCCAATAGTATATCTTAAAGACTTAGAGAAAACAATCCTCAAATTCATCTGGAATCAGAAGAGACATAGAAAAGCAAAGGTAACAGTAGGCAACAAAAACAAAACAGAGGGCACCACAATCCCTGATTTGAAATTATACTATAAAGCTACTGTACTAAAAACAGTGTGGTACTATCAACAAGCAGACCTAAATATCAATAGAATAGATTAGAAGATGCAGAAACAACTGCAGACACACTAAGTTACCTTATCTTTGACACAGGTACCAAACACATTCACTGGTAGAAAGATAACCTCTTTAATAAATGGTGTTGGAAAAAACTGGCTTTCCACATGCTCAAGATTAAAACTGGAGCCATACATTTCACAATGTACTAATCTAAGATCAGAATGGATTAAAGATCTTAGTATTAAAACAGAAATATTAAATCTTCTGGAAGACAGAGTAAAACTCTTGAAGACATTGGTGCAGTCAAAGACTTTATGTATAAAACCTGGAGTGCACAGGATTCATCACAAAGAATCAACAAATGGGACCTCATCCTACTGAAAAGTTTTTGCACAGCAAAAGAAACCACCAACAGAGTTAAGAGACAACATACAATGTCAAAGAAAATGTTTGACAGCTGTTCCTCAGATGAAGGATTACTATTGAGAACACATAAAGAACTCAAAAAATCAGTCCTTCTAGATTTTAAGACCCAATCCAAAAATGGGCATCTGAGGTATACACATATTTCTCAGATGAAGAAGTACAAACCACAAATAAATACATGAAAAAATGTTCAACATTACTGGTCATTTGAGAAATGTAAGTTAAAACAACACTGACATTTCACCCCACCCCAGAAAGAATAGCTAGTAGTAACAAATAAACTGATAACAAATGCTGGAGGGGATGTGGGCAAAAAGTAAAACTTTTCCACTGTTAGTGGAAATGCACACTGGTGCAATCACTGTGGAAATCAGTTTGGAGATTCCTCAAAAACTAGATTTGGAATTCGCACTTGACCCAGCTGTTTCTCTTCTGGGTACTATCCAAAAAGAATTAAAGCCATCATACCACAGTGATATATATGCACCCATGTTTATAATAGCAGCACAGTTTATAATAACCAGATTTCGGAAACAACCTAAATGCCCATCAACCAAGGAATGGATATAAAAGATATGGTATTTTTATACAATGGAATACTACTGAGCCATGAAGAATGATAAACTGGACACTTTTACAGGTAAATGGGTGTGCCTTGATAACATACATATTAGTTAAATAAATAAAACATGCATGTGTAAAGATCATATTGTTTCATTAGTGTGACAAGCTGAAAGAAAAACATGTATGTGTGTATTATATGTATATAAAAAGTTAAAATAGTTTTTAAAAAAGAAACATAATGACCTCCTTTGTCATCCACATGGCCGGTTCAGAAGAAAATTCAATGTTGCCCTTCGCTGCAGGTTCTGCCTTCCCTTCTACACCTTGTCCCAGTTCTTTTGTCTCAGAGTGAATGACCTCAGCAAAAGCAACGACTCAAGTCACACCTGCCTTTATTAACTAACCCACTGTAAGCCATTTTGAGTTGACTTTTGGATGTCTTGAGAAATTTTTGATGTGCTATAAGGTTTGCAATTTTTGCATATAGATATCCAGTTGCTCTAGTATATTTATTGAGGGTACAATCTTTTCTCCACATAATTGATTTTGCACCTTGGCCAGAAGTCTATTGTCTGTTATATGGATATCTATTTTGGGGCTTCATATTGGTATTTTGGTGTTTGACTATCTTGATATCAATGCCATTTTGCCATGATTTGTGTAACTTTGTGATAAGTTATGGGATTGGGGAGGGTGGAACCTCAAATTTTGTTCCTTTATCAAAGTCATTGAGAATATTCTGGGTCTTTTGAATTTATACTGAAGTGTAAAAATCAAAATGTTAATTTTTATAAAAACTGATGTTGGCATTTTGGTAAGAGATTATGTTTTCTGATCTTTATTATTTTCTCCTATTTGTTTCGGGTTTTATTCTGACTTTTATTTCTAATATCTTAAGGAAAGATCTGAGGATAGTTCGTAACTTTCTTTTTTGATAAATGTACTTAGTGTTAAAAAATAAAAATCAATATTATATTACAGCAAAGTAAACATTGTTTAAAAACAATAAAATGCTGTCATAGAAGTCAAACTATACAATTTTAATATATATCTAAAAGCTATAGAGGTCAAGACAGTATGCTGTTGGTGAAAGAATAGAACTGTAAACTAGACAGAATTGAAAGATAAAGGGGAAATAAAATTGAAAAATAAAACACAGAAGTAGGCCCACAAAAAGATAAACTGATTTTTACACAAACGTGCAATGTCAATTCAATGGAGAAATTAGTCATTTCAAGATATGATGCTGAATAACCTGAACATTATCACACCAAATACCTCATAACATATTCAAACAACCCAAACGGATAATTGTAAAGCACTTACAATAAAATATAGCAGGTAACTCATTACCTTGACTTAGGCAGAGTTCTTAGATATAAAAGAAAGTAAAGAAGAATATTTTCAATTAGGCTTCCAAAAAATTAAAAACATTTGATCTGCAAAGAGCATTGTTAATAGAATAAAATTATAAGCCACTGACTGGGAGAAAATATTTGCAAAAGACATGTTGATAAAGGACTTCTTTCCATAGTATACTAAATGTGCTAAAAATTCAAAATTAAAGAGGAAAAACCCCAAAACAATAAAAACTGAGCCAAGAATTTGAATACACACTTCACTGGAAAAGTTTACAAATAGCAAGTGAAATGAAAAAATGACAGGGATTTTTAACTATTGGAAAATGCAAATTAAAACCATAAAAATATTTCATCATTCCCATTCCAAATGGGTAATTTCTTTAAAAAATATTGTATTATTAAGTGCTAAAAAGAATACAGAAAAATTAAAACCCTCATACACTTCTATTAAAAAAAATGGCTACATACTATACCATTCCACTTGTATGACATTTTAGAAAAGGCAAAAATACAGGGAAAGAAAACTTATCGGTGGCTGCCAAGGTTAAGAATGAGAGGAGGCTGTGAAATCAATGATGAATATTATAAATTTCTATACATGTGTAAAAGCTCACAGTCCTATACATCAAACACACAAATATTCTGTATTTAAATTTTAAAAATAAAGCATGGTTGTGGTGGTTGTATTTCGGTGGCAGAATGCCTGCCTAAAATGCACAAATTCTTGGGTTTGATCCTCACCAATGTACACATGCAAAATATAAATAATTAAATGAGTAAATAAAGGGAAAAAACCCTCTTACGTTTCTCTCAAACTTCTTATACCCTCCTTGTTCTCTTCTATCATGAGAAATATCCTTAAGACAGTATCTTACAAAATGTTGCTAGATTTTCCCTTGACCATTACATAAATCTACTTATTATGGAAAACATCCATTTCTTGACCTATGAACATATATACACTGATAAATTCTGACTATATATCTCCAGCCCAACATTTTCTTTTTTTTTTTTTTAGTTTTTTTAGTTTTTAAAGAGTAAGACAGAATAAAGGATAGAAATAATACGGGATTTCAAAAAAATAGCCAATCAACACTAGTTAATATATTCCACATTGTTATCTTATAAGTAGTTGTTCAGGTTACAAGATCCAGGCATACAAATTGATCAAACAAACAATGAAAGCACAAACTATTCTTTTTGTCTAAGAGACATTACTACTTTAGGTATCTTCTTGCAAACATACACACTGTTATATGTGTATACCTACATATATATATATATATATATATATATATATATATATAATCTTCAATTTGCTTTTCCCTTATCCCAGGTATACTTCCCTTTTGAGCACTTTCTTTCCCTCTCATTATTACAGTATCTATTGTACATTTTGAATTTTATTACTCATTTAGTTTTTTTTACCTTACAGAAACAATATAATATTTACAAATGTATCATTTATTTCACTTACGAGTATAGTCTCAAGTTGCCTCCATTTATATATAGCAGCCTCAAGATTATCTTTTCATAGCTGAATAATATTCCATTGTATAAAAATATATTTTTATACATTTTGCAATTGGTAGGCATTTTGATTGTTTCCAATATCTGGTTAATACAAATTGTGCTGCTATAAACATGGGTGTACATATATCGCTTGACATGATATTTTCAATTTTTCTGGGAAAATATGCAGACGCAAGGTAGCTCGATTGAATGGGACTTCCAATCTTAGTTTTTTGAGAAACCTCCATACTGATTTCCACAGTGGCCACACTATGCTACACTCCCACCATCAGTGGAGAAGTGTTTATTTTTCTTCACAACCCCACCAATGTTTATTATCTGTTGACTTATTGATTGCAGCCATTCTTTCTAGAGTGAAATGCAATCTCAGTGTTATTTTAATTTGCATGTCTTGAATGGACAGTGATGGTGAACATTTCTTCATGTATTTATTTGTTATTTGTATTTGCCCATCTGAGAAGTTCATGTTCATCTCAGATACTCATTTTTGGTTTGGGTCTTTGAAGTTGGGGCCTAATGTTTTTCAATCCCTTATATGTTCTAGATAAAAGTCCTTTGTCTGAGGGACAACTGGGTGAATTTTATCCCATTCTGTGAGTTTTCTTTTCATTCTGTTAGTCATTTCTTTTGAAGTGCACAAAATTTTAAATAAGATGAGATTCTAGTTGTTGATCCTTTGAATTAATTCCCATGCAGTTTGCATTTTGTTCATGAACTCTTTGCCTACCCCCATGTCTTCAAGATTTTTACCTACCTTTTCTTCCAGTAGATTTAGTGTTTCTGTTTTAATATTTAGATCTTTGAATCATTTTGACTTTAGTTTACAGCATGGTGATAGTCATGGGTCTAGTTTCATTCTTCAGCACGTGGAAAGCTATTTTTTCTGAACCATTTATTAAAGAAGCTATCTTTCTTTCAGAGAACGTGATTAGCCCCTTTGTTAAATGTAAGGTGACTGAGTGTCTTTGTGATTGTGTTTGCATCTTCTAATCTGTTCCAATGATCCGTAGGTCTGTTTTTTGCCAGTACCATGCAGATTTTATCACTGTAGCTTTGTAGTAGAATTTAAAGTCAAGAATTGAGATGCCTCCTGCCTTGCTTCTGTTGCCCAGGATTGCTTTTGCTATTACAAGTCTGTTGTGTTTCCAAATGAATTTTAGAAATGCTTTCTCTAGATCTGTAAGATATCTTACTGATATTTTGATTGAGGCTGCATTATGTCTGTATAACAGTTTTGGGAGTATGGCCATTTTCACAAGGTTGCTTCTTCCTAATCAAGAACAACAGATATCTTTACATTTTCTGCTGTACTTTTCAATCATCTTTTTAACAGTACTATAGTTTTCAATGTATAGGTCTTTTACATGGTTTGGTACGTTGATTCCTAAGTATTTCATTTTTTTCTGATGTTATAATGAAATGTGTTTTTTCCATACTTTTTCTCTCAGAGAGTTTGTATTTATATACAGCAAGGCTATATTTTTTGAGTGTTGACTTTGTATCCAGCTACACTGCTGAATTTGTTTATCAACTCTAGTAGTATTTAGATTGAGTTTTGGGGGTCTTGTATATAGAGTGTCATGTCATCTGCAAATAATAATTTAGCTTTTTCCTTTCCCACCCTTATTGCTTTTACATGTCTCTTGTCTAATTGCTCTGGTTAATGTTTCCAGAATTATATTGAGCAAGAATGGTGATAGTGAAAATCCTTGTCTTCTTCCTGATTTTAGAGTGAAAGCTTTCAGTTTTTGTCCATTTAGTATAATGTTGGCTGTTGTTTTGTTACAATGGCCTTTATAATTTTGAGGTGAAAGCTATCTATTCTGATTTTCTGTAGGGTTTTCATCATGAAGAAGTGTTGGACTTTATCAAAAGCTTTTTCTGTATCTATTGAGATAATCATGTGATTTTTGTCTTTGGCTCTGTTGATTTGGCATATTACATTTACTGATTCATGCATGTTGAACCATCCCTGCATTCCTGGGAAAAATCCCCCTTTGTGATGATGTATAGTCTTCTTGATGATTTGTAGCATTCTATTTGCCAGTATTTTATTGAGAATCTTGGCATCAATACTCATAGGGAGATTGGCCTATAGTTCTCCTTTTTGTTTGAATTTTCTCTGGTTTTGGTATCATATTAACACTTGCCTCCAGGAATCACTTAGGGAAGATTGAATCCCTTTCAATTTCATTGAAAAAATTTGACGAGTATTGGCATTAAATCTTCTCTAAATTTCTTGTACAGTTCAGCCATGAATCCACTAGGACCTGGGCTTTTGCTTTTTGGTAAGATTTAATCAGACTTTCAATTTCAGTAGCTCATATTAGGTTATTCAAAATTGTTATATCTTCTTGATTTGGCTTTGGTAATTTATATATATATATATATATATATATATATATATATACATATATATATATTTGTCTTTTTCATTTTTATCGGTACCGGGGATCGAACTCACAACTGCCTGCTTACAAGGCAGGTACTTATGCCGCTGAGCTAAATCCCCAGCCCTGGTAATTAATATATTTCTAGGAATTTGTCAATTTTTTTCTGTTTCCCCCTCTAAGTGAGTAAAGATTTTCACCATAGATTTTCATTATCTTCTGAATTCCCATGGGATATGTGGTAATTTCACACTTTTCATTCCTTATTCCATGAATTTGAGTTTTTTCTTTGTTTTTCTTGATGAAGTTGTCTAGAGACTTATGAATTTTATTTATGTTCAAAGAACCAGTTCTTTGATTCATTAATTTTTGTATTGTTTCATTAGTATTGATTGCATTTCTGCTTTGATCTTTATAATTACCTCTCTTCTGTAAACTTTGGGCTTGACTTGCTCTTCTTTTCCTAGAAGCATGAGGTGTAGCATTAGATTTTATTTGGTGCTCATTCTATTTTCCTGATGTGACAATTCATTGCTATATATTTTCCTCTTAGCATTGCTTTCTTTTCATCTCACAAGTTTTGATATGTTGTACCTGTCACTTCATTGAATTTTCTTCTTTAATTTCCTCTATAAACCATTAGTTGTTGAAGAGGTTATTATTTAACTTACATATGTTTATGTAGGTTTTGCAGTTTCTTTTGTCGTTAATTTCCAATTTCAGTGCACAATGCTCAGGTAATATTCATGGAATAATTTCAATATCTTTGCATTTACTTAAGTATGTTCAATGGACTAATATGTGGTCTATTAAATTTTATTTTTAAAAAAAGAGGGTAAAATTAAACAGGACAAAACAGATCATAAGATAACAATGCAAGCGACACAGATTTCACAGCAAGACAACTGGAGATCTTCAGTTTCTATCATATTGTCTCTTCTTTTCTTCCAAATAGTTGTCCATATCTTCACATACAAAGAATTCAGACAAAACAAAATTGTATAAAACTGATCAGAACAGAATGATGAAGGTATTTTAGGTCTTCAAGACCAAACAATAGGGAAGTCAACAATGGCTGCAATAATGTCTCTCATTCTCTTCAAAATTGCTGTCCATACCTTAATATGTATGCTAAAATTAAAGAAAAACAGACTAAAATCACTCTGAACAAAGAATAATAATATTGCTAGATTTTGCATCATGACCCTGTGGAATCTGCACTGGGTACCTTAGTGTCTCTTTTTCTTCAAAGTATCTGTTTGTTTCATTGTGCATTATGTAATCAATTTTCAGAAACTTTTTAGAAGTTGTACAATGCATTAGTCTCTACATGTATAATTATCCTTTCTGTACTAGAGGAAAACACAAGACAAAACAAAATAAATTCCTAGAAAAACACGTAATAAAAAAGACATGTAAACAATAGCAAAGAGCTCAGAACACTGAAAATATACGCCTTCAAAACAAGTTGGTATGAGCATAACGAGGGTTTCTATTTTACATAATCATCTTCAAGAGTTCCTCAGATCACGATACAATAATATGCACAGTTGTTCCAATCCTATGAATGTTAACTATTTTGTTCCAAAAACTTATAGTGTGTTTAGCACAATCATCTTAGCTATCATAAGTGTGTTTATATAATTTTAGACATTTTTCTTATCCCTTCCTTTTTCTTTTTCTTCATTTTTCCAGAGATATTATTTTTCCCTTTTAATCAAATAATTTTCCTTTCATTGTAATTATTGAGTTTTTTGTATCTTATGTACTCTTACCATTTCTTACACTAGGGAGACTGTATGGTATTTACACATCTGAATTTGATGTATTTCATTTATGAGTATGGTCACAAGTTATCTCCATTTAATTATAAATATCTCAATGTGATCATTCTTTATAGCTGAGTAGTACTCCATTGTATAAAAATACCACAACTTTTTTATCCATTCCTCATTTGATGTGCATTTAGGTTGTTTCCAAAATCTGGCTATTACAAACTGTGCTACTACAAACATGGGTACACATATTTCACTGTGGTATGATGTTTTCAGGTCTTCTTGGAATATGGCCAAAACTGGAATAGCTGGGTCAAATAGTATCTCCAGTGCCAGCTTTTTGAGGAATTTTGAGACTGACCTCCACAGTGGTTCCACCAGTAACACTGCTACCAACAGTGCAAAAGAGTTCCATTTTCCCTGCATCCTCTCCAACGTTTGTTGTTAGTAGTTTTCTTTATCCTGGACATTCTTTCTGGAGTGAGATGGCACCTCAGTGTTGTTTTAACTTGCATTTCTCTAATAACCAATGATGATGAACATTTTCTCATATATTTATTTGCCCTTTATGTTTCTTCATCTGAGAACTGTGTATTCATCTCAGATGCCCATTTTTGTTTTTTGTTTTTTTTTCTTAATTTTATTTAAGAGGAAAAAGAGAAAAACACAAAACAAAACAAAGTGGTGTAAGGTTACACATAATACAGAACTACAAAAAAAACAGTAAGAAATCACCTGTTAATAGATTACATATTATCATATTAGAAATAGTTGCTCAAATCACAGTATCAAAGAATACAAAGTGGACATTCAAACAGAGAGACTGCAAACAGCTGTGTTCAATGATCCAAAAACATTAATATAGTCAGCTATTTAACACCCATAAACACACTTGCTGTTATATCCGTTAGAGCTCTTTTTTTCCCCTCTTTTTTACAACAAAATTTACACATTTTGGATTTTATTACTCCTTAGTTCTTATTACTTTTGGGGGGGGGAGAGAATAAAGTCAAATATGGCAAAACAAAGCTGTCAGTCAAAACCAAGGATAGACATAGCACATTATGTAAAACGGAGTACAAGGTTATCAACAATGGTTATCAACGTTGTTTCTTGTTTCCTTAAAAAGAATTGTCTATCTCATTAGATATTATAAAGTTGGACAAAACAGTAGAGAACAAGACCAATAAAACTTAGGCATTGTAAACATTACAGGACTTCCAAAGGAGACAATAGTCAAACCAGAATGGGCATCTTAGTGAATCTTATTGCCTTCAAAGTAGTTGCCTATACCCTCAAACTTGATACTATAATACAGAATGGAACAGAGTCTAATCAGTCAAAACAAGATCGTGGGAGTATTACAGGACTTCAAAACAAGTTAATAGGAAATCAAAAACAGTTACTATTACATATCCCGCTAATTTTTTTAATTTTTCCCCTTAATTAAAACAAACATAAGAAATAACTAAATAATTTTTTTTAAAGAATAAGGGAGAGACTGAGATTAAACAGGACATAACAATATAACAATACAGGTCAAAGCATGACTGTTTCAGCAACCTAGTGCTTCACCACCAAATAACCCGACTTAATAGTAGTTACGATAGTGTCTGTCTTTTTCCTTGAAATATTTGCATAAAACTTCATATACTATACCTTCAAATATTTCCATATGAAGAAGCCCAGAAAAAAGCCTGTCTAATTAATAAGTGAAAATTTTATAAGGCTTCAAGGCCACATAATGGGGAATCATGATTACCACATATTTTTATATATTTGAATGATTACTTACATTAGGGAAATTATTCAGTATTCACACATGCGAGATTGATTTATTTCACTTATGAGTATGGTCTCAAGCTGCGCCCGTTTATTCATAAATAGCTCAATGTGATCCTTCTTTATAGCTGAATAATACTCCATTGTATAGAAATACCACAACTTTTTTATCCATTCCTCAGTTGATGGACACTTGGGTTGTTTCCAAGATCTGGTGATTACAAATTGTGCTGCTATAAACATAGGTGCACATATATCTCTGTGGTATGATGCTTTCAGTTCTTCTGGGAATATGCCTAGAAGTGGAATAGCTGGAATAAATGGGATTTCCAATCCGAACTTTTTGAGAAATCTCCAGACAGATCTCCACAAAGGCTGTACCAGTCTACACTCCCACCAACAGTGCAGGAGAGTTCCTTTTTCCCCACAGCCTCTCCAGCATTTGTTGTTGTTGGTTTTCTTGATCCTGGCCATTCTTTCAGGAGTGAGATGGTATCTCAGTGTGGTTTTAATTTGCATTTCTCTAATGACCAATGATGATGAACATTTTTTCATGTATTTATTTGCCATTTGCTTTTCTTCATCTGAGAATTGCGTATTCATCTCAGATGCCCATTTTTGGATTGGATCTTTGAATTTTGGAGGTCTGAGTTTTTTTAATTCTTTATATGTTTTAGACAAGAGTCCCTTGTCTGAGAGAGAGTTCACTAAAATCTTTTCCCAGTTTGTGGGTTTTCTTTTCACTATGCTGGAGATTTCTTTTGACATGCAGAAACTTTTTAATAAGAAGTGGCCCCAGTTATTGATTCTGGGAAGTATTTCATGTGCAATTTGAGTCCTGTTCATGAATTCTCTACCTACTCCTATGTCTCCAAGGTTTCTACCCAATTTGTCTTCCAATAGATTTAGTGTTTCTGTTTTAATATTCAGATCTTTGACCCATTTAGATTTTAATTTAGGACATGGTGATAGACATGGGTCTAGCTTTAGTTTTCGGCAAATGGAGAGCCAGTTTTTCCAGCACCATTTATTAAAGAGACTGTCGTTCTTCCAGTGAACCTGCTTGGCTCCTTTATCAAAGATAAGGTGGTTGAGTGTGTTTGTAGTTGTGGTTGTATCTTCTAATCTATTCCATTGATCTTCGGCTCTGTTTGGATTCCAATACCATGTTGATTTTACTACTGTTGCTTTGTAGTATAACTTCAAGTCAGGGATTGTGATGCCTGCTGCTTTGTCTTTGCTGCTTAGAATTGCCTTTGCGATTCTAGGTCTCTTCTGGTTCCAGATGAAATTTAGGAGTGATTTCTCTAGATCTCTAAGGTATGTTGTTGGTATTTCTATTGGGATTGCATTGAATCTGTATAACAGTTTTGGGAGAATGGCCATCTTCACAATGTTTGTTCTTCCTATCCATGAGCAAGGGATGTCTTTCCATTTTCAGAGATCATCCTCAATTTCCTTTTTCAGTGTATTATAATTTTCACTGTATAAGTTTCACTTCTTTCATAAGAGTAATTCCTAAATATTTCATTTTTTTTTTTGCTTGCTAATGTGAATAGTCCAGTTTCTCTTATTTCCCTCTCTGTGATTTTGTTGTTCGTGTATAGGAATGCTATTGATTTCTGAGTATTGATTTTGTATCCAGCCACATTACTGAATTTATTTATTGTATCTAAGAGTCTTTCAATGGAGTTTAGGGGGTCTTCTATGTAGAATATCATGTCATCTGCAAACAATGATAATTTAACTTCTTCTTTTCCTATCTTTACCCACTTTATTTCTCTTTCTTGCCTAATTGCTCTGGCTAGTACTTCCAGTACTATATTAAATAGGAGTGGTGATAAAGGACATCCTTTTCTTGTGCCTGATTTTAAAGTAAAGGCTTTCAATGTTTGGCCATTTAGTATGATGCTGGCTGTTGGTTTGTCATAAATGGCCTTTATTATATTGAAGTAAAGACCATCTATTCCAATTTTCTGTAAAGTTCTTATCATGAATAAATGTTGGACCTTATTGAAGGCTTTTTCTGCATCTATAGAAATGATCATGTGATTCTTATTTTTGGCTTTATTGATATGGTGGATTACATTTATTGATTTGCGTATGTTGAACCATCCTTGCATTCCTGGGATGAATCCAACTTGGTCATGGTGTATAAACTTCTTGATGATTTGCTGCATCCTATTTGCCAATATTTTATTGAAGATTTTTGCATCTGTGTTCATGAGGGAGATCGGTCTATAGTTCTCTTTTTTAGTTGGGTCTTTCTCAGGTTTTGGTACTAGAGTAATATTTGCTTCCAGGAATGACTTAGGAAGGATTGCTTCCCTTTCAATTTCATTGAATAGTTTGAGGAGTGTTGGCATTAGGTCTTCTTTGTATTTCTTGTAGACTTCTGCAGTGAATCCATCTGGGCCTGGGCTCTTCTTGGTTGGTAAGGACTTAATTACATTTTCAATTTCATTAACAGAGATTGGGTTATTCAAAAGTTTTACATCCTCTTGATCTAGCTTTGGTACTTCATATGCTTGTAAGAGTCTGTCTATTTCTTCTGTGTTATCAAACTTTTGAGAGTAGAGGTTTTCGAAATAGGTGTTGATGATCTTCTGTATTTCTATTGGGCCTGTAGTGATTTCACCTTTTTCATTTCTTATTGCATGAATTTGAGCTTTTTCTTCCCTTTTTTTTAATAAGGTTGGCTTGGGGCTTATCAATTTTATTTATTCTTTCAAAGAACCAACTCTTTGATTCCTATGATTCTTTGGATTGTTTTCTTAGTCTCTATTGCATTGATTTCTGCTCTGATTTTTATAATTTCCTCTCTTCTTTTGGCTTTGGGCTTGACTTTCTCTTCTTTTTCTAGCTGTTTGAAGTGTAGCATCAAGTTATTTATTTGTATTCGTTCTGTTTTCCTGATGTGGGAACTCAGTGCAATAAATTTTCCTCTCAGGATGGCTTTCATTGCATCCCACAGATTCCGGTAAGTTGTATATGCATTTTCATTTTCTTTTAGGTATTGTTTAATTTCTTCTGTGACCCACTGATTATTCAAGAGTGTGTTATTCAGTTTCCATATGTTTGCGGGATTTTTGCAGTATCTTTTATCATTAATTTCTAATTTCACAGCGCTATGATCTGATAACATGCAAGGGATGATTTCAACTCTTTTGCATTTGTTTAAATATGTTCTGTGAGCTAATATATGGTCTATTTTGAGAATGATCCATGTACTGCTGAGAAGAATGTGTATTCTGATGTTGTTGGGTGGAACATTCTGTATATGTTTATCAAACCCATTTCTTCACAGGTGTGATTCAGTTCTGTTATTTCTTTGCTCATTTTCTGTCTGGTTGATCTGTCCCTTGGTGTCAATGGCATATTAAGGTCTCCTGTTACAATTGTGTTACTGACAATTTGAGTTTTCATTTCTGTTAATAATTGTTTTATATAACTGGGTGCTCTGGAGTTTGGTGCGTATATATTTAAGATAGTTATCTCTTCCTCTTGGAGTTTTCCGTTTACGAGTATGTAGTGACCTTCTTTGTCCTTTATGGTCATTGTTGGTTTAAAGTTCACGTTGTCTGCAAACAGAATGGCTACTCCTGCCTTTTTTTGGATTCCTGCTGCATGAAGAATTGTTTTCCATCCTTTGACTTTCAGTCTGTGAGTATCCTTCTGGGTTAGATGGGTTTCCTGTAAACAGCATATGGTTGGATTTTGTTTCTTGATCCATTCTGCTAGTCTGTTTCTTTTGATTGGTGCATTGAGACCATTTACATTAATGGTTATTACTGTTAAATGCTGGTTAATTGTAGGAATGGTATCTCTCTGCTGTTGCATCTTTATCTTTCTGTTCTGTTTAATTATTTGCTTTGCTTCGTGGTTTTTTCCTTTGTGTATCTAAACTGTCTTTCAATATTTTTTGCAGGGTTGGTTTGGTGTTCATGAAGTTCTTCAGCTGTTCTTTGTCATGGAAGTATCGTATTTCACCATCTATTTTGAATGATAGTTTTGCAGGATACATCAGTCTAGGTTGGAAATCATTTTGCTTTAGGATCTGGAATACTTCACTCCATGCTCTTCTTGACTTTATTGTTTGTGCTGAGAAGTCTGCTGTGATTCTGATAGGTTTTCCTTTATAAGTGATCTGTCTTTTCTCTCTGACAGCTTTTCATAATCTATTCTTATGTTGGATTTCTGGGATGGTGATTATTATATGTCTGGGTGTAGTTTTATTTTGGTTATGACTCTTTGGAGTTCTATATGCTTCACTGATCCTAATGTCGGTTTCTGATCTCATGCTTGGGAAATTTTCAGCTATTACTTCTCTAAATATCCTCTTGACATCCTTTATGTTGTCTCCTTCTTTTTCATTAATCCCTATCATTCTTATGTTATTCTTCTTTGCATCGTCTTGCAGTTGTTGAATTGTTGTTTCCTGATTCGTTGTTATTTTTAAAAGATCTTTCCTTTCCTGTTCACTAGCTGCAATCCTGTCTTCAAGGTCTGAAATTCTATCTTCACTTTCATTAAGGCGGTTTTTACAACTTTCAGTGGAGTTTTTTTATTTCCTGTATATCTCTGTGCATCTGCATTATGTATTCTGTTTGTTTCTTATATTGCTCATCTAGGGATTCTATCTTTTTGTTTAGTTCCTCCAATTTTTTAGCTGTGTTTTCTTTAGATATATTCAGAATCTCTTTCATTTCTTTTATCATTTCTTCTTTTATCTGGGAGATTATTTCGAGATTGAATTTCTTTAAAGCTTCCTGGAGTTGCTTGTCAATTTCAGTAGCTATTGTGTCTGATATTTGAGGTGGATGGGATATATTTTCTTCTATATACATTGCTCCTAGGGTTTCTTGAGATGGGCTGGAGGTTTGAGGTTGTAATTTGGTCTTTTGTTTTGTCATTTTCCTATATTTCTGTGTTTCAAGTGTTATTTGAAAGCTTCCTCAGGATCTGTTGAAAATCCCCTTGTATGTTTGCGTCTACTGAGATTCTGGCACCACGCGACCCCAAGCCACTGGGCCTGCAGAACCAATGGCCCTCCTCTGCCTGCTCAGAACCCCGCAGTTCCAGACAAGCTGGGCCTCAGGGACACTGTGCGCCCACCTGCCCCTTGGAAGCTCTACAGCTCTTCAATTGCAGCCGGGTTAGGGCACTCACCACAGGCCACGGTGCCTCAGGAACCTGTAATCCCTCCCTGCTTGCAGAGATATCCACAGTCCTCCAGACACACGGAGAGGCCAATGCAGGGGCCCCAGATCCGCCCAGCCCCTCCACTGCACACTGATGGCTAGGTGCAGCAGCGAAACAGGCTGGGCTCCGGGGATAGTGTGGGCCTGTCCACCCGTCGGAAGCTCAGCAGTTCTCCAAGTGCAACCGGGATGGGGTGGCGGATGTAGAGGCCTCAAACCCACCTCTCCCCTTCACTGCACCTGGAAGCCTGGAGAGACCCAAACAGTCTGGGCCAAGATATCCACAGTCCTCCAGACACACAGAGAGGAGAGGCCGATGCAGGCACCCCAGATCCGCCCAGCTCCTCCTCCTGCACACTGATGGCTATGCGAGGCAGCGAAACAGGCTGGGCTCCAGGGCTAGTGTCGGCCCACCCACCCGTAGGAAGCTCAGCAGTTCTCCAAGTGCAGCCGGGATGGGGAGGCGGATGTAGAGGCCTCAAACCCACTACTCCACTTCACTGCACCCAGAAGCCTGGAGGGTCCGGAACAGTCTGAGATTTGGGCAGAGTGTGCTGAGCACTCACCACAGGCCACGGTGCCCCAGGAACCCGCAATCCCTCCCTGCCTGCAGAGACATCCACAGTCCTCCAGACACACGGAGAGGCCGATGCAGGCACCCCAGATCTGCCCAGTTCCTCCTCTGCACACCGATGCCTAGGCGCAGCAGCGAAACAGGCTGGGCTCCAAGGATCCAGATGCCCATTTTTGGAATGACTATTTGAATTTTGGGGATATGATTTTTATTAGTTCTTTATATATTCTGCACAGAAGTTCTTTGTCTGAGGGACCATTCACTAAGATTTTTTCCCAATTTGTGGGTTTTCTTTTCACTATGCTGGAGATTTCTTTTGACATGCAAAAACTCTTTAATAGGACATGATCCCAGTTATTACTTCTGTGAAATATTTCACATGCAGTTTGATTCTTGTTCATGAATTCTCTGCCTACCCCTATGTCTTCAAGATTTCTACCTACTTTATCTTCCAAAAATTTCAGTGTTTCTGTTTTAATATTGAAATATTTGATCATTTAAACTTTAGTTTAGTACATGATGATAGGAATGGGTCTAGTTTCAGTTTTTGATATATGGGAGCCAATTGTTCCAAAACCATTTATTGAAGAGACTATCTTCCAGTGAACATGTTTGGCCCCTTTATTAAATAAGGTGGCTGAGTGTGTTTGTAGTTGTAGTTATATCTTCTAATCTATGCCATTGATCTTTAAGTCTGTTTTTCTTCCACTACCATGCTGATTTTATTACAGTAGCTTCGAAGTATAACTTCAAGTTAGGGATTGTGATGCCTCCTGCCTTTCTTTGGTTAGTTAGAATTGCTTTTGCTATTCCAAGTCTCTTCTGGTTCTAGATGAATTTTAGGAGTGATTTCTGTAGATCTGTGAGGGATACGAGTGGCATTTTGATTGGAATTGCATCAAATCTGTATAGCTATTTTGGGTGAATGGGCAGTTCCACATTGTTCTTCCTATCCATGAACAAGTAATGTTTTACATTTTCTAAGGTCCTCTTTGATTTCTTTTTGCAGGGTATCATACTTTTTCCTGAAAACATCTTTTGCTTCTTTTGTTAGATTGATTCCTAAGTATTTCATTTTGTTGGATACTATTGTAAGGGTGTGGCCTCTCTTATTTCTCTCTCATGGATTTGTTGTTAGGATATGGGAATGCTATTGATTTTTGAGAGTTGACATTGTATCCAGCTACCTTGCTGAATTTATTTATTACATCTAGGTGTCTTTCAATAGAGTATTGGGGGTCATCTATATAGAGTATCATTTGATCTGCAAATAGAGATACTTTAACTTTTTTTCCTATCCTTATTCCTTTTCTTTCTTGTCTAATATTTCCAGCACTATGTTAAATAGAGTAATGACAATGTACATCCATGTTTTGTTCCTGGTTTTAAGGTAAAGGTTTTCAGTTTTGGCCATTTAATATGATGCTGGCTGTTGGTTTGTTATAGATGGCTTTTACAATATTGAGGTAAAGATGATCTATTTCAATTTTCTGTAAGGTTTTTATCATGAATAAATGTTGGACCTTAACAAAAGCTTTCTCTGCATCTACAGAAATGATCATGTGGTTCTTATTTTTGACTCTATTTATATATGGTGGATTACATTTATTGATTTATGTATGTTGAACCATCCCTGCATTCCTAGGATGAATCATACTTGGTCATGGTGTATAATCTTCTTGATGGTTTCCTACATTCTGTTTGCTAAATTTTATTGAGAATTTTTGTGTCTATGCTCATTAAAGAGATTGGCCTGTAGTTCAATTTTTTTGGTTGGGTCTTTCTCAGGTTTTAGTATTAGAGTAATGTTTGCTTCCAGGAAAGAGTTAGGAAGAATTGGTTCACTTTCAATTTCATTAAAGAGTTTGAGGAGTATTGACATTAAATCTTCTTTGAATTTCTGCTAGAATTCCCCAGTGAGTCTATCTGGACCTGGGCTTTTCTTTGTAGGGATTTAAATACATTTTCAATTTCATTAATTCAAATTGAGTTATTCAGCAGTTTTGTATCTTCCTTACTCAGCTTTTCTAATTCAGAGTCTGTAGTGATTTCACCTTGTTCATTCCTTATTGCATGAATTTGAGTTTTTTCTTTCCTTTTTTTAATAAGGTTGTCTACAGACCTGTCAATTTTATTTATTCTTTCAAAGCACCAACCTTTTGATTCATTGATTTTTTGTATGGTTTTCTTAGTCTCTATTGTATTGATTTCTGCTCTGACCCTTATAATTTCCTCCTTTCTTTTGGCTTTGGGCTTGACTTGCTCTTCTTTTTGTAGATGTTTGGGGCATAGCATCAGGTTGTTTATTTGTGTTTGCTCAGTTTTCCTGATGTGGGGATTTATCAAAATAAAATTTCCTCTGAGGACTGCTTTCATTGTGTCCCATAGGTTCTGGTAAGATGTATTTGTATTTTTGTTTGCCTGTAAATATTGTTTAATTTTTTCTCTAATTTCCGCCATGACCCACTGATTACTCAGGAGTATGTTATTCAATTTCCATGTTTGTGGGGTTTTTGCAGTTTTTTTTGTCATTAATTTCTTGTTCCCTGGTGCTATGATCTGATAACATGCATGATAGAATTTCAATTCTTTTACATTTACTTAAATATGTTCTGTGGGCTAGTGTGTGGTTGATTAGAGAAAGTTCCATGTGCTGCTGAGAAGAATATATATTCTGACATTGTTGGGTAAAACATTCTGTATATATCTACTAAGTCCATTTGTTCACAGGTATAAATCAGTTCTGTTATTTCTTTGCTGATTTTCTGACTAGTTGATCTGTCCCTTTGTGTCAATGGTGTATTAAGGTCTCCAGTTATAATTGTGCTATTACTTCTTTGATTTTTCATTTCTGTTAATATTTGTTTTGTATAGCTGTGTGCCCCCATATTTAAGATTGTTATCTCTTCCTCTTGAAGTTTTCCCCTAACTAGCGTTAGCGGCCTTCTTTATCCCTTCTGATCATTCTTGGTTTGAAGCTCACATTGTCTGCAAACAGAACAGCTACCCCCACTTTTTATAGGATCCTGTTGCATAGAGTATTGTTTTGCATCCTTTGACTTTCCGTCTATGAGCCTCCTTTTGGTTTAGATGGATTTCTTGTATACAGCATATGGTTGAATGTTCTTTCTTGACCCATTCTTCCAGTCTGTTTCTTTTAATTGGTGAACTGAAGCCTTTTACATTAATGGTTTTAACTGAGATATACTGGTTTACTTTGACATGTTATCTTTCTTCTGTTGATTCTTTACCTTTCTGCTCTGTTTCTTTTTTTCCTTGCTTAGTGGTTTTTTCATCTTTCCAGAATGCCTTTCAGTATTCTTTGCACGGTTGTTTTGGTGATCATGAAGTTCTTTAGCTTTTCTTTGGTGTGGAAATATCTTATTTCTCCCCCCATGTTGAAGGACGGTTTTACAAGGTATATCAGTCTGAGTTGGAAGTCGTTTTCCTTTAGCATCTGAAATATTTCACTTCATGGTCTTCTTGACTTCATTGTTGGTGTTGAGAAGTCTAATGTGATTCTGATAGGCTTTCCGCCTCTTCTCTCTAGCAGCTTTTAATATTCTGTTCTTTCATTGGATTTCTTGCATGTTGATTATTATATGTCTAAGTGTAGTTTTATTTTGGTTCTGGCTATTTGGGTTTCTATATGCTTCACTGATCTGTATGTCAGTTTTTGTTCACATGTTTGGGAGACTTTCAGCTATTACTTCTGTAAATAGCCTCTTGATATCATTTGTGTTGTCACTTTCCATTTCATTTATACCTATCAATCTTATGTTGTTTTTCTTTGCATCATTTTGTAGTTGTTGAATTGTTATTTCCTGGTTCCTCCTTATTTTTAAAAAAATCTTTCCTTTCAAGGCATGGATTATTTTGCCCCATGCTCTTCTAGATTTGCTGTACATGTCTAAGTGTATAGTATTGATACCCATTATTACTTAGATTTTGTTGGATAGTTGAACAGAACTGTTTGCAGTCTCCCTGGTTGAAATCTCATTTATATGTTCCACTTTTTTATCTTGAACAACTATTTGTGGGGGGACAATATGTATACATCAAGTAGTGATGTATTACTGTTTATTTCTTTTCTTTGAAAGTATGTACTATTTTTGCCCATTTTCTGTTTTGTTTTGTCTTTCTTTAAATAAAATTTTTTAAAAATCTTTCCTTTCCTGTTCACTACCTAAAATCTTGTCTTCAAGGTCTGAAATTCTATCTTCACTTTTGTTGAGGTGGTTTTGCCAACTTTTGATGGAATTTTTGATTTCCTGTATACCTCTTTGAATCTGCTTATGCATTTGGCTTGTTTCTTATATTGTTCATTTAGGGCTTCCATCTTTTTGCATTGTTCCTCTAATTTTTTAACTATGTCTTATTTTGTTATTTGTTTGTCTTCTTTTGATGTGTCCAGCATTTCTTTCATTACATTTATCATTTCTTCTTTTACCTGTGATTTGAGTTCCCATATAGCTTTCCAGAGTTGTTTCTTTACTTCAGTTGTTATCATTTCAGGAATTTCAGGTGTATACCTGTTATTTTCTTCCCTGTCCATGTCTGCTAGTCTTGCTTGGGTTGGGCTGGAAGTTTGAGATTGCATGTTGCTCTTTTGTTTTGTCATTTTTCTATTTTTCTGGGTTTCAAGTGATGTTTCAAAGATTCCCCCATCACCTGGCCCACTTTTGGCTCCCAGGGCAAAGAGCAGGCAACTGCTAGCTGCTTGGAGTTCACTGGGCATGGGCCAGTTAGGCCCATGGGGATTCCTATGTGTATTCCTGTGATTTGACACATGGGTCGTGGTCTTCCACCTAGGGGTGATGTTCTCAGGCTTCCCTGTGTGCTGGGTTTCATCCCATGCATGCTCAGGTCCCAGGACTGAATTCAGGCCTCTGCCAGCTGCTTGGAGTTCACTAGGTGAGGCCCAGTTAGGCCCACTTGGACCTCCAATGCCTTCTCTGATGATTTCAGGTGCAGCATGTGGTCTTACCACCTGAGAGTGATATTCCATGGCTTCCTTGTGTGCTGGGTTTCAACCCGCACACACTCAGGACCCCAGGCCTGGCGTGCTATATTTATGATTGTTAGTTTGTCCTCTTGAATTTTTCCACTAATAAGTATGTAGTGACTTTCATTATCTCCTTTCATTGTTTTTGGTTTGAAATTCACATTCTCTACAAACAGAATAGCTACCTCTGCTTTTTACTGGTTTCTAGTCACATGGAATATTGTGTTCCATCCTTTGACTTTTAGTCTATTTCCATTTGAGTCAGATATGTTTCTTATATACAGAATATTGTTGGAACTTGTTTCTTGATCCATTATATCAACCTATTTCTTTTAATTCATGAATTCAGGCCATTTACATTGATGGATATAACTGATATGTACTGGCTTATCTTTGCTATGATATTTTCCTGTTGTTGTTTTCCTGTTTTTCCCCCTTGATTAATAGCTTGCCGGTTTCTTTCGGTTGTTCTTCTGGGAATTGTAGTCATTTTTGTCTGTCTAGTATGTCTTTTGATATTCTTTCTATGTCTGGCTTAGTAGATATGAATTTACTCAACTGTTCTCTGTCATGGAAGTATCTTGTTTCTCCATCAATTTCGAAACAAACTTTGCAAGGTACATCAATCTGGGTTGAAAGTTTTTTTTCATGGTTTGAAGTGCTTCATTCCAAGCTCCTCCAAACATGAGGGTTTGTGCTGAAAAGTCTGCTATGATTTAAATGGGCTTTCCTTGATAGATGACTTCTGTTTTTTCTCTAACAGCTTTTAGTATTTTTTCATACTGAAATTCTGGGATCTTAATTATTGTAGGTCTAGGTATAGATTTATTTTGGTTAAGACTTTTTGGTGTTCTATATGCCTCACTTATCTGTATATCCAATGCCTTTCACATGTTTGGGAAATTTTCTGCTAATGTTTTTGTGAATAGTGTTTTTTATAACATTTACATTAATTCCTGCATTTTCATTGACATCTATCAATCTTATATTGCTTCTCTTTGCATCATCTTGAAGCTTTTTATTATTTCGTGCTCCTTTGTTATTTTTAAAAGTTCTTCCCTTTCATGATTCCTAGCTGTGATCCTGTGTTCAAAGTCTGAAAATCTACCCTCAGCTTCATTCAAGCAGCTTCATCAGATTTCAATAGAATTTTTTACTTCCTGGGTATCTCTTTGAATTTGTTCCATGCACTCCATATTTTTCCTAAATTGTTTATTCAGGGTTTCCATTATTTCCCCATTCACTTGTACTTTTTTATCTATGTCTTCTCTACCAATGCTGATCAATTCTTTTATTAAGGTTGTCATGTCTTTCTTACCTGAGAGATTATTTTTAATCTGATTTATTCAATAGCCTCATGGATTTGTTCCTTTATTTCACTTGCCATCTTTTCAAAAATTTCAGCTGTGTGACTTCTAATATCCTCTATTTCTTTCACTTTTTTTGTATTTTTACCGGTACCAGGAATTGAACTCAGGAGCACACACTTGCAAGGCAGGCATTTATGCCGCTGAGCTAAATCCCCAGCCCTAATAGCCTCTATTTCAATGTCTCCTATGCTTGTTACTGATGAAATGGACATCTGAGATTGCACTTTGACTATTCATTTTGTCATTTTCACCTCTTGGATTAATATTTTGCTCTTTTCAATTCCACTAGTCTCAACCAACCATCGTTTGCTTCTCAGGATATTGGTGGTATTTGTCCAATTGCTGGGTCCCACAGGAAGGGCCAGTCACCTGCATTCTTCCTGCGGGGCCTTTTGGGCAAGTCCTATATTCTCCCTAGGCTGACTAGACTAGTAGGATTGATGTTAACCAAACCTTAGCTCCTATTGTTACTGAGGCTTTTGGCTGTTCCAACTTGCCTGATCTACCTGGCTATAGTACGTTAGCTGATACTCTATTGTATCACTGGGGATCTCCTTGGCCCTTTAAAGTACATCTGGGTTGGGGGGAGGCCTTGTTGGCACTCTCCTCAACCCACCTGTTTTTGTGTGTATGGGAGAATGACCCACCCACCCTTTTGCCGGGTTTGCCAAGGTCCTACAGCTGGAAAGGAGGGTTTGCTGCTCCACCTCTTTACCCACTGAGGTCCTCAATTTTAGGTAGAAGCTCATCACACTGTTGCAGATCCACTGAGGTCATCTGTGTGTGAGGGATTGCTGAGGCTTCCACCAGCCCGCCAGGGTTCTTCAGGTGATGTAAGGGGTCACTGATGGTTAATGGCCTCTGAGGTCTCTGGGGTGAGTGGGAGTGGTGACCAATGACCGCCATCCCAAAGTCTCTGGTGTGAAGCAGGTGCAGTGACTGACAATTCAACCAGTCCCTGAAGTCTCTATGGTGGAACAGGAGGGGATGCTGATGATCCTGCCAGCCCCTAATGTCTCAGGTGGTGGAGAAGTAATGATGCCTCTGAGCTGAAGGAGGAGTGGCAACTGACAATCCTTCTGGCTGCAGAGGTCTCTGTGCTGTAGGAGGGGCTGCTGTTGATCTTACCAGCCCCTGATGTCTCTAAGGCAGAGGGTGAGGGGTTGTCAATGATCCCACCAGCCCCTGTGGTCTCTTGGATGGAGGAGGAGTGGCAACCAACAATCCTGCCATCTGTAGAGATCTCCAGAGTGAAGGAGCAGGGGCTGCCAATGATCCCACTCACAGAAGTCTCCAGTCCAGCCCCACATTTTCACCTGAGCTCTAGACTTGAATGGACAAGTGGCTTTCAACTTCTCTTTCTCTCTAAGATACCTATTTCTTTTTTGTTTTGTTTTCTTCATCTATGCCTCATCTAATTAATCACCAGTGTTTTTATTTTAATTCCTAAGTATCATGGGAAGGTATATATTTTTCTGTTTTAATTATCATGGCCACTAGATCACATGTCACCTATGAAGTAACCTTATAATTGGTCTTCCTGTCTCCAATTTTGTTCAACTTGTAATCCATTCTCTGTAGTGCAACTACAATGATGAAACCTCTAAATTTGTTCATGATTCTTCTGTTGCTCTCAGCATAACCTGAACTCCTTAGCAAAATTTATAAATTCTTTTGTGATCTAGCACCTACTCACTTTTCCAACCTTGTGTTTCATTATTCTACTTCTTTCAATCTCTCAAACACATGCCTAGTCTTTTCCATGACTTGAATGCTTGCTTAACCACTTCACATTTCCTCCACTCCAACCCCCATTCCCAAGCTGGCTAGATAATATTTAGCCTCCAGGTTTCACATTCCATATCAATTATTCATCACTGACTAATACCCACAACTTTATATATGTTCTGGGTACTACCATAATACTATGCAACAGACTTTTATTCTGTACAGTAATACTCTATTTAGTTGTTTGTCTTCCACCCTTGATTGTAAACTCTTTCAGGATAGTAATTTTGTCTTGAACACATTTTAATACCACCTTCTAGGGCACAGTGCCTGATAAACAAATAGTCAATAAATATTTCTTCAATGAATGTATAAGAAGGGAGAATCTGAAAGTCTGTGAGATAATAGGCCACTATTTTTCTTTATCTATTTTTATATTTTCCAAGTATTTTATGATGAAATGTTTTGCTTTTGTAACCAAAAGATAATAATACATGTTAGAATTAATTTTAAAACTGTATAAAGCATAATATGAAACAGAGCTATGAAAAAAAATTAAAATCCCTCCTAATCCTCCCACCTAAATTCAATGAATGAACATTTTGTATCCTTTCTAATATTTTTATGGGTATATTTTTAAATATTGAAACATTATCATATTCTGTTTTAAATATTTTTTCAGTAACACTAGAAGAATTATGCAATACACCAAGGATATGTTTCTTATCAAACCATTTCTCTACTGTCCAACATTAAGATCTTGCCTGATTTTTCCATATTATGGATAAGGCTGTGTGTATTGAATAGAAATCTTTTACCCCATTTGTAACCAATTCTACAGAATCCTAGAAGCCACATTATTTTTATGGACTTTTAAAGACTCAAGGTATGTGACTGAATATTTTTCCAGAAAGTTTATACTAATAGCAGCTACTTGAGTGTCTACAGTGTTCTATTCTTTCAAATAGGTTCTATTTTGCTTATTTACAGATAAGAAAACTAGGTTCATTGATGTTATTTGGTCAGAGTCACTGAATCAGAAGTGTCAAAGCTAGAATACAAATTCAAGCTTGTTAAGTTTCAAAGCTCATATTGTTTCCATATAGATTTCAAAAATAAACGTTTTTAAATCATCAATTATTATCTATTTACTAAATAAAATGCAAGAAATACAAGTAGGACATAGTAAAAATGAAAATAAATTACTCATAAGCCCACCAATTTTAACAACTAGATGAATTTGCTGTTTTTAGTTACAGATACAATTTTTGAGTTAAAAATAACAGTAACTGTTAGGAGTGGTGGCTATTCAGGAGGTGAAGGCAGAGGATAAAAATCTAAGGGCAATTTAAAGAGACTCTATCTCAAAATTTAAAAATAAATAGGGCTGGAGATGTAGCTCAGTCATTGAGCAACCCTGAGTTCATATATATATATATATATATATATATATATATATATATTTCTACATGTTGTTTTTTTCCCTTAACATTTTTCAATGCTGTTTCTAATGCTTCATGAACATAATTTTTAACAGTGTTATACTTTGACATTACCTTATAAATGGTTAAAGTTAAGCTCACCAATGAATTTCTTCTTTTCATTTCCAGGACCCATTATCTCCCATGAGACTTACAGAATCCAATGTTGGGAACCATTCTAATCTTCAAAACAAGTCATCATGTTGGATTAAAATCTTCAGAAATTGAAAGCATTTCATCAAATACTTGCTGTGCAGATGTTTGAATACTTTACATATAATTTAATACACTGAGTAAATTCCAATTTAGCAACAATTATTTTTAAACTAGTTTCTTTTTGTTTCTTACACTTTTCCAAATCCATGAAAGCATATAAAACATATATCCTTACATTCATCTCATCAGGCAAAAGGGAATTTTAAATATTTGTTTTGAACACTAATTCTCCCAGAAAGCCTATCGTATCTACAGGGTCTATTTGGTATTGCTGTTTGTGTGCATGTGCTATTATGAACATGTACTTTTCAGCATCACTACACAAAATTCTGCCATAATGTCATAAAAATTAAGGTTAAAAAAGCAGAAGCTTTTAATGAATCATGCTTTTCCCCTAAAGAGAAATTTATATATTTGCTGAGCTTCAACCTTCCCCATATCAGATATCTAAAATTTGAGATAAATATTTGATACACTGTGACCAAAGTCTTCAAATCCAGAATTTTCCTGAAAGATCAAATTAAATCAGATTAGATTTTGACTTTTTAACAAGTAGTAATTAATGTTCTAAAGATTTAATGCCAGGCTGTGGTAAAATTCTCCAATTATTTATATTAATTACTGTCTAGTTTTAATCTTTATGTATTACTTTTAAGATGAAAGAAAAACTGTATAAATTACAGACTATCAGATTTATAAATGATTTAAGGGTGACTTTCAGGTTTCATTTTAGTACCATTTAAAGGGATAAAGTTTCATAGCTGACATTAGCTGAGGATTAACAAAAGAGCTGTGTTTTCATAGCAAGAATTAATGTACAGATAGTGATAACTGAACTGTAATATGTCAGTCCTGTTTTTAAGTTTTAGTTACAGCTCAAACATAATTTATATTCATTTCCCCATTTATTTAAAATCAGCCTTTCTTTCAGTCCCAGTACCTGTATCAATGAGAATGAAGACTAGTGATGCTTCTTTGTAGTAATAATACTTAAAAGAGTATTGATATTTTTCACATTTGAACCAGCGCTGTGGTGTCCAGCTGCTGAAAATAAAACTCCCAACTCTTTCAGAGATCAGTGGAAATTACAGGCATCTTACAGATATCAAAGAATTGAGTCTCCAATAGGATAGTTTGATTTACAAATTATCTTCCTGAAATCTTTTTGAGAAAAAAAGAGTTAGTTGCCTGCCATAGATAAGTCATTATTAAGGTTCGAGGGCCACTGAGAAAGTGAGCAATCCATCTACTTAAAGCAGCAACAAAATCTATTTATTTGGACCCCATAGATACTTTTGACAGAAATGAGAATTTTAGCATAAAATATATGAATTTAGTTCAGCATTTCACTTGAGATGACACTAGACATGACTATATTAAGACAAGAAATAAGGGATTGTGTCTCAAACTCAGAAGCTAAGGAACAGTCTAAAAGACTTTTATCACTGGATTTCATGATGAAATCTCATATGTTAAAATTGGAAGATTTTCCTTCCATTTTCCTTCTAAAACAGTTCTCTTGTTTAAGTTTCTATTAAAATCTTATTTGACTATCTGCCTGGTTTTTGATCAATAAGTTTTGTTTCCTCTTCCTATACAAATATGTCTTTCTATGAACAGAGGAAGATTGCTTCCTCAATAACCAGTGGGCTTCAAAGCAATCTTCCTCTTTCCCATCTGTCACCTTCTGCTAAGAGTTTAGGCAGAGCAGCTGCTATTTATGATTCAAAGTCAAAGGCATGAAGAACTTCTCTGATGCATAGAATGTATCAGTACTGAGTATTGTCACAAATCAGGTCCCAAAAGACAGTGTCAGCAAACTACAGAGAAGCCGTGGAAAGGTACAAGTCTGGGTAGCTATAATGTAAAATTGATTGTTTAATGTCTTACAAACTTATACTGCTTGGAGACTTGGAGAAATATAAAATCTATTCCTATCTTAGCACTTTGATCCTACTGCTTTATAGATTGATAATATCCCTATCCATAGATCATTTCAATTTTAACTACTGTGTATAGCCATCCATCTGGTTAATTATTGATCAAGAAGACAGAGAGCTCCATTTAATAATAAGCATGCCATGATCTGTCTCCTTGTCTTTCTTGTCAGTGGAAGCTTGTTCAATAATCTCTATGGATCTCATTCCTTAATTTATGTTAATCTTTTCTCCTATTTGCAATAATGTACTCATTGTTAAGATCTTACATTTGAAAGGTGCTGTGTAACTCCCTAGTGCTCTTATATATCTTTAATTGCAACACTGGGATGAAAAGTTTAACCATAATAATATTTCTGAGTAATATGCTTTAGTCTTTCTTCCACTCTTTAATTGCAGACTTTGCATGGATAACTTAGAGTACTTTGCTGTTTTTTGTTTTTGCTGTTGTTACTGTTTTAGAGTACTTTGTTAATGTTACTCTATTTGTTCCAACAATGTCCTTGAAAAGAGAAAGAATGGAAATTATTTATCCTGTGGTAGATCTGGAAAAATTAAGGCTAAAAAAGAGATGCAATGCTATCCAAAAGCACATAGATGTCCTTACAGTTACAGTGTCCAATACACAACGAGTTGACTTCCTAGTACTGGAATTACCGTGGAACAGCTTATAATACTGATACTAGCAAAGATAGGATCACATTACAAAGAGTCCAACTTTGTGCAAAACATTGAAGTATGAAATTTATACAACCCTTATTTTTTAATTCAATATGTGCCTCTTTTTCCCATTGGCCTTGTGTGACACATAAATTTCACACTGTACAGCATTGGCCAGTGCCATAATCCCTTGTAACACCAGAAAATCCAATCTCAGGACTGTTTTTGCCAAGACAACAATGTGATTCTCCATGTTTCTGCCAAATTGCTCAAACTCTAGTCATTTCAATTAACAGAGATTCAAGCAAAGTCATAGCAAGTGTGAATATCCATTATTGTAATTCAGACCTGAATTGTGGCATATACACAGGAATACAAATCATTCAAAGCCTATCTATTTCACATCACACTACATATTTATATATGTTTACATTCACAGCTGGGTATGGTAGTGCATGTCTATAATGCCTACATTCTGGGAAGCTATGACAGGAGTATCTCAACTTCAAACCCAATGTAGGCAGCTTGGTGACTTCATGATGCTTTGTCTCAAAAGTTAAAATATAATAAAGGACTCAGTGTGAAGGCCCTGAGCTCAAACCCCAGCACTGCAAAAATTATCCCTCATATGTACATGCACACACAATTCTCAAGAGACCTCCCCAAGAGATCTGAATTTTCTCAAGCAGGAAGTAGTTTAAGGAGTTACTTTCTTTACTTTTTTAAAAACAATGTCCAAGAATCATAGCACATGAAAAAGACATCCTTCACATATTTGAAAACTTCTGCTATCAAAGTTGCTGAGACTTAGTTAATTCAAGAGACATATTCAGAACACAGACATGTAAAGAATCTAACAAAATCACCAAACACTTCCATAAGTCCTGTGTTCTAAGAAAATTCATGAGCTCAATCCACTCAGTATGAAGTGACTGACAAGGTATGATACATCTGCATTTCTTTAATCATAGCTATAATGTATCATATTATAACTCTCTGTATATGGCTGTTATGTAATATAATAATTATTGCGTGGGTTCTAAAAGCATGTGGCCCATGACTTGTTTGCTTCTCCAAAATGATTAGGGCTGTGTCCTGCACATTAAATGTTTTCTTTGGAACAGCCTGGTACACAGCCATTAGCAGAATGAGTTAAAGAAGGCAATAGATTGCTATTAGGAAATAGCAGTTAAAAAATAAAATAGCATGTATTTGGGGAATAATTGTTTTTACCCTGCTGGTGAAATCAGCGAAGGAACACAGCAGGAAAGCTGAGACCAGGTCTTGGTAATATACGAAATGTATTGAAAAGCTAGAAAAAGAAAAGCACTGAGAACCTCAGCAATTTAACTCATTGCCAATTTGCTACAAATCATTTTTCCACCAATCTGCTCAAAAGGCACTGTATATAGTGTTCTTAAAACCATGTATCTTGTTGCAGAAATATTGACAAATGCTAGCCAGCATTATTTTCCTACATTCTTTATTAAAAGTATGTGAATAAAATTGTTGTTCATTTTCTGATTATGGTTTTGTTAAACAATATTAGCAAAGCCTAAATTTTTGGCTTCTCTGATGGAAGTTTATGTACATCTCATTTCATATGAGTGTAGTTGAGTTTATTCACTCTCAGGTTGTGGGTATGTTTGATATGTAGACTCTTTTGAAACATTTCATCTTCTGAGCATCCCCTTCTATGTCTTCAGTATTTCTTATATTCCTGCAAAAGTGTGAGTTGGGAAATAAACAGTAATGGCTTTTAGGTAGAAAACTGACTAGCCTAATGACAGTTTATCATTTTCAGTCTCTGCTTCACTCTTCTGCCATTGTGATAAGTAAAAATTAAATGGAATTTTCTTTAGGCAATTAATAGTGATGTGACTCCTGGTTTTGCTTTTTCTTATACCAAAACTGTTTATTTTTCTGTCATCTGAAAAAAAGAATACATTGGTCTTGAGAAAGGAAGACAGTAGCCCACTTGTTTCTGAATGATACATTACAAAAAGTATTTGCAGAAACCCTCATTAAGCCCCCAGTAAGTGTTTCCTCAAGTAATGTACCTTTGCATAAAAAGTCTTTATGTGTAGTTAGGAGAAAGAGCCACATTTAGCAAAAGAAGAAAGCTGAAATGACTGAAAATTCAGGAGTCATTGTGATTATCTAAGTAGTAATGGAAAACTGAATCATGGGAAAGGCTTGACCCATGTAGGTCAGGCTTCATACAAAACCAGATAAAATATTTTTATTACATTTAAACTTATAGAATGAATTTATTTTGTCGTAGGTAAAGACCTCAAATATTTCTGCTGAAAGTTTCATTTCATGTATTACATACAACACATCAATTACAAAAAATTTGAATTTATATCACAAACTAAAAGAAATTCTATAATACTAGAAAAGACAAATTCTTTCTAGATGAAAAAAAAAGCATTGAAAAATCTTTATTTGAGAATCTTATTTAAGTTAAGGTTACCAAGAAAATTTAAGTCATAGATATTTACAAGGAAACTTCCTTAGATATAAATAAGGTTATATGTATAATGCTTTATGCAGGAACAGGTAAATATATTGAAATACATTTTCTTCATGTTATAAGCAACAGAATCTTTGAAATCTCATTATAGTAGTGACATTAAAAGACTAGTTAGTTTATTATGAACTATTATTATATATGTATGATTATACAAGGGAATTTAGCAGGTAAACTTGCAGGATGAGAGGCAGAAAAATTCACAGTGGACCTCTGCACACTGGAAAGCCAAGGTGTTTAGCTTACTGTAGAATCACCTGTGTAAGTATGTATTGGAAGTCTAAAGAAACTGGAAACCAATGTGTAAAGATGGTGGTGAAGATTGGAGCTCTTCCCAAACAGGACACTTCCTTCTTTCTCTTTTTATTCCATCGAGACTGCAAGACTATTGGTTGATTCCATCCAAATCCAAGATAGATCTTTTCCCCTCAGTTTGCTTGCCTACAGGTCAATCATCCACAGGCATACACAGTACTATGTGGAGGACTACCTACACAACTCTCCTTGAACAAAGAGCAATCATCTCCATTTTGGTTAAACACAGTCCTATCTCCATGTACTTATATGACAAAGCTGGCTAAGCTATTTCCTTTTCCCTTCTATAGGGTTGGCTGAGATGCTGGTGTGTAATCTTGGAAGTGAGGTGACAGTCACTGTTTTCCTACTGTGTGACTCCATAAACATGGTTGAGCTGCGCAGGATGCAGACCCACCATTCCAGGACTGTCAGTTGCTTTTGAGTCTTGAGATAAGAGGCTCTCACTTCCCAGGGTAGAAAAAGTTTGCATAATAGAGTTAAAACACTGCTGCCTAAACATTAAATGCTACCTCAATTGTGTTATGCAGATTGGTCTTTCTTCATATCCTCTCTGCATACTACAGAGGAAATTTCAGGCCTGTTATATAGTCCAACTCACAGTATTTATGTATCTCCTACCATTCTCACACTCAAGCCACTCCCATCATCATGAATTGGTAAAATCCAGGTTGCATCATGTGTTGGGAGACTTTTGTGACAAAGAACCTTCATCCTGGCCAGACTTGCACCTCCATAATATTGAGGGAAATCCAAGATGAGGTAGGAAGCACCAACATTTTTTTTATTTAAAGAAAGAGGAAAAAACCCAAAACAGTAAAAGAGTACAAGTAATACAGAATTTCAAAAAATAAATAAATAAACAGTAACAAATCACTAGTTAATAGATTACATATTGTCATCTTAGAAATAGTTGTTCAAGTCACAAAATTAAAGCATACAAAGTGGGCATTCAAACAGTGAGACTGCAAACAGTTGTGTTCAATGATGCAACAAAAATTTAGTAATATGGTCATCTTTCTTACACACCTAAACACACTTGCCATTGTATCCTTTAGAGCACTTTCTTTTCCACTCTCTATTACAATAACAATTATATATTTTGGGTTTTATTACTCCCACAGTTCTTATTACTTTTTTTGAAGAGAATAAAATCAAATGTGACAAAACAAAGCGGAGTCAGTCAAAACAAAGGATGGACATAGCACATGATGTAAAAACAGAATACAAGGTAATCAACAATGATTACCATAATGCCTCGTACTATCCTTAAAAAGAATTGCCTATATCATCAGGTATAGTAAAATTGAACAAAACAGTAAAGAATAAAGCCAATAAAACATAAACATTGGAGACATTACAGGGCTTCAAAAGAAAATAATAGTCAAATCAGAATGGGCATCATAGTTAATCTTATTGCCTTCAAAGTAGTTGCCTGTATCTTCAAATTTGATACTATTGAACAGAACAGAATAGAGTAAAATCAGTCAAAACAAGATGGTGAGAGCAATACAGGGCTTCAAATCAAGTTAATAGGAAATCAAAAATGTTACTATAATACATCCTGCTAATTTTTTTTTAATTTTTCCCCTAATTTAAAAAATAAAGAGGGGAGATTGATATAAAAGAGGGCATAACAACATAACAATACAAGTCAGAACAGAACAATTTAAGCAACATAGTGTTCCACCACAAGATAACCCGACTTAATGGTAGTTACGATAGTGTCTCTTTCCTTGAAATATTTGAGTATAATTTCGTATACTATAGCATCAAACATATCGAGAAAGTGTGAAACCATTCAAGAGGATGAAAGTATTACAAGGTATTTAGAACTAGCTAACAGAAAACAAGCAATGGTCTCTATATTATCTCTTTGCCTATAAAAAATTTGTTTATACTATCACATATAATAAAATCCAATAAGGTCTCCCCCTTATTGTTTCAAAAAAAATTATTTAGTCATTTCTTATGTTTGTCTTAATTAAAGAAAAAATTCAAAAAAATTAGGATATATAAATAGTAACTCTTTTCGATTTCCTATTAACTTGTTTTGAAGTCCTGTAGTACTCCCACGATCTTGTTTTGACTGATTAGACTCTGTTCCATTCTATATGATAGTATCAAGTTTGAAGACATAGGCAACTACTTTGAAGACAATAAGATTCACTAAGATACCCATTCTGGTTTGACTATTGTCTTCTTTGGAAGTCCTGTAATGTTTACAATGCCTAAGTTTTATTGGTCTTGTTCTCTACTGTTTTGTCCAACTTTATAATATCTAATAAGATAGACAATTCTTTTTAAGGAAACAAGGGACAACGTTGATAACCATTGTTGATAAACTTGTACTCTGTTCTACACCATGTGCTATGTCTATCCTTGGTATTGACTGACAGCTTTGTTTTGCCATATTTGACTGTATTCTTCCCCCCACCCAAAGAAAGTAATAAGCACTAAGGAGTAATAAAATCCAAGATGTGTAAATTTTGTTGTAAAAAAGAGAGGGAAAAAAAAAAAAGAAAAAGAGCTCTAACGGATATAACAGCAAGTGTGTTTGGGGGTGTTAAATAGCTGACTTTATCAATGTTTTTGGAACATTGAACACAGCTATTTGCAGTCTCCCTGTTTGAATGTCCACCTTGTGTTCTTTGATACTGTGATTTGAGGAACTATTTTCAAGAAAATAGTGTGTAATCTACTAGCAGGTAATTTCTTACTGTTATGGTTTTTTGTTTTGTTTTGTTTTGTTTTGTTTTGTAGTTCTGTATTGCGTGTACCCTTACGCCGCTTTGGTTTGTTTTGTGTTTTTCTCTTTTTCCTCTTAAATAAAAAAAAAAATCCAATAAGGTACAACATGATAAAACCAATGGAGATAGAAGAACAACAGTTTGATGGGACCTCAAAACAAGATGATATTAAATCATCACTAGCTATTATGATGTCTTGTTTTCTTCAAAATAGCTGTTCATATCATCACAGACAATAAATTCAAACAGCCCAGAATAAAACCATTCCAATTAATGTGTGAAAACTTTATAATGCTTCAAAGCCATATAATGGAGAATCATGATTACCACATACTTTTATGTATTTATACCATTTCTTACACTAGGGAAACTATTCGGTATTCATACATGTGAGTTTGATTTATTTTGCTTATGAGTATGGTCTCAAGCTGTGTCCACTTATTTATATCTCAATGTGATCATTCTTTATAGCTCAGTAGTACTCCATTGTATAAAAATGCCACAACCTTTTTATCCATTCCTTAATTGATGGACACTTAGGTTGTTTTCAAGATCTGGCTATTACAAATTGTGCTGCTATAAACATGGGTGCACATATATCACTGTAGTATGATGCTTTTGGTTCTTCTGGTAATATGCCCAAATGTGGAATAGCTGAGACAAATGGGACTTCCAATCCCAGCTTTTTGAGAAATCTCCATATTGACCTCCACAATGGTTGCACCAGTCTACACTCCCAGCAACAGTGCAAGAGAGTTCCTTTTTCCCCACAGCCTCTCCAGCATATGTTGTTGGTGGTTTTCTTGATCCTGGCCATTCTTTCAGGAGTGGGATGGAATCTCAGTGAAACACCAACATTTTTAATCGCTTTTTTGCTTGTGATCTCTAAATTTTAAAGCCTTCTGTTTTATAGTTATATTTTCAATCTATAAATTTATGGTTCTGTGGAGGATAAAATTAATTTACCTCTTGTATGTCTATCCTAATAACTGAGTTAATACAAAGACAACTTCACATTAGCAGTCACTATCATTGCTTCAGTCTGGTTGTCTTAACAGAACCACCTAGAGCATCTATTTCTAAATTTTAAGTACTTTAATTGAAATCAACTTATGATATTTTCTATTTTTTATTCCCCTCAAAATTTTGGAAACATCTGTCTAGTCAAAGTCATTTGAAGCAACTTTGCATTAATATGACTGTTTCAAAAACTTTAAATACTATAGTTCTAGTTGATCAATTTTAAAATATTTATTATAATGACTCTTTTCAGTGCTGCCCAATTCATTTTTTAAACCTACTTCTTCATAATAATTCTCATGGTCAAAAATTTCTGTTTGTGAACACTGTTGAGAAAAAAAGTTGGAAGTAAGACAGAGTACAACACAGAAGGTCAATGCTTTGAAGGTCATTGAGGTTGCCTTAAAACTCAGATTAACCATGTACACCTTCTAGAATTGGGAAAAAGCTATAGGAAATCCATATAGAAATATGTGTGCATGCAAAATCACATAGACTCAGTTTTAAAGTTTGTTTCAAGAGGCCCTGTAGTATGTTCACATAACCCTAGTTACAAATTTCTTCTTTGGGGCTGGGGTTGTAGCTCAGAGATAGTGCATGTTTAGAATACATAATATCCTAGATGTGATTACCAGCACCACACATACATACAAAGAATTTCTACTTTAAATTGAGATCCATTTTTATACAATCATAAAATCAGTGTATGTTGATGTGGTCCTGTACCATATGAACAAATGGGGCTATAAGTTACCAATTAATTCCAAGTCAATTATCATATATTCAGATTTTTTTATTTCCATAATCTTCCACCCTGTTTTCTGAGGCTCTACAGCAGTAGGATGAGCAGCAACATGGCCTTTGCTAAGAATATCAAAGAGACAGGCTTTATACAGAGCAGATGTTCCATAGTCTTTTCTTCAGACAACAGGGGACCAAATATTTCTAAACAAATTAAAGCAATCTTAAGATTACAGCACTTGAAATATTTAGCTCATGTCAGTGTTATGTTTAATGATATTTAAAAGTGAAATAAGATATTTAAAATAACTTTCTACCACAAGTATTATATATAATTGCCCTCAGTAATTCCTTATTAATTATTAGATGTTGGAAGTTAAATGATTCACATTTTAAAATCTCTTTTAGTTCTGTATAAATTAACATTAAATGACAGTGGTTATCAAATTGGGGACTATAAATAACCCAAAAGGAGCAGGAGCAACAATCTTTGGATCTCATACAAGGCCAGAAACAGTTCATTTTACCTCCAGTCAGGATGGGAAACCTGGTAATTTATTGATCTTGAAATAGAATACTGTCAGCACCAGGGGGCTGAAGAGGTATTTTCATGGGTGAATTGCCCAGAGAAAAAAGAGCATGCAGAACAAAAATCAATAACAATAACAAGGAGCATCTTAATTGTCATTATCAAAGTTTACATCCTTGTGTGCTGTCATAACCATGCAGCCCATGTGTGGTTGTCTATGCTAAGCCATACATTAAGTGTTCCCCATTTCACAGCTTCACTATACAGCAGGGTCATGTCTTTATATACCCTTAGATGCCCAGGCTTTGAAGCCATCCCAAGTGGTTCTCCACATCTCACTCCCTCAAAGGTTGGGGTAACGTCACTTAATGTGAGTGCCCCATAGGGCAAACTCCTACACACAAAGATTAACAACAACAGTAAAAAGAACAGCATAGTTCCACTAACCCCACTGCCACCACAGCACAACTTATGGCCTCTCAACAGCAAGTGCATCCCAAAGATTCTCACTATTGGGTGAGTGGGTCCTGCTGCAAGGACTGGATAACAGACACATCCATTTCTTGTCAGACTTCTTGTACCTGTGTCTTGTGTTCAGAGACTTAAATGTAACATTCTACATGCAAGAGGGTGCAAGCACCTCCTTACACTGTAGTTTGCTAACCAAAACCACCTTTCTCATTTGAGAAGTTTTATCCATGAGCAACAGCAAAGCCTGGCATGTGACATTTAGGGCTTGGGCCATGTATTGAATAAGAGCTTCAATCCGGAGGGCTAGGTCTATTGTCCCTGCCCCTGGTATCATCAAGGCCATTGGATAAAACTATCAGGCCATCTGCCAAGTGTGGTGTCACCTGTGTCATACAGAGTCCCAAATGTGGGGCGTATCTTTCATTGTGGATCTGATAGTGCCCTTAAACATATAGGAATTCCCAGGTACAGTGCCCTGTCCAATGTGTGAGCCAGCCCATGGTGTCAGAGACCCATAAGGCTTCTGCAATAGGCCAATCAATGGGCACCACACTAATGAGTTTATGGCCTCCTACCAGTGGTATCCAACCCTCAGTGTGGTTCCCAACTGACATACTCATCTGCTGAATACAAAACCAGGCTATATTGAGTAATATTATTTAGTTTCCCATCATCCACACCTAGCCATTGTATATAACCAGTCCCAATCTTTGGGAAGGTTGTGTTCTCCAGATCAGTGCCTCAATAGTCTGGCATCTCTGATCTGAGGTAAAGCTAGCCTGGTTTTCCTGCCACCAGTCAGTTCAACTGAGCAGGGACTCCAGTGCAATTCTCCACAGATGGCCCTCAGCAGCATCAGTTGGGAATTCAGTACATACTCAACAATGTATTTGGTGTACATGGGCCAGTGTGTGTGCTCAGGAAATGACATTGTTAGCATGGCTCATCCTGGCCAAAAAGACCAGGCAGAAAGAGAAATCATTATAGAAAGATCCTGCCTATCTGAAAAGATGCAGGCCACATGTTCATCCTGTGATAAGATTGTGGCCATAACCATCTTACCTTTCAGGTTATAATACCAAACCTGAGTTCCCACTGCTACTAAGGGTAAGAGTTGGAGCTAGGCCATCATTCTAAGAGGAATGGGCTATGCAGCCAGGACATCATTTCCTTTCAGAATTCTGGCTCAGGTATCAGGTGGAGAGTACATTGAGGCCCTTAAAGGCCATGCTGAACTTCAGGGTTGTACTTCTAAGACACATCTTAGTCCTTCCCCCCCAGGGTTCCAAGAGGAATACCCAGTTTCCCACCTGGGATTCTTTGGGCCAACCTCAAGTCCATTAATAATGGACTTGCAGCTGCATAAGTTCCAATGCTGGAGGGATTTCATCACCTTAGCACCCTGCTCTGAGGGAAAATGGGCAGATGAACTAGTTTCAAGAAGTGATCCAGTGGATTGTCACCCATACAGCAGGGCTAGTCATTGAGCAACTGAACCACCTGGAGTAAGACTTGTACCCACCCAGTAACTTTTGGAGCCAAATAGACTACTTTGATTCCTAGGAGCCCATTATACCTCTCAATCATACTAGTGACCTAAAGGCAAAAGGCCATATGCAAGTGCCATCTGACAACATTGTTTCTGTCCCCTGTGAAATGTGTTCCCTGGTCAGACACTGTTCATAAACGTAGCTCATATGCAACAGTCAATCATCGTAGTGCCTTAATGGTATGGGCTTGGTCAGCAAAGAAAATGGGATAAGCAAACTTACTGCTGTGACTGCATTCACAGCCATCAGAACATATTTACATTTTGGCAAGAGAGGAAGGGCCCCACTATAATCCACCTACCATTGTTGTTGCAGAGGTTGGGGTGCTTATGGTATCATGCCAAGCTTTGTGGACACCTTTCTTCTGCAGGAAACAAATGGGTGCAGTGTGGCCACACCTTTACTACAGCCTTGATGTCAATGGGAATCAAATTCTGGTTTCATTGCTGCACTAGTGCTCACATGGTGCAGGGGTCTACTTGCCATAGTTTCATAAATTGTCAAGGTGCTACTATAGAAGGTAGCTTATGGAGAGCAGCTACCCTTGTCAAGGCATCTGCTAGCTCATTCTCTGGTGAGAGGAGTGGCTTATGTCCTGAAACATGACATACACTACATTGTGAGTTGTTTGGCCACACTTCTATAAGTCTCACCATAGAGTAGCTTCCTGCAAGGGTTAGTGCCCTGTCTGCAAATTCTGGTCAACACAATCTGGTTGCCAGAGCATCAGCCCTTTAAATACAGCTCAACTGTCTGTGCAAACATGTAGGGTGGCTTTTTCATGCATCATAAGTGGTCACATTGCCTGAAACTCTATTGTCTCAGCCTGACCATTCCAGTTTCCAACCAGAGAATTTCCATGCTGGGGTGGTCATTCATTATGGGCTATCATTCATTGTGGGATTGTGCCATAGCTGGACCTATGAGTATATTAGGCATCAGCTAGAGGGCCTCTTTTTCTTCTACATAGGGGCTAAGTGTCATAGCCTATTTTCTATCACCTTGTACAATTTCCTGTGTCATATTATGTATCACTAGTTCCAATACCATTGCCATTTCAGCTGCTAATATACAGCAGAGGAAAGATAGCCCTCTGATGCAAGTATGTCCCCCAATGGATGAGGGTGGGAACCTGGGCCACTCCACTCCTGAGGCAGGATATCCATGTAGAGACCAAGTCCTCAACTGGGTATCTAATCTGTACTTCCACTGTCTGCTGCTCTATGATACTTCCACAGACATACAAAAAAGCAACATATAATGTGTTGTCTCTCAGAGAATACCAACTTTTGGGCCTTTCCACACTGTGACAAAAATCCAGTAGGATGCTTTCACTTCCCTTGCTTTTGCCATAGGCTCCAGTCAAGTGCAATATCAACTATAGTCACTGTTAGGGTAAATATTAGAGTAGGGTCAACAATTCAAAGGTCTTGTACCTGCATAATTTCCTTCTTCAAGTCCTAAAAATCAGATTCCACTGCATCTGTCCAGTCTCATGTTGCACCTTTTTGGATCATCTGGTACATTGTGTGCAGCAGAGTAGCTAGATACAGTATGAATGTCCACTAAAAGCACAATAAGCCCATGTATGCTTGTAATTGGCATACTGTCATAGGTCTTGAGTATGCCCGGATTTTATATATAATGACATCAGGACTTACTTTCTACTTACTCAACCAGGTGACATCCAAGAATTTAACAGACAATTTAGGGCCCTGGATCTTTTCTGATTTGATGTCTCACTCCCAGGCCTACAAAGTTTTCTTTAGACTGTGCATGGTGGCTTCAAAATCTGTAAGGAAATCAGAGAATTACATACTATTATCAATCTAATAGAGTATATATTGGTACAGATGGTCAAGTAATGAGCCACCACACCATGAGACAAAGTTGGGCTACACAATTAGCCCTGAGGCAACACTTGGAAAGTCTATTGTCTTCCCTCTCAAGTAAAGGTAAATTGGTCCTGTCAGGCATAATACCAAAGGAAAAGACAGCATTAGGCAAATCTACAACATAATGCCATCCACCCAGTGTTAGGGTGCAACAATCCATCAAGTCTGCAATATTAGGCACCACCACATGCAATGATGGCATCACTTTACTCAATTGCTGGTAATTCAGAGTCATTCACCATGTCCTGTCTAGCTTCTATATGGGCCATACCAGGAGATTGAAAGGGCTATGTATCAGGTGTGTCACCCCTGATTTCCAATTGCAAAATTGTTTGCCCTGTTTCCTCATGGCCCCCACGTACCTAATATTGCTTCATGCACACAACTTGAATAGCCCAAAGGAGAGTTGGGGGTGTGTACTCTGGATGTCCTTGGGCTATGTTTTTTACCACACAGATTCAAAAGCAGAATTCACACTGCATATTGTCAAGCTGAGGACTAGTCAGTATGTCCACCCCATATTCAGCAGCTGGGGAAACATAGACATCATAAGGTCATAGAGCCAATTACTCAGTGTCACCTGGAATTTCTAGACCATGATATAGTGAACTCTGTACACTTCTTCATGTGCAGTAGGTTCCATGAAATGATCCAGGTTGCATATATTAGCATTGACACAGCTCTAGCATCCAACAATACTAACATATGCTGTGCATTCTTTGAGGACCAATACATAGTTGCACATATGCTCTCTGGTCTCCTGGGGTCCCCATTAACTGGATATATTGGCCTGCTTCCTAAGCTAGATAAAAAGAGGTGAGCACCATGTTTTCTTACTTCACTGGGTCTGCCTTTACCTTTGGATTCATTGGCCAATATTGCTGCTTAGGGCACAATTGCCACCAAAGAGACTACATTACACTCAAAGTCTTCCCATCTTTCTTATCTATGGCTAAACTGGCAGCCAGAAGGTTCATCCAAATTTGGAACTGGCTTATCTTCAGTGACCTGAAGGAGGTCTGTCCTTAGGAGGTTGGCCCCACTCAGTCAGGGGCCATCCATTTCTTCTTAAGTGGCTGAGTTTTCACAGGTCTTACTTTACCCTGGCATTTCACTTATAAATTACAAGACATGCCAAGGCATCAACCACATCATGGATTGAGTGATCTGTGAAGTCCCAAATGTGCCTGCCAGCCCACTCACCAAGATCAAACCTGCATGTGTGGTGTAAGAAGTCTTCATATGAGGTATGGTACTCCACAGTGACAATCAATTAGTTCATGCCCATTTCTTGTAGTATAGAGATGAAGTCTAGGAAGGTTGTTCATTTTGTAACTTGCTCCAGAAAGTCACTTGGGTTCTACTCAACCAGGTAGGTCGATACTATTAGCTAGTTTATCAAACTCTAGGCTGATTCATCGAGGGGAACTCAGGAAAATGTCAAGATGAAGGAGCAAAGGGCAATCTCAGACCTATAGCCCACACAGAACAAGTCTAAGAGATTTTTTTTGAAGTTGTATACCTGAAATTGAAACAACTTCATGAGGCTGCAAAAGTAATTAGATCATAAATAATAGCCCAGGCAAAAGAAGAAATGACACATATAACTAAAAAATTTCTAAGCATATCTAAATATAACATAGATTTTAAAAAGGAGCATAGGAAAATGAGGAAAACCTTGAATGAACAATGTAGGAAAGAATTACAGTGCATGAAAGAGATGCAAAAAGATATCTGGGAAATTAAAAACTCCATTTAAAGTTGGCAACAACTTCTTGAAAGAAAATAAATATGTACTTTCAGACCTTGAAAACAGGATTGCAGCTAGCAATTTCTAAAGAAAAGACCATGTAAACATGAGAAAGCAGGGAATAAAAATTCAATGGCTGCAAGATGATGCAAAGAAAAATAATTTAGGGATGATAGATGTCTGTGAAAAAGCAGGAGTCAATACAAATGACATAAAAAGAATATTTACAGAAGTAATAGCAGCAAACTTTCCAAGCATGTAAAAAGGAGTTGGTATACAGATAAGTGAGGCATATAAAACTACAACTAGCCATAACCAAAATAAATCCAAACAAAGATACATAATAATCATGATCTTAGAAATTCTGCACAAGATCAAAATATTAAAAGCTGTTAGAAGACTTCTAGGAGAACATGGCGGACAGTTAGCAGCAGCTACGGAGGCTCTCTGAAAGACCCAGCTTAGAATTCAGGAATGGTGCGGAGTAAGGAATCATAAGCAAGTGGAGATATGCCCTGCTGACCCAAGAATGAACTGGGCTGAGAGAAACAAACTGGGAATGCAATCCTGGTGCTATAACAGGAACAGAAAAGCCTCAGTGTGGAAGCTGGAGCCCGCGCCATTGGAAGCCGCAATTTGGGTTTCCTGCCGCCACTGCTGCGTCTACATTGGCTTGGCAGGGAGAGAGATGAGTGAAAGCTCTGAGAATGGGAATTGGTGAACAGAGTTGAAAGCAGGATGGGCGGGGATCTGTGCAATGACCTGTGGTGAGTGAGAGAAACTGGACCCTTCCATGGTCTAGGAGACTCCAACAGAGGACATTCTGGGACCCGGCAGACGTGCGGGAAAAGGGCGCTACAGTGACTTCACTCACGTACCCACCCTCTCAAGCGGGATTGGTGAGCAGTGCCTAGCCTATGTGACGCTGCTGGCTGAGACCCAGTAGGCTAGCATAGCCCAGGCCCCAGCACCTGAAGGTACATTGACCTGGAGGGGCGGGCCCAACATAGACTGCCTGGTCTGCAACTTCCAGGTGCGCAGCGGTGGGCGGGAACACCTAGCCGGCACAATTCAATCAGACTGTGGTTGAAAGGGAAGGAAGCTGGGCCTCTTATATACACTTGCATATATAAGGAACAAAGAATATGGGAAGAGGCAGCAACAAGAAAGGGTCCTCGGTCCCCAATCCTGAGAAAGAGGCAATAGCAGACACAGCACCAATAGATATAAAGTGCTATCTCCAGAGCCTCATAGACAAGTTCAGGAATGAAGTTATTGATGACCTGAAGCTAGACATTAGCAGAATAGTTAGAGAAATGCTAAGCACCATCCAAGAAAAAACAGATGGTGGAATGGAAGAACAGAAAAAGAGGGGAGAATTGTATGATGGAGAAAATAGAGAAAGCATAGAATACATGAAGCAGGTTCAAAGAGATTACCAGGAAACTAAAAACTCTATCGAAAACTGGCATAACAGCTTGAAAGAAACTAAGGACAGATTATCTGAACTGGAGGGCAGATTAGTAATATGGGAGAATGAAATGAAAAACTTCTTAAAAATAACAAAGAAACAAACAGCAATAATACAAAGACTAGAAGATGATAACAGGATCTATAACTTAAGAATTAAGAACATAAAAGAAGTAGGGACACAAACAAATGAACTACAAAAGCTACTCACAGAAATAATTGAGGAGGGACACAAACCAAACTATAAAAGCTACTCACAGAAATAATCCAGGAGAATTTTCCTAATTTAGCAAAAGGTAAAGATACTCAATTGTATGAAGCATACAGGACCCCAGCCACCTACAACACAAACAGAGCAACACCCAGGCATATAATAATTAAAATAACAGAAATCCAATACAGGGGTGCAGAGGAGGAGCTGGGCGGATCCGGAGTGCCTGCAGAAGCCCCTTCCTTTGTCTGAAGAACTGAATATTTCTGCAAGCAGGAGGGATCGCAGGTTCCTGAGGCACCTCAGCCTGTGGTGAGTGCCCAGCACAGGCTGCCCAAATCTCAGACTGTCCCGGACCCCCCAGGCTTCTGGGTGCAGTGAAGTGGAGCAGTGGGTTAGAGGCCACTACAGCTGCCTCCCCATCCCTCCCGGCTACACTTGGAGCTCTGCTGAGCTCCCGACGGATGGGCGGGCCTACACTAACCCCTGAGCCCAGCCGCGCCTAGCCATCTGCGTGCAGAGGAGGAGCTGGGCAGATCCGGAGTGCCTGCAGAAGCCCCTTCCTTTGTCTGAAGGACTGAATATTTCTGCAAGCAGGGAAGGATCGCAGGTTCCTGAGGCACCTCAGCCTGTGGTGAGTGCCCAGCACAGTCTGCCCAAATCTCAGACTATTCCGGACCCCCCAGGCTTCTGGGTGCAGTGAAGTGGAGCAGTGTGTTAGAGGCCACTACAGCCACCTCCCCATCCCTCCCGGCTACACTTGGAAGTCTGCTGAGCTCCTGACGGATGGGCGGGCCTACACTAACCCCCGAGCCCAGCTGCGCCTAGCCATCTGCCTGCAGAGGAGGAGCTGGGCAGATCTGGAATGCCTGCAGAAGTCCTTTCCTTTGTCTGGAGGACTGTGAATATCTCTGCAAGCAGGGAGGGATCACAGGCTCCTGAGGCACTGCGACCTGTAGTGAGCACCCTAAGCCAGCTGCGATTGAAGATCAGGATCTTCCAAGGGGCAGGTGGGCGCACACTGTCCCTGAGGCCCAGCTTGTCTGGAACTGTGGAATTCTGAGCAGGCAGAGGAGGGCCACTGCTTCTGTAGGCCCAATGGCTTGGGGTAGCACGGTGTCAGAGTCTCAGTAGCTCCAAACATAGAAGGGGATTTTCAACAGATCCGGAGGAAGCTTTCAAATAACACTTGAAACACAGAAATATAGAAAATGACAAAACGAAAGACCAAATTACAACCTCAAACCTCCAGCCCATCTCAGGAAACACTAGGAGCGATGTATATAGAAGAAAATATATCCCATCCACCTCATATATCGGACATAATAGCTACTGAAGTTGACAAGCAACTCCAGGAAGCTTTAAAGAAATTCAAACTCGAAATAATCTCCCAGATAAAAGAAGAAATGATAAAAGAAATGAAAGAGATTCTAAATATATCTAAAGAAAACACAGATAAAAAGTTGGAGGAACTAAACAAAAAGATAGAATCCCTAGACGAGCAATATAAGAAACAAACAGAATACATAATGCAGATGCACAGAGATATACAGGAAATAAAAAACTCCACTGAAAGTTGTAAAAACCGCCTTAATGAAAGTGAAGATAGAATTTCAGACCTTGAAGACATGATTGCAGCTAGTGAACAGGAAAGGAAAGATCTTTTAAAAATAACAACGAATCAGGAAACAACAATTCAACAACTGCAAGACGATGCAAAGAAGAATAACATAAGAATGATAGGGATTAATGAAAGAGAGGGAGACAACATAAAGGATGTCAAGAGGATATTTAGAGAAGTAATAGCTGAAAATTTCCCAAGCATGAGATTAGAAACTGACATCAGGATCAGTGAAGCATATAGAACTCCAAACAGTCATAACCAAAATAAAACTACACCCAGACATATAATAATCACCATCCCAGAAATCCAACATAAGAATAGATTATGAAAAGCTGTCAGAGAGAAAAGACAGATCACTTATAAAGGAAAACCTATCAGAATCAGAGCAGACTTCTCAGCACAAACAATAAAGTCAAGAAGAGCATGGAGTGAAATATTCCAGATCCTAAAGCAAAATGATTTCCAACCAAGACTGATATATCCTGCAAAACTATCATTCAAAATAGATGGTGCAATATGATACTTCCAGGACAAAGAACAGCTGAAGAACTTCATGAACACCAAACCGACCCTGCAAAAAATATTGAAAGACAGTTTAGATACATAAAGGAAAAAACCACTAAGCAAAGGAAATAATTAAACAGAACAGAAAGATAAAGACGCAACAGCAGAGAGATAACATTCCTACAATTAACCAGCATTTAACAGTAATAAGCATTAATGTAAATGGTCTCAATGCACCAATCAAAAGAAACAGACTAGCAGAATGGATCAAGAAACAAAATCCAACCATATGCTGTTTACAGGAAACCCATCTAACCCAGAAGGATACTCACAGACTGAAAGTCAAAGGATGGAAAACAATGCTTCATGCAGCAGGAATCCAAAAAAAGGCAGGAGTAGCCATTCTGTTTGCAGACAACGTGAACTTTAAACCAACAATGACCATAAAGGACAAAGAAGGTCACTACATACTCCTAAGGGGAAAACGCCAAGAGGAAGAGATAACTATCTTAAATATATACGCACCAAACTCCAGAGCACCCAGTTATATAAAACAATTATTAACAGAAATGAAAACTCAAATTATCAGTAACACAATTGTAACAGGAGACCTTAATACGCCACTGACACCAAGGGACAGATCAATCAGACAGAAAATGAGCAAAGAAATAACAGAACTGAATCACACCTGTGAACAAATGGGTTTGATAAACATATACAGAATGTTCCACCCAACAACATCAGAATACACATTCTTCTCAGCAGTACATGGATCATTTTCTAAAATAGACCATATATTAGCTCACAGAACATATTTAAACAAGTGCAAAAGAGCTGAAATCATCCCTTGCATGTTATCAGATCATAGCGCTCTGAAATTAGAAATTAATGATAAAAGATACTGCAAAAATCCAACAAGCACATGGAAACTGAATAACACACTCTTGAGTAATCAGTGGGTCACAGAAGAAATTAAAGAAGAAATCAAACAATACCTAAAAGAAAATGAAAATACAGATACAACTTACCGGAATCTGTTGGATGCAATGAAAGCTGTCCTGAGAGGAAAATTTATTGCACTGAGTTCCCACATCAGGAAAACAGAACGAATACAAATAAATAACTTGATGCTACACCTCAAACAGCTAGAAAAAGAAGAGCAAGTCAAGCCCAAAGCCAAAAGAAGAGAGGAAATCATAAAAATCAGAGCAGAAATCAATGCAATAGAGACTAAGAAAACAATCCAAAGAATCAACGAATCAAAGATTTGGTTCTTTGAAAGAATAAATAAAATCGATAAGCCCCTAGCCAACCTTATTTAAAAAAGGGAAGAAAAAGCTCAAATTCATGCAATAAGAAATGAAAAAGGAGAAATCACTACAGACCCAATAGAAATACAGAAGATCATCAACACCTATTTCGAAAACCTCTACTCTCAAAATTTGATAACACAGAAGAAATAGACTGGTTCTTAGAAGCATATGAAGTGCCAAAGGTAGATCAAGAGGATGTAAAACTGTTGAGTAACCCAATCGCTGTTACTGAAATTGAAAATGTAATTAAGTCCTTACCCACCAAGAAGAGCCCAGGCCCAGATGGATTCACTGCAGAATTCTACAAGAAATACAAAGAAGACCTAATGCCGACACTCCTCAAACTATTCAATGAAATTGAAAGGGAAGCAATCCTTCCTAAGTCATTCCTGGAAGCAAATATTACTCTAGTACCAAAACCTGAGAAAGACCCAACTAAAAAAGAGAACTATAGACCGATCTCCCTAATGAACACAGATGCAAAAATCCTCAATAAAATATTGGCAAATAGGATCCAGCAAATCATCAAGAAGATTATACACCATGACCGAGTGGGATTCATCCCAGGAATGCAAGGATGGTTCAACATACGCAAATCAATAAATGTAATTCACCATATCAATAAAGCCAAAAATAAGAATCACATGATCATTTCTATAGATGCAGAAAAAGCCTTCAGTAAGGTCCAACATTTATTCATGATAAAAACTCTACAGAAAATTGGAATAGATGGTCTTTACCTCAATATAATAAAGGCCATTTATGACAAACCAACAGCCAGCATCATACTAAATGGCCAAACATTGAAAGCCTTTACTTTAAAATCAGGCACAAGACAAGGATGTCCTTTATCACCACTCCTATTTAATATAGTACTGGAAGTACTAGCCAGAGCAATTAGGCAAGAAAGAGAAATAAAAGGGGTAAAGATAGGAAAAGAAGAAGTTAAGTTGTCATTGTTTGCAGATGACATGATACTCTACATAGTAGACCCCCTAAGCTCCATTGAAAGACTCTTAGATACAATAAATAAATTCAGTAATGTGGCTGGATACAAAATCAATACTCAGAAATCAATTGCATTCCTATACTCAACAAAATCACAGAGAGGGAAACAAGAGAAACTGGACTATTCACATTAGCAAGCAAAAAAATGAAATATTTAGGAATTACTCTTACGAAAGAAGTGAAAGACTTATACAGTGAAAACTATAATACACTGAAAAAGGAAATTGAAGATGATCTCAGAAAATGGAAAGACATCCCTTGCTAATGGATAGGAAGAACAAACATTGTGAAGATGGCCATTCTCCCAAAACTCTTATACAGATTCAATGCAATCCCAATAGAAATACCATCAACATACCTTATAGATCTAGAGAAATCACTCCTAAATTTCATCTGGAACCAGAAGAGACCTAGAATTGCAAAGGCAATTCTAAGCAGCAAAGGCAAAGCAGGAGGCATCACAATCCCTGACTTGAAATTATACTACAAAGCAACAGTAGTAAAATCAGCATGGTATTGGAATCAAAACAGAGCCGAAGATCAATGGAATAGATTAGAAGATACAACCACAACTACAAACACACTCAACCACCTTATCGTTGATAAAGGAGCCAAGCAGGTTCACTGGAAGAATGACAGTCTCTTTAATAAATGGTGCTGGAAAAACTGGCTCTCCATTTGCTGAAAACTAAAGCTAGACCCATGTCTATCACCATGTCCTAAATTAAAATCTAAATGGGTCAAAGATCTGAATATTAAAACAGAAACACTAAATCTATTGGAAGACAAATTGGGTAGAAACCTTGGAGACATAGGAGTAGGTAGAGAATTCATGAACAGGACTCAAACCGCACGGGAAATACTTCCCAGAATCAATAACTGGGACCACTTCTTATTAAAAAGTTTCTGCATGTCAAAAGAAATCTCCAGCATAGTGAAAAGAAAACCCACAAACTGGGAAAAGATTTTAGTGAACTCTCTCTCAGACAAGGGACTCTTGTCTAAAACATATAAAGAATTAAAAAAACTCAGACCTCCAAAATTCAAAGATCCAATCCAAAAATGGGCATCTGAGATTAATACACAATTCTCAGATGAAGAAATGCAAATGGCAAATAAATACATGAAAAAATGCTCATCATCATTGGTCGTTAGAGAAATGCAAATTAAAACCACACTGAGATTCCATCTCACTCCTGAAAGAATGGCCAGGATCAAGAAAACCAACAACAACAAATGCTGGAAAGGCTGTGGGGAAAAAGGAACTCTCCTGCACTGTTGGTGGGACTGTGGACTGGTACAGCCTTTGTGGAGATCTGTCTGGAGATTTCTCAAAAAGTTCGGATTGGAAATCCCATTTATTCCAGCTATTCCACTTCTAGGCATATTCCCAGAAGAACTGAAAGCATCATACCACAGCGATGTATGCGCACCTATGTTTATAGCAGCACAATTTGTAATCGCCAGATCTTGGAAACAACCCAAGTGTCCATCAACTGAGGAGTGGATAAAAAAGTTGTGGTATTTCTATACAATGGAGCTATAAAGAAGGATCACATTGAGATATTTATCAATAAATGGGCGCAGCTTGAGACCATACTCATAAGTGAAATAAATCAATCTCACATGTGTGAATACCGAATAGTTTCCCTCATGTAATAATGATTCAAATATATAAAAATATGTGGCAATCATGATTCCCCATTATGTGGCCTTGAAGCCTTATAAAATTTTCACTTATTAATTAGAAAGGCTTTATTCTGGGCTTCTTGATATGGAAATATTTGAAGCTATAGTATATGAAGTTTTATCCAAATATTTCAAGAAAAAAGACAGACACTATGGTAACTACTATTCTTTAAAAAAGTATTTAGTTATTTCTTATGTTTATTTTAATTAAGGGAAAAATTTAAAAAAATAGGATATATAATAGTAACTCTTTTCGATTTCCTATTAACTTGTTTTGAAGTCCTGTAATACTCCCATGATCTTGTTTTGACTGATTAGACTCTGTTCCATTCTGTGTGATAGTATCAAGTCTGAGGGTATAGGCAACTACTTTGAAGGCAATAAGACTCACTAAGATGCCCATTCTGGTTTGACTATTGTCTGCTTTGGAGGTCCTGTAATGTTTACAGTGCCTAAGTTTTATTGGTCTTGTTCTCTACTGTTTTGTCCAACTTTATAATATCTAATGAGATAGACAAATCTTTTTAAGGAAACAAGAGACAACGTTGACAACCATTGTTAATAACCTTGTACTCTGTTCTACATCATGTGCTATGTCTATCCTTGGTTTTGACTGACAGCTTTGTTCTGCCATATTTGACTTTATTCTCTCCCCCCCCAAAAAAAGTAATAAGAACTAAGGAGTAATAAAATCCAAAATGTGTATATTTTGTTGTAAAATAGAGAGGAAGGGGAAAAAAAGAGCTCTAACGGGTATAACAGCAAGTGTGTATAGGGGTGTTAAATAGCTGACTATTTCCAAGATGATAATATGCAATCTATTAACAGGTGATTTCTTACTGTTATGTTTTTTTTTGTAGTTCTGCATTATATGTAACCTTACACTGAAAAAAAAAAAAAGAAATCCAATGCAAGAACAAAATATTAAAGGCTGTCAGAGACAAGAAACAGATCACTTACAAGGGAACACCCATCAGAATTACAGCAGATTTCTCGGCACAAACCATCAAATCATGAAGAGCGTGGGGGGAAATAATTCAAGCTTTGAAACATAATAATCTCCAGCCAAGATTGATATATCTGCACAACTGTCCCTGGAAGTTGATGGAAAAACAAGGTGCTTCCAGGATAAAGAGGAACTAGGGGAATATGCAACCACCAATTCAACTCTACAGAGAATACTGCAGGTTATTCTAAAAATGAAAAATATGAAGAACCAAGAAATAGTGGCAGATAGGCCACAATGAATGGAGCAGAAAACAAAATGAAGAAGACAAACTGACAACTAATGACAGAAAAAGAGCTCAACAGAAATGAGGCAGAGAAGATTGGATGATAGGAACAGCTATTTTGGAGAAAATGATGTCTTAATAGGTAATACTGATTTAGTATCATCTTGTTTTGAAGTCTCATCAAGCTTTTGTTCTTCTGTCTCCATTGGTCTAAACAAGTTGTATCTTATTGGATTTTATTATGTATGATAGTATAAGCAAAAGCTTTTATAGACAAGGAGATTGTACAGAAACCAGTGTTCATTTTTCTGTTAGTTGATTCTAAATACCCTGTAATGCTATCATTCTCTTAAATGGTTTTACATTGTTTTGATATATTTGATGCTACAGTATACGAAGTTGTACTCAAAGATTTCAAGGAAAGAGACAATATGGTGACTACTTTTATGTTGGGATTATCTTGTGGTGAAACACTATTTTGCTTAAATGGTTATGTTTTGATCTGCGCTGTTTTGCTGTTATGCCCTCTTTTATCTCAATCTCCATTTTATTATTTACTTTTTTATTTTTATCCTTTTAATTAAGGGAAAATAAATTTTAAAATAGCAGGATATATTATAGTAACCCACTTTGACTTTCCATTATCTGTTTTGCTTGATAGTACCAGGTTCAAAAGTTTAGGTAGCAGCTGTGAAGATAGTGGGATTCATTATGACACCCATTCTGGTTGACTATTTATTATCTACTTTGAAGACCTATAATGTCTCCAGTGTTTTGGTTTTTCCGGTTTTGTTCTTCACTGTTTTGTTCAATTTTATTATAACTGATAATATAGGCAATTCTATTAGAGATAGTGAGAGGCATTATGGTAACTATTGTTGATCACCTTGTATTATGCTTTTACATTATCTATTATGTCCACCCTTTTGATTTGACTGACTCTGTTCTGTTACATCACATTTGGTTCTATTCTCTTCCAAAAAAGTAATAAGAACTTTGGGAGCAACAAAACCCAAAATGTGTAATTGTCATTGTACAAAAGAGAGAAAAGAAAGTGCTCTAAATGATATAACTGCATATTTATTTAAGTGTATAAGAAAGATAATGATATTACTGAGTTCTGTTGCATCATTGAACAGAACTGTTTGCAGTCTCACTGTTGGAATGTCCACTTTATAAGCTTTAATTTTGTAACTTGAACAATTATTTCTAAGATGACAATATGTAATCCATTAACTAGTGACTTCCTACTGTTTATTTTTTTCTGTAAATCTGTATAACTTGTACCCTTTCTCTGCTTTTTTTCTTTTTCTCCTTAAAATAAAAAAAAGCTGTTAGTAAAAAGAAATACATCAGCTATATGGGAAAAACCCATCAGAATCACAGCAGACTTATCAACACAAACCATAAAGTCAAGAAGATCTTGGAGTGAAGTGTTTCAAGTCCTAAAAGAAAATAACTTCCAACCCAGATTGATGTACCCTGAAAAACTATCTTTCAAAATTAATGGAGAAATAAGATACTTCCATGATAAAGAACAATTGAAGGAACTGATGATCACCAAACCAGCTCTACAAAGAGTGCTGGAAAATATTCTAAATAGAGATAAAGATGACCACAATTCCAGGAACAGCAGTGGAGGAGGACTACCAAGCAGGGCAGGCAATTGAATGGAGGGGAAATATTGGTGGGGGGACAATGGTAGAAGGATAGCATGGCAGAGATGAGCCAGTGCATGTCAGTGATAGTCATAAATTTAGATGCTTTCAATTCACCAATGAAAAGAAACATTGGCAGAGTGAATTGAGATACAGGACCCATCAATATGCTATACACAAGAAGTACATATGACTCAAAATGAAATTCTTGGACTGAAGTTCAAAGGAGAAAATACAGTGCTCCGTGTGACGGGGGCCCAGAAACAAGCAGGCCTAACTTACATATCAACTGCATAATAGATAAAAAGATGTGGTATTTTTATACCACAGTATAAATGGAAAGCTACTCAGCATTGAAGGTTTCCCTTCTTTTTCTGTGCTCCTCTATTCTTCCATCTGTGTCTTCTTCTGTGAGAGGTACTTAGCATTTCTTTTATTATTTTTCTTATATCTTCCTTTACTTGTATTAGCATTTCTGTTTTAAGTTCTGCTATGATTTCCTCAAGATATTTCTTTATTTCAGATGCTGTTTCTTCTGAAACTGCAGGTGTGCAACCCCGATCTCTTCTATATTTACCTCTCTTGAGTCAGTACTGCTTGGGTTGTAGGCTGGAGGCTTCCTTTTATTTCTTCCTCTTGTCACATTTCTGGTTTATTCCTGACAAGTGGATAGTGGGGGTACTCAGCCCTTACCATATTGGTTACAATTACTCAAGCATGCTGGCTAGGCGTTGCTGCCCTACCCAGTCTGCTGCTGACCACTGGAGTACAAGCAGGGGTGGGGCCCCACCCTTCTGAGCTGGTCAACCACTGGGAGTCTTCACCACATTAGTGTGTGCCATGCAGTGATGGGTTGGTTAGGGGATAGCTTCAGGGAAACCTCACAGGTCTTGGCTGTTGGATCATGCATAAGGGCGGGACCCAGTCCAAGCAATTCTCATCAACCTACTCTATGCTAGGAGTGGCTAAATGAAGCCAGCTGGAGTTCTGGTTCCAGGATTATCCTTCCTGACTCCAAAATGTCACCAGCCAGTTGCCCACTCCTAAAAGAGGACTGAGTTCCCACACACTCACTGCAATCCAGGGAAGATCTCTCTTTTCTACTCCCCTCTACAACCACGTCCTCCTGCCAAGGCTCTCAGGCTTGCCAACCCCCAACTTCACTGGGACAACATGTGTTCGGATTCCAGTATCATTTCACACACAGTGGGACCAGCTCTGGTGAGACTGTGTCTAGCTACAGCCTTCTGTCCATGTTTTTCTTTTCTTTCTTCCATTTTTTTCACTTTAGTTTCTTCCTGGGTTGAGAGGATTCATCCCCTTCCATCTTGTCTTCTCCAGAATGCTATATTCCAACATCTGAGCTGCTCCTTTCAGAGAGGCTTTTTACTTTGCTGCTTATTGATCTGACATCTTCCCAGCTTCCCAAAAATGAGGCACTGAGGTATGTATTATTTTTGTTTCTTTTTGTGGCACCAGGGATCAAATTCATGACCTTATGCTTGCCAGGCAGGCACTTACACCACTGAGCTAAATAAAAAATCTGAAATACATGAAATGGATTCAAAGAAATTACCAGGAAATTAAAAGCTCAATTGAAAGCTGGCAAAACAGCTTGAAAGAAACTAAAGACAGACTATCAGACCTTGAAGATATGTTTGCAACTTGTGATCACAAAAGGAAAGTTCTCTGAAAAATAACACAGAACCAGGAAGTAACAATACAAAGGCTAGAAGATGACAAGAGGGCCTACAACTTAAGAATAAAGAATGTGAGTGAAGAATCAGGAGTAAACACAAATGAAATACAAAGGCTATTTACAGAAATAATTAAAGAAAACTTCACAAGCATAGGAAAAGTAAATGATATTCAGATATATGAGGCATACAGAACTCCAGCCACCTATAACTAGAATAGATCTACATCCAAACATATAAAATCAAGATGCCAGAAATTCAACACAACACAGAATATTAAAATCTGTCAGAGAAAAGAAACAGATCACCTATGAAGGAAAACCCATCAGCATCACTACAGATTTCACAACACAGACCATTAAATCAAGAAGAGCTTGAAGTATTCCAATCCCTAAAAGAAAATAACCTCCATCCCAGATTGATGTACCCTGAAAAACTATCTCTCAAAATTAATGGAGAAACAAGATGCTTCCATGACAAACAGAAACTGGGAGAGTTTGTGACCACCAATTCAACCTTAAAATAAATACTGAAAGACATACTAGAGACAGAGAGAGAAAAGGCCATGGCTTCAGGAACAGTGGCAGAGGGGGTCACTGAATGGGTCAGACATTGGAATGAAGAGGAAAAGTAGGCAAACAATAACAGAAAAATAGCATGGCAGAGATGAGGTAGGGAAGGCTGACCATAATTGCTAATATGGATGGCCTCAATACACTAATAAAAATAAACACAGGCAGAGTGGATCAGGAGATAGGGTCAATCAAAATGCTCTATATAAGAAATATAATTAACCTGAAAGAGGGTTTATGGTCTGGAAGTCAAAGATGAGAAAATACTACTCTATATGACAGGGAAACAGAAAAAATGGGGATAGCTTGTCCTTCAGCTCCAGATTGGTTGGAAAGACACAACATGTTTATATAATGGAGAACAACTCAGCTATAAGGAAGGAAAACCTTGAGGCTCTTGTAAGTAAATAGATACAACTTGAGATCAAGCTCAGGGGTAAAAATGTTCAGAACAACTTAGGTAAATAGTGGGTTGCCTCCCTAATCTGAAAACTGAAAGACTCAGTGGAATACAAAATGTCCAGTACATCCTGTGGAAGTGAAAGGGGAGGAATTCTCTAAAAAGGGAAGGCAGAGGACATTGTTAACCTTATATTATGATTTGAAATTCATATTTTTTTCATTACTCTGTTTAGATTGGTTTCATTCTGTTTCAGTTTCTCTACTTGTATTAGATTTGATGGCATGGACAGCTATTCCAAAGATAGCAGGTCATACTATGGTAACCATTTTTAATTTCCTATTAACTTAATCTGAAGCCCTGTATTGCTTTCACTGTCTTTGTTTTGACTGATTTTATTTGAATCTGTTTTGACTGATCACGGTCTTGCCTTGACTAATTTTATTAGAATCTGTTATGTTTGATAGTATCAAGTCTGAGAGTATAGGCAACTACTCTGAAGACAATAAGATTCACTGTGATACCCATTCTGGTTTGACTATTAACTTCTTTTGAAGTCCTATAATGTCTCCAATGTTTTGTTTTTATTGATTTTGTTCTGTACTGTGCCTCATGATACAGGCAATTCTATTGAAGATAACAAGAGACATCATGGTAATCATTGTAGATCATCTTGCATTTTGGTTTTAAGTCATGTACTATGTCCATCCTTTTGTTTTCACTGAGCCCACTTTGTCTTTTTCTCATTTGGTTTTATTATCTTCAAAATAAAAATATAAAAGAGAAAGCTACTCATCTATAAAGAAAGATACTCTCGGGCTTCCAGGAGAACATGGTGGACACATAACAGCAGCTACGGAGGCTCTCTGAAAGACTCGGCTCAGAAGTCAGGAATGGTGCAGAGTAAGGAGACATAAGCCAGTGGAGATACGCTCTGCTGACCCAGGAACGAACTGGGCTGAGAGAAACCAACTTGGAATGCAGTTCTGGTGCTAGAACAGGAACAGAGGGGCCTCAGTGTGGAGGATGGAGCCCGCACCATTGGAAGCTGCGATTTGAGTTTCCCGCCCCGCGGCGGCTGCCTCTACATCAGCTCGGGAGGGAGAGAGACGCGCGGAAGCTCTGAGAACGGTAACCTACGAACAGAGTCGAAAACAGGACGGGCAGGGAGGCGTGCACTGACTTGTGGTGAGGCGAGTGAGAGAAACTGACACTCTACCACAGTTTGACTCCAGCGGAGGACATTCTGGGACTGGGCAGACTTGCGGGAGCAGGGCGCAGTGGTGACCCCAGCCACTATCCCCCTCTCAAGCGGAATTGGTGAGAAGTGCCTAGCCTATGTAATGCTGCTGGCAGACCCAGTAGGCTAGCCCAACCCAGATTCCAGAGCCTGAGGGTGGCCTAGAGGGGTGGGCCCCACATAGGCTGCCTGGTCTGCAACTTCCTGGTGTGCTGCGGTGGGCGGGAACACCTAGCCAGCGCAATTCGATCAGGCTGTGGCTGACAGGGAGGGAAGCTGGGACTCCTATATAAGCTTGCATATATAAGGAACAAAGAATATGGGAAGAGGGAGCAACAAGAAAGGCTCCTCGGCCCCCAATCCTGACAAAGAGGTAATAGTGGACACTGCACCAATAGACATAAAGCACCATCTAGAGAGCCTCATAGATCAGTTCAGAAATGAAGTTATCAATGACCTGAAGCTAGAAGTAAGCAGAATAGTTAGAGAAATGCTAAGCACCACCCAAGAAAAAACAAATGGTGGAATGGAAGAGCACAAAAAGAGGGGAGAATTGTTTGATGGAGAAAATAGAGAAAGCATAGAATACGTGAAGCAGGTTCAAAGGGACTACCAAGAAACTAAGAAGTCTATCGAAAACTGGCATAACAGCGTGAAAGAAACTAAGGACAGATTATCTGAACTGGAGGGCAGATTTGTAATATGGGAGAATGAAATGAAAAACTTCTTAAAAATAACAAAGAAACAAACAGCAATAATACAAAGACAAGAAGATGATAAGATGATCCATAACTTAAGGATTAAGAACACAAAAGAAGAAGTAGGGAGACAAACAAATGAACTACAAAAGCTACTCACAGAAATAATCCAGGAGAATTTTCCTAATTTAGCAAAAGGTAAAGATACTTAGATGTATGAGGCATACAGGACCCCAGCCACCTACAACCCAAACAGAGCTACACCCAGGCATATAATAATAAAAATCCCAGAAATTCAATTCAAGAACAGAATATTAAAAGCTGTCAGAGACAAGAAACAGACCACTTACAAGGGAACACCCATCAGAATTACAGCAGATTTCTCTGCACAAACCATCAAATTAGGAAGAGCGTGGGGGGAAATAATTCAAGCTTTGAAAGATAATAATCTCCAGCCAAGATTGAGATACCCTGCACAACTGTCCCTGGAAATTGATGGAAAAACAAGGTGCTTCCAGGATAAAGAGGAACTGGGGGAATTTGCAACCACCAATTCAACTCTACAGAGAGTATTGCAGGATATTCTAAAAAAAGAAAAATACAAAGAATCCAGAAATAGTGGCGGGGAGGCCACAACGAATGGAGCAGAGAACAAAATGAAGAAGACAAACTGACAGCTAATGACAGAAAAAGAGCTCAACAGAAATGAGGCAGAGAAGATTGGATGATAGGAACAGCTATTTTGGAGAAAATGAGGTGTTAATAGGTAATACTGATTTAGTATCATCTTGTTTTGAAGTCTCATCAAGCTTTTGTTCTTCTGTCTCCATTGGTCTAAACAGTTTGTATCTTACTGAATTTTATTATGTACGATAGTATAAGCAAAAACTTTTAAAGACAAGGAGATTATACAGAAACTATTGTTCATTTTCTGTTAGTTGATTCTAAATATCCTGTAATGCTGTTATTCTCTTAAATGGTTTTACATTGTTTTGATATATTTAATGCTACAATATACAAAGTTGTACTCAAGGATTTCAAGGAAAGAGACAATATGGTAACTACTTTTATGTCAGGATTATCTTGTGGTGAAACACTATTCTGCTTAAATGGTTATGTTTTGATCTGCGCTGTTTTGCTGTTATGCCCTCTTTTATCTCAATCTCCACTCCATTATTTACTTTTTTATTTTTATCCTTTTAATTAAGGGAAAAATAAATAAAAATAGCAGGATATATTATAGTAACCCACTTTGACTTTCCATTATCTTGATTTAAAGCCCTGTATTACTCTCACCATCTTGTTTTTGACTGATGTCCCCCTATTCTGTTTTGCTGGATAGTACCAGGTTCGAAGTTTAGGCAACAGCTGGGAAGATAGTGAGATTCTTAATGACGCCCATTCTTGATGACTTTTATCTACTTTTGAAGACCTACAATGTCTCCAAAGTTTTGGTTTTGTCGGTTTTGTTCTTTACTGTTTTGTTCAATATTATTATAACTGATGATATAGCCAATTCTATTAGAAATAGCGGGAGGCATTATGGTAACTATTGTTGATCACCTTGTATTATGTTTTTACATTATCTATTATGTCAACCCTTTTGATTTGACCGACTCTGTTCTGTTATGTCACATTTGGTTTTACTCTCTTCCAAAAAAGTAATAAGAACTCTGATAAATCAGAGTAGGGGACTCTGGAATAGTGGAGAACCTGAGGGCCCTTTATTTTTTGCAGTCTTATATTGGGTGTTAGAGCCTTCCCCATGCCTAGAATTTGTAATAATCTGATTGACCATTTTAAGCCCTGGGAACCCACCTCCAATACCATAGTCTAGAAGATTTCTACATGAACTTAAGTTGCTTTCATTGTCCTATTTGAAAAATTCATGGGTTTGTTAAGAAGATTTTACGTACAAAGTCTAGTTATCAATTAAGTAGAGGGAAACAGTGAGAATATACATACATATATATATATATATATATATACATATGTGTGTGTGCGTGCGTGTGCGTGCGTGCATGCGTGTGTGTGTGTGTGTGTGTGTGTGTGTGTGTGTGTGTGTGAATGGCCAACCATTGCCTTATTTGTAAGGTATGGACTGAGGGCTAGCCTGACTTGGTTATGTACCCCAGCCCAGCTTATCGCCGTTTTATTGTCTTCTTAATTTCTGTCTCCAGTGAACTAGTGAACTTTATTTTGTCTTTTTCATTTTTATCGGTGCCAGGGATCGAACTCAAGACTGCCTGCTTGCAAGGCAGGCGCTTATGCTGCTGAGCTAAATCCCCAGCCCCTGAACTAGTGAACTTTTTCTCTTTCTTGCCAGGATTAGCCAAAAAGCTTACTGAGCCCTTCATTGTATTATTGTCCTGTCTTCCTATCTCTCTCCTTTCCCTACAATACAGATTGTAGAAAAAATATTAAAACAGTGATTATACCTATATGTTCAAAATATACAATAAAATATCAGCAGGTTAAGGAGAAACATATACTTAACTTTCTTTTTTTTTTTTTTTTTTTTTTTTTGTCTTTTTCGTTTTTATCGGTACCAGGGATCAAACTCACGACTGCCTGCTTGCAAAGCAGGCGCTTATGCCGCTGAGCTAAATCCCCAGCCCCAATACTTAACTTTCAAAATTTTTAAAATATAGTAGAGATGAGCTGGGTGTGATGGGCCATTCATATAATTCTAGCTACTTAGAAGGCTGAGCCAGGCAGATTGAAAGTTCAAGACAAGCCTGGACAACATATCAAGACTTTCTATCAAAACAAAATTTAAAAGGGATGTGGATGGAGCTAATGGAAAGCTTTTGGCTCAACCCCCAGTATTTCACACACACACACATAAATCAGAAGATGACAAAACACACTAGATGATGTTATCAGATGGTTAGATACTACAAAAATGGTCAATAGCACAAAAAAGTTTAGATCATTTAAAAATTAGCATTGAGCAAAATTTTTTAAAAGATAGACAATAAGTAATTAGTACATCTTCACATTGCTGAATGTAATTGGATCTTTACCCTTCAAGTAAAACAGGTGAAAAACTATGTCAAAGAAATACTGAACAAGAAATATTAATCCCATAATGACACTTTCAACTTTTGGGAAAATAGCAGAGCAGTGAGCAGTGGCAATTCAGCCTCTTTGGAATTCGGACACCAGAAACTGGTGAATAGAACTTGAAGAATAGAAGGAGGAGGGTGAGTACCTGAGCTCCAGGAAAGCTTGAATTGGAGTCCACATGGAGAGCAAGTCAATGAACCAAACAGCAGAAAAAAGAGATGGCAAACTACATTTTCTCTTGGACTCGCAGCTCACTGGCAAACTGTGCATTCTCCCTAAATCCCAGTTTATTATGTGAGAGGTGTCTCAAACCTACAAAGGTGTGGTGATGGTGGGGGATCCTGGAGGCTTCCATATAAAAACACACAAGTGAAGCAGTGGATGTTGTGGACTGTCATAGCTGACTTCATGGGATCATAAAATATGGATCTGGGCTCTGTCTGTCTCATTTTTCTACCAGTGACAGTAGACACATGTTCTAAAAAGGATAGTACAACAAAACTGTAGAACTCAGAGGGTAACCACAGGCTGGAAAACAGAATTCATTTTTTTCTGTTGGTTTTGGATTTTGCTTTACTTTTATTATTATTGTGACTGTTATTTTTTAGATTGTATATTCTTTTTTCTGAGTGTAAACACTGATTTTAGATTTTAGTTTCATTACATCCTTGTTTCTTCATTTTTTTCCCTCTTGTCTTTTTTACCAGTCTCCAAAATCTCAGACAATCTTCTTTTGTACTTGAATCTTGCTGCTGATCACTTTGTGTTATCTTTCTCTATTCATTTCTTCCCACTCATTTTTAATTTACCCACCAGAGAGAAAAATTGCTTAACTCAGGGGACACTTAATGTGTATACATTTCTGGTATGTTTTATATTTTGTTATATAACTATAAATCTTGTTTTTATGTATAAAGATGGCAAATTAATAATAACCACATTTTTCATTTTTTAGGCTGTGCAAGGTTCTATTGTTATTACTTCTTTAGTGAAGTTGATGTAGTTATTTCAATCAGTAGTTCTTCATTCTTCACAAGACTAAGACTCCCAAACAAGCCAATGCTAGTCAAATAGGCAAAAACTTCTCCTCCATTAAAAATTGAAGAGGTATGATCTTGCAACAGACTCCAAAGCCAAAATTCAGTCACATTTAGAAGACATCTCTGAAAAGTAATCACTCTCTAAGAAGATCCAATAATAGAAATAAAGCTACTCACTATAATGAATTTATAATCATTAATACAGAAAATAAATTTCACAAAATGAGAAAACATGGAAGCAAGATGGAATCCCAGGTTTCCAGCTCCTGCAAGGCAAACACAGGGTTCAGTGAGGTGTAGCAAATCTAAAGTCTCAACCTGAATTTTCTTAAATATGAACAGTAGAAATAACAGAGGAGATGAATGAGGTTCTAGGAAAAAACAAATCAGAAATAATTTCTCAGATATTTAAAGAAATCACTCCATGATAAAGGACATGGTTAGTGAATCTAGTATCATTACAGATTTTTAAAAATATTCTATTAGAAAAATGATGGAAACAGTGAACACCTAACATAGAAAAGAACTGAAATCTATAAAAGAGACACAGATACAGATTAAAATCAATTGCAAGTAAATGCAGCATAATTAACCAATGTGAGGACAGAATATCAAACTTAGAAAACAGATTTACAATTAGTGAGAAGAAAGCCTTCTTAAAAATACCAAGGGGCCACAAAAACTCAATCCAATATCCACTAGATGATGCAAGGAAGAATAATATACTATTGATCATTATCAATTAAAAATCTGGAAATAGTGCAAAGGGTACATACACACACACACACACACACACACACACACACACACCTTTTTACAAAAGTAGTGGCAGAAAACTTTTCAAGCAGTCAAAAGGAATTTCATGTACAGAAACATAAACCATTATTTTAAAAAAACACTGAGGCAAAAAGTAGTCAAGATTCCAGAAATTCAACATAAGAACAGAATATTAAAATCAGAGAAAAGGAACAAATCACCTGTGAAGGAAAACCCATCAGAATCACTGACGACTTCTTAACATTAATGCTCAAGCCAATGAGAGGTTGAAGTAATTCAAAGCCTAAAAGAGAACAACCTCCAACTCAAACTGATGTAACCCACTGTCATGGTTTATGTCTGTGGCCCCCAGGCCTCATGAGTTTGCATTGTGCCTTTGTGACTGTTCATTGTCTAGTGATTGGATTGATGGTGTCAGTGTTACACCCACATAGGGATGGGGCCAGGATGTAATGTAATGGCAAGAAAAAGGTGTATCTAGCTCTTTTTTGCTGGTTTCTCCTTGCTGTTTGCAGCCGCCATGAACTGTGGCCCTGCCATGCCAGCCTGCCTTGGAGCCAACTGAGTATAGACTGAAACCTCCAAAAACTGTAAGAAATAAACCTTTCCTTTCCCAACTTGGTGCATCAGACATTTTGTCTCAGCAATGAGTAAAAAGAAACTAACACACCCACAAAACTATCTTTCAAAATTGTTGGAGAAATAAGATACTTCCATGATAAAGAATGCCTGAAGAATTTCACGACCTTGAAACAGGCACATCAAAAACTAGTGAGAGATATTCTAGAAAGAGATAATGAAGACTACAGTGAATCCAATGGAATGATTTAACCAGGCAAGGCAAGCAATTAAACAGATGGGAAAGAAATGGAATCAAAAACAGGAAAATAACATGACAAAGATAAATCAATACATATCTGTTACAACAATCAATGTAAATGATCTCAATTGACCAAACAGCAGAAAGATAGGAAGAATTAATCAATACAAGGCCCAACAATATTCTGAATACAAGAAACACATTTAATTCAAAATGAAATTTATAAACTAAGAGTCAAATGATGGAAGATTCCAGTGATTTCTTAGGTTTTTTTTTTTTAAATTCTGTTTTATTTCTACCCTTTTTTCTGATTTGCTTTTCTTTCTCTTTAAATAATTTTTAAATACCTTATTTCTAAAAAAAAAAAAAAAGATGACTCAGTGCAACAGCAAACCAGAAAAAAGTCAAGGTAGCTATTCTATTTGTAGACAAATTGGATTTCAGGCCAAGAATGATAAAGGGAGACAAGCAAGCTCACTGAATACTTGTTAAGGGAACAATCCAAGAGGAAGAGATAATAACCATGAATATATATAGATAGCAAAACTAACTATATAAATAAATATAAATGGACATGAAAATTCAGGTAAGCATCAACACAATTCCAATGAGATACTTCAATACCATACTGTCACAAATGGATAGATCAACTGGAAAAATCTATAAAGAAATAGCAGAGCTGAATAAAGGTTTTGAATAAATGGACTTAATAGATATCTACAAAATGTTACACCCCACAATATCATGATATACATTTTTCTAAGTTTTACAGTGGACTTTATCCAAAATACTCCACATATTGTTTCACAGAACATGTTTAACTAAATGAAAAGGAATTGACATTATCCTTTGAACATTACTGACTATAGTGCTATGAAATTGGAAGTCAATGGCAAAAGAAATCACAAAAAGTTGTGTAAATACATGGAAAATAAACAAAATCCTTCTGAATTAAAAGATACATTAGACAGTTTCTAAAATGAAATGATAATTATAATACAACACACCACAACTTACATCATACAAAGAAAGCAGTCCTATGAAGAAAATGTATAGCAGTAAACTCCATTATCAGAAAAACAGGATGAGCTCAAACAACCTAATGTTGAAACTTGAGCTTCAACATAAAGTCAAGCCTGAATCTCATATGAAAGAGTGAACTATAAACATCAGATCAGATGTAATGCATCAAAACTAAGAAACTACACACAATCAGTGAGTCAGAGTTGGTTCTTTGAAAGATCAATCAAAATTGACAAACCCTTAAACAAAAGTATTTTTAAAAAGTGAAAAAAATTCAAATCAATTCAATTAAGAATTAAATCAAATTATAATAGATCTTGCAGAAATCCAAAAGTTCAATAGATACTTAAAGAACATTAATATTAATAAGATGGAAAACCTAAAGAAATGGACAGATTCTTAGCTACATATAAATTATCAAAGTTGAATCAATAAGATATAAAAATTGTAAATAACCAGCCGGGCGTGGTGGCGCGCGCCTGTAGTCCCAGCTACTCGGGAGGCTGAGGTGGGAGGATCGCTTGAGTCGAGATCGGCATAGCTTCAGTGCGCTATGCCGATCGGGTGTCCGCACTAAGTTCGGCATCAATATGGTGACCTCCCGGGAGCGGGGGACCACCAGGTTGCCTAAGGAGGGTTGAACAGGCCCAGGTCGGAAACGGAGCAGGTCAAAACTCCCGTGCTGATCAGTAGTGGGATCGCGCCTGTGAATAGCCACTGCACTCCAGCCTGGGCAATATAGTGAGACCCTGTCTCTAAAAAAAAAAAAAAAGTAAATAACCCAATATAAGTCAAGAAAAATCTACTACAAATTAAAAAGCTACCACAAATAAAATCTCAGGTTCTAAAAGATTTACTGCTGATTTCTACAAGAAAATTAGGGAAGATCTAAAACTACTATTACTCAAAGCCTTTAATAAAATGGATAGCGAAACAATACTCCCAAATTCATTTCTAGGAAACCATTCCAAAATAAGAGAATGATCCAACCAGAAAAAAGGAACATCAAACTCCCTAATAAACATACACAGAAAATCCTTCAATAAGATACTGGCAATCAGAGTACAGAAAGTCATCAAGAAAATTATACACCATGATTAAGCAGGATTCTCTCCAGGGATGCATAAATTTTTCAACATATGCTTATCAATAAATACAATAAAACATTAACAGAACCAAAGAAAAAAAGCACATAATCATCTCAAAAGACACAGAAAAAGCATTTGACAAAGTCCAAAACTGATTTGTGATTAAAAAAAAAACCATAAGATTGTCTTTAACTCAGTCTGATAAAAGGCATCTACGAAAAACTATTAGCAGACAGCATATTAAGTAGTCAAAAACTGAGTTTTCACTGTAAAATTAGGAAAAGGACAAGGCTGTTCACTCACACAACTCCAATTCAATACAATTGTAGAAACATTAGCTAGAGAAAATAGACAAGAGAAACAAATAAAATGAGTAAGGGTAGGAAAGGAAGAAATTAAACTATCATTATTGACAGACGACATATTACTCTACATAGAAGACCCTAAAAACTCTATCAAAAGACTTCTGAATTTATTAACCAAATTCAGTAGCATCACTTTATACAGTCAGCACTCAAATATCAATAGTACTGTAAAATTTCTCTATAATACTGGGAGAGAAATTAGAGAAACCACACTTTTAAATATTAAAGAAAATGAAATATTTAGGAATTAATCTACCAAAGAAAGTACCAGCCCGCTCCTTTGAAAACTATATTTTTCTGAAAAAGGAGAACAGAAAAAAGAAAACAGAAAACAGGAGAACAGAATAACAGGAGTGGAGGATTTAGCTCAGTTGCATGAGCACCTGCTTGGCAAGCTTGAGGTCATGGAAAATAGAAACATATTCCTTTTTCTTGGGTAATAAGAAGCAATATAGTGAAAATGACCATATCTCCAAAATTCTTACAGACATTAAATGCAATTCAGATCAAACTACCAATAGCATCCCACAGAGAAATAGGGAAAACAATCCTAAAATTTATTTGAAAACAGAAAAGACCTATAATAGCAAATATTTCCAAACTTCCCTGATAAAAACAACACAGTGTGGGAGAGAACAGACCCAAGGATCATAGAATGGATTAGAAGTTGCAGAAACAATTCCCAGCACACTCAGCTACCTTATCTTTGACAAAAAGGCCAAACAACATCCCTTTAACAAAAGTAGCCTCTTTAATAAATGGTACTGAAAAAAATTTCTATATGCTGAACATTAAACTTAGACCTATAGCTTTTGCTATGCACTAAACTAAAATTGAAATGTATCAAAGATCTAAATGTTAAAATGGAAACAATTAGTCTGCTGGAAGATAGAACAGGAAGAGAGAACTCTGGAATACATACATGTACACAAAGATTTTTATGAACAAAATTCCAATCACACAGGGACTGTCACAAAGAAGCACTTACTCATATCTCACTAAAAAGCTTTCCCACACCTAAAGAAACCACCAATGGAGTAAAGAAACAACCTTCAGAATGGGAAAAACATTATGCCTGCTGTTCCCCAAAGGACTAATATCTAGAATATATAAAGAACTCAAAAAATAATCAAATTCCCCAAATTTAAAGATCAAATCCAAAATGGGCATCTAAAATGAAATGAAACTTCTTAGATAAAGAATTAAAAACAGCAAATGAATATGTGAAAAAATTTTCAACATCTCTGGCATTGAAGAAATGTAAATGAAAACAACACTGAGATTCCATTTAGCTCCAGAAAGAATGACTATTTCAAGAAATCAAACAATAACAAATTCTGACAGGGCTGTGGGGAAAAGGGAACCCTTCACCACTATTGGAGGGAGATTATATTGGTGCAACCACTATGGAAGTCAGTGGAGATTCTTCAAAAAAAACCAAAACTAGAGGTCCAATTGACCCAGCTATTTCCCTTCTTGATATCTTCCCAAAAGAATTAAAAGCATCATACCACAGTGATATATGCACACCCATATTTGTAGCAGCAGAATTTGTAATAGCCAAACCTTGGAAATGGCCCAAATTCCCAATAACTGGGAAATGAACAAAAAGATACATTTTTAAATATACAGTGGAGTATCCATTTATCCTCAGAAGGATAAACCTGAGACATTTTTAGCTAAATGGATGTACCTTGAGATCATGTTCTTAAATGAAGTAAGTTGGACATGCATATTTAAATTTCACAATTTTTCTCTTGTGTGAGAGACTTAAATGGTAAATAAGGAACAAGATTTATAATAGATACTGAAAGAAGAAGAGAATTTTCAGATGGGAAGTGGATCAGGGGAAGTGAGAGAAAAAAGGAAGTGAAAATAGGAAAAAAATGGAAACAAAGCTTTGTAAGTAAGGAGTAAAGGATGGGTTGAAGGCAAGGGAGGGATTAGGGAAAAAGGAAGAATCAAGATATATTATGCACAGATGTAAATTCACTGTAATGACCATGAGTATTGTGCTGATCTAAAATGTATCAGTAAAATAATTAAAAAAAAAATTCCTAAATGGGTGTATGAGGAGCTCAACAGTCACTTTCCTCAGTAAAAAACCATAAGTGATGAAAATTATTTTTAAAACAACCATTTGAAATCTTCAAAAATCTTTCTAGGAGAACTCAACAAATGAAACAATGATTCCAGAAGATCTACTAAATGTCATCAAGAATAGTGATAAACTACAGCAATTGGATCAACCTGATTCCTCCATTTGCACCAACCACTCCTTTCAACAGGATTGTACTTCCTACCGCTTGTGAGTGAAGCAAGGAACACAGAGCTGTATGTACCCCAACATTACCAATGAAGTTGTGTATCTGTTCTTGATTACACTATCTACTCTGTAATTCCATGTGCCAGAAGCCCTACCCAGGCAAACATGACTTAGAATTTAGGAACTCTTCATTCATCTACCCATAATCATAAGGTAGAATTTCAGGAAGGCAGGCTGAGAATATCAGTGCCCCCATTACCCTCAGAATAGCCTGGTCTTTCAGCATAGGCTGCACATCAGGAGAATCAAGCTGAGAAGATCACTCTACCTTCCCTAACCAGTCCTCTATACATGAAGCAAGGATCTCATCCAAGAGAAGCAGGTTATTTCCCTTGTCAATAGTGCTGAAGCAGTGGTGCCAGTGTTTTGTGCAAGGAGAGATGCAAACCGTATTGTCTCTGTGAAAAGAATTTATTTGTAGTACAGTGTTCTTCAAAGCAATGGAAACTTTGGTCACCAGCAATTAAAAGGAGGCTGTAGCCATTAGTTCAATAAGCTATAAAATATAAACCAGCTCTATATTTAGCATGGTAAATATGGGAAAGGCACAATGCATAAAGTCCTCATGTCACAGACACAAACATCACCCATTGGCTTCAAAAAGGTTTTCTAAGGTTGAGGATGAAGTTTAGTGCTACAGCGATCCTTAATATGTATGAGGTCCTGGGTCCAATCCCCAGTGTCTCCCTTATACACACACTAAATGCTTCAAAGACTACTACTTCAATAATACCCAAATTTAACAGATCATACAGTAAAACAACTTATAGCTCAAGTGGCAAATTAAAGAATAGAACAATCAGTCAATGATTAGGAGAAGCTGTTGGTTAGATATTAAAAAGATTAGGAAAAGAGACAATAGAGAGCTTTGCCAAAACTATATCTTGAGACTCTGTTATTGCTTGTGTCTAGACATCACCCCCAAAGCTTCATGTGGTCATAGGGTTTTTCAAGAGGTAGTTGAATCTAGAGTGTGTGATTGATTTATAGTACAATGCTGGGTTGAAGGACACTAGGATTAAAGGTCAGTGATTGCAAGATCAGTCCACTGATTTGATGGACACCGCCCTAATCCCAGTACCATGAATATAAAGTAAAGGACAGACACAGGTTTGTCTTACTCTCTCATGTTGTATTTGCTGTCTTCCACTGCCATAGACTGTTTACTATTTGCCTCGTACCACCATGACTTGGAACCAGCTGATTATTGACTGAAATTTCTACAAAATGTGAGCTAACCAAATCCTTTCCCCTTTAATTTTGAGTGTTGAATATTTGGTCTCAATGAGAAAAGTATCTAAGACATAATTGTAACATCACTGATAAAAGAAGAGAGATCCTGAATAACACAGGTGTTCTGAAATGGGGAGTCAATCATAATTAAATACAAAAAATTAATATAAAATATGAATCTTCTAGATTAAACCAATATCTGGGTTGTTTGAAAAAGAAAGCAGGATTACTGCTGGTTCACACCTTCCCACACATCCTTTATTCAGCGAATACACCATATTGGAGCAGTTTCAGTAGCCTGAGGGAGGGAAAAAGCGCTGCAGACTCCAGACTCCTAGGATAGGATCCCTACCTATACCCCCTCAAACCACCATGTGAGTTAACTGTAGCTGGGGTCACAGGAAAAGCCTTATTGAAACTGAAGAAAGTGAAATCAAGTAACAATAAAGCAGAAAATCTCCCACCACAACCACCGCCATTATCCTCTCAAACATCAGGTAACACTCTCTGTGTGGCACCTTACCCACTCTGTGAACATGGCCAAATTTGGCTGGCACCTAGCCTGCTAGCACAGAGCCAAAAATCACCTTCCTGGAGATATGTAGGAAGGAGAGAATCAAGAGAGTCAATCCAAAGTGGATGCTTTCCTATTGTTTTCCCAAAAATATCTTAGATACTGGAAAATAGTGTCCACTGTCCACAAAGGAAAAGGGAATCCTCTGTTAAGCATGTATATTGCAACAATTCTTAATTGGGAAGCAGAGCTCTTAAGTAAAGGACAGTTAAGGATGTGAATATGAAGGAATAGAGAGAATCCTCTGGGATAGAGGGCTCCTGGTGATATACTCTGCAGAAAACTCCTGAAGGAACAACATAGAGACAACTGTGGAATTTGTGTAGCAGTGAACAGAGAAGGAGTGAGAGGTCACTGAAAGAACTCAAAACACAACAGATGTCTCTCAAAGCATTTCTTTTTTATGTTTAAAATGTTTTTATTTTTTCTTTTTAAAGAGAAATAGGCTTCCGGTAAAGATGGCAGATAGATAAGAGCATATTACAGAGGCTCCCTGAGACAGACAACTCAGATGCCGAAATACCACACAGAAGGAGATGGATCCTCTTTTCCCAGGAAGAAACTAAAGCAAAAAGAACCAGTCAAACATGCAGTCCCTGGGCTACTATTGAGGCAGCTAAGATTCAGTGCTCTCACGCACCCAAATTTCCACTGCTTCTACTCACTGGAACTACAGTCACACTGAAGTGCAATTGCACTGAAGTCAGAGGTTGGCGAGCCTACCAGGGAACTGAGCTGGCAAGGGACCTGCACTGACCTGCGATGAGTGCTGGAAATAAAACCCTATCACTGAAAAGGGGAATCAATGGAATGACATTTTGGAATCAGTCAGGACTGACAAGAACAAGGAACAGCAGTGACTTCAGTCAGTTGTCATCTTCCAGATGAGATTGGTGGGGTGTGCTTGGCCTGGGTCACACTCCAGGTTGAGGCCCAATAAATTGTCCCAAATCAATTCCTTCTACATGGAGCACACTAACACAATGAAGGCCTCAGAAAGTTGACTGACACAGAGGGGAGGAGCTAACATATGCCACCCTTGGTTGCACCCCTATAACACTCTGGAGTGGGCAAGATTACCTAGCCAGTGTGCTTCAGAAGAACCATAACAAACAAGGAAAGGGACTGGGACCTCCTCTATATGACTGTATGGAAGAAATAAAAAATATGACAAGAGGAAGCAATAAGAAAATGTACCCAGCCCTGAACACTGAGAACATTGACCTAGGAGAGGTAAATACAAAAGAGATTGAGGACAGTAAACATGCAATATCAGACATGGCATCAGTGGACATAAAGACATATCTTCAGAACTTCATATATGAGTTCAAATGTGAAATATTTAACCAACTAAAGCAAGATATAAGTAGATTAATAAAAGAAATGCTAAGCACCTCTCAAGAAGACACAGATGGAAGAATGGAGGAGCACAGAAAAAGGAGAAAAACATTTGATGAAGAATATAAAGAAAATGTAGAATACATGAAGCAGGTTCAAAGAGATTACCAGGAAATAAAAATCTCCATTGAAAGCTGGAAAAACTGCTTGAAAGAAACAAAGGATAGAAACACAGACCATCAAATCAAGAAGAGCTTAGAGCAAAGTATTCCAAGACCTAAAAGAAAATAACCTCCAACCCAGATAAATGTACCCTGAAAAACTGTCTCTAGAAATTAGTGGAGAAACAGGGATGCTTCCAAGACAAAGAGGAACTGGGGGTATTCGTGACCACCAATCCAACTCTACAGAGAATACTGAAGCGCATTCTAGAGAGAGACAAAAGTACAGGATTGCAGAGAGGCATCAATGAATGAAGCAAAAAGTGGAATGAAGAAGAAAAGCAAACCCAAAATGTGTAATTGTAGTTATAAAAAAAAAGAGGAAAAGTAAGTGCTCTAAAGGATATAACTGCATGTATATTCAAGTGTTTAAGATAGATAACCATATTATTGAGTTTTGTTGGATCATTGTACAGAACTGTTTGCAGTCTCACTGAATGTCCACTTTACATGCTTTAATTTTGTAACTTGAACAACTATTTCTAAGATGACAATATGTAATCTATGAACTAGTGATTTCCTACTGTTTATTTTTCTGAAATTCCTTATAACTTGTACCTTTTTTCTGTTTTCTTTTTTTTTCTCCTTAAATAAAATTTAAAAAAAGAAGAAAAGCAGACAATTAATAGCAGAAGAATAGCACAACAGAAATGAGGCAGAGAAGGTTGGCTATAATCTCTAATATAGATGGCCTTGATACACTGAAAAAAAGAAAAAAAAAAGAAACACAGGAAGAGTAGATTAGGAGTCAGGATTCACTGAGATGATCTTTATAGGAAATATAAAATTAACCTGAAAAAGGGTTTATGGTCCAAAAGTCAAATATAAGAAAACAATGCTCTATATGACAGGGAACTAGAGAGTAATAGGGGCAACTAGACCAGTATTTGTAGGTAGGCTGGAAAGACAGGCTTTCATAGGTAAAGGAATATAACCAGAGACCAAGTCCAGGAGGGAGAAGGCTCAGAATCACTTAGGTAAATAGCAGGCTCCCTCTATCTAAAAACTGAGGGTGTTGGTGAGACCCAAAAATTCAAAGTGCACCCTGGGGGAGTGAAAGGGGAAGGCAGAGGATATTGTTAATAGTGTATCAGGATTTAAAATCCACATTACTCATACCACTCTGCTTAGATAGATTTTATTCTGGCACAGTTTGTCTACTTGCACTTTATCTGAGGGTACAGACAGCTATCCCAAAAATAACAAGATATAGTACAGTAATCATCCTTAATTTCCTATTAACTTAATCTGAAGCCCTGTATAACTTATACTGTTTCACCATGACTGATCTTAGTTGAATCTGGATTGTTAGATTGCTGTTTGATATGGACAGATTTTATTCAAACTGTTATGATTGATAGTATCAAGTCTGAGAGTATAGGCAAGTACATTGAAAATGACAAGATTCAGTATTGTACCCATTCTGGTTTGATTACTACCTATTTTTGAAATTTTACACTATCTACAGTTATGCTTTTATTAATATTTTATGTACTGCTATATTCAATTATACTATGTCTGATGATATAGCCAACTCTATTGAAGATAACAAGAGACAACACAGTAATCATGGTAGAACTCCTTTTACAGTGATTTTATGTCTTTTTTGTTTCATGTATTTATAGGAATATGTTTTGTTTTGGTTTTGCTTTGTTTTGTGTCTCCCTCCAACATAGAAAGGATAGAAATACATGTTAAGAGTCATGCATGCATAGAGCCTATAAACAGTTTATGAAAACTGATCTTATAATGCATGAAGAAATGAACAAATACTTTGCAGAAAAGAGACACTACTATACCTAGTGCTGATCCCATAGTGTCATGATGTGAAATCCAGCAATACTATTATTCTTTGTTCAGAGTGATTTTAACCTGCTTTGGTTTGTTTAATCTCAACATAAATGAAGATATGGATAACTGCATGTATGTTTAAGTGTATGGGATTTATAACCATATTACTAAGTTTTTGTTGGATAGTTGAACAGAACTGTTTGCAGTCTCACTGTTTGAATCCCCACTTTTTATGTTTCACTTTTGTATTTTGAACAAGTATTTGTAAGAGGATAATATGTAATCATCAACTAGTGATTTCTTACTGTTTATATATTCTTTGAAAGTATATATTATTTGTTTTGTTTAGTCTTTCTTTAAATAAAAATTTTAAAAAGAAAGATAATAAAACAATGTTAAAAAATTAAAAATAAGATTGTAGGAGAGTAACAATGGTTAACATACTGTGTATTTTATCTTCAAAGCAGTTACTCATATTACAAGATACAAGCATGAGTAATTGATGAAATAATACAGGCACAAACCTTCCTTTTCAATGAACTAACAGCAGTTAGTAGTACAACTGTCTTAACTATTGTGTGTGTGTGTGTATATATATATATATATATATATATATATATATATATATATATGTACATATACATATGCATAGGCATATACATATAGTTTATTTTTCTGTTCCTTTTTTCTTCTTTGTTTCATTCCAGGTTTTCTTTACTTTTGAACAGTTTCTTCCCATTTCACAATATCTATTATACATATTGACTCATTTAATTTTTCAGCTTCTTACACTAGGGAGACAATATTATGTTTACACATAATACTGCACATATGTTCTCAAGTGGCATTCATTTTACAATACAACTGTCTTAACTATTTTGTATAATTTTTTTCATTTTGCGTACCTTTTTTCTCCTTTCCTTCATTCCAGTTTCATGAATTTCCCTTATTTCTAAAGTTTATCCTTCTTTAGACCTGAGTAGTACTCCATTGTATTAAAAATACCTCATCTTTTCTGTCTATTCCTCAGTTGAAAGGATTTGGATTGTTTTCAAGATTTAGTTATTATAAATTGTGCTGCTACAAACATGAGTACACAAATATAACTGTGGTATCATATTTTCATTTCTTTCAGAAAGATACCCAGAAAAGGAATGCCTAGATCAAAAGGGACCTCAAATTCTAGATTTTGAGAAATCTCCATACTGATTTCCATAGTAGTTGCACCAGGCTACATTCCAACCAACAGTGAAAAGGGTTCTTTTTTACCCACAGCCCTCCAACATTAGTTATTCATTGATTTCTTGATGCTAGCCATTCTTAGTGGGGTGAGATAAAATCTCAGTTTTGTTTTAACTTGCATCTTTTGAGTGAGCATTGACGGTGAACATTTTTTTCATATATACTTGTTATTTGTATTTATTTATCCGAGAAGTGTGTATTGAAATCTGGTGTCCATTTTTGGATTGGGTCTTTGAATTTAGGGGCCTGATTTTTCAATTCTTTACATGTTCTAGATATGTCCTTTGTCTGACAGACAGTTGGCTAATTTTTTTCGCACTTTGTGGGTCATCTTTTTAATATTTAGGGATTTAGTTTTGTTGTTCAAATTATTTTTATTTGTTTATTTTACAGAGAATGAACCAAAATAAAGCAAACTAAAACAAAGCAGAGAAGAATAAAACAACACAAATAAAGGATTTCAGAAAAAGACAGCAGGAAATCAACAGTGGCTACTGAACTGGCTCTTGCTTTCTTTAAAATATTTGTCCATACCTTCAAACATGGTAAGTTCATACACATCAAAATAATATAAAAACAATCAAAACAAAAGAATCAGAGCCTTAATGGCTTTCTAGACCAGACAATAGGATATCAAAAATGACTATAATAATATTTCCTATTTTTTAAAAACTAGCTGCCCATTTCTTCATACATATTGAAATCAAATAACTGAAAACAGACTAAAACCAATCAAAACCAACAATAAAGCATTACTGGCTTTTGAATCAAAATGATAGAAAATAATCAATGGCTAACATGGTGTCATTTTCTTCAGCATAGTTGTTCATAATATTACACATACTAAAATCAATTCTTGTAAACACTGTAAGTGAAGTTAGTTATATGTAAGTCATACATGTACATCTATCCTTTCTGTACTAGAGGGAAAAATAAAACAACAAATAAATAACTATATCTAAGAGCCCAAAACAAAAACAAAGTAGGCTTTCAAAACAAGGTTGTAGGAACATAACAATTTTTGTTGTTTTGCATAGTTAGCATCAAAAGGCTTACTCAAATTACAGGTTATAGTCATGCAAAATTGATCTAATCCTATAGATGTTATGTTTTGTTCCAAGAACTAATAGAATCAGTAGTACAATCATAATATTCTAAACTGTTTACATGCAAATTTATATCTCATTTCACTTCTCTTTCTTCTCTTCTTCTTTTCCCTGCCTGACTTATTTTTCCATTTTTGAACAATTTCTCACCCTTTCACAATATTTATTGAAGATTTGGTAACTTATGTACCCTTTCAGTTTCTTACACTAGGGAGAGCATATGTTAATACACATGTGAGTTAGATTTATTTCACTTACAAGTATGGTCTCAGGTCACATCCATTAACTTATAAAAGCCTCAGTATGGTCTTTCTTTATAGCTGAGTAGTATTCCATTGAATAAAAAAATCACATCGGTTTCATTCATTCCTCATTTGATGGGCATTTGGGTTGTTCCTCAGATTTAGCTATTATAAATTGTGCTGCTATAAACATGGGTGTGCATTTGTCACTGTGGGAAGATATTCTCTGTTCTTCTGGGAATATGCACAGAAGTGTAATAGCTAGGTCAAATGGGACCTTAATCTCAAGTTTTTGAGGAACCTCCAGACTTATTTCCACAGTGGTTGCACCAATCGACACCCCCACCAACAGTGCAGAAGAGGTACTTTTCTGTTTTTATTATTATTAATTATTATTATTATTATTTAAACAGAAAGAAACAAAAAACATGGAGAAAAAAGGGTAGAAATTATACAGAATTACAGAAAAATAAATGGTAAGAAATCACCAGTTGATACGTTACATATCGTCATCTTAGAAATAGTTGTTCAGCTTACAAAATTAAAACATATAAACTGACATTCAGATAGTGACACTGTCAACAGTTCTGTTCAATGATGCAACAAAAACTTAGCAATATAGTTATCAGTCCTACACACTTGCTTTTTATCTTAAAGAGGGTAAGATTAAACATATCAAAACAGAACCAAAGATTTCATAAAGAAACAGTTTAAGGAAATACAGATTTCAAAGCAAGTCCACTGGAGATCTTCACTGTCTATCTTATTGTTTCTAGTTTTCTTCCAAATAGTTTTCCCCATCTTCGCACACTTTGAATACATACTGCATATTATAGAACTAAACAAATCATTACAGGATAATGAAGGCTTTTTAGGTCTTCAAGATCTGACACTGGGTAAGACAATAATGACTACAATAATGACTCTCATTCTCTTCATAGTATCTGACCTTATCTTTACGTATGCTGAAATTGAACTTAAGAGACTAGACTAGGTCTGGGGATTTAGCTCAGTGGCATAAGCACCTGCCAGGCAAATGCAAGGTCATGAGTTCAGTCCCTGGTGCTGTAAAAAGAAAAGAGAGAGAGAGAGAGACTAGACTAATAGCATGCTGAACAGTGAATAATAGCATTGTTAGATTTTATATCACAATGTTACAAAATTAGCATTGGGTTTCTCAATGTCTCTTCTTCTTCAGAGTATCTGTTCATTACATCTTGCATTATATAACCTGTTCCCATAAATAGTTTAAAAAATTCTTCCCATGTGTGAATTTCTACATGTATATCTATCCTCTCTGTATTGTAGGGAAAAACATCATAACAAGACAGCAAAATAAATTCCTAGAAAAACATGCAATGAAAAAGACACATAAGACCACAATATTAGGTGATCTACCATGGTTACTATGCTTTCTCTTGTTATTTTCAATAGACTTGTCCACATCATCAGGCTTAATATAGTTAAGCATAGTATTACATAGCTATTTTTATAAAAACACAACTTTGAAAAAATTGTAGGACTTGAGAGCTCTTAATAATCAAAACTGGTATGAATATCTTTTACATCTTCTCATCTTCAGAATAGTTGCCTCTACATTTAGATTTCCTACTATCAAGCATACCAAGTTTGAATGAAATCAGTCAAGGCAAAACCATGGTCTAACAAATCAATTTCAAATAAGATCAGTAATAGTAAGAATGTAAGTAATACAGGATTTCAGTTTAAGTTCATAGGAAATTATGGATAGTTACTGTGGTATAACCTGCTTTTTGGAGGGGTTAGATGTCTGTACCCTCAAATCTGATATGAGTGGACATACTGGAACAAAATAAATTCAAACTAAACAGAGCAATAAGACTACTACAACTTTAAAATCCTGATGTACTATTAACAATGACCTCTGCCTTTTTATTATAGTGTATCAAATCTATCTATATTAAAGATTATAGCTAGCTTACCATCTCTGCCTCATATCTACTACTCCACTTTACTGCTATTTTTTGTCCACTTTACTCCCTCATTCCACGGTCTGCCCCATTCATTGAGGCCTCTCTGCCACTGTTGCTGGAATCCTGGTATCCCTTCCCCTCTCTCTCTGCAATGTCCTTCAGCACTGTCTATAGGGTTGGGTTGGTGTCCATGAACTCCTACAGTTCCTCCTTGTCTTGGAAACATCTTATTTTTCCATTAATTTAGAGAGAGGGTTTTTCTGGGTATATCAGCCTTGGTTGCAAATTATTTTCTTTCAGAGCTTGGACTATTTTCCCCCAGGACCTTCTCGATTTGAGAGTTTGTGTTGATAAGTCTGTTATTTTGATCACTTTCCCATCGCAGGTAATCTGCTTCTTTGCCCTGGCCTCTTTTAGTATTCTGTTCTTTTGGTGGATTTCTGGAATCTTGATTATGTCTGGCTGTAGATCTGTTTTGGTTGTAAGTGGCTGGACTTCTGTATACCTCATTTATCGAGATATCATTTCTTTTTCCTATGCTTGGGAAGTTTCCCTTTAATATATCTGTGAATATTCTTTGTAGTTCATTTTTGGTTACTCCTGCTTCCTCACTCATGTGCTTTATTCTTAAGTTATGTATCCTTTTGTCATCTTCTAGCCTTTGAATTTTTTCTTTCTGGTTCCTCATTATTTTTAAGAGGTCTTTTCTTTCATGATCATATATCATAAATCTCTATTGAAGTTTCAAAAGGCTAACTGTAGTTTCTGTCAAGCATTTTGCCAGTTTTCAGTGGAGTTTTTAGTTTCCTGGTAACCTCTTTGGACCTGTTTCATGTATTCCAGGTTATGTTTAAATTCTTCATCAGAGGTTTCTTTCTTTTCTGATTTCCTCTGTTCTTCCATCTGTGTTCTCTTGGGAGGTACTTATCATTTCTTTAATTAATCTCTTTATATTTTGCCTCACTTGGATCAGAAGTACAGTTTTAAATTTGCCTATGAGGTCATAAAGGTATTTCTTTATATCCACTGATGCTGTGTCTAGTATTGGATGGTTACTGTGTTGGTTCTCTTCTGTATTTACTTCTCCTGGGATTATTTTCCCAGGTTTGGCAGCTGGAGATTTTTTTTTATTTCTATCTCTTTGTTATGTTTCTGGTTTCTTTCAGACTGGTGTGTCCTGGGGGGTCTCTGGCACTCTCCATATTTCTTAGGGTCTTTCCGAAGTGTGTTGACTGGAGTTTTTCCTGCCCTCCCATTTGCTGTTATCTGAGGTAGGTAGGGATGCAGGGATGGTGCAGGCTAGCCTCCAGCCTCTGAGCCAGTTAATCTGCAAGTTAGGCTGTACCTTGTGGACATCACAGAGTCATGACTATTTTGTATCTGCTTCTTGGGTCCCAACCAGAGGTGTGGTTCAGCCCCAGCAGACCCTGCCAGTTCTCTCTGCACCAGAAGTGGCTGACTGATGTCACTGCAGCACAGGGCTCTGCCCAAATCCAAGCTGTCGTCTATCAGACCTCTGTGCACCAGGGGCATCTATATGATGTCACTGCAGCACCAGGCTCTGCCCAATTCCAACATTTCCTCCACTGGTCCTCTCTGTGTCACTAACACCATCATGGCACCGGGTTCTGCCCAATTTCAAGAGGTCCTCCAGCCAGCAATAGCAGCCATGGGACTCAGTTCCTAGTACTCACCAGGACTCAATGCAGATCTTCCTCTTGGTTCCATTGTACACTGCGCCATTTGTCTTCACTGTGTTCCCAGCACAGCATGGGTTGGTCAGAAAACTATGTAGTGTCCTTCGGAGCTGCAGAGCTACTTGCAGTCTCCTGTGGCATGGCCAGGTGGCTCCGGCTGCTTTGCAGGGAACCAGGTCTTAATTTCCAGCAGTTGCCAAGAGCCAATACAGCTTTTTCCCCTTGGATCTACTGCTCACTGTGCTACATCCTCCCGTTAAGGGCCCAGGATTCTCAGACTCCCGTTGTAGGCAGCTGTGGTCTCAGCATGACCTTAGATCCTCCAGGCGCACCTAGTACAGAGTGGAATGTGGCTCAGTGAGCACATCGGGCTTCAGCTTTCCACCCACACTTTTCCTTCCTCTTCCTAGTTTTATTTTTCCTTTCAGTTACCAGCTTGGTTAATAAGAATCATTATCCATTCATCTGGCCCTCTCCATGTTGTCATATTTTAGCATCTGATCTGATTTTTCCACAGAGACTCTGCACTGAGCCCCCTAGCAAACTGCCATTTCCCACTACTGTCTTCTAATGCCCATTGATTGCTCAGGAGTGTATTATTTAATTTCCATATATTTACAAAGTCTTTACAGTTTATTTTGTTATTAATTTCCAGGTTTATAGCACTATGATCAGATAATATGCAAGGGATAATTTCATTTTTTTTCATTTACTTAAGCATGTTCTATGGATTAGTATATAGTCTATTTTAGAGAATGTCTAGTGTGCAGCTGAGAATATATATATTCTGATATTGTTGGGTGGAACACTCTGTACACATCTACTAAGTTCATTTGTTCACAAGTTTGATTCATTTCTGTTATTTCCTTGCTGAATTTCTGTCTAGTTGCTTTGTCTCTTTGTTTCAAAGGAGTGTTAAAATCTCCCATTATAATTCTGTTATTGCTTATTTTATTTTTCATTTCTATTAGTTTTTGTTCTTCATTTTTATCGGTACCAGGGATCAAACTCACAACCCCACACTTGCAAGGAAGGTGCTTATGCCGCTGAGCTAAATTCCCAGCCCCTAGTTTTTGCTTTATATAGGTAGATACTCCCATGTTTCATGCATATATATTAGGAGTGTTATCTCTTCATCTTGATGTTTTCCCCTAACTATTATGTGGTGACCTTCTTTATCTCTTCTGAACATTCTTGGTTTGAAGTACACTTTGTCTGCAAACAGTACAGCTACCCCTGCTTTTTGGGGGGCTCTTCTTGCATGAAGTATTGTTTACTATCCTTTGACTTTCAGTCTATGCATTTCCTTTTGGGTTAAATGTGTTTCTTGTATGCAGCATAGGGCTGGATATTGTTTCTTGATCCATTCTGCCTCTCTGTTTCTTTTAATTGGTGAATTGAGGTCATGTGCTTTAATGGTTATAACTGATATAGATTGGCTTATTTTTGTCTTGTTATCTTTCTGTCATTGGTTCTTTGCCTTTCCCATCTCTTTAATTGTTTGCTCTCCTTAGTGGCTTTTTTTCTGTTGGTGTTCTTGGAGTTTTAGTTGTTTTTATGCCTCTCTAGATTTCTTTCAGTATTGTTTGCAGGGTTTGTTCTGTACTAATGAAGTTCTTCAGCTGTTCTTTGTCATGAAAGTATCTTATATCTCCATGAATTTTAAAGGACAGTTTTGTAGAGTACATTAATCTGGGATAGGAATCATTTTCCTTTAGGATTTGGAATATTTCACTCCATGCTTTTCTTGACATCATTGTGTTAAGAAGTCTTCTGTGATTATGATGGGCTTTCCTTTATAGACAATCTGTGTCCCGGCCTTCGGGTAAGTCCACAGAGATCCTAGAGGGGGAGTGGGGATGAAAAGGGGGCAAGAGACACAAAGAGTGGAGACAAGTTGAGGAATTCCAATCAAGTTTCTCTTTATTCAAGGAATGAGTAACAAATATATAGGATATTGAGGAGGAGGGATTTGGGTGCTGAGACATCAGCAGGTAACTTAGCAACAGTGGCAAGACTGAGGTTTTATAGGTCAGTTCAAATTTCCCAAGCGCAGGCTCATAAGGTGGGCTGATTAACATAATTTAAAGTGGTACAGCCCACAAATGTTAAGGTGGTACAGCCTGCAGATATAAGGTGGCAGCCAATTACAGGGCTTCCCACAGGTTCCCCTTTACTTTAAAATATAAGAGGCTGCATCCTTGAAGAGAGTGTGCCTGTCTTGGGTCAGGGTGCTTCCACAGGGGCCCAACCTAGCCTTACCCATCATTGGAAGGCAGGGCAGCAAGAGGCCCAGTTCCTGTCTTAGGTGGGGTTTGGCATCCTGTGTGAGGCCCAGTTGCCCATCTCTGGCTATCCAGTGTATCGCACCAAGGCAAGAGAAATGGAGTGGGCAGCATGCTTTCACTAAGCATTATCATAATATAGTTTTGCAGGCTCCACATAATTTTCTCTATCAGCCATTCTAAGCCTGTGGTAATGGACCTATAGGTTGCATTTTTATGTCATCCACCTGTTGTTAGACAAAAGCCATCAACTTAGTCATCATAATCCCGAGAGACAGGATCCAGGTTGTTGGTTCCATCATCTGAAAAACAAAAGCTGTGAAAAAATTCAGGGGTCATTTTTTGTCCCTGGAGTCATCTGTAACATTATCCTCTATTTGTTGTATTTGATCTATTTGTTTAACCAATCATTCTGGCAGCCATCTCGCAGATTTCATCTCTTTAGAGTAAATGCATACTGATCCTCATCCCCAGACAAGGACTGGGTCTGGACCATGCCAAGAGTTAGTCAGGGGATCTCTCCATAGTACAGAAGCAAATTGCTTTTGTGCTTCAGTATGCCAAAAACGCGTGGCTGCTGATTGTCCAGGAGCATCCAAATTTAAAAAATTAAGGATGAGTAAGGCATGAAATAGAATATTTTTAGGTGCCCCCTTTGTGGGGTACCATTCCCCCTTTTTTATTTTATCAACAGTGAGTTTTAGGGAGAAATGTGCCCTTTCAACTATGCCTTTGACCTTGAGGGTTATAAGGTATGCCTTTTATATAATCAATATTAAGATGTTGACAGAAACAACCAAAGGCAGAACTAGCATATCCTGGACCATTATCAGTCTTTACTTGTTGTGGGCATCCCAAAACTCATAAGGTAGCTAACATATGGCTAATAACATGTTTGGTAGCTTCACCAGTCTGGAGAGAGGCATAAATGAAACCACTAAAAGTATCTATAGTTACATGAACATATTTAAGATTGCCAAACTTAGGCATGTGGGTGACATCCATTTGCCATAATGCATTGGGGATAAGTCCTCTAGGATTAACCCCAAAGTGTGGAACTGGGAGATGCATGGCACAAGAAGGGCAATTTTTTCATCTGTCTGGCTTGCTCTCTAGTGATCTTGTGCATAAGACAGAGGGTTTGGGCACTGAGATGGTGTAATTGATGACTCTTTTGTGCTGAAGTAACATTGTCATCATGATCACTGGAGCTAACATTAGCTAAAGTACAGAGGAGAGCTTGCGGTTGAGTGGCCAGGTCTGCTGCATGATTACCATTGGCCAGAGGTCCTGGTAACCCAGAGTGAGCATGTAAATGTCCGATAAAAAAGGGCAAGTTCTTTTTATAATAAGCACCTATATTTGCCTAAACAGTTCTCCAGTGCTGGAGGCACATTTGATTTGGCCAGCTGTTTCTAGCAGGGGCACAGAGTGTGCAATAAGTGCTGTCAGTATATAAATTCACAGGCTGATTGGGAAATGCTGAAAGGGCTGCAGTGACAGCATGCAACTCTGTGGTCTGGGCTGATGCACTGTTTGTTTGGAAGGATACAGTTTTACCAGGTGAATATCCACTATCTAACATTTGAGCAGTGACAACAGTATTTGGGCTACCCATAATTAATCCCATTTGTGCCAGTAGATCTCTACTCCAAAGATTTATTGGTAATCCAGCCATGACATACGGCTGTATTTAAGGCCTTATTGATAAGCAGTTCCAATGTCACAGCAAAGGGGTATATATCCTGTTAGGTCTGTTTTATTTTTATGAGGTCTGATAGTGGCCTATCAGGTGGTTTTGGTGTTTTCAAAAGCTAGCTGCTTAATAAAATCAGTGCCTGCATCAGCGTGGCCAAAGATTCTGTTAGCAGCAGTAATCAAACGATCGACAAATTCTAAAAAGTTTTCATCTGGGCCTTGCTTAATGCTAGTGAGAAAAGAGCTCATATTATCTTTTTCAGGCAGCTTTCTCCATGCTCAAGTAGCTGCTGTTTGAATTTGAGCAAAAAGTGTTGGATTAAACTCCTTTTGAGCCTCTCTGCATGCATAGGCATCCTCCCCTATTAACATATTAAGATTCCACCCATTGCTGGCTTGCATATTGCACCTGGCGGTCTCTTTGCAATTTTCTATATATTGATTTCCACAAAAGATAATCCCCACCTGATAAAGTTGCTTGGGTCAATCCTTGCCGATCCGTAAGTGTTAGCCAGCCAAAGAATTTAAAACAGCAAGAATATACATGGCTGTGTCTCCCTACTTTGAAATCAAAACCAGAGTAGAGGAAAATTCTGCCCTCTGTGTCCCTCATTTCCATCACAGGGAAAGCCTCCATATCATTTAGCTTTAATATTGGATCAGGCCAGGGAGGTAAATTTAGAAATTATGCCTCTCAGCGGGGGTCACTGAGTGGGAGAAATCCCGGAGGAAACTCTGGGGTTAGTTTCACTTTTCATTTTAAATTTTGCGAATTTTAGCCTTTCTAATTGAGCTGCCAAATCCTGACATTCTTTTTTCAGTTTAATCTGTTGTTTTAAAAGTTCAATTTGGTTTCTTAATTCCTTTCTAATATCGAAAGTTAAACACGCTGAAGCTGGAACTACACAGCCATTACAGTATGGGGGAGGGACGCGTGGCTACCAGGTCGCTTTGCTCCCAAGTTAAAGTTTAGCCCTAATGGACAATTGGTTAATTTTTTTTCTTTATCCTTCATGTCTTTAAAGCTTTTCTTAAACTTTTAACAAAAATCTCACATTGGCTCATTTCTTGTCCTAGTGGACACAATTACCAATTTTTTTTCTTACCCTTTGTGTCTTTAGGGATTTTCTAAACTTTCAACAAAAGTCTCATGCTGGCTAATTTCTTGTCCCATAATCGCTGTTCACTTACCAAGGTTCAGCGGCATGGCAGGCACCCACATCAGACCTCTATTTTCTTTTCCTTTTTCTACTTTGGGCCCATGAACAGCGTCCCTCACTAAGTCCCCCATTCTCGGGTCCCAGGTTGGGGGCGCCACTTGACCCGGGCTGCAGGTAAGTCCACAGAGATCCTAGAGGGGGATGGGGATGAAAAGGGGGCAAGAGACACAAAGAGTGGAGATAAATTGAGGAATTCCAATCTAGTCTCACTTTATTCAAGGAATGAGTAGCAAATATATAGGATATTGGGAAGGAGGGATTTGGGTGCTGAGACATCAGCAGGTAACTTAGCAACAGTGGCAAGACTTTATAGGTCAGTTGGCAAGGTTTTATAGGTCAGTTCAAATTTCCCAAGCGCTGGCTTGTAAGGCATAAGGCGGGCTGATTACAATAATTTAAAGTGATACGGCCTGCAAATGTTAAAGATGTTAAGGTGGTATGGCCTACAGATATAAGGTGGCAGCCAATTACAGGGTTTCCCACAAATCTGTCTCTTCTCTAACAGCTTTTAATATTGTGTTCTTATGTTGAATTTCTGGAATGTTGGTTATTATATATGTCTGGGAGTAGATTAGTTTGGTTGTGGCTAATTGGAGCTCAATATGTTTCACTTATCTGTTTATCAGTTTCTTTTCCCATGTTTGGGAAATTTTCTGCTATTATTTCTGTAAATAGTCTTTTGATAGCATTTGTGTTGTCACCTTTTTCATTTACAACTCTCAATCTTATATTATTTTTCTTTGCATCACCTTACAACTATTGAATTGTTATTTCCTGATTCATTTTATTTTTAAAAAAATCTTTCCTTTCTTGTTCACTAGTTGCAGTCTTATCTTCTAGGTCTTAAAGTCTACCTTTACATTCATTCAGGCAATTCCATCCACTTTTGATGAAATTTTTGATTTTCTGAATATCTTCTTGAGTCTGTTTCATGAATTCTTTTATTTTCTTATGTTGTTCATGCAAGGTTTGTATATTTTTGCAGTGCGCCTCGATTTTTAAAACTATGTCTTCTTTAGATGTGTTCAGCATTTCTTTTATTGTGTTTATTATTTCTTCTTTTATCTGGAAGGTAAGTTCTGATCTAAGTTCCTTTGTAGCTTCCTGAAGTTGCTTACTTACTTCAGTTGCTATCATTTCAGAAGTTTCAGGTATATGGTTTATGTTTTCTTCTATGTCCATGTCTTCTAGACTTGTTTGGGATAGGCTTGTAGTTTTGAGATTGCATCTTGCTCTTTCATTTTCCGGTATTCTCCAGTTTTCTAGTGGCACTTAAAAACTCCCCAGATGGGGGTTCTGCACGGAGTTGACCTTCAGCTCTGCCCATGTGGCTCACTGAAGCTCCCTGACTGCCTGAGGTTACTGAACAGGGCCCTACCATGTTCTAAGAGGTGTAGTATGGCTGAATGCTTTATGGAATATCCTGGGCTAGTAGTGGTCAGCTCATGCCATATGGCACACCAAAGCTTCCCAACTTCTTAGGGTCTCTGAATGTGGCTTTACCAGGTTCTAAGCAAAGACCTGCCACTGCACAGCTAGGTAGGGATTGCTGTGTTAGGGCTTCAGTTCACACATGGTGGCTCCCAGCTACCTGGATGTCACTTGGCAGGGCCCAGCCAGGACACTAGTGATGATCTCAATGTCCTGCACTATTTGGGGATGTTGGGCAGGGTCCTACCATGTTCCAGGCAGAGTCCTGTGGTTGTACAGTTATGTAGGGATTGATGTGGTGGGCTTCATCTCACACATGGCATCTCCTTGCTACCTGAAGTCACTGGGCTAGGCCCAGCCAGAACACCAGTGATGACTTAGCAGTCCTTCAATGTTTGGGGATGCTGAGCTGGGACCTTCCAAGTTGCAGGCAGAGCCCTAGTGCTGCACAGCGAGGTAGGAATCTCTGTGATTGGCTTCAGCTCACACATAGTAGCTCCTGGCTACCTGGAATTCACTCAGTGGGGCCAAATCCAGGACCAAAATGATTACCCAGAGATCCCTCAGTGTTTGGGGACATTGGACGAGTGCCTACCAGGTTCCAGGCAGAATCCCATGGCTGCCTAGCTAGGTAGAGATCACTGTAGTAGGCTCATGGCTCTCTGCTAACTGGAAGTCACTAGATGGGGCCCAGCCAGGACACCAGCAATGACCTAGAGGTCCCACAGTGTTTGAGGATAGTGGGCAGGGGCCCACCAGCTTCCAGGCAGAGTCCCATGGTTGCACAACTAGGTAAGGATCACTGTGTCAGGCTCTCAAAAGATTTTTAATAAGATGGAATCTCAGCTTTTGATTATTTTTAGTATTTCCCATTTGATCTGAGTTTTGTTCTTCATGTTTCTGCCTACACTTGTATCTTCAAGATTTCTACATATTTCCTGTGAATTTAGTGTTTCTGTTTGAATATGTAGATCTTTGAGTCATTTATATTTTAGTGCATGGTGCATGCACTAAATGCATGCATAGTGCATTTAGTTTAGTGCATGGTGATATATGTGAGTCTACTTTTATTGTTTGGCATGTGGCAAACCAGTTTTTCCAGCACCATTTACTCAAGCATCTCTCTTTCATTCAGTAAACATACTTGGCCCTTCTCTCAAAGAAAAAGTGAATGTGTATATTTGGAGTTGTGTCTGCATCTTCTAATCTGTTCCACTGATCTTTGGGTCTTCTTTTGTCAATAATATGGTAATTTTAGCACAATAGCTATGTAATTTCAAGTTACGGACAGTGATGCCCTCTGACTTGCCCTTGTTGCCCAGAACTGCTTTTGTTGTCCTTTGTGCCTTCCATTTCAAAAGGAATTTTATGAACATTTTCTCTAGTTCTGTGAGATATGATAATGGTGTTTTGATTGGGATTGTGTACCATTTTTGATAGTATTGTCATTTTCAATATATTGGTTCTTCCTATCCATGAGCAAGGGATATCTTTCAATTTTATGATATTCTCCAGAGTACTTCAATTTTCACTGTATAGATCTTTACTTCCTTTGTTAAATTGATTCCTCAGTATTGCAATTTTTGGATGCTATTAAGAAAGGTTTTCTCTAATTTCTTTCTCAGTGAGTTTGTTCCTTGTGCACAGGGATTCCATTGATTTTTGAGTGTTGACTTTGTATCAAGGTATGCTACTGAATTTTGTTATTCAATTTAGAAGTCTTTTGGTGGAGTTTTTTGGGGCTTTCTATGTAGACTATCACATAATCTGTAATTAATGATAATTTAACTTTTTCTTTCCTATTTTCATTATTTTTATTTCTTTCTTTTGTCTAATTTCTCTAATGTTTCCAGAAGTATTTTAAATAGGAGTAGTGATAATGGATGTCCTTGTCTTGTTCTTGGTGTTACAATGAAAGCTTTTCAGTTTTGACCATTTAATATGATGTTAGCTGTTGGTTTTTCATAAATGGCTTTCATCACAGTGAGATAAAAATCATCTATTCCAATTTTCTCTAAGGTTTTGCATCATAAATAGTTGTGAAATGCCTTCTCTGCATCTATTGAGATTATCACGTGCTTTTATCTTTACCTTTGTTAATACATTTTATTACATTTATTGATTTGCATATATGGAACAATTCTTACTGACTTACTCTCATCCATTCAATTTCCTTTTTCCTTCCTTTTTTGCCCTATATCCAGACCAATGGCTAACAGCTGTGTAGTATTGTCTGAAATTGGCACTAGTAAAAAAGCAAAGATTTCAAAACAAGTTTCAGTGGTACTTTGGTTCCTGAATGCTTTTGTTTGCAAACAATTTGGTTCATAAACAAAAGCATCTGACAAAATTTTGTTTGTCATTGTGAATTCTGTATTGGTTCATGACCATGACCATGAATCTAGAGAATATACCAATAAAAAATAAAGGAGCTAAAAGAAGACATACAATGAATGCCCATCATAGCAAGACCTGGAGTCCATAAAACAGTCACAAACAGAAATTCAGGAGATTTAAAAAAACTATGAAATTACAGAGGTACCTCAGTTCACAAATGCTTTTGCTTGCAAACAATTTTGTTAACAAATGTTTGGCAAAATTTTGTGTTGGTGAATTCTGCATCAGGTGATGATCATGGTCTTGAACATAAATGTGGCCATTTTTCCCAGATTTTTGAATGAATTAAGTTTCTGAACAGAGGTACCACTTCATACATATCAGAAGTGATGACTTTGAGGACAGAATACTAGATGGGGAAGACAGGGTTGTGATTGAAAATCAGCTAATGAGAAATACCTTCAAAGTAGCATGAAATAGCATGAAAAATCAGTCCATCAGCTGCTAGATGATGCAATGAAGACTAACCTAAGATTAATTGAAATCAGTGAAAATCAGAAGATGCACAAAGGGCATACCAAACTGTTTACAGAAACAATAGCAGAAAATTTTCCAAGCATGGAAAAAGAATTTGACATGCAAGAGGCATTGTGGCAACCATTGTTGATCACCTTGTATTTTGTTTTTACATTATGTATTATGTCCATCCTTTTGATTTGACTGACTCTGTTCTGTTATGTCACATTTGGTTTTACTCTCTTCAAAAAAAAAGTAATAAGAACAGTGGGAATAATAAAACCCAAAATGTGTAATTGTCATTGCACAAAAGAGAGGAAAGGAAAGTGCTCTAAAGGACATAACTGCATATATATTTAAGTGTATAAGATAGGTAACCATATTACTGAGTTTTATTGGGTCATTGAACAGAACTGTTTGCAGTCTCATTGTTTGAATGTCCACTCTATATGCTTTAATTTTGTAACTTGAACAACTATTTCTAAGATGATATGTAATCTTTCAACTAGTGATTTCCTACTGTTTATTTTTCTGAAATTCTGTATAACTTGTACCCTTTTTCTGTTTTTTTTTTCTTTTTTCTCCTTAAATGTTTTTTAAAAAGCAAAAAAAAAAGAATTTGACATATAGATATGTGAACTATATAGAGCCTCAACTAGTGTAGATTAGAAAACAACCTCTCCAAGATATATAGTAGTCAAAATCCCAGAAATTTAGCACAAAAAATAATCTTAGAATCTGATAGAGAAAAGAAACAAATCACCTATAAAACAAAACCTATGAGAATTACAGAAGACTTCTTAACACAAACATTTCAATCAAGGGTACCTTGGACTGATGTGTTTAAAGCCTACAAGAAAACAACTGGTGATCTATATTGACATATCCTAAAAAATTATATTTCACAATTAATGGAGAAATAAGACACTTCTGTGATAAAGAGCATATGAAAATCATGACTACCAAACTAGAACTCCAAAAATTTCTCAAAGATATCCCACAAATAGAAAATTAAGATAATGGCAAAAAATCCCAATAGGATACACTCACTGGGCAAGGTGAAAAATTAATCACAAGGAAACCAACATTAGGAAAATAATATGATGTGAAGGATCAGTCAATACCTATCAGTTACAATCCTCAATGGTCTCAATGCACCAATGAAAAGAAACACTAGCAAAATGGTTCAAGAAAAGAGATGCAAAACTATGCAGCTTAAAAGAAATATATTTAACCTAAAAGTAATTCACAGATTGAAAGTAAAATGATGGAAAACAATACTCCATTCAACACTAATGCAAATGGAAAGGATATTAGTTATTCTGATTGTAGACAAGCTGAATTTCAAGCCAAAGCTGATCAGAAAGAGCCAAAGAAAGTCACTACTTCCTGGTGAAGGGCACAATTCAACAGGAAGAAATAACAATAATAAATATATAAAGCACCAAAAACTAGTTCACACAAATTCATAAAATAAACACTAATCAACATTGGTTTACTGTTCTCATTGCTGTGACAAAATGCATAACACCAAAAGTTAAAAGGAGAAAGATTTATTTTATCTCACAATTTGTAGTGGTTTCAATCCATAATCAGCTATCTCCAAGGCAGGGAAGCATGCCAGAGGGGTATGGCAGAAGAGAAACTGTCTAGGGTGTGGTAAACTGGAAGCAGTAAGCAATGATCCTGCCCTCTTTTTGTCACTTTATATTCCATTCAGGCTATAAACCTATTGGGTGGTGCCACCTACATCCAGGGTAGGCCTTCTGTTTTCAGTAAATCAATTCTTTCAAATTCAGAATTATTCTAACCCAATTAGTGGAATAATTTATTACCACACACCTGTAATTCCAATACCATACACACATGATTCCACCACCTCCAAAGGCCCCACCTGTGAGCATATGAGACCTTAGGGGGATGTTTAGATACAAGTCATAACATTCTGTCCCTGAGCCTCAAAAGACTCATGCATATCCCTTTTTGCATTTAGCCCATCATCAAGAGTTGCTAGTGTCCTAGCAGTTTCAGCACTGTTGAAAAGTCCAAGTCCAGTGTTTCCTCTGACATGTAAGACATACTCAGCTGCAGGCCTCTGTGAAAATGAAAAGAAAGTTAAGCATTTATAAAACACACTTGCACAAAATAAACATATCCATTCTAAAAGTATAAATAGGGTAGTTGAAAGGAATGGGACCAAAGCAAGACCAAAATCTAGAAGCAAAAATATTAACTTCAACAATTCCATGTCTAGCACATGATGCAATCTTTTTTTTTTTTTTGTCTATTTCATTTTTTATCAGTACCGGGGATCAAACTCACAATTGCCTGCTTGCAAGGCAGGTGCTTATGCCGCTGAGCTAAACCCCCAGCCCCTCATGATGCAATCTTTGTCAAGATGTGAATGCCAAAGAGCTTTTGAGTATGGTTAGAAACAATGGAGTTGAGAGTGCAAGTCCCTTCCATTTAATTCTAAATGCACTCAATTATTATTCTTGTTTCCACTGTACCAAGAGGGATGGAAAATAGAATAATAAAAAAGCTTAGGAGATTGATGATGCACTGTAGGAACATGCACGTGTATTAAATCCGTTAGCCTGACCTTCTGGTCACCTGTGCCTTACTTCCATTTCATTACAGGCTCATAAATATGTACTATATTCCACTCATCAAATTAGATTAGAATGAACTCTAGAGTGAGTATGTATGCTGAGAGTCCCTAAGAGGACTTAGCACCCTGTCAATCATTCCTGTCAATCACACCTAGAGATTCAAAGGCAACATCCTTGCAGCTTTCCTCAGAAGCTAAATGTTCTTAGCTTACACAACATCCTTAGGTTTCTACTGCATTTTCAGCTTCATATTCACAGCTTCAAACAATTTTTTCTCAGGATTCACTGCCTGGCTTCTCAGTCCTTCCTCTAAAATGTGAGTGGAAGCCCTCCTGATACCACAATTTTTGTATTGTGTGTACACTTAAAACCATCAGCATGAGAATGAGGCAAAGGTCTGCCATCAGTTACAGTAGTAGACAGGGTTCCTTCTCTTGGCTGCAGAGGTGGATGACTTGCATTTCTAAGCACTATGAACACAATCCTGAAGTACAAATTATGTAGGCTGTTTCCATTTGGCAACAGGGTGCCATGGGGGTCTCTTCTCAAAGTCTTGTACCTTTGCAACTTTGAAACTTCACTGGATGGAGTCCTGTGGCTTCATGTGATGACCACAGGCTATCTTTTCTATTGTCTACTTCGAAAATACTAGAGTTACAGCCAGCTTCACATAGTATAAACAACTTGGCTTATGACTGGTATTTTATGTTTCACTTATGACCAAAGACTTGAATTATGACCCATATGCCAGCCACTTATACAGCTGATAAAAAAAACTCACAATGCCAGAGATGTACATATAAGCATATGTAGGGTAAGTCTGAGCTCAGATAGATGAGTTTGTGGATATGATTTTGGTCCATGCTTTATATAAGTTCTATAATTGCTGCTATCAAAATGGCCTCAAAAATCCAGAAAAGCCAGAAATTGTGGAGAAATATGAGAATGACATTCATGAGACTAATCTCACTAATATGTACAGCACAGCAAATCCACTATCTCAACAATCTTACAGAGGAAAGATTAGTATAAGGTAAGCTAGTGTTGCTGAAGGTGTTACTCAAATTAGTCATGATCAACAGTATTATACAAGGTAGAAAGGTTATTATTCTATTACTGTGGATAAATGAAGAGCAGATGGCAATTAATAGCCTATCTGAGTCTATAATTTGTGAAAAAGCTATAATCATAAAAGCAGATCTTATAAAGCATAATCCATAAATGAGTTATAAAGGTGAAACAATTCATGCCAGTAAGGAGTGACTTCACAATTTTAGGGCAAGAAATAGGATTCATAGAATAAATAGGCATAGGGAAACAGCTTACACTAATAAAAGGCCTGCTGAAAATTACATACATCACTTGAAAACAATGACACAGAGAAATGAATTTTGCTCTCATCAAGTTTTCAACTGGGAAGAAACTGGCCTCTTCTGGGAGGAAATGCCCAGAAGAACATATAGTACCCAGGAAGAGAAGAAAAAGCAGGCCATAATTACATGAAGGATAGGATAGTCTTATTAATACGTGCCAATGTGAATGGTGACCTCAAGATAAGACTGCTCTTGGTTCATCAATTTGAGACTTCTAGATGTTCAGAAAGCATATTCACAAAGAATAGGCTAGGAGTCATGAGGAAATCTAATGCAACATCTGGGATAACAAGAGCACATTTTCTTGAGTAGATCAGAAAGACTATATGTCCTACTGTTAATAAATGTCCAGAGGACAGAAGTTTATGATTCAAGGCTTTACTCATGGACAGTGCTCCTGCTCACCCATGAGATTTGGGAGAAAAAAATGATTGAAGAATTCCCACAGCTCTCAGTTGAGTTTCTCACACCTAATACAACTTCTCTACTGCAGCATGTACCAGCATGTGGTAACTAACTTTAAGAAACTATAACACCAAGAAATTGTTCCTGAAATACTTCCAGATGGCCTCAGACACAGATTTAACCATTAAAGAGTTCTGTAAGGAACATTACAACATCCTTTCCTGTGTGGGGTTAATTAAAATATCATGGGCCAATATCTCTTTAAGGACACTTAGATCTTCTTGGAAGAAAGTGCAGTATAAAGTCATACAGGAGACTTTGAAGGCTGTGTAGAGGAGCCTGAGCCTCCACTTGACCCTGTGGTTGATGACATTAGCACTATAGCAGTATTCATAGGCTTGAAGGTAGACAGTCATGATGCTGAAGAGCTGGAAGAGGAACACTCAGGAATTATCTACAGAGGAATTTCAGCAACTTCTGGCTGAGCAACACAGAATCGCAGCTGAGGAGCTTTCTGAAGAAGAGGAGAAGTATCAATAATTAGCACAGCACAGCATAATTTTTGTGAAATAAGAAACACTGAAAAACTGGACAGAGCTATAAACATTTATAGAGAAGACCCACCCAGCCAGATAAAAAGCCAATCATTGCATTCACTTGATTAATGACAATTTCATTTCATACTACAGAACAGTCTAAAGAACAGACAGAAATAAACAATCTTATATATTTTTAGATCTGAAAATTTTGAGACCTAGTGAGACAGAGGCAGGTCCTAGTAGGATAAAGATTCTCCCAAGGAAAGAAAGAACACCAGAGAACCAGATTCCTGATGTTCTTAGGGAAGATCACTCTCCTTTCAAATAATAATCACCTTCCATTTCATCCTTACTTTCTGCAAGCCAAAACTACCAACTTGAACAGTGATTACAGTATCAAATTGCTTCTTATGGTAAACTAGGCAAATTTTTTTTTAACATTTGTTGAATACACTAGGAAAATTAATGATGTTTCTGGTAAATTACTCACATTTTAAGACTTTACTATGAAAAGTCTAGTCTAGTGCTTTGGGATGTTTGGATTGCATTATGGGCATTCTCATTATTTTTTGGGAAAAGTAATCTTGACTTACAACCAAACTGAGTTACAACCAGGAGAATTCACCCATGAATTCATTCTGTAGGTCATGGGGCCACTGTACTTGGCATTATATTGCTAATCATTTTAGAAACCAAGTTTTCTTCTGTCCCAACCTTGCGGGCTTAAGCTTTACAGGGATCATTCTTTCAGGTCAAACTCAAAACTATTTAAATCACTGCTGGGACCTTTCCCCCTGATTCTCAAATTAGATTTAGGTAAAAGCCTCCAACAGTAGCCACTCCACCACATTAGACTGTGTTGATATTTCTTTTGCCATATCTATTAGTTCTCCACACTTAATCTCAGTGTCCTGATAAGTCTCTGGACACAAGCAAAATGCAGACAATTGTTCTGACAAATCACAACAAACATGGCCTGAAATCCAACAAGCCAGTGTTCTCCCTCATCTCAACAAAAACCTGAGCTGGGCTTTATCAGCTACTTGTCTACCACCACTCTGGTAACTCCAAGCCCTAACCAGAGTCTCCCAAAAAGCTTGAATCACAGCATTCTAAAACTGCTTCTGCAAGTGGAATCACCATCTTTCTAAACTCAATGCAAAAGTCTGATTCAAAGGATATTAAAGGATATGGTCAGTTATAGTCACAGAAATGACCTCACTTCTGCTACAAAAATCTGTCTTACATTTCTTATTGTGTAAAAAAAATCTAGTTCCCAAAGTTAAAGGAGGAAAGGTTTATTTTATTTCACAGTTTGTAGAGGTTTCAATCCATGGTCAAAAGGCTCTAAGGCAGGGTCGCATGTCAGAAGGACATAGAAGAAAATACATAGTCCAGCGTGTGGGAGGCAAGAAGAAACAAACAGAGCCTGCATTTCTGTCATTTTATATTCCATGCAGTATAAAAAGCAATTGGTTGGTGCCACCCAAACTAGGATGGGGCTTCTGTTCTCATTAAATCCACTCAGCTATGCCTAGCGCTATTCTGAACCAATTATTGGACATATCCAATGTCTTGGTTACTTTTCTGTCACTGTTGAGACAAAATACCTGATGCCCAAAATGAAGTAAAGAAATATTTATTTAGCTTACAGTTTTTGGAGGTTTCAATCCAAAAGTTTATTCAGCTTACATTTTTTGAAGGTTTCAGCTACCTCCAAGGCAGGGTGGCATGGCTAGGGGGCAACCATTCATGATGGCTGTAAGCAATAAGAGTGAAAAGGGAAATAGGGGCAAAGCATGCCTCCTTCTCTCACTTACATAGTATGGCAGCTACCTGCCCCTTAGTGGGTACAGCTCTTACACTGTCAATGCCAGTGCTCAAACCAACCACAACAAACCAATCACAAATGCTATATTCAGCCACCTCCATGACTGCATGCAGCTTGGGGAGCCATTCAAACATAAATCGTAACATTCTACCCATAGCCCCCAAAGATTCAAGCACATCCTTTTTGCAAAATACATTTAGTTTATCTCCAGAAGTTGACAAAGTCCTAACAATTTCAGCATTGCTGAAAAGTTCAAGTCCCAACTCTCTGAGATCCAAGGCAAACTCTTAGTTATGAGCTCCCATACAAATGAAAACAAAGTTACATACTTCCAGCATTCAATGGCACAAGATAAAAATTCCCATTTCAAAGGGTACAAACAGGGGGATACAAGGAACTAGAACCAAAACAAGTCCAAAATCCAGCAGGGAAAACATTTGATATGGGAGTTTTATATTCAGTATTTGAAGCAATCTGGTATGTGAGCTCCAACGGGCTTGAGTGACTCAACTCCGACAGCACTTCTTGTGGATTTAGCTTCCATGGCTTGTATCTTGGGCTGGCTTTGCACTCTCCTTGCAGGTTTCCTTAGCCAATCCATGCTCCAGGCTTTTAAAAACTTCTGGGTTCTCCATTTCACCTTTGACTTCATACTCACAGCTTCACACATTGCTTTCTCAGGGGCACATTGTCTAGCCTCTCAGGCCTTCTGAAATTGGGGAAGAAGCCTTTTTAACCTCAGAACCCAAGCATTCTCCATGTGTCTAAAACCAGCACCATGTGGTTGTTGCCAAGGTCTGCCACCAGCTTGAGCAGTAGCCAGGGTTTTCGTTGTCTTGGCTGTAGGAGTCAAGTGCCTGGATCACTGAGCTCTCTCAAGCTGATTGTGAGGAATGAATATTCTGTGTCACCATCATTCTAGAGCTTTGTGTGGCCACTGCCATTTTGGGACCTCTTGTGGCCTCTGCTGCCATTCTGGAACATGGTATTCAGCAGCTTTCTCCTCAAACCAAAGTCTTTCACTTTTGCAATTTTGAGGCTGCATATAGTGGAGACTCAGTGCTTTCTGTGATGCCCCCAGGTCATCTGTTTATTTCTCTTTTCCTTCCCAGCAATCTGGGTCTCAGCTCTATTTTTATAGTTCATAGCTTTCTAGCCAAACTCACAACATTTAAAACCATCTTACCAGGCTCTTTGCTCTTGATTTGTGACATAAATCTAACAGTGCCCAAAAATAGCCATGCCACCATCTCAATATTTGACTGCCTTGAAATTTCTTCTTCCAGATTGATTAGTCCACCTCTCTTAACTTCAGTCTCAGATAAAGTCTCTGGGCATGAGAAAACTGCAGACAAACTTTCTGCAAAGCCATAACACACATCATGTGGAGGCCAACAAATGATGCAGTCCTTTTTCCCAGTAGAAACTTCCCAAACCTTGTCTTGTAACTGGCTGGATTTCTATCAGCCTTCTGGTCATCTGAGTTCTGACCAGAATCTCCCATAAAGAACAATCTAAGTCATTCCAGTTACACTCTTTCAGGTGACATCTCTGAACCTTTCCAAACTCTTCCCATAAGGCCCTTGAACCAGATGGTTACATACAGTCACATCCCATCCACTGGTACAAAATTTTGTCCTGCTTAATTTTCTCTCATTGAGACAAAATACCTGGTGCCCAAAATGAGGGAAGGAAAGGCTTATTTAGCTTACAGTTTTTGGAGGTTTCAGTCCATACTCAGCTGGCTCCAAGGCAGCATGGCATGGGTAAGGGGCAACCACTCATGGCAGCCACAAGCAAAAAGAGTGAAAAGGGAAAAAGGGGGAAAAGCATGACTCTTTTCTTCCCTTACATAATACACTAGCTACCCACTCCTTGGAGTGTGCAGCACTCACATCCCCAAATCCAGCACTGGAAAAGAAACCAATCAGAAATTCTAGATTTAGCTGCCTCCATGAATGCATGAGGCTGTGGGAGCATCCAAACAAACTATGACATGCAATATCATATACCTTTAATCACAGTATCATATACCCTTGAGGCAGAAACCTCAGAAAATCCCTACCTATGTGATCATAAGGGTTTGGGGGAACAACTTATTGAGATAAATATCAATAAAATTTATAATGGGAGACATCACTATCCCACTATTTGGGAAGATGTTAAAGTGGAAAAAACTAGAAAAGGATCCTCTCTAAGATGTGGTCTCCAGATACTGGAACTTACAACATGTAGGAGGAAGGAAGTGGATCCCCAATACCCATGAACCATCTTAACTGAGAATTGAAGCCCACAAGGAGACAGAGGAGAGAAACTTCAAACAAAGAGGTGACAAATGGTACATTCTTCCTGAGCCCAGAGCAGTAGACAAGCAGACCATGGTGGATGGTTAGTTATTTGGGTTCAAACATCCTACAACTGAGAGGGCAATTGGCAAGGAAACTTCTTGGGAGAGGTCAACTAAATTCAAATCTCAGAGCAACTGCTGGCTCTACCCAAGGGCCACACACTGCTATAGGATGAATAATAGGCCTGAATCTGAGATAGGAAACCAGCTTTTAGGGTAAAATTGGGCAAATATGGACTAACTGTACAGCCAAGCTCCCTGAGGATATTTATAGTTTGCCCACAGCTATGTACAGGTACAGTTGTATAATGTATAAATGTCAGTGGAGCATAACATACTTGAAAGTTCTGCCAGAAGTCCAGGATCTCCCTTAACAATGGTTTACTCCCCTGGTAGCTCTTTCATTTCTGCTTTCCTAAACATGCCTTGTAACAACTTCCCAATACAAGTTTGCCCTGTAAAATAAAAATGGTATAAAAGTAAAAGCAAGATCCTATTTGAAGCTCTCAAATAGACACAAATATCTTGCAGAGTTGCCAACAAATAAGATCACCCTTTTATCCAACTCTGTGTCTAGGCAAAGCACTAGGATTTCCATTTGTCTCTTGTTTTAGTTTCAGCCTGATGGTCAGAAATCAGCCTGAAATTTAGTGGAAATAAAGATGCAGGCACAATGGTATTCTCCACTAAAATGTCATAAAAATACTGATGACTTGCAGTACAGAGCTGGACACTCTCTACCCACATTGTCTACCAGAGACAGCAGAGACACAGAGTGAAGTGGATATTTTTTCTTTTTAAAAAAATTTTTTTCACTGCTCTGGATACTGTATAAGTATGAACATGGTTTTTAGTTTTTTATGTTGTTCTGTTTTTATTGTTTTATCTCTTTCTTCTCTATTTCCCTTTGTCTTCTGCACTAGTTTCTAAAAATCTGTGTGATTGCCCTGTCCTCCAACCTTGCTTCTAATCTCTTCCTCTTCTTGTCTTTCTCTATTTTCCCTCTAATTCCTTTAAAAATTTTTCCATTAAAGGTAGTTGCCTTACTGAGGGCTTATTTATTGCATAAAATTTTCTGATTTGTTTTAGATTTTTGTTGTATAACCAAAAATGTAGTTCATACAATTAAAGGAGTTAGATTAATAGGTACCACACTTGTCATTTGCTATTTGTCATGATGCTATTGGTATTGTACTACTTTGCATAAGAGACATAATTGTTTTAGCCATTTGTTCTTCCTATTATACCAAGCCTGAGATTGCCTAACAGTCATAAATATACTATAGACCAATGCAAAAAAAAAGAACCACTGCCTGGGCCATGTGGCCAGCAACTTCTCATCCCCAATAAATTGAAGGGGCAAGGTGTTGCAGCACTCCCGACCTAGTAACCAGCTACACCTCAAATACAACTCTGAGAAGTAGTCATTTACTAATGGTTTTAAACGCTACTAATAAAGCTACTTACCACAGGCAATTTACAAACATCAGCACAGGAACTAAACTAAAAAATATAAAATAGAAGATTAGGAGACAAGACAAAAACCCAGATGTCTAGCTCATCAAAGGCAAATCCAGGGAGTAAGGAAATTGAATAATAAGGAAGCCAACCAACTAGACTCTCTGAATGCCAAGAATAAAACCCTTCTATGGAAAAGGGTATTGTTCCAATGGGATGACATCTTGGAACCAGGGAGGACTTGCAAGAACAAGGAATATCAGTGGCTTCACTGGTGGGGTGGGCATGGCCTGGGTCACACCCCTGGCTGAGACCCAATAAGTTGCCCCAAACCAATTCCTAACACACTAAAACAGTGAAGGCCTCAGCTGGTTGACTGATCCAGAGGAGAGGGGCCAGAGTTTGCCACCCCTGTTTACACCACAATAGCACACTGGAGGGGGCAGCATACCTAGCCAATGAGATTCAGAAGAACCATAGCCAACAAAGAAAGAGACTGGGGCCTCCTCAATATGCCTGCGTGGAAGAAACAAAAAATGTGAGAAGAGGAAGCAACAAGAAAAAGTCCCCAGCCCCCCAAACCTGAGAACATTGATCCAGGAAAGGTAAATACAAAGGAGATGGAGGACAGCAAACATGCAATATCAGAAACGCCACCAGTGGACATAAAGAGATATCTTCGGGATCTCATAGATGAGTTAAAAAGCAAAATATTTAACAAAGTAAAGCAAGATATAAACAGATTAGTAAAAGAAATGCTAAGCACTTCTCAAGAAGACACAGATGGAAGAATGGAGGAACAGAAAAAAAGGAGAGAATCATTTGATGAAGAATATAAAGAAAACATAGAATACATGAAGCAGGTTCAAAGAGCTTACCAGAAAATTAAAAACTCCTTTGAAAGCTGGCAAAACTGCTTGAAAGAAACTAAGGATAGATTATTCATACTGGAGGACAGTTTTGCAATGTGTGATCTTGAAAGGAAAACTGTCTCTTTTTTGCAGTATATATATATATATATATATATATATTTAATTATTTTAATTAAAAAACAAAAAAATAAACAAAGAAGGAGATTTAGATAAAAGAGGACATAACAACATAACAACACATGTCAGAACAGAACAATTTAAGCAAAATAGTGTTTCACCATGAAATAACCCGACATAACAGTAGTTACCATAATGTCTCTTTCCTTGAAATATTTGAGTATAACTTCGTGTACTATATAGCACCAAACATATCAAAACAGTGTAAAACCATCCAAGAGAATGAAAGTATTACAGGGTATTTCGAATGAACTAACAGAAAATGAACAATGGTTTCTATATTATGTCTTTTCTATAAAAAATTGCTTATACTATCACATATAATAAAATACAATAAGATGCAACATGATAAAACCAGTGAGACAGAAGAACAAAAGCTTGATGGGGCTTCAAAACAAGATGATATTAAATCAGCACTAGCTATTATGATGTCTTGCTTTCTTCAAAATAGCTATTCATACCGTCACAGACAATAAAATCAAACCACCCAGAATAAAACCATTCCAATTAATGAGTGAAAACATTAGAAGGATTCAAAGCAATATAAGGGGAATCATGATTACCACATACTTTTATATATTCTTATCATTTCTTACACTAGGGAAACTATTCGGTATTTATACATGTGAGTTTGATTTATTTCACTTACGAGTATGGTTTCAAGCTGTGCCGATTTATTGATAAATATCTCAATGTGATCATTCTTTATAGCTGAGTAGTGCTCCGTTTTATAAAAATACCACAACTTTTTTTATCCATTCCTCAGTTGAAGGACACTTAGGTTGTTTCCAAGATCTGGCTATTACACATTGTGCTGCTATAAACATGGGTGCACATATGTCACTGTGGCATGATGCTTTCCATTCTTCTGGGAATATGCCTAGAAGTGAAATAGCTAGAACAAATGGGACTTCCAGTCCCAGATTTTTGAGAAATCTCTAGACTGACCTCCACAATGGTTGCACCAGTCTACACTCTGACCAACAGTGCAAAAGAATTCCTTTTTCCCCACAGCCTCTCTAGCATATGTTGTTGGTGGATTTCTTGATCCTTACCATTCTCTCAGGAGTGAGATGGAATCTCAGTGTTGTTTTAATTTGCATTTCTCTAATGACTAATGATGATGAACATTTTTTCATGTATTTATATGCCATTTGTATTTCTTCATCTGAAAAGTGTGTATTCGTCTCACGAATGTAGATGCCCATTTTTGCACTGGATCTTTGAATTTTGCAGGTCTGATTTTATTTAATTCTTTATATGTTTTAGACAGAAGTCCTTTGTCTGAGGGACAGTTCACTAAGATTTTTTTCCCAGTTTGTGGGTTTTCTTTTCACCATGCTAGAGATTTCTTTTGACATGCAGAACTTTTTAATAAGATGTGATCCCAGTTATTGATTCTGGGAAGTATTTCCCATGTTCATGAATTCTCTACCTACTGCTGTGTCTTCAAGGATTTTACCCAATTTATCTTCCAATAGATTTAGTGTTTCTGTTTTAATATACAGATCTTTGATCTATTTAGATTTTAATTTAGTACATGGTGATAGGAATGGGTCTAGTTTTAGTTTTCAGCATGTGGAGAGCCACTTTTTCCAACACCATTTATTAAAGAGACTGTCCTTCTTTCAGTGAACATGTTTGGCCTCTTTATCAGAGGTAAGTTGGTTAAGTGTTTTTGTAGTTGTGCTTGTATCTTCTTCTAATCTATCCCATTGATCTTTGGCTCTGTTTTGATTCCAGTACCATGTTGACTTTACTACAGTTGCTTTGTAGTACAACTTCAAGTCAGGAATTATGATGCCTCCTGCCTTGCCTTTGCTGCTTAGAACTTTCTTTGTTAGTATAGGTCTCTTCTCGCTCCAGATGAATTTTAGGAGTGATTTCTCTAGAACTATGAGATATGCTGATGGTATTTTTATTGGGATTGCATTGAATCTGTATAACAGTTTTGGGAGAATGGCCATTTTCACAATATTTATTCTTCCTATCCATGAGCAAGGGATGTCTTTCCACTTTCTGAGATCCTCTTCAATTTCTTTTTTCAGTGTATTATTTTCCTGTATAAGTCTTTCACTTCTTTTGAGAGAGTAATTCCTAAATATTTCATCTTTTTGGTTGACAGTGTGAAGGGTGTGGCTTCTCTTATTTCTCTCTCTGTGATTTTGTTGTTAGTGTATAGGAATGGTATTGATTTTTGAATATTGACTTTGTATCAGCTACATTACTGAATTTATTTATTATATCTAGGAGTCTTTCATCAGAGTTTTGGGGTCTTCTATGTAGAGTATCATGTCATCTGCAAATAATGATAATTTAACTTCTTTTCCTATCTTTATCCCTTTTATTTCTCTCACTTGTCTAATTGCTCTGGCTAGTATTTCCCGTACTATATTAAATATGAGCAGTGTAAGGGACATCCTTGTCTTGTGCCTGATTTTAAAGTAAAGGCCTTCAATTTTTGTCCATTTAGTATGATACTGGCTGCTGGTTTGTCATAAATGGCCTTCATTATTTTGAGGTAAAGACCATCTATTCCAATTTTCTACAAGGTTCTTATCGTAAATGAATATTGGACCTTATCAAAAGCTTTTTCTGCATCTATACAAATCATCATGTGATTCTTACTTTTGGTTTTATTGATATGGTGGATTACATTTATTGATTTATGTATGTTGAACCATCCCTGCATGCCTGGGATGAATCACACTTGGTCATGATGTATAATCTTCTTGATGATTTGCTGCATCCCATTTGCCAATATTTTATTGAGAATTTTTGCATCTGTGTTAATTAGTGAGATTGGTCTACAGTTCTCTTTTTTAGTTGGGTCTTTCTCAGGTTTTGGTACTAGAGTAATATTTGCTTCCAGGAATGACTTAGGAAGGATTGTTTCCCTTTCAATTTCATTGAAGAGTTTGAGGAGTGTCGGCATCAAGTCTACTTTGTACTTGTTATAGAATTCTGCAGTGAATCCGTCTGGGCCTGGGCTCTTCTTTGTGGGTAATGACTGAATTACATTGTAAAAATTGAGTTATTCATCAGTTTTACACCTTCTTGACTTTGTTTAGGTACTTCATATGTTTCTAGGAATCTGTGCATTTCTTCTGTGTTATCAAACCTATGAGAGTAGAGGTTTTTGAAATAGGTGTTCATGATCTTCTGTATTTCCACAGAGGCTCTAGTGATTTCACCTTTTTCATTCCTTATTCCATGAATTTCAGCTTTTTCATTCCTTTTTTAAATAAGGTTGGGTAGGGCTTATCAATTTTATTTATTCTTTCAAAGAACCAACTCTTTAATTCATTGATTCTTTGGATTCTTTTCTTAGTCTCTATTGCATTAATTTCTGGTCTGATATTTATTATTTCCTCTCTTCTTTAGGCTTTGGGCTTGACTTGCTGTTCTTTTTCTAGATGTTTGAGGTGTAACATCGGGTTATTTATTTGTATTTGTTTTGTTTTCCTGATATGGGAACTCAGTGCAATAAATTTTCCTCTGAGGACAGTTTTCATTGCCTCCCACAGATTCTGGTAAGTTGTATTTCTATTTTTGTTTGATTGTAGGTATTGTTTAATTTCTTCTTTAATTTCCCCTGTGACACACTTATTACTCAAGTTTTTGTTTTACAGTTTCCATGTGTTTATGGGATTTTTGCAGTATCTTTTATCATTCATTTCTAATTTCATGGCACTCTGATCCGATAACATGTAAGGGATAATTTTAACCCTTTTGTATTTATTTAAAATTTTCTGCAAGCTAATATATGGTCTGTTTTATTCAATGACCCATGTACTGCTGAAAAGAATGTGTATTCTGATGTTGCTGGATGGAACACTCTGTATACGTCTATCAAGTCCATTTGTTCACAGGTATGATTCAGTTCTGTTATTTCTTTGCTGATTTTCTGTCTGGTTGATCTGTCCCTTGGTATCAATGGTGTGTTAAGGTCTCCTGTTATAATTGTGTTACTGCTATTTGGTTTTTCATTTTTGTTAATACTTTTTTTATATAAACAAGTATTTGGAATTTGGTGCATATATATTTAAGATAGTTATCTCTTCCTCTTGAAGTTTTCCCCTAACCAGTATGTAATGACCTTCTTTATCTCTTCTGATCATTATTGGTTTGAAGTTCACATTGTCTGTGAACAGAATAGCTACTCCACTTTTTGGGGGGTTCCTGTTACATGAAGTATTGTTTTCCATCTTTGACTGTAGGAAAACTTTCTTAAAAATAAGGAAACAAGCAGTAACAATACAAAGTCTAGAAGATGACAAGAGGATCTATAACTTAATACACAATGTGAATGAAGAAACTGGTACAAACAAAGGAACTACAAAGGCTATTTGTAGAAATAATTAAGGAAAGCTTCCAAAACATAAAAAAAGTAAATAATACTCAGATATATGAGGCATACAGGATTCCAGCTACCTACAAGCAAAACAGAGCTACCCCCAGGCATATAATAATCAAGATCCCAGAAATTCAACATAAGAACAGAATATTAAAAGCTGTCAGGGACAAGAAACAGATTACCTATAAAGGAAAACCCACCAAAATCACAGCATAGTTCTCAACACAGACTATCAAATCAAGAAGAGGGTGGAGTGAAGTATTCCAAGCCCTGAAAGAAAATAACCTCCAGCCCAGATTGATGTACCCTGAAAAACTATCTCTAGAAATTAATGGAGAAACAAGATGCTTCCAAGACAAAGAGGAACTGGGGGGGAATTCATCACCACCAATCCAGCTCTACAGAGGATACTGAAGGACATTCTAGAGAGAGAGAGAGAGAAAAGTACCAGGATTCCAGGAACAGTGGCAGAGAAGCCTCAGTGAACGGAGCAGAAAGTGAAATGAATAAGACAAACAGAAAACTAATGGCAGAAAAAGAGCACAACAGAAATGAGGCAGAGAAATTTGGCTATAATCTCTAACATAGATGCCTTGATACACTAAATTAAAAAAAAAGAGAATCATAGACAGAGTAGATCAGGAGGTATGATTCACTGAGATGCTCTTTATAGGAAATATAATTAACCTGACAAAGGGTACATGGGCTGAAAATCAAATATGAGCAAATAATGCTCTGTGTGACAGGGAATCAGACAGTAATAGGGGAACTACACCAGTATTTGTGGAAAGGTTGTAAAGACAGGCTTAAATAGGTAAAGGAATACAACTAGAGGTCAGGTCCAGGAGGGATAACATTCAGAACCACTTAGGTAAATATCAGCTTGCCCCCCCCCCAAATTTAAAACCAAGTTGTTGATGAGACCCAAAAATGCACAGTGTACCCTGTGGGAGTGAAAGGGGAGGAATAGACTTAAGAAAGATGGCAGAAGATATTGTTAATAGTGTATCAAGAATTAATACCCATATTACTCACATCGCTCTGCTTAGACAGAATTTATTCTGTCCCAGTTGTCTACATGCACTAGATCTGAGGTACAGACAGATATCCCAAAAATATCAGGATATAACTCAGTAATCATCTTTAATTTCCTATTAACTTAATCAGGAGCCCTGCATAACTTATACGGTTTTATCATGACCTATCTTAGTTAAATCTGGTTTGTTTGACTGCTGTTTGGTATCAACAGATTTTATTTAAAACTGTTATGACTGACAGTATCAAGTCTCAGAGTATAGGCAACTACACCAAAGATGACAAGATTCACTATGATATCCATTCTGGTTTGATTACTACCTGTGTTAGACACTATTTACAAAGTTGTGTTTTTACTAATACTGCTATGTACTGATATATTCAATATACTATGTTTGATGATATAGCCACTTCTATTAAAGATAACAAGAGGCAACACAGGAACCATGATAGAACTCTGTACAGTGGTTTTATATGTCTTTTTCATTTCATCCATTTATAGGAATATGTTTTATTTTATCCTGCTATGTTTTTTCTCCTTCTAATATAGAAAGGATAGAAATACATGTTAAGACTCATGCATGCATAGAACCTATAAACAATTTACGAGAACTGATCTTATCACATATAATGAAATGAACAAATACTTTGAAGAAAAAAAAAGACACTACAGTACCCAGTGCTGAACCCGAAGTGTCATGATGTGAAACCCAGCAAAATATTATTCTTTGTTCAGAGTGATTTTAGCCTGCTTTGTTTTGTCTAATCTCAATATAAATGAAGATATGGATAACTGCATGTTTAAGTGTATAGGATTGACAACCATATTACTAAGTTTTTGTTGGATAGTTGAACAGAACTGTTTGCAGTCTTGCTGTTTGAATCCCCACTTTATATGTTCCACTTTTGTATCTTGAATAACTATTTGTAAGAAGACAATATATAAACATCAACCAGTGATTTCTTACTTATTTTTTCTTTGAAAGTGTATCATTTATACTCATTTTCTGTTTTGTTTCATCTTTCTTTAAATAAAATTTTAAAAAGTAATAAAAAGAAGTGCAAGTGAAGCTGAAAGCTCATATGAAGGATGAAATTATAAATATCAGAGCAGAAAATAATGCAATGGATACTTAAAAAATACAAAGAATTGGGGCTGGGGATTTAGCTCAGCAGCATAAGCGCCTGCCTTGCAAGCAGGCAGTCTTGAGTTTGATCCCTGGTACCGATAAAAATGAAAAAGACAAAAAAAAAAATACAAAGAATCAATGAATTGAACAGTTGATTCATTTCAAGATTAAATGAAATTGACCAAAATTTATTAATGCTTATAAAGTAAAGGACAAAAAAGACTCAAATTTATGCAATTAGGAAAAGAATGAAATCATAAGAGATCCTACAGAATTCCAGAAGATCATGTAGAACTACATCGAAAACTTGAATTGTAATAAAATGGAAAATGCAGAAGAAACAAACAGATTCATAGATATTCTTGAATTACCAAAGCTGAAATAAGAAAATATAAAGCAGAGCTTGGTGGTACATGCCTGTAATCCCAGGACTGGGGAAATTAAAACATGAGGATTGTCATGAGCTCAAGGTCAGCCGGGTATACATAGTGATTTCAAGGCCCACTGGACTACATAGTGAGACCCTGTCACAAAAATAAAAAAAATTTTAAAAGAAGATATAAAAATTCTAAAGAGTAATTTCAGTCAATGAGCTTAAAGATGTATTTAGAAATCCACCAGCAAAGAAAAGCTCAGATCTTGACAGAATCATCACAGTATTTTCCAAGAATTTTGTAGAATAGCTAATATCACTACTTTTCAAACTCTTTAATGAAATTGGAAGTGAAGCAATAATCCCCAATTCATTCCTAGAAACAAGCATTACCCTGATACAAAAAACAGAGAATGAATCACCCAAAAAAGAGAACTGCAGCCCAATCTCACTAAAAACATAGATGCAAAAGTCGTTAATAAGTTTCTGGCAAAAAGAATGCAACAAATCTTCAAGAAGATTACACAATGACAAAGTGGTATACAGGGATATTTCTACATACACAAATCGAGAAATGTAATATACCATATTAACAGAGCCAAAATTAAAAATCAATAGATTCAGAAAAAGCATATGAAAAAGTCCAACATGCAGTAATAATAAAAAAAACCTACAGTAAATTGGAATAGATTGTCTTTATCTCAATCTTATTAAAGCCATCTATGATAAACCTACAGTGAACATAATATTAAATGGTTGAAAACTGAGAACTTTCTCTCTAAAATCAGGAGCAAGACAAGGATTTCCACCGATGTCACTCTTGTTTAATACAGTTCTGGAAATGTTAGGCAGAAAAATTAGACAAGAGAAAGAAATAAAAAGAATAAGGATAAGAAAGGAAGAAGTTAAATTATTATTTGTGAATGACATAGTACTCAATGAAGACCCCAAAACTCCACCACTATATTTCCCAATTTTTAATAGGTACATTCAGTAGCATAGATGGACACAAAGTCAACATTCAAAAGTCAATAGCTTTCCTGTACAAGAATAACAATCCCACTGAGAAAAATTAGGGAAACCTTTCACAATAACATCCAAAACAATGAAATACCTAGGAATCAATCTAATGAAGAAAGTAAAATACCTCTACATTTTATGGCTTGTATCTGAATGTCCTCCAAAGACCCAGGCAGTCATGGAGGTGGGTATTTTAGAGGTGGGCAAATCTAGGGTTTGTAAGTGAGTCATGGTCTAATGGTGGAATTCAGGGAGTGTGTGCTACACCTGCTCTAAGGTGGGTACCCTGCATACAATACAACAGACACAAAGAAGCTTTTCCTTTGTCCACCACCTGTAAATCTACTGGAAGATAGAAAAAGTAGAACTCTTGAAGACATTGGTGTAGGCAAAGATTTTATGAACAAAATCCCAATTGCGAGGAACTATCACAAAGAAACAATTGTTATCACATCCTATTAAAAAGCTTTTGTACAGCAAGAGAAAGCACCAACTGAGTGAAGACACAATCCACATTGTGATAAAAATTTTCTTCCAACTGTTCCTTAGACAAGTTACTAATACCTTGAATATATAAAAGACTAAAAAAATCAGTTGTTCAAAATTTAAAGATCCAATCCAAAAATGAGCATGCACAACAGACACTTTTCAAATGAAGAAGAAATGACAAATAAACATATGAAAAAGTTTGACATCATTGATCATTTGAAAAATACAAATTAAAACATGCTGAGATTTTACTTCACTCCAGAAATAGTGGCTGTTATCAAGAAATCGTCCAATAAGAAATCTTAGTGTGGCTACCGGAAAAATGAATTCTTCTCCACTGTTGGTGGGAGTATAGACTACAACTACTGTGGAAATCAGTTTAGACATTCCTCACAATAACTAAAACTAGAATTTCCCTTCAACTCAGATAGTCCCCTTCTTGATATTTTCCCAAAAGAATTAAAAGCATCACACCACCGTGATACATACACACCCATGTCTGTAATGCCACAGTCTGCAATAGCTAAATCTTGGAAACAATCCAAATGACTATCAAATGATGAATGGATTTAAAAATGTGGTTTTTTATACTATTCTACAATAAAGAAGGATAAGTTTGAGACATCTCCAGCCAAATGTATGCCCTTTGAAATCATACTCCTAAGTATAATAAATTGAAAACTCTTGGGTAAACACTGCATTGGCTGGCATGAGAAAGGAAAAGTGTAAAACAGTACCAAAATTTATAATAGATATTGTAAAATAGAAAGAAAATGGAAATGGGAACTGTAGAGGTGAGAGGAATGAGAAAAAATGAGACAAAACCAAGAATATAAAGTTTTTGTAAAGAAAGAAAGAGGAGCTAGAAAGTAGGGTAATGAAAAAAGAATGATGTTATAGTATGCACAGGTACAAATTCCCAATAATGAATGTGATCATTATGTATATCTAAAATGTACCAATAAAGTTCATAAATAAAAAAATTACTTTCAATACCTGTTAAAATTTGTGTCTAGATGTCCCCTTATAGCCTTACACAATCATGGAAGGTAAGTTTTTTGAAGGCAGCTGAATCAAGAGTTTGTGATTGATTCATGATCCAATGTTGTGATTGTGTGTGTGTGCTACACCAGCCCCAAGGCAGTAACCTACATATAATATAAGGGACAGAAAGGCGCTTGCTCTCTCTTGTTGCTTTTGCTATCTTCTGCTACCAAGAACTGTTGGCCCCCTGTCACATGCACCCTGCATTGGAACTAGCCAATTACGAACTGAAACCTCTACAAACTTTGAGCCAAATAAACTCCTCCCCCTTAAACTTTGGTTGTTAGGTATTTCATCACAGCAATGAGAAAAGTAACCAAGAAAATACCCAACTGTCACAAATTTTTGACTGGACCAAAAAAAATATATTTTTTTATGCCTGGGGCTACAACCTTTATTTAGTGAATTGGAGTTCCAGCCAGGTGTCCTCAGCCATTATCTTATCTTACCACCAAGTTATCTGGGTTTTTTTGGAAGGGGGGGGATTGAACTTGTGATCTTGCACTTGCCAGGCAGGTGCTTATGCCACTGAGCTAAGTCCCCAGCCCTACAGTCCCCATCTTTATCTCCTATGCTCAGAATGTATCACTTTTCCTGCTATTATGCCTAAGAGCTTGAATATCTTTTTTTTAAATTTTATTTTGAAAGTAGTAAAAATGCAACAGCACAAGACAGAACAAAGCCAATCCAGACAGTGCAGTGAAACTGGTATAGGATTTCACAGTAGGATACTGGGATAATAGTAATAGGTACTATGGTATATCTCTTTAACTTCACAATAGTTATCCAGTCAATTAGGTATAGCAAAATCAAACCAAAAATAGAACATTATAAAACCAATTGAGAATACTGAATAGAGCAAAAGAAACATAACAAAACAAAACAGTGAAAACGACCTTTGCCTTCAAACAGAAGGTAGAAGGAAATTCTGCCATATTTGCTATACTGCATATGGTCATCCTCCCAAGAGATGCTGAGACATCTATCCCCAGTAGCTATGGGGGAGTGGGAGGGGGAAGGGTGCTTGACTTTCAGCCTGCATGGCAGTAGGTTCACAGGTAATGGTTCTCCTCCAGGCCCATGCTGCAGGCGCTTACAAAGAAGGCAGGTGCATAAGCTGCCTGAGTCCCACCATGGCCAGATCTCGGGAGCACTGGTTCTTCTCCTGGCCCTCGCTGTAGGCACTTACCAAGAGGGTGGGTGAATAACCTGCCTGAACCCCACCACAGCTGGATCTCAGAAGTTCTGGTTCTCCTCTTGGCCCACACTGCAGGCTCTTACCAAAAGGGTGGGTGAATAAGCTGCCTGAGTCCCACCATGGCCAGATTTGGGAGTTCTGTTTCCATGGACCCAAAATTAAGCAAAGATGTTTCAAAATTGCATAAAAACCCTTGAAAAAGGGACCTAATAGATAACTATAGACTGTTCCACCAAACAACAACAGAATTCACATTATTTCTAAGCTGTACATGAGACTTTCTCCAAAGTAGACAACATCTATATCATACTGTAGGAGCAAGTAAATGCAAAGGAAAGGAATTTATCCCATGCATATTATGAGACCATAGGGCAATGAAAGTAGAAATCAATGGCAAAGAACACCATATGAATTCTATAAACTGTGAAATTAAATAATATATTCTCAAGTAAAAATTAATGGTGCTCAGATGAAATTAAAGAAAAATTAGACAGTTCCTACAATCAAAGAATAAGATAAGTACAACATACTCGAAACTATGGGATGCTAAAAAAGCAGCCTAAAGGAGATGTCTATAGCAGTGAATTTCTACATCAGAAAGAGTGAGCTCAAATATGATGAACCTCAAGTTTCTAAGGAAACAATAACAATTCAAACCCAACGCTAGCATGAGGAAGGATATTATAAAGATCAGAGAGGTACTTAATGAAACTGAGACAAAGAAATACAAAGAACTGACAAATCAAAGAGTTCTTTCTTAGAAAGACGAGATAAAATAGACAAATATTTATAAAGTGTTATCCAAACAAGAAAAGACACTGAACTATGCAATTACAAATAAAAAATGTGAAGAGGCAAAGAATCTTGCAGAAATACAGATCATCAGTAATAACTTTGAGAATGTGTACTCTAATAAAAAGAAAAGTTTAGAAGAAATACACAGATCCTTAGATACAAAGTATTTACAAAGTTTACATCAAGAATTATACATTATCCTGTAAAATCCAAAATCTGTTAACAAAATTAAAGGGCTGGAGATTTAGCTCAGCAGCATTAGCCTCTGCCTGGCAAGTGTGAGGACATGAGTTTGGTCTCCAGTACACAAAAATGTAAAAAATTAAAAATAAATAAATAAAATTGACAATATTGAAGACATACAAAAAAACTACCTAGTGATACGAACGCAGATCATTGCACATCCACTGACAAAATCTACAAGAAGCTTTGAGAAGATCAAGTGCTAATACTCCTCAAACTCTTTAATGAAATTGAAAAGGGAACATCATCCCCAAAGTTATTCCTGGAAACAATCATTACCCTGATTCTAAAACCAAAAAGGAAACCAATTAAAAGAGAGAACTATAGACCACTCTATAAGCTTAGATGCAAAAATCTTTCAAGAGATGCTGACAAACAAAATAACAGCAAATTGTCCAAAAGATTATACATCATGTCCAAGTAGAATTAATTCCAGGCATGCTGAAAGTTGCAACACATTACTAAAAACAAGGACAAAAGTCACAACATCATCTCAATAAATACAGAAAAAGCATGTGACAAAGTCCAATGTCTATTTATGATAAAAACCCAAAGAAGTTGGAATAAAATGTCTTCATTTCAGTCAGTTAAAACTTACCAATGACAAACAAAAAGCCAACATCATACTAAATGGTCAACCACTAAAAGATTTTTCTTTAAAATCAGAAACAAGACAAGAATGTCCACTATCATAAATCCCCTTCCACATTTTGTCAAAACATTAGCCATAGGAGTTAGACAAGAGAAAAAAAAAATTAAAAAGAAAGAAATATGGATGGGAAAGGAAGATAATAAATGATAATTATTTTCTGATGACATGATTCTCTACATAGAACCAAAAACTCAAGATACTCCTAGAATTAATAACCAAATTGTTAGTTATCATAAGTTCAGATTGAAAACCAGACTAATAGACCACAGAAAATATAAAACATGTTATACAACTGTACTAAGTCAACACTTTTATATACATTGTCTACACTGAATTACATTATTTTTCTTTTTTATTATTCATATTTTATTTCAAATATATTGAGTTTTAAAAATATATTGAGTTATTCAAATAAGACAAAACAGTAATAACTAAAATTGGGTGTCTGAGTTACATCATTTACCATTATGGTCTCTAGGAGCATTCATATTTCTAGAAATGATTCACATTTATCTTTTGTATAGCAGAGTAGCACTCCATTGTATATAAATATCCTATTTTTATTCATTCATTTGTTGATGGACATATAGGCTACTTGTAAAATTTAGATATTATTAGTTGTTCTGCTGTAAACATGGGTATGCATATATCACTGTGGTGGTGGGAAGATACCTAGAAGGAGAATAGCTGGAACAAACAAATTTCTGTTTTTACTTTTTTTTTGAGAAGTAATATTGATTTGCATAGGGGTTGTATCAGTTTTCAAGCCAATCAACAGTGAAGAGTTTTTTGTTTTTCTCACAGCCTCACCAGCATTTGTTATTGGTTTACTTCTTAATGGTAGCCATTCTTTCTGGAGTAAGATGAAATCTTACTGTTGTTTTCATTTGCATTTCTCAGATGTTCAGCAATGTTGAATTTTTTTAGTGCATTGGCTATATTTCATCTGACAAGTGTCTACTCATTTCAGATGCCCATCATGATGTTTGTCTAGAGCATCGTGATAGACATGGGTCCAGGTTCAAATTCTAGCATGTGAATAGCCAGTTTTCTCAGCATTTGTTAAAGAGTCTATCTTCCCTCCAGCAAAGTGATTTAGCAACTTTGTCAAGAATAACATTGCTGGATGTACCTAAAGTTGGTTCTGTATCTTCTATTCTGTTCCCGTAACGCCTGCATTTTTTATCAATACCATACTGTTTTATGACTGTGGTTTTGTAGTATAACTTGAAGTCCACAATTGTGATGCCTCCTATTTTTCTCTTATTGGACAGAATTGCAACTGCTATTCATATTGTTTCATATGAATTTTAGGATTGCTTTCTCCAGTTTGCTAAGGAATGGTATTTTGGTGTTTTGATTGATAATGCATTAAATCTATATAACAGTTTTGAAAGTATGGCTATTTTGATATTTGTTCTGCCTATCCAGTAACAGAGACTATCTTTCCATTTTCTGATATCCTCTTTGATCTCCTTTTGCAGCATACTATAGGTTTTTCCCTTTCTTGATCAGGTTAAAAGTATTTCATTTTTATTGATGCTATTGTGGAAGGTATTGTTTCACTAATTTCCCTCTTAATGAGTTTGTTATTGGTATGCAGGAATGCTATTGCTTTTTGAGTGTTATTTTATATGCTGCTATATTGCTGGATTTGGTATTAGTGTTTTGGTTGAGTTTTGGGGGAATCTTCTGTGTAGAGAATCATATCTTCTACAAATAATGATAATTTATCTTTTTCTTTCCCTATCCATATCTTATTTCTTTCTCTGCTCATATTGCTCTACCTAATGTTTTGAGGACTACATTAAATGTAAGTTGTGTTAGTGAATACCATAATCTTGTTCCTTATTTTAGAATTAAAACTTTACCTCCTATTTAGTATCATATTGCAGTTGGTTTGTCACAAATGGCTTTTATCAACCTGAGATAAAGACCACCTACTGTTATTTTCTTCATGGGTGCATGTTGTGTTTTGTTATACACTTTTCTGCATCTATTGAGATGACCATGTGATTTTTATCCTTTTTTATGTCGTGAATTAATTTATTGATTTGTTGAACTACCCCTGCATTCTTGAAACTAGCCTTTGTCATAATGGATGTATGAACTTTTTGATGATTTGCTGCATTCTCTTTGCCAATATCTTACTGAGGATTTTCGCCTGTGTGTTCATTAACGAGATTGGCCTAGACTGTTCTGGTTTTGTGATCAGGATAATACTTGCTTTCAGGAATGAGTTTGGGAGAACAGATTTCCTTTTGACTTTTCCTTTTTTTCAAATCTGTTTTATTTCAAAGTGAAAAAGAAGGCAAAACCTAAAAGAAAATTTCTAAATACATCAATCAGGGGCAACAGTGGTATATACATTGCTCATTGTCATCCCCAAATCATTCACTCAGAACACAAGACATTATATTTTTTATTTCATTAAACAGTTTGTGTACTGGCATGAGAACTGTTTAAAAGCTTTGTAGAATTCAGTAGTGAATCTGTCATGGCCTGGCCTTTCCTTACTAATTTTTTTTTTATTTTTCAACTTAACTGACTGATGGATTATGCAGAATTTTTATATCTTTTTTATTTAGATTTGGCAGTTCATATGCATGTAAGAATTTATGTATTTTCTCTGAATTTTTCATTTTATTAGGCATATTTTCTCAAAGTGATTTCTAAAAATCTGAATTATCTGATCTGTTGTGATTTTACATTTTTTCATTTGTAGTTGCATGGACTTGAAGACACCTCTTTAAAGACCCAATCACAAATGGGCATTTCAAATTAATAGACAATAGCACCATGGCAAAGGCCAGGAGGAGAACAGAGCTCCCGAGATGTGGGCATGAAGGGATTCAGGCAGCTTATTCACTCAACCTCTTGGTAAGAGCCTGCAGCATGGGCCAGGAAGAGAATCAGAACTCCTGAGATCTGGCCATGGAGGGACTCAGGCAGCTTATTCACCCATTCTCTTGGTAATCACCCATGGCATGGGCCAGGAGGAGAATAGAGCTCCCAAGATCCGGCCATGAAGTGAAGGACTGAGGGAATCAGGCAGCTTATTCACCCACCCTCTTGGTAAGCACCTGCAGCATGGGCCAGGAGGAGAACAGAGCTCCTGACATCTGACCACGGAGGAACTGAGGCAGTTTATTCACCCACCCTCTTGCTAAGTGCCTGCGGCAAGGGCCAAGAGGCGAACCAGAACTCCTGAGATCTGGCCATGGAGGGACTCAGGCAGCTTATTCACCTGCGCTCTTGGTAAGCACCTGCAGGGTGGGCCTGGAGGAGAATACCTGTGAGCCTACTGCCACGTGGGCTGAAAATCAAGCACCCTTCCCCACCTTCTCCCTCTCCCCATAGGTACTGGGGATAGATATTTCAGCATCTCTTGGGAGGATGACCATATATAGTATAGCAAATATGGGGGATTTCCTTCTATCTTATGTTCAGAGGCATAAGCTGTTTTCACTGTTTTGTTATGTTTCTTTTGCTCTATTCAGTATTCTCAATTGGTTTTATAATGTTCTATTTTGGTTTGATTTTACTATACCTAATTGACTGGACAACTATTATGAAGTTAAAGAAATATACCATAGTAACTATTACTACTATCCCAGTATCCTCCTTCACTGCATTGTTTTGATTGGCTTTGTTCTGTCTTGTGCTGTTGCATTTTTACTACTTTCAAAATAAAAAAAAAATTAATAGACAATTTTTAAATGAAGAAGTATAAATGACCAAACCAATATACCTAGCTATTTCATTTTTAGTATCTTCCCAGAAAAATAAAAGCCATCAAAGCACAGTGATAATCTGTATTCCATGTTTATAACAGCACAGTTCATAAAAGATACACCTTTGAAATAGCCTACTTAATAGATGAATACATAAGTAAAATTTGCTATTTATATACATTGGATTATTATTCTGCCATAAAGGAGGATAAATGTGAGACATTTTTAAGCAAATGTATTTATCTCTAGAACATAATCTTAAGTGAAATAAATCAGACAAACCAGTTTAAATATCATGCTTTTTCTCTTATTTGAGAAACTTGAAGTATAAATATGGAGCAAAATGTAGGGTAGATATTAGGAAGTAGGAAAATTTTATTCAAATGGAAAAGGGAATAATAGATGGAGGGAAGGAGTGGGAATAAAAGGAGAAGAGATTTAAAGAAAAATAAATGGATAGAAACAAATGGAAATTAAACTTTGTGGGGAGAAGAAGAAGGGTTGGAGGTAAGAGAGTGGAATGGGACATAAAAAGAACTAAGATGTGTTACATTCATGTACAATCTCTCATGATGAATACGTTGATTATGTACTGCAAGCAGGCACTAATAAAATATAATTTGAAAAATCTGTACTCTAACAAATTGCAAAAATTTTAAGATGTAGGCAGATTCCTAGACACATATAAATTAACAAAACTGTATCAGGAAGAAAAAATGAATAATACAGTAACAAATGGAGGCCAAAATGAATAATCTAACAATTAAGGAGAACCTGATGGGTTTACTGCTGAATTTTACAGGAGTTTTATGAAAGTTATCACTCCAATGATCTTCTAACTGTTCAATGAAATTGGAAAAAAAAAACTAGTGCATTCAAACTCATGACTAGAAGCCAGTATCCATTCTGGTCCCCAAACCAGAAAAAGACTGAACAAAATAAAACTACAGGCCAGTCTCCTTAATGAACATAGATGCAAAAATCCTTGGTAAGATACTGGCAAGTAGAATTTAACAACTTATCAAAAAGACCATAAAACAAGATCAAGAATGTTTAATCTCAGGGATCTAGGAATGATTCAAAATAAGCAAACCAATAACTTTAATATACACCATAAACAGAAGCAGAACCAAAATCACGTGATATTAACAGATACAGAAAAACTTGTGACAAAAATCTTTCATGTATAATAAAAAGCCTGAAGAAAATAGGTACAGAAGACCTTACCTCAATCTGACAAAGCAATTTATGATAAATCTACTGTCAACATCATATTGAATGGAGAAAAACTAAAAACTTTTCCTCTAAAATCAGGAACAAAATATGAGTTTCCACTATAAGTACTACTCTTCAATAAAGTAGTTGAAAAATTAGAACAAGTAGGAATGAGAAAGAAATAAAAGAGACATGGACAAGAAAGTAAGAATTCATACTATTCTTATTCACAGATGACATGATCCTTTATATATGAAACTCAAAAAAATTCCACCAAAAGACTTCTAGACCTAATAAAGAAATTCAAGAGTTTAGCAGGATATAAAATTGTCACACAAGAATAGCATTCATGTATCCCAATAATAAACACATCAAGAGAAAAGAAACTAGAAATTTAAATACATAGGAATTAACCTAATGAAGAGACATATTTCTACGGTTAAAAACACAGTACTCTGAAGATCAAAGAGAAAATCCAAACTTCAAAGATATTCCCTATTCCTGGGTAGGCAGAACCAATATTGTCAAAATGACCACACATCCAAAACTGATACATATGTTTAATGCAACCCCAATCAAAATACCAACAGTACTCCTCAAATAAAGATAGAAAACAGCTCTAAAATTCACATGGAACAGAAGAAACACAGAGTAGCAAAAGTAATCCTGAGAAATAAGAGTAAAGCAGGAAGCACCACAACCTGAGATTCAAGTTATATTACAAAGGTATGATAATCAAAACATGCTACTGGAACAAAATCAGATATGCTGATAAATGGAAGAGAATAGATGATACAGAAATAATCCCATGCATATTCAGTTATCTCATCTTTGGGAAAGGAACCAAAAACACACTGGAAGATAGATGATGCTGAGAAAACTCATTATACACATGAAGATTGAATAGAGACTCATATCTCTCTCAGTGAACTATACTAAAATCAAAATGGATCAAATACCTAAGTAGCAAAATGAAAATAATTTACCAGAAGACAAGTAATTAAAACTCTTAAAGATGTCTATAAGCATATACAAGGAGTCCTTGAACAGAAACACGGTTAAACAAAAAATAACATAAAGAATCAACAAATGAGATTATATCAAAGTATCAACCTTCTGCACAGCAAAGAAAACAACCAAGTAAACTGACAACTTACAGAACAGGAACATTTTTTGCCAGCTATTCCTTTGACAGAGGAATAATTGGTAGAATATATAACTTTTAAAAAATTGATACTTCCCAATATCTAAAATATCTAAGTCAAAAAGTGGGCAACTCAAATGAATACATACTTCTGAGAAGGAGTAAAAATGACCAATAAATGCATGAAACAATGTTCATCATTTCTGTCTGTTACAGAAATGCATATTAAAACAACACTGAGATTCCTTCTTGCTCTAGAAACAATAGCTATCATTAAAAAATCAAATTGCAAAAACTGTTAGTGAAAGTCAGGTGCCTCCCCGTAATCCTAGAACTCAGGAGGCTGAGGCAAGTGTATTATTCCAAGTTCAAAACCAGCCTTGGCTACCAAGTAAGCTTGAGATCAGCCTGAACTGCATAGTGAGAACCTTTCTAAAAAAGAACTAAAAAGGAAGGAAGGAAGGAAGGAAGGAAGGAAGGAAGGAAGGAAGGAAGGAAGGAAGGCAGGCAGGCAGGCAGGCAGGCAGGCAGGCAGGCAGGCAGAGGCAGTCTGCAGGGAAAGAGAAAACCTATGTCATTGGTGAGAAAGTAAATGGGAGAGAGAGAGAGAGAGAGAGAGAGAGAGAGAGAGAGAGAGAGAGAGAGAAAGGAAGGAAGGAAAGAAGGAAAAGAAAGGAAAGAAAGAAAGAAAGAAAGAAAGAAAGAAAGAAAGAAAGAAAGAAAGAAAGAAAGAAAGAAAGAAAGAAAGAAAGAAATGCTGGTAAGGCTGCAAGGAAAAAGAAACCATTCTACATTGTTAATGGGAATGTAAACTAATAAAACCACTATGAAAATCAGTAAGCAGATTCCTCAGGAAACCAAAAATTGAAATTCTATTCTATCAAGCTACTTTGCTTCTTGATATCTCTCCAGAAGCGTTAAAGACATCCTATGACAATGATACACATTTGCCCTATATATAACAACACAACTTGTAAAATCTAAATATTGGAAGTGGCCTATAGGTCCATCAACAGACAGATAAAGAAATTGTTGTATTTCCATGCAATGGATTACTACCCATCTATAAAGAATAAGTTGGAATCATTTTAAGGAAAATGGATTCATCTTAAAGCTATGTTAAGTGAGATAAACCAGACACAGAAACTTAAATATTCCAGTTTTTCTTTTATGAGATACTCAAAGTACAAATAAATTAAAAAGCAAAATAAAAGATAGATAATAGGAAACAGAGATGGAACTTTTTCAAATGATAAGAACATCAAGATATGAAAGGAGGAGGGGATAAAAGATGATGTGAAAAGAATAAATATGTGTTAATTACATGGGCCAACTCCCCATGATGAGTGCTACCATTATACTGCAAACATGTATGAATTAAAAATAAAAATTAAAAAAGAATATCATTTGGGAATAAACCTTCAGGAATTAACTCCCTGTGGGAACATCAAGTCATGCAGTATATAACTGGCAGGCTGATCATTTGGTAACTGTAAACTTAGACCATCAAATACCTGGAAAGCTTTTTGGTTATTATCAATAACATGTTACAGATGCAAGGCTATGATGTCAAAATATACTACATAGAAATACAAATCATATTGTTAAATGTTAAATAAAACATAAGCAATGTGAAGTGTGGATGAGGGTATGAAGCTTTTAAATAAAATAGAAACAATGGATTTCTGATGGGAATAAAGTACTGTAGTTGCATCACAGGTGTGCTCAAGTTTCCATTACAAATGACTCCACCTTGAAGTTATTTGTAAGTGTGATTACTAGCCACATAACCATGGTATAAATAGTCAACATTTTTGGGTCCAAACATGTATTCTAATTGCATTCAAAAAATTAGTATACAACAATATATCTGGTGGATTAAACATTTTTGCCCAGAAGATCAGAGAGAGCTACATCAAAGATTGGTACTACTGTAAGCACCAAAGAAAAAAAAAATCTCTTTTTCATTTGTTTAAATTCATTATTTGATATATAAAAACAAAATTATACACATCAATAGGGCATCACGTAATGTTTCAATACATGTATACATTGTACACTGAAATTATAGTAAACACATCTATCTCCTCAAATTTTCATCATTTATGCTGAAAACCTTTAAAATATTTAAGGTTATTAAAATATATAATGTATTATAATTATCTATCGTCATAACATGCATAGTACCCAAGAACTTCTTGCTATCTAACTGTAACTGAGTATGCACTAATTAACCTCTCCCCAAACTCCCCTTCCCTTTATTCTCCCCAATCTCTAGTAACTACTATTGTACCCTCACTTTTCATGACATTACATTTTTTATATTTCACATGCGTGAGATAAGGCACTTGTATTTCTATGGTGAATTATTTCATATAATATAATCTCCAGTTCCATCTATATTGTTGCAAATCACAGGATTTCATTTTTTGGCTGAATGGTATGTTATTGTATATATGTATCATGCTTGCTTAATCCACTCACCAGTTGACAGACACATAGGTTATTTCCATTATTTCGCTATTGTGAACAACCAGCAATAAAACTGAGAATGAAGGTTTCTTTTTATGGTATGCTGTTTTCATTTACTTTGGTACATACCCAGTAGTGGGATTTCTTCATCAAATCTAATTTTCTTTGAGCAGCACTCAGAAAAAAGACATGTAGGTAGAATGGACCAATTACAAGGGATAATTTTCTCAAAGAAAGAAAAAGAATGAGGTCAGACCTCATTTCAAACTGAAGAAATATAAAGGATTGGGGATGTAGTTCTGTGCAAGGATCCTGGGTTAAATTCTCAGTGAGGGATTTATCAAACTGGGCCAGGCACACACCGTGAATAATGATGGGCAGCACTATTCCTGGAGAAAGAAATGTACCCTAGCCCAATACCATCTCCTAACTATTTTAAAACAGATGGAACCTGAATTAGAAATGTGGTAATGAACCTTCTTTTTTGCAAATGACCCTTAACACTTCTTGAAACCTCATGAATCCCCAAACTTGTAAGTTTTGTGGCTGTAAGAACAATTTACATTGATTTACATTGTCTGATCTTACCCAGAAATGGATCAAAATAAGATGTACCTTGTAGAACAATTCACAGTAGAAATCATTCTAAATTACACTATAATATATACCACACAAAACAGATGGACCTAGCTACTCAAATCTACAGAATGGAAACAGTCTCAACAAAATCATGTGATTTGAGACAAGATGCCTCCTTTGTTGCCATTTGTTATAGATACATGGTGCCATTCCCACACCAATCTGTACATTGATGTCCTAATCCTAGTACCTAAGAATGTGAGTATTTGGCTCATCTCAGAACTCTCCCACTAGCCCACCCACAAGTGGGAATTATCTCTGAGGCCCATGGGTAATAGGAGTTTGCACCCAGCAACTCACCATCATCCAGAAATCCACAGTGAGCCCTGCAGACACTGGAAAGCTGCATCCAGGGTCCTTCCCACACACAGGAACTGTAGGTGAGGTCCCTGGGGACTGGGAAGCTTCACTCAGTGACCTACAGTCATGAGAAACCTTCCCTGAGGTCCACAGGGCTTGTGAGTCTGCACCAGGCAATGTGCAGTCATTTGGGAACCCTCATTGAGGACACTAAGGATAGAAAGTATGTACCTCTTGACCGTCCACATCCAAGAACCAACTCTGAGTCCTGGAGGGACCAGAAGACTGTGCCCAGAGACATGTGGTCATCTGAAAATCCACAGTGAGGCCCATAGGAACCAGGAAGCTGCACCCAATGACGTGCTCACAACCAGATACCATATGTGAGGCACCTAGGAATGGAAAGATGCACTCAATCACCTGAAGACACCCAGGAACCCTCCCTAAGGCCTTCAGGACTGGGAGTCTTCCCAAAGTAACACTTCCATACCCAAGAACAATCTTGGAAGCATGGAGGGATTTGCAGCCCACACTCAGAGACCCACAGCCATCATTAACCCTCAGTGAGGCCTACTGCTGGAAGGTCTGCAGGCATAGAAATCAACTAGGACTTGGCATCTCACTAAATCAGAGGAAAACAGGAAAATGTCAAAAGTAACAAAAATATACTCCAAAACTTCTAGCTCATCTAGATCTAGTAGAGAAGACAGAGATATTGATGAAAATAGAAATCATACACCTGAAATATCTGACATGATTGCAACATAAGTAAAGAAACAACTCCAGGAAGATATAGAGGAAGTCACATCAGAAATAATCTCTCAGGTAAAAACAGAAATGATAAACATAATGAAAGAATTGGTGAGTATACCCAAAGAAGACATAAATAAAAAAAAATACAGGAACACAGACAAATGATGGAAACTTTGCAAAAACAATACAGGAAACAATTAGAATACATGAAACAGATTAAGGGAGATATCCAGGAAATCAAAAATTCCATTGAAATTTGGAAACATCACATAAACAAACTGAAAACAGATCTTCAGACCTTGAAGACAGGATTGTGGCTAAAAATCATGAAAGGAAAGATCTCTTAAAAATAAAAAAGAATCAGGAAATAACAGTTCAACAGCTGCAAAACAATGCAAAGAGAAGCAATATAATGTTAATAGGTGTTAACAAAAAAGAGACAACACAAATAACATGAAAAGATTATTTGAACAACTAATAGCAGAAAATTTTTCCAACGTGGGAAAAGAAAATGTCATGCAGATAAATGAAGCATATAGGACTCCAATTATCAATAACCAAAATAAATCTACACCTCAGCATATAATAATCAATACTCCAAAAATCCTGAATAAGAACAGAATATTAAAAGCTGCTATAAAAATGAAACAGATCACCCATAAAAGAAAGTCTATCAGAACTATGGTAGACTTCTCAACACAAATCACCAAGTCAAGACAAGCTTGAGTGAAGTATTTCAAGTTCTGAAAGAAAACAACTTACAACCAAGTTTGATATACCCTGAAAAACTATCTTTCAAAATAATGGAAAAGTTACTTCCATGACAAAGAACACATAAAGGACCCACCTACATAACCACCCAACCCACACTACAAAGAGTACTGACTTTCTGAAAAAAGATAAAAATAGCCACAGTTTCAAGAACAACAATAGAAGGAAATCAACAAGCAGGAAAAGCATTAGACAGAGGAGAAAAGTAGGGAACCAATAGCAAAAAGAATAAAACAAAGTGAATAAATATCAGTTATACCGTTAACATAAATGGCCTCAAGTCACCAGTCAAAGAAACAGATTGGCAGAGTGGATCAAGAAACAAAATCCAGCATTATGCTGCATATAAGAAACACATTTAAATCAAAAGGATATTCATAGACTTAACAACAAAGCTTGGAAAATAATGCTTGATGAGACAGGAACTCAGAAAAAAGCAGGAGTAGCTATATTGTTTGCAGACAATGTGAAGTTCAAATCAAAAGACATAAAAAAGTTCACTACATACTTCTTAGAGTAAGAGATAACAATCATAAATATATATGCACCAAATGTGGGAGCATCCAACTATGTAAGAGATATATTAATAGACATGAAAAATCAAATTCACAAAATACAATTATAACAGGGGACTCTAACACCACATTGACACAAAGCAACAGATCAACTAGACAAAAAAATCAGTGAAGAAATAGCAGAACTGACTCAAATTTGTGAACAAATACACTTAGTGTATGTGTAGAGAGTGCTCTAATCAACATCAGAGTATACATTCATCTCAGCTCAACATGGGCTATTCTCTAATACAGACCCATATACTAAAACATGGAACATGCTTATGTAAATGCAAAGGAAATGAATTTATCCTATGCATATTATCTAACCATAGTTCATTGAGATTGGAAATTAATGACAAAAGAAACTGCAAAACCTACATAAACCCACATGGAAATTAAATAACACCCTACTGAATAACTAATGGATCACAGAGGAAATTAAAGAAGAAATTAAATGATATATACAATCTAAATGCAAATAATGTGTACAAACTAAAATACAAATTCAGGAGGATGATCATATGCAATATAGCAAATATAGCAAAATTTCCTTCTACCATCTCCTTGAAGGCAAATATTCTATCACTGTTTTGCTTTGTTCTGATTGATTGTATTGATCTATTCAATATTCTGTTTTGATAGGTTTTGTAATGTTCTATATTTGGTTTGACTTTGCTATACATGATTGAAAGGACAACTACTGTGAAGATAATGAGATATACTATGGTACCTATTACTGTTATCCCAGTAACCTGCTATGAAGTTGTGTATAAATTTCACTGCATAGTCTCGATTGGCTTTGTTCTGTTGTATTTTACTACCTTCAAAAAAATGCAAATACAACTTGCCAGAACCTGTGGGGTGCAATGAAATCAGTCCCAAAGGGAAATTTATAGTGGCAAATTCTAATATCAGGAAAACAGAATGAACACAAGTAAAAAAAACCTAATGCTATAACTCAATCCCATAGAAAAATAAGAACAAGTCAAACCTAAAGCCCAAAGAAGAAAGGAAATTATAAAGATCAGAGAAGAAATTAATGTGATTGAGACTAAGAAAAAATACAGAGGATTAATGGATCAAAAAATTGATTCTTTGAAAAACTAAATAAAATTGATAAACCTCTAGTCAACCTTATCAAAAGGAAAGAAAAAATAAAATTCATGCAATAAGAAATGAAAAATTATGAAATCACTACAGATTCTTTGAAAATACAAAAGATCACCAATACCTACTTTGAAAAGCTTTATTCTCATAGGTTGGAAAACACTTCTTTTTGACAAGGTCCTAGAAACATAAATTACCAAAGCTGGATCAAGAAGATACAAAACTTCTAAATAACCCAGTATCAGTTAATGAAATTGAAACTGTAATTAAAAATATACCAAAAAAGAAAATTACAGGTCCTGATGGATTCATGGCTGAATTCTACAAGAAACTTAGAGAAGATTTAATACTCAAACTCTTTATTAAAATTGAAGGGGAAGTAATTCTCCCTAATTCATTCTGAGAGGCAAATATTACCCTGATACCAAAACCAGAGAAAGACCCAACACAAAACAAAATTACAGGCCAAACTCTCTAATGAACATAAATAGAAAAATCCTCAATAAAATATTAGCAAACAGAATGCAGCAAATCAAGACTATACACTACAACAAAGTGGGATTCATCGCAGGAATGTAGAGATTTCTCAACATATGTACATCAATAAATTAATGCACCATATACTAACAGCACAAAAGACAAAAATAATCATGATCATCTCAATAGAAGCAGACAAAAAACTTTTACTAATGTTCAACACTCATTCATATAAAAACTCTAGAGAAAAATCAAAATAGAAGGTCTTTGCCTCAATTCAATAAAAGCCATCTATGACAAACCAAAAGCTAACATCACATTAAATGATCAAAAACTGAGAGCTTTAACTCTAAAATCTGAACAAGACAAGATTGTCCACTATCATCACTCCTATTGAATATAATTCTGGAAACATTAACCAAAGCAATTAGACAAAAAAGAGAAATGAAAGGAATAAAGATAAGAAAGAAGTTAAATTATCATAATGTGCAGGTGACATAATAGTCTACATAGAGGACCCCAAAAGCTCCACATAAAGAATTCTCAACTTAATAAGCAAATTCAACAATTTAGCTGCATATGAATTTAATACTCAGAAGTCAACAGTACTCCTGTACACAAACAACAAACTCACTGTGAGAGAAATTAGGGAAACAACACCATTCACAATAACATCAAAAAAATTTAATACACAGAAATAAATCTAACAAAGGATGTGAAAATATTTATACATTGAAAATTACAGTACTCTGAAAAAAGAAATTGAAAAGGAATTCAGAAAATGCAGAAAACCCTTCTAATAGATAGGAAGAACAAACATTGTGAAAATGGCTATACTTTCACAATTATTATATACACTTAATTCAATCCCAGTCAAAATACCATTAGCATACTTCACATATCTAGAGAAAATATTCCTAAAATTAATATGGAACCATAAGATGCCTACAATAGTGAAGGCAGTCCTGGGCAACAAAGGCAAGGCAGTAGGTATTACAATCTCAGACTTCAAAGTACACTTACAAACCTGCTATAATAAAATCAGCATGGTACTACCACAAAAAAAGCAAACCTGAGGATAACTTAAACAGAACAGAACATACAAAGGAGCCAAACATGTTTGCTGAAAGAAAAAGCCTTTTTAATAAGTTATATTGGAAAAACTGGCTATCTACAGGCCAACACTTACATTAGAGCCAGGTCTATCATCATGAACTAAAGTCAAAATGGATCAAAAATCTAAATATTAAGACACAAACACTAAATACACTGCAAGACAAAGTAGGTAGAAATCTTGAGGACATAGAGATAGGTTGAAACTTTATAAACAAAACCAAACTGCATGGGGGGTACTTCAAAGAATCAAAAAACTGGGATCTTGTCTTATTAAAGTTTAGCACATCAAAAGAAATCACTAATAGAGTGAAAAGAAAATTCATAGATTGGGAAAAGATTTTTGCCAAATGTCCCTCAGACAAAGGACTTTTATCTAGAACATAGAAAGAATTGAAAAAATCAGTCCCCCCAAATTAATGACCCAATCTAAAAATGGGCATCTGAGAACACACAATTCTCAGATGAAGAATTACAAATGACAAATAAATATATGCAAAATTGTTCAACATCATTAGTTATTTGAGAAATGCAAATTAAAACAATGTTAAATTTTATTACACTCCATAAATAATGGCTAACATCAAGAAATTAAACAATAATAAATACTAATGGGGCTGTGTGGGAAAAGGAATACTTTTTCATTGTTTGTAGGAGTGTAAACTGGTACTATCACTGTGAAAATCAATATGGAGATTTCCAAAAAACTAGGATTAGAGGTTTCATTCGACCCAACTATTCCCGTTCTGTGTATTCTACCAGAAGAAATAAAAACATCACACCACAGCAATATATGTGCACCCGTGTTCATAGCAGCACAATTTGTAATAGCTGAATGCCGGACACAATCCAAAGTCATGCCCATCAACTCATGAATGGATGGATAAGGTGTCTGGAGGACTCTGGATTTCTGCGCCCAGACTGCTGGAGTTCCCTCAGGCTTCCAGGTGCAGTGAAGGAGAGAGGTGGGTTTAAGGCTTCCACATCAGCCTCCCCATTCCCGGCTTCATTTGGAGACCTGCTGAGCTCCCAATAGGTGGGCTGGCCCACACTACCAGCCTAGCCCATTCTGTTTAGCTGCCGCGCCTGGCCACAGGTCTGCAGAGGAGGAGCTGGGCAGATCTGGGGTGCCCTCACTGGCCTCTCTGCGTGTCTGGAGGACTCTGGATTTCTGCGCCCAGACTGCTGGAGTTCCCTCAGGCTTCCAGGTGCAGTGAAGGCGAGAGGTGGGTTTGAGGCTTCCACATTAGCCTCCCCATTCCAGGCTTCATTTGGAGACCTGCTGAGCTCCCGATAGGTGGGCTGGCCCACACAACCAGCCTAGCCCAGCCTGTTTAGCAGCCGCGCCTGGCCATAGGTCTGCAGAGGAGGAGCTGGGCAGATCTGGGGTGCCCTCACTGGCCTCTCTGCGTGTCTGGAGGACTCTGGATTTCTGCGCCCATACTGCTGGAGTTCCCTCAGGCTTCCAGGTGCAGTGAAGGAGAGAGGTGGGTTTAAGGCTTCCACATCAGCCTCCCCATTCCCGGCTTCATTTGGAGGCCCGCTGAGCTCCCGATAGGTGGGCTGGCCCACACTACCAGCCTAGCCCAGCCTGTTTAGCTGCCGCGCCTGGCCACAGGTCTGCAGAGGAGGATCTGGGCAGATCTGGGGTGCCCTCACTGGCCTCTCTGCATGTCTGGAGGACTCTGGATTTCTGCGCCCAGACTGCTGGAGTTCCCTCAGGCTTCCAGGTGCAGTGAAGGAGAGAGGTGGGTTTAAGGCTTCCACATCAGCCTCCCCATTCCCGGCTTCATTTGGAGACCTGCTGAGCTCCCAATAGGTGGGCTGGCCCACACTACCAGCCTAGCCCAGCCTGTTTAGCTGCCGCACCTGGCCACAGGTCTGCAGAGGAGGAGCTGGGCAGATCTGGGGTACCCTCAATGGCCTCTCTGCGTGTCTGGAGGACTGTGGATATCTCTGCAACCAGGGAGGGTCCACAGGTTCCTGAAGCACTGCGGCCTGTGGTGAGTACCCTAACCCGGCTGCGATTGAAGAACTGTGGAGCTTCCAAGGGGCAGGTGGGCGCACAGTGTCCCTGAGGCCCAGCTTGTCTGGAACTGCGGAGTTCTGAGCAGGCAGAGGAGGGCCACTGGTTCTGTAGGCCTAATGGCTTGGAGTAGCGCAGCGCTAGAGTCCCAGTAGCTCCAAACATAGAAGGGGATTTTCAACAGATCCTGAGGAAGCTTTCAAGTAACACTTGAAACACAGAAATATAGGAAAATGACAAAACGAAAGACCAAATTACAACCTCAAACCTCCAGCCCATCTCAAGAAACCCTAGGAGCGATGTATATAGAAGAAAATATATCCCATCCACCCCATATATCGGACACAATAGCCACTGAAATTGACAAGAAACTCCAGGAAGCTTTAAAGAAATTCAAACTCGAAATAATTTCCCAGATAAAAGAAGAAATGATAAAAGAAATGAAAGAGATTCTAAATATATCTAAAGAAAACACAGATAAAAAATTGGAGGAACTAAACAAAAAGATAGAATCCCTAGATGAGCAATATAAGAAACAAACAGAATACATAATGCAGATGCACAGAGATATACAGGAAATAAAAAACTCCACTGAAAGTTGTAAAAACCGCCTTAATGAAAGTGAAGATAGAATTTCAGACCTTGAAGACAGGATTGCAGCTAGTGAACAGGAAAGGAAAGATCTTTTGAAAATAACAAGGAACCAGGAAACAACAATTCAAAAACTGCAAGACGATGCAAAGAAGAATAACATAAGAATAATAGGGATTAATGAAAGAGAGGGAGACAACATAAAGGATGTCAGGAGGATATTTACAGAAGTAATAGCTGAAAATTTCCCAAGCATGAGATCAGAAACTGACATCAGGATCAGTGAAGCATATAGAACTCCAAACAGTCATAACCAAAATAAAACTACACCCAGACATATAATAGTCACCATCCCAGAAATCCAACACAAGAATAGATTATTAAAAGCTGTCAGAGAGAAAAGACAAATCACTTATAAAGGAAAACCTATCAGAATCACAGCAGACTTCTCAGCACAAACGATAAAGTCAAGAAGAGCATGGAGTGAAGTATTCCAGATCCTAAAGCAAAATGATTTCCAACCAAGACTGATATATCCTGCAAAACTATCATTCAAAATAGATGTTGCAATACGATACTTCCATGACAAAGAACAGCTGAATAACTTCATGAACACCAAACCAACCCTGCAAAAAATATTGAAAGACAATTTAGATACACAAAGGAAAAAACCACTAAGCAAAGCAAATAATTAAACAGAACCGAAAGATAAAGATGCAACAGCAGAGAGATAACATTCCTACAATTAACCAGCATTTAACAGTAATAACCATTAATGTAAATGGTCTCAATGCACCAATCAAAAGAAACAGACTAGCAGAATGGATCAAGAAACAAAATCCAACCATATGCTGTTTACAGGAAACCCATCTAACCCAGAAAGATACTCACAGACTGAAAGTCAAAGGATGGAAAACAATTCTTCATGCAGCAGGAATCCAAAAAAAGGCAGGAGTAGCCATTCTGTTTGCAGACAACGTGAACTTTAAACCAACAATGACCATAAAGGACAAAGAAGGTCACTACATACTCGTAAGGGGAAAACTCCAAGAGGAAGAGATAACTATCTTAAATATATATGCACCAAACTCCAGAGCACCCAGTTATATAAAACAATTATTAACAGAAATGAAAACTCAAATTATCAGTAACACAATTGTAACAGGAGACCTTAATACACCACTGACACCAAGGGACAGATCAACCAGACAGAAAATGAGCAAAGAAATAACAGAACTGAATCACACCTGTGAACAAATGGGTTTGATAGACATATACAGAATGTTCCACCCAACAACATCACAATACACATTCTTCTCAGCAGTACATGGATCATTTTCTAAAATAGACCATATATTAGCTCACAGAACATATTTAAGCAAATGCAAAAGAGTTGAAATCATCCCTTGCATATTATCGGATCATAGCGCTCTGAACTTAGAAATTAATGACAAAGGATACTGCAAAAATTCCGCAAACACATGGAAACTAAATAACACACTCTTGAGTAATCAGTGGGTCACAGAAGAAATTAAAGAAGAAATTAAACAATACCTAAAAGAAAATGAAAATGCAGATACAACTTACTGGAATCTGTGGGATGCAATGAAAGCCGTTCTGAGAGGAAAATTTATTGCACTGAGTTCCCACATCAGGAAAACAGAACGAATACAAGTAAATAACTTGATGCTACACCTCAAACAGCTAGAAAAAGAAGAGCAAGTCAAGCCCAAAGCCAAAAGAAGACAGGAAATTATAAGAATCAGAACAGAAATCAATGCAATAGAGACTAAGAAAACAATCCAAAGAATCAACGAATCAAAGAGTTGGTTCTTTGAAAGAATAAATAAAATCGATAAGCCCCTAGCCAACCTTATTTAAAAAAGGAAAGAAAAAGCTCAAATTCATGCAATAAGAAATGAAAAAGGAGAAATCACTACAGACCCAATAGAAATACAGAGGATCATCAACACCTATTTCGAAAACCTCTACTCTCAAAAGTTTGATAACACAGAAGAAATAGACAGATTCTTAGAAGCATATGAAGTACCAAAGCTAGATCAAGAGGATATAAAACTGTTGAATAACCCAATCTCTGCTAATGAAATTGAGAATGTAATTGGGTCCTTGCCCACCAAGAAGAGCCCAGGCCCAGATGGATTCACTGCAGAATTCTACAAGAAATATAAAGAAGACCTAATGCCGACACTCCTCAAACTATTCAATGAAATTGAAAGGGAAGCAATCCTTCCTAAGTCATTCCTGGAAGCAAATATTACTCTAGTACCAAAACCTGAGAAAGACCCAACTATAAAAGAGAACTATAGACCGATCTCCCTAATGAACACAGATGCAAAAATCCTCAATAAAATATTGGCAAATAGGATCCAGCAAATCATCAAGAAGATTATACACCATGACCAGGTGGGATTCATCCCAGGAATGCAAGGATGGTTCAACATACGCAAATCAATAAATGTAATCCACCATATCAATAAAGCCAAAAATAAGAATCACATGATCATCTCTATAGATGCAGAAAAAGCCTTCGATAAGGTCCAACACTTATTCATGATAAGAATTTTACAGAAAATTGGAATAAATGGTCTTTACCTCAATATAATAAAGGCCATTTATGACAAACCAACAGCCAGCATCATACTAAATGGCCAAAAATTGAAAGCCTTTACTTTAAAATCGGGTACAAGACAAGGATGTCCTTTATCACCACTCCTATTTAATATAGTACTGGAAGTACTAGCCAGAGCAATTAGGCAAGAAAGAGAAATAAAAGGGGTAAAGATAGGAAAAGAAGAAGTTAAATTATCATTGTTTGCAGATGACATGATACTCTACATAGAAGATCCCCTAAACTCCATTGAAATACTCTTAGATACAATAAATAAATTCAGTCATGTGGCTGGATACAAAATCAATACTCAGAAATCAATAGCATTCCTATACACGAACAACAAAATTACAGAGAGGGAAATAAGAGAAACTGGACTATTCACATTAGCAAGCAAAAAAAATGAAATATTTAGGAATTACTCTTACGAAAGAAGTGAAAGACTTATACAGTGAAAATTATAACACACTGAAAAAGGAAATTGAAGATGATCTCAGAAAATGGAAAGACATCCCTTGCTCATGGATAGGAAGAACAAACATTGTGAAAATGGCTATTCTCCCAAAACTGTTATACAGATTCAATGCAATCCCAATAGAAATACCATCAACATACCTTATAGATCTAGAGAAATCACTCCTAAATTTCATCTGGAACCAGAAGAGACCTAGAATCGCAAAGGCAATTCTAAGCAGCAAAGACAAAGCAGGAGGCATCACAATCCCTGACTTGAAGTTATACTACAAAGCAACAGTAGTAAAATCAACATGGTATTGGAATCAAAACAGAGCTGAAGATCAGTGGAATAGATTAGAAGATACAACCACAACTACGAACACACTCAACCACCTTATTTTTGATAAAGGAGCCAAGCAGGTTCACTGGAAGAACGACAGTCTCTTTAATAAATGGTGCTGGAAAAACTGGCTCTCCATTTGCCGAAAACTAAAACTAGACCCATGTCTATCACCATGTACTAAATTAAAATGTAAATGGGTCAAAGATCTGAATATTAAAACAGAAACACTAAATCTATTGGAAGACAAAATAGGTAGAAACCTTGGAGACATAGGAGTAGGTAAAGAATTCATGAACAGGACTCAAACCGCACGGGAAATACTTCTCAGAATCAATAACTGGGACCACTTCTTATTAAAAAGTTTCTGCATGTCAAAAGAAATCTCCAGCATAGTGAAAAGAAAACCCACAAACTGGGAAAAGATTTTAGTGAACTCTCTCTCAGACAAGGGACTCTTGTCTAAAACATATAAAGAATTAAAGAAACTCAGACCTCCGAAATTCAAAGATCCAATCCAAAAATGGGCATCTGAGATGAATATGCAATTCTCAGATGAAGAAATGCAAATGGCAAATAAATACATGAAAAAATGCTCATCATCATTGGTCATTAGAGAAATGCAAATTAAAACCACACTGAGATACCATCTCACTCCTGAAAGAATGGCCAGGATCAAGAAAACCGACAACAAATGCTGGAGAGGCTGTGGGGAAAAAGGAACTCTCCTGCACTGCTGGTGGGAGTGTAGACTGGTACAGCCTTTGTGGAGATCTGTCTGGAGATTTCTCAAAAAGTTGGGACTGGAAATCCCATTTATTCCAGCTATTCCACTTCTAGGCATATTCCCAGAAGAACTGAAAGCATCATACCACAGTGATATATGTGCACCTATGTTTATAGCAGCACAATTTGTAATCGCCAGATCTTGGAAACAACCCAAGTGCCCATCAACTGAGGAATGGATAAAAAAGTTGTGGTATTTCTATACAATGGAGTATTATTCAGCTATAAAGAAGGATCACATTGAGATATTTATCAATAAATGGGCACAGCTTGAGACCATACTCATAAGTGAAATAAATCAATCTCGCATGTGTGAATACCGAATAGTTTCCCTAATGTAAGTAATGATTCAAATATATAAAAATATGTGGTAATCATGATTCCCCATTAGGTGGCCTTGAAGCCTTATAAAGTTTTCACTCATTAATTAGAAAGGCTTTATTCTGGGCTTCTTGATATGAAAATATTTGAAGCTAGAGTATATGAAGTTTTACCCAAATATTTCAAGGAAAAAGACTGTATGGTAACTACTATTAAGTCAGGTTATAAGGTGGTGAAGTACTAGGTTATTGAAACAGTCATGCTGTGACCTCTATTGTTATATTGTTATGTCCTGTTTTATCTCAATCTCCCCCTTATTGTTTCAAAAAAAAATTTATTTAGTCATTTCTTATGTTTGTCTTAATTAAAGAAAAAATTCAAAAAAATTAGGATATATAAATAGTAACTCTTTTCGATTTCCTATTAACTTGTTTTGAAGTCCTGTAGTACTCCCACGATCTTGTTTTGACTGATTAGACTCTGTTCCATTCTATATGATAGTATCAAGTTTGAAGACATAGGCAACTACTTTGAAGACAATAAGATTCACTAAGATACCCATTCTGGTTTGACTATTGTCTTCTTTGAAAGTCCTGTAATGTTTACAATGCCTAAGTTTTATTGGTCTTGTTCTCTACTGTTTTGTCCAACTTTATAATATCTAATAAGATAGACAATTCTTTTTAAGGAAACAAGGGACAACGTTGATAACCATTGTTGATAAACTTGTACTCTGTTCTACACCATGTGCTACGTCTATCCTTAGTATTGACTGACAGCTTTGTTTTGCCATATTTGACTGTATTCTTCCCCCCCCCCCAAAGAAAGTAATAAGCACTAACGAGTAATAAAATCCAAGATGTGTAAATTTTGTTGTAAAAAAGAGAGGGAAAAAAAAAAAGAAAAGGAGCTCTAACGGATATAACAGCAAGTGTGTTTGGGGGTGTTAAATAGCTGACTTTATCAATGTTTTTGGAACATTGAACACAGCTGTTTGCAGTCTCCATGTTTGAATGTGCACCTTGTGTTCTTTGATACTGTGATTTGAGGAACTATTTTCAAGAAAATAGTGTGTAATCTACTAGCAGGTAATTTCTTACTGTTATGGTTTTTTGTTTTGTTTTGTTTTGTTTTGTTTTGTAGTTCTGTATTGCGTGTACCCTTACGCCGCTTTGGTTTGTTTTGTGTTTTTCTCTTTTTCCTCTTAAATAAAAAAAAAAAAAAAAGAATGGATGGATAAAAAAGATGTCGTAGTTTTATCTAATGGAATAGTATTCAGACAAAAACAATGATAAACCCAAGGCTTTTTATAGGTAAATGTATGCAACTAGAAACAATACTCAGTGAAATAAATCAGACTTGCATATGTAAACACCAAATTGTCTCACTACTATAAAAAAACTGAAAGAGTAAATAAGGTCCAAAATTATAATAGGTATAGTAAAAGTGAAAGAAAGTACTCAACGGGAACTTTTATTTTTTGATCAATCTTGCATGCCTATATCTGGTAGCCTGATCAATTTCTTTGATGATAACAATATGCAATATAACAGCCATTTTTAAATTCCTATCATGTTGCTTTGAAATCCCTTATTGCTATTGCTTTTTGTTGTGGTTGTTTTTTGTTTCCGTTGTTATTTTGCTTTTGTTGTTGTTTTTTAATTGTTTGCTTCTTGATTTTTCTGTCTTTTTCTCTTTAAAATAAAAAAAAGAATGTGAGAATTTGGAAATACACCCTTAAATGTGTGATTTAATTAAAATAAAGCTATTAGGAGGCCCAAATAAATTCTGACTGATGTCCTAAGATGTCATACAAAGAAACACCAAGAACATATGAGTAGAAAAAAGATCATATGGGAACATGGTGAGAAGGTAGCGACCTGCAAATCAAACACAAAGGCCTCAGAAGAAACAAAGCTACCCAATATCTTGATATTGGACTCCTAGGTTCCAGAAACACAAGAAAATAAATGTTCAATGTTAAAGTCATCTAGTCTGTGGTATTTTGTTATGACTGCCCCCCAAAATACACTATTTGACCTGGAACCAAGCTACAATCAAATCATAGTCAACTGCAATATCCTTTTAAGGACTAATTGTGTTGGGAAGCTATAATAAATAGCTCCCTAATTTTAACTAACTTGCAAAAGGAAAAGTAAAAACACTGTAACCAGTGTGTGATATGGTGTAACATTACAGTTGCTGGTAAAATTCAATTACCTTATGTAAGTAATGCATGTAATACAAGTATTAATAATTATATGTATTGGACAATTTAAAAGTAGAAAGAATTTCAAATAATACTCCACATTACCTAGTATGCTGATTCAAATATATTTTAATGTATATGCTGATTTATTTCATTTATAATATTAGTTTGTTTTGTTGAAAAGAAAGCTTTTTTCCTATTTTTGTTTCTGTTTTATAAGACTGGTTTGTCTTTTGTTTATGACTCATAATCTTTTTTTTAAAATTTTATTTAAGCGGAAAAAGAGAAAAACACAAAACAAAACAAAGTGGTGTAAGGTTACACATAATACAGAACTACAAAAAAAAACATAACAGTAAGAAATCACCTGTTAATAGATTACACTTTATCATCTTGGAAATAGTTGCTCAAATCACAGTATCAAAGAATACAAAGTAGACATTCAAACAGAGAGACTGCAAACAGCTGTGTTCAATGATCCAAAAACATTAATATAGTCAGCTATTTAACACCCCTAAACACACTTGCTGTTATATCCGTTAAAGCTCTTTTTTTTTCCTCCCTCTCTTTTTTACAACAAAATTTACACATTTTGGATTTTATTACTCCTTAGTTCTTATTACGTTTTGGGGGGGGGGGAGAATAAAGTCAAATATGGCAAAACAAAGCTGTCAGTCAAAACCAAGGATAGACATAGCACATGATGTAGAACAGAGTACAAGATTATCAACAATGGTTATCAACATTGTCTCTTGTTTCCTTAAAAAGAATTGTCTATCTCATTAGATATTATAAAGTTGGACAAAACAGTAGAGAACAAGACCAATAAAACTGAGGCATTGTAAACATTACAGGACTTCCAAAGGAGACAATAGTCAAACCAGAATGGGCATCTTAGTGAATCTTATTGCCTTCAAAGTAGTTGTCTATACCCTCAAACTTGATACTATCACACAGAATGGAACAGAGTCTAATCAGTCAAAACAAGATCGTGGGAGTATTACAGGACTTCAGAACAAGTTAATAGGAAATCTGATCCGGCCTGCAGATCAACAAGTTTGGAACTCCTGGAGGGGAAACGGGGATTAAATAAAAGACATGGGGGAGACAAAAAGAGACGAAGGCAAGTTGATGTTAACCCAATCAAGCCTCCGGTTTATTGAGAAAATAATCACACCTTTTATAGGCTAAGGGCGGGAGCTGGGACAGGAAGAGGTTAAACAGATGAATACAACAGGGTTACCATCACATCCGGATAAGTGACGTAAGCAGAAGAGGATTATGGTTAATGTAGGCTGACGCAGTGCCCATAGGAGAGAGAGAGAGAGACATCGAGGCAGCAATGCCTGTCACTCGGCTCCCTACATCTCCTCCCTTTTTATATTATTTAATTAAGAGTATGGCAGGCCCTGTGAGGACAGCGTCTGTCTTAGGTCAAGGATCTCATTGCATGAACCCAACCAGGCCTTACCCGTCATGGGCTTGCAGAACAGCAGTTGGTCCTGTGCCTGTTTTAGGTGGCCGTTGGAATTAACATGCATGTCCTAGTTGCCCATCTCTGACTGCCTGTCCATTGCCCCAGGGCAGTCAGGCCGCATCATCATATGGGCCACTCGTGGGAATTCCTTCCCTGTAGGTTTGTTGATCTGCCATCTCCAGCTGATGATAGTGTACCTGAATGGGCTTTGCCATAAATGCGTCTATCTGGTTATTAATGAACATCATAATCCTCTGAAAAATACAAGACTCACAGAAATGAGAAACAATAGGTCAGCTAGGGGACCCAAAAGGGGCATTAGGTAAGGGAAAAACTCCCCCCCCCAAAATCAAGGAGAAGGGGTTGACAGCCATTTGTTGGTGTCTCTGTATGAAGTTATTTTCCTGTGTCTTGGAGCATGTCTTGTATAACACTGGATGTAGTCTATTTGGCTGGTGTATGTTCCTCCAGACCGAGAAGAGCCTCTTTTGCAGTCATGGGGTTCTGTGCATGGCTGTCAGAAGTTGTAGTCTGTTTGGCAGGGGTCAAAATCTACCATGGGTGTGGTGTGGCTCAAGAAGGCTGGTTAAGCAGCATAAGGCTCTAGGGAGATGTGTCACCTGTAAGAGAACACAGGGGATTGTGCCTCAGGAAATAACATTATTTCTGGGCGTTACATGGGGTCTTTGAAGAACTGTCTATTTGCTTTACGAGGCATTTAGGTAGCCATCTAGCTTTTTTATCTTGTTGAGAGTAAACACACACTGAACCTCGTCCCCAGATAAGGACTGGATCAGGGCCATTTTACACATTGGTTAATGGGACTCTCCATAAAAGAGATGCAAACCGTGTTTGAGTCTGAGTATGCCAAAACCAAGATGCTGCGGAGCAGCCTGAAGCATCCAGGGTCAGAAAATTTAAAATAAAAAGAGCATGTGAAAGGACATTTCTAGGGGACCCCTGGGTGGGGTACCATGTCTCCCTTTTTATTTTATCTATGGTGAATTTAAGAGAACGATGCGCACGTTTAACAGTGCCTTGTCCCTGAGGATTATAAGGTATACCTGTAGTGTGGAGGATATTAAGGCCTTTGTAAAATTGAGCAAAGGAGGTACTGGTATAGCCAGGGCCATTATCGGTCTTGAGCTGTTGAGGACATCCCAGAACTGAGAAGGCTGACAGCATATGGGCTATAATGTGTTTAGCAGCTTCTCCAGTCTGGAGAGTGGCAAAAATGAAGCCACTATAAGTGTCAATAATAACATGTACATATTTTAGATTGCCAAACTCATTGAAATGGGTAACATCCATTTGCCATAAGGCGTTAGGAATTAAACCTCTAGGGTTGACTCCTAGGTGTTGAACAGGTGAGTGGATAGCACAAGATGGGCAATTTTTTACAATTTGTCTGGCTTGCTCACGGGTAATTTTGTAGAGAAGGCGGAGGGTGTGAGCATTGAGGTGGTGTAACTGGTGGGCTTGTTGGGCCTCAGACACCTTGGAGTCCTGAGCCATAAAAACCTGTGTTTGTACAGCAACATCAGCCAAATGATTTCCTTGGGCAAGAGGCCCTGGGAGGTTGGAATGAGCTCGCAGATGACCGATAAAGAACTTATGACGGCGAAGCCGTATGAAGCATTGTAATTGTTTGAACAGATTTGCAGCTGGGGAAGCATGACATATAGTAGCAACAGTCTCTAATAATGGAACAGACTGGGCAAGATAAGCACTGTCAGTATACAAATTAAATGGTTGGTCAGAGTAAGCAGCAAAAGCTGCAAGAATAGCTTCTAACTCTGCTAATTGTGTAGAGGAAGTATCTGCCTGGAGGGTAGAAACATTGTCTTGAGATACATAAGCAGCCTTTCTGGAGGATGAGCCATCAGTGAATAAAACCAGGGCACCCGGAAGGGGTTGTGAAGCTGTGACTTTAGGGAATATAAATTAGTGACGATTAGCAAAGTCAACTAGCTTATTTGGAGGGTAATGATTGTCAATAGTCCCTGAATAGGAAGCTAAGGCAATAGGCCACACTTCAGTACTCTGAAGTAGCCAATCTATTTGGTCTTTTGTAAAAGGTTGAATGATAATATCTGGTTCTTTGCCAAAGTAACATTTTTTCTGTTTTCTACCCTGGATTATTAGGTCTGAGACAGCTTGGAAATAAGGCAAAAGTATTTTTTTTGGAGAGACTGGTAAATGGACCCACATGTTGTCAGAACACTGCTGTAGGGCAAAGCTTTGTATTAAAAATGAGAAACTGTAAAGGCTCATTGTAGTCCATAAAGGAAACAGTTTGTTGAGCAATAGCCTCTTTTACTTTACTGAGCGCTCTCCTGGCATCAGGTGTAAGCTCTCAGGGGGAAGTTGGATCTATGTCTCCTCGAAGCAGCGCATAAAGGGGCTGTAAATCATGTTTTGTTAGTTTTAAAAATGGTATGAGCCAATTAATATCTCCCAATAGTTTTTGGAAGTAATGAAGTGTAAAGGAATAGAGAAAAAGCAATCTTTAAGATCTATGACAGTTTTTAAAAATCCCAAAGGAATGGCACTGGGTAAGGGGAGGCCTGGCTGTAGGGGCCCCATTAAGACTATTGTCTTATTTATCGCCCTAAGGTCTTGTAGCAGCCTCCACTTTTCTGACCTTTTCCAGATAACAAAGATAGGTGTGTTCCAAGGGGAATTACTAGGAACAATGTGTCCTGCATCTAACTGGTCCTGCACCAGCTGTTGTGCGGCTGCAAGCTTTTCAGAGTTAAGGTTGTTTCTAAAGGCTTATATGAATCCCCAATTTGCCATGGAGGCACAGGGAGTAGCGGGCTGCCATCTTGGGACCTGCTGATCATGTCAACAGGTGGAAGTGGTGGCAGATCACCATGTATGAGGACCTCTAACAGGCCATCATTTTCTGCATCTGAGAAATCAGAGGCTTTAGATTTTTCTGAGGATGGTTTTGAGGTAGATTTAAGGGAGTCGCGCAAGGCAGCCTCACCTAGTGCAACTGTCTCCTCAACCTGAGGGTCTGCATGCCTCTGGGCAAGCAGCTCAGAAATTAAATTCCAATATGTAAAGGTGGTCACAGGAACCTTTTTTGGACCGAAAACTCTATAATAATCTTTTAAAACATCTCTTACTGTATTCCACCTCTTGGTATCTATAGAACCATCTAGGGCAAACCTTAGAATAAATTGAAAATACTGTAATAATACTTTTGTTCCAACCCTTATCTCTCTTGTCTTTCATGCCTTTATAAGGCCTCCGACGAACACTTCGTGTTCGCTCAATACTTGACCCATGTCGGGGAAGGGAAATGGGGTTGCCGTTCACTCACCGTGACTCGGGCAGGACGTCGGGTAGTCGTCTGCGCAGGTCTCGGCACTTGATTTAATGTCCTGTTGCTTTAAGCTTTAATCCTTGATTCAGTTTACTCATTCCTCGGCCGAGGTCTCTGGTTCAATTTGCTTTCACTTTTGGTTTAAGCCGGCTGTCTCTCGAACAGCTCCCTCGTTAACTTCTCCGTGCCAGGAGCTCCCACGCTGAGCGCCACTTGATCCGGCCTGCAGATCAACAAGTTTGGAACTCCTGGAGGGGAAACGGGGATTAAATAAAAGACATGGGGGAGACAAAAAGAGACGAAGGCAAGTTGATGTTAACCCAATCAAGCCTCCGGTTTATTGAGAAAATAATCACACCTTTTATAGGCTAAGGGCGGGAGCTGGGACAGGAAGAGGTTAAACAGATAAATACAACAGGGTTACCATCACATCCGGATAAGTGACGTAAGCAAAAGAGGATTATGGTTAATGTAGGCAGACACAGTGCCCATAGGACAGAGAGAGAGAGACATCGAGGCAGCAATGCCTGTCACTCGGCTCCCTACAGAAATCAAAAAGAGTTACCATTATATATCCTAACTTTTTAAATTTTTCCCCTTAATTAAAATAAACTTAAGAAATAACTAAATAAATTTTTTTAAAGAATAAGGGAGAGATTGAGTTAAAACAGGACATAACAATATAACAATAGAGGTCAAAGCATGACTGTTTCAGCAACCTCGTGCTTCATCACCAAATAACCCGATTTAATAGTAGTTACCATAGTGTCTGTCTTTTTCCTTGAAATATTTGGATAAAACTTCATATACTATAGCTTCAAATATTTCCATATCAAGAAGCCCAGAATAAAGCCTTTCTAACTAATAAGTGAAAATTTTATAAGGCTTCAAGGCCACATAATGGGGAATCATGATTACCACATATTTTTATATATTTGAATCATTACTTACATTAGGGAAACTATTCAGTATTCATACATGCGAGATTGATTTATTTCACTTATGAGTATGGTCTCAAGCTGCGCCCATTTATTGATAAATATCTCAATGTGATCCTTCTTTGTAGCTGAATAATACTGCATTGTATAGAAATACCACAACTTTTTTTATCCATTCCTCAGTTGATGGACATTTGGGTTGTTTCCAAGATATGGCGATTACAAATTGTGCCGCTATAAACATAGGTGCACATATATCACTGTGGTATGATGCTTTCAGTTCTTCTGGGAATATTCCTAGAAGTGGAATAGCTGGAATAAATGGGATTTCCAGTCCCAACTTTTTGAGAAATCTCCAGACAGACCTCCACAAAGGCTGTACCAGTCTACAGTCCCACCAACAGTGCAGGAGAGTTCCTTTTTCCCCACAGCCTTTCCAGCATTTGTTGTTGTTGGTTTTCTTGATCCTGGCCATTCTTTCAGGAGTGAGATGGTATCTCAGTGTGGTTTTAATTTGCATTTCTCTAATGACCAATGATGATGAGCATTTTTTCATGTATTTACTTGCCATTTGCATTTCTTCATCTGAGAATTGCGTATTCATCTCAGATGCCCATTTTTGGATTGGATCTTTGAATTTTGGAGGTCTGAGTTTTTTTAATTCTTTATATGTTTTAGACAAGAGTCCCTTGTCTGAGAGAGAGTTCACTAAAATCTTTTCCCAGTTTGTGGGTTTTCTTTTCACTATGCTGGAGATTTCTTTTGACATGCAGAAACTTTTTAATAAGAAGTGGTCCCAGTTATTGATTCTGGGAAGTATTTCCCGTGCGGTTTGAGTCCTGTTCATGAATTCTCTACCTACTCCTATGTCTCCAGGGTTTCTACCCAATTTGTCTTCCAATAGATTTAGTGTTTCTGTTTTAATATTCAGATCTTTGACCCATTTAGATTTTAATTTAGTACATGGTGATAGACATGGGTCTAGCTTTAGTTTTCGGCAAATGGAGAGCCAGTTTTTCCAGCACCATTTATTAAAGAGACTGTCGTTCTTCCAGTGAACCTGCTTGGCTCCTTTATCAAAGATAAGGTGGTTGAGTGTGTTTGTAGTTGTGGTTATATCTTCTAATCTATTCCATTGATCTTCGGCTCTGTTTTGATTCCAATACTATGTTGATTTTACTACTGTTGCTTTGTAGTATAATTTCAAGTCAGGGATTGTGATGCCTCCTGCTTTGTCTTTGCTGCTTAGAATTGCCTTTGTGATTCTAGGTCTCTTCTGGTTCCAGATGAAATTTAGGAGTGATTTCTCTAGATCTATAAGGTATGTTGATGGTATTTCTATTGGGATTGCATTGAATCTGTATAACAGTTTTGGGAGAATGGCCATCTTCACAATATTTGTTCTTCCTATCCACGAGCAAGGGATGTCTTTCCATTTTTGAGATCATCTTCAATTTCCTTTTTCAGTGTATTATAGTTTTCACTGCATAAGTCTTTCACTTCTTTCGTAAGAGTAATTCCTAAATATCTCATTTTTTGCTTGCTAATGTGAATAGACCAGTTTCTCTTATTTCCCTCTCTGTGATTTTGTTGTTTGTGTATAGGAATGCTATTGATTTCTGAGTATTGATTTTGTATCCAGCCACATTACTGAATTTATTTATTGTATCTAAGAGTCTTTCAATGGAGTTTAGGGGGGTCTTCTATGTAGAGTATCATGTCATCTGCAAACAATGATAATTTAACTTCTTCTTTTCCTATCTTTACCCCTTTTATTTCTCTTTCTTGCCTAATTGCTCTGGCTAGTACTTCCAGTACTATATTAAATAGGAGTGGTGATAAAGGACATCCTTGTCTTGTGCCTGATTTTAAAGTAAAGGCTTTCAATTTTTGGCCATTTAGTATGATGCTGGCTGTTGGTTTGTCATAAATGGCCTTTATTATATTGAGGTAAATACCATCTATTCCAATTTTCTGTAAAGTTTTTATCATGAATAAATGTTGGACCTTATCGAAGGCTTTTTCTGCATCTACAGAAATGATCATGTGATTCTTATTTTTGGCTTTATTGGTATGGTGGATTACACTTATTGATTTGCGTATGTTGAACCATCCTTGCATTCCTGGGATGAATCCCACCTGGTCATGGTGTATAATCTTCTTGATGATTTGCTGGATCCTATTTGCCAATATTTTATTGAGGATTTTTGCATCTGTGTTCATTAGGGAGATCGGTCTATAGTTCTCTTATTTAGTTGGGTGTTTCTCAGGTTTTGGCACTAGAGTAATATTTGCTTCCAGGAATGACTTAGGAAGGATTGTTTTCCCTTTCAATTTCATTGAATAGTTTGAGGAGTGTCGGCATTAAGTCTTCTTTTTATTTCTTGTAGAATTCTGCAGTGAATCCATCTGGGCCTGGGCTCTTCTTGGTGGGTAAGGACTTAATTACATTTTCAATTTCAGTAACAAAGATTGGGTTATTCAACAGTTTTACATCCTCTTGATCTAGCTTTGGCACTTCATATGCTTCTAAGAATCTGTCTATTTCTTCTGTGTTATCAAACTTTTGAGAGTAGATGTTTTCGAAATAGGTGTTGATGATCTTCTGTATTTCTATTGGGTCTGTAGTGATTTCTCCTTTTTCATTTCTTATTGCATGAATTTGAGCTTTTTCTTCCCTTTTTTTAATAAGGTTGGCTAGGGGCTTATCGATTTTATTTATTCTTTCAAAGACCCAACTCTTTGATTTGTTGATCCTTTGGATTGTTTTCTTAGTCTCTATTGCATTGATTTCTGCTCTGATTTTTATAATTTCCTCTCTTCTTTTGGCTTTGGGCTTGACTTGCTCTTCTTTTTCTAGCTGTTTGAGGTGTAGCATCAAGTTATTTATTTGTATTCGTTCTGTTTTCCTGATGTGGGAACTCAGTGCAATAAATTTTCCTCTCAAAACGGCTTTCATTGCATCCCACAGATTCCGGTAAGTTGTATCTGCATTTTCATTTTCTTTTAGGTTTTGTTTAATTTCTTCTGTGACCCACTGATTACTCAAGAGTGTGTTATTCAGTTTCCATGTGTTTGTGGGATTTTTGCAGTATCTTTTATCATTAATTTCTAATTTCAGAGTGCTATGATCCGATAACATGCAAGGGATGATTTCAGCTCTTTTGCACTTGTTTACATATGTTCTGTGAGCTAATATATGGTCTATTTTAGAAAATGATCCATGTACTGCTGAGAAGAATGTGTATTCTGATGTTGTTGGGTGGAACAGTCTGTATATGTCTATCATACCCATTTGTTCACAGGTATGATTCAGTTCTGTTATTTCTTTGCTCATTTTCTGTCTGGTTGATCTGTCCCTTGGTGTTAATGGCGTATTAAGGTCTCCTGTTACAATTGTGTTACTGATAATTTGAGTTTTCATTTCTGTTAATAATTGTTTTATATAACTGGGTGCTCTGGAGTTTGGTGCGTATATATTTAAGATAGTTATCTCTTCCTCTTGGAGTTTTCCGTTTACGAGTATGTAGTGACCTTCTTTGTCCTTTATGGTCATTGTTGGTTTAAAGTTCACGTTGTCTGCAAACAGAATGGCTACTCCTGCCTTTTTTGGATTTCTGCTGCATGAAGAATTGTTTTCCATCCTTTAACTTTCAGTCTGTGAGTATCCTTCTGGGTTAGATGGGTTTCCTGTAAACAGCATATGGTTGGATTTTGTTTCTTGATCCATTCTGCTAGTCTATTTCTTTTGATTGGTTCATTGAGACCATTTACATTAATGGTTATTACTGTTAAATGCTGGTTAATTGTAGGAATCTTATCTCTCTGCTGTTGCATCTTTATCTTTCTGTTCTGTTTAATTATTTGCTTTGCTTAGTGGTTTTTTCCTTTGTGTATCTAAACTGTCTTTCAATATTTTTTGCAGGGTTGGTTTGATGTTCATGAAGTTCTTCAGTTGTTCTTTGTCATGGAAGTATCGTATTTCACCATCTACTTTGAATGATAGTTTTGCAGGATATATCAGTCTAGGTTGGAAATCATTTTGCTTTAGGATCCGGAATACTTCACTCCATGCTCTTCTTGACTTTATTTTTTGTGATGAGAAGTCTGCTGTGATTCTGATAGGTTTTCCTTTATAAGTGATCTGTGTTTTCTCTCTGACAGCTTTTTATAATCTATTCTTGTGTTGGATTTCTGGGATGGTGATTATTATATGTCTGGGTGTAGTTTTATTTTGGTTATGACTATTTGGAGTTCTATATGCTTCACTGATCCTGATATCAGTTTCTGATCTCATGCTTGGGAAATTTTCAGCTATTAGTTCTCTAAATATCCTCTTGATATCCTTTATGTTGTCTCCTTCTTTTTCATTAATCCCTATCATTCTTATGTTATTCTTCTTTGCATCGTCTTGCAGTTGTTGAATTGTTGTTTCCTGATTCCTTGTTATTTTTAAGAGATCTTTCCTTTCCTGTTCACTAGCTGCAATCCTGTCTTAAAGGTCTGAAGTTCTATCTTCACTTTCATTAAGGCGGTCTTTACAACTTTCAGTGGAGTTTTTTATTTCCTGTATATCTCTGTGCATCTGCATTATGTATTCTGTTTGTTTCTTATATTGCTCGTCTAGGGATTCTATCTTTTTGTTTAGTTCCTCCAATTTTTTATCTGTGTTTTCTTTAGATATATTTAGAATCTCTTTCATTTCTTTTATCATTTATTCTTTTATCTGGGAGATTATTTCAAGTTTGAATTTCTTTAAAGCTTCCTGGAGTTGCTTGTCAACTTCAGTAGCTATTGTGTCTGATATATGAGGTGGATGGGATATATTTTCTTCTAAATGCATTCCTCCTAGGGTTTCCTGAGATGGGCTGGAGGTTTGAGGTTGTAATTTGGTCTTTCGTTTTGTCATTTTCCTATATTTCTGTGTTTCAAGTGTTATTTGAAAGCTTCCTCAGGATCTGTTGAAAATCCCCTTCTATGTTTGCAGCTACTGAGACTCTGGCACCACGCTACCCCAAGCCATTGGGCCTGCAGAACCAATGGCCCTCCTCTGCTTGTTCAGAACTCCGCATTTCCAGACAAGCTGGGCCTCAGGGACACTGTGCGCCCACCTGCCCCTTGGAAGCTCCACAGCTCTTCAATCGCAGCCGGGTTAGGGTACTCACCACAGGCCATGGTGCCTCAGGAGCCTGTGATCCCTCCCTGCTTGCAGAGATATCCATAGTCCTCCAGACAAAGGAAGGCGCGGCAGCAAAACAGGCTGGGCTCGGGGGATGGTGTGGGCCCGCCCACCCATCGGAAGCTCAGCAGACCTCCAAGTGTAGCCGGGATGGGGAGGTGGATGTAGTGGTCCCTAACCAGCTGCTCCACTTCACTACACCCAGAAGCCTGGGGGGTCCGGAACAGTCTGAGATTTGGGCAGAGTGTGCTGAGCACTTACCACAGGCCGAGGTGCCTCAGGAACCTGCGATCCCTCCCTGCTTGCAGAGATATTCAGTCCTCCAGACAAAGGAAGGGGCTTCTGCAGGCACTCCAGATCCGCCCAGCTCCTCCTCTGCACACTGCTGGCTAGGCGCAGCTGGGCTCGGGGGATAGTGTAGGCCCACCCACCCCTCGGGAGCTCAGCAGACCTCCAAGTGTAGCCGGGATGGGGAGGCGGATGTAGTGGCCTCTAACCCACTGCTCCACTTCACTGCACCCAGAAGCCTGGGGGGTCCGGAACAGTCTGAGATTTGGGCAGAGTGTGCTGAGCACTCACCACAGGCCGAGGTGCCTCAGGAACCTGCGATCCCTCCCTGCTTGCAGAGATATTCAGTCCTCCAGACAAAGGAAGGGGCTTCTGCAGGCACTGCAGATCCACCCAGCTCCTCCTCTGCACACCGATGGCCTATGACTCAATCTGAGTAACATTTTGGACTTTCTTTTAAAATCAAGATACACAGACTAGTAACCATTATTATTCTCTAATTATTTTCTTATGAAGTTTTATTTTTCCTTATAATACTTTATATTTTATTAATATCTACTTGTGTTACTCTAAAATTTTTTAAAGTCCCTTTAGCATGTGATATCAATGAAAATAGCTTGAATAGGAACTGAACCAAGTTAACTATCAAATAATTAATGTGCTAAACAGTTGTATATATTATCAGAAAGAACAAATAATGGTAGAACAAGGAAAGAGAGAATCAAATTAATACAAATATATGCAGATGTATATCATAACTTTATATAATGGGTTAACTGTTCTCTCAGATCTATCACTATTTTGAATTGACCCCTCCTAATTTTGGATGTTGATATTATTGCTATGGTATAACTACTATATAAAAACTTCTAGATGCTGGTGCTGAGAAAAGATATAGACCCTAGAACAACACCCAGGGAGGCCAGACTATACAGGAAAGTGTAGGTCTGACTTGCTCAAACCTGATATATTCCCAGAGGATCTGATTTAATGAATGGCCCTTGACCTGCTAATAAGAAGTGGAGCCTTTGAATGTTTAAGCTGATGAGACTGTTTTACATACTTATAGTTTTGAACTGCACTGTACCAATTTTTCTAGATAGTCTGTATAAACACTGTGATTTATGGAGAATACCTGCTTTTCTTCCAGTGATATGATTTGGTAGCAGCAATCAATCATGAAAGCACTGTGTGCCTATATCACTAAACTCCAACAGACTTTCAGAATCTTAACAAACAACTGAGATCCTCACTAAGTTACACATCAAACATGCTGTTACCATTTTTAGAAAGAGGAATTAAATGCATCACGTGCAATTCCACTGGAGAAGGTCACTAAGAAGCTTGTATCTGGTTTCCTACAGATTTTGCCCTACAAAACCATTTCATTTGCTAATTTTCTTTTCTTTGATTTTCTGTAATAAACCATAACTTTGACTTCTGAGTCCTACAAGTCATGGAGATAGTCTTTGGTATTCTCACCACAGGTACACCAGAAAATACTTAAATAATATGAAAGAAAGCAGAATGGACATAAAAAGACATAGAAAACAAACAGCAAAAGGGAAGATATAAATCATTATTTATCAGTAATTACATTAAATTTAAATGGAAGAGTGGCATATTTCCCATCAAAGAAAAGAAAAATGACAATGAAGAAAAAATAAAAGTATATTGTTTAACTTCTTCTAAGTGGACTATGGTTAAATAAAGGTATATACTATAAAGCTTAAAAGGGTATTTAAAGAACAAGTCATTATATTTAATAAGCCATCAATAGATAAAAATTAAATCATATATAACTATCTAAGTGAAGAAAGTGGAATGTGTATGACGAACCATCAGAAGGAAAATAGAAAAGTTGTAGGTATAAAACCAATCATAATAATAATCTCATTAAATGAAAATAGTATAAACAACCCCAGAATATAGGCACAAAACCAGGTATGGTGTATCATGCTTGTAATCCCATCTACTTAAAAAGCTGAGGGAAGAAAACTGTTTGGGAAACATAGCAAGACCTTGTCTCATATGTAATTAAGTATCAGGCAGAGACTGTCAAACTGAATGAAAAAGCAAGACCTAAATACAAGCTGCCTACAAGAAACTCAGATGAAATATAAAAACACAAATAGGTTAAAAGTAAAAAGACAGGAAAATATATGCCACATTAATACTATCCAAAAGAAAGCTATAATATTTACAATAACATCAGTCAAAGTAGATTTCAGAACAAAGATTACTAACGGTGACAAAAGGGATAATGGACATGCTGTAATGATAAAGTGTCAAGTCATCAAAGAAATGAAATTCTAAAAGTTTATATACCTATCAACAGGGATTCAAAATATATGAAGCAAAGCCTAATAGAACAACAAAAGGAGTAAAAATACAAAGTGTTAGTTCAAGATTTTAATACTCTTCTCCCAATAACTGATAGTAGAGTAGACAGAAAATCAGTAAAAAAATAGAAAACTTGAATATATATCAACCAACTTCACTTGATTGATGTTTATAGGATTCTCCATCTAGAAATACACAACACACATAGTTTTCAATGACACATGGAAATTTTTCCAAGTGAAATTATATTCTAAGGCATAAAACAAGTCTCAATAAATTTATGATAATATACCATATACTTTTTGAACATAATGAAATTAGGAAGCAACAATAACAAACTCAGGGAATTCTATAAATATTTGGAAATTAAATGACACACTTCTAAATAACCTTGAGATACAACTTTTGCAGAAGGGAAGGGAAATGAATTGGAGGGAGGGAAGTAGATGATAAAGAATTAAGATATGCTATATACATGTGTCAAATTCCATAGTAATTACAATCGTTATACACTACAAGCATATACTACTAAAATGTGAGAAAATTAAATAGATTGAATGAGATAATCTACCTCCAGAAAGAAATAAAAAAATCAAACAAACAGATGAAGTCACTTCCAATAGAAATAAACAAACAATTTTGAGATAAGAAAATGAGAAATACTTTTACCTGAATGAAAATAACACATCAAAATTTATGAGGAACTGCTAAATCAATCTTCATAGGAAAACTTGTATTGTTAAATAATTATAAAACAAATGTGTGAAATCAAAATGTGGTCCTCCACCCACTCACATCAACATTGCCTGGGAAGTTCTTACAAATTTAAATCCTCACATTGTAACCCAGAGCTATTAAATCAGAAACCCCGGGGGGGGGATTTAATATGGCTGAATAGAGGAAGAGACACATTGGAGCTACTCAGAGAAATAAAGTAAAAACATAGGCAGTTGAAAGAAAGAGAGGGACATACACCTTGAAGCCAAAATCAATCTGAAACAAGAGATGTGAAGATCAAATAAAACATAGACACAGAATTTTATAAAATGATCACCCAACCCACAGAGTCACTGGTAGGCCTTCTGCTTGCACATTGGAACAGGACCACCACTGGGCAAGCTTCCAAAAAAAAAAAAAAAACCTACGGACTGAAGTAATGTGGCTAATTCAAGAATTCAAGCCACACAGGATAGACTCAGGACTTAAGGCCCTTCACAGCTTTTGCCTTCTTCCAAACAGAGGTTACTGACGCCTGGCAGTAAATTTCACCCACGCACACAGGGGCATGTGACCAGGAACCTGATCCCTCCCTGACAGGCCACTAGATGTTTTGTTTGGTTTTGTTTTGTTCTGTTCTGCTCTAGGAACACCTAGTAACAATGAGATCATGGACTGCAGTGGTGGCATGAAGGTAGAGTGGAACAGCATAATTTCTCATGTCGATCTATGGACCTGCACAAGAAATAAATATGGATTGTGGGATTCAAGAAGCCTTGGTCTAGGAAGTTAGCACTCCCACTGCCTTGCCACCAGACACAAACAGCCTTGGCAGTGGAGGAACAGGAATTGGAAATAAGCACACTCCCCCACCTTGTGACCAGCAATGCAATCTTGAATGCTGAGGAACAAGGAATGGGAAGCCAGTGCTGCCCTCCTACACTTCCCTGCAACAAACTGTCTTGAGTGTGGAGGGACAAGAAGTGGAAAAAAAATCACTCCTCCTGCCCTAAGACCAGTGGCACAAACAGTCTTGGGAACAGAGGGACAAGGAGTGTGGGTAATTAGCAGCCAATCTCTGCCATGTGACCAGTGCTTGAGAGGACCCAGTAGTGTGGAATACAGGAGGTTGTGGACAGTCCCAGGAGGGCAGATGGTACATGGAACTGGGAGCAGCCTTGGGTCATCTCTGTCTGAAGATGCCACACCAACTGGGAGAGTGATGCTGAGACAATCAGGATAAGGAGATGTGGGCAGGTCATTCAGAAAGTTGTTCTCTGAAGACTGGGCCCACATCTGAGGACAAGATTAACCCTACACCCAGCACTAAACCTACTGCAGAGTTGGTGGGGTTACCCAGCACAGATCTGAGCTTTGACTCAGAAACTACCACAGAACTGTGGGAAACAGAGGAATATTTTTTTTCTTCTTTCTCTGCTTATTAGTTTATTTCATTTTCCTTTCTTTTTTTTTGATAGGGGAGTTATTTAGGTATTGACATTTATTGTCTGTCTCATTCCTCAACTGTCCTTCTAGATTCTTTGATATTTACATGTGAAGGAACACTGTCTCTAGTCTTTTAAGTTCACTTTGATGTTCTTTTGCTCTTTCATCCTTTCTGTCATTCTCTTTTCTAGGTTCTCAAAGCTTGGGTTCTCAAAGAACCCTTTGTTCTTCAGTATTGCTTCTACTATACTTCTCTTTAGTTTCTGCTCTTCTCTGCCCCGTCTCAAATTTCCTCCCACAGGGTAAAAATCACTCTACCAAGGGGAAACACACTGCAAATGAGTTCCTCGTTTATTTTGGATTTCCCAATATAACTGTAGCTCTTATTAGTATGGTTAAAGGTACCAAATTAATAGTTAACAGTTTGTCAGTTTCTAGGTTTTGCTTGATGATATTGTTATTGCCAATTGTATTACTTTAGCCAAGAAGCCATATCTGATGTTAACTGCTTGTTCACCCTGATATGACAACACTGTGATGGTATGGGGTCATAATCATCACCATAGTCTAGTACCAAAGGATGGGGTGCTGAGCCAAATATATAGAACTTTCCTGTCTGTGATAAAATGGGAATCTAGATTTTGGAACCTATACAAAGACCAGGAGCCAGTTATTTCTGAAAGACATCTCTGAGGAATACATATTTCTTAAAGAAGCCTCAATACTAGTGATAAAGTTACCTACCATAAGACAAGCATAAACAAAAAATAACTTAAAATTTAAAAATATAAAATGACAAGATGCAGAAGAAAAATGAAATTCCAGATCTCCAGTCCACCCAAAACAAATCCACAAGACAATGATAGAGGAAATCAGAAACCACTCACCTGAATTTTCTTAAATGATAGCAGCAGAAGAAAAAAACATAACTAAAGTTATAAAGAAAATCAGGTCAAACAATCTCTGAGATAAAAAAGAGATAATGAGCATAAAGAAGGACGTTCTCAGTGAATATAAAGTAGACATAGATTTTTTAAAAAAGAGCTTAGGAAAATAATGGAAACCATAAATGTGCAACATAGCAAAGTTATCAAATCCAGGAAACAGATTTGAACAGATATCCAGGAAATTAAAAGTTGCATGAAATGTTGTAAACTCAAATAAACAAAAGTGAAAACAGAATATCACACCTAGAACACAAGAGCATAGTTAGAGATCACAAAACAAAAACAATCTGACAAATGCAAGACAATGCAAAGAACAATGTAATACTAATTGGAGTCAATGAAAAGACAAGAGTTGGTGAAAATGACATTTTAAAAAACCTGTTCAGACAATGGCAGAAAATTTTCCATGCATGCAAAATAATTTGACATCCAAATAAGTGAGGCATACAGAACTCCAATTAGCCATGAGCAAAATAAATCTACACTAAGAATATAATAATCGGGGCTGGGGATTTAGCTCAGCGGCATAAGCACCTGCCTTGCAAGCAGGCAGTCGTGAGTTCGATCCTCGTACTGGTAAAAAGGAAAAAGACAAAAAAAAAAAAAAAAAAAAAAAAAAGAATATAATAATCAGGATTCCAGAAATTCAGCAAAAGAATAGAACAGTAAAAGTTGATACAGTAAAGAAATATAACACCTAGAAAAGAAGGAAAGCACAGCAGAATCACAGCATACTTCTGGAAAAAAAAAAAACCTTTAAGCCAAAGAGAGCACTGAATGATGTATTTCAAATCCTGAAAGAAAATAAGCTCCAAGCCAGACTGATGTATCCTGCAAAACTATCTTGGAAAATCAATGAAAAAATAAGATAGTTCCATCACAAAGAACAACTGAAGAAATGCATGACCCCCAAAAAAGCTCTACAAAATGCACAAAAGGGGCTGGGCATGGTGATGCACTTGTAATTCCCACATTTGGGAGGCTGAAGCAGGAGGATTGCTGTGAGTTCAAGGCCAGTCTAGGCTACAAAGTGAATTCAAGGCCAGCCTGAACTGTATAGTGAAACCCTGCCCTAAAAGACATACAAATTAGTTCTGGAGAATATTTTAGAAAGAGATAACAAAGAACACAATTTCATTCACAATACAAAGAAGCTACAAGGCAAGGCAAGCAATTAAACACAGGAGAAAGACAAGAAATGAACAACAGGAAAATAATATGACAAGGATAAGTGAATACATATCAGTTATAACCATCACTGTAAGTGGTCTCAATTTACCAACTGAAAGAAAAGCAAAGGAACAAAGGATCAAAAAATGAGACCCAGGGGCTGGGGATTTAGCTCAGCAGCATAAGCGCCTGCCTTGCAAGCAGGCAGTAGCGAGTTTGATCCCTGGTACCAATAAAAATGAAAAAGACCAAAAAAAAAAAAAAAATGAGACCCACTAACTTGCTGCATAGAGGAAACACATTTAACTCAAAATAAATTCTTAGCCTCAAAGGCAAAGGACGTAAACCAATACTCCATGTAACAGGAACACAGAAAAAAGCAGGAGTAGCTATTCCATTTTCAGATAAAGTGAATTTTGACACAAGACTGATCAAGAGAGACAAAGTCACTACATACTTAAGAGAAAACTCCAAGAAGAAGAGATAACAATCTGCCCTGGGATTTAGCTCTGTGGCAAAAGTGCCTGCCTGGCAAGTGCAAAGGCATGAGTTTGATCTCTGGTACCAAAAAAGAGAGAGATAACAACCATAAATATAAATGCAGCATATACAACTAACTATACACCCAACTATACAAAACAAAAAAATGGCAGCTTGCTAGGGGGCTGGGTGAAGAGTCTCCACAGAGAAATCAGATCAGATATTAGAAAATGACAACATAGAGAAGGCCAGATGAATGGATAATGATTCTTATTAACCAAGGCAGTAACTGAAGGGAAAAATAAAACTAGGAAGAGGAAGGAAAAGTGCAGATGGAGAGGCGAAGCCTGACATGCTCAGAGCCAGATTCCGCACAGTACTGGGCATGCCCAGACATCCCAGATCACGCTGAGACCACAGCTGCCCATAACAGGAGTCGGCAAATCCTGGACCCTTAACAGGACATGGTGCAGGGAGCAGTGGATCTAAAGGGAAAAGCTATATTGGCTCTCAGCAACTGCTGGAAATTGAGACCTGGGGCCCTGCGTAGCAGCCGGAGCTACCTGACCATGCCAGAGGAGACTGAGAGAAGCTCCTGGGCTTCAAAGCCAGAAACTGCAGTTTTCTGACTGACTGCACTGTTCTGGGAATGCAGTGAAGACATGCGGCACAGTGTGCAGTGGACCCAAGAGGAAGATCTGCATTGATTCCCAGTGAGTACTAGGGACTGTGTCCCATGGCTCCTGTCACTGGCTGGAGAACATCTTGGAATTGGGCAGAGCCCAGTGCTGTGGCAGCGTCAGTGACACAAAGAGGACTCATGGAGGACATCTTGGAGTTGGGCAGAGCCCGGTGTTGCAGGGACATCAGATAGCCATCCCTGGTGCAGAGAGGTCTGGTGGAGGACAGCTTGGAGTTGGGCAGAGCCCAGTGCCGTGGTGACATCAGATAGTCATCCCTGGTGCAGAGAGGTCTGGTGGAGGACAGCTTGGAGTTGGGCAGAACCCAGTACTGTGGTGACATGTCAGCTGCCACTGGCACAGAGAGAACTAGCAGGGTCTGCTGGGGCCAAGCTACACCATTGGTTGGGACCCAATAAGCAGGTACAAAATTGTTGCGACTTTGGGACGTCCACAAGGTACAGCCTAACTTGCAGATTGACTGGCTCAGAGGCTCAAGGCTAACCTGCACCGTCCCTGCATCCCTGCGTGCACCTCAGATAACAGCAAATTGGGGAGGGCAGCAAAAACTCCAGTAAGCAGACTTTCGAAAGACCCTAAGAAATATGGAGAGTGCCAGAGACCCCCCAGAACACACCAGTCTGAAAGAAACCAGAAACATGACAAGAGATAGAAATTTTTAAAAAATCTCCAGCTGCCAAACTTGGGAAAATAATCCCAGCAGAAGTAAATACAGAAGAGAACCAGCACAGTAACCATCCAATACTAGACACAGCATCAGCAGATATAAAGAAATACATTCATAACCTCATAGACAAATTTAAAACTGTACTTCTGATCCAAGTGAGGCAAAATATAAAGAGATTAATTAAAGAAACGATAAGCTCCTCCCAAGAGAACATAGAGGGAATAACGGAATCAGAAAAGAAAGAGAAACGCCTGATGAAGAATTTAAACATAACCTAAAATACATGAAACAGATCCAAATAGATTACCAGGAAACTAAAAACTCCATTGGAAACTGGCAAAATGCCTTGACAGAAACTAAAGTTAGCCTTTTGAAACTTAAAGAGAGATTCATGATATATGATGGTGAAAGAAAAGACCTCTTAAAAATCATGAGGAACCAGTAAGAAACAATTCAAAGGCTATAAGATGACAAAAGGATACATAACTTAAGAATAAAGCACATGACGTTTGAACTTAGGATGCTGGGAAGCCAAGTAAGCACCTCCCCTCCCTGGTAGGCAGTGTGGTGTGGCAGACTGTGGCCCATCCAGGGGGAGAATCACCAGTGTCTCCTGAGATCCACACAATGTTCGAACTTAGGACCCTGGGAAGCCAAGCAAGCAGCTCCCCTCCCTGTTAAGTGGCTGCAGTGTGGCAGACTATGGCCCCTCCATGGGGAGAACCACTAGTGTCTTCTGAGATCCACACCATGTTGGAACTTACGAAGCAGGGAAACCAAGCAACCAGCCTGCCTCCCTGCTAAGCAATAGTGAACCTACTGGTGCATGGCCTAGAGGCAAACATCCCACTTCCCCTACCCCCTTTCTCCTGTCCCCCCGGTAGCAAATGGGTACCAGAAATCTGAGCATCTCCTGGGAGGTTGACCATAGCAAATAAGGGAGATTTCCTTCTACCATCTCTTTGAAGGCAAATATTTTTATTACTGTTTTGCTCTATTCTACTGCTCTATTCAATATTCTGTTGTGATAAGTTCTATAATGTTCTGTATTTCATTTTATTTTGATATACGTGATTGAAAGAACAACTATTGTAAAGATAACAAAATACATTGTGATACCTATTACTGTTATCCCGGTAACCTGCTGTAAAGTTCTGTACCAATTTTACTGTACAATCTTAGTTGGCTTTATTTGTCTTGTTCTGTTGTATTTTACTACTTTCAAAATAAAAAAAAAAAAAAAGAATGAAGCACGTGAGTGAGGAAGCAGGAGTAACCAAAAAATGAACTACAAAGAATATTCACAGATACATTAAAAGAAAACTTCCCAAGCATAAGAAAAAGAAATGATATCTAGATAAATGAGGCATTCAGAAATACAGCCACCTACAACCAAAACAGATCTACACCCAGACATATAATAATCAAGATTCCAGAAATCCACCAAAAGAACAGAATACTAAAAGCAGCCAGGGAAAAGAAGAAGCAGATTACCTACAATGGGAAGATTATCAAAATAACAAAAGACTTATCAACACAAACTCTCAAATCGAGAAGAGCCTGGGGGAAAATTATCCAAGCCCTGAAATAAAATAAATTGCAACCAAGATGGATGTACCCAGAAAAACTCTCTCTCAAAATTAATGGAGAAATAAGATGTTTCCAAGACAAGGAGGAACTTTGGGAGTTCATGGCCATCAACCCAACCCGACAGAGAGTGCTGAAGGACATTCCAGAGAAAGGGAGGAAGGGATACTAGAATTGCAGCAACAGTGGCAGAGAGGCCTCAATGAACAGGGCAGACAGTGGAATGAGGGAGTAAGGTGGACAAATTATAGCAGTAAAGTGGAGCAGCAGAAATGAGGCAGAGATGGTAAGCTATAACCTTAATATAGATAGCTTTGATACACTAAAATAAAAACAAAAACAGGCAGAGTAGCTTAGGAGGCAGGCTCCATCGAGATGCTCTGAATGGAAAATACACTCAACCCAAAGGAGGGTTAATAAACTGAAAGTCAAATATGAGAAAGCAAAGCTGTATGTGACAGGAAACCAGAGAGAAATAGGGACAACACATCCAGCAGACGCAAATAGACTGGAAAGCTATGATACTTTTGGCGAGTGTAGAACAACACAGCTGAAAGGAAGGACAACCGTATGACTTTAGTGAGTAAAGGAGTACAGCTCAACATCAAGCTCAGGTGTAGAAAGGTTTCAGCAACACTCAGATAAACAATGGGCTGGCCCCATAATCTAAAAACTAAAGGGGCTAGTGAGACCCAAAATATACAAAGCATCCTGAGAAGGGGAAAGGTGAAAAGCAACCTAAAAAGGGAAGGCAGAGGTCATTGTTAGTATCAGGATTTAAAAGTCACAGTAGTCTTATCACTCTGTTTAGTTTGATTTCATTTTGTTCTGGTCTGTCTACTCATATCAGATTTGAGGACACAGACATCTAACCCAACAATAGCAGGTTATATCATGGTAACTATCCTTAATTCCCTATTAACTTAAACTGAAACCCTGTATTACTTACATTGTCTTACTATGACTGATTTTATTTAAATTTGGTTTGTTAGACTGCTGTTTTGCCTTGGATGATTTTATTCAAATTTGGCATGCTTGACAATATCAAGTCTAAAAGTAGAGGCAACTACTCTGAAGATGACAAGATGTAAAAGATATCCCTAACAGTTTTGATTGTTAACTGCTCTCAAGTCCTACAATGTTTTCAAAGTTGTGTTTTTATAAAAATAGCTATGTAAGGGACTTCTGGGAGAATATGGCGGACAAAGAACAGCAGCCTCAGAGGCTCTCTGAGATTACCAGCTTAGAATCCAGGAGCGGTGTCATGTGAGGAGTCCTAAGTGAGGGGAGATGTACCCTGCCAACCCAGGAACAAACTAAGCTGAGAGTAACTGGAAATGCAACCCTGATGCTATAATAGGAACAGATAAAATCTCAGCATGGAAGCTCCATCCCACACCATTAGAAGCCGCAATTTGAATTTCCTGCGGCTGCTACTGCATCCCAATCAGCACAGCAGGGTGAGAGACGCGCAAAAGCTCTGAGAACGGGAATCGGTGAACCAAACAGTGTTGAGAGCAGGACTGGCAGGGAGCCCTGCATCAACCTGCGGTGAGAGAAATGGAGACCCTTTCATAGACTAGGAGGCTCCAAGAGAGGTCATTCTGGGAATGGACAGACTAGCCAGAACAGGGCCCTGCAGTGACTTTAGTCGCTTATTCCCCTCTCAAGCGGGTTTGGTGGGGAGCACTTGGCCTGGTAACGTCACGGACTAAGATCCAGTAGGCTAGCCCAAACCAGGTCCCTGCACCTGGCAGTGCACCCTAGCAGTAAAGACTTCACTAGGTTGATCTGGAGGGATGGGCCAGCAGAGGCTGCCCAGGTCTGTGTCTCCCTAGTACACTGCAGTGGGCGGGAACACCTAGCCAGCAGATTCAAACCAACTGTAACAGACAAAGAGAAAAAAAACTGGGCCTCCTACATACACTTGTATGGAAGGAACAAAAAGTATGGGAAAAGGGAGCAACAAGAAAGGGTCCTCTCTCCCCAATCCTGAGAACACTGATCCAGGAAAGATAAATGCAAAAGAGAATAAGGTAAGGTAAATGCAAAACAGAAAACATGCAATATCAGACATGGCACCAATAGACATAAAGCTGTATCTCCGGAGTTCAAAAATGAAGTATTTAATGAAACAAAGCAAGAAATAAGTAGAATAGTTAGAGAAATGCTAAGCACCACCCAAGAAAAAACAGATGGTGGAATGGAAGAACAGAAAAAAGGGGAGAATTGTTTGGTGGAGAAAATAGAGAAAACATAGAATACGTGAAGCAGGTTCAAAGAGATTACCAGGAAACTAAAAACTCTATTGAAAGCTGGCATAACAGCTTGAAAGAAACTAAGGATAGATTATCAGAATTGGAGGACAGATTTGTAAGGTGGGAGCACGAAATGAAAAACTTCTTAAAAATAACAAGAAAAAAACAGCAATAATACAAAGGCTAGAAGATGATAAGAGGATCTATAACTTAAGAATTAAGAACCTAAAAGAAGAAGTAGGGACTCAAACAAATGAACTACAAAAGCTATTCACAGAAATAATCCAAGAGAATTTCCCTAATTTAGCAACAGGTAAAGATACTCAGATGTTTGAGGCATACAGGACCCCAGCCACCTACAACCCAAACAGAGCAACACCCAGGCATATAATAATTAAAATTCCAGAAATCCAATACAAGAATATTAAAAGCCAGCAGAGACAAGAAACAGATCACTTACAAGGGAACACCCATCAGAATTACAGCAGACTTCTCAGCAGAAACCATCAAATCACAAAGAGCGTGGGGAGAAAATAATTCAAGGTTTGAAAGATAATAACCTCCAGACAAGATTGATATATCCTGCACAACTGTCCCTAGAAATTGATGGAAAAACAAGGTACTTCCAGGATAAAGAGGAACTAAGGGAATTTGCAATCACCAATTCAACTCTACAGAGATTACTGCAGGATATTCTAAAAATGAAAAATACCAAGATTCCAGAAACAGTGGCAGAGAGGCCACAATGAATGGAGCAGAAAGAGAAATGAAGAAGACAAAATGACAACTAATGACAGAAAAAGAGCTCAACAGAAATGAGGCAGAGAAGGTTGGATAGTAGGAACAGCCATTTTAGAGAAAACAAGACATCATAATAGGTAGTGATGATTTAATATCCTCTTGTTTTGAAGTCCCATCAAGCTTTTGTTCTTCTGTCTCCATCAGTTTTAACCTGTTGTATCTTATTGGATTTTATTATATATGATAATATAAACAAAAACTTTTATAGACAAAGATATTATACAGAAACCATTGTTCACTTTCTGTTAATTGATTCTAAACACCCTGTAATGCTGTCATTCTCTTGAACAGTTTTACATTGTCTTGATATGTTTGATGCTACAGTATACGAAGTTATACCCAAAGATCTTAAGGGAAGAGACACTATGGTAACTACTATTATGTTGAGATTATCTTGTGGTGAAACACCACTTTGCTTAAATGGCTGTTTTGACCTGCGCTATTTTGTTGCTATGCCCTCTTTTTTATTTCAATCTCCTTTTTATTATCTAATTTTTCATTTTTATCTTTTTAATTAAGGGAAAAATAAATAAAAAATACCAGGATATATTATAGTAACCCACTTTGATTTCCTATTAACTTGATTTGAAACCCTGTATTGCTCTCACCATCTTGTTTTGACTGATTTTCCTCTATTCTGTTATGCTTGATAGTACCAAGTTTGAAAGTATAGGCAACAACTGTGAAGACAATAAGATTCACTATGATGCCCATTTTGGTTTGACTATTATCTTCTTCTGAAGTCCTCTAATGTCTCCAATGTTTTGGTTTTATTGGTTTTATTCTTTACAGTTTTGTTCAATTTTATTATAACTGATGATATAGGCAATTCTTTTTAAGATAACAAGAGGCATTATGGTAACCATTGTTGCACCTTGTATTTTGTTTTTACATTATGTATTATGTCCATCCTTTTGATTTGACTGACTCTGTCCTGTTATGTCACATTTGGTTTTACTCTTTGCAAAAAAAAAGTAATAAGAACTGTGGGAGTAATAAAACCCAAAATGTGTAATTGTCATTGTACAAAAGAAAGGAAAAGAAAGTACTCTAAAAGATATAACTGCATATATATTTAAATGTATAAGATAGATAACCATATTACTGAGTTTTGTTGGATCATTGAACAAAACTGTTTGCAGTCTCACTGTTTGAAAGTCTAACAGTAGAGGCAACTACTCTGAAGAGGTCAAGATGTAAAAGATATCCATACCAGTTTTGATTATTAACAACTCTCAAGTCCTACAATGTTTTCAAAGTTGCATTTTTATAAAAATAGTTATATAATACTATGCTGAACTATCTTAAGCCTGATGATGTGGACAAGTCTATTGAAAATAACAAGAGAAAGCATAGTAACTATGGTATATCACCTAATATTGTGGACTTACATGTCTTTTCCATTGCATGTGTTTCTAGGAATTTGTTTCGTTGTCTTGTTATGATCTGTTTTCCCCTATAATACAGAGAAGATAGATATATATGTAGAAATTCACACATGGGAAGAATTTTTTAAAACTCTTTATGGGACAGATTATGTAATGTAAGATATAATGAACAGATACTCTGAAGAAGAGACACTAAGAAACCCAATGCTAACTCTGTAGCATTATGGTATAAAATCTAGCAATACTATTATTCACTGTTCAGAGTGATATTAGTCTAGTCTCTTAAGTTCAATTTCAGCATACATAAAGATAAGGACAGCTACTATGAAGAGAATGAGGAACGTACGGTAGTCATTATTGTCTTCCCCAGTGTCAGATCTTGAAGACCTGAAAACCTTCATTATCCTGTAATGATTTGATTAGTTCTAGAATATGCAGTATGTATTCAAAGTGTGCGAAGATGGGGACAACTGTTTGAAAGAAAACTAGAAACAATAAGACTGTGAAGATCTCCAGTGGACTTGCTTTGAAATCTGTATTTCTTTAAACTGTTTCTTTTTAAACTGTTTTGTTCTGTTTTGATACGTTTAATCTTACCCTCTTTAAGATAAAAAACAAGGGGCTGGGGATTTAGCTCAGCGGCATAAGCGCTGCCTTGTAAGCAGGCAGTCTTGAGTTCGATCCCTGGTACCGATAAAAATGAAAAAGACAAAAAAAAAAAAAGATAAAAAACAAGTGTGTAGGACTGATAACCATATTACTAAGTTTTTGTTGGATCATTGAGCAGAACTGTTGGCAGTATCACTATTTGAATGTCACTTTACATACTTTAATTTTGTAAGCTGAACACCTATTTCTTAGATGACAATATGTAATTTATCAACTGGTGATTTCTTACTATTTATTTTTCGGTAATTCTGTATTATTTCTACCCTCTTTTTTTCTCCATTTTTCTCCATTGTCCATTAAATGTCCATTAAAGCAAAACACTAATGGACATTCAAAAACAAATAAGCTTTAAAACAATTGTAATAGGAAACCTCAGTAATCCACTGTCACAAATAGATAAACCAGACAAAAAAATCCACAAAGAAATATAAAAAAAATGAACCAAACCTGTGAGTAAATTTACTTAGATGTCTACAGAGTATTCTACCATACTAAATCAGGATACATATTGTTTTTCAGTTCAAATGAAACTTTCTCCAAAATAGACTACATTCTATCTCATACAACATACTTAAGAAAATATAAAGGAATTGAAATTATTCCAAGCATATTATCAGACCACTGGAAACCAATGGCAAAAAACCCTTAAACACCACATAAGACACACAGAAATTCAATAATATCCTCTTAAACATCCAGTAGTTTACAGATGATACTAAGGAAAAAATTAAATAGTATCTACAACTAAATGATAATGCCAGTATAACATAGCAGAATTCATGATATGTGATAAAAGCAAACTTAACAGGGAAATTTCTAGCAGTGAAATGTTACATTAGGAAAACATAATGAGCTCAAAAACAACAATCCAACATTGTACCTCAAACTTCTGGAAACAGAAGAACAAGTGAAGCCTAAAACTCATTTGAAAGAGGAAATTATGGGGATTTGAGCAGAAATTAATGCAATTGAGAGTAAGAAAACAATACAAAGAATTAATCAAAGGGCTTGCTCCTTGAAACACTAAATAAATGAGATAATCTTATTTTAAAAAGTTAAGAATGGACTAAAGTATATACCATTAGGAATAAAAAGGGTGAAATCACAAAAGATCTTAAAGAAATTCAAAAGATCATCAATACCTATTTCAAGACCTTTTATTCTAATAAGATGGAAAATACAGAAGAAATGGACAGACTCCTAGATAGATATGAATTACTAAAGCTGAATCAAGAAGATATAAAAATTCTAAAGAAACGCAGTATCAATTAAGTTGAATTGAAACCCTACCAACAAATAAATTCCCAGATCCTGATGGATTCATTGCTGAATTCTACAACAAATTAAGAAAGGATCTAATGCCACTACTCTTTGAATTTTTTAATGAAACTTGAAGCAATACTTCAAATCATTCCTAGAAACAAGTATTATACAAAATCAGAGTGATCCAACCAAAAGAGAACTACAGGTCAATTGCCCTAATAAACATAGATGCAAAAATTCTCAGTAAGATACTAGCAAAGAGAACACAGAAAATCATCAGGAAGATTACATGCCACCATCAAGTGGGATTCATCCTAAGGATGAAGGGATGGTCCAATATTCACAAATTAATAAATGTAACATATCATATGATCATCTGAATAGATGCAGAAAAAGGATCTAAAAAAGACCCATTCACGATAAAAATCCCTACAGAATACTGGAGAAAACGATGATCTTTATCACAATCTTATAAAAGCCATCTATGAAAAACCAACAGCCAACATCATAATTGACAAAAACTGAAAGCTTTCACTCTAAAAATAACAAGACACAGATATCGCCTATCACCACTCCTATTGAATAGAGTTCTGAAAACATTAACCAGAATGATTAGACAAGAGATATAAATAAAAAGAATAAAGATAGGAAAGGAAAAAAAGCATAATTATTTGCAGAGCACATGATACTCTACATAGGAGACTCTAAAAACTCCACCAAAAGGCTTCTAGATCTAATTACCAAATTCAGTCATATAGCTGGATACAGTCAACATTCAAAAATCAATAGCATTCCTGTACACAACAAACTAACTAACAGAGAAATTAAGGAAACCACACCATTCATAATAGCATCAAAAAATGAAATGCTTAGGAATCAACCTAACAAAGGAAGTAAAATTTCTTTACATTGACACTTACAATATTATAAAAATGGAAATGGATGAAAATATCAGAAAATGGAGGGCCAAAGATGTAGCTCAGTATCTCAGTGCCTACCTGCTAAGTGGAAGGCCTTGAGTTCAGTTCCTGGTTAAAAAAAAAGAATGAAAGAAAAGTCTTGCTCTTAGATACAAAGAATCAACATAGTAAAAATGGCCATGCTTTCAAAATTGTTATATTTGATACAATCCAAATCAAAATACCAACAACATACATTGCAAAACAAGAGAAAACATTACTTGAAACATTACTCAGAGGAGACCTAGAACAGCAAGACAATTGTGAGCAACAAAAGGAACGCAGAGGGCATCACAATTCATGACTTGAAATTATACTATAGAGCTACTGTGATAAAAAATGTGGTACTAGCAAAAACACAAAAACCCAACCCAAACCAAATCAGACTTTAGAAACAATGGAACAGATAAGAAGATGCAGAAATAATTCCACAATACTTAACCACCTTATCTTTGACAAGGGGGCCAAATATTCTCACCAGAAGAAAGATAGCCTCTTTAATAAATAGTGCTAGAAATACTGGCTTTCCACATGCCAAAGACTAAAACTGGACCCATGTCTATCACCATGCACTAAACTAAAATCAAAATGGATGAAATATCTAAATATTTAAATGTTGGGGACCAGCAATCATAAACTGACATAGTATCTGTCTTAGGGTTTCCTTGCCCTCCCTACCTTAGGGGCTGGTTTTGGAACTTAGAATCATCTTCTCAGTCAATGAGATCAGCATTCAGGAAGGGGACTGATCTTGTTTCCTTTACCATTTTAAACTTGTCCATTCTACCACAGCCTGTTCAAGGAAAAGCACCGTACTCCTTCCTTACACAGGGTAATAAATAGTGGCTAGTTTGGAATTTTTTTGTCTCTGCCCATCCCGAGGCACTGAGAGCCCAGCCCTCCATGTGCATTACTAAAAAAGTCTCAGTTTCTTATTTTCTCCTTTCACTATATCCCTCATACAGGCAGTTGGGGATTTTGGAAAGGACCCTGATATTAAAACAGAAACAATCTGATGGAAGAAAGAATATGTAGAACTCTTGAAGACTTAGGAATAGGGAAAGACTATGATAAAATTCCCTGTTTCATAGGAAATACTAAAACAAATCAACATCTGGGATCTCATTTTATAAAAAAGTTTCTGCACAGCAAAAGAAATTAACAACAGTAAAGCACAATCCACAGAATGGCAAAAAAAATTTGCTAGCTGTTCCTCGGACAAAAGACTGATATCTAGAACATATAAATAAATGAAAAGAATCAAAACCCCGAAACTTAAAGACTCAGTCCAAAAATGGGCATCTGAGATTAATATACATTTCTCATATAAAGAAGTACAAATGGAAAATAAATATTCAAAAAAACCAATCAACATCACTAGTCATTTGAGAGATACAAATTAAAAGAATGCTGAGATCCTACCTCACTCCAGAAAGAATGTCTAAGAAATCAACCAATAAAAAAAATGCTAGCAGGTCTGTAGGGAAAAAGAAAACTTCTACTGTTGGTGGGAGTGTAGATGGGTACAAGTACTGTGGAAATCAATGTGAAGATTCCTCAAAAAACATAATATTAAAAGTTCCATTTGGCTCTGCTATCCTCCTTCTCAGTATCTTCCCAAAATAATTATACACATCATACCACAGTGATGCATGAATACCCATGTTCACTGCAGCACAGCTTGCTAAATCTTTTGTGTGTGTGTGTGTGTGTGTGTGTGTGTGTGTGTGTGTGCCCGGGATTAAACTTGCGACTTTGCACTTGCCAGGCAGTCGCTTATGCCACTGAGCTAAATCCCCAGCCTTTGCTAAATCTTTGAAATAGCCCAAACACTCATTATCTGAAGAATGGATAAAGAAGATATGGTTTTTTAAAATACAACTGAGTAGTATCAGCCATAAAGAAGGATAAATTTGAGACTTTTATAGGTAAATGGATGCATCTAAGAGACCATATTCGTTAAGTGAAATAAATCAGACATATCTGTGTAAATACTGCATTGTTTCTCTGGAATGAGAAACTCTAAGTGTAAATCAGGAACAAAATGTATAATAGATATTGTGAAACAGGAAGAAAACTTTGAAATGGAAGGGGCATAAGGAAGGGAGTAAAGGAAAATGAAAAGAAAAAGAAAAAAATGAGAAAAGAAAAATAAAATGGAATAAGGCTTTTGAAACTAAGGGGAAGAGGGAAAGAATGGAGAGGGTCGGAATGGGAGGAAAATAAGAATCAAGGTATTATCATGTACAGATACAAATTGCATGTGATGAATGTGATCATTATATATAGTTAACTGTACCAATAAAGTTAATTAATTAAGAAAATAAATAACCAAAGAGAAAAAAAACATTTGCCATCAGTGAACTAGCAGGTTAAAACACAAAGACAATATAAAAACATATCAGAAACTCCAGGGATAGGGGCAGCAATCTGTGGCCTATGGGGGATTCTGATTTTCACTCAAGTTTATATATATATATATATAAAATTTTTATTGTGCTAGGGATGGATATATATATATATATATATATATATTTGTTTGTTTTGCATTGCTGGAAACTGAATCCAAGATCTTATACCTACTAGGCAAATGGTCTACTATTGATCTATATCTCTAACATTTTTAATTTCTATTTTGAGACAGGATCTATGCAAATCCGTCTAGGTTGACTTCAAACTTTCAATCCACCTGCTTCAGCTTCCAAAACAGCCAGTTTTATAGGTGTCTGCCACAGCACACTGCCCAATAGGTTTTTTTTTTAATAAGGCATGTATCCAATTTATACTGCTCTGAAGTTCATATCACTTGAAACAATTTTGTTTTGAATAGTCTGGTAATCTTGCACCAATGTTAGAAAATTGTGTGATTAACCCTCCAAGTAATGTTTCATTTGTTAAAAAATACCAACATTCCAAAAGGATTGTAATTTCTTTGGAAATCTACAGGGATATAGAGGATAAGCATCAGTGAATACCACCCCATTGAATAATTCCTACTGTTTATGAGGCCATCCATGTGGGAACCAAATGTATCCAATTCCCAAACATGCCTCACTAATAAAAAGAACCAAAGGCATGTTATATCTTAAAAAAAATAATGACATGAAGAGAATTTGCTTGAAATATGATTTTACACTACATTTGAATACAAATTTACCTGGTGTTCTGGAAAGTCACTTCAAACAAACTTTGAATTCCTAATATAAGCACAAATTCAGAAGTACTAACTCCTGCAGTGGTAGGCATCTTTTTTTCCAACTAATTCAATGTAACAGTCAAACTTATGCAAATTTGGATGCTGGCTCATATCTTTCCTGAGGCAAGAAGATGAAGATTGTCTTTAATTAACTATAGTTGCAAGATGGGCATAATGGGAGACACCTATAATCCGAGCACTGAGATTGAAGCAGGAGGACTATAAGTTTGAGCACAGCCTGAGAAATTTAGAAACTCTGCCTCAAAGTAAAAAACAAATACAATATTGGGGATGTATTACAGTGCAAAGACCCTTGGTTCAATCCTCGTTTGTATGACAATGACATTAGTTTCAGCTTCTACCAGCAAGGATTAAACAAAATCCACACTGTATCAAAACATTAAACTGAAATAGATGAGAATTTCAAGAAGAACCTGAAGTCAACATTTGCCAAGGAAGAACTGTAATGGGAATAATTTAACCATTAATTTCAGCTAATTAAACAGCAGTATTCCAAAATAAAGGGAAAAATAGAATAGCTATTTTAGTATTCCAGCTCCAAAGGTAAACAATCCATTCTGTATCAGGTCTCTTTTCTCCAACAAATCTTTGCTGACTTTTATCAGCTTTGATTCTAGATACTGTCTTCTGCTCTTTTAGGTATTTTTGAACAGAGGCCCATAACAGCTGCCTATGGGGCCACGAGAGTATAATTAATCAAGTAATGAGCCAGCCACCATTGTTAAAATATTTTATTATTAGTGTAAAATAGGATGAAGGTTTCACAAGCAAATTTTAGAAACCAAGATTGATTTCTAAAATGATATCTCTCTCTTTCAGAAGCTTAAATATGAACAAATACAAATCATGGAAATTTTTAAAAAGAATATATTTTCTCCATTGCAAAAAATGTACAGTTGACAAACATGCAAAATAACTAATTTTAAAATCAAAGACTTCTAGTAGAAACATTCATATTAAAATGATACTTTAGTTATTGGCCATGATCTCTAGCAAAAAAAAAAAAAACATTTATTTCCCCACCCCTCAGAAAAACCACTACAAATTCTTTTCTAGAGATTGACAGCATTAACAGTACTCAGTTCTCCTTTGTCAGCATTTAGATATCCCTGGTTTTGTCACTATCAATTTATGCTAAAGTGCCAGTTACTAAAAGAGCCCAGTAATTTTCTTCACCATAATGTTTGGCAAAGCATGTACCAATAATGTATAGTTTGGATAAAGAGTCATGAGAAACATAATGACCTGACTAAAAAGTTAACCACACATCCTGGGTCTATGACTTGAATAATTAAGCAAAATATAAAATCCCCAAAGGTATATTGTTTCTTTTCTCTCTGAGTTACCAATATTTACAAAGCCAAGAAGTAAAGAGTACAGAAAGATGACAACAGTCACATACATGAAACATTATTAGAGCTAAAAGCACCCTAAACAAAATACAAACTATAGTGGGCCAACGAACTGACTCTTATTTAGATTTTCTTTGTGGTTGCAAGCAACCCCTAAACTAAGAATCACAAATTAGGAAACAACTGCAATGCACTCAGGGTTCATCAATTTGTATTATTAAAATTTCCATCTTTTCTAAGGATTGTGTATGTGCTTTACTGTAGAATTTGGTGCTAACCATTAAGAAATAACTAAATAAAATCAATACTTTAAAATTTTCATTTTTACTATACCTACTTTCAAAGCATCTTTACCATTTTTTGTCATTCCTCAAATTAGTAAAACAAATAGAAAATCAAAATATAACCATCATATTACATAAGATATTTCACTTTCCTGCAATAACTTAGTCCGTTCCAAAGTATTTCTGTCCAAAATGTGTAGGCGCAACAGGATGAACTTCAGTAGTTAAAATTGTGATCTCTGGAAATTCTTGTATGATTGATTTGGCACCTTCAAAAAGTAGAAGACATATTGTTACTATGTCAGAATTGTTGGTAACACTAGTGAAGATTCAGAAATTTTACAGTTATTGTTACTATGTCTAATATTGACAGAGGACAGACAGTAATGGCCTTTAGATACTGGGTCAGATGTGGATAATCTCTTTATTTATGTAATGTCTGATGTGTGAAAGACTTAGACAATATTCAAAGAATGCCCCTCCCCTCTCACCAACAAATTCTTAAAATCAAATTGTTTTACATCCAAGAGTTGAAAATATATTGTTATGGTAACTTTTCTCAGAAGACTGTTTGTTTCTTTATTTTGAAGGTGGCTAGAATGAATGAATCCAATCTTCCCTAAAGAGAAAGAGGATCACACATAAAATAAAGGGTTCCAGAATGGAACACTGTGAAACACTTGCAAACACTTCTTGCATTTGTCAGAGCAAGCTAGGTTTCTAGAAGTAAGGAGTCTAGTTTCTGGAGAATAGGCTACAAGGAGGAAATTAGAACTGACTTAGACCCTAGTAAAACTAAAAAAGCCATAGCAAGTGCTGCCACAGAATAACACTTTTTTCACCTACAGTGTCAAACAATAGTATGTTATTCTAATGAATACTTTTAGAAGTAAAGAGATTACTTTTCCATTCCCATAGGAGAATAGTTACTGAATTATCTCAATATTTTCAGTGCTACGAGTGTCATTCATACATATACATATATACAAATATATATATATATATATATATATATATATATATATCATACTTACTTTGGTTCATAAATTTAATTTGTTCTACAATTCTAAGGAAAATAGCCACATTCGTGTTTGTGCAAAAAAGAGCTATGGTTGTGTTTGTCACCTTATACTTTGGTTCATAAATTTAATTTGTTCTACAATTCTAAGGAAAATAGCCACATTCGTGTTTGTGCAAAAAAGAGCTATGGTTGTGTTTGTCACCTTATACAGAGTTTGCAAATGAAACAAAATTTTGCCAAAAGTTTCTGTTTGCAAACCAAATTGTTCACAAATAAAAGCATTCTTGAACTGAGGTGTGTGTGTATATATATATAACATATATATCATATAATCATATATACCAAACATACCATATATACCATATATGTGAGATGAGCAAGCAAATCATTTGTCATCATCAATGTTTGAACTACAGGAAATTTTTTGTTACAAAACAATACAATTATCAAATAGGCCACAAATCCTACGCAGCAACCTACTGAAAATCAGACTTCCTAACTAGGTAACTTGTGGTTGCAACTTAGAATGTCTGGAAATGAGGAAACTCCCTGACTTAGAGAAGGTACCTTTATTTTCATCTATGAAGCAAACATGAATTCACTGTACAACATTTAGAAAAGATCCCCCAAAAAACTTAAAGATAATGAGTCACTTAGAATCTTACTGTACTAAAATAATCATTATTATTATTGTGTATTTTGAAACCAAAATTGAAACAGTATTAGGTATCTGCATAACCTCTAATGCTGAGGAAAGATTTACTAGGTTCTGTATCATTAAACCTGTCTCATTTTGGTAGTTAAAAAAGACATAAACTGGGCTAAGGATACAACTCAACGGCACAGCACCTGCCTTGGAAGCACAAGGTCCTAAGTTCGATTCCCTGTTAAGAAAAAAATAAACTATGGAGATCATCACTAAACTCAGTGATAATATTTCACCGTATTCCAACATTGCTATTCTTTATGTTGCTTTTTATTTTTTTATTTTATGCTATTTACTTCTATATTTCATATCCATAAACATTTTTTAAAATATCCTTGGAATGTACATTTATTTATCCATATCCTTATTGGTCAATTATATATTTTCAAACTTTTAATACTAGGTAACTGCAGCGAACATCCCAGAAACAAAATTCCTTTGTGCATCTATGACTATTTTTTTAGGTTATAATCCCATTTATCATAAATTATATGCAAAAAGCTAGTGTTTTAAACACATTTTTTGCAGGAAACTGAAAACAGTTTTCTCACTGCTCCTAAGAGTCAAAATCTAATTTTTAAAAATTTAGCTCTTAACTTTACTATAAAAGTTACTTCAGTAAAACCACAAGTTGTTTGGCTCTCCAGTGGTAAACCAGAGGAAGCAAAGATCTTTTAGCTATGTCTAGGACCTATCAAGGACACTAGGAAAACAATTCCAATTCTTTTTAATAGACTTAATTCATACTTCTCCATTTGAATCTGAAAACTAGAATGGTGCAGAACAAGTCAGGTATGGTGGCATGCTTCTGTAGTACAACTAATGGAGAGGTTGAGGCAGGAGATCACTTCAGCCCAGAAGTTCAAGACCAGAGCACAAAACTCCATCTTAAAAAAATGGGATAAAATATTATCATAAAGTTTAGACGGGGCCTGGGATATAGCTCAACAGCTCAAGCACTTGCTTAGTAAGTGCTAGATCATGAGTTCCATCTCCAGTACCGAAAAAAAAAGTTTAGAGATCAGAAACACAACTTATAACTACCAAAATCAGATCTAGATTTAATATGTAGTTAACTAAACTTTTCCACAGGATGAGAGGCTAGACAGTCACAGTTACCCATCTCATGATCACATGAAGCTCTAGTTAATGCTTCACGCTGAACTTACCATGAGGAGTAGAGAAGAGACTGAGTAGGATTATAACACTAGGTTGAACTCCATGTTCTATAAGAACCTTTACAGCTTCAATGACAGTATTTCCAGTGCCTGAAGTCAAGAGACAACACAATGCATCAGCAACATTAACATTTTAAAATGACTTTGAAATATAACATAATAATCTAACTTAGATACCATTAGGCGAAATTTCATCTAAAGGTATCATTGTTCTTCATCAATGTTATTTCCAATAATGAACATAACACACAATTATCAAATGTGTAAGTTCTAAATTAATTTAGTACTTGAGCTATTAAATTTAACAAATTCCCTTTACCTCCCTGGGAGATCATATATGATTTGTGACAGCTTAGGAAAGAAGAGAATAAAAGAAAAATATTACCTCCAGAGAAGATAAATCCTTGAGAAAATATCTGTTGTACTCAGTAGGCTAGACAAGGGAAATTTTTCAATATATTGTCTGTGTTCTACACATTTTGCCTTATTAGGTCATTTGCTTTAATATGGTTAGTTCAAGACAGAGCTCTTTGGAGTTAATAAAATTTGACTAATGCACACAGTATATACCCTTCTTATATAATGAAAATTCCCCAGTGAGCTGTTCAGGGTAACTCCAAGTCCAACCAACAAACACACATTTAGAAAATTCAGCTACTAAACTGAATTTAAACCCTAACGAAAGATTACAAACTAAAATAAATCACTCACTGAGAATTGGATACATAAGAAGAACTTTTCTCCGGTAAATGTCTGGTGGGAACTTGGCATAATATACTTTGGCTCTTTGTGTCTCCTCGTCACTCTGAATCAGAATCTTTCCAATTCGTATGGATCGACAGCAATCTCTTAATCCTTGTTCCATTGCCTCACCTTGAAGAAGGAAATTATAAAGAAAACAAGTAAAAAAGGGATGGAGAAGAGAGAAAGTCAGAAATGGACCAAAGCAGAGTTTATGACCCTTAGTAATACAAAGAAGACCCTACCAAAAAGGAAGAAAACTTTCTGGAGCTACAGCTTTCTCATTTGATATATTTGTTTTATTTTTAGTTCAGGTCAATGAAACTAAGTTAAAATCTGATCAATGATGCTAAGACAAGCTAGTTTTATTGCTGGTTTACAGGTGTTACAGCTGCCAAACTTCTATGTTTACATGAAATAAAGTGTTTTGCTGAGTTGCTCCCTGAGCTTTTTCAATATAAGGAACACTTTTACCGCTGTTATTTTATAAGAAGTCTTTAAACGGGGCTGGAGGTTTAGCTCAGCGGCATAAGCGCCTGCCTTGCAAGCAAGCAGTCGTGAGTTCGATCCCCGGTACCGATAAAAAGGAAAAAGACAAAAAAAAAAAAAAAAAAAAAGAAGTCTTTAAACCATCTCAACTTATCACTTTAACCTAGAAAACGTAAAATATATATGGTAGAATAGGAGTTGTAAACCAAAGCATCTCCCTTTAGATTAAGGTATTAGGAGACATCATCTAGTTCAACACTGACTTTACCACCAGTGGTTTTGCAGGAGACAGTGAAAGAGTATTCTCTTTCCCACAGAACACAGTCTACCGTATCACCCTAATTTCTAAAGTTATTTTTGCATATAAATTCTGTTAAGGAAGTGTTTGTCAAAAGTCAGTCATTCTTACATAATCTTCAAGATTTTAGGCTGCATCTGAATTAAACCAGTATTCTTATTATATTAACTTACTAAATTTTTGTCTTTTGAGACAGGGTTTCATTATGTAGTTAAGGCTGGCCTTGGGCTCACTTTGTAGCCCAGGCTGGTCTCCTCAGCTTCCTGAGTGCTGGGATTACAGGAGTGTGCCACCATGCCCAGCTGCATTTCATTTTTTTAATCTTTTTTGACTATTTTTCTTAAATTAACTATTTTTGTTTCAATTAATTTTTGCAGTACTTGGAATTGAACCTAGGGGTGCTCTACCCCTGAGCTAGTTACAACTTTTTGGTTTTTTTTTAATTCTGAGACAAAGTCTCACTAAGTTTCCCAGGCTGGCTCAAACTTGTGGTCCACTTGATTCAGCCTCCTGAATGGCTGAGATTAGAGAAAAGTTTACAGCACCAGTGTGAACATAAAACTAATTTTCTTTCTAATACATACATGAAAATCAACAAGTAGATATTAAGGTTGAAAACAATACCAGGTGTGGTGGCATACACCTGTGATTATAGCACTAAGGAGGCTGAGGCAGGAGGATTGCTGTGAGTTTGAGGCCAACCTGGGCTACAAAGTAAGTTCAAGGCCAGCCTGAGCTGTATAGTGAGACCCTGTCTCAAAAATAAAAAAAAATAAAAAAAATTAAAAGTTTGAAAACAATTCTGTTGGGGCTGAGGGTATAGCTCAGTGGAACAATACATGCCAAACCCCTGTGTTAAAATACATCACCAAAAATAAATAAATAAATAAAAATAAAATACATCACCAAAACAAAACAAAACAAGAAGAACTAAAAAGCCCATCAATATTCTCTGCAGTACCCTAAGCCAACACTATTACCTTTAGGGAAAGACCTGAATTGAAACAAGACACTATTCCACTGTTTGTAAGCACTATCCTAAGAATGCTATCATTGCTTAATATCTACAAAGTTCCTATTTACTTGAGGTATTCAATTGTTCAAACAGAATTTCATAGCCAGGGGAGAAAAGGGAATATTTATATTTTAAAAATCTATTTCTTTCCAGTGCAAGCAAGTAAGACTTCCATCACTTGTGAGGAAAAAAGCAAATCTTGTACAAAATAAAATCAAGTTTGCTGAATGGAAGTAATTATCCTCATGTAATAGGTATAGGTTTTAATTACAGGAATGCAATTTTGCTGTACATAGCTGATTTAGAAGGCTTGTCAGTTGGACTCAAACACAAATACAACATTCATAAGACCAGCAAGTGGAAACACCTAGAACTAATAATGTCAGCTAGGTGTTTTCCTTACATGGTTACATACATATCAAATATAAAATTAAAAATATTCAACAAAAAAAGCTGGAAATGGTGGTCCATGTTTGTAATTCTAGCACTATGGGAGACTGAGGCAAAATGACAATAAGATTAAGTCCAGTCTGGGGAACTTAGAAACTTAGGCCCTGTCTCAAATTAAAAAAAATAGGGGCTGGGATTTATAAGCTCAGCAGCATAAGCAAGCACCTGCCTTGCAAGCAGGCAGTCATGAGTTCGATCCCCGGTACTGAGAAAAACAAAAAGAAAAAAAAGTAAAAAAATAAAAAGAGTTAGGGGTGTAGCTCAATGTAAAGACTGAGTTTAATCCCCATTGCTGGAAAAAAAATACATTAAATAGTCCATCTCTTGTCTTAGTAGCACTGTTCCCTGCAACAGAAATACACACAGAACAAGTCTTTTCTCCAGGCAGGAATTAAAAGGTTCTTCACTTTTGACTCTATGCCATATTTTTTCATTCTTCAAACTGTTCTCCCTATAACTGTAGCATGGAATCCTCCTATTCTCTCACCTTCCCCTGAATCTTTTTTAAAGCTGGCATGCTCATAGGACCACCACTATGGAAAATGCTCTGCAGTTAAAATTATCCAAAGTTAGCAGCACATAGGCCATGACTCTATAGGTACCATGAGGACAGGCAACACAGGTAATGAGATTTAAGCAAAGGTAGGCTGCAATTAGGACAGACAAGCCCACCTCTCTCCTGGAAAACAGCAACTGTTTCTATGCATTCAAAGAGATAAAAATTGCACATATGCAAACCTACCGCTTCTCATTATGCTGACCCCACAATTTCCCTTCTCAAATTTTACTCCTTCATACTTGTACCCTGTTGGGAAATAAAATCAAAGAATTCATTTTTCATCATTGGAGTAACTCAGTTATTCTATGAAGTTGCTATTATTTAAAACAGATGATTACAAAGCAACCCTTATCCAGACACACTGTACATCACCTTAAATTGCCTGTGAAAGTAATGAGTCATGACTTCTCATAGTTATTCTTAATTTTTCACAAGAAAATTGTGGGTATAATTGGGATTAGTGTGCTTCATCAAGTGGGAATATGTCTTAATGTATGGCAACAGTCACAAACACATTCCTCAAACTGAATTCAAAGGAGAATCAGCACATTCCAAGAAAGCTATATTCCTCATCAATTCAAACCGGGACCCCAGTGAAAGTCACAGCAAAAAAGCTCCTCAAGCCATCCCTTTTTATGAGCCTCCATTTTGCCTTAAAAGCAAAAGAGACTAAAATAGATATTAAGCTACTCAACGCTAGATCTCATCATGAACTTCTATCAATCAATTATGATGCAACAAGTTTGGCCTCTAATTTTTCATAAAGTCGACCTTTTGAATAGGTTTTCATCACTTTTTATAGAATTATTTTTTATTTTAAAGAGAATAAAACAGAACAGAACAGAACAAAGCATATCAGAGCAAAACAATGCAAGTAACATAGCATCTCAAAACAAGACAACAGGAAATCAACAGTGGCTACCATAATGTCTCTTGTTTTTTTTGAAATAGTTGTACATATCTTCACATATAATAAATTAATATAAAACAAAATAGTATAAAACTAATCAAAACAAATCAGAGCCTTAAAACCCTTCAAAATCAGATAATAGGAAATCAGTAATGGCTACCATATTGTCTCGTTTTCTTCAAAATAGATATCTGTCCATAATTTCACACATATTGACATCAAATAATAAAAAACACTAAAACCAATTAAAACAAAGAATATATGCATTGTTGAACTGCAAAACAAAATAATAGGAAATCAGTAATGGTTATCATGATGTCTCATTTTCTTCAATGTACTTGTTCATGCCATCACAAAATAAAATCAATTTTTGCAAACTTTTTAGAAGTCCTAGACATATATAAGGCTATACATGGACATCTACTCTTTCTGTGTTAGAGGGAAATACAAAACAAAATACAAGAAAAACAAGAAACAAAAGAGAGATAAACAATAACAATGAAGAGCTCAAAATAATAACAATGTAAGCTTTCAAAACAAGGTATTAGGAACAGAGCTCCAGAAATCCGGCTATGGAGGGACTCAGGCAGCTTATTCGCCCATCCTCTGGGTAAGCATCCACAACGCGGGCCAGGAGGACAACAGATTTCCAGAGATCTGGCCATGGAGGGACTCAGGCAACTTACTCACCCGCCCTCTTGGTAAGCACCTGCAGCTTGGGCCTGGAGAAGAACCATTACCTGTGAGCCTACTGCCAGGTGAGCTGAAAATCAAGCACCCTTCTCCCACCTGCCCCCTCCCCCCCTTAGCTACTGGGGATAGATGTTTCAACATCTCTTGGGAGGATGACCATATGCAGTATAGCAAATATGGGGGATTTCCTTCTACCTTCTGTTTGAAGGCATAGGTTGTTTTCACTGTTTTGTTATGTTTCTTTTGCTCTACTCAGTATTCTCAATTGGTTTTATAATGTTCTATTTTTGGTTTGATTTTACAATACTTAATTGACTGGACAGCTATTGTTAAGTTAAAGAGATATACCATAATACTTATTACTACTATCCCAGTATTCTACTGTGAAATCCTGTACCAATTTTACTACATTGTCTCGATTGGCTTTGTTCTGTCTTGAGCTGTTGCATTTTTTTCTACTTTCAAAATTAAAAAAAAAATACATGTTACACATGCATGTGTAGAATCTATAAACAGTTTATGAGAACTGATCTTATGACAATTGATGAAATGAACAGATACTTTGAAGAAAAGGAAACACTAAAATAGCCAGTCCTGATCCTGCAGTGTCATAATGTGAAACCCAGCAATAGTGTTATTCTTTGTTCAGAGTGATATTAATCTGCTTGGGTTTATTCAAAGTCAACATAATTGAAGATATGGGTAACTACATATATGTTTAAGTGTACAGGATTGATAACCATATTTCTAAGCTTTTGTTGGATAGTTGAACAGAACTGGTTGCAGTCTCACTGTTTGAATCCCCAATTTATATGCTCCACTTTAGTATCTTGAGTAACTATTTGTAAGAAAATAATCTGTAATCATCAACTAGTGATTTCTTATCGTTTATTTTTTCTTTGAAATTATGTATTATTTCTACCAGTTTTCTGTTTTTTTAGTCTTTCTTTAAATTCAGTTTTAAAAAGAAGACACTACAGTATGCAGCGCTGATCATGGAGAGTCATGATGTGAAATCCAGCAATACTATTATTCTTTATTCAGAATAATTTTAACCTGCTTTAGTTTGTTTAATCTAAACACAAATGAAGATATGGATAACTGCATGTATGTTTAAATGTACAGGACTGACAACCATGTTACTAAGTTTTTGTTGGACAGTTGATTAGAACTTTTTGCAGTCTCTCTGTTTGAATTCCCACTTTACATGTTCCATTTTTGTACCTTGAACAACTATTTGTAAAACGACAACATCAACTAGTGATTTCTTACTGTTTTTTTCCTCTGAACGTATGTACTATTTCTACCTATTTTCTGTTTTGTTTAATCTTTGTTTAAATAAAAATAAAAAAACAAGGTATTAGAAACATAACAAAGGTTGTTATTTTGCATAGTTATCTTCAAAGATGTTACTTGAATTACCAAATATGGACATGCAAAATTTATCTAATCCTACAAATGTTAACTGTTTTGTTTCAAAACTAATTAGTAGTACAATCATCTTAGTAATCATAAAGTGTATATACAATTATACATGTTTTTTCTTTTCTCTTCCTTCTTTTCTGCTTTTCCCTGAGTTATTTTTTCCTCTCTGAGCAGTTTCTTAACTTTTCACCATTTTAATTGTAGGTTTTGTAGCTTATTTACTCTTTTGGTTTCTTATATGAGAGAGACAATATAGCATTTACACATGTGGTTTGATTTATTTCACTTATAAGTATGGTCTCAAGTAGCATCCATTTACTTATAAAAGCCTCTATGTGGTCCTTCTTTACAGCTGAGTAGTGCTCCATTATATAAAAATACCATAATTATTTTTTATTCTTTCCTCAGTTAATGGGCATTAGGGTTGTTTCCAAGATTAGGTACGATAAATTGTGCTACTGTAAACATAGGTGCACATATATCACTGTGCTATGATGTTTTCAATTCTTCTGAAAATATGTCCAGAAGTGAAACAGCTATGTCAAATGGGACCTCCAATCCCAGCTTTTTCAGGAACCCCCAGGCTAATTTCTACTGTGGCTGCACAAGTCTACACTCCTACCAACAGTGTAGAAGAGTTTCTTTTTCCCCACAGCCTCTCCAGTATTTCTTATTGATGGTTTCCTTGATGCTGGCTATTTTTTCTGGAGTAAGATGGAATCTCATGTTCAACCTTTTTTCATGTATTTATTTGCCATTTGTATTTCTTCATCTGAGATGTGTATATTCATTTCGATTCCCATTTTTAGATTTTTAATAAGTGGTGCTGGAATAACTGCCTTTCCAAATGCCAAAAACTAAAACTAGACCCAAGCTTATTACCTTGCACTAAACTAAAGTCAAAATGGACCAAAGATCTAAATATTAAAACAGAAACACTAAATATGCTAGAAGACAAAGTAGGTAGATATCTTGAAGACATTGGTGTGGGTAGAGAATTCATGAACAAAAATCAAATTGCAAGGGAAATACTTCCCAGAATCAACAACTAGGATCTTGTCTTATTAAAAAGTTTTTGCATGTCAAAAGAAATCCCCAACAGAGTGAAAAGAAAACTCACGAAATGGGAAAAAATCTTAGTCAACTGTCCCTCAGACAAAGGACTTCTATCTAGAACATATAAAGAATTTTTTTAAAATGAGGGCCCCCAAAATTTATAGCTTTTCATTATTTACTAAAGAACCAAATCAGAATTTTGAATCACTGAAAAAGGACTTCCTTGCCTACTTTCTATTAGAGGGAAGCATCTTCTCTGACTTTCATGATTTTTTTTTCTATTTTACTTCTCATTCTTTTTTTAAATCTGGTGTTGCAGTGCCAAACCAGTTACCCCTATTTGTTAACACCAGCAAATTCCCAATGGAAGCAAAGTTACATGGTCCCAATTCTTAACTCTAGTCCCATAGGCCATCATCAAAGGCAACACTGGCATGCTGAAGAATATTTACTGAATTGACAACCAATTCACAGGCAGACTTTTCTTTGCCTGGGGCCCAAGATCCAGCTTGGTCAAGTAAGTCCAGTGGAGGCAGAACTCTCTTCTTTGCCTGGGGGCCAGGCTCCAGCTCCCTGTTTGTCCAGTAAGACCAGCGGAGGCAGGGAACCAGGCCCTAGGCCAGTGAACTGTTTTCTTTGCCTGGGGCCCAGGATTCAGCTTCCTGTGGGTCAAGTAAGTCCAGCAGAGGCATGGAACTCTCTTCTTTGCCTGGGGGCCAGGTTCCAGCTTCCTGTTGGTTGAGTAAGTGCAGCTGAGACAGGGAACCCCGCCCTAGGCCAGCGAACTGTTTTCTTTGCCTGGGGCCCAGGATCCAACTTCCTATAGAAATCAGTGAGTAAAGGAGGGGGCAAGGAATTCTGTCCCAGCCTGGCTGACCTCTCTAACTCACTTGGAATAATACTTGAAGCTCAAAATTATAGGAAAATGACAAAACGAAAGACCAAAATGCAGTCTTAAGCATCCAGCCCATCCCAAGCAAGCCTAGGAGCCATGTGCATAGAGGAAAATGTATGCCACATACCTGAAATAATAGTAACTCAAATAAAGAAGCAACTCTGGGAAGCCTTAAAGGAAATCAAAGAAGAAATAATCTCTCAGGTAAAAGAAGAAATGATAAAAGAAATGAAGGAGATGCTGAACATATCTAAAAAATTTGAGGAGATAAACAAAAAGATAGAATCCCTGGATGAACAATATAAGAAACAAACAGAATATATAAAGCAGATGCAAAGAGATAAACAGGAAATCAAAAACTCCATGGAAAGTTATAAAAACCACCTCAATGAATGTGAAGATAGAATTTCAGACCTTGAAGACAAGATTGCAGCCAGGGAACAGGAAAAGAAAGACCTTTTAAAAGTAACAAGAAATCAGGAAATAACAATTCAACACCTGCAAGATGATGCAAAGAGGAACAACATAAGGTTAATAGGGATAAATGAAAAAGAAAGGAACAACATAAAGGATATCAAGAGGATATTTAGGGAAGTAATAGCTGAAAATTTCCCAAACATGAGACTGGAAACCGATATCAAGAACAATGAAGCATATAGAACTCCAAATAACCATAACCAAAATAAAACTACACCCAGACACATAGTAATGGCCATCCCAGAAATCGAACAAAAGAATAGAATATTAAAAGCTGTAAGACAGAAAAGACAGATCACCTATAAAGGAAAACCTATCAGAATCACAGCAGACTTCTCAGCACAAACAATAAAATCAAGAAGAACATGGAGTGAAGTATTCCAGATCCTAAAGCAAAATGATTTCCAACCTAGGCTGATATATCCTGCAAAACTGTCCTTCAAAATAGATAGAGAAATAAGATACTTCCATGACAAAGAACAGCTGAAAATTACGTGATCACCAAGCCAACCCTGCAAAGAATACGGAAAGAGAGCCTAGATGCATCTAGGAAAAAACCACTAAACAAAGCAGACAAACAGAACAGAAAGACAAAGATTCAACAGCAAAAAGATAACATGTCAACAAAAAATATGTAACAGTTATAATCATTAATGTAAATGGTCACAATGCCCCAATTAAAAGAAACAGACTGGCAGAATGGATCAGAAACAAAATCCAACCATATGTTGTCTACAAGAAACCCATCTAACACAAAAGGATACCCACAGACTGAAAGTCAAAGGATGGAAAACAATACTTCATGCAACAGGAACCCAAAAAAAAGTGGGAGTGGCTATTCTGTTTGCAGACAATGTGAACTTCAAGCCAATAACAATCAGAAGGGACAAAGAAGGTCACTACATACTGGTTAGGGGAAAATTCCAAGACGAAGAGATAACTATCTTAAATATATATGCACCAAATTCCACAGCACCCAGTTATATAAAACAAGTACTAACAGAAATGAAAAACCAAGTTAACAGTGACACAATACTAACAGGAGATCTTAACACACCATTGACACCAATGGACAGATCAACCAGACAGAAAATCAGCAAAGAAACAAAAGACCTGAATTGCACCTGTGAACAAATGGACTTAATAAACATATACAGAGTATTCTACCAACAACAACAGAATACACATTCTTCTCCACATTGCACGGGTCATTTTCTAAAACAGACCATATATTAATTCACAAAACATATCTAAATAAATGCAAAAGGGTTGAAATCATCCCTTGCATGCTATCGGACCATAACACTATGAAATTTGAAATTAATGATAAAAGATACTACAAAATTCCCATAAACACATGGAAACTGAATAACACACTCTTGAGTAATCAGTGGGTCACAGAGGAAATCAAAGAAGAAATTAAACACTACCTACAAGAAAATGAAAACACAAATACAACTTACAGGAATCTGTGGGACGCAATGAAAGCTGTCCTCAGAGTAAAATTTATTGCACTGAGTTCACATATCAGGAAAACAGAACAAATACAAATAAATAACCTGATGTTATACCTCAAACATCTAGAAAAAGAAGAGCAAGTGAAGCCCAAGCCAAAAGAAGAGAAGAAATTATAAAAATCAGAGCAGAAATCAATGCAATAGAGACTAAAAAAAAAAAAAAATCCAAAAAATCAATGAATTAAACAGTTGGTTCTTTGAAAGAATAAATAAAATTGATAAGCCTCTAGCCAACCTTGTTTAAAAAAGGGAAGAAAAAGCTCAAATTCATGCAATAAGGAATGCAAGAGGAGAAATCACTATGGACCCTATAGAAATACAGAAAATCATCAACACCTATTTCGAAAACATCTACTCTCAAAGGTTTGATAACACAGAGGAAATGGACAGATTCCTAGAAGCATATGAAGTACCAAAGCTAGGTCATGAAGATGTAAAACTACTGAATAACCCAATTTCTACTAATGAAATCGAAAACATAATTAAATCCTTACCTACAAAGAAGAGCCCAGGCCCAGACGGATTCACTACAGAATTCTACAAGAAATACAAAGAAGACCTAATGCCAACACACCTCAAACTCTTCAATGAAATTGAAAGGGAAGCAATCCTTCCTAAGTCATTCTTGGAAGCAAATATTACTCTAGTACCAAAACCTGAGAAAGACCCAACTAAAAAAGAGAACTACAGACCAATCTCCCTAATGAACACAGATGCAAAAGTCCTCAATAAAATATTGGCAAATAGGATGCAGCAAATCATCAAGAAGATCATACATCATGACCAAGTGTGATTCATCCCATGCATGCAGGGATGGTTCAATATACATAAATCAATAAATGTAATATACCATATCAATAGAGCCAAAAGTAAGAACCACATGATTATTTCTATAGATTCAGAAAAAACTTTTGATAAGGTCCAACATTCATTCATGCTAAGAACCCTGCAGAAAATTGGAATAGATGGTCTTTACCTCAATATAATAAAGGACATCTATGACAAACCAACAGCCAATATTATACTAAATGGCCAAAAATTGAAGGCCTTTACTTTAAAATCAGGCACAAGACAAGGATGTCCCTTATCACCGCTCCTATTTAATATAGTACTGGAAATACTAGCCGGAGCAATTAGACAAGAGAGAGAAATAAAAGGCATAAAGACAGGAAAAGAAGAAGTTAAGCTATCATTATTTGCAGATGACATGATACTCTATATAGAAGATCCCCAAAACTCCATTGAAAGATTGCTAGATATAATAAATAAATTTAGTAATGTGGCTGGCTATAAAATCAATAGCATTCCTATACACTAACAACAAAGTCACAGAAAGAGAAATAAGAGAAGCCACATCCTTCATACTAGCAACCAAAAAATGAAATATCTAGGAATTACTCTCATGAAAGAAGTGAAAGACCTGTACAGGGAAAATTATAATACACTGAAAAATGAAATTGAAGACGATCTCAGAAAATGGAAAAACCTCCCTTGCTCATGGATAGGAATAATAAATGTTGTGAAAATGGCCATTCTCCCAAAACTTTTATACAGATTCAATGCAATCCCAATAAAAATACCATCAACATACCTCATAGAACTCGAGAAATCACTCCTAAAATTCATCTGGAGTGATAAGAGACCTAGAATAGCAAGGACAGTTCTAAGCAGCAAGGCAAGGAAGGAGGTATCACAATCCCTGACTTGAAGTTATACTACAAAGCAACTGTAGTAAAATCAACATGGTACTGGAACCAAAACAGAGCTGAAGATCAGTGGAATCGATTGGAAGATATAACCACAACTACAAGCACACCCAACCACCTTATTTTCAATAAAGGGGCCAAACATGTTCACTGGGAGAATGCAGTTTCTTTAATAAATGGTGCTGGAAAAACTGCTCTCCATATGTCAAAAACTAAAACTAGACCCATGCCTATTACCATGTACTAAAATAAAATGTAAACGGATCAAAGATCTAAATATTAAAACAGAAACACTAAATCAATTGGGTAAAAACCTTGAAGATATAGGAGTAGGTAGAGAATTCATGAACAGGACTCAAACCGCACGGGAAATACTTCCCAGAATCAGTAACTGGGATCACCTCTTATTAAAAAGTTTCTGCATGTCAAAAGAAGTCTCCAGCATGGTGAGAAGAAAACACACAAATTGGGAAAAAATCTTAGTGAACTGCCCCTCAGACAAAGGACTTCTGTCTAAAATATATAAAGAATTAAAAAAAATCAGATCCCCAAAATTCAAAGACCCATTCCAAAAATGGGCATCTGCGATAAAAAAACAATTCTCAGATGAAGAAATACAAATGGCAAGTAAATATATGAAAAAATGTTCATCATCATTGGTCATTAGAGAAATGCAAATTAAAACCACACTGAGATTTCATCTCACTCCTGAAAGAATGGCCAAGATCAAGAAAACCACCAACAACAAATGCTGGAGAGGCTGCGGAAAAAAGGGAGTCTCCTGCACTATTGGTGGGAGTGTAGACTAGTGCAACTATTGTGGAGGTCAGTCTGGAGATTTCTCAGAAAACTAGGACTGGAAGCCCCATATGACCCAGCTATACCACTTCTAGGCATATTCCCAGAAGAACTGAAAGCATTATACCACAGTGATGTATGTGCACCCATGTTTATAGCAGCACAATTTGTAATAGCCAGATCTTGGAAACAACCTAACTGTCCGTCAACTGAAGAATGTATAAAAAAGTTGTGGTATTTTTATACAATGGAGTACTACTCAGCTATAAAGAATGACCGCATTGAGACATTTATAAATAAATGGACGCAGCTTGAGACCATACTCATAAGTGAAATAAATCAAACTCACATGTATAAATACCCAATAGTTTCCCTAGTGTAAGAAATGATAAGAATACATAGAAGTAAGTATGTGGTAATCATGATTCCCAATCATATTGGTTTGAAGCTATATAATGTTTTCACTCATTAACCGCAATGGTTTTAACCTGGGTTGTTCGATTTTAGTATCTATGATAGCACTAATAGCTATTTTAAAGAAAGCAACACAACATAAAAAGCTAGTGCTGATTTAATATCATCTTGTTTTGAAGTCCCATCAAGCTGTTGTACATCTGTTTCCAGTGGTTTTATCATGTTGTATCTTACTATATTTCACTATATGCCATAGTATAAACAAAATTCTTTATAGGCAAAGAGATAATATAGAAACCATCATTCATTTTCTATTAGCAGGTTCTAAATACCCTGTAATTCTTGTATTCTCTTGAAAGGCTTCACACTGCCTTGATATGCTTGATATTATAGCATACGAAGTTACACTCAAATAATTTAAGGAAAGAGGCACTATGGCGGCTACTATTATGTTAGATTATCTGGTGGTAAAACACAATGATGCTTGAATTGCTTACTTCTGCCCTGCATTGTTCTATTACAGTGTTCTCCCTTATCTCAATCTCCCCCCTTCTTTAAAATTTATCTATTTTCTCTCTCTTTTTTAATTAAGGAAAACTAAATTAAAAATTACGGGACATATCATAGTAACTTTTTTGTTGTCCTATTAACCTGACTTGAACCCCAGTATTGCTCTCCCCATCTTGTTCTGTCTGATTATTATATATTCTATTTTGTTTGATAGTATCAAGTTTGAGGGTATAGGCAACCACTTTGAAGGCAATAAGATATACTATGATGCCCAATATGTATTGACTATTATCCTTTTTTTGAAGTCCTGTAAAGTCCTCAGTGTAGATTTTATTGGTTTTGTTCTGTACTGTTTTGATCAATTCCATTATACCTGATGATATAGACAACTCAATTTAAAAATAGCAAGAGGCACAATGGTAACTACTTTTGATCACCTGGTATTCTATTTTTGCATCATGTGCTATGCCCACCCTTCCGTTCTAACTGACTCTGTTTTGCTTAGTCATATTTGTTTTTATTCTCTTCAAAAAAGTAATAAGAACCGTGGGAGTAATAAAACCCTAAAAGTCTAATTGTTACTGTAAAAAAGAGAGTAAAGTAAGGTGGACTAAGGGATATAACCGCAGGTATGTTCGAGTGTGTAGGATGGAAAACCATATAACTGAGCTTTTGTTGAATCATTGAACAGAACTGTCTCCAATTTCACTGTATGAATGTCTACTTTATATACTTTAATTTAGTAATATGGACAACTGTTTCTGGGAAGATAATATATAACCTATTAACTGGTGATTTCATACTGTATATATTTTTTTCTTGAAATGCTGTATTATTTGTACCATTTTACTGCATTGTTTTTTTTTTTATGTCCTTTCTTTTTTTTCTCTCTTTAAATAAAAAAAGTCACAGGCAGAGACACTTTATCAAATGTCTTAAGAGCTTTGTATTGGTATATAACCACTGTACATAATAATTGCATTCATCTTGAGTAATTGGAACCTGTACATATCACATATTAGCCATTTTTATTAGTCTTTACCCTCCCCTCCATCTTCCTTCCTCTTTTCTCAGGTCCTTTTTCTATTTCTACAAGTTTTTAGAGTTTTAAAAATGTGCAAAAGAACAGTGTCACATACACTCCTAATTTTGTATACCAATTTACTCAAATTGCTTTCTTTACATTTTCTTCCATTCAACTCAGATTTTTCATGAGAAAAATTTGAGAGTAACAGTCCTGGTTACCTGTTGGAGTTGTCACCATACATTCTTTATATGGCAGCTGATTCAATCCCTCTTCCACAACAAGTCTGATCTAGAATAGAAAGTCAAAGGAAGAATAAAATGAGGACCTGCTGAAAATCTCCTATTACCTGTAGCCTCAGGAGCTGAAGAGTAGGCAAGGTCAATAACATCCTAGGCAAGAGTTAGCAAATTGGGGTAGGAAGGGGGGCCCCTACTGCATATTAGATGCAGGGGTAGACCCAAATGGCAAGTTATTTGCTTCCAGTTTTCCAACCTCCATTAGGTACATGATTGACATTAAAGGGCTCCAATACGCCTTCTCATTCCCATTCAACTAATTCATGTTATGAGAGATTCAAACTCCAGCAAATGACAAGAGCCACGGAAGACACTCCTGGTAGTAATATCCTTCTGATCACTCTGAAAATAATGCCCATTGGGACTTTCTCTGTCTTGTTCAGCATCTTTGAAATCATTAAGGTGGATTTTTAAAATTTTTTTAAAAATTTTTTCAAATGAAGCCTAAAATTTTTTGTAAGAAAATAAATGAGTGTAGGGGCTGAATCAATCTGTTGAGACTGAAGGAAGATCCTGTTTCAGATAAAGAAAAGCCTCTCAATAATCATATATGGTACATAGAAAAGAATCACATAAAACTACTAGGAATAGCCTCCCAAAGCCAGACATGCCATTCCCATGAGTGACCAAAGCCTATTATAACAAAAGCACTGTTGAGCCTGTAATACATATTTTCTCAAAACAATATTGTGTTATTAAGAATCAGAAATAACAGAAAGAAGCACTAGACTTCATGTTCTGTTATCACAATACAACACCACCCTGGTGCCATTAAAAAGATCAATTATAAATGGGCTAGTACTTTGTCAGTCTGCAGAATCAGAGAGGGACAAGAAAACTCATGAATTCTATATGCATGTATACACTCACCTCTAGTCATCACCTTCTGTTGAGACTTACGTTCTTTAATGAAGTTACAAGGTAAAAGAGAATTCTTTTCTTTGAACAGCATCACCTCTTCCTCCTTATAACACTCTTCCAAAAAATCTTGTCTCTTGTCCCACCCCTGAAGCCCTGGGACAGAAATTAGGATGTCCCAGTCTTACTAGAGAGCACAAAACCAGAAGAATAACTAATTAGGAAGAGGCTGGAGGAGCACATCTCGGTGGTAAGTGCATGCTTAAAATGCACAAGGCCCTGGGTTCAATCCCCAGCATTCAACAGTAAAAGATCTGAAGTCCAGGGAAGCCAACCATGACAAATTTAGGGTAGAATTAATGTTCATCATAAAAGGACCCTTGAACTATAGACTAAATCCTTAACAATAAAAATATAAATAGAATGCCTATGAAAACCACAAAAGACTCCCCCATCCCTTAATCCAGTCCTTCAATGCCAACTGCAGACAACAGAGAGGTTCAAATTACCAGCACTTCTGGTGAATTATGCAATAGCTCCTTATCTCACTCAACTACTATATAATGTCTGCCATTTCACGGGAGCATTTTACATTAACTATGAACTTAATTCCTCTTTCCTACAGAAATGAACATGTGCCTAGCACAGTGGTGCACACCTGTATTCTCAGCTACTCAAGAGGTTGAAGCAGAAAGACTGCTTAAGCCCAGAAGTTTGAGGCCGGCTTGTGCAACATATCAAGACCCTACCTCAAACAAAAAAAACAAAAATCAGAAAAAGAAAAATAGAACACAAGGAAAGAAAGAATAATTTTCTAACAATGAACATAAAGACCACTGATCTTTCCATATCAGCTACTAACATACAAATATTTTTCTCCTCAAATGTTTCTTTTCAATTTGATAAAAGCTCAAAAGACAGGATGATCTATTGCCCCAGGAATGTCAACCACAATTATTTTGGTTTTATCCAAACATTATTACTACCTCTGAAATCTCAAATAATTTTAAATATAATTTGTCTCTGGACCAAAAATAGTTAAAACCAAAAAGCAGAACAGTAGTTGTACCCTTGGAAAAGTCTCTAAGAAAAAATTTAAATGAAAATTTTCATATTTCCTTTAATAACCCTAATTCTACCTTATTATAACTTTGAGGTTGTAAGCCATGTTTATTTCTTTCCCAAATTGAGTACAGACAAGAGTATTTAGAATTTAAATTCCACAAGATCAAGGACTATCTCTATATTTATGAATGTTTTATCACCTTGCTCACCAAACAGCTTAGCATCACCTAACCTAGACCAGTGTGCATTTTGTTAATCAAACAAGACTAATAACCACAGCAGAAAATGCATCAACTTCATTCAAAGCACTGCGCACACTTATATAACACAGCGGTTACTCTGAAGACAAACTAATTTTGCCTGAGATCCTCTTACATGACATGAACAGAATTTGGCTTGGTCAATCCTTTATAGGAAGTTCCCAAAAAATATAAATAGTCCAACTTAGTATTTCAATGTAAATAGTCCAACTTATTATTTCATGTGTGATAATAAAGAAGAGAGATGAAATAGATGCTACCTCCTGGCAAACTAGAAAATACGTATTAGTTTTTGTGAATTAGCTAGATACTACTAAGGGTAATTTCTTGGTGTCCTTGTATCTTTGGTTTTCTTCTAATGTGCTTCATTTTACTGCCCTAAAATGAAGCATTTAAGAGTTGCTGAAAACCCGATTACCAAGATCCATCTGAGAGCTAGTAGTAGCTGACAACTACAGAAAATGAGTCCATGGTCAACGCTTCCTGGTAAAAGGATATGAAGCAGAGCCTCATTGCAACAGTAGCAGAGGCTTCAAAAGGCTAGCAAGATGATGGTTACCCCCTCACTATGCTCTAAAATAACAACAACAAAAACTTGGCCTATCATAATTATATCACTACATACAATAATGAAATGAAAATAGAAAGCCTCCACCTACCAAACGATCCGCAGAAAACATGAAGTCCCCTCTACTGGCTGTCCTAAAAAAAACAGTACAAGTTTTAGTTTAAATTTGAGCTTTAAGGTAAAATATTACTTAAAACATATAACACTGATATTAAGACCTTTCACAGGTTAAAAGCTTAAATGCTTATGTATACAGACTATTACTAGGATAAGATATTTTTCACGAGGATATAGGTACCAAAATGAAATGATTTGATAAATCTTATTGAAAATGTTTACTTGGTATCAACATTAGGGATAGGAATTGAAAATAACATATAATTCCCCACTGGGCTGCTGGAGTACATGTTATTCAACCAGAAGATGAACAAAGTTCCCACAGAACATGGCAGCATGCTCACTGTTCAAACTGACAGAAAATTTTACAGTAAGAAAACCAAGTTCTCTCTATTCTCCTCTTCAGTCTACTTTGATCTAAACCCAATATTACAGAGATAAATGACCCATATTCTTTGTCTCTAATCCTACATAGTAAAAATAACTTCTAAAAATCACAATGGTAAAATTGCATACATCCTTTTACCACTACTCTCAAGAATGTGCAACCTAACTTTCAAGATCTGTTTCTCAAATTTCTAATAATTTGTTTCTTTTGCCTGCTCTTCAAACTTTTTCTTCATTCTCTAGATCTTTCTGGCGTTTTATAATACATTTCCAAGGTTCAATCTATCCACAAGCTGTTAATAAGCCAAAAAAGAAATGCTGAATGACTAAAGTTCTTTTTGTATATAAAAATCTACCAGCATCCTATCCCTTCTCCCATCCAAGTTAAATGGTCTGACTGAATGGACTGATTTATAGCTTATAGACTTAAAACCCCCACCTGCCTATCCAAAATGTACCTAAAGTATTTCCCTGTGCAACATCAAAATGGTGTATACAAACATGTATTTTGTCAGTATGCCAGTAATTGCCTCTTTTTTTCCCAACATGTAATCACTTTCTCTGACATAAAAAAGCAATGAAATATTCCTGATACAAATGTCATTGGGCTTCTTAGTGTAATCACAGTTCTATCTTATTCAGATTTTAACTCCAAAATACGGAAAATACTTAAGCAAAAGGAAGAAGATAGGTCTGTATTTTTATTTGTAAGTACTTGCTACAAAACTAACTACACACCATTATACATACAGAGAACATATTTAAAATAAGTTTTATTTCATGCAATGTGGTTTTCACACAAGACTATTATATTCTGTCAGGGCCTTTATAACTAATGCTCATAACATACTTGGCAAGGAAGTAAAAAAGCAACACACTATTAAAAACACTGAAGCCTATACATGTTATTGATTTTTTTAATCAAAAATCACATGGCTAAATGTGTTCAGAGTTGTTTCTTTGTCCTCTATGTTATTTTATTATTCAACACGCTTTGATTCCAGAACCATGCTGTTTTATTTACTGTAATTTTTACATATAATTTGAAGTCTGGGATTGTAATGCTTTCTGCATTGCTCTTTCAGGGTTGCTTTTGTTATTTTGTGTCTCATCTGGTTCTACATAAATGTATGAATTTCAAGTCTAGTTCTTTAAAAAATGTTGATGGCATTTTAATAGGCCTGAGATAAACCTATTTATCATATTTATAACATGGCCATTTTGAAAATTGGTTCTGCTTAAAATGTCTTTCCATCTCCTAATATCCTCCTTAATCTCATTTGTCAGAGCACATGTGATTTTCATTATAAAAGTTTTTCAATTTCTTGATTACATTAATTCCTAGGTATTTAATTTTTTGGAGCTATATTTGCCTGATTTCCTTCTTGGTGGGTTCACCGTTGGTGTACGTAACACTACTGATATTCGTGTGATTTTCTATCCTATCACTTTGCTGAATTTAATAGTATTAAGAATCTTCCGATAAGAGTTTTTGGGTTTTTCTCTGTAAAAGATCATGCCATCTGCAAATAAGGATACTTAGACGTTTTCTTTCCTCTTATCCCTTTGATTTTTTCCAATAACCTGACTGCTCTGGCTGAAGTTTCAAGTGTCATACAGAATAAATGGTATTGGCAAAACTGGTTATCCGTGTGTAGAAGAATAAATTTGGATCCATATCTCTCACCATGTAGTAAAACCAAATCTAAATGGACCAAAGACCCACAGATGAAAATAGAAACACTGAAGCTGATGGAAGAAAAAATTTATAACACTCCTGGAGATATAGGCACAGTCAAGGGCTTTCTGAAAAGAACCCTTAACTGCACTATGAATCAAAACATGGAATTGCATCAAATTTAAAAAGTTTCTGTACCCAAAGTACAAACTAACAGAGTGAACAATCAACCTATAAAATGGGGAAAGTATTTGTCAGCTACTCCTTGGACAGAAAACTAATATCTAGAACAGTGATGGTGGATTTTTTAGAGCTTTCAATGATAACAGTTAGCTGTGGCATGTGTGTCAAAGTTCGCCACCACTGATATAGAACATACAAAGAAGTCAAAAAACTTAGATCTCTCCAATAAAAGACCCAATCAAAAAATGGGCAATAGAAATGAATAGACACTTCTCATGAGAAGTGTAAATGGCCAATAAGTATATGAAAAAAATTTCAGCATTATTGGCCATTAGAAAAATCAAATTGAAACAATGCAAATATTCTATCTTACTCCATTAAGAAGGACCATCATCAAGAACTCAAAAAAACAACAAATGTTGGCAATGTTATAGGGAAAAAGGAACCCTTCTACACTGTTGGTAGGAATATAAACTAGTATAACTAGTAGATTTCTCAAAAAACTAAAAACAAATTCAGTTTGACCCAGTTATACCTCTTTTGTGTATAGTTATGAAAGAGTAAAGCCATCATATTACAGTCACACATTTACACTCAGGTATACAGCACTGCAATTCACAATAGTTAAATTGTAGGAGTTTACATGCTCATCAACAAATGAATGGATACAGCATGGAGTAACACTCAGTCAAAAAGAATGATAAATTTGAGTCACTTGTAGGTCAGTGGATGAACCTTGAGACCATAATGCCACATTAAATAAATCAGACATAGAAGGTTAAATATTCCATGGTGTTTGTAATACAAGAACTGCAAGCATAAATAATAGAAAGGGATACAAAGAGAGACAGTAGGAAACAGGAAGTACTCTGCACAGATGGAAAGGAAATATGTGGAAAGAAGGTGGTAAAGGCGAGTAAAAATGATTAATATGTTATTTGCACATGTAACAATTCCCCAAGATGGACATAATTATTATGTATCATAAATACATATTTTAAAAAAACCTGAAAGTGATTTCTCTCTCTGCTAGACCTACACAAATGTGGCTAGGCATCACATGACTACTTTTTTTCAATAGGGAACAAAAATGTAGATTTATATTAAAAATATCCAATGATATTGAAACAGCTTACAGGTTTTTCTGTGGTGGGCAGTTTGGTTTTGTGTAACTGTAGGGAAAGGTACTGAGATTCCTCCAATCTTGACGTGATGGCATACCGGCTCAATAGCTTGGTTCTGTTTAGTGTATGGAATCCTAGGCTCACCCTGTACTCTGAATTAGAAGTCAGGGAAATCATCACACACAAGAGCCTAACCATTCTCCCAGAGACAATGGCCCAGCCTGAACACAGCATAATCATCTGTAGTATTTGTAAAACTACAGTCAGTTTACAGTGGAAACTGTGCAAACAACCTCCAAGGATGAGGACCAATAACATGTATTTAAGAAAGAACACAGCATTAGCACTTCTGACGCAAAGCTTTGCTTAAGAACATTACATTACTATAGCTGAACCCTTTGGTAGTAGGCAGAGTGGTACCCAGCTACCAGGTTGAAGTACTGTATTTTGCAAAAAGTGCTGAAATAGTGTGAGTTCATTCAGAGACTTTTTTTTATTGGTACCAGGGATTGAACTCATAACCTTGAGCTTACCAGGCAGGCTCTGAAGCCATTGAGATAAATCCCCTCAGAGACCAGTTCTACAGCACAAAAATTAAATATTGCAGCTGTAGAAAGAGACAGAAACAACATCCTGAACTGGCTGATATTAAAAATCAGGTGATATTTGCTGTCCATCAAGAGTCTGTTGAATTCTGGGTGTGCTGGCACATGCTTATAATCCCAGCACTTGGGAAGCTAAGGCAGGAAGACTGCTGCAAGTTTGAGGCCGACCTGGGCTATAAAGTGAGTTGAAGGCCAGCCTGAACTGGATAGTGAAATTCTGTCTCAAAAAACCTAAGAGTATGTCGAATTAGAAGATCAGCTCCTCCATTTCAGCCAGGAGACAAAACTGTGGAGGATAATGATTTTCAGTCAGGTGAGAAAAATATCAGTGATACTGAAGAGAAATCTAAAGGTATAATAAAATGCCCTGCTGAGAAACTTTTGGTATATGAAGTCTCACATTTGGTGATTCTCCAATGTGTGGTGCAGTGTCCTTATTTTTAGGGACTACAGGAAATAATTTTAAAGGGAAAAAAAGTCATTACTTTAGAATATGAAGTATATATATATCAATGGCAGAAAATTGAAATCAGAAAAATCTGTAGTGACATTAGGTAGAAATTGCCTGTAAAACACATAGCGGTGTTCCACAGAGTTGGCTTAGTTCCAGTATCAGAAGTAAACATAGTTATTGCTGTGTCCTCATTCCACAGGTATGCATTCCTAGCAGTTGTGAGTTATGCCATTGACATTTTAAAAGCCAAAGTGCCATATGGAAAAAAAATATATGAAGAAATTTATCATCATGGGAAAAAATAATGTTTGGGGGCAACCAGTGGTTAATCACATATTTTAAATCTTAAATTTGGTAAATCTTCATTATTGATCATCTTTTGTTTTTTCTTCTACAGAAGAGATAGTTTAGTGAAACACAACCTCTTAGGCTTTACCAATGGGTGAAATGGGAGAAAAAAAGACAAAATAAATGGTTCTGGAGGATAAGGGTCTAGGAACTAGAGATGAGGACAAAATAGATAATTTAAAATAAGAGGAAAGATATCTGTGGTCAATTTCTAATTATAACTTAGCTCACATTATAGTGTGGTTCCTCCTCAGTAACTTTAACTGTTTCAGAGAGACTTCATTGTTCTTCAATCCTCAGTACATTAATAGTGTTATTATCAGCAATGCATTATGGAAATGTTGGCAGAACTGGAAAGTCACTATCACATAATTTTGATACTGTATGTTATATATCTTCAGAACTTATATATTTAAAAAATAAACTAATTCCATGACTTAGAAAGCTTAAAAATAGTATTTTCCTGTTTTTAAAAATTTAGTGATAAATCTAAAATATGGATATTTTTAATATTTGCATCTATGACTAGTCCTTTATACATTTTTATTTTATTAGTTATTAATCAGTATACAGATCAACATAAAATTATTAAGAAAATAACAACAAGCTTTGTGCCAAATTTGTCACTTAATGTTTAGAATATAACATACAACTGCTAAAAGAAACTAATATTTGATAAATTATTGATTTCTAAAGCATTTCTGAGTACTTTTCTGGATACTCATGCAAAATTAGTATTAACTAAAGTCATTAAGTAATGAATTTTCTGTAAGATGTAGTTTTTGGTTGATCAGCCTATATACTCCCTTGATAGAGTATATAAATCCTTTACATAAAAAAATCTTATCAACCCATTAAAGTATATTTGACAAATAAAAATTATATATATTTAAAGACATAAAAGAAAATTACATTACTTAGATCAGTGGTGGTGAACCTACAGCATGCATGCCAAAGCGGTATGTTTGTATCACTGAAAGTTCTAAAAGGTACTCTGGCTTAGATGATTCAAATCCCATTAGGCTGCCACTCACATTAGGGTTGCATAGGATGTTTTTCCATCCTAAAGTTAACTGTCTTCTCCAGATGACCAAATCAAAGTTACAAGGCTGCCCTCCTTCTTTAGTGCTACTCATATAGTGAAATATTCTTAAAGTCAGTCAGTTATCATCCAAAAAGCCTGCAAAGGCCATGCCAAAGCCCCTCCTAGGAAAATACAAAGAGAATATATTCAACAGCTCACAGAACAGGATTATTTTAATGTTTTTAGAAACAAAAGAATGAGCAAAGAAGAGAATCTTTCAAAACTACTACATTGCCTTAAATAGTTCACTGCCATGGACAATGTTCAAAGGGAAAAGTGCATTATACTCAAGATTTTGTTGGATTCAGCATATTAAAGAGGCAAGAAGGGAAAGATGTATTGGTTCAATACATTTCAACCACTACCACCACCAAAAAAAAAAAAAAAAAAACTCAAAACCAAAGAAACACAAGGAAATCAAGAAGTCATTTCATTATGCTAGTTCGCTAATGGCCCATGTATGCATGGCTAAGTAAATAACTTATTCATTCAGTGTTTAGAATACTACACTCTCATAGAGAAGAAATAATTTCCTCATAAGATAATATAGTCTACATTTCAAATCCTGTACATTTCAAAAAGTCTTGTAAATCAGTTGTACATGTTCTCAATCTTTTCTGCAGTCCAGCTGAATCAATACAAATTTCTCCATGCCAAAGTCAATTCATAAAGCAATTTTTTCACTAACTAGATGGATGCTAAGGACCAGGAACAATAAAAGAAACACATGGGGGGCTGGGGATTTAGCTCAGCGGCATAAGCACCTGCTTGCAAGCAGGCAGTCGTGGGTTCAATCCCTGGTACCGATAAAAACAAAAAAGACCAAAAAAAAAAGAAAATTAAAGAAAAAAAAAAAGAAACATATGCTTCAGTTGCTTCTATTAGCAGACAACTACATATATCAGAAAGAGAACAGGATATTTTCCAGTGATATTTCATCATACCATGGGAACCCCCTACACAGAGGCTGAAACAGGACTTGTTTGTGTGAGGAGATAACGATCTCTGAAGATAAAAAACAGAAGAAACATCTTCTGTTACTGAATTTGGTTAACAAGACAGTGTACTCATTTTAAGTAAACATCAACTAGTTACAAAAATTGTAGTGGCAGGGATAATGGAAATGCTCAGTGGTGGAGTGCTTGGTTAAAATGTGCAAGGTCTAGTTTCCACCTCCCATACAGAAAAAAAATGTGGTTCTCATACTACATGAAAGCAGAATAAAAGTTTTCTAGAATCTGTCAGTATTGGTTATCAAAATAATGTGAGTTCTTTAGTCAAATTCCTGTTACTGTCCTAAGAAGTGTACACAAATCCAACTTGAAGAGTTGAAATGCCTTAAATCTGCAAAACTACCCACAGTTTCTAACAAATGTTAATAGACAATACCTTGTTTTAGCCTCTCAGAAACACCATTAGTCAGAACCAACAACTTCATTTTACAAATGATAAAAGCTAAAGCATGGAAATTATAAATATCTGGCCTAAGATCACTCCTCTGGAGCCAACCAAATGTAGAATAAACCATAAGACTCCTCTTACATCCAGGTTTACTATATAATCCAGGTTTTTTTTTTATCTTTTTCCTTTTCATCGGTACCAGGGATCGAACTCACAACTACCTGCTTGCAAGGCAGGCGCTTATGCCGTCAAGCTAAATCCCCAGCCCCACAATCCAGGTTTTTTTTGAGTAGTGAAGAATAATGAGGTATATAAAGATATAACCACATGTAAATACTGAATGTTATGCTTCTAAGTTCTACAGCATTGTTTGTTAACCTACACATTATTATCATTCTTTAGGAAATACAATTAAAATGCCTCACCCCATAAAAAAGAAACATAAGCAAATATCCATAGTAACATTATTCATAATATCCAAAGAGTGGAAACCACCCAAACAGATACTGTTGAATAGATAAACAAATTGCAGTGGTTCTATATAATACTATTCAGCCATAAAAAGTATGGTATATTTATAAAACACAGGTTAACACTAAAAACATAACATTAAAAAAGGAGTAACAAAAGAATCACATATTGTATGACCCCTTTTATTTGAAACACTCAGAATAACAAATATCATGAGTTGATCTCACATACAAATTGAGTGTATAACAGCAGTTAGTAAAGGAGGGAAGAGGAGCAGAAAGGGAAGAATTAAGGTTGAGCAATGTATACTGTTACAGTTAAATAGGAATGAGAAGTTCTGAATATGCCATTGCACGGGATGCTAGTTATAGGTAACAACAATATACTAGGTATTTCAAGAAGCTACAGGGAAGGATCCTGAAAGTTTTTATTGTGAAGATATGATCAGTGTCTGAAGAGATAAATACAATTATCTCAATTTAAACATTATGCAATATATATGTGTATTGAACATTACATGGAACCCATTAACCTGTGCAATTTTGTTTTATGTATCTGTAAAATTAAATTTAAAGCAGCCTATATGTCCATCAACAGATGGATAGAGAAAGAAAATGTGATATTTAACACAACTGAATACTACTCTTGATAAAGAATAAAATTTAGTCATCCATAGGAAAATGGATATAACTTGAGAACACAATGTTAAGTAAAATAAATCACACACACAAACTTAAGTATCACATAATATTTTTACAGAAGAAACCCAAAATATAAATAAAGATCAAAATACAATATAGATAATAAGAGATAGGGAGTTAGATCTTTTTCAAATGGAAAAGCCATCAACAGTTGGAGGGGGTAAGGAAGGTAAAGAAAGGGGATGAAAAAAAGAACTCAGATGTGTTATGTACATGTGCCAACTCCTCACAAAGAATGTAGCTGTTATGTAATACACACTTGTACTAATTAAAAAAACTTGGAAAAATAAAATTAGTATTTTCATGTTTAATTCAAAAAGTAACTTTTAAAACACAAACATTCAAATAGGTAAATCAACAGAGACAGAAAATACACTGGCTATTGTCCAGGATTTGGGGGAGGTTGGAAGAAATGGGCATGACTGCTAATGGGTAAGAGATTTTTATTTGGGTGATGAAAATGTTTTGAATCTGACTGTAGTATGTGGTGGTACACAGCCATTGTGCAGTAATACCTTAATTCTCTGGTGGTATATGAATCATAACTCATTGAAGATTTTTGCTATGTGGTACTAGGAATTGAACACAGGCCCTTTCCACTGAGCTGTATTTCCAGCCCTTTGAATTTTGAGACAATGTCTCTCAAGTTGCTGAATTGCTCATATTGGACTAGAATTTGTGAACCTCCTGCCTTAGCTTCCCAGACTGCTGGGATTACAGTCATGCATTGCGATGCCTGCCTTAAGTTATTAAACCACTTAAAATATACATACAGATAAAATTTTCCAGATAAGTTCTTGGTTCACTGAGGCCCTGAAATTCATCTATAAGTACAGTGGAGCCCAAGGCTCAAGGTTAGTTAATTCTTGCTCTATAGAAACAAGAACCATCACCCTATGTCGGATGAATTGTTTGATTTCAGCTGCTCACATCACCACTACCAAATAAGCCAACGCCTCAAACTTCCAAAAATCACTACTTCAATTATTTATTATATCACATGATCACAGTTTATAGTGAATCCATGTTGATTCACTATAAACAGTTAAATGGTATAAATTCATACTTAAAATATAATTTTAGGACCAGAAAGAATCTTTAGTAATTGATCATCTATTACCTGAAAGGCATGGTTGAAATTCAAAGGTATAGTAGATTCTACCTACAAAGAGCCAAAAACATAACAGGCAAAATAAGATCAACACACAAGTAACAATATACAAAACTGAAGATTTAATACATAAGTGAAGTTTTGCATTAAAAAGGCCACTGAAGCCAGGAGTAATTTAAGAGAAAATTTCATGGCAAAGGTGCTTGTTTAAAACTGTGTTTTACCTTGAAAAACAGGTAGGCCGTGTGTGGTGGACCAAAACTGTTATCCCTGCACTCTACAGATTCATGCAGGATGACCGTTGTGAGTTTTGAGGCCAGCCTGGGCTACAAAGTGAGTTCAAGACCAGCCTGAACTGCATGCACAGCAAAATCCTGCCTCAAGACCAAAGAGAGAGAGAAAGGAGAAGGAAGAGGAAGACAAGAAGGTGGAGAAGAAGAGGAAGAGAAAGAAGGAGAATAAAGAAAAGTAAGTAGGATCCGAACATGAATAGGGAGGATATAGAGTATTCCAGATAAGAGCAGGAGTAAGGATATTTCAGAATACTTCCTAGGAACCATAAGGAGGGGCCTAAATATCAAACCAAGGGTTCAAAACATTATTTGGTAGACTCTGTGAAATCAAAAGAAGTTTGCTGTGAAAAATTACAGAAAAGGAAACAAATTATGAGTCTGTTATAATAGTGTGAGAAAAATTACTAGAATCTGATTTAGGGAGTGGCATTCTGTCAATACAGTACCCATCTTTATCAAGGTATGCCTCACCACTGAAAATAGGTGGTGTTCCAATATACTCATTTAAAGTGCTACCAGTAGGCGTGAGGTACAATGATGCACATCTGTAGTCTCAGTTCCTTGGGAAGCTGACAGGAATGTCACTTGAGCCCAGGAATTTGAGGCCAGCCTAGTCAACACAGCAAGACTCCTTCTCAAAAAGGGAAAAAAAGTGCAACCAATAAAGAAACCAGGGCATGTTCATTATGGTTCATACTTCCTACATTTTACATTAATTTTCTCAAAGCAATTTCAAAATAGCATCTTAATATGAAGTTCAGGCTACAAGGATTTGTGAGAGGTAAAGGAGTGAGGTTCCTTTATCTCTGTTATCTATGTTCTGTAAATTTACAGTAAAACAATCGATAAGAATTCGGTGATACACTTTTATGTGATCATGTAAACATGAAATCCTACATCTTAAACAAAATTATATTTCTGCAGTAGCAAATATTGAAAGGTCAGAGGGACAGTGCAGCACAATAGCATTTCCTTGAAACTGCATTAATTTTATCTGTGAACCTGTGGTGTTTCATGGTAATACAACACTATAGGTAGTAACCATTTCGGAGTATAAATTTACCACGTAGCTAAGCACTGGGCAGAGAGAATAGGGCGTTTGCCTGCTAGAAATGGCTAAGGAATCGATCACTGCTCAACGATACAAATAAAAAGGCCAGGAGGGACCAGGTCTAACTAAAAGGTCTAATCCATAGTCAAAGCGAATTAGGAACTAAGAAACAGTTGGAAGTGCACGTCACATGATTCCCCTGCAATATACCCCCCCCAAAAGGCCCTGCCCTAATCTCTCCAAAGACCATTTCCTCAAGGGCAAGAACACTACTCTTTAGGTTTTTGTTTTGTTTTGTTTTGTTTTTTGTATTTCCAATCCCCACCCACCCCTTGCAGACTCTTCTCTGTCTGGCCTTTCTTTCCCCTTCCGCTCTTGACTTACTTGTCCCGGATGATTGTCTGCAGCTCTCGGATCTGATCATTCATAGGCAGAAGTTTCAACTGCGACCCTATCTTTTGAGAGAATTCGCAGTCCACTAGGAGGGAGTCGCCAGCAGGTGCGTCACAGTTGTTAATCTCATGAATATCGCTGGTGCTCTCAGAGTTAAGGCTCGCGGTGCCACAGGCCTGAGAATCACACTCAGCCGGCAGGCTAGAATGGGCGTGCCCACTGAGAAGAGTCAATTTGGCCACAGCAGCGCTCTTTCCCCCGGTAGGATCCAGGATCCGGTCTCCGGGTCGCAGCAACTCCGGACTTGGGTTTGAGGCAGAGTTTACTTTCTGGTTGTGACAGGGCATGGAGTCTGGATGCTGTAACTCCGTGGCCATGCACCAGGTTCCGGGCTGTTCCCGAGCTAGCAAACTCTGAGAATAAGGGAGAATGGAGATTAACGGCTGATGCTCCTGTGCTTTCTCAGCCTCCCTGTCCCTTTCCCTTTCCTTTCCGCTTCCCCCCTCTCCTCCTCCTCCCATCTCCTTCCCCTTCTACTCCTCCTCTTCTTCGGGTCTTCCTCCTCTTCCTCCAAATCTGTAACCCAGGTTACCCTCTCACCCTTAGGCCGCTAATGGTTCCCTTCCTCAAGGGTTTTCCCACGCCCACCCACTCCAGACGTACTGCTTGCGTAAACATCCTATTGGCCGCTTTCACTGTCAGTCTTCAGCAAGGCTGCTAGTTAACTCTTTAATCCAACCTTGCAGCCTGAATCCCTAGGCTGGTTCTGAAGCGAGGTCAGGGAGAAAGGGGAAACTTTGCCTTGGGCTGTTAAGATAATTAGTAGAGCCAGGAGAAACAGAAAGTATATTACACACCTAAAGCCCACGTTTTCAGATTTTTGTGAGTTGGCAGAGAAGTTATACTTCAGTAACTGCATCTTCAAGATCGCTTGTTACCAAAGGAGGAAGTGAAAACGCCAAAGTAGGCTGCTAAAGAGGCTTCCTGCGAGCAACAGCTTCACAAGTGTGCTTCACCACTAAAACTTCTTATGGTTATTGGTTGGATTCTACAGTATACACGTTATCACGGGGATTATGAGAGCATTTCCGATCCACTATTATTTTTCTTCTTTTAAATACTCGGAAAAATCTGAGGTTAAGAGTGTCTAAGGCAGTGCTTTTCAAACTTTGATGTGTAGAGCTTGTTAAAAAGTAGGTTCTCATGGCTCACCTTTCACATTTTGATTTGTTAAATCTGAAATTACTAAAAATTTCTAAAAATTTTATTTTTAGAAAATAACAGCAATTCTGGCCTTATGTTTTTAGTTTTATTTTTTAGGATCTTAACAGGCTTTATTTTAAAAAGACCTACAGCCTGAAAATCATAAATCTTTTAAATCTGCCAAAATGAACTACTTGGGATACATTTGATAAGCCCTTTGCCCTCTTCTGGATTTGACTTTTCCCATCTATAAAGTGAGATAGATGACTGCCAAATTCTTTCTTTCACATGGAACCTAAGCAACATATGCAAGGATGTAGAGAAATATAAATAACAGGTAAGACTAACCAGACCTTTGGCAGGACTCGAGCCATGGTTTTTGACCTGGCTTTATGTTTTCAATTTTCCTTGTTCGTTGGAATTGGCAGTATTCATGCCCTTTATGTCTGTTTGTACCTCACCCTCCAGTGCTGTACACTATTAGCAGTAGTAATGTAGACAGTTTAAATTTGATTGGATAAGAATTGCAACTGAGACTTGTGATCCCATTTAAAAGCTCATGCATCATTTCATCTAGCACATAATGCAAATGAAAAGGTCTCTCAGCTTAAAAGCTGAAATATCATTATAAGACATTGCAGGACCAAACTCTATTGTAGTTTTGTTCAATGCCTCGTCAGGCATATTATTATAAACAGCAAAGTTAGGTAGAAATATTATAGGCAGTCAGACAGGGATATACCCTTAAAAGAGTCAGTGCAGAAGATGAGAACACATTACAACTATGCCTAGAAGCACATCTGTTGAAGGTCATCCATCAATATAAATATGGAATGACCAGGCCCACATGCCTCCCTGAGGGATAATCAATAAACTGAAGATTACACTTACCTGGTGCAATAAAATCTAGCTAGAAATCAGCCACCCCAGTGGTTGACCAAAACACCCTGATCCATCCCTTTCTAAAAAGGTCTTTGTTCTTTCCATGTACACTTGCTACATGATCTGCTTCCCCATTAGATCAGTATTAACTAGGTAGCTCTATGTTTGTAATCCTGTTAGTCAATGGTAGTTTTGACCTACATTGTAGCCACCTCATGATTTTGCTCTATGAAACTTGCTTTGAGAAGTAGACTCATTGGCAACCCAATTTTGGGTCCCTTCCTGTCTCTCAGAAGCTATTTGTCTCGATAAAACTTTTCCTACTCTTAATTTCCTTTGTTCCTTAGAATTCATTCTTTGATTTTGGGGAACATAAACTAGATATATTGGACATCTAGGAGATTGAGAATTATATTATTTCCCCTACATTAACATAACCTTATACTTTAGGCCACAAAATATGAATTAGTATAGTACAGTTACCTATATATTATGTTTTCCTTCTCATAGTCTCCACTGACATATATATTTACCTATATTAACCAGTAACAATTAACTAGTCTTTAAACTAGGTAATGGGTCTACTAATGCAAAATTCACTAAATATCAATTATAATAAGACCTTAAATTTAGTGTTTCATAACTTACAAAGTGTTATTTCTAAAAGGGATTGAGGATAACCAATCTCCATTTAAAGTCAGTAACTTTGAAATTCTTTTTCTAAAGGGACTTGTCCAAAATCACACATCCAAAAAGAAATTTAGCTTACACAGTCTTTTAAGTCTAAATTCAGTATTCTTTGCACACATCTACAAATTATGAAATAATTCAATTTACAAATATTGACTATTATGGTATATATCTAGATGTCCTCCCAAAGCCTGTGTGCTCATTTGGGGCTTTTCAGAACTGGCTAGATGCAGGGCATATGATGCTGTGATTAAGGGTGTGTGGTATTAAATTAGCCCACTGATTAGAAGTAGCATAATTCTAGGTGTGGATAATGGGAAGGCCCACCCTAGTTGTGAGAGGTAGCACACCCATAGGGCTAAGTCCTGGATGGTATAAAAGGAAAATGGAGACTTGATGTTTTCACTGCTTTGTCGCTTCTGCTTGCTGCTTTGCCATGGATTGTTTCTTGTCTGCAATGCCCTTTCTGCCATGATATCCTGTCTTAGTATCAGCCTACTACAGAGTGAGATCTTTACAAACTGCAAAGTCAAATAAAACTTCTTGCCTTTAACTTGTGAGTGTTGAATATTTTGTCTGAGCAATGAGAAAAGTAACTAAGGTAGAATTTGGTGCTGAGAGTGTCATTGTTGCTGTGACACTATCTGGCCATGTGGATTGGAAGCCTTTGAAAGTGTCTTGTGGGAAGAGTTTGGGAAGGTTTGAAGATGCCGGATGAAGAGGCAACACTGGAATATTGTAAGCCAAATTTGATAGGAGATTCTAGTTTTAGCTCAGAAGAACAGAATGCTGATGGCTGGTAAAAACCAGGCTTAGGAGGCTTCTGTGGTAAGAAGGACTGTTGAACTCCAGATGATGTGTATTATGTTTTGGCAGAAAATTTTTCTGAATTTTCTTCTTGTTCAGAAACTTTGTCTGAGACTGAGGCTAAAGGCAGTGAATAATTAATCTGGCAGACAAAATTTAAAGGCAGTCTATGGTTGGGGGATTTTAGACAGATCTACGTTGATAATCAAAAACAAAGAGCCCAACAGAGGTACTTTGAAAGTTTTTGGTTTGGCCGAAAAGGAAGCACCAATAAAGATACAGCATGCAAATATGGAACAGAGGAGAATTTTACTGCTGAAAAGGAACATGTAGTAGAAAAGATGACCTGATGATACTGTAAGAACCAGCAGGTATCCATGCTTTTCAACCTCAGAATTGCAAAGGTGAAAGACTTTGCTATGAGAAGAAAGCCTCAGGGCACCATATTCCAGAATGGCAATGACCTAGGGAGGTTTTTATTTTTTTCCAAATTTGACACATAGTTCCCAGAAAAACCAATCATTCAACCACTACAGTGAAGACAAAAGGAAGTCTGGCTGCTAACCCAGCTGATAGCATACACATGATGCTGTCATTTGGTCTCATCCACATGATGCTGTTTTTAGGTGCATGCAGAGTGCAACAGTTATGTAGTTAAGAAGAATTCAAACCAGGTTTCAGAAGAAGGCCCGAGAAGCCAGGCAGTTTACCCTTGAACAAGTATTGGATGAAGCCATGGATGTGAATCCAAAGATTCAGTGGAAACTCCGTCAAGTTGGAGAAGACAAGAATATTGATCTTCAGCAAAAGAGTGAGCAAAGCCAACCAAATAGAAAAGCCTTGGAGTTCATATCTTACCACAAATTGCATTTACAGGTCATAATGTTTGCCCTGCTGGATTTTGAACTTTCCTTGGTCCTGTTCTTTTCTAATGCCCTGTTTGTAACTTTTGTAATGGAAATGTTTATCTTGTGCCATTATATGTAGAAAGTTTTTAACTTTCTTTTGATTTGTACAGGGGCTTGCAGCAAAGAATTTGTTTTGCATCTCAGAGAAGTCTTTGAAATTGGACATTCCAGCAATGCTGAAATATAGGACTTTGGAAAATCTTAGAGATGGTCTAAATGCCTTTTTTACTGTTTTTTAAAGAGATTAAGATAAAAGAGGACATACCAAAGCAGATCACACAGAACAATTTAAGCAACGTAGTATTTCTTTTTTTTTTTTTTTTTTTTTTTTTTTTTTTTTTTTTTGTCTTTTTCTTTTTTATCGGTACCGGGGATCGAACTCACAACTGCCTGCTTGCAAGGCAGGTGCTTATGCCACTGAGCTAAATCCCCAGCCCCACAACGTAGTATTTCACCACAAGAAAATCCAATATAACACTAGCTACAATAATGCTTCTTTCCTTGAAATAGTTGAGCATACCTTCATACACAATAGTATCAAACACAACAAAATAGTATAAAACCATTAAAGAGAATGAAAGTATTACAGGACATTCAGAATGAAATAACAGAAAATGAACAATGGTTACTATATTTTATTTGCAGATGACATGGTACTCTACATAGAAGATCCCCAAAACTCCATTGAAAGTCTCCTAGATATAATAAATACATTCAGCAATGTAGCTGGACACAAAATCAATACTCAAAAATCAATAGCATTCCTATACACTAACAAAAAAAATCACTGAGAGAGAAATAAGAGAAGCCACACCCTTCACAGTAGCATCAAAAAAAAAAAATGAAATACTTAGGAATTAATCTCTCAAGTCATCTTGTGGTGAAACGCTATGTTGCTTAAATTGTTCTGTTCTGACCTGTATTGCTATGTTGTTATGTCCTCTTTTATCTCAATCTCCCCCTTTGTTAAATTTATTTTTTATTATTTTTTTAATTAAGGGAATTTTTTTTAATTAGCAGGGTATATTATAGTAACTTTTTTGATTTCCTATTAACTCAATTTGAAGCCCTGTATTGCTCTCACCATCTTGTTTTGACTGATTTTACTCTGTTCTGTTCTGTTTGATAGTATCAAGTTTGAGGTTATAGGCAACTACTTTGAAGGCAATAAGACTCATTATGATGCCCATTCTGGTTTGACTATTATCTTCTTTTGAAGTTCAGCAATGTTTTCAATGTTTAGGTTTTATTGGTTTTGTTCTGTACTGTTTTGTTCAATTTTATTATACCTGATGATATAGGTAATTCCTTTTAAGGTAGCAAGAGGCATTATGGTAATCATTGGTGATTACTTTGTATTCTATTTTTGCATCATGTGCTATGTTCATTTGTTTTGACTGACTGCTTTGTTTTGTCACATTTGATTTTATTCTCTTCCAAAAAAGGTAATAAGAATTGTGGGAGTAATAAAACCCAAAATGTGTAAATGTTATTAAAAAAAGAGAGGATAAGAAAGTGCTCTAAAGGACACAACTTTAAGTGTGTTTAGGTGTGTAAGATACATGACCATATTGCTGAGTTTTTCTTGGATCATTGAACACAACTGTTTGCAGTCTCACTGTTTGAATGTCCACTTTGTATACTTAATTTTGTAACTTGATCAAATATTTCTAAAATGACAATATGTAATCTATTAACTAGTGATTTCTTACTGTTTATTTTTTTGAAATTCTGTGTTACTTGTACACTTTTACTGTTTTGTTTTGTTCTGCTTTTTTTAAATAAAAAAATTAAAAGGAATTAATCTCACAAAAGATGTAAAAAATCTATACAGGGAAAATTATAATACCCGGAATAAGAAATTGAAAAGGATCTCAGAGAATGGGAAGACATCCCTTGTTCATGGATAGGAAAAAAAAAATATTATGAAAATGGCCATTCTCCCAAAACTGTTATACAGATTCAATGCAATCCCTATGAAAATACCATCAACATACCTCATATATCTAGAGAAATCACTTCTTGTCATGGTTTGTGTTTGTGTCCCCCAGGACTCATGAGTTTGCATTGTTCATTTGTGATGGTTCATTGTATAGTGCTTGGATTGATGGTGTCAGTGCTCCACCCACATAGGGGTGGAGCCAGGATGTAATGTAATGGCAGGAAAAAGGTGTGTCTTTCTCTTTGCTGGCGGCTGCCATGAACTGCAGCCCAGCCATGCCTGCCTGTCTTGGAGCCAACTGAGTGTGGACTGAAACCTCCAAAAACTGTAAGAAATAAACCTTTCCTTTCCCAACTTTGGGATTCAGGTATTTTGTCTCAGTGACCAGCATAAAGTAACTAAGACAGAAATTTGGTACCGAGGAATGGGGTCCTTTGCTGTGACTATACCTGGCCATGTTTTTCAAGAGGCTTTGGAAATGGCTTGTGGGCGGAGTTTGGAAAGGTTTGGACATGTCACCTGGATACATAGAGCTGTAGCAATTAGGCTGTTCTGTAGAGGAGCTTCTGGTCAGAGCTCAGGAGACCAGAAGCCTGATGATAGAAAGCCTCTTGGTAAAGTCCAGGCTTGGGAGGTTTCTGCTGGAAAGGACTGCATTGGTTGTTGGACTCCACATGATGTGTGTTATGGCTTGGCAGAAAGTTTGTCTGCATTTTCCTCCTGCCCAGAGACTTTGCCTGAGACTGAGACAAAGGGCAATGGACTGATTAATCTTGAAAAAGAAATTAAAAAACAATCGAACATTGAGGCTGTGGCATGGCTATTGTTGGGAGCTTTTAGCCAGCTTTATGTTTCAAATCAGGAGCAAAGAGCCCAGCAGGATAATGTACAATGCTGTGAGTTTGGCCCGAAGGAAGATTCCAGGAAGGGTGTGGATTGTAAAGACAGAGTTGAGATTTTGATTCCTGATGAGAAACAGAGAGATAAGAAAGATGGCCCCGGGGCATCCCAGGAAGCAAGTCCCCACCCTGTGCAGCCTCACAGCAAAGATGAAAAATTTTGCTCAGAGGAAAAATCTACAGAGTGCCATGCTCCAGAATGGCGACAGAGGCCAAGTGAGGTTCCAGAATGGTGACAGAGGCCACATGAGTTTCCAGAAAGTCGGCAACATAGAGAAGCTTTTCATCACAATCAGGTAAACAGAGCCCTGCGATCCAGGCAACTGACCCCTACAGCCAAGAGAGAGAAAAGCCTGGCTACTGCTTCAGCTAACAGCAAACCTTGGCGGCATCCACAAGGTGCTGATTTTAGGTGCAAGGAAAATGCACAAATTCTGAGGGTAAGAAGGCTTCCACCTCGATTGCAAAGGGCCTGGCTGGCCAAGCAGTGTGCCCCTGAGAGGGCAATTTGTGAAGATGTAAGTGTGAAGCCGAAGGTACAGTGGAGACCCCAGAAGTTTGGAAAAGCCAGGAACGTGGATGATCCAAGGAAAGCTGCAAAAAGTGAGCAGAGAGGATTTAAGAGAAAAGCTTTGGGAGTTGAAATCACTGGAAGTGCCCTGGGGGTGGAATCACCCAAGGCTTTTGGAACTTGCAACCAGATTGCTTCAGATGCTGAGTGTAGAACTCTAGGACTTAATGTTTGCCCTGCTGGATGTTGGAATTGCTTTGTTTCGAATGCTTTCTATTCTCCTGTTTGTAACTTTTGGAATAGTAATGTTTATCTTGTGTCTTTGCATTTCGGAAATGTTTAACCTTGTTTCTTTTGTACAGGGGCTTACAGTTAAGAGTTTGCCATAGATCTTGGAGGAGACTTGGGACTTGGACTTTTCAGCAGTGTTGAAGCGGTTAGGACTTTGGCAACTCTTGGAGGTGGACTAAATGTCTTTTGTATAAAGGATGTACATGAGTTCTGGGGGCCAAGGGTAGAATGTCATGGTTTGTGTTTGTGTCCCCCAGGACTCATGAGTTTGCATTGTTCATTTATGATGGTTCATTGTATAGTGCTTGGATTGATGGTGTCAGTGCTCCACCCACATATGGGTGGAGCCAGGATGTAATGTAATGGCAGGAAAAAGGTGTGTCTTTCTCTTTGCTGGTTTGAGTTTGCTGTTGGTGGCCGCCATGAACTGCAGCCCAGCCATTCCTGCCTGTCTTGGAGCCAACTGAGTGTGGACTGAAACCTCCAAAAACTGTAAGAAATAAACCTTTCCTTTCCCAACTTTGGGCTTCAGGTGTTTTGTCTCAGTGACCAGCATAAAGTAACTAAGACACTCCTAAAATTCATCTGGAACCAGAAGAGACCTAGACTAGCAAAGACAATTCTAAGCAGCAAAGCCAAGGCAGGAGGCATCACAATCCCTGACTTAAAGTTATATTACAAAGCAACTGTAATAAAATCAACATGGTACTGGAATAAGAACAGATGTGAAGGTCAATGGAATAGATTAGAAGATATAACCACAACTACAAACACACTCAACCACCTTATCTTTGCTAAAAGGGCCAAATAAGTACACTGGAAGAATGACAGTCTCTTTAATAAATGGTGCTGGAAAAACTGGCTCTCTGTATGTCAAAAATCGAAACTAGACCCATGCTTATCACCGTGTACTAAATTAAAATCTAAATGGATCAAAGATCTGAATATTAAAACAGAAACACTAAATCTGTTGGAAGACAAATTGGGTAAAAATCTTGAAGACTTAGAGGTAGGTAGAAAATTCATGAGCAGGAATCAAACCACACGGGAAATACTTCTCAGAATCAATAACTGGGATCACATCTTATTAAAAAGTTTATGCATGTCAAAAGAAATCTCCAGCATAGTGAAAAGAAAACCCACACACTGGGAAAAAAAATCTTAGTGAACTGTCCCTCAGACAAAGGACTTCTGTCTAAAACATATAAAGAATTAAAAAACATCAAACTCCCGAAATTCCAACACCCAATCTAAAAATGGCATCTGATATGAACACATAGTTCTTGGATGAAGAAATACAAATGGCACGTAAATACATGAAAAAATGTTCATCATCATTACTCATAGAGAAATGCAGATTAAAGCCACACTGAGATTCCATCTCACTCCTTAAAGAATGGCCAGGATCAAGAAAACCACCAACAAGAAATGCTGCAGAGGCTGTGGAGAAAAAGGAACTCTTCTGCATTGTTGCTGGCAGTAGAGTGGTGCAACCACTGTGGAGGTCAGTCTGGAGATTTTTCAAAAGCCTGGGATTGGAAGTCCCATTTGATAGCTATTCCACTTCTTAGGCATATTCCTAAAAGAACTGAAAATGTCATACAACAGTGATATATGTGCACCCGTGTTTGTAGCAGCACAATTTGTAGTAGCCAGATCTTGGAAACAACCTAAGTGTCCAACAACTGAGGAATGGATAAAAAAGTTGTGGTATTTTTATACAATAGAGTACTACCCAGCTATAAAGAATAATCACATTGAGATATTTATAAATAAATGGATGCAACTTGTGACCATACTCATAAGTGAAGTAAATCAAATTCACATGTATAAATACCATATAGTCTCCCTAGTGTAAGAAATGATAAGAGTATGTAAAAGTTTATGGTAATCATGATTCCCCATATTATGGTTTGAGAACTTGTGGTCAACAACACCAGCTGGATTACATCAGCATGCATTGAGAGAAGATGCTCCATCTGAGGAGGGCTGCCAGGATAAATAGGTAGAAAAGAAGAGAGGTGGAGAGAGGGATTGAGGCATTAAGGAGGCATTATGGATTCTCCTACAAGTTGCTGTCTGAGCTGTTGGTTCTCCTGGAGAAGCTTTGGTCTTCACATCAAGTATTGCTTCCTGGCTCCAGAGGGGAAGACATGTGCTGCCTGGTCTCCAGAATGAACTCATCATGCTGCTTCCTGGCATGTACCCAACTGTGCTTGTCGTCGGAGGAGCTCAGGGCCTCCGTGTCACTGAGGACAGCTGTGGTGCCTTTCAGGGCAGCCCCGCTCTTTGTTGTGAGTGTGACTTCTTGGCTCCAGTGTAGAACCCTCATCCCACTAGCACAGCTCCTTCATCCTGCTGGCATAGGCTTTCTGGCTTCCACCACTGACCCTTGGGTCTTCCCAGCGCAGATCTGTAAAAGAGACTGGTGTGAGTCCTTCTTGTGGGCTCTGGACTTCCAGTTTGACTCATGGAGGTGTTGTCCTGAGCTCTAGGTTTTTACCTGGACTCATGTGGGACATTGCTGTGGGGTTTAGATTCTTCACTAAATAATCTGTGTCTTTGGTGTTGTGGATAGATTTCCTGCATTCTCCTGTGTCAACTTTCGGTGACCATTATAAAAATATTATAAATTCCATGTCCTGATCTGAATTGTTCTCTGTGTGCAACCCCTGACTACAACACCCCATTACATTGCTTTGAAGCCTTATAATGTTTCCATTCATTAGTTGCAATGGCTTTATCCTGGGTTGTTTGATTTTATTATCTGTGATGGTATGGAAAGCTATTTTGAAGAAAACAAGACATTATAATAGACAGTGCTGATTTAATATCATCTTGATTTGAAGTCCTACCATACTTTTATTCTTCTGTTTCCATTGTTTCTATGATGTCATATCTTATTGGATTTTAGCAAGTGTGGTAGTATAAACAAATTTTTATGGATAATGAGATAATATACTAAATGCCTTTTTTATAAAGGGATGAACTTGAGTCTTTTGGGATCTAGGGGTGAAATGTTATGACTTGTACCTAGATGTGCACCACCAAAGTCTCATGTGCTCATAAGTGTGGGTTTTAGGAGCTGGTGGGGTCTAAAACAGTAATGTTAAACTAGGGTTTTCAGTGGTACAAACAGACTACTGCAACATATGTGCCACTGGTTTACTATCACTAGTCTAGTGTATGTGATAGTGTGATTAAGTGTGTGGAGCTAAATTAGAACATTGATTGGAACTAGCATAGTTCTAGATATTTATAATGGGGAGGCCCACTTTGGTTGTGAGTGATACTCTACAAAGGATTTGTATCCTGGATGATATAAAAGGAGAATGAAGGCTTGCTGATTCACTACTTTGCTTCTGCTGCTTGTGCTGCTGCTGCTGCTGCTGCTGCTGCTGCTGCTGCTGCTGCTGTTGCTGTTGCTGTTGCTGCTTGCTGCCTGCTTTGCCATGGATTGTTTCTCTTCTATGCTACCCCTCGGCCATGTCACCCTGCCTTGGAGCCAGCCACCTATGGACTAAGACTTCTACAAACTATGAGTGAAAATATACTTTTCCTTCTTTAATGTGTTGGAGTTGAGTATTTTGTCTCAGGTATGAAAAAAGTAATTAAAACATTGCACCCATAGTATTTGGTAGGTATTTTTCCAGGGTGATAACAGAGGTGATGAATGGTATAAATCTTTAGACATCAAATTCATCATTGATACAAACAGGACAATTCATAATTTTGAGTTTAACTGTCTCGTTTCCCGCTTTTTAATTAATTTTTCAATGCTGGGGATCAAACTCAAGACAGAATAAGTGTGCCACCATGAATTACACCCCAACTCCTTTGTAATTTTCTATGGAAGTACAAAGCCAGATAAAGCAATCTGGAAAATTCTTCTATAATAATTGAAATGACTAAAGCCTTCATTTTAGGTTTTGAGTTCTAAATTAGAGATGCTGTAACAAGCCAATTGTATGTACTCATAGATATCTTTCACATGCAACTAAATACATTAGTACTTTTAAAAAATACTTTTACATAGGTTATCACATTTGATATTATGGAATGACTAATTTTAGTACTATTGTTCATGTTTTTCAGGTAATTAAAATTGCTACATAAAAACCTAATCAAAAGTCATAAATAGTAGTAGTAGTAGAGTTAGGAGGACATAGAAAAGCACTAACATTAAATTCTATTTTCAATGTAATAATGCTCTAATTATCTCCTTTAATTCTTCAAAAACCTTAGTGTCCAGGCCTTATTTTTATCTCTATTTTATAATAATAAAAGGGAGATGTACTGAGATTAATTAACTTGATAATACCATGCATGCAATAAGTGCAAGAGTAGGTATTTGAACCTAGTTTTACTAGGTCAATTTGAATGTTTCTACAATCTGTTCCCTCAGATTACTTTACATTATTTTTTTAATTTTTTATTTTAAAAAGAGAGAAGTCAGAAAAGAAAAACTAAAATCAAAATACATAAACAACAACCATAAACTCAGAACAATAACAATAGAGGATTTCAAAACAGAATGAAAGAAATTTAACAATGGTTGTTATATTGCACATTGTTCTTTTTTTCAAAGAAAGAAATGAAAATTAAAGAAAATAGAAAAACAGAAAAAAGGATAGAACAAATACCGAATTAAAAAGAAATTAACATCATAAAATCGCTAGTTGATACATTACCTATTGTCTTCTTAAAAAATAATTACCATGGTCACAAAATCAAAGCATAAACAGTGGCGAGACACACAGACATTGACAGTGTAAATCCTTCCATTCAGTGTTCCAACAAAAATTCAGTAATATGGTTATCTAACTTACACACTATACATACTTTTATACACTTTGGAGCACTTTCCTTCCCTTTCACTTTCACAATATCCATTATACTTTTTGGATCCCATTAATCTGTCATTTTTTAATTATTTTTTACACTAGTGAGACAATGTGATATTTACTAGTGTGAGTTTTGTTTATTTCACTAATGAGGATATTTTCAAGTTGCATCCATTTACTTATAAAGGCCTCAAGATCATCCTTTTTGTAGCTGAGTAGTATTCCATTGTATAAAATACCACTTTTTTTTCATCCTCTCTGCAGTTGATGGGTATTTTGGTTGTTTCCAAGATTTAGCTATCACAAATTGTACTGCTATGAACATGGGTGGACATATATCTCTGTCACATGAACTATTCAATTTTTCTGGGAAAATACCTAGTAAGGGAATAGCTGGATTGAATGGAACTTCCAATCCTAGTTTTTTGAGAAATCTCCATACTGATTTCTACAGTTGTTACACCAATCTGCACACACCATCAGTGGAGAAGTGTTCCTTTTTTCCCCGCATCCTTGCCAACATTTGTTGCCAGTTGTCTTCTTGATAGCAGTCATTCTTTCTGGGGTGAGATGGAATCTCAATGTTGTCTTAATTTGTATTTCTCAAATGACCAGTGATGGTGAACATTTCTTCATGTATTTATTTGTCATTTCTATATCTTCATCTGTGAGCTGTATGTTCATCTCTGATGCCCATTTTTGGAGAGGGTCTTTGAATTTGGGGGGTTAAATGATTTTCAGTTCTTTAATATGTTCTCGATATAACTGTTTTGTCTTAGGAATTGTTAGCTAAAATTCTTTCCCATTATTTGGGTTTTCTTTTCACTTTGTTGGTGATTTCTCTTGAAGGGCAGAAACTTTTTAGTAATATGAAATCCCAGTTGTTGATTCTTTGAAGTATTTCCCATGTGGTTTGCACTTTATTCATGAATTTTTTGCATAACCCAATGTCTCCAAGATTTCTACCTACCTTGTCCTGAAGTAGATTTAGTGTTTCTGTTTTAATGTTTAGATTCTTGATCCATTTTGACTTTAGTTTATTGTATGGTGATAGGCATGGGTCTATTTTCAGTCTTCAGCATGTGGAAAGCAAATTTTTCCAACACCATTTATTAAAGAGGATATCTTTTTTCCAGTGAGCATATTTAGCCCTTTTGTCAAATTGAGGTGGCTGAGTGTCTTTGTAGTAGTATTTGTATCTTCTAGTCTGCTCCATTGAGCCTCAGGTCTATTTCTTTGCCAGTACCATGCTATTTTTATTACTGTGGCTTTGTACTTATTTCCAACTCAGGAATTGATATGCCTCCTGTCTTGCCTTTTTTGCCCAGAATTGCTTTTTCTCTTCTAGATTGCTTCTGTTTCCAAATAATTTTAGGAATATTTTCTCTAGATCCTTTATGGTATGTTGATGGTATTTTGACTGGGATTTCACTGAATCTGTATAACAGTTTTGGGAGTATGGTCATTTTCACAATGTTGGTTGTTCCTAGCCAACAGCAAGGAATATACTTCCGTTTTCTAATATCCTCTTCAATTTCCTTTTTAAGAGTAGTACAATTTTCAGCATATAGATCTTTTACATTCTTGGTTAGGTTGATTCCTAAGTATCTGATTTTTTTTAATGCTATTATGAAAGGTGATATTTCCATAATTTCTCTCTTAGTGAGTTTCTTGTTTGTGTACAGGAATGCTATTAATTTTTGAATGTTAACTTTGTATCCAGATATGGTGATGAATTTGTTTATTACCTCTAGTAGTCTTTTAATGGAGATTTTTGGTTCTTCTATATAGAATATCATGTCATCTGCAAATAATGATAATTTAATCCTTTTCATATTTTTATTCCTTCTATTTCTCCCTCTTGTCTGATTGTTCTGGCTAGTATTTCTAGAACTATATTGAATAGAAGTGGTGATACCAGGTGAGCATCCTTGTCTTATTCCTGAATTTAGAGTAAATGCTATCAGTTTTTGTCCATGTAATATAGTATTGGCTATTGGATTGTCACAAGTGGCCTTTATGAGATTGAAATAGACACCATGTATTTCGAGTTTTTGTAGGGTTTTTATCATAAACAAGTGTTGGACTTTATCAAAAGCTTTTTCTGCATCTACTGAGATGATCCTGTGATTTTTATTTTTGGCTCTGTTGATGTGGTATATTGCATGTATTGATTTGTGTATGTTAAAACATCCCTGCATTCTTGGAATAAATTTCACTTGGTCATGGTGTATAATCTTCTTGATGATTTGCTTTATTATATTTGCCATTATTTTATTGAGAATCTTTGCATCAATGTTCATTAGTGAGATTGGCCTATAGTTCTCCTTTTAGGTTAGGTCTTTCTCTGGTTTTGGTATCAGTGTAATACTTGCCTTCAAGAATGATTTAGAGAGAACTGATTTTCTTTCAATTTCATTGAAGAGCTTAAGGAGTGTTCACATTAAACCTTCTCCAAATTTCTTTTTTTTAATTCAGGCATGAATCTATCAGCACCTGGACTTTTCTTTGTTGGTAAGTTTTTAATCACATTTTTGATTTCAGTAGCTGACATTGGGTTATTCAAAATTGTTATATCTTCTTGATTGAGCTTTGGTAGTTCATGTTTCTAGAAATCTATCCATTTCATCTGTGTTTTCCTCTCTATGTGGGTAGCGGTTTTCAAAGTAGATATTCATCATGATCTTTTGAATTTCCATGGGATCTGTAGTAATTTCCCTCTTTTCAGTCCTTATTGCATGGATTTGAGTTTTTCTTTCTTTTTCTTGATAAGATTGGCAAGAGGTTTATCAATTGTTTATTCACTCAAAAACCAGGTCTTTTATTCATTAATTTTTTGTGCTGTGTTTTTGGTTTCAATTGCATTAATTTCTGCTCTAATCTTAACAGTTTCCTCTCTTCTGTGAGCTCTATGTTTGACTTGCTCTTCCTTTTCTAGAAGCTTGAGATGTAGCATTAGGTTACATATTTGTGCTTGTTCCATTTTCTTGATGTGATTAGTTATTGCTATATATTTCCCTCTTAGAACTGCTTTGATTGTGTCCCATAGGTTACCATGTTGTTTCTGCATTTTCATTTTAGATATTGTTTTATTTATTCTTTATTTTAATCTGTAACCCACTGGTTGTTCAGAAGTTTGTTATTTTATTTCCCTGTATTTATGCAGATATTGTGGGGTTTTTTGCCATTGATTTCCAATTTTAATGGACTATGATATGATATTATGCATGGGATAATTTTGCTTCCTTTACATTTACTTAAGAGTGTTTTATGAGTTAATATATGGTCTATTTTGGCAAATTTCCCATGTGCAGCTAAGAAGAATGTATTTTCTGATGTGGTTGCATGGAACACTCTGTAAATATCCTCTAAGTCCATTCGTTCACAGGTGTGATTCAGCTCTGTTATTTCTTTGCTGATTTTTTGTGTAGTTGATTTATCTGTGGGGTTTTGAGGTCTCCTATTACAATTGTGTTCTTGTGTATTTGGTTTTTCACGTCCATTAGTGTTTGTCTTTTATAGTTGGGTGCTCCTATTTTACATTATATTTTCATACTACATACCATCCTTTACTGTACTTTATGTATGTGCCAAAGAGCATCTCACCTAGTATTATATTCAAATTATAAACCAAAAATTATGCTATACAATTGATCTAAGGAACCCTAGTATAATCTTATATTACTACTTTGTTCTCTGATAAAATCTTTAGCAGTCATTTGTGGGCTAAACCCCCAGAATCCCTTAATTCAAGTTGACTGTGGTGATTAAGTCTCTGCACTATAATTTTAAATTTCTTATAATTTCTTATAAAAATATTCTAATTAAAATATAGCCAATAAATAAATGCTATGATTTACTTTTCAAATGAATATCTGTATCACCTTTCAGATGTATACCTCACCTTGACTTTTATTATAGATCTCAAAATGTTTATTCTTGCATCTTTTCCAATTATATTGTTTACTGTCTATTCCTGCTGCATACAAAACTTTTTTATTTAATGCCTAATCCTTTCTATTTGCTTATTTCCAGGTTTACTGTGATATAATTGACAAATAAATTTTATACATATATTTAAGGTGTACCTTGTAATGATTTGATGTGCACTTATATTGTAACATGATTACCACAATAAAGCAACCATCACCTCTTATAGTTACCATTTTTCATGTCTGATTAACACACCCAAGATCTATTCTCTTAGCAAATATCAAACATACAGTTTGTTAACTATAGTTAACTAACTATAGTCACCATGCTAATCAGTAGACCTAAACTCATTTTGTAACTCAAAATTTGTACATTTGACCACTGTCTCCTCGTGCGACCAATCTGAACAATCACCATTCTCTGTTTATTCACTCAAAAACCAGGTCTTTGATCCATTAATATAAGTCAGAGCATATAGTATATCTTATTTTTTCTGGCTTATTTCACTTAGTATAATTTCTTACAACTTAATGCATGTGTGTTACACAATTTTCCATCACTGAGACCAAATTCCTGATTAAAGCAAAGGAAGGAAGGTTTATTATGGCTCATGGTTTTAAAGGTTTCACTATATGGCCAGGTGGTTCCATTTCTTTTAGTTCTGTGGTGAGGCAAATAAGAAAATAGGATAAAATGGAAGCACAGCTTCATAACCGGAGGGAAAGGGGAATTGAAGGGAATAGAGGGGAATGGAAAAAAGGAAACAAAGTGTATAATGTGCAAATGCATCATCATATAGAAACAAAGCTGGACATGTCACCTAACTGTGAAATAGAAAAGAAAATGCTCAAATAGGAAAGAAATCTAGAGAGATGGGTGGTAGAAAGGAAGGAAAGGAAAAAGAAAACAAGGGAAGAGATGGAAAAAATTGCAACAATGCTTTCTAAATAAGGAGGGGAAGAGGGATTGAAGGGAGGGGAGGAAAGGAGAAAGAAGAAATATCAAGCTATATCATGTACAGGTACAAATTCCATATGATGAATGTTATCATTATGTGTATTGTCATGATTTATGTCTGTGGCCCCCAGGCCTCATGAATTTGCATTGTTCATTTGTGATGGCTCATTGTATAGTGTGTGGATTGATGGTGTCAGTGCTACACCCACATAGGGGTGGAGCCTGGATGTAATGCAATGGCAGGAAGAAGGTGTGTCTTGCTCTTTGCTGATTCCTGTTTGCTGTTTGCAGCCGCCGTGAACTGCATCCCAGCCATGCCTGCCTGCCTTGTAGCAACTGAGTGTGGACTAAAACCTCCAAAAACTGTAAGAAATAAACCTTTCCTTTCCCAACTTGGGCTTCAGACATTTTGTCTCAGCAACGAGTAAAAAGTACCTAAGACATGTATCTAAAATGTACCAATAGAATTAATTTTAAAAATAAAAAAGAAATATCATGGTAGAACAGTATCGTTGAGGAAACCTGTTCAACACATGGCAGCTGTTGTGTCTGAATATCCCCCAAAGCTTCATGTGGTCATAAGGGTAGGCTTTTCAGAGGCAAGTGAATGTAGAGTTTTAGATTGATTCATGGTCTAATGCTGAGATTAAGATTATGAGTGCTACACCCATCCTAAGGTAAGTAGCCTACATACAATATAAGGGAGAGAAAGAGGATTGTCTTGTACTCTATCTTATTGCTTTTACTATCTTCCATCACCATGAACTGTTGCACCAGGCCATGTGCCATTCTTCCTTGGAGCAAACCAATTATGGACTGAAACCTCTACAAACTGTGAGCTAAATAAAGCTTTTCTTCCTTATCTTTGGGATTTAGATATTTTGTCTCAGCAAGAAGAAAAGTAACTAAGACAGTAGCTGAGAGAAGGCAGAGGATTCTGGAGACAAAATACAGTTTCCAATGTCATACTTCCATGACCCCCTCTTTTCAACTAGGTATGATGTCCTAGGACAGTGGGGGCAAATCTATGGTGTGTGTGCTGCAGTTGAGAGAGGGCACACAGAGCCCTCTCTGTTGGTATGTGAGCCAAATCACCTTAGCAACATCCCAGCATCCAAGAATGGGATGAAAGTACACATAGGAGCACTTGGTGATTAATAAGGAGGTTTGGGGTTACAGTTCAGGGGCTTCGTCTCTAAAAGTTTTGCCATCACTGTCCTAGGATTTTACCACCATCCAGTAATGCTATCAAATGTAAGTCCATTATTGGATTAATTCACTGATGAATTTAGAACCTTAATGTCCTGTCACCTTCCAAAAGCCCATCAGCTGGCAATGAAGCCTTTAATACATGCTTTTTTGAGAGAGATTTGAGATGCAAACTATAACGCCATGATGTTCTCAAATATTGAGGTTTCAAAAAAATGTAATTACTTTCACATACATATTAGAAGCTGTTTGAAGTCAATTTACTTATGGAGTACAAAACCTTCTCTGTAGATCCCAAACAATTCTTGGTATGGTACATGGGAAAGGACATGTGGGTTTTATATAATACAGTAGAACATGTATAAAAGAGAATTTGTAAATATGATTATTAATTACTGAGATATTATGATTCTCGGGTCATAGTGGCTAGTCAGCTGCCCTCATTTCTTTGTGCCTGTAGATCTTAATCATCCACAAAATTTTGTTTCAAAACTGAAGAGAGGGGCTGGGGATTTAGCTCAGCAGCATAAGTGCCTGCCTTGCAAGCAGGCAGTCATGAGTTCGATCCCTGGTACCAATAGAAAAGAAAAAGACAAAAAAAACAAACAAACAAACAAAAAACTGAAGATAAAGACAGCACAAGTCTGCTGAATCCTTACTAGTGAAGAGCAAGGCATGGGATGAGTGAAAGAAACCACTCAAAACCAGGCACAGGAGCCAAGCATGGTGGTACATGACTGTAATCCCAGCACTCGGGAGGCTGAAGCAGGAGGATCATTGTGAGTTGAAGAGCAGCCTGGGCTACAAAGTGAGTTCAAGGCCAGCCTGAACTGCATAGTGAGACCCTGTCTCAAAAAGACAAAAAATAAATAAACCAGACACAGTTGCACATGCCTGTCCAGGATTGTGGGAGGCTGAGACAGGAAGACTACAAGTTCAAATTTGACATGGGCAATTAGCGAAATCCTGTTTCAAAAAAAGCAGAGGCTGAGGATGTAGCTCAATGTAAAGGCCCTGCTTTCATTCATCAGTATACAGAAAGAAACAAAAAGAAAAAAGGTAAAGATAGGTAGGGAAAGGGGAAGGAGAGAGAAGAAAACAGGAGGGAGTTCAGGAAGAAACTGAAAAGAAACTAAAGATGGTAGTATGGGGGGCTGGGGATTTAGCTCAGTTGCAAAAGAGCCTGCCTTGAAAGCAGGCAGTCTTGAGTTCGATCCCTGGTACCGATAAAAAGGAAAAAGGCAAAAAAAAAAGATGGTAGTATGAAAGTGAAGGATTGAATCAAAAGGAAGGAAAATGTGATGGATAACAGTACTATGGTGTGTCATATTCATTCCATATAAAGGACTTAAGCACTCATTCCTGCAGCTGCTTGGAATATTATTTTTCAAAATTCACAACTAATTCCCTTCCCAGGAATTTCCTTAAGCTAAGAAATTTGCTCTACTCAAAGTCACACATCCTTCTATTTTGCAAGGGCAAACTACCTATTAGTTTCTCCATGTAAGTCACAAAGATCTTTTATCAGTGTCTGGGCCTTTTTTATTCTTGTTGTGAACAAAGAATTGGACAAAAATGTCCAAAAGGTATCAGTGCATTAAATGTATTAAAGATATTAAAAGTAGGAAAGAAAGTGTACTCTGTAGAATGTGGGCCAATTAAAGTAGGAAATGACGTTCTCTCTAAGAGATCAGAGCAGTCCACTGAGAAAGAAAGAAAGTGATGTCCACAAGATCAATGGCAGCTGTCTTGTATGCCCCATTTCTGAGGTCAGATCTAAGCCTTTCTATTGAAAACCAGTTCGATCTTGTGCCAGAAGAAGTGAAGATAGCACTCATAGATTGGTACTAGATTCAGGGCTTAGACACTGTTCTGTGCATGTGTTCTGGATCTCCAAGACTAACAGGCCACATTCACTTGCCCAGCCAAATTCCTACACCTGAGGGATTTAAACTCCACATAGTTTGTTATGGGTTGATGAATCTGTGGAGCTGTATGTCTTCATATAGCTACTTCTGGATGAAAGGTACTGTAGGCACTATCTACTGGACATTATGTGTTTTCCAAATGTTTTAGAATATTATGACACTAGCTGAGTTGAGAAAATCCTGTCAAAAGACAATAAGAAAGGACTTGGTACCCACATGTGGAGTAATTTTGAGAGGCCTGTTCAATGGAAAAAACTTTGTGAATTTGTCAGTAAGTAACTTTAGTATTAGATTGAGGATGTATAGCCTAAGTATGAGAAGGAGTATATCATATTTACACACTTTCTATGATGGAAAAAGTATGGAAAAGAGGGATATTAGGGAACTAAGTACCTGAGAGCTGTAGGCCTAAAAGAACTACCTACACTGTGTTAAAAACAGGAGTCCTTGGGGATGTGGAATTACCTTAGTGGCATATGTGCCTGTTGGAAAGCATGAGGTCCTGTGTTTGATTCCCAGTACCAAAAGCAAACAAACAAAAAACAGGAGTCCCACTACTATATTTAAACTTCAGTGGTTTATAGGTCACAGACACTACTTATCTGCATTTGGATTACTACTGAAGACTTGCTGTTTGAAAAGTAGCCTCAGGTCATCCAGAGGCTCACAGAAGTAACTTTTTTTGCTTTGTGTGTTCTTTTTCCTCATACAGTTCAACTATAGCTGGTTCTATCCTAGAAAGATGAATCAAGCTGTCTCTGCCACATTTACTCCAATGGATGTGGGAAGAGTTAATGAAAGGAACTGTTCCATTTTGGTTTTAACTGCTCTTCAGGGATGCCATATTTTCAAATCTTAATTAACACTTGGTCTCCAAATGGACACAAGGTGATCCCTCTGGGTTTGGATTTGACAACAATTTGTTCCCATACAGTTGGACAGCCTGTTGTACTTGGACTAGATAAACAGGTAGAATAATAGTCTTGTGGTCTCTGGATCTACTACAATAGCAGAAGACAAAAAGGGATCCTATACAATGTCTCAAATAGGTTTATCTGCTTAGGAAGATAGACTGCTTCTAGAGTTGTAGAATTTCCTGCTTGTGCTTTATAGATAAGTTATTAGCTCACAAGCCCTTTTTTGAGATTGCTGAATGGGCATGTGAAACAGAAAGGCAGTGCGAATATTTATCTTTTTGCCTTTTCCAAATATTAATGCTTAATTAAGGTCAATAAGCTCTGATTTTTGAGAAGTCCCTAGGGGAAAGGGTTTGGCCTCAGTAACCTATTGCAAAGTGACAATTGCATAACCTATCTGTTGAAGTGCTTCATAGACAAAGCGGCTTCCATGAGTGAACCAGACTTTCTTGAGGTCTTGTAGGTCAGATTGCTGTTGTCCTGGCTGCTTGCATAGAGCTAAGAAATCACAAGAATGGCTAACACTGGAACTGTAGACATCAGTAAGGCAGAATTGATACTAGCGGAGTCTTTATATTAGGGAAGCATGACCTGATAATAAGCCATTTGTATTATCAACCAAAAGTATATTTTGTCTTTGCACTGGTGGAGAATCAAGATATCTACTTTTGCCACAATGTGAGATTTTACAACTACTATTAACATAGATATAGCTGCTACTACTCTCAAGCAGGGTGGCCATCCAGCAACAACTTCATCTAACATTTTAGAAAAGGATGCCACTAGGTAGAGTTCTTGTTGCAGCCATTGAGTCAATAAAGTGAAACAATTTCTGAATTTTTTGATATGTAGAGGAAAACTGATTATGTTAACTTAAGTATTCCTAGACACAGAGCCTGAGTAAATGTATGTTTTATTTTTCGAAAGACATTGTCAGGACTTCTGGGAAGATGTGACAATAATAAGCAGCAACAAATCAACCTCTCCAAGTATTGATGTACACGCACAGAAAAATAACAACTTAGTGAAGAAAAGAAAGAGGAACATAATATCCTCAGGACCCAATAAGAATCTAAGGGAAAATTGGAGCCTACCGAGAAAGTGAAGGGTCGGATCCAAATGCAGAAAAAAGATGTGGCAATTTGCACTTCAACCCCACCTCATGACTCATAGTTTGAGACAGGAGGATTGAATCTACAGGGACACAGAGGGGCATGACTCCAAAGGCTTGCAAGGACAAAGATCAGTAGATTGGAACCCTGCATGTTAGGTGCTACAACTGGTGTGTGACTCCAGTTCAAACAACTTCCATAGCCACTGGAGAGTGTGCTTTGTGGGATTCCAGTTTAGGAAAAAGCCAAATGAACCCAGGACACAGAGCAGTTGTGGGTTTGCTTCATCTCAGGGCTACCAGTGTTGAAATCCCACAGTGATTGAGTGAAGAACAACCACAAGAGATATCCAAGGCCAGAAATCATGGTTATAATAAACATAGACATCCAAAGTGTGGGCAACTGGAAAACTAAAGTCCCCATCCCATTACCAGAAAATAAGATCAGCCTAAAGTTCTGTAGATTTTCAAAGTACTTTGTCGTGATTTATGTCTGTGGCCCACAAGCCTCATGAGTTTGCATTGTGCCTTTGTGATGGTTCATTGTATAGTGCTTAGATTGATGGTGCTCCACCCACATAGGGGTGGAGCCAGGATGTAATGCAATGGCAGGAAGAAGGTATGTCTTGCTCTTTTGCCTGTTTCTGTCTTGCTGTTTGCATCCACTGTGAACTGCGGCCCTGCCATGCCAGCCTGCCTTGGGGCCAAATGAGTACAGACTGAAAACTCCAAAAACTGTAAGAAATAAACATTTCCTTTCCCCACTTTGGGATTTAGGCATTTTGTCTCAGCAATGAGTAAAAAGTAATAAAGACAGAATTTGGTACTAAAGAGTGGGGTTATCTGCTGTGACTATATCTGACCATGTTTTTGAGAGGCTTTAGAGATGGCTTGTGGACAGAATTTGGAAAGGTTCAGACATGTCGCCTGGATGCATAGAGCTGTAGCAGCTTAGGCTGTTCTGTAGAGGAGCTTCTGGTCAGAGCTCCAGAGACCAGAAGGCTGATAGAAAGCTTCATGGTAAAGACCAGGCTTGGGAGGTTTCTGCTGGGAAGAAGGACTGTATTGGTTGTTGGGCTCCACATGATGTGTGTTATGGCTTGGCAGAAAGTTTGTCTGCATTTTGCTCCTGCCCAGAGACTTTGCCTGAGACTGAGACAAAGGGCAATAGACTGATTAATCTTGAAAAAGAAATTAAAAAGCAATCCAATGTTGAGGCTGTGGCATGGCTATTGTTGGGGGCTTTCAGAATCAAGAACAAAGCACCCAGCAGGATAATTTGCAATACTGTAAGTTTGGCCAGAAGGAAAATTCCAGGAATGCTGTGGACTATAAAGACAGTGTTGAGATTTTTATTGCTGAGGAGAAAAAGAGAGATAAGAAAGATGGCCCCAGGGAATCCCAGGAAGCAGGTCCCCACCCTTTGCAACCTCACTGCAAAGGTGAAAGAATTTTCTCAGAGTAGAAAGCTGCAGAGCACCATGCTCCAGAATGATGACAGAGGCCACATGAGGTTCCAGAATGGCAGCAAAATAGAGAAGCTTTTCTTTGCAATCAGGTTCACAGAGCCCAATGATCCAGGCAATTGACCCTTAGAGCCAAGAGAGAGAAAAGCCTGGCTAATGATTCAGCTGGCAGCAGGCCTTGGTGGCATCCACAAGGTGCTGATTTTAGGTGCAAGGAATATGCACAAATTCTGGGGGTAAGACGACTTCCCCCTCTATTGTAAAGAGCCTGGGAGGCCAAGCTGTGTGCCCCTGAGAGGGCAATTTGTGAAGATGGAAGGGTGAAGCCAAAGGTGCAGTGGAGACCACAGAAGTTTTGAAAAGCCAAGAACATGGATGATCCAAGGAAAGCTGCAAAAGGTGAGCAGAGAGGATTTAAGAGAAAAGCTGCAGGAGTTGAAATCACTGGAAGTGCCACTGGGGTGGAATCACCCAAGCCTTTTGGAGCTTGCAACCAGATTTCTTCAGAGGCTGAGCATGGAACTCTAGGACTTAATGTTTGTCCTGCTAGATGTTGAACTTGCTTTGTTTCCAATGCTTTGTATTTCCCTGTTTGTAACTTTTGGAATGGTAATGTTTACCTTGTGCCTTTGCATTTCAGAAATGTTTCACCTTGTTTCATTTGTATGGGGGGTTACAGTTAAGAGTTTGCCATAGATCTTGGAGGAGACTTGGGACTTGGACTATTCAGCCATGCTGAAACTGTTAGGACTTTGGCAATTCTTGGAGATGGACTAAATTTTTTTGTATAAAGGATGTACATGAATCCTGGGGGCCAGGGATGTAATGTCATGGTTTATGTGGGTGGCCCTCAGGCCTCATGCATTTGAATTATGCATTTGTGAGTGGTTCATTGTCTAGTATTTGGATTGATGGTGTCAGTGCTACACTCACATCAGGGTGGAGCCAGGATGTAATGTAATGGCAGGAAGTAAGTGTGTCTTGCTCTTTTGCTGTTTCCAGCTTGCTGTTTGCAGCTTCCAGGAACTGCAGCCCTGCCATATCAGCCTGCCTTGGAGCCAAATGAGTATGGACTGAAACCTCCAAAAACTGTAAGAAATAAACATTTGTTTTCCCCACTTTGGGCTTTAGTTATTTTGTCTCAGTGATGAGTAGATGTAACTAAGACATACCTGAACCAGCATCCTGCACTATTCCTATTGCAGTCTTTCTGTGATTATCTTGTATGGAACTTGGCTCTGACTGCCTTCTTTTTATACCAGTAAAAGCAGAAGAATGTCTCTAATTGGGTACTAAAACAAAATTACATACCTCAGCAGATAACCACAAGCTTAAAGTCACAGAGAATATGTATTCTTTGATTTGCTTGTTTTTACTTTTGAGTGAATGTTGTTTTTAGTTTTTATATTGTTTTGTTCTTCATTATTTCCTTTCATATTTTCCTACTCCTGCCTTCTTTACCAGTTTCCTAAGATTTGGATAAACTTCCCTTGTCTTCCAGTCTTGATTTTAACCTCTTTATTTATAATTTATCTGTTTTTTCCTCTTACCACTTTTAAGTTTTCACCTTGTAGGGTAAAATCGCTATTTCAAGTGAATATTTACTGCATGTATTTGTCTGATTTGTTTTAGATTTTGTCATTAATTATAGATCATGTGCCTATAAATAAAATTGGCAAATTAATAGTTATTGTTGTACTCTAGAAAAAATAGCTTTGTTATATTTGTATTATACCAAAATATCTGTAATGTGGCCCTACTGTATATATGTTTCCCTTCCCCCAGGGAGAACCTCTGGGTGACCTAATTGATATGTTACTCAATGCTGTCCTCTGTAAAGAAAGAATTGTAAATTCCCAGGAGACTTCCCTGGCCTCTCCTAAGGGAAACAAAGGTTGTTAATTGCTGCTAGACTTCTCTATTCTCTGCTGAGGAAAACAGGATCTTCCCCATTAGCCTATCTCCTGATCCATGCCCATGACCTTTACTTTAGGAGCTGTGATAGGTACTGTGGGGGGGGCAAGTTAGGTCAGACACAGGTTTTGCAATCTCCTACTGCACTGTGCTGCTGGGCCCAGGGTAAAATAAATCAGTGCTGCTTTTTAAAATATGTTTTTGCCTTATTTTTTGAACTTGAGCTTGGGGGCTCATTTGTGCATTACAAGATTTGGGGGATTGTCTGGGATTAATGGGGGACCCCCTCCAAATTATTTTTTCACCGATTGATCAGCTAAACGTCTGTAAGTATTTGGGTTTTTTGGCCTGTTCATAATCTGAGTGCGCAGTTTATAGTTTTCTAGTCTAGGCTTCATGCTACTGTTATTACTGATTGTACTACTTTAGCCAAAGTGACATAGTTATGCAATACTTAGATTGTCTGGGTGTCATAAACCATACTGTAATCCAGTATCAAAGAACTGAGTGATGGGCCAAAGAGGCAGCAACACTTCAAACTTAATAACTGGGACAGCCACAAAAGCCAAAAGCCAGATACAAACCTAAAAGAAAAAGATATCTCTGAAAAATAGTTATTTGCTACAGGGGCCTCAATAGTACTAAAAAAACCCCTACAATATGCAGTTTACAAGCTTCAAAGCAGAAAACAGCAAAAAAAAAAAAAAAAAAAAAGAAAGAAAATTAGAAAATGGACACAAGATATAACCTATAACCCCCCAGTTCAACTAACGCCAATCTAGGTAGCATGGAAGTAAGAAAAATGAAAAATGGCCTTGCTGAATTTTATAAATTGGTAGCAGAAGAAGGAAAAAGCAGATCAATAAACCTCTGGACAAAAACAAGTTGATGACAATAATGCAGGAAATTGCAAGTGAATCTAGAACAGATATAGACAAAAAATTAGAAGAACATAGAAAAGACATGGAGACCATCAATGGTAAAAATAGAAAATAACTGGATTCCATAAAACACATAAAAATAAAAATCCAGGACATTAAAAATTCTACAGAAAATATACAAAATGTGAAGACAGAATATCAGATCAGCAAGATAGGGTTGGACTTGGCAATCATTAAATGAAAGAACTCTTTCAAATGGGAAGGGACTGTGAAAAATAAATCCAATAATTGATGGTGCAAACATAACTAATATTAGATTAACTGGGATCAATGAATCAAAAGATAACACAAAGGTCATTTTAAAAAAACCTGCTCACAGAAGTAATAGTAGATAATTCCAAAGCATGGAAATATAATTTGACATACAGACAAGTGAAGTATATATATGATCAGAAAAATACTACATAAATGCATGTAAAAGATTCCAGAAATTCAACACAAGAAAAGAATATTAAAAGTGGTTAGAGAAAACAAATGAGTCACTTATAAAAGAAAGCCAATCAGAATCACAGCAGAGTTGGTAACACACCCTCAAGTAAAGGAGAGCTTGGAGTAAAGTATCTCAAGCTTTAGATAAAAATCTCCAACACAGATTGATGTACTCCACAAAAATATCTTTCAAAATTGATGAAGAAATAAGATACTTCCATGATAAATAACACCTAAAGAAATTCATAAACACAAAAGTAATTCTCTAAAATTGTCTATGAATATTATAGAAAAAGATAGCAGTTCCATGAATCTCAATAGAATGCACCAGGCAAGGCAAGCAGCTACAAAAGGGGAAGAAAGGGAATCAACAACAGCAAAATAACAAAACAAGAATGAGTCAATACATGTCATTTATAACCATCAATGTGAATGGTCCCACCTTATCAATCAAAAAAACAACATTGGCAGAATGGATCAGGAAACAAGATTCAACAATGTGGTGCATACAAGAAACACACTAAATCAAAAATAAGTTCATAAACTCAAAGAGAAAGGATAAAATAACACTCCATATCACAGGAAGATGGAAAAAAAAACCAGAGATAGCTATACTATTTGCACACAAAGTACATTTCAAGCCAAGACTGATCTGAAGACAATGCCACTACATACTTCTTAAGAGAAAATCCAATATGAAAAGATAACAATCATAAATATATATGTATCAAATACTGACACAAGCTATATAAAATGAATACTGTAGATATGAAAAATCCAATAAGCACCAAATAAAAATTTAATAAAGGACCTCAATACCTCAGTGTCACAAAAGACAGACCAAACAGACAAACAATTAGCACTGAATCAAAGCTTTGAACAAATAGACTTAGTAGATATGTACAGAATGTTCCACCCAACAACAAAATTCACATTCTTCTCAGGAGCACAAAGATCTTCCTAAAAAATACACTACACCCTACTAGCTCATAGAATGTGCTTATTTAAATGCAAAGGAAATGAAATCATTTTATGGATATTATCATATCATAGTGCAATGATTCTTGAAGTCAAAGGCAAAATAAACCAGAAAAACTACATAAACATGTGGGAATAAAAAACAGCCCCCTGAACAACTGATGGGTCAGAAATGAAGTTAGAGGAAATTTGACAGATTCTATAACTAAATGGCAATACCAATATGACATAATGGGACTTATAGAAGGCAATGAAAACAGTCTTATGAAGGAACTTTGTAGCAGTGAAATCCCACATCAGAGAAATACAGCAAGCTCAAATAAATAATATAATGTTCAACCTCAAGTTTCTAGAAAGAAAATAGCAGTCTAACCACACAATACATAAAAGAGTGGAAATTACAAAGATCAGAATAGAAATTAATACAATTGAGGCTAAGAAAACAATACAAAGAATCAATAAATCAAAAAATTGGTTCCTTGAAATACTATATAAAATACACAAATCTCTAGTCATCTTTATATATATGTTATATATTTATATATATTTTTAAAAGTAATGAAGACACCCAACTACATACAATTAGGACTGAAAACAAAATCTCAGTGGATCCTGCAGAAATCCAGAAAATCATTAATACTTATTTCAGGGACCTGCACTCTAATAAGATATAAAACCCAAAAGAAATGGACAGATTCCTAGATATTTATGAATTACCAAAGATGAATCAAGAATATATAAACATTCCAAATAACCCAATATCAATCAATGAAATTGAAGTAATAAAATACCAACAAAGGAAAGCTCAGCATTTGAAGGATTCACTACTGAATTCTACAAGAGAAAATCTAATGACACTAATTCTCAAACACTTTAATGAAATTGAAAGAGAAAGCATTACCCCCAAATTCATTCTTGAAGGCAAGCATTATTCTGATACTGCAGCCAGCTATGGATCCAACCAAAAAAGACAACTACAAACCAATCTCTTTAATGAACACAGATGCAAAAATCCTCAGTAAGATGCTGGCAAGCAAAATGCATCAAGGATATTATACAAAATGACAAGTATAGGTATTGCTCAACATACACAAATCAATAAATGTAATATATTATCTTAACAGAGCCAAGGACAATAACCACATTATCATCTCAATAGTTGCAGAAAGAACATTTGGCTAAGTCCTACACCCATTCATGCTTAAAAATCCCTACAGAAAATTGGAATAGGTCTTTATCTCAATCTGTTAAAAGCCATCTATAAGAAATCAACAGCCCACATCATTCTAAATGGTCAAAACCAGAAAGTTTTAACTCTAAAATCAGGGAAAAAGTAAGGATGCTCATTATCACCATTCCTGTTTAATACACCTCTGGAAACATTGGCCAGAGCAATTAGACAGAAGAAATAAAAGAATAAAGATAGGGAAGAAAGAAATTAAAGCATCATTATTTGCAGAGGACATGGTATTGTACATAGAAGACCCCAAAACTCCACCAAAATACCCCTAGAATTAATAGCTAAATTTTTCAGTGGAGTACAATACAAAGTCAACACTCAAAAGTCAACAGCATTTTTGTATACTAATAAGAAACTCACTGAGAGAGAATTTATGCAAACAATACTTTCACAATAGCATAAAGAAAAATGGAATATTTAGTAATCAGACTTATACATTGAAACCTACTGTACTGATAAAGGAGATAGGAGGAGATATCAAAAAATGGCAAGGTATCCCCTAGTCTTGGATAGGCAGAACTAGTACAGTGAAAATGGCCATACTTCCATGACTTTTATACAGATTTAAAACAACCCAAATCAAAATACCCATAGCATACCTCACAAAGCTGGAAAAGACAAACCCCTAAAATTCCTACAGAATCTGAAAAGACCTACAGTAGCTGAAGCAATTCTGGGCAAAATGGCAAGGCAGGAGGCATCTCCAAGTTGAAGTTATACTACAAATCCAAGGTGTTAAAAACAGCATGGTATTACCCAAACATGAAAAACTTTATCCAAGGATCAATGAAACAGAATAAAAAATGAAGAACCAACTACACACTGAAATACCTTATCGTTGACAAACAGGCCAAACACCTTCACTGGAAAAAAGCCTCCTTAATAAATTGTGTTGATTTTTGACATGCAGAAAATTGAATCTAGACCCATATCTCTCACCAGGCATGAAACTAAATTCCTAAAATGGATCAAACATTTAAATACAAAAGCAAAGGAACTTAATCTGCTGACAGAATAGGTAAAACTCTAGAAGACATAGTTTTAGGCAAAGATCTTACAAACAAAACTTTAGTTGTACTGGAAATATTACAAGAATTAATAACTGGGATCAGATCAACTTAAAATGCTTCAGGGCAATCCATTTTGGACTCCCCCTTCCCCACCGTTTCTCAGGAGCTATTTCTATTCTTCATTCTTATTCCACATCTTATTAACCAGTAAACCTTTCTTTATCATAAACTCCTTTGTGTTTTGGAATGCATTCTTTGATTTCAGGGAAAGCAACTTTGGCACATCTGACATCTACCAAATTGGAAGTATTGTCTCTTGTATGTTAGAGGTCCTAATTAGACCTTTGGAAGGAGGTATAAATTTGCTTTTGTTTCATGGCACTCCTAAGTGTTTTCCACTGGATTCTGGATTGTGACTCATTTAGGTAATCTAAAATTAGTGTCCATTGTTTACTGGTTGTTTATACCTATTGTTGTTTACTTTAGCTGTGTTAAAATTTGAGAGTAGAGAAGATTGCAAGGTTTTTATATTTAGGTTTCTTCAATGGGACATTTTTGTTTTTTAATGGCAGTGCTTTATGTTTCTGTTTTGTATATACTGCATTTAGACTTATTGCTTAATTTACTTGCACTCCTTTCTTGACTTGTTTCACAACTGTGAGATGGGTTGTGGTCTTATTTCAGGCAGCAGTGATAGGAGGAAGTAACATTTGAGCTCTCCTAATGGACCTTAAACCTTTAACTGAAATGTCAATAGGTAAAGTGCTATGAAATGAATTTTAGATAGAATTTAGTCTAGGGAATAAAATGAGAGAAAAATGGCCTTTTATAAATGCAAGACTTGATAACATCTATGGACTTTAATAGAAAGGGAACTTGATATTTTACTTTTCTCTTTTCTCTCTCACTTTTTCACTCTCAAAAAGGCCCCAAACTCCTGGCTCTCTCTTCCCTTCTAGGTCTGAGGCTAATCATTTGTGTATGTAGGGAAGGGAAGAAAATAACCTAAGTGCCTTTGTTAATGTACCATTTGTTGTTGCTAAGCAAAGTAAAGACTTTAATCTATGAGCTTCATAAGTGTATTGCAGATATGGAGAAAGAAATATTTACAGTGGATTTTGAATAAAACAGTCATGTTTTCCTGCTAAGGGAGGTTGCCTACATGACTGAGTAGAGACTATGAAATTTCTCAGACTTCTTTGCCCTAGGGCCCTGAGGCTGAGATTTTTCTGGGCCATTACTTGCCTCTGTATATCCCTGGAGGTGACACATCTCTTTTTTAACACTGATTCAGGATCTTAAACAATTAGAACCTCAGCCCCAAACAATATTGTTGGGGCAGTACCAATCTGCCCTTTGATTTTTCTCTATTGTCTTCTAAATGTTAAAAGTCAGATATTTGGGCTCTTTGATTATTGTTTTAATTTTGTGCTTAGCCATGCAGTTGGAGAAAATTGTAGCTTACATCCCTGGAGGTATATTTTGCTAAGAAATATAAAGCTGGTAAAGCTCTTTCACTCTTTATCTTGATTGTTTTTCTGCCCTTCAGATCATTAGGATTTAGTTCTTGTGTGCCATACGTAGAGTCATTCTTCTGTCCCTTCTCCAATGTCCTGCTACTGAAAAGTAATACAATTTACAAGTGTTTTGTCCAAGGCTCTGTGGCTGCTGGATTTCAGGAACAAGTTTCAAGAATGAGCATCTTCTCAAGCCAGACAACATTTTCAGAGATATGCAAACTGAAGTTCTAAAAAAAGAAAGCTCATAGCTAAATATGGTGTAGGGATCACAGGATTATGAGGAAAAGGACGCAGGTAACACTTTAAGAGTGGTTAACTTGATTCAGGCCACTTCCTCCCACCTCTAGTTTACTGCCACTGGCACTGAACAGTTTTAAAACTAAGAAATTTCTTAGATCAGGTACAGAGCAAGAGGGATAGATAGGTATGCCTGATTTGCCTTTGTTTGTTTTCAAAATATGAAGAAACTCTTATAAATAAGCCTTGGAAGTCCTTCTTCTCCCACTATTTGGAATCTCAGCTCCAAAGAGTGTCACATAGTCTCTTTCTCTACCCAAACCTGGCCTCAGCATCCCTTAGAAACAGTTAAAATTAACAGTTTGTTGCTTTAGAGGGAACAGTTATATGTGGCTATCAAAACAGCAATTTCAGCTATCAGTTGTGACTATTAAACAACAAAAAACCTCTGTAGATGGCTCTTTCAAATCACATAAATCATCAGCTAGGGCCTGTCTTAAAATTTCTTTGTTTTTGAAGGTTTAAAAAGTTTTTCCTGCTGGTTTTTATAGCGATATCTCTGTTAATTGACATAAAATATCCTGACTAGTTAACTTATAGTTATAAACCTAAAAATTGTAAAAGGGTTATTGTAGTTCAACTACATCTGAGCCCTATGTTTGTCTATTCAATGTTTGTTAATAAATGGTTAAAATTTCCACAGCTGCTTCATTTAAGAAAAGTCTTTACTGAGCTCAATAATTTCATTTTTTATTTGTCTTTTTCTTTAGGTTTCCATGGACAGACCATCCATATAAGTTTTCAGGGTAGGTAAACTCATTATAACATTACTAGATAAAGCCTGGTAGGCTTGAGGCTTACATCAAAATAAGTCGTAAAGTTTGAGGACATAAAGATTACATATGATTTAGGGTAATATGTGTGTTACCATTTAAGAATATATTATCCTCCCAAAGTTTTGTTTAAGTTGGTTTATAGATAAAACTCAAGACATTATCTCAAATGCTGGTGACTCATATAGTTTAAAAGTATGCTAATTTAAATCACTTGGTTAGAGTAAAGATATCGTTAATATTGGTAACATATTTCCATATATGTTATTAGTAGTCAAGATAATACCAAATGACAGTTTTTAAAATGCAATACCCATTGTTGTTTGTCTACAATAACTTAAGACTTTTAGGAGGAGGGGAGAAGCCTGCATAACTCATCTCTGACAATGTGGCTGGGATGTTCACAAGCCATATGAGTGCCACAACAGTGGAGGGAGCTTGGACATGGCAGGGTGGCCTAGCCTTTAGCTTCCCTGTGGTTTCCTTGAAGTAAGCAGCCAGCTTGTGGCCAGTATGGGATAAGTAGCAGCAGACCCAGAGACTCCAATGGGTCTGTCTTACCCTCATCTTGAGTCAGGGGAGGGCTGGTGGCCTGGGTGGCTGGAGAAACTTTGTTGCCCAAGAATGAAAATTCTCTTCATCAGGATATGGAGACTGTTCAATTGCCAGTAAAACAAAGTTATCATTGCTGGTTTGAATAATGCAGGAAAAAACTACTATCCTTTACCAGTTACCTGTGAATGAAGTTGTACATGTATCCCCTACAACAGGAAATAATGTAGAAAAGACAGTGATTAATTATACATGTTTCTTGATGTGGAATATTGGTGGCCAAGAATTTCTTTGCTCTTTCTGGAACACTTACTATATTAATACAGAGTTTGTAATAGTTGTTGTGGACAGTATAGGGAGATGATTTCTGTAACTAGTAAACTCTACAAAATCTTAGATCATGAGGACATAAGGAACACTGGATAACTGACTTTTGCTAATGAAGAAGTTGTTAAAGAATGCGTAACTGAAGCAGAAATTTCCCAGTTCTTGAAACTTACTTCTGGTAAGAACTTTTTTGTTTATTTTTGGTTTTGTGGTGGGTTTTTTTGTTGTTTTTTATTTTGATACTGGGGATTGAACTCAAAACCTCACACATGCCAGGCAGGTGCTTATGCCACAGAGCTAAATTCCCAGCCTTGAAACTCACTTCTATTAATCACCAGTGACATATCCAGTCATGCTGTGTCTTACTGGCAAGGGATTATGCCAAAGATCTAAATGGACACTGTCATGACTTGAATTAGATGATATATTTTGACCTCTTCTCATAGAATTTGATAAACAAAGTGCTGGACTTTAAGTGAAAGCTGCAAAAATTAATGCTTGATATATATTTACAATAAACTGATTTAAAGAAGAAAAATGATGACCACTTATTTGAAAGCAAAAATGACATTTCACCTTCCAATTTTCTTTCTCATCGGTTCCTTCCAAAGTATGCTACTAAAGCTGTAATTGATACTTTCTCAGAATAAATTCTCTCAGAATATTGTATGGCCTATGCTGAGTGCAAAGGTACAGGAAGACATTTGGAACTTTAAAGAGCTTTATTATTGTTACAACTCTCCCTAGTTGAAAGTTGTTATCTTCTTGTTCCATTAAGAATACAAATCAACACATACTATTTCCAATACTTTAAAATGTAATATTACTTACAAAAATAAGGCTGTGTATATAACTCAAGTTCAAGTTAATTTATTTGATTTATGTTCTAAGAAATGCAAATAACTAAAATTAATAATATTCTTATTTGTTACCATAATGAGATAAGTACTAGCACTGCTGTTAAATACTATTTTCTACATTTCTGCTGTGTTATCTGTATTGTGCTAATCAATCCCCCATATAATTGAGCTGCTCTTCAAAAAAGAAATAAAAAAGCTTACATATTACATGTACTTTTTTATTGCTCAGTAGCATGTGGAAACATAATCTACCTGAGTGGATTGTCAGATTCTTGGCTTGGTATTACTAATAGAATTGTACAGTGAAGAATTGCCTATTATTCTTTTTGTTGGCTGTATGTCATCTAAGTTTTGAGTAAATTATTAATATATTAGTCAGTTGATAGTAACTTGTGCTTAAAACTATCAAGTGATTTCTTCTTAATTGGAAAATATTGTGTGAAACATACGTATGAAGATAGGTACTATTCTGAAATTTTAGTTACAGTTTTACATAGCTAAATTATGTATCAATCAGTTAAAGTGAATTTGAGAGTATGAGTAAGGCACACTTTCCAAGCAATACAGATAGTTTCTTAATTTGCAAATCTCTTAGGATTTGGATTAGTTTGAGATTTTCTTTCTGTAAATTTTCTTATATCTTCTTCTACCATATAAATATCTTTCAACAATTATAAAGTGCAACTGTAATTATTTTGTGAATGTGATTGAGAAATTGATTGACATGGTTTATTATTTGTACTAAGAAATAGCTTGACCTAAAACACCTTTTATTTTTTTTTTGTTGTTTTTTTTAATTTTGAAAGTATACAACAGAACAAATCAAATAAAGCCAACTAAGAGCGTACAGTGAAATTGGGACAGAACTTCACAGCAGTTTACTGGGATAACAGTAATAGGTATCACAGTATATTTTGTTATCTTTATAATAGTCGTTCTTTCAATCCCGTATATCAAAATGAGATGAAATATAGAACACTATAGAACTTATCAAAACAGAATATTGAATAGAGCAGTACCATTAATCAGAAAAGAGCAAAACAGTAATAAAAATATTTGCCTTCAAAGAAATGGTAGAAGGAAGTCCCCCTTATTTGCTGTGGTCAACCTCCCAGGAGATGCTCAGATTTCTGGTTCTCATTTGCTAATGGGTGGGGTGGGCAAGGAGAAGGAGGGTAGGGGAAGTGGGATATTTGACTCTAGGCCCTGTAGCAGTAGGTTCACTATTGCTAAGCAGGGAGGCAGAATGGTCATTTGTTTTCACAGCGTCCTCAGTTCCAACATGGCGTGGATCTCAGGAGACACTGCTGGTTCTCCCCCTGGAAGGGCTGCAGTCTGCTACCCTGCCTCCGTTTACCAGGGAGGGGAGGGGCTGGCTTGGCTTCCCAGAGACCTAAGTTCCAACATGGCGTGGATCTCAGGAGACATTGCTAGTTCTCCCCCTGGAAGGGCTACAGTCTGCCACCCTGCCTCTGCTTACCAGAGAGGGGAGGTGCTTGCTTGGATTCCCAGAGTCCTAAGTTCCAACATGGCGTGGATCTCAGGAGACACTGCTAGTTCTCCCCCTGGAAGGGCTGCAATCTGCCACCCTGCCTCCACTTACCAGGGAGGGGAGGGGCTGGCTTGGCTTCCCAGAGACCTAAGTTCCAACATGGTGTGGATCTCAGGAGACGCTGCTAGTTCTCCCCCTGGAAGGGCTGCAGTGGGCTGCACTACCGCCACTTACCAGGGAGGGGAGGTAAAACACCTTTTATATGCATGTATAATATTTTGTTTCTTTCTTACTATCTTAAAATTATAAGTGCTTCTCTCATACTTATAAACAAAATCTGCCTGTTATTGAAACATATTTTGGGTACTCTATTCACATAGCTTTCATGCTGTGAAATTTTGAAGTTTAATTCAAAATGATGTATTATAAAATATTCAAGAAAGCAAATAACTATTCTTTACATCAGATTTTTAAATTTCACTGAAGCTTCTAGTTAAGGAATAATAGTAAGCACAATGAAAGCATTGATGATTTTATAAAATATAAAATAATAAATATCTAAATCCAAATTAGGTATGGAAGATCAGTATTAATGTTGGATTTTTGGGTTTTATGATTGTTTTAATGCCCAAACTGTAGATAAATTGTTTAATATTTGTCAACATGCTGTTGCAAAGATAAATCTTAAAGTACTATGCTTTGTTCATATGTTCCCATACTTTTTCAAATCACTACATGAAATTCCTTGTTGGGTATTAAAAATCCCCTTAAAATGCACTTTTTTGGACATTTCTTCAGAGACAAACATTCTTTAAAGTGGCCCTGAACATCCATACCTTTTATTCTTTTTATGTTTCAGTTTCAATAATATGTTAAACTACTACCACATCAGTCTAATATGATACCAGCACATTCTATTGTCATTAAGATACTATTTACAGTGTATTCTTTATTAAATATTTAAAGCATACAATACATTGTTACAGTTGGTTAACTGTAATTGATTATTGACATGATATCATGAAAATGCATGAAATTATATACCATATTTACAAATCATGATTTTTGTTTGGTTTGTTTTCTACCCTTCTGGACTATACATACAAAATAAGATGGTGGCTGTGTACTTGTACATAACTCCAAGATTACAGCTGGATAAAAACAGTGTAAGTTCAAATAGGAAAATGTTAAAATCATTATTATAACATAATCATTATTTTACAAATAACATATAGAACAGTTATATTGGAAATGTATATGTAACCAATAGAATTAAGCAAAGGTGAATGCTTTTGGGTTTTTAATATGCTATTTTGGAGTATAAATACACTTCACATTTAGCATCATTGTGCTCAGCATTAACAAAAACAAAAATTTATACTTCTGTGCATGTGACTAGATGTAAATATCTTGTTTTGATACTAATATTGAAAGCCATTCTCTTAATAATTTGGTAAAAATGATCATATGATAAAGCATTTAAAATATTTAATATTGCTATAGTACCATTTATAAAATAGATCTTTACATTATATTGAGGGTCCTGTTAGAAATTTTTAGTTTTCTTTATCTTTCTACACATCTTGAACTTCATGATGGGAAAAAATGCAGTGAAGGCAAGTGGTTGTAGCAGCAGGGCTTAGGTATTTATTTTCTTGCATAACATTTTGCTTTAAGTATAAAAGCATGCTTTAGCACTGCTAGTTGGCATCATTTCTATTATTATTATTATTATTATTATTATTATTATTATTTTGAAGGCAGTAAAATACAACAGAACAAGACAGAATAAGGCCAATTGAGACAATGCATTGAAATTGGTACAGAACATCACAGCAGGTTACCAGGATAACAATAATAGGTAACATAGTACATCTTGTTATCTTCACAATAGTTGTCCTTTCAATCATGTATAGCAAAATCAAACCAAATACAGACATTATAGAACTTATCAAAACAGAATATTGAATAGAGCAATACAATTTATCAGAACAAAGCAAAACAGTGATAACAATATTTGCTTTCAAGGAGATGGTAGAAGAAAATCCACCATATTTGCTATATTGCATACCATCAATCTCCCAAGAGATGCTCAGATCTCTGGCTCCCATTTGCTAATGAGGAGGCAGGGAAGGAAGGGATGCTTGATTCTCAGCCTGCGTGCTGGTAGGCTCATGGCTGCTTACCAGGGAGATGAGTGGGTTTTCTTTCCCATAGCCCTTAGTTCCAATATGGTGGGATCTCGAGAGATGCTGGCTCATTCTCTCCCTGGGGCACCCACCATGAGCTCGAGCCATGGCTGCTTCCCAGGGAGGCAAGTGGATTGCTTTCTTTCCCAGTGCTCTATGTTCCAACCTAGTTGGCAGCTTTAATGCAGGTGGTGAATGTGACTTTTAGAGGTGTGGCATAAAATGAAGGGAAGAAAATCTATTTTTTGGCATTTTAAGAAGAACATATTAGGTAGTTACTGTGAGTCACAGAGAATTGCAAAGAACTTAGGGAAAGAAAAGTGTGAGGTGTGTAATATCTTTTCCTTTTATCTGAGTGTATTGTATTGCAATGCCTAGAAATGGGATTCTATTGTCCGCTCTCTTACAGGCACTTTACATTTCTTGCTGTTACTCCAGTAACCACATACTGTACAGACAACTTCAAAATGTGTTTATATTAGTATAATTAGAAAAACTGTAGAAAATCTAGTTTTCTCTGTTGGCATGTTTAAGAATGTACCTGTAGGCTGCTTTACTTTGTGTGTCCTGGATACCAACACATCACAAGTTGTTTATGAAGTTCAGTGACTTTTCTCAATTGCCCATAGGTATCCTGGCATCAGTCCCATTTTCAAGGCTTGGCAGAGACAAGGTTTCTTCACCTGAGTTAACTTTGACCTCTTGCAATCTTCAAATACAATCTGAAGCTTCTTGTTTCAGGATAGATTTACACATAGCTTAGCTATCTTTGTTCTCCTGTATGTTCATTCACCATTAGGGAACTTATGTTTTCTTAGTTCTGAAGGTATGCTAGATTTTGCCAATAGCTTTATTCTACAATTACTAGTTTCTCCATAGCTACTCTGGTTCCTAACTATATATCCACCACCAGCTTGACTAAAAGACTAAGACTAAGACTAAGACTAAGACTAAGACTAAGACTAAGACTAGGACTAGGACTAAAAATAAGACTAAAGGCCAAACTAAGATTATAGAGTGTTGACAGATGTTAATGATGTCATCCATTTGATCTTGCTACATGATCTGCTTCCTATTGGACCAATATTAGCTAAGTGGATTACTTGTAATCATATTAGATGATTAATGTTTGATCTATGTTGTACCTACCTTGTAATTTTACCCTATAAAACATTCTCAGAGAGATGACCTCAATGACAATACGCAAGAACCCTCCTGTCTCTGAGGAGCTATTCTTATTCCCTGCTCCTGTTCCCCAATAAACTTTTCCCACCCTTAAAAAACAAAAAAAAAATAAAAAAATTCTGTACAACAAAGAAACTTCCAACATAAAGAAGTGAATATCCACAGAAAAAGAAAAAGAAAATGTTTTTACCATTAGTCTCAGAGGACTAATGTCTATAATACATAAACAACTCAAAATATCTGACTCCCCTGATTTAAAGACCCAATCCAAAAGTGGGTATCTGAAAGAAATAACATTTCACAGGTGAAGTACAAGGAGCAAATAAATATATGACAAAAATGCTCAACATCACTCTTTAGTTGAAAAATGTAAATTAAAACAGCACATATTTCATCTCATTCCAATAATGGTGATCAGCAAAAAATGAACCAAAAACTAATGCTGGAGAGGCTGTGGTGGCAGAAGGGAAATATCCCTTCTCTACTGCTGATGAGAATGTAATCTGGTACAACCAGTGTGGAGTCAGTATATGGATTACTCAAAGCAATAAAACTAGAATTTCCATTTGACCGAGCTATTCCTCTTTTAAGTATTTTCCTGAAAGAGTTAAAGCATCATACCACAGTGACATATGCATACTCATATTTGTAACAACACAATTTTGAAAACCAGATTTTGGAAAGAAATAGCCCATATGCCCACCCAAAGATAAATGTATAAAGAAAGTATGGTATTTATATGCAATTGAGTACTACTTTGCAATAAATAAGGATACCTTTGAAACACTTATATAGGAAAATAGATATAATGGATGTATAATTTTAAGTGAAATTGGTCACACTGGTTTAAATAGTGTATTGTTTCTCATGTGAGAAACCCAAAGGGTAAATGAGGAGCAGAATGGAGGGCAGATACTGGGAAGTAAGAAGAAAATGTTCAAATGGGAAGGGGAACAAAAAATGGGGTAGGGAGGAGGAAGAATGGAAGAAAGAGAAAAAAAATACTGGAAATAAAATTGGAAACAAAGCTTGTGTAAATGAGGAGGGGAACAGGGTTGAAGGGAGAGGAGGTGAAGGAAAAGAAAAATTAAAATATAGTATGTACATGAGATATATAATGTACATGTACAAATTCCTGATGATGAATGTGATCAATAAGCATGAAAAATATGTACTAATAAAAAATAAAGTGGAAAAGAAGATTGTCAGGCTGGGAATATAGCTCAGTGGCATAGCTCCTGCCTGGCAAGCTGGCAAGTTGGCAAGTGTCAGGTCATGAGTTCAATCCCCAGTACCAAAAAAAAAAAAAAAAGAAAAGGATGGGGGGTTCCATTACTTTTGTCCATTTTAGGGGAACAGACTGAGAACCTTTGATAGCATCATAGAAAATCTTTTGCCATTGTCTCACAATGAAATATCCAGATCCAGCAGGAGCTGGCCTTTGCCAACAAGGAAGGTAACTGTGGTTTGGGGGCAAGAGGTCTAACAGCACAGATAGACTCTACCTGGTCTCTAGAGAGCTGTAATTCCCCTAATGTAAGAATATACCTAGGTGGGGCTGGGGATTTAGCTCAGCGGCATAAGCGCCTGCCTTGCAAGCAGGCAGTCATGAGTTCGATCCCTGGTACCGGTAAAAACGAAAAAGACAAAAAAAAAAAAGAATATACCTAGGTATTGAACTCCCTCAAGGGGTATCAAATCCTTTCCTTTTAAAAGTTATCTCTTTTTAACTAGAAAATTGCGGGCTTGGACAGTATTGTGGCTGGATAACTCCCAAGTTGGGTTGCAGTTTACAATATCATCTACATGCTGTAGGATGGTTCCCTGTTTAAGGTCTAGGTTTCTTATTTTCCAGGTTTCTTATTTTCTTCTTTGGTAGTGCCCAAGCAAAATGGTGAGGGCTATCTCTAAAGCCCTGCGGTAGAACTCTTCAAGTAGGTTTTTCCTTTGAAATGGAATTTTTCCAGTGAGTGGCAAACAAGAATTAGGAATCTAGATGAATGGGAACAGGAAAGGAAACATCTTTGAGATCTAAAACAGAACTAATGTGCATCTCAGTGGAAGAAAGCTTAATGTGTATCTGTCACCAGAGGATGTATTGGGACTGAACCCATATTAATGAGGCAGTGGTCTATTGTTTTGTTTTGGTTTTAGTACTAGAAAAAACTAATGATCTCACACTTGCCAAGTAGGTGCTTATGCCACTGAGCTAAATCCCTAGTCCATAACATCCTACATTCACCTGATGGCTTTACTATGGGGAAAATGGGAGTGCCAGAAAGGAACTGGGACAATCAAAGCCATGTTTGAGAAATTAATCTATAAAAATCTTTAGGAGCCTTTACAGGCCTCTTCTTTGGGTGTTGCTTTCAGCTCGCAAAGTGGCAGGGATATTTTTGTTGTTATTATATTTCTGATTTCTTTCTATGCTTTAATTAAATTTTACAAGCAATTTGATCCATTTCTGTTGGGAAGAAATCTTCCTAAAAGCTATTTGTCTCAATTTCAGTACTTAAAGAAAATATATTTCTTTGCAATTGTGTATTTGGAAGCTTAGTTTCTTTCCTAAAAAATAGTATATTTGCAGTATATGTTATCTATAATAATCTTGGTGATTGGGTAAAAGTGCATAATACAATTTTGTTCTTTTTTTTAAAGAAAATCCTTTCCTCTTTCCCTCCCACCTCTCTCCAGGCTCTTCTAAATCCCAATTCCCCCACATTCTTGTTGATATTACTAATTTTATATCATATTATGACATATAATGTTTACAATCATTACATTATTAGGTTCCAATATGGGGCATATCTTCTTTATACTTATTTTCCATTTTCCTACCCCTCTACACTTTCCCATGTCCTATTGGACCCATTCCCATTTACAAGAGATCTATCCTCATGTCTCCTATCCATCCTTTATTGTGCTTTTGGTTTGTACTTAGTCTTACTCGATAAAGAGATACTATACGATATTTAAGTTTTTGTGTCTCATTTATTTCATTCAACAATATATTTTCCAAGTACATCCATAATTCTAAAAATATGTCAAATTTGCTTTTTTCTTTCTAGCCAAACAGTATTCCATTATATACAGTAATCACATTTTCTTTATACAATCATCTATTGATTGGTAAATAGGCAGCTTCCAGGATTTAGTTATTATAGATCATGCTGGTATAAACATTAGTATGCATGTATATAGTTTGATATCTTTAGCTCTTTGGGAAAGATATCTAGTGGAGGGATTACTGGGCCATAAGAGATTTATATTTAACTGAGAAATTTCCATAATGATTTTCATATTGGTTGTATTAGTATATATTACAAAACAGCAATCCTAGCATTTGTTATTTTTGATGTCCTGATGATTGCCATTCTTTCTCAGGTAAGATGGAATATTAGCATTGCTTTAATTTTCATTTCTGTAGTGTACAGGAATTTGAGTATTTTTTATACATTTGGTGACAATTTGTATTTCTTCCACTAAGAAGTTTCTGCTCATTCCACTTGACCATTTCTTGGTCAGGTCTTTTTATGTGTGTGTGTGGCCTGACTTTTGGCATGATACTGAAACAAAAACAGACATGGGGATTAATGGAACAGAACAGAGGATAAAGAAACATCCCCAAACGCATTGAACAATTTGCTCTTTGACAAACAGGCCAAAATAAAAGAGAATATTCAACAAATTGTGCTGGGAAAACTGGATGTCTGTTTGTAGAAGATTGGAATTGGACCCATATCTCTCACCATGTACAAAACTGAAATCAAAATGTATCAAAGATCTAAACATTAAAACAAACAATGAACTTACTGGAAGATAAAATAGGTAAAACATTTGAAGTCACAGGTAAGGGAAATAATTTTCTAAAAAGAACAGCATTTGAACAATAAACAGTAAGAATCAACAAATGAGATTAAATCAAATTTAAAAACTTCTAAAAAGCAAGTTTAAAAGCTTCTCTACAAAAAAAGAATCAATTGGTAGAGCAAAGAGACAACCTGCAGAATGGACAAAATCTTTTGACCAATTCCTTAGAACACTAACATTATGAATATATAAAGGACTTAAAAATATCAGACCACCTAAAATAAAAGACCTAATCAAGGAATGGGCTGGTATCTTTTAATTTTATAACTACTGGAACTGCTGAATTTGCTCTCCCGTGTAATTATAACATGCAACAGATTCCACCTGTTGGATAATTATGTCAGGGAGGCATGCTGTAGTCCCAACATGCAAAATCTATTTTGACCTTTGCCAGTATGTAACAATTGCCCCCAATTTTCCTAGTAAATCTCTTTCTAGAAGGGGAATAGGACACCATGGGGCAATTAAACATTGATGATTGAACATTTGACCTATGAAGTGACATATCAGAGTGTAAGACCGCTGTTGCGAAGAAGACCCCAAGGACTCAGCTCTCATGTAAGAACAAAGGGGTTTTTTATTTTCCATGCACATGGGGTTCTCCAAACAGGTGGGAATGGAGAACCCCATACTCGAGCAGGGCTGTGTCTTTTAAGGCCTAAAACCGCAAAGCAAGCAAGCGTTGTTACAGAAGCCAATCATAGCAATTAGAGCAGGGCTGATGGTGAGCTGTCCTTAAGGGATTGGGTTTCTTAGTGGGGCGAGGGAGTGTCTCCCGAGAAGGGGTGGCATTTCTTAGGAATGGGCATTTGTCTCATGACTGAGAGATCTGCCTTAGGTTAAGGCTGTTTGTCTTAACTGTTTAAGAACACTGGTTCCTGTGGGGGTGGAGCTGCACATAGTTTTGAAACTCGCACCATAAGGCCTCCTGAATAGAAAAGTCTAACAGCAATTAACAACCTTAATTACCTTACTTTAGCACCACAACCGTTCTATTTGTAGAGGGCAACAATGGTTAGCATATCAATTAGGTAAGATTTTACAATTCTTTACAGAGGAGAGCATTGGTTAACATATCAATCCTTTGCCCAGAGGAAAAGGAAGACACACATTTCCAGTAAGGCCAAGTTACAGGTATTGCTATGATATAAACGAAGCTATTTTTGTGAAGAATGTACAGTCTAATACAATCTGATGCAATTAACACAATTTGTGACGGGCTACAGGGTAGGGAAGACCCGGGATGTCAAGAGCTATTACCTCAGGCCTTTGTATTATGGCCTTTAGGAAGTTAAAACTTAACTTAGTTAGATTTGCAGGGAGAAGGGGAGGAGAAGCAGCAGATGGAACGAGCTTTCTTGGTCTCTTCAAGAGTAGGTGTACAAAAGTTATGACTAGGTATTTCCTTGATTCCAATTATGGCTAGATCTAGAGGAGGGTTTTACAGAGAAGGAAGTTAAAACAGAATGAGCCAAGCCCATCTTTAGAGGTGATAGTGATGTTCATGAACAGGGGCACTGCAGGTTGCCCCAGGCTCTTTCAGTCTTCATCCGAGGAAAAAATGAGTTTTGACTGGCCTTATCCTCTTTAATGAGAGTGGGGAAAGTCAATCCTCTAGAGCCATGAGTCAGGCACAGCAGTCACCCGACATATTAAGCAGGACCTGGGTGGTGGTTTTGTCCAATTGCAAAAGCCATAATTTTGACCTTTCTCCATTCATCTTCACCTAGTTCCTAGTTGTTGAATAGAAAAGCTTATGCTCATCAATTGAGTTATAGGCATTTGTAGAGCCATGTGACATTTTTGTATTTTACACCAAATATCTGGGGCTGATTGACTAATGAAATGATAATCCCATCACTGCTTGTTCCTCCTGGGATGATAGACAGGATTGCATATTTCTGAAAAGCTACTAGTCAGCTACAAAGACAGTTAGGCTTTCCTCTATTCCCTCCCCTAAGTTCATTCACCTTTTCATAACTCACATGATTCATAATGGACCTTTTTACTCCAATGATAAGAACAGTTATCATATTAGACATCATTTCTAATCCACCACTAATATTAATTTTGGTTCTTTGGAAGGACAACAACCTTTCTGGGGTGAATTCTTTCTCTTGTTGTAGCATATTGTTCATCCACATACTGAAAGGTTTCTGTCCTAGTATAAATTACTGGACCTTATGGCAGTGGTCTAATATGGTAGAAGGGCAAAGCAAAAACAACACTTACCCTGACAACATCTTCTTCCTTTTTCCCCTTCAACCCTGATTACATCTTCCTTTTTTCTTTGCTATGCGCAAAGAGGTTTCCAATCAGTTCCTCATACATCAACATCCACCCCAATCTATGCCTCTAGCCACAGGTCGTAAAACCTCCTGCCATGTTTGTCTCTGGGAAAGAAAGTCCAACCACACCAGTAGTACACTCCTCTCCATGTCCTCAATGTCCTTTTTTCATTTTCCTTCTCTATTGCACAAAAATCATAATATTTGGTGCTGTACAACTTCATTGGCAGTGTGTGTGGGCTCCTGAGTGTCACCCAAGGTGTGAGCTCCCCTGCCTATGACTCACTTGTCCTTCCTCTGGGATGTACCTATTTGCCATTACTAGCCTGCATCCAACACCAATCCAACTCATTTGTCACCGATGAGCCACTTTTATGTTCAGGGTTTCCTGTCCCAGTTTCTCAGTCTATAACAGCTCTCATGCTCCTTGGGCAGGGCTAGTGCCCTCATGTCCTGAGGCAGAGCTGTTCTCAGCCTTACAAATTCATAAGCTAACATTGGAGAACCTCTTGAACATCCCTTGAATAAAGATAGTAGCCCTCACACTGCTTGGGCAGAACTACTGTCCTCACATTCTGAGTCAAAGCTGTAACCCTCTTGTCCTCTGGGACCTCACTCCCAGCACTCTCAGTGATGGCCAATAAGAATGGGTGCTGGGGACTTCTCTGTCACACTCTCAAAACAGGTGATGACTTCTTTTGATAAGTATGACCCAGGACAGCTCTCATGCTCCTCGGGTGAGGCTACAGGTCTCATGGCCCAAGGTAGAGACCTGCTGTTTTGGCTCACTTCTAATTTAATCACTTTGGAGAATACTATTTTGTATCCCCTAAAAAATACACCTCCATGGTGCCTGGTTTGTAACCATGGTGCTCTTGGCATCAGGCAGACCATAAAAATAAAAATCCTTCAAGATTTGAATATGCTTTGTCACAGCAATGATAAGTGTTTAGGAATCCCTTATATCCAGACCTTTTCACTTTGAGGACGTTCTCCTCTTTTATTCAGTAATGTTCAGTGGCCCAAGTACTTCTGATTCACTCTACTCTACCAGATTCTCTCCTTTCCTCTCCACCAGACACCTTAGACAATGTGCCTCTTGTCTTTACCCCACCCCGCTTCCCAATATCCCCAAGCCCAAACCCCTAAGCCTTCTCAACTAGAGGTTTCTGAGTCCCCAGCTCTACCCTCTCTCCACTTCCTCTTTCTAATCTTAGACTCCTCAATCCCCTCAACCTGAGCCATCTATTCTGTCAGACAGCTCCTCTTCTTCTTTCCCCTCTGCTCCCAAGTCACCATTCTCCCTGCTGGAACACCACACTTGGTCTTGCATCTCTCAACCTCTTAGCAAACCACATGGTATTTGACCACCATCTTATAATTACAACATGATCCTCAGCAGCCATATTGCTGCAAGTCACATAGAGGACAGCCAACATCTTGTAGTTCTCTGCCATGTGACAGTCTACCACATCTGTGAGAAGTCACATGGTAAATGGCCACCATCTCGTGGTCCCTCATCATGTTGTCACATGGCGATAAGCAACCATCTAATGGTCAATCATTCTGTAACTGCCCACAGGCACCTGTTAGGCAATTGGCTGCTTGGTGGTTATCTACACCTCCCACTCTACAACCCTATCAGCCTCAATCCCTATTCCCCCTTCAGGAACAGGCTGTTGTCTTCAGGTGCGGGTTTGTATTTATGTTCATTTTTCCCTCCCTGGCCTATCTCCGATTAATCATAAATCAGGTTCGTTTTCTGGGGACCTACAAACTTGTATTGGAGAGTATAAATTTACAACTAATAATTATGATTTACATTTAAAGGATGTTTATGTGATTCTGAACAACACCCTCAGCTAATGAGTGGCTCAATTATGGCAAGCAGCTTAAAAAATCTGATTATACATATCAAACAAATACTACTAAAATGAACCTGGGTCTGCTATTTTATTTCAAGAGATCTCCATTAATTGACTTTTAAAAAGGTTCTCACTAGTCTATTTATACTTAAAAATGTAGAAACTACAAAAGTTATTATAATTCAAATTGGCCAAGTGTTTATCTGTTAAACTGTATATGTTTCTATGTCCAATCTATACAGATCATCTATATATGTTTCTTTGTCATATCCACAAACAACTGTTTTTTTTTAACTCAACAATCTTTTCTATTTTTCTTATTGCTGTTTGTTATTGTCTTGATATCTTATTGTTTAAAAAATTAATGGGCCAAATGTTATGATTGGATTTTTCATAAATCATCAAAAATTGTTAAGATAATTAAACAAAATCCTTTAGGGTTTGGATTATTGAACAGGACTACAATTGATGAATAAAAAAGCAGATGACTGTTAACATTTTTAACCAGGTCTTGTTCACTAATGAGACCCAAATAATCTTGACAGCCTTATGTGGGACACCCCAACTAAAAGTATATTAAGGATTTTGACAAAGGTTTCATATGGCTAAGAGAATTCAATATTGCTGATGGCAAACATCTGTTGTAGTTAGAACAATTAGGATCAGGACATGGAGTTTATAATATTATTTTTATAATGATCACTGGGAGTTAACACAGGAACATGCAGGAAATCTATCTGCAACACCAAAGACATACAATATTAGTCAAGGGCCCTGAATCCCACAGCAATGTCCCACATGAGTCCAAAAAAACACCCAGAGCTCATGATGGTGCCTCTCATGAGTCCAAATGGAGATCCAGAGCCCACAAGAAGGACTCACATCAGTTGCTTTTATGGATCCATGCCGGGAAGGCCCAAAGGTCAGCAGTGGAAGCCAGAAAGTCTATGCCAGCAAGAAGAAGCAGCTGTGCTGGTGGGATGAGGGTTCCACGCTGGAACCGACAAGTCACACTCACAATAAAGATCAGGGCTGTCCTGAAAGGCACCACAGCCATCTTCAGAGACACGAAGGCCCCTAGCTCCTCCGAGGACAAGCACAGGTGGGTACATGTCAGGAAGCCAGCATGATGAGCCCATCCTGGAAACCAAGCAGCACACATATTACCCTCTGGAGCCAGGAAGCAATGCTCGATGTGAGGGTCAAAGCTTCTCCAGGAGAACCAACGGCTCAAACAGCAACATGTAGAACTCACAATGCCTCCACACAACAATGCATTAACATCTCAATGTGTCCACACCTCCCTTCTTCTCCATCTATTTATCCTGGCAACTTTCCTCAGGTGGAGCATCTTTGCTCAATGCCATGCTGATGTAATCCAGCTGGCATTAAATTGACCACCAGTTCTTAATCCATAACAACATCTTCATTCAGATCCAGACATCTGCCTTTTTTGTGCTCCAGCCAGGAGATTAAAGTCAAACCAACACAAGGTCACCAGTCAAGTGATAATTTTTTAAACAAAAATTTATGTATTGTATATGTTATATATGTACCACTATACTTGGAGATGCTTACACATTAAGCAGTCAAAACAATGTCACAAATTTCTCCAGTGACATCCTATTCAATGACAAATTAAGTAAAAGCTTCTTATATATTAGAGATGATTGATCAAAAAGGGAGTATCTTATGTTATCATAATTGTCATGCTATAATATTAAGTATGATTTTGATTTATAATTTTCCATGTAAAATATGTAACTTTGTTAACATTATATAGGGACAATTCTTATTAACTTTTATTTTATTTCTCAGTCTGCACCTGACATTCTTGTACAACTACAAAAACTACAAAAAGGCTGAGTTTGGCCCTCAAACCCCACAGGAAGACCTTCTTAATATGACTTTTTATATGTTTTCAAAAACAGACATAAAACTCAAAAGAAGGGGCAAAAGCACAAAAAAGAAACTTGCTAAATATCAAACTCATTTTTAGCAGTGACAGTTGGGGTTCATAAAACAGGTAAACCAAAACAAGGCAGAGCTTCCTGAGCCCCTCCTGAGCCATGCTTCAAATGTGACAAGGAGGGACACAGGGCAAGAGAATGCTTCAAACCATGAGTTCCTTTGGGGCCTTGTTCCCTCTGTAATCTCAAGAGACATTGGAAGAGTGACCTTCCTAGCCACTATAGAGTGGGTAAGCCATCCTCTAATTCCTTGCTCTCACAGGAGATCTCATCACCACTAGATTCATCACTGGCTCATCTGTTTGGACTTGCTATTGAAGATGACTGATAGAGTTTGGGGCCCATGGCTCTCACTAAGGTATCCTTCTCAGAGGCCTGGGTTTCACTGGAGGTCTCAGATAAGACACTATCATACGTACTTATAGACACATAGGCAAGAGAATGCCTCAATACATGAATTCCTCTGGGGCCCTGCCTCCTTCAAAACCTCTAGGGCCAATGGAAGACTAACTGTCTTAGCTGCCAGAGAGCAAGTAAGCCATCCTCCAACTGTTTTCCATTACAGGAGATGTCATCACTGCTGAATTTGTTGCCGGATGATCTACTTGGACTTGCTGCTGAATAAGATTGAGAGCTCATAATCCATGGTCCCCATTAAGGTATCCTTCTCTCAGAGCCCCAACTCTCACTGGGGGTCTCAGGTAAGACACTCTCTGTACTTGACATGAGGGCCATGAACAGTGTTCTTCCTGAGTTTTCAGGACATTGTATTAAATCTTCAGTCTCTGTAGTGGGTGTTGATGGCCAATCTACACAGCCTCTTCAAACAGGGCCCATTCCATGCAGGTTCCAAACTCTTTCCTTCACACATAGCTTTCTGGTAATGCCAACATATCCCACATTCCTTTTACACAGATATCTTCTCTAAAAGCTTAACCACTCCTCAGGGGCACAAACAATCCCTTCTTTTCCTATGCATCAATTTCTCAGACACACCCTGGATCATGAATGGCAGATGGATTTTGCACACATGCTTAACTACAAAATTCTTAAATATCTTCTTATCTTTGTATCTCTGTACTTTTTCAGGATAGATAGAAGCCTTTCCCACAATCAGGGAAGCTGCTGACATAGTTACTAAAGTCCTATTACAAGAAATCATTCCTAGGTTTGGTCTACCTCAGAGTATCAAGTCAGCTAATAATCTGGACTTTATTTCTCAAATCACACAACAGGCATTCTCAAGCTTACATATCACCTGGTTCTTACACATTCCATACCATCCACAATCCTCAGGAAAAGTAAAAAAGGCAAATGCCCTCATTAAAATGCACCTCATAAAACTCATTTTAGAATGATATCAACCTTGGCCTCAACTTATTCCCCTAGCCTTAGCCAAGCTCAAAGCACTTCCCTGGGCTGCTACCTCTTTAAGCCCTTTTGAATTCATGCATGGCTGATTTTGCCTACTCTACAATCTTTCTACCTCCCTAAGTCTTCCTCCTTTGCTGACTACATCTCTGTCCTCTCCTTCCCCTGACACTTGTTACAAAAACATGCTGATTGAAGGGAGCAAAGATGGCAGATAGATAACAGCTGGCTACAGAAGCTCCCTGAGATAGTCAACTTAGAATTCAACATAATAGGAGCTGGGGATTTAGCTCAGTGGCATAAGCACCTGCCTTGCAAGCAGACAGTCATGAGTTCAATCCCCGGTACCGATAAAAAGGAAAAAGACCAAAAAAAAAAAAAAAAAAAAAAAAAAAAAAGAATTCAACATAATATAGCCTGGGGAGCCGCAAACAGAGGGAGATGAATTCTCTCATCCCAAGAAGAAACTAAGGTGAGAAAAACCAACCAAACATACAATCCTGGTGCTATTATTGGAACATCTAAAAGTTCAGTGTTTTTGCTACAGCAGGCAACTTGCCGAGCCATCCAAGGTCCTGCTACTTTGACTCACTGGAGGCGAAGTCACACTGAAGTTGGGGGTCAGCCAGCCGAATGGACAGCTGAGCTGGCGGGGATCCTGCATTGACTTGTGGTGAGTGACGGGAGTGGAGCCATTCCATAGAAAGGAAGGCTCCAGTGGATGACATTCTGGGACTGGGCAGGACTGGCAAGTACAAAGAGCAGCAGTGACTTCAATCAGTGGTTCCCTTCCTGAACAGGATTGGTAGAGTGAGGTAGGCCTAGGTCACACAACCTGGCTGAGACTCAATAGGTTATCCAAAATCAATCCTGTATGCGGTGTTGCACATTAACCACACTAATGCAGTGAAGCCTCAAAAGGTTGACTGATCTAGAGGGGAGGTGGCACATAGTAATACAGTGCAGTCTACAGCAGCTTGACTGATCCAGAGGGGAAGGGCCAGCATACACTGCCCCCATCTGCAACTCCCTAGCACACTGCAGTGCTGCTTCAGAAGAATTGCAACCAACAAAGAAAGAAACTGGGGTCTCCTCGAAGAAACAAAAAAGATGGGATGAGGAAACAACAACAAAAAGTCCCCAGGTCCCAACACTGAGAACATTGACCCAGGACAGGAAAATACAAAGGAGAATGAGAACAGCAAACATGCATTATCAGACATGGCACTGGTGGACATAAAGAGATATCTTTGGGATCTTATACATGAATTCAAAAGTGAAATATTTAGCCAAGTAAAGCAAGAAATAAGAAGATTAATAAAAGAGATGCTAACAAACCCTCAAGCAGACACAGATGGAAGAAGAGAGGAACTCAAACAAAAGAGAGAACCTTTTGATGAAGAATATAAACAAATTATAGAATACATGAAGCAGATTCAAAGAGATTACCAGGACATTAAAAACTATGGAAAGATGGCAATCTTCTTGAAGGAAACTAAGGATAGATAATCCAAACTGGAAGACAGGTTTGCAATGTGGGATTATGGAAGGAAAAACTTTTTAAAAATAACAAGGAAACAAGCAGTAACAATACAAAGGCTACAACTTGAGAATAAAGAATGTGAATGAAGTGGTGGAGAAAAAAATGGAGGCTTGCTAGGGGGCTGGATGGAGAGTCTCTGTGGAGAAATCAGATCAGATGCTAGAATATGATGACATGGAGAGGGCCAGATGAATAGATAATGATTCTTACTAACCAAGGTGGTAACCAAATGTAAAAATAAAACTAGGAAGAGGAAGGAAAGCCTGGGTGGAGAGTGAAAGCCCTACAAGCTCATGAGATCCATTCCATGCTGTACTAGGCATGCCCAGAGGATCCAAGGTCGCACTGAGACTGCGGCTGCCAATAACGGGAGTTGGCGAATCCTGGGCCCTTAACTGGAGGATGTGGTGCAGTGAGCAGTGGATCCAAGGGGAAGAGCTATATTAGCTCTCAGTGACTGCTGGAAATTGGGACCTGGGGTGCCACGAAGCAGCCAGAGCCACCTGGCCACGCTGGAAAAGACTGCAAGAAGACCATACACCTGGGCTCCGAAGCTGGGCACAGCACAGTTTTCTGACCAATCCACACTGTGCTGGGAGCACAGTAAAGACACGCAGCACAGTGTGCACTGGAACCAAGAAGAAGATCTGCATCAATTCCCAGTGAGTGCTAGGGATTGGGTTCCATGGCTGCTGTCACTGGCTGGAAGACATCTTGGAATTGGGCAGAGCGCAGTGCTGTGGTGATGTCAGATAGTCACCCCTGGAGCAAAGAAGGATGGTGGAGGACAGCTTGGAATTGGGCAGAGCCCAATGCCATGGTGACTTCAGTCAGCAGCCCGTGGCACAGAGAGAACTAGCAGGGTCCACTGGGGCCAAGGATGCCTCTGATTGGGATCCAATAAGCAGGTACAAAATTGTTGTGACTCTGTGATGTCCACAAGTTACAGCCTAACTTGCAGATTGACTAGCTCACAGGCTCCAGGTTAGCCTGCACTGTGCATGCATCTCTGCATGTACCTCATATAACAGCAAATTGGGGAGGGCAGCAAAACCCCAGTAAGCACACTTTGGAAAGACCCTAAGCAATATGAAGAGGGCCAGAGACCCCCAGGACACACCAGTCTGAAAGAAACAAGAAACATGACAAGAGATAGAAATTTAAAAAAATCTTCAGCTGCCAAACCTGGGAAAATAAGCCCAGGAGAAGTAAAACCAGAAGAGAACCAGTGCAGTAATCATCCAATACTAGACACAGCATCAGCAGACATAAAGAAATGCCTTTGTGACCTCATAGAAGGATTTAAAACTGTACTTCTGATCCAAGTGAGGCAAGACAAAAAAAAAAAAAAGATTAATTAAAGAAAAGATAAGCTCCTCCCAAGAGAACACAGATGAAAGAATGGATGAAATCAGAAAAGAAAGAGAAATTTCTGATGAAGAATTTAAACATAACCTAGAATACATGAAACAGATCCAAAGAGATTACCAGGAAAATAAAAACTCCATTGAAACCTAGCAAAATGCCTTGAGAGAAACTAAAGTTAGCCTTTGAAACTTGAAGAGAGATTTATGAAATATGATTGTGAAAGAAAAGACCTCTTAAAAATAATGAGGAACCAGAAAGAAACAATCCAAAGGCTAGAAGATGACAAAAGGATACACAACGTAAGAATAAAGCACATGAGTGAAAAAGCAGGAGTAACCAAAAATGAATTACAAAGAATATTCACAGATATAATAAAGGAAAACTTCACAAGCATAGGAAAAAGAAATGATATTCAGATAAATGAGGCATACAGAACTCCAGCCACCTACAACCAAAACAGATCTACACCCAGACATATAATAATCAAGATTCCAGAAATCTGCCAAAAGAACAGAATACTAAAAGTAGCCAGGGAAAAGAAGCAGATTACCTACAATAGAAAAATTATCAAAATAACAACAGATTTATCAACACAAACTCTCAAATCGAGAAGAGCCTGAAGGGAAATTATCCAAGCCCTAAAAGAAAATAATTTGCAACCAAAACTGATGTACACAGAAAAACTCTCTCTCAAAATTAATGGAGAAATAAGATGTTACCAAGACAAGGAGGAACTTTGGGAGTTCATGGCCACCAACCCAAACCTACAGAGAGTGCTGAAGGACATTCCAGAGAGAGAGAGGAAGGGATACCAGAATTCCAGCAACAGTGGCAGAGAGGCCTCAATGAATGGGGCAGACAGTGGAATGAGGGAGTAAGGTGGACAAATTATAGCAGTAAAGTGGAGTAGCAGACGTGAGGCAGAGATAGTAAGCCATAGTCTTTAACATAGATACCCTTGATACACTAAAGTAAAAAAACAGACATAGTAGATTAGGAGGCAGTCTCCATCGAGATGCTCTGAATGGAAAATACACTCAACTCAAAGGAGGGTTAATAAACTAAAAGTCAAGGATGAGAAAACAATACTATATGAGACAGGAAACGAGAGAGAAATAGGGACAACTCGTCCAGCAGCTTCAGATAGCTTGGAAAGCTATGAGACTTTTGGGCAGTGTAGAACTACACATCTGGAAGGAAGGAAAACCCTATGACCTTAGTGAGTAAAGGAGTACAGCTCAAGATCATGTTCATGGGTAGAAAGACTCAGCAACACTCAGATAGACAACAGGCTAGCCACCTAATCTAAAAACTAAAGGGGCTAGTGAGACCCAAAACATACAAAGTATCTTGAGAAGGAGAAAGGTAAAAAATAGCCTATAAAAGGAAGACAGAAGACATTGTTAATAGTGTATCAGGACTTAAAAGTCACAGCAGTCTTATCACTCTGTTTAGTTTGATTTTATTTTGTTCTGGTCTGTCCACTCATATCAAATTTGAGGACACAGACATGTAACCCAAAAATAGCATGTAATACCATGGTAACTATCCTTAATTCCCTATTAACTTAAACTGAAATCCTGTATTACTTACACTGCTTACTATTACTGAGCTTATTTGAATCTGGTTTGTTAGACCATGGTTTTGCCTTAGCTGATTTTATTCAAATTGGTATGCTTGATAGTATCAAGTCTAAAAGTAGAGGCAACTACTCTGAAGAGGACAAGATGTAAAAGATATCCATACCAGTTTTGATTATTAAACACTCTCAAGTCCTACAATGTTTTCAAAGTTGCATTTTTATAAAAATAGCTATGTAATACTATGCTTAACTATCTTAAGCCTGATGATGTGGACAAGTCTATTGAAAATAACAAGAGTAAGCATAGTAACTATGGTAAATCACCTAATATTGTGGACTTACGTGTCTTTTCCATTGCATGTGTTTCTAGGAATTTGTTTTGTTGTCTTGTTATGATCTGTTTTTCCCTATAATACAGAGAAGATAGATATACATGTAGAAATTCACACATGGGAAGAATTTTTAAAACTCTTTATGGGAACAGATTATGTAATGCAAGATATAATGAACAGATACTCTGAAGAAGAGACACTAAGAAACCCAAAGCTAACTCTGTAGCATTATGGTATAAAATCTAGCAATACTATTATTAACTGTTCAGAGTGACATTAGTCTAGTCTCTTAAGTTCAATTTCAGCATACATAAAGATAGGGACAGCTACTACAAAGAGAATGAGAGACATTTATGGTAGTCATTATTGACTTCCCCAATGTCAGATCTTGAAGACCTACAAAGCCTTCATCATCCTGTAATGATTTGGTTAGTACTATAATATGTAGTATGTATTCAATGTGTGTGAAGATGGGGACAACTATTTGGAAGAAAACTAGAGACAATAAGATAGACAATGAAGATCTCCAGTGGACTTGCTTTGAAATCTGTATTTCTTTAAACTGTTTCTTTTTGAAATATTTTGTTCTGTTATGATATGTTTAATCTTACCCTCTTTAAGCCAAAAACAAGTATGTAGGACTGATAACCATATTACTAAGTTTTTGTTGGATCATTGAGCAGAACTGTTGGCAGTGTAACTATCTGAATGTCACTTTGTATGCTTTAATTTTATAACCTGAACAACTATTTCTAAGATGACAATATGTAACTTATCAACTAGTAATTTCTTACCCTTTGTTTTTCTGTAATTTTGTATTATTTCTACCCTTTTTTCTCTATTTTTTGTTTCCTTCTCTTTAAATAATAAAAAAAGAATGTGAATGAAGAAGCAGGGGTACAAACAAAAGAACTACAAAGACTATTCACAGAAATAATTAAGGAAAACTTCCCAAACATAGGAAAAGGAAATGATATTCAGATCTATGATGCATACAGAACTCCAGTCACCTACAATCAAAACAAAGCTACACCCAGACATATAATAATCAAGATTCCAGAAATTTCATATAAGAACAGAATATTAAAAGCTGTTAGAAGCAAAAAACAGATAACCTACAGAGGAAGGCCCATCATAATAACAGCATACTTCTCGACACAAACCATCAAGTCAAGAAGAGCCTGTAACAAAATATTCAAAGGACTGAAAGAAAATAACCTCCAACCCAGATGGATATACCCTGCTAAACTCTATCTAGAAATTAATGGAAAAACAAGACGCTTCCAAGACAAAGAGGAACTTGGGAAATTCTCAACCATCAATCCAGCTCTACAGAGAATACTCCAGGGCTTTCTAGAGAGAGAGAAAAGTACCAGGATTCAAGGAACAGTCACAGAGAATCCTCAGTGAACAGAGAAGAAAACAGAATGAAGAAGAAAAGCAGGAAACTGATGGCAAAAAAGAACATAACAGAAATGAGGCAGAGAAGATTTTATTCAAAACTGATATGATTGATAGTATCAAGTCTGAGAGTATAGGCAACTACACTGAAGATGACAACACTTTACGATACACATTCTGGTTTGATAATTGCCTGCTTTTGAAGTTTTATACTATATACAAAGTTCTGTTTTTATTAATACTGTTATGTACTGATATATTCAATTATACTATGTCTGATGATATAGCCAATTCTATTGAAGATAACAAGAGACAACACAGGAACTATGGTAGAACTCCTTGTACAATGGTCTTATATGTGTTTTGTGTTTCATGTGTTAATAAGAATATGTTTTGTCTTGCTTTCTTTTGTTTCTCCCTCTAACATAGAAAGGATAGAAATACATGTTAAGACTCATATACGTGTAGAATCCAGAAACAGTTTATGAGAACTGATCTTATGACACATGATGAAATGAACAAATACTTTGAAGAAAAAGAGACACTAAAATACCCAGTGCTGATCCTGGAGGGTCTTAATGTGAAACCCAGCAATAGTACTATTCTTTGTTTAGGGTGATATTAGACTGCTTGGGTTTGTCCAATTTCAACATAATTGAAAATATGGATAATTGCATGTATGTTTAAGTGCACAGGATTGATAACCATATTTCTAAGTCTTTGATGGATAGTTGGACAGAACTGTTTGCAGTATCACTGTTTGAATCCCCACTTTATATGCTTCACTTTAGTATCTTGAATAACTATTTGTAAGAGGACAATCTGTAATCATCAACTAGTGTTTTCTTGCTGTTTATTTTTTTCTTTGCAAGTATGTATTATTTCTACCAATTTTCAATTTTGTTTAGTCTTTCTTTAAATAAAATTAAAAAGAAATGACACTATAGTACCCAGTGCTGATCCCAGAGTGTCATGATGTGAAATACAGCAATACTATTATTTTTTTTCAGAATGACTTTAGCCTGCTTTAGTTTGTTTAATCCCAAAATAAATGATGATATGGATAACTGCATGTATGTTTAAGTGTATAGGATTGACAACAATATTACTAAGTTTTTGTTGGATAGTTGAACAGAACTGCTTGCAGTCTCGCTGTTTGAATTCCCACTTTATATCTTGAACAGCTATTGTAAAACGGCAGTCTGTAAACATTAACTAGTGATTTCTTACTGTTCATTTTTTTTCTCTGAACATATGTATTATTTCTACCCATTGTCTGTTTTGTTTAGTCTTTCTTTTAATAAAATTTAAAGAAACATGCTGATCTCTGTCTTCTCTAACACTGATGGGGCCAGACCAAATCCTCCCATATCCCCAAGAGACCTAATTTATTTAAATCTTCTAAGTCCACAAGATCGCAACCAAAATGGAATGCCCCCCCCCCAATCTGGTCTTCCTTGCAACTCGATGTAGTCAAGTTTCTGGGCTGCCATTCTGGGTGCACATCATTCAAGATAAGTGGTGCCCTCCTAACCCTAACTTCTTTATTCTAAACATCCTAAGTAGTAATCACATCTCCTATCTCCATCCGTCTCCATCTCAATAAAGGCCCATAGCCACAATTTTCAGACTAACTCATTTTATTATCCTATCTGGTTCCTGATCCCTTACATTCTATTAGTTATTTTTTTCACTGTAGGATTCTGGGAAGTCTTTCCTGAAGATTTCCACATTATATGTAAAATCACTTTCATACGGTTCTACATAACAACTATCTTAATTCTCTCCACCCTCAATTGTTTAGTTAAACATGAGACCTCTCTGAGTCTGGGCTCTTATCTCACTTAAAGTGATATAGTTATAGCCCTCTCCACCTCTAGTCTATAATTCCTCAAACGTAATTCAATTTTCAGGCCTTGCATTTCTCATACCTCCCATTCTCTCCATTTCAACCCCTCGACTAAGGACGAATCCTACTTAAACTTTTACTTTTACCCTTTCAGATGGAGTATTAATTGCCTCCCATAACTTCACCTCTCCCAACATCATGCTCATTTTTCAAATTCCCTACTGTCACCTTAGACTTTATGCCCAAACCTGAGATAAAGGAAACCCTAACCAAAATGGAGTAATTTGCCAACCTGTCAGCTAAACTATGGATATTCTTCCTCACTATGGTCCTGGCAGAATGACAACATATTTGGATGATGAGCACCTTACCATATAAATCTGCTGGGTCATTTAATTATGTTAGTGATTTGCCTCCTCATAGCACCTTGCTTTTTTATTTCTCCAATCTAAGATAAAATCATTCACCAACAATGAACTTCTTGTACTGGATGAAATACCTGGTACCAGCTTCTGCATGGGCATCAACCACCATCTCACCAACCCTCAGGCCCCCCTGCAGGATGTCCCCATACAGCAGAAAGTAGTCAGAGAGCAGCATTGTCCTATGCTAGCAATGCAAATACAGAATTAAAAGGTTCCCACCCTAGTATAAATTATTGAACATTATGGCAGTGGTCTAACATGGTGGAAGGGTAAAGCAAAAACAGCACTTACTCTGACAACCACTTCTTTCTCCTTTCCCTTCAGCCCTGATTAAAACTTCCTCTTTCATTTCCTGCACACTAAGAGAATTCCAATCAGTTCTTAACACATCATCAATGCCTGCCCCAAACTCCACCTTTGGCCAAAGGTCATAAAACATCCTGCCATGTTTGTCTCTGGCAATGGAGAGCCCAGCCCCACCAGTGTTGTGCTCCTCTCTATATCCTCAATAAAGGCCACTTTTTTATTTCCTTTTCCTAAACCTAGCACGTAGCTCCAAGACTCTTCTAGAATCTTTTGTTTTATATCTGGGACACAGCAAGAAAGCAGGTTAAATTTGATATCTTGGCATGCTGGGTCAAAAACAGTGGTCCAAATTTGAAACTCCTGCAAATCTACCAGGATCTTTTGAAAATCAGCCTAGTCATTCTTTGCTCTGTTTGGTCTCTGCCTCTGAAAGTGGAACCTGGGTTTAAGTAGTCGGTTCTACTCCTGGAATCTCTTCTAAGGAACAGGAAGTACTGTAAGTTAGAATAAAGAGCTCAACCCTTGAGTATGTTCTAGAGGTTCAAAACTATCTAAGGAAAATGAGGAGACTGGAGAAACACTGGGTTTCTCTGGGACACTAACCTTCATTGGAAGTCCTGACTCACTTGAAAGGAATGGAACTGATTTATTGGCCTGAGGGTTATAAGGAAGAAATTGAGGAGACAACTGTGTAATTATTTTTATTAAAAAGGTGGGAGAGATTCATAATTCTCTTACAAACAGGTGAGTGTATGAGGATAGATCATCAATGATATCAATTTTCTCTTACTATAACTTTTGGCCCTTCCCAGAGATAAAGAGCCATAAACACTTTAACATAAAAGCTTGCATACCACTCTCCTTCCCTTTTGTAGAAGAGATCTAACTGATGAAGAGTTTCATAATTTAGAATAATAGTATGTACCCATCTATCACTATTTCCAAATAGTGTTGCAACACAAGATAACTTGTTCTATTTTCAGATTGTCAGGCTTGGTTATTTAATATTATTCATTTTATTAGTACATATTTGCCATACATAATGGAGAATATATACCTCTATATAACATATCTTAATTATTTTTCCCATTACCTTCCTCTCCCTTCAACCTTTATTTTCTTCTCCATTTACACAAGCTTTATTTCCACTTTTTCTTTACATTCCTTTTTTTTCCTTTTCCCTTCCTTTCCTCTCTCCTTCCTTGTTCCCATTGCCATTTGAACATGTTCTTCCTACTTCCCAATACCTGTCCTGCATAATTCTCCTTCTTTGTCCTTTGAGTTTCTCACATGAGGGAAACAATATATTTATTCTAGTGTGCCAAATTTATTTCACTTAAAATTATGCATTCATTGCTTCCATTTTCTTATAAATGTTTCAACTGTATCTATCTTAACTGAAGAGTAGTACTATATCATATATAAATACATTTTCTTTGTTCATCTTTTGATGGGCATATGGGCTGCTTCACTCCAAGATTTGGCTATTATAATTGGGTTGTTATAAACATGAGTATGTATATATCACATGTTGCAAAGTTTTTCAGCCTTTCAGACACATACTTAGAAAAATATCTTGGTCAAATAGAAGCTTTAATTTTAGTGTTTTGAGGAATCCACATACTGATCTTTATAGTGGTTGTACCAGTTTGCACTTCCACTAGGAATGAAGAATGGTTTCTTTTTTGCCACAGCTTTGCTAGGTGTTATGATTTTTGTCTAGATGTCCATACAAACGCTCATGTAGTCATGGGGGTGGGATTTCAAATATGACTAAATCTAGAGTTTGTGACTGATTCATGGTCCAATGCTGGGATTAAGGGAGTGAGTGCCATACCTGCCTTGGGGAGGGAGGAGTCGCCTTCATATAATAGGAAGAACATGAAGTGGCTTCTCTTGCTCTCTTTATATTGTTGCTTTTTCTGTCTTGTGCCACCATGAACTGTTGTCCCTCTGCTATGTGCCACCTTGCCTTGGAGACAGTTGATTACCAACTGAAACCTCTACAAATGGTGAACTAAATAGGCTTTTCTTCCTTTAATTTTATGTAACAGATATTTTGTCTCAGCAATGAGAAAATTAATTAAGACACCAGCATTTCTTGATGGCTGATTTCTTGATAATAGCCATTCTTTCTTGAGTGAGATGGAATTTTAGTGTTCTTTTAATTTGCATTTCTCAAATGACCAGTAATGTTGACCACTTTTTTGTATATTTATTTACTGTTTGTAATTTTTCATGTGAGAAATGTCTATTCTTTATCAGATACCCGTATGTAGACTGGGTCTTTAAATTTGGGAGATTTGGGGAGTTATTTTTTTTTTAATTCTTTATATATTCCAGATGTTAACCATTTTGCTATTTTTTTCCTATTGATTGTATCCTCATTTTTTGGTAGTTATCTTTGATCTTCAATTTGATGTGATTCCATTAGTTGATTTTTGTAATATTTACTGTGCAATCAGAGTTTTGTTCATAAAATCTATGCCTATACCTACATCTTCCAGAGTTTTGCCAATTCTGTCTTCCAGTACATTAAATTGTTCTGTTTTAATATTTATATCTTTGATTCATTTTGATTTTTGTTTCACTGATTGTGAGAGATATTGGTGTAGGTTCAATTTTTACATGTGAAAATCCAGTTTACCCAGCACCATTTAATCAAGAGGCTATAATTTTCCCAGTGAAGGTTTTTGGACCCTGTCATGGTTTATATCTGTGTCCCCCAGGCCTCATGAGTTTGAATTGTGCATTTGTTATTCTTTCATTGTCTAGTGCTTGGATTGATGGTGTCAGTGCCCCACTTACAAAGGGGTGGAGCCAGGATGTGATGTAATGGCAGGAAGAAGGTATGTCTTGCTCTTTGCTGGTTTGAGCTTGCTGTTTGCAGCCACCATGAAAGGCTTCCCAGCCATGCCCGCCTGCCTGGGAGCCAACTGAGTGTGGACTGAAACCTCCAAAACTGTAAGAAATAAGCCTTTCCTTTCCCAACTTGGGCATCAGGTATTTTGTCTCAGCAATGAGCATAAAGTGACTAAGACAGAATTTGGTACTGAGGAGTGGGGTTGTTTGCTGTGACTACATCTGACCATGTTTTTGAGAGGCTTTAGAGATGGCTTGTGGACAGAATTTGGAAAGGTTCAGACACCTGGATGCATAGAGCTGGAGCAGCTTAGGCTGTTCTGTAGAGGAGCTTCTGGTCAGAGCTCCAGAGACCAGAAGGCTGATAGAAAGCCTCATGGTAAAGACCAGGCTTGGGAGGTTTCTGCTGGGAAGAAGGACTGTATTGGTTGTTGGGATCCACATGATGTGTGTTATGGCTTGGCAGAAAGTTTGTCTGCATTTTGCTCCTGCCCAGAGACTTTGCCTGAGACTGAGACAAAGGGCAATGGACTGATTAATCTTGAAAAAGTAATTAAAAAGCAATCCAATGTTGAGGCTGTGGCATGGCTATTGCTGGGGGCTTTCAGCCAGCTTTATGTTTCAAATCAAGAACAAAGTTCCCAGCAGGATAATTTACAATACTGTGAGTTTGGCCAGAAGGAAAATTCCAGGAAGGCTGTGGATTGTAAAGACAGAGTTGAGATTTTGATTCATGAAGAGAAACAGAGAGATAAGAAAGATGGCCCTGGGGAATCCCAGGAAGCGGGTCCCCACCCTGTGCAGCCTCACAGAAAAGTGAAAAAATTTGCTCAGAGGGAAAAGCTGCAGAACACCATGTTCCAGAATGGCAACAGTGGCCACATAAGGTTTCAGAATGGTGGCAACATAGAGAAGCATTTTCTCACAATCAGGTAAACAGAGCCCTGCAATCCAGGCAACTGACCCCTAGAGCCAAGAGAGAGAAAAGCCTGGCTACTGCTTCAGGTAGCAGCAAAACTTGGTGGCATCCACAAGGTGCTGATTTTAGGTGCAAGGAAAATGCACAAATTCTGAGGGTAAGATGGCTTCCACCTCGATTGCAAAGGGCCTGGGAGGCCAAGCAGTGTGTCCCTGAGAGGGCAATTTGTGAAGATGTAAGGGTGAAGCCGAAGGTGCAGTGGAGAACCCAGAAGTTTGAAAAAGCCAGAAATGTGGATGATCCAAGGGAAGCTGCAAAAAGTGAGCAGCTAAGATTTAAGAGAAAGGCTGCAGGAGTTGAAATTGCTGGAAGTGCCCTGGGGGTGGAATCACCCAAGCCTTTTGGAGCTTGCAACCAGATTGCTTCAGATGCTGAGTGTGGAACTCTAGGACTTAATGTTTGCCCTGCTGGATGTTGGACTTGCTTTGTTTCCAATATGTTACATTCCCCTGTCTGTAACTTTTGGAATGGTAATGCTTATCTTGTGCCTTTGCATTTCAGAAATGTTTAACCTTGTTTCATTTGTACAGGAGTTACAGTTCAGAGTTTGCCATAGATCTTGGAGGAGACTTTGGACTTAGACTCTTCAGCAATGCTGAAACTGTTAGGACTTTGGCAACTCTTGGAAGTGGACTAAATGTCTTTTGTATAAAGGGTGTATATGAGTCCTGGGGGCCAGGGGTGGAATGTCATGGTTTATGTCTGTATCCCCTAGGCCTCATGAGTTTGAATTGTGCATTTGTCATTTGTTCATTGTCTAGTGCTTGGATTGATGGTGTCAGTGCTCCACCCACAAAGGGGTGGAGCCAGGTGTGTCTTGCTCTTTGCCGGTTTGAGCTTGCTGTCTGCAGCCGCCATGAAAGGAGGCCCAGCCATGCCAACCTGCCTGGGAGCCAACTGAGTGTGGACTGAAACCTCAAAAAACTGTAAGAAATAAGCCTTTCCTTTCCCAACTTGGGCATCAGGTATTTTGTCTCTGCAACGAGCATAAAGTGACTAAGACAGACCCTTTGCCAAACACATTAGCTGAATGTGATTGATGTTGTTTCTTCATCTTCTGTTCTGTTCCCTTCATCTTCAGGTCAGTTTTCTCCTTTTTGCTCAGTAACATGCTATTTTTTTTTATCAAGGTAGCTTTGTGATTTAACTTCGAATTGGGGATAGTGATGGCTCCTATGTTGCCCTTGTTACCCTGAATTGTTTTTGCTATTTTGGGTCTCTTATGATTCTGTAAGAATTTTAGAATTGTCTTCTCTAGTTTTGTGAGATATACTATTGACATTATGATTTGAATTGCATTAAATCTGTATAAAAATTTTGAGGAGCTATATTGGTTCTGCCTATCCAAGAATAGGAGATATCTTTCCATTTTAAAATATCCTTTTCAACCTCCTTCTTTCAGAATACTGTCTGCTTCAATGTGTAGATCTTTCACTTAGTTTGGTAAATCAATTTATATATATTTCATTTTCTTGATGCTTTGTGAAAGGTGTGGTTTTCCCAAATTTTATCTAAGTCAGTTTGTTATTGGTGTACATAATTGGTATTGATTTTTGAGTGTGGACCTTGTATCCTGCTCTGCTATTCAGTTTGTTTATTAATCTTAGGAGTGTTTGGTGGAGATTTTGAGGTCTTCTATGTAAAGTATTATGTCATCATCAAACAATAATATTTTAACTTCTTCCTTTTCTATGTATGTTTCTTTTACTTTTTTCTATTGTCTAATTGATCTGTTTCAGAAACTACTGAACAAGAGTGATAATAGTGCCATCCTGGACTTGTTCCTGATCTTATAGTGAAGGCTTTCAGATTTTCTCCATTTCATATGATATTGGCTGTTATTTGTCATATATGGCCTTTAAGATTTTCTATTTCAATTTTCTGTAGGGATTTTTATAAATAATGCAGACTAGGATTTGTTCAGTGCTTTTTCTTCATCTCTTTAAGATATGGTTTTGTCCTTGGTTCTGTTAATGGAGTGTATTACATTTATTTATTTGCATATGTTGAATCAGTCCTGGAATGAGTCCTACTCTGGCAAGGTTATAATCTTCTTGATAATTTGCTGCATTCTGTGTGACAGTATCTTATTGAAGATTTTTCAACCTATGTTCCCTTAGGAGATTGACTTGTAATTCCCTCTTTTTTTTTTTTTTTTTTTTGCATCGTTTTCTGATTCTGGTATCAAGGAAATGATTGTTTCCAGGAAATAATTTGAAAGAATTGCTTCTATTTAAATTACTTTAAAGAGTTTGAGGAATATTGGCATTAAATATTCTTTAAATTCCTTGTAGGACTCAGCAATGCACCTGTCAGTCCTGGTTTTTTAGAGGAGCTCCACCCTTTACTTTCAGCTTGGACATCATCTCTTGGCTTCTAGTGTAGATTGTTCAACTTTCACCTGAGACTCTTTTTAGCCTTTTGACATATACTATTAATCCTTCTGGTATAGATTCTTCCGCCTTCCAGTGCAGATACATTGCCTTCTCGATACAGACCGGTATGGAGCACTGCAGTGATCTCCAGACCTTGGACTGAACCCTTCAGCCTCCAGTGTACAGATACCATCTGCCCACTTCTTCATCCAATTCTGTCTGATCATCATAAATCAATCTCATAATTTGTTATACATTTGTATACCTTGTGTTATATGTGTTTCTCTAGTAAACCATGAATTATACAGATACAGAGGACCCATTATAATTATATTAATATTTATCAGATTTCTCATATTCATTAGTGTTTGTTTTATATAGTTTAGTGCAACAATATTTGATGCATATACATTTATATCTTCCTTTTAGATAGTTCCCTTAAGAACTATGTAGTGTCACTTTTTCTATCTTTTGATCAATCTTGACTTGAAATCCACTCTTTCTGCAGACAGTGTATCTACCCCTGCTTTTTCTGTTTTCTTGCCCAATCAAGTATTGTTTTCCATTGTTCAACTCTCAATATATGAATTTATTTGGATATGAATATGTTTCTTATATGTAGTTTATTGTTGGACCATGTATCTTGATCCATTCTGCCAATCTGTTTCTTTTACTTGGTGTGTTCAGATCATTCATATTGATGGTTATAGCTGACATGAACTGTCTTATCCTTGCTATGTTATTTTCCTGTTGTTGGTTCCCTTGCCTTTTTGTTTAATCACTTGCCTTGCTTGGTGCATTCATTTTACTGGAATTCATGAAATTGTTGTGTTTTTCTAGACTGTCCTTCAAAAACTTTTGGAGTGTGAGTTTTGTGTTCATGAATTTCTTTAGGTGTCTTTATCATGGAAAAATCTTATTTATCCATCAAATTTGGAAGATAACTTTTTGCAGTACATCAACCCAGGTTGGAAGTTATTTTCTTTTACAACTTGAAATATCTCACTCTAAGCTCTCTTTGCTTTGTGTTATGAAGTCTGGTGTGATTCTGATGATCATTTATAAATGATTTGTTTCTTTCCTCTAATATTTTTTTGAGACAGAGTCTCCCTATGAAGTTCAGGTTCACTGTAAACTCACTTTGTAGCCCACACTGGTCTCAAACTTGCAATGACCCTCCTGCCTCAGACTCCTGAGTGCTGGGATTACAGGCATATGCCACCATGCCTGGTATCTCTCTAATAGTTTTTAATATTCTGTTATTTATTGTGTTCAGTTTCTGTAATGTTGGCTATTTTATGCATTGCTGTATTTTATTCTTATCACTGCTAATTGGAGTTCTATATGACTCACTTATTTTTATGTCAAAAATTTTTCCCATTTTTAGGAAGTTATTTGTTATTTTTGTGAGCATGGTTTTTATGGCTTTTTTGGCATCTTCTGACTTTTCATTGATTCTACTTAATCTTATATTAGTCTTCTTTTCATCATCTAACAGCTATTTGATTGAATTTTTGTGGTCCATTGCTATTTTTAAGAATTGTTCTATTTGATGATCACAAACAAGAACCTGCCTTCTTGAACTGAGGTTTTATCTTTACATTGGCTGATTCTGCTGCATCCACTTCCAGTAAAATTTCTAACCTGTTAGACATGCGTTTGACTGTTTTATGGATTTCAGTTCTTTCATAGTTGAACACTCATGGTTCCCCTCACATTGTTAAGCTCTTCTATTTTTTTTTATTTGTTTATGCTCTAGGCATACTAACCATGTCCTTCATTATGGTCATCATCTCTTTAGTTATCCATGTAATTATTTCTGATTTTTTCTAGAGCCTGTTTCATCTGTTTTGCTACTTCTGCTACCATTTCAGAATATTCAACTGTGTGACTTTTGATTTCTTCCAACTCAGTGCCCCCTGGATTTGCCTTGTGGCTAGGTGTAGGTTTTGTTTTGCATATTATTCCAAGGTTCTCTCATTTTCTGTTTTTCAACAATTTGTTTTCTGAATTGATGCTTCTACATTCCTTATGTAAGGAGTTTTGTTACTAATATCAAGCTCTCCTTAGGAAATGATTATTTCTCAGAGTGCTACTCTAGGTGTAGCTTTTAGAGTCTATGCCAAGATCCTTCCTGCCTCTGCAATTTATTAGAGATGAGAAGTTGCTGCCTATTTGGCCTATCACTTCATTTTTTGGAATAAGTCTCTAGTATTTTTTATCACTCTCAGTGCCATTCAAGGAAGAACAAGTTATCACAAGTATGTTACCTTGTCTAAGGTAGTACAAGCATTTATAACAATAGCATCAATAAAAGTCTACAAAATGAGAAACTAGCAACTGCTAATTTGTCACCCTTATCGGTAGGTACAAATTTTATAGTTCCACTTAAAAAATCTGATATATATCATAAAATTGTATGCAATAAATATCAACACAATAAAGTGATTTTAACAACACTTGAGAAATGCTAAAGGGGATAAGAGGACAAAATAGGAGAAAGAGACAGAAGTATGGATAAATGACAAAGGAAAATTAATCAAGCTTTGGTAAACTGGTGGAGAAGATGGCAATGAAGGAAAAAGAAAAAAACAACAAGAACATGACAAAACAAAACAACGTTGAAACTCATGAAAAACAAAAATAAACAATCAAGAAAAACAAAGCAACTGTGTATGGTGGCACATGTCTATAATCCCAGCACTGGAAGGCTAAAGCCAAAGGATTGCTGTGAATTTGAAGGTAGCCTGGTCTACAAAGTGAGTTCAAACCATCCTTAACTGTATAGTGAAATCTTGTCTCAAAAAGATCAAACAATAATAATAATGATAATAATAACAATAACAATAATAATAGTAGGGTAAAAAGCAAATGTACAAAAGAAAAAGGAAAGGAAAGAAAAGATTTCTCTGTAATTTCAAGTCTATGGCTATTTTCTAGGGTTTCCAGTTTTTTTGTAGTGTCCAATTCAGCATGTGGCTCTGCTGTCACTGGTAGACTAAGGAGATGGACAAAACTAGATTTGTGCTGGGTGATCCCAGAAAGCCTACTTTAGGGTTAGGATGGAGTGCTGGATAATCCAAATAATCCTTCAGTAAGATTAAACCAGGAGATTGATTCTGGTGATTTCAGCTGCACAGAAATTCAGACTGACCTTGGTCTCTGGATGTGTGATGAAGGCCTCAGTTTTCCAACTTACAATACTCTCCCTGGCCTGACCACAGTTCCAGAACCATGGACATTTCCTATGGCTGTCCTTCACTCAGTACCTGGGATTTCAAAACTGGAACATCTGAGATGAATTCAACCCACTGCTCCTTGACTCAAAGTTTCAGTTAGCCTTTCCCTAAAATGACATCTGGCCAAGGACCTTCTCCAGGGGATATATATTTCGTTTGAACTGTAGTCACTCACCAGCTATTGCAGTGTGTTCACCATTCCCTTCCAGTGGTGCATTTCTCCTGGGAGGACTCTGGAATCTCCTTCGTTGAATGTATCTTTGTGTATTTAATCCTCCTCTTTCACACCATGAACCCTTGAGCCAAGGAGAAACTGCAGATTATCTCCTTGTTTATATGCACCAATATTCTTTCCACTGTCTCTGTAGGCTTCAATTTTTCCTTCAGATCCTCCCTGGGTCCTGGGGACAAATCTCCTTCCTTTTCTTCCTCCAGTTATTTTCATTATCCATATTGTGAAACTTGGAGTGGTAGATTTGTTGCTGCTTACCTCCTTATCATCTTTACAGAAGTCCCTCAGTTTTTTAAGTCCCTCAATTTTTAAACAACCAAATTAATGGCAATATCACTGGAATCTACAAGGTGTTTCCTGTGACACATTGTGGGGCTTATGGAGATAGAAAACTAGGTCTGGCGTCCTTCAGGTGTCATCTCATGTAGAAGGTTGCTGATCCACGGAGTCACCAAGGTGTTACTTGCAAAACTCGTACACTACTAATTATATATCCCTGATAAAGCAACACTAGTATATTTTTATTTATTTTTTTCTCTTTATAGCTTCATACCTTGAGGGTCACTATGGCTCCTTAAAGAAAAGGACTGGGCTCCTCCCCAGGAAGGCCTCCAGGTAGCTACTTGAAAAGACCAGCGTGGACCTCCATCTTGCCACTTGAGAAACAATATCACTTACCTTTATCCCCAACATAAAAACTTTGGAAATTACTTTTGAGCAGTTGAGAGAGAAACCTCTTTTCCAGCTTTTAAGTGAAGAAAATATGAAAAAAAAAAACAACTTTAAAAGTTCTAAGCACAAGAGAGCTCTACCATTGCATATTCACAGCAGGTTGAATTGACTTTTACTCTTGGTTACAATTGTTTCACTCAAGCCGTCAGGCACATTTTTCTTAATTACCCAAATTTCTGTTAGATTAAACAGGGAGGGGATCTAACCAGGTAGGAGTTTCATATGTTCTCTAAAACTGCAGGCTTTAGTTTTTCTGTAAGAGTTAAATTTCCTTGTGTTCATGTGGTCAGTAGAAAAAGAAAGTGGTAGGCAAACATAGCATAGCCATGTGACTCACTCACACAACCAACGAAAATTGCTAGCAAATATGACAAGACACTGATTCACCTACAAGATGAACCAAAATGCCTGCCAAACATGGGGTAAAGTTGGACTGAAGTGCCTCATTGAGGTGTTAACAAAGCTTTGAGAAGGCAACTCACCAAGGATACTCAGAGATAAAAGGTCATAAAGGGGAAAAGTGCACATGGGACTTTGATTACAAAAAGGTACAGACTAACATAGGCTCAATCAGGAGGCCAGTTACTGGCAGCTATTTTTTTAAAGAGTAAGAATATTAAAGAAAACATTGTGAAGAACAAAAAGTGAAGGCAAAAAGGCATACTAAACTCTAGTTCATAGACAGAATCAAAAACCCTTTCCACAACTGAGTTAATAAGAGGCGCTCTGGCAACTCTTAACTGACTTGTAGTTGAAATAAGTGACTAAAAATGGGAAAGAGAAGAATGAAAAGGGTAGGTAGACTTGAGGCAAATCTATAGACATTTGTTTCTAGTTGAGAAAGAACTTCTCTCCCTTCCACATAGAAGTACATACTAGGAAATTGTTCCCAGAGCTATGAATACCACACTTTCTCAGTTCTCACACTTCCATTAATGTTTTTAACCCTCTAGCTCCCTATCTTTCCCTGAAAACCAACATCAGCAAAAAAGTTAAAGTATTGGAGCTCAGGGAAGGAATAAGAAATGGAAGGGCTTTGATAGGGGAGAGGAAATGAGAAAGAAAAACACTAAATCAGTCATTCTCAGCTTGGGTCCATAGAACTGAGAGAGAGAGAGAGAGAGAGAGAGAGAGAGAGAGAGAGAGAGAGAGAGAGAGACAGACAGACACAGAAGACAGAGACAGAGATAGAGAGGCAGACAGAGACAGAGAGCAAGAAAGCAACAGAGTAAGAGAGAAACAGAAAGATGTTAAGAGTGTTCTGGCACAATAGAGAAGCAAAAAGTGCAAAAAGAAAAGAACAGGTTTATTGAGGACATGGAAAGAAGCACATGACCCATGGGAGTTTGGCTGTCTCTTTCAACCAGATATAGAGAAGCAGAGGGTTACGTGACTTCTAATTGGAAGTAGCACATGAAGTGCACATTGATGATGCATGAGGAACTGATTGGAATTTTCTTCGCATGCAAACAGGAAAGGGAGTTGCCATTAGTGCTGAAGAAGAAGGAGGAGGAAGTGGTAAGGGTTCCCACTTTGGCCTTCTGACATGTTAGACCACCACCATAATTGTATAGTAATTCATACTAGGGCAAGAAAGTTTCCAAAGAGAAAGAGAAAGAGAAGGAGAAAGAAAACTGTGCCAAAACACTTTCCTCCTAACTGATTTTACCAAGAATCTTATTGGGATTGAGGTTTGTATTACTTTTCCTCTGTATATTCTTTATATGTTCTTGTTGTCCTCTAGTGAAAAATTGATCAAAGCAAGTGGAAAATATAAGGAAGATTTTACATTTACTAAAGGTACCAAAGCTTAGAAAAGAAATATGCTTTTCAGAGTTAACGTGAGCCAACTAAAAGTAGGAAAAGAAGTACACTCTGAAGAGCAAAGAGTGGTCCACTGAACAAGCTTACAATGGCCACCAGCTTAACAGTAGTTATCTTTCGTATCTCCTACTCCTCAAGCTGATGTCATATATAGGCTATCCTATCAAAAACCTGCTGGTTTTTCATGAGAAGAAATTAAGAGCACTTTCTGGTTGGTTAAAAGAGCAGCATTTGGAATTGTTTTTCCACACATTTCACATCTTTGTGACTAAAAGATAATGTTCATTTACCCAGTCACTGGCCACTCTCTACTCCCTGCCTCAATATTTGCAAAAAGAGGGCAACAAATCATTAACAATATCATACATCATGAACAATGTAAGAATGGCTTGGAATATGCAAATCTATAAATGTAATACATCACAAAATAAAAGCAAGGACAAAATCATAGTATAGGGGCTGGGGATTTAGCTCAGTGGCATACGCGCTAGCCTTGCAAGCAGGCAGTCGTGAGTTTGATCCCTGGTACCAATAAAAATGAAAAAGACAAAAAAAATCATAGTATCATCTCAATAGATGGAGAAAAAGACTAGTAAAATGCATTGCCTATTTTTGATTAAATCTCTACACTTAAAAAGTATAAAAGGACCTTATCTCAACCCTTAAAACAAACATATCACAAATATCATTGTCAGAGTGTCTTAGTTACTTTTTGTTCAGTGCTGAGACAAAATACCTGAAGCCCAAAGCTGGGAAAAGAAAGGTTTATTTCTTACAGTTTTTGGAGGTTTCAGTCCATACTCAGTTGACTCCAAGTCAGGGTGGCATGGCAGAGCCACAGTTCATGGCAGCTGCAAACAACAAGGCAGAAACCAGCAAAAGAGCAAGAGACACCTCCTTCCTGCCATTACATTATATCCTGGCTCCACTCCTATGTGGGTGTAGCACTGACACCATCAATCCAAGCACTAGACAATGAACCAATCACAAATGCATAATGCAAATGCATGAGGCCTGAGGGCCACCCACATAAACCATGACACAGGGAAAACTTGAAAGCTGTTTTTCAAAAACCAGGAACAAGATAATATTCTTCTTGATCAATATGTCTGTTTAATAGAGTATTTGAAACTTTTGCCAGATAGCTCAGGTGAGAGAAAGAAATAGAGGAATATGAATAGGATAGGAAGAATTCAAGCTATTCTTATACATTGATATCATGTTTCTTTATGTTTAAGATCCAAGTTAATCCACCAAATGGCTCCTAAAGCTACTAAACAAATGTAATGAGGTTGCATGACACACAAGTATCAACAGTATTCCTGTAAAACAATAGCAAACCAGCTGAGAAAGAAATTGTGCAAAACATTGCCATTAACAGTACCTTCAAGAAAATTTAAATACTCAAGAATTAACCCAACCAAGGAAATGAAAGATATTTTTATTGAAAAATTAGTTTAGTGTGTGGTGATATGCATGTCTTCTCAGATGAAGAAATGCAAATGGCAAACAAATGCATGGAAAAAATTCATCATTGGTCATTTGAAAAATGAAACTTAAAACTGAAATTGTATCTTACTTCAGAAATAATGGCTATCATCTAGAAATCAATCATAATAAATGCTTTTGGGGCTATGGGGAAAAATGAATACTTCTCCACTGTTGGTGTGCGTGTAGACAGGTACAGTCAGTACGGTAATCATGTGGTGATTCCTCAAAAAAGTAGGATTGACAATCCCATTTGTCCCAGCTATTTTTCTTCTGGGTATTTTTCCTGAAGAACTGAAAAGATCACACCACACTGATATATGTGTACCCATGGTTATTTATTTTATTTTATTATTTTTAAAAAGGATAAAAACAATACAAAATTTCAAAACAAAAATAATAGGAAACTAACACTAGTTAATATATTGCTTGTTGTTATCTTCAAAGTAGTTGTTCAGATTACATGATTTAGGCATGAAAAAATGATCAAACAATGAAAATCTCTGTGCACCCATGTTTATAGCAGCCTAATTTGTAACAGCTAAATCTTGTAAACAATCCAAATACATGTCAACCAAGAAATGGATAAAAAAGATGTGGTATAATGAGGCTGGGGATTTAGCTCAGTGGCATAAGCGGCTGCCCTGCAAGCACGTGGTTGTGAGTTTGATCCTCGGTACTGATAAAAAAATTGATATGATATTTTTACACAATGGATTGTTACTCAGCTAAAAAGAAGTATAAACTTGAAACTTTTATGGGTAATTGGATGCAACTTAAGACCACATTCATAAGTGAAATAAATCAGACTCACATATGTAAACGTTGTATTGTCTCCATTGTGTAAAAAACTGAAAGAGTAAATAAGATCCAAAATGTATAATATATATTGTGAGAGTGAGGGGGAAGGAGATTTCTTGGAAGGAAAGGACAACTGGGATGGAGGAAAGGAGGAAGAAAATAAGGTAAAAATTTATATATAAAGATAGATAAGATATAGATCATTATACTACTAATCTCTATTGATTCATTAAAAATAGCACCTTGTGATTCCATTGTTTGATCATTTTTTCATGCTTATGTCTTGTTGGCTGCCCAAGAAATAATATCAGGTATCAACAAGTAGGATTATATCAAATTGAGAGGCTTTAGCACAGCAATGGAGGAAAGCAGAAGAGTGAAGATGCAAGCTACAGAACAGGAAAAGTTTTATTAACTACTCCTTGGACAAAGGTAGAATATATAGAGAACTGAAATATTTGGACACCTCAAAGTAAAAGACCTAATAAAATTTATACAACTGAGCCAAATGTGAAGGCACACACCTGTAATCTCAGCACTTGAAAAGATGAAGTAAGAAGATTGTCATAAACTCATGGATACACTGGACTACACAGTAAGTTCAAAAGCAGACTGAAGTAGACAATGAGACCCTGCCTGAAGGAAAAATTGTACAATTTATTGGAGACCTGGCCAAGTTCCCCAACTGCCTGTATGAAAGGTACTGTAAAAGGATGATAGAAGAGACAGAGACAAATATAGTAATACATAAAGGGAGGCTGGGAGGTCAATGCCTCAAAATGGGCAGAGACAGAAACTCTAAACCAGCTACTATTTATTGGTTATATGCAATGATAGGAGAGATTAGAGAAAGACTCAAGGTTGGTGGATGACTCAAAGATCAATAACTCAGAAGCCAAAGGATAATTTAGGATGACTCAAGAGGGTGGAGATGATCTTATTCTAAGAAGGACCTTGATCTGGATTATTTTTTAAATCTTAGTGGTTTTCATTTTAGTCATAGTGGGTGGAAGAGAATGGCCCATCCCTAAACAGATAATGGAAAACCTCAGAATGGTGACACTATAATTCCAAACCTCCATTTATTCTTTAGTGAAGCGTGCAAAATTAGCCATTGTTAATTTGTGGTTCCCAACAAAAACTGAAAATAAGACACTTCTTGGAATAATAAGTACAAATTGCCAGTAAATACATGAAAAATGTCCAACATCTCTGCTTTATAGAAATTCAAATTAAAACATTTTTATTTCTTTATAACATCAAGTAAGAAGGGATACCATCAAAAATAAAATAATAATAAATACTGAGAAGGTTGTGGTGAATTAAGAACCATTCTATACTGTTGGTGAGGATGCAAACTGGTAAAATCATCATGAAAATCAGTATGGAGATTCCTCTAAAAACTAAAACTAGAAATCATATTTGATGAAGCTATTCCTATTCTCCATAGCTCCAAAGGAGTTAAAGACATTATACTATAATAATACCCCAAGTCAGAGGTATCACTCACACTAATAATCCCAGCATTGGACCATGAATCAATCACAAACTCTACAAGCCCAACCACATAACTGCATGAGGCTGTGAGGGGATATCTAGACACAAACTATAACAGGGAATGCATTCCTCCCAGATGCTGCCTTGATTTTGTTAGGATATACCCATGACTCATCTTCTCTGCAAACATTTTGTCAGTTAAAGTAAAATGATTAAATCAGTAAGGTAAATTTTTAACTGCTAGTATTTTTCTAGTCAGAGTTAGCATATAGAAGCCATACTTTATTGAATATTTGCATCTTTCCCTTCTGTTTAAGGATTCTGTCAGAGGCACAGAGCACAGAAGCAACTTTGTTTACTAGTGTTTATTTGAAAAGTTCTCATCCTAGTATAAATTACTGTACAATTGCGGTGGAGGTCTAACATGTTGGGGCCAAAGTGGGACCACTTACCACTTGCTCCTTCTTCAGCCCTAATTGAAATTCCTTTTCATGTTTGCATGCAAAGAAAATTCCAATCAGTTCTTCACACATCATCAGTGTCCACCCCATGCACCACTTCTGATCAGAGGTTATACTACCCTCTGCCTTTCTGTATCCAGTCAAAGGAGATAGCCCAACCACCATGGGCCATGTGCTCCTTTCCACATCCTCAATAAAACCATTCTTTTCTTTTTTTTACTTTTCACTTCTCTATTGTGCCAGAAAAATCAAACATTTTGGTGCTTTGTAACTCAGATTAGCAGAGTGCATTGGCTCCTGCAAGTCACTCTCAGTTTGAGCTCCCCTGCCTGTGAATCACCTTTCTTTCCTCTGGGACCTGCTTATTTGCCACTGGTAGACTACATCCAATACCAACCCTCCTTCTTTGTCCCAGGTGAGCTGCCATCTGAGGTTTTCTGTTTCTGTTCCTCAATGGATAACAGCTTTCATTTTCCTTGTATTACTGAGGCACAGCTGTTTTCAGCCTTAAAAATTCACAAGCTTGTGTCAGAAAAACCTATCCATTGCCATCTCTGGATAAAAATAGCAGTTTTCATGTTCTTTGGGCAGGACAGGCCATATCAAAACTGTTATCTTGTTGTGGAACCCTAGCCTGCACTCTTGGTGATGGCTGATGAGAATGGGTTTTGGAAACTTTTGTGTTACACTTTCAAAACAGGTGACAACTTCTTTGATAAGTGTGATCCAGGGCAACTTTCATGTTCCTTTGGCAGAGAGCTAAAGCTCTTACATTCCAAGGCAAAGTTGTTCTCTTAGTGCATTTCTAATTTGGTCATGGGGAACACAATTTCCTACTCCTCAAAAAACACACCTCTAGGCTGCCTGATTCATAACCTTGGTGCTCTTGGCCTCAAAAAGTCTATAAAAACAAAAAAAAACTGATATTTTATTTCTCCTTTTGTCACAATGGTGGCAAGTTGGCAAAGTTCCTTATTTTTATAACTTTTTCACTTTGAGGATGTGTCCTCTCATTCTGTCTTGTATATTGACCAAATACTTCTGGCTGACTCTGCTCTACTAGGATCTCTCCTCCCCACCAGAACCCTTAGATGATGTGCCTCTTGTCTTTACTGCTTCTCCCCCATATTCCCAAGTCCAAATCTCTTGATCTTTCAATCACAGGTCTTTGAGCTCTCTGTTTTGTTCTTTTCCCTTCCCTCACCCCCAGAAGTCTCTAACTCCCTTGACTTCCTCTCTGCACTCTCAGACTCAGTTCCCTCAGCTTAATCCATCTATCCCTTCAAATGACCCCACTCCTATCCCCGCTACTCCTGTGCTGCCATTCTCCCTGCCAGTTCACCATACTTGATCATGCACAATTCAGCCACCTAGCAGGCCACATGGTATTCAACCACCATCTTGTGATCCCATACCACATGGGCCTTAGCAGCCATCTTGCTGCAGCTCACATGGAGGACAGCCACCATATTGTGGCCCTCTGCACTGTCACCTTGTGACACATCACAGGGTAAATGGCTGCCATCTTGCAGTCCTTTATCAGGGGATCAGCAGCAGCTATCTTATTGCAGGTCACATGATGACCAATTGCTATCTTGGGCCTCTTCATCATGTCACCAGCAGCCATCTTGCTGTGGGTCACATAGTAACCAGTTACCATCTTGTGCTTTTCTGTCACATGGTGATTATTAGTCATTTTGTTGTCAATCAGCCAGTGTAGTCAGGGGTTGTGAGAGAACAATTAGAATCAGGACACAGAATTTTTATTATTTATGATGGTCACTCAGAGTTAACACAAGAAAGTGTAGGAAATCTATCCACAACACTAAGGACATAGAATATTCAGACAAGGGCCTGAATCCTACAACAATGTCCTACATGATTCCAGATGAGGACCTAGAGCTCATGACAATGTCTCCCATAGTTCCAACTAGAGGTCGAGATCCCACAAGAAGCACTCACACAAGTCTCTTTTATGTACCTATGCTAAGAAGGCCCAGAGGTCAGCTGTGGAAGCTAAAAAGACTATACGGGGGTTGGGGATTTAGCTCAGTGGCATAATCACCTGCCTTGCAAGCAGGCAGTCGTGAGTTCGATCCCTGGTACCGGTAAAAAGGAAAAAGACAAAAAAAAAAAAAAAAAAAAAAAAAAAAAGACTATGCCTGCGGGGTGAAGTAGCTGTGCTGGTAGGTTGATGGTTTTAAACTCAGTAACTCCCTACAGATGACTGCTGGGCAGTTGGTTGTTTGCATGCAAAGAAAATTCCAATCCGTTCTTCACACATCATCAATGTCCACCCCATGCACCACTCCACAGCCTTCATAGCCTCAATCCCTATTTCCTCTTCAGGAACAGCCTGGTCCCAAGGGACTAGTTCATATGCATGTTTCTTTTTTCCCTTGATAACCTATCTCAGAGTAACCATAAATTAGGTTCCTTTTCTGTTGACCTACCAAATTTAAATCTTGCAGAGAAATATTGTACTAGAAAATTTAAATTCATAACTAATTGTTATGATTTACATTTTAAGGATGTTTAAGTGATTTTAAATGCTACCCTCAGCTCACAAGAACAGGCTCATCTATGGCAAGCAGCTCAACACAAAGTTCAATCATGAACATAAAATAAATATTACTAAAAATGACCCTATAACTGCTATTCTTATTTCCAGAGATCTCTGTTAATTAACCTACAAAAAGTTCACACTAGTCTTTTATTATAGTTCAAATTAGCCAAATGTATTTCAGTGCATTCTGATTTTGTAAGATATTTGTCAATCTGTCTGTGTATCTGTTGTCTGTTTATCCAGTCTGTTTATGCTGTACAGAATGTCTGTTTGTCAATTTGTCTACTCTGTAAATAACTGTCTCTTTTTATTTGAGCACACACAATTTTTTCTCTTTTACTTTTTCTTATGCATTTTAAGATTATTTAATCAAGATTTCTTTGGCCTAAGGTCTTTCCTGCCTGCCAAAGCATGCACAGTTTGAAACCCAGCACGCAGGGAAGCCTTGAACATCACTCTCACAGGTAAGCCACAGCCCACATTCGAAATCACAGGAGTCCTCACTGGCCAAACTGGCCCATGCTCAGTGAACTCCAAGCAGCTAGTTGTTGAATGCTGTCATTCCCAGGAGGAAAAAGTGGGCCAGGTGATTCTCAGCACACCGAGGAAGCCTTGAAACATCCCTTGAAGCCAGAAAAAATAGGAAAATGACAAAACAAAAGAGAAAAATGAAATCTTAAACATCCAACCCAACCCAAGCAAGCCTAGGAGACATGGACACAGAAGAAAATGTTAGCTATGTACCAAAAATTCCTGAAGTGGTAACAACTGAAGTAAAGAGACAATTCCAGGAAGCTACAAAAGAACTCAAGTCAGAAATAGTATCCCAAGTAAAAGAAGAAATGATAAATGTAATGAAAGAAATGCTGAACACATCTAAATAAAATACAGTTAAAAAATCAGAAGAACAATGCAAAAAGATGGAAACTCTGAAAAAAGAATACAAGAAACAAATAGAATGCATGAAGCAGATTCAAAGAGATATACAAGAAATGAAAAATTCCATCAAAAGTTGGCAAAACCACTTCAATGAAAGTGAAGATAGAATTTCAGACCTCGAAGACATGATTGCAGCTAGTGAAGAGGAAAGGAAAGATCTTTTAAAAATAACAAGGAACCAGGAAATAGCAATTCAACAACTGCAAGATGATGCAACATAAGATTAATAGGTATAAATAAAAAGGAAAGTGACAACACAAAAAACATCAAGAGGCTACTTATAAAAGTAATAGCTGAAAATTTCCCAAACATGAGAATGGAAACTGACATACAGATCAGTGAAGGATATAGAATTCCAAATAACCATAACCAAAATAAAGCTACACCTAGACATATAATAATCAGCATCCCAGAAATTCAACATAAGAACACAATATTAAATGTTGCTAGAGAGTAAAGGAAAACCTATCAGAATCACAGCAGACTTCTAAACACAAAAATGAAGTCAAGAAAAACATGGAGTAAAGTATGTCAGATCCTAAAGGAAAATGACTTTCAGCCCAGACTAATGTAACCTGCAAAACTGTCCTACAAAATGGATGGAGAAATAAGGTACTTCCACAACAAAAAACAGGTGATGGATGATCTTCATGACCACCAAACAAACCCCACAAAAAATACTGAAAGACATTGTAGACAGACCTAGGAAAAAACCTCTAAGCAAGGCAAACATTTAAAAAGAGTGTAAAGGTTAAAAGTCAACAGCAGAAAAATAACATGGAAAAATAAACCAATATACACTAGTTATAACCGTTAATGTAAGTGGCTCCAATTTACCAGTAAAAAGAAACACTGGCAGAATGGATCAAGAAACAACATCCAACCATATGCTGCATACAGGAAACCCATTTAATCCAAAAAGAAGCTCATAAACTGAATGTCAAAGGATAAAAAAACAATACTTCATGCAACAGGATCACCAAAAAAGCAGGGGTAACTATTCTGTTTGTAGACAATGTGAACTTCAAACCAAGAAATCCAAAGAGATAAAGAAGGCAACTACATAGTCGTTAGGCAAAAACTTCAAGAGGAAGAGATAACAGTCTTAAATATATATGCACCAAAGTCCAGAGCACCCAACTACACAAAACAAATATTAACAGAAATGAAAAATCAAATAAGCAATGACAAAAATATAACAGGAGACTTTAACATGTCACTGATACAAATGGACAAATCAACCAGACAGAAAATCAGCAGCAAAGAAATAACAGAACTAAATCACACTTGTGAACAAATGGGCTTAGTAGATATATACAACAACATCAGAATATACATTCTTATCAGCAGCACATGGAACGTTCTCAAAAATAGACCATATACTAGTCCACAGAACATGCTTAAGTAAATGCAAAAGAATTGAAATTACCCCATGCATGTTATCAGATCATAAGGCCATGGAAGTAGAAATTAATGACAAAAGAAACTGCAAAAACCACACAAACACATAGAAATTGAATAATATATTCCTACACAATCAGTGGATCACAGAGGAAATTAAAGGAAATATTAAACAATATTTGCAGGCAAACAAAAACACAAATACAACTTACTGGAATCCGTAGGATGCAATGAAAGAGTTCTCAGAGGAAAATTTATTGTACTGAGTTCCTGTATCAGGAAAACAGAACATACAAATGAATAACCTGATACTACACCTCAAATATCTAGAAAAAGAAGAGCAAGTCAGGCCCAAAGCCAAAACAAGGGAGGCAATTTTAAAGGTCAGCTCAGAAGTCAATGCAATAGAGAATAAGAACACAACACAAAGAATTGATCAATCAAAAAGTTGAAAAAATAAATAAAATTGACTGGCCTCTAGTCAACCTTATTAAAAAAGGAAAGAAAAAAATCAATGCAATAAGGAATGAAAAGGGTGAAATCACTATAGACTCTGTGGAAATACAGAAGATCATCAATATCTATTTTGAAAACCTCTACTCTTATAGGCTTGATAACACAGAAGAAATGGACAGAGATTCCTAGAAACACATGAATTACCAATGCTGGGTCAAAAAGATGCAAAACTATTGAATAACCCAATGTCACTTAACAAAATTGAAAAGGCAATTTAATCCCTGCCAACAAAGAAAAGCCCAGGTCCAGATGGATTCACTGGAGAATTCTCCAAGAAATTCAAAGAAGATTTGATGCCAACACTCTTCTAACTATTCAATGAAACTGAAAGGGAATTATCCCTAACTCATTCCTGGAAGCAAATATTACTCTAATACCAAAACCTGAGAAAGACTCAACCAAAAAAGAGAATTATAGGCCAATATTCCTAATGAACATAGATGTAAAAATTCTCAATAAAATTTTGCCAAACAGAATGTAGAAAATCATCCAGAAAATTATACACCATGGCCAAGTGGGATTTATCCCAGGTATGCAGCAATGGTTCAACATATGCAAATCAATAAATGTAATCCATCATATCAACAGAATGAAAAATAAGAACCACATTATCATTTCTACAGAGGCAGAAAAAGGGTTTGATAAGGTCCCACACTAATTCATGATAAAAAAAAAACCTTACAGAAAATTGGAATAGATGGTCTTTACCTCAATATGATAAAAGCCAACTATGACAACTCAATAGCCAGCATCATATTAAATGGCCAAGAACTGAAAGCGTTTACTCTAAAATCAGGAACAAGATAAGGATGTCCATTATCACCACTCCTATTCAATATAGTACTGGAAATACTAGCCAGAGCAATTAGACAAGAGAAAGAAATAAAAAGAGAAAACATAGGAAAAAAGCCAGTTAAATTATTGTTATTTGCAAATGACATGATACCCTATATAGAATACCCCTCAAAACTCCATTGAAAGACTCCTAGGCATAATAACTAAATTCAATAATGTAGCTGGATACAAAGTCAACACTCAAAATTCAGTAGCATTTCTATACACTAACAACAAAACCACTGATAGAGAAATAAGAGAAGCTATAAACTTTACAATAGAATCCAACAAAAGGAAGTACTTAGGACTTAATCTAACAAAAGAAGCAAAAGATCTATTCAGGGAAAATTATAATACCCTGAAAAAGACATTGAAGAGGATCTCAGAAAATGGAAAGACATTCTTTGTTCATGGATAGGAAGAACAAACATTGTGAAAACGGACATTTTCCCAAAATTGTTATATGTAATACAGTTCCAACCAAAATACCACTAGCTTACTTCACAGATCTAGAGAAATCTTTCCTAACATTCATCTGGAACCAGAAGAAATGAGAGAATAGCAAAGGCAATTCTAAGTAACAAGGGCAAGACAGGAAACATCACAATTCCTGACTTGAAGTCACACTACAAAGCTACTGTAATAAAATCAGCATGGTATTGGAAGAAAAACATACCTGAAGATCAATGGAATAGATTAGAAGATACAACTACAGAGCATGCTTCAGACAAACAGAAACTGACAAAGAAAGAAACTGAGCCTCCTATATATGCCTGTATGGAAGGAACAAAAAATATGAGAAAAGGAAGAAACAAGAAAGGGTCCTCAGTCCCGAATCCTGAGAACACTGATCCAGGAAAGGTAAATGCAAAGGAGAATGAAGACAGAAAATATGCAATTTCAGGCATGGCACCAATAGACATAAAACAATATCTTCAGGACCTCATAGAAGAGTTCAAATGTGAAGTATTTAACCAAGTAAAGCAAGATATAAGTAAAATAGTTAAAGAAATGCTAAGCACCTCCCAAGAAAAAATAGATGGTTGAATGAAAGAATAAAAAAAGGGGAGAATTGTTTTATGGAGAAAATAGAGAAAACATACAATACATGAAGCAGGTTCTAAGAGACTACCAGGAAACTAAAAGCTCTATCAAAAGTTGGCATAACAGCTTGAAAGAAACTAAGGTTAGATTATCTGAACTGGAGGACAGGTTTGTAAGGTGGGAGCATGAAAGGAAAAACGTCTTAAAAATAACAAGGAGGGGGCTGGGGATTTATCTCAGTGGCATAAGCGCCTGCTTTGCAAGCAGGCAGTTGTGAGTTCAATCTCCGGTACTGGTACAAAGGAAAAAGCCAAAAAAAAAAAAAAAAGGAAACAAGCAACAATACAAAGGCTAGAAGATGATAAGAGAATCTATAACTTCAAAATTAAATATGTAAAGAAAGATGCAGGGATACAAACAAATGACTGCAAAGCCTATTCACAGAAATAATCAAAGAGAACTTCCCAAACATAGGATCTATGAGGCATCCAGGACCCCAGCCACTGCAACCCAAACAAAACTACACCTAGGCATATAATAATCAAAATTCCAGAAATCCAATATAAGAATGGGATATTAAAAGCTCTCAGAGACAAGAAACAGATCATTTACAAGGGAATACCCATCAGATTTACAGCAGACTTCTTGGCATAAACCATCAAGTCATGAAGAGCATGGGGTGAAATAATCCAACATTTGAAAGACAGTAACCTGCAGCCAATATTGACATATCCTGGACAACAGTCCCTAGAAATTAATGGAGAAACCAGGTGCTTCCAAGATAAAGAGGAACTGGGGGAATTTTCAACCACCAGTTCAACACTACAGAGAATATTGCAGGACATTCTAAAAGAGAAAAGTACCAGGATTCCAGAAACAGTTGCAGAGAAGCCACAATGAATGGAGCAGAAAGCAAAATCAAGAAGACAAACTGACAACTAATGACAGAAAAAGAGCTCAACAGAAATGAGGCAAAGAAGTTTGGATATAATTCTAATGGAGATACACTAACTTAAGGGAAAAAAGAGAGAATTGCAAGCAGAGTGGATCAAGAGATAGGGGCCACTGAGAGGCTCTTTATAGGAAACATATGGCTTTGAAGCCTTATAAAATTTTCATTCATTAATTGGAATGGTTTTATTCTGGGCTGTTTGATATTACTGTCTGTGATGATATGAACAGCTATTTTGAAGAAAATAAAACATCATAATAGCTAGTGCTGATTTAATATCATCTTGTTTTGAAGTCCCATCAAACTGTTGTTTTTCTGTATCCATTGCTTTTATCATGTTGCATCTTATTGGATTTTATTATATGTGACAGTATAAACACATTTTTATAGGCAGAGAGATAATATAGAAACCACTGTTCTTTTTCTGTTAGCTGGTTCTAAATACCTTGTAATACTTTCATCCTCTTGAATGGTTTCACACTGTCTTGATATGTTTGATGCTATAGTATACGAAGTTATACTCAAATATTTCAAGGAAAGAGACACTATGGTTACTATTAAGTCGGGTTATATTGAGGTAAAACACTATACAGCTTAAATTATTCTGTTCTGACATGTATTGTTATGTAGTTACATCCTCTTTTATCTCAATCTCTCCCTTTTTAAAAAAAGTGTTATTTTTTATTATTTTTAATTGTGGGGAAAAAATTTTAAAAATTAGCAGGATATATTATAGTAACTTTTTTGATTTCCTATTAACTCGATTTGAAGCCCTGTATTACTTTCACCATCTTGTTTTGACTGGTTTTACTCTATTCTGTTCTGTTTGATAGTATTAAGTTTGAGGGTATAGGCAATTACTTTGAAGGCAATAAGATTCACTATAATGCCCATTCTGGTTTGACTATTTTCTTCTTTTGAAGTTCAGTAATTTCTCCAATGTTTAGGTTTTATTGGTTTTGTTCTGTACTGTTTTGTTCAATTTTATTATACCTGATGATATAGGCAATTTTATTTTAAGGTAGCAAGAGGCATTATGGTAACCATTGTTGATTACCTTGTATTCTGTTTTTACATCATGTACTATGTCCATCCTTTTGATTTGACTGACTGCTTTGTTTTGTCACATTTGGTTTTATTCTCTTCCAAAAAAAAGTAATAAGAACTGTGGGAATAATAAAACCCAAAATTTGTAAATGTTGTTGTAAAAAATAGAGGAAAAGAAAGTGTTCTAAAGGACACAACTGCAAATGTGTTTAGGTGTGTAAGATAGATGACTATATTACTAAGTTTTTGTTGGATCATTGAACACAACTGTTTGCAGTCTCACTGTTTGAATGTCCACTTTGTATGCTTTAATTTTGTAACTTGAACAGCTATTTCCAAGATGACAATATGTAATCTATTAACTAGTGCTTTCTTACTCTTTATTTTTTTGAAATTCTGTATTACTTGCACCCTTTTATTGTTTTGTTTTGCTTTGTTTTTCTTCAAATAAAATTTAAAAAAAGAAGATACAACTACAACTACAAACACCCTCTGACATCTTATCTTCGATAAACGGGCCAAATACTTCATCATTGGTCATTACAGAAATGCAAATTAAAACAAGATTGAGGCTCCATCTCACTCAAGAAAGAGTCACCAAGATAAAGAAAACTGCCCACAATAAATGCTGAAGAGACTTCAGGAAAAAAGGAACTCTTCTGGACTGTTGGTGGGAATGTAGACTAATGCAACCATTGTGGTGGTCATTCTTGAGATTCCTCAAGAATCTAGGATTGGAGGTCCCATTTGCCACAGCTATTGTGTCTCTAGGCATATTCCCAGAATAACTGAAAACATCATACCACAGCAGCACAATTTGTAATAGCTAGATCTTTGTAACAACCTAAATACCTATCAACTGAGGACTGGATAAAAAAAGATTTGGTATTTTTATACAACAGAGTACTACTCTGCTATAAAGAATGACCACATTGAGATATTTTTAAATAAATGGGTGCAACTTGAGGTCATACTCATAAGTGAAATAAATCAAGTTTACATGTGTAAATACTGTATAGTCTCCCTAGTGTAAGAAATGGTGAGAGTACATAAGATACAAAAAAATTCAATAATTACAGTGAAAGGATAAGAATGTTCTTAAAGAGAAAAATAATATCTCAGGGAAAATGAGGAAAAAGAAAAAGGAAGATATAAGAAAAATGTCTAAAATTACATAAACACTATCTCAGGGAAAATGAGGAAAAAGAAAAAGGAAGATATAAGAAAAATGTCTAAAATTATATAAACACACTTATGATAACTAAGATGATTGTGCTACAAACTCTATAAGTTCTTGAAACAAAATAGTTAGCATTCATAGAATTGGAACAACTATGCATATTATTGTATAGTGATCTGAGGAACTCTTGAATATCATTATGTAAAATAACAACCCTCATTATGCTCATACCACCTTGTTTTGAAGGCCTATATTGTCAGTGTTCTGGGCTCTTTGCTATTTTTGTTTATATGTCTTTATTTGTTATGTGTTTTTCTAGGGATTCATTTTGTTTTGTCTTGTTTTGTTTTTTCCTCTAACACAGAAATATAGGTATACATGTAGACACTCATGCATGAATAAATCTTCTAAAAATTTTATAAGAATTGATAATGTAATGCATGATGAAATGAACAGCTACTTTAAAGAAAAGGAGTCATTAAGATACCCAGTGCTGATTCTGTAGCATCATCCTATGAAACCCAGCAATATTATTATTCTTTGTTCAGAGTGATTTCAGTCTGCTTTGCTTTGTTTAATTTCAACATGCATGATGGTATAGACAGTTATTTTGAAGAGAATGAGAGACATTATTGCAGCCATTGTTGACTTCCCTTTGTCTGGTCCTGAAGACCTGAAATCCTTTCATTATCCTTTTCTGATTAGCTCCATACTATTTTGTTTTGTATGAATTCATTGTATGTGAAGATATGGACAACTATTTAGAAGAAAACTAGAGACAATATGATAGACACTGAAGATTTCCATTTGTCTTGCTTTGACGTCTGTGTTTCTTACATTGTTATCTTATGATCTGTTTGTTATGTTTAATTTTACCTTCTTTAAAAAGAAAAAGAAAAACAGGGGCTGGGGATTTAGCTCAGCGGCATAAGTGCCTGCCTTGCAAGCAGGCAGTCATGAGTTCAATCCCTGATACTGATAAAAATGAAAAAAAGACAAAAAAAAGAAAAAAAGAAAAGAAAAAAGATTTCTTTGGGATATAAATTTAAAAAATAATTCTTCAACCTGTGTTGCCAGCTGGTCAAAATGATGCTAAAATTGGTTAAAGAAAATCCCTTGGCATGTGGAGAGATTCGAGAAAACTTCAACAGTTGGGTAAGAAAGTGGCTGCCTGGTAACTTTAACCAGTTCTTATTCATTAGTCAGAGGCTCCAATAATCTCCATAGCATTATGAGGAACACCCAAACTAAAGTTTATATGGCTTATTTGACTGTATTCTCTCCCCCCCAAAAAAACTAATAAGCACTAAGGAGTAATAAAATCCAAAATGTGTAAATTTTGTTGTAAAAAAGAGAGGGAAAAAAAAGAAAAAAGAAAAAGAGCTCTAACGGATATAACAGCAAGTGTGTTTAGGGATGTTAAATAGCTGACTATATCAATGTTTTTGGATCATTGAACACAGCTGTTTGCACTCTCCCTGTTTGAATGTCCACCTTGTATTCTTTGATACTGTGATTTGAGCAACTATTTTCAAGATGATAATATGTAATCTACTAACAGGTGATTTCTTACTGTTATGTTGTTTTTTTTTTTTTTTTTTTTGTAGTTCTGTATTACGTGTACCCTTACACCGCTTTGTTTTGTTTTGTGTTTTTCTCTTTTTCCTCTTAAATAAAAAAAAATAAAGTTTATATGGCTAAGACAATTCATTGTTGCTAATCTTATGATATGTTGATGCATTAAAATATAAAATTGGGATTGTTTATGATGATAAACATTTTCTTTCAGATTGAAACATCTTTTTTCTTGTGCTCCAGTCTGGAGAGTCAAGTCAAACCAACATGAGATCACCAATCAAATGAGAATTTTTAAACAGAAATTTATGTAATGTCTATGTTATATATGTGTCCCTATACTTGTAGATATGTATCTCAAATGTTAAAAAACCCATGGTTAATGGATAATAGCAGTACCATTTAATGTTCTATGTGAATCTTACTGCCTCTACTACACTATACTATATATAATCTTTTCTTCTAGATGTTCAATAACTGAAATTTAGAGATAATTACAAATTCCATTTAGATTCTTTTTACTGAGATCCACCAGATCTTTTCCAGAAAAAGTTTATATGATGCATATTGAGGCCATAATTAACTGTGCTCAACGGACTTAAATGACACCACAGCTGATCTCTCTTTTAATTAAAAAGGTAAAATTAATAAAACAGGCCATCCTCCAAAACCAGATGGCATTAGATATTATAGCATCACAGGATACTTATACCACTGTAAAAACTAAATGTGTGCATGACTAATCAATGGCATGTCAGTTTCTAAAATTTCCTGGATTTTATCCTTATCCTTCTTATGGGAAGCCATTACTAGATCTATACTCATAATTATCCTGTTGACTCTATTATTTGGCCCATAAATACTTAATTGGTTCTTTGCCTTTGTCTCCGCTCAACTAAAAGTTTTACACCTAGCTGACATGAAAATGCCTGCTATATACTGAATGCCACTAGTTAAAAGCTTTGCAGAGTACCCCTGACTGCATTCAATAACTTCAATACCCTTCAGTCTGAAGAAGCCAAATCAGTCATTGCCCATTACCCTTCACAGTAGTTTGGGTTACTTCTTCAGAGGAAAATATGTTACAGGCAGCTGAGTCAGTTAAAGTATTATGGGCAGTCATACAGGAGGCCTCATAGGAGCCAACACAGAAGACCAGATGTCTTGTGACCTTGGAGGAGACAGATACCTCATGCTGTGGGCCAGGTGCCAAAACAAAAGGCTAAACTTGGTCTTCAAACCCCACAGGGAGACCTTCTTAATATGGCTTTGCATGTTTTCAACAACAGAGATAAAACTCAAAAGGAGCAAAAATAGCAATCTGTTCTTTTAGCAGTGGCACTTAGGGCTTTAAAATAGGTAAAACAAAACAAGGTGGATCTGCACAAGACCCTCCTAGACCATAGTTCAGGTGTGATGAGGAAGGACACTGGGCAAAAGAATGCTTCCTCTGCAATCTCAAGGGCCTTTGGAAGAGTGAGTGTACTAGCCACTAAATAGTAGGTAAATCCTTTAATTCCTTGCCCTCTCAGGAGATATCATCACCACCAGATTCTCCACTGGCTGATCTACTTGGACTTGCTGCTGAAGATTTATGGGACTTGGGGCCCAAAGTCCCCATTAAGGTATCTTTCTCAGAGCCCCAAGTCTCACTGGAGGTGTCAGGTAAGACACTGTGTACTTGTAGATATGGAGGCCATATATAGCATTCCTCCTGAGTTTTCAGGCCATTATACTAAATCCTCAGACCCATTCACTAGCCTGATGGGTCTTATCATCTGGTACAAGACATTAGAGTAATTAATGATACTGTTTTGATTGCCAGTAGAGATGGCAGATAGATAAGCGTAGATCACAGAAGCTCCCTGAGATAGTCAGCTTGGGTGCCAAAATCACACAGGGAGTCCTGGACAGAGGGAGATGGATCCTCTCAATCCAGGAAGAAACTAAAGTGAGAAGAACCAATCAAACAGGCAGTCCTGGAACAGCTAAAGGTTCAGTGCTCCTGCTGCAGTGCCCAAACTTGTGCAGCTGTGAATTATCAAGCTGCCCTAAGTCTCACCATTTTGACTTACTGGAGCTGCAGTCATGCCAGGGTCCGGGGTTGGTGGGCCTGGTGGACAGCTGGGTTGGTGGGGGATCTGCATTGACCTGCGGTGAGTGCTGGGAGTGGAGCTCTTCCATGGAAAAGTTGCACCAATCAGACAACATGTGGGAACCAGGCAGGATTGGCAAGAACAAGGAACAGCAGTGGCTTCAGTCAGTTGTTCCCTTCCCAGACAGGATTGGTGGAGTGTGTTTGGCCTGGGTCATGTGCCTGGCTGAGACTCAATAAACTGTCCCAAACCAATTCCCTATACCTGTGGTGCACACTAGCACAGTGAAGGCCTCAGCAGGTTGAATGACCCTGAGGAGAGGGGCCAGCCTTCACCACTCCAGTTTGCATCACAATAGCACACTGAAGGGGACAGGATCACCTAGCCAACATGCTTCAGAAGAACTACAGCCAACAAAGAAAGAGTCTGGGGCCTCCCTTATGTACCTGTATGGAAGAAACAAAAAATATGAGAAGAGGAAGCAAAAAGAAAAAGTCCCCAGGTCCCAAACCTGAGAACATTGATCCAGGAAAGTTAAATACAAAAGAGATTGAGGACAGCAAACATGCAATATCAGACATGCCACCCATGGACATAAAGAGATAGACAAGTTGAAAAATGAATTATTTAACCAAGTAAAGCCAGATATAAATAGATTAATAAACGAAATGCCAAACACTTCTCAAGAAGACACAGAAAGAAGAATGGAAAACAACAAAAAGAGGAGAGAATCATTTGATGAAGAAAAAAGAGAAAGCTGGCAAAGCTGCTTGAAAGAAACTAAGGATAGATAATCCAAACTGTAGGACAGGTTTGCAATGTGGGATCATGAAAGGAAAATTTTCTTAAAAATAACAAGGAAACAAGCAGTAACAATACAAAGGCTAGAAGATGACAAGAGAGTCTATAACTTAGGAATAAAGAATGTGAATGAAGAAAGGTACAGACTTCCGGGAGAACATGGCAGACAAATAACAGCAGCCACAGAGGTTCTCTGAGATTACCAGTTTAGAATCCAGGAGCAGTGCCGTGTGAGGAGTCCTATGTGAGGGGAGATGTACCCTGCTGACCCAGGAATGAACTAAGCTGAGAGAAACCAACTGGAAATGCAATCCTGATGCTATAACAGGAAGAGATAAAATCTCAGTGTGGAAGCTGGGCCCTGCGCCATTGGAAACCGCGATTTGAATTTTCTGCTGCTGATACTGCATCCCAATCTGCATGGCAGGGAGAGAGACACGCGAAAACTCTGAGAGCTGGAATTGGCGAACCAAACAGCATTGAGAGCAGGACTGGCAGGGAGCCTTGCATCAACCTGCGGTGAGTGAGAGAAATGGGGACCTTTTCATAGACTAGGAAGCTGCAACAGAGGACATTCTGGGAATGAGCAGACTAGCCAGAACAGGGCCCTGCAGTGACTTTAGTTGCATATTCCCCTCTCAACCAGGAGTGCTGGGGAGTGCTTGGCCTGGTGACATTGCCGACTAAGATCCAGTAGGCTAGCCCAAATCAGGTCCCTGCGCCTGGCGGTGCACCCTAGCAGTGAAGCATACAGTAGGTTGACCTGGAGGGGTGGGCCCAGCAGAGGCTGCCCAGGTCTATGTCTCCCTAGTACACTGCAGTGGGCAGGAACACCTAACCAGTGGATTCAAACAAACTGTAACAGACAAAGAGAAAAAAAAAAACAACAAAAAACAAAACTGGGCCTCCTACATATGCTTCTACAGAAGGAACAAAAAGTAAGGGAAAAGGGAGCAACAAGAAAGGGTCCTCAGTCCCCAATCCTGAGAACACTGATGCAGGAAAGGTAAATGCAAAAGAGAATGAAGGCAGAAAGCATGCAATATCAAATACAGCACCTATAGACATAAAGCAGTATCTTCGGAGCCTCATAGATGAATTCAAAAATGAAGTATTTAATGAAATAAAGCAAGAAATGAATAGAACAGTTAGAGAAAGGCTAAGCACTGCCCAAGAAAAAACAGATGGTGGAATGGAAGAACAGGAAAAAAGGGGAGAATTGTTTGATGGAGAAAACAGAGAAAACATAGAATACATGAAGCAGGTTCAAAGAGATTACCAGGAAACTAAAAACTCTATTGAAAGCTGGTATAAAGCTTGAAAGAAACTAAGGATAGATCAGAACTGGAGGACAGATTTGTAAGGTGGGAGCATGATATGAAAAACTAGAGGAACTAGAGGAACTAGGGGAATTTGCAACCATCAACTCAACTCTACAGAGATTACTGCAGGATATTCTAAAAATGAAAAATATCAAGATTCCAGAAACAGTGGCAGAGTAGCCACAATGAATGGAGCAGAAAGCGAAATGAAGAGGACAAACCAACAACTAATGACAGAAAAAGAGCTCAACAGAAATGAGGCCGAGAAGGTTGGATGGTAGGAACAGCCATTTTGGAGAAAACAAGACATCATAATAGGTAGTGCTGATTTAATATCCTCTTGTTTTGAAGTCCCATTAAGCTTTTGTTCTGTCTCCATCGGTTTTAATGTGTTGTATCTTATTGGATTTTATTATATGTGATAATATAAACAAAAACTTTTATAGACAAGGAGATTATACAGAGACCATTGTTCATTTTCTGTTAGTTGATTCTAAATACCCTGTAATACTGTCATTCTCTTGAACGGTTTTACATTGTCTTGATACGTTTGATGCTACAGTATATGAAGTTATACCCAAAGATTTTAAGGGAAGAGACACTATGGTAACTACTATTATGTCGAGATTATCTTGTGGTGAAACACTATTTTGCTTAAATGGCTATGTTTTGATCTGCACTGTTTTGTTGTTATGTCCTCTTTTTTATCTCAATCTCCTTTTTATTATCTACTTTTTCATTTTTATCCTTTTAATTAAGGGAAAAATAAATAAAAAATAGCAGGATATATTATGGTAACCCACTTTGATCTCCTTTTAACTTGATTTGAAACTCTGTATTGCTCTCACCATCTTGTTTTGACTGATTTTATTCTATTCTGTTATGCTTGATAGTACCAAGTTTTAGAGTATAGGCAACAACTATGAAGACAATAAGATTCATTGTGATGCCCATTCTGGTTGACTATTATCTTCTTTTGAAATCCTCTAATGTCTCCAATGTTTTGGTTTTATTGGTCTTATTCTTTGCTGTTTTGTTCAATTTTATTATAACTGATGATATAGGCAATTCTTTTTAAGATAACAAGAGGCATTATGGTAACCATTGTTGATCACCTTGTATTTTTGTTTTTACATTATGTATTATGTCCATCCTTTTGATTTGACTGACTCCATCCTGGTATGTCACATTTGGTTTTACTTTCTTCAAAAAAAAAAAAAAACAAGTAATAAGAACTGTAGGAGTAATAAAACCCAAAATGTGTAATTGTCATTGTACAAAAGAAAGTTCTCTAAAAGATACAACCGCATATATATTTAAGTGTATAAGTTAGATAACCATATTACTGAGTTTTTTTGGATCATTGAGCAAAACTGTTTGCAGTCTCACTTTTTGACAGTCCCCTCTATATGCTTTAATTTTGTAATTTCAAACAACTATTTCTAAGATGACAATATGTAATTAACTAGTGATTTCCTACTGTTTATTCTTTCTGAAATTCTGTATAACTTGTACCCTTTTTCTGTTTTTTCCCCTTTTTTCTCCTTAAATAAAATTTTAAAAAAAGAAGCATGGGTACAAACAAAGGAACTACAAAGGCTATTCACAGAAATAATTAAGGAAAACTTCCAAAACATAGGAAAAGGAAATGATATTCAGATGTATGAGGCATACAGAACTCCAGCTACCTACAACCAAAACAGAGCTACACCCAGGCATATAATAAGATCCCAGAAATTGAATATAAGAATAGATTATTAAAAGTTATCAGAGAAAAGAAACAGATTACTTATAACGGAAGACCCATTAAAATTACAGCAGACTTCTCGACACAGATGATCAAAGCAAGAAGAACTTGGAGCAAAGTATTCTAAGCCCTGAAAGAAAATTATCTCCAGCCCAGATTTATGTACCCTGAAAAACTGTCTCTAGAAATTAATGGAAAAACAAGATGCTTCCAAGACAAAGAGGAACTGGGAGTATTCATGACCACCAATCCAACTCTACAGAGAATACCACAGGACATTCTAGAGTGAGAGAAAAGCACCAGGATTCCAGGAATAGTGCCAGAGAGGCCTCAATGAATGGAACAGAAAGAGAAATGAAGAAGAAAAACAGGCAACTAGTGGCAGAAAAAGTACACAGCAGAAATGAGGCAGAGAAGGTTGTTTACAATCTCTAATATAGTTGGCCTTGATACACTATATGAAGAAAAGGAATCACAGACAGAGTAGATAAGGAGGTAGGATCCACCAAGATGCTCTTTATAGGAAATATAATTAACCTGAAAAAGGGTATATGGACTGAAAATCAAATATCAGAAAAAAATGCTCTATGTGACAGGGGAACCAGACAGTATTCGGGGCAACTAGACCAGCATTTGTGGATAGGTTAAAAAGACAGGCTTTAATAGGTAAAGGAATACAACTAGAGGTCAATTCCAGGAGGGAAAAGGTTCAGAACCACTTAGGTAAATAAGGAGGTCCCCCCCCCCAATTTAAAACCAAGGGTGTTGGTGAGACCCAGAAATGCACAGTGCACCCAGGGGGAGTGAAAGGGGAGGAATAGTCTTAAAAAAGATGGCAGAAGATATTGTTAATAGTCTATAAGGAATTAAAACTCATATTACTCACACTGCTCTGATTAGATAGCATTCATTCTGTCCCAGTTTGTCTACAAGCACTAGATCTGAGGACAGAGACAGCTATCCCAAAAATATCAGGATATAGCACAGTAATCATCTTTAATTTCCTATTAACTTGATCTGGAGTCCTGTATAACTTATCTGGTTTTATCATGACTGATCTTAGTTAAATCTGGTTTGTTTGATTTCTGTTTGGTATGGACTGATTTTATTCAAAACTGTTATGATTGATAGTATCAAGTCTGAGAGTATAGGCAACTACATTGAAGATGACAAGATTCACTACAATACCCATCCTGGTTTGATTACTACCTGTTTCTGTAGTTCTACACTATCTACAAAGTTGTGTTTTTATTAGTACTGTTATGTACTGATTATTCAATTATATTATGTTTTATGATATAGCCAACTATTGAGGATAACAAGAGACAACCCAGTAACCATTGTAGAACTCCTTGTACAGCAGTTTTATGTCTTTTTCATTTTATGTGTTCATAGTAGTATGTTTTGTTTTGTCCTGCTTTGATTTGTTTCTCCATCTAATATAGAAAGGATAGAAATACATGTTAAGACTCATGCGTTCCGGGAGAATATGGCGGACAGATAACAGCAACTACCGGAGGCTCTCTGAAAGACTCGGCTCAGAAGCCAGGAATGGTGCGGATTAAGGAGACATAAGCAGGTGGAGATATGCTCTGCTGACTCAGGAACGAACTGGGCTGAGAGAAACCAACTTGGAATGCAGTCCTGGTGCTAAAACAGGAACAGAAAAGCCTGGGTGTGGAGGCTGGACCCTGCGCCACTGTAAGCCGCGATTTGGGTTTCCCGCCGCGCGGCGGCTGGCTGCCTCTACAGTGGCTCGGCAAGGAGAGAGACGCGCAGAAGCTCTGAGAACGGCAATCTGCGAACGACAGGGAGGCGTGCACTGACTTGTGGTGAGGTGAGTGAGAGAAACTGACACTCTACCACAGTTTGACTCCAGCAGAGGACTTTCTGGGCCCGAGCAGTCCTGCGGGAGCAGGGCGCGGTGGCGACTCCAGCCACACATCCCCCTCTCAGGCGGGATTGGTGAAAAGTGCCTGGCCTGCGTGACGCTGCCGGCGGACCTGGTAGACTGTCCCAACCCAGATCCCACAGCCTGACGGTGGCCGGGAGGGGAGACGCGTAGGCTGCCTGGTCCGTAACTCCCTGGTGCGCAGCGGTGAGCGGGAACACCTAACTGGCACAATTCGATCAGGCTGTGGCTGACTGGGAGAGAAGCTGGGCCTCTTATATAAGCTTGCATATATAAGGAACAGAGAAGAAGAGGCAGCATGGGAAGAGGCAGCAACAAGAAAGGCTCCTCGGCCCCCAATTCTGAGAAACAGGCAATAGCAGACACCACACCAATACACATAAGGCGCCATATAGAGAGCCTCATAGACCAATTCAGGAATGAAGTTATCAATGACCTGAAGCTAGAAGTATGCAGAATAGTTAGAGAAATGCTAAGTACCACCCAAGATAAAACAGGTGGTGGAATGGAAGAACAGAAAAAAAGGGGAGAATTGTTTGATGGAGAAAACAGAGAAAGCATAGAATACGTGAAGCAGGTTCAAGGGGACTACCAAGATACTAAGAAGTCTATAGAAGACTGGCATAACAGCTTGAAAGAAACTAAGGACAGACTATCTGAACTGGAGGGCAGACTTGTAATATGGGAGAATGAAATGAAAAACTTCTTAAAAATAACAAAGAAACAAACAGCAATAATACAAAGACAAGAAGATGATAAGAGGATCCATAACTTAAGGATTAAGAACATAAAAGAAGAAGTAGGGACACAAACAAGTGAACTACAAAAGCTACTCACAGAAATAATCCAGGAGAATTTTCCTAATTTAGCAAAAGGTAAAGATACTCAGATGTATGAGGCATACAGGACCCCAGCTACCTACAACCCAAACAGAGCAACACCCAGGCATATAATAATAAAAATCCCAGAAATTCAATACAAGAACAGAATATTAAAAGCTGTAAGAGACAAGAAACAGACCACGTACAAGGGAACACCCATCAGAATTACAGCAGATTTCTCTGCACAAACCATCAAATCACAAAGAGCGTGGGGGGAAATAATTCAAGCTTCGAAAGATAATAATCTCCAGCCAAGATTGAGATATCCTGCACAACTGTCCCTGGAAATTGATGGAAAAACAAGGTTCTTCCAGGATAAAGAGGAACTGGGGGAATTTGCAACCACCAATTCAACTCTACAGAGAATATTGCAGGATATTCTAAAAAAAAGAAAAATACAAAGAATCCAGAAATAATGGCAGAGAGGCCACAACGAATGGAGCAGAGAACAAAATGAAGAAGACAAACTGACAGCTACTGACAGAAAAAGAGCTCAACAGAAATGAGGCAGAGAAGATTGGATGATAGGAACAGCTATTTTGGAGAAAATGACATCTTAATAGGTAATACTGATTTAGTATCATCTTGTTTTGAAGTCTCATCTAGCTTTTGTCCTTCTGTCTCCAATGGTCTAAATAGGCTGTATCTTATTGGATTTTATTATGTACGATAGTATAAGCAAAAACCTTTTAAAGACAAGGAGATTATACAGAAACCATTGTTCATTTTCTGTTAGTCTCTGTAATGCTGTCATTCTCTTGAATGGTTTTACATTGTTTTGATATACTTAATGCTACAGTATACGAAGTTGTACTCAAGGATTTCAAAGAAAGAAACAACATGGTAACTACTTTTAGGTTAGGATTATCTGGTGGTGAAACACTATTCTGCTTAAATGGTTATGTTTTGATCTGCGCTGTTTTTTTTGTTATGCCCTCTTTTATCTCAATCTCCACTCCATTATTTACTTTTTTATCTTTATCCTTTTAATTAAAGGAAAAAAATAGCAGGATATATTATAGTAACCCACTTTGACTTTTCATTACCTTGATTTAAAGCCCTGTATTACTCTCACCATCTGGTTTTTAACTGATGTTCCCCTATTCTGTTTTGCTGGATAGTATCAGGTTCGAAAGTTTAGGCATCAGCTGTGAAGATAATGAGATTCATTATGACGCCCATTCTCGTTGACTTTTATCTACTTTTGAAGACCTACAATGTCTCCAATGTTTTGGTTTTGTCGGTTTTATTCTTTACTGTTTTGTTCAATTGTATTATAACTAACGATATAGGCAATTCTATTAGAGATAGCAGGAGGCATTATGGTAACCATTGTTGATCACCTTGTATTATGTTTTTACATTATCTATTATGTCCACCCTTTTGACTTGACCGATTCTGTTCTGTTATGTCACATTTGGTTTTACTCTCTTCCAAAAAAGTAATAAGAACCGTGGGAGCAAGGAAACCCAAAATGTGTAATAGTCACGGTACAAAAGAGAGGAAAAGAAAGTGCTCCAAACTATATAACTGCATGTATATTTAAGTGTATAAGATAGAAAATGATATCACAGAGTTTTATTGGATCAATGAACAGAACTGTTTGCAGTATCATTGATGGAATGTCCACTTTACAAGCTTTAATTTTGTGACTTGAACAATTATTTCTAAGATGACAATATGTAATCCATTAACTAGTGATTTCCTACTGTTCATTTTTTTTTCTGTAAATCTGTATAACTTGTACCCTTTCCCTACTTTTTTTTTCTTTTCTTCTTAAATAAAATTAAAAAGAAACTATAAAAAAAAAGACTCATGCATGCATAGCACCTATAAGCAGTTTACAAGAACTGATCTTATGACACTTGCTGAAATGAACAAATACTTTGAAGAAAAAAAGACACCACAGTACCCAGTATGATCCCAGAGTGTCATGATGTGAAACCCAGCAATACCATTATTCTTTGTTCAATGATTTTACCCTGGTTTTTTTTGTGTAATCTCAACATAAATGAAGATATGGATAACTTCATGTATGTTTAAGTGTATAGAATTGATAACCATATACTAAGTTTTTTATTAAATAGTTGAACAGAACTGTTTGCAGTCTCGCTGTTTGAATCCCCATTTTATATGTTCCACTTCTGTATCTTGAACAACTATTTGTAAGAGGACAATATGTAAACTTCAACCAGTGATTTCTTACTGTTTATTTTTTTTTTCTTTGAAAGTATGTATCATTCCTACCCATTTTCTGTTTTTAGTTTTTCTTTAAATAAAAATACTTTAATAAATGACGCTATTTCCCCAATTCATCCAGTGGTGCCAAACCCTTATGCTATGGTTTCTCATGTCCCTCCCTCCACCATTCACTTTACAGTCCTAAACCTTAAAGATGTCTTTTTTACCATCCTGTTATATTTTCATTGTCAGAAATAACCGATACTCTCTAGTATCAATAAGTTACTCACATCTCTGTGTTAGAATCTCTGTTCAGTGACACATACCACCCTCTTCCTTTCCTACTCATCAATTTCATGGACACACCCCTGGTCAGAGCTGGCAGGTAGATTTTCTACACATTCCCTGCCACAAAACTCTTAAACAGCTTCTTACTTTTGTCTGTATTTTTTTTCAGGATGGGTAGAAGCCTTGCCTATAACCAGGAAGATTTCTGATGTAGTTACTAAAGTCCTATTACAAGAAATCATTCCAAGATTTGGTCTACCTTAAAGTATCCAGCCAGATAGTGGTCCATTCTTTATTTCTCAAATCATTCAACAGGACTACAACCAAAGTGGTGTGACCACTACCTGCACTTCCTCAAAACCTCAATGGTGGTCAAGGTTGTTAGACTGCCATTGTGGTTCCACATCACTGTTCTCCTAACCTTACCTCCCCTGACTCTACACATCCTGAGTGGTCATTACAAATCATGACTCTCACCTGTCTCTGTCTCACCAAGGGCCTACAGCCACAATTTTCAAATTGCCATGTTTGTTTTTGTATTTAGTTCCTGGTCCCTTAAATTCTATTAGTTATTTTTTTTTCACTATGGGATTCTGGACTGTATTTCCTAAAGACTCCCACATTATACATAAGGTTGTTTTCAAACTGTTTTACCTGACAGCTACCTTAGTTCTTTCCATCTTCATCTGTTTAGTTAAACATGAGTCCCCTGTGAGTCTAGGATCTCATCTCACTTATAGTGATACAGCCACAGACCTTCCCAGCCTTAGTTTAAAATTTCCCAAAATGATTTAACTGTTAGGCCTTACATTTCTCATGTCTCCACTTCTCTTCAGCTCAACCCCTAGAGCAAAAAAAAGTCTTACCTAAATTTTCTTTTCACCCTTTCAGATGGGGGAATAATTGCTTCCATGAACTTCGCCCCTCCTAACTCCATGCTCATTTTTCAGATTCTTCCTCACCACGGCCCTGAGGGAATGGCACATTTGGATCAAGGGCACCTTTCCTTCCAGCTCTATTGGGTCCTTTAATTATGATAGTGACCTGTCTCTTCATTCCACCTTGTCTTTTTTTATTTCTCCAATCTACAATTTGATCATTCACCAATAATTACCTCCTTGTCCTGGCTGAAACACCTGGTACCAGCTTCTACATGAGCATCAGTTGTCATCCTATCAATCTTCCTAAACCTCAACACAATACCTCCATCAAGCAGGAAATGGTAAGAGACAGCCTTTGCCTTTTTCCTAACAATACAAAGGTGGGAATGAAAGATTCTTGCCCTAGCATAAATTACTGTACAGTTATTGTGGTCATCTAATCTAGCAGAAGGCAAGAACAGTTACCACTTCCTCCTTCTTCTTCAACCTTAATTGCAACTCTCTTTCCTGTTTGCATGCAAATAAAATTCCAATCAATTCCTCCAATCTAGGATTTGAGCATTCACAAGTGATTACCTCCTTGTCCTGGCTTAAACACATCATCAATAGGGTCTCACATGGGACACTCCTCTCCACATCCTTTTCTCTGTGCTCCTTTCCAAATTTGCAATAAACTCACTTTTTTTGCATTTCATTTCTCTATTGTGCCTGAAAACTCTAACATTATCCATTCAGCATTAAAGGCAATATTTTGAAATTGACCACTTTAATTTTTACATATATTGGAAACTCAAAGAATAACTTACTGAAGAGAAAAATAAAAGATAGTATAACAGTTAGTGCTTACTAGAAAAACAGATTTAATGTAAAATGTATAAATATATGAGAATTTAAAATATTGTCTTATAATGGTCACCCACAGAATCAGGTGTAGAAACATGCAAAAGGGCTGTCTGCATGTAGGAAATCCAAAAGATAGAGTCAAAGACCTGTAAGACCCTATCAGTAGGCCACAGTATCTGTCACGGAAGGCTGAAAGGTCTGTTCTGGAAGCTAAAGAACTGGTGCTGGAAGACAGGAGATAACAGCAAAGGTGAAGGTGAAGATCATAGCTCCTCCAAAGAAAGAGAATCAAGTTTTCCTGTTTTGTTTCCATTTGAAAGAAACTCAACCTACTAGATGTCTGAAAAGCTATGTTCATATTCTTAAAAATCAAGCAATGAATTCTAGGAACAATGGAAGTTAACAGTAGGAAGAATTTACTGAAAGAAAGAAAAATCATCTACTTTAGAATTAGGTCTAAGACAGAAAGTGGCCTGGAAAATGGATTGCCCACCAAACCTACTTCTCAAGGGTGTTTTATTGAGCAAAGTCACAATGTGAGGCAGAATTAAGGTGGGACAGAGCTATCACCAATCAATAATATTGCACATACAGTCACTTCGGTAATATTGATCCAATGGCAAATCATAGGATGGGTGTGAAGTGGGACAAAACTACTAACAATCAATAAGCATACAACAAGTATAGTCACTTGGGTAATACTGATTAAATGGGGATCGAATGGGGAAACAATCACATAACAACTCCACAGGGACAGACAAGTACTTTCCTGGAAGAGATGGGTTAAGGAGATTTGGCCCTCCACCCCAAGGTGATTGATGCCTACTTAGAATATCAATCACTGCTATTCATTTCTAGGAGAGGTATATGGATGAGTAGCTCTTTTTCTTGAAGCTGGCCTTCAGTGACTACACCTCTAGCCACGGTTGTCTTCTGCATTGACCTCTTGAAGGTCCAACCCTGTCTGACTGCCTATAATATTTCTACCTAACTTAGTTAGCTATAATTTCTTTTATACCATGTAGAGAGCAAGTCTGATATAGGGGAAAGAATCTTCTAACATACTAGATGTCCAGTCCTAATTCATGTTCTCTAAAATTAAGGAATGAATTTTAGGAACAATGAAGATTAAGAGCAGAACATATTTATTGATTAAAAGAAAGCTTCTGTCTAAGTGAGAGAGACAGAAAAGGCTCTTGAGTGGGTTGTCAAAGACCCTGCTTTTTCTAGAGATTGTTATAGAGCAAAACCACAAGGTGAGGTGGGTCCAACGTGGAGAAATATGCAAACTCACAAGACAGGCATGAAGTGGGACAGAATTAAGGTCAACAAATAAGATTACAAGTGAAATTGCTCAGGTAAAAATGAGTAAATTAGGATCAAATAGGAAGGCAAGTTACTAGCAAGTGTATGTGAATAGAGAGCAGAGCCTTTGCCTATAGAGATTGGATTAGTGTCTCCTTCTGGGTTACTCAAGGTGATGGATACCTATTTAGAATATCAGTCCCTGATGTTTATTCTTAAGATGTAGCTATATTTATTTTGTCTCTTGTCTGCAGATCTGGGCTGCTGTGGGAGTAGGATGTTTTTCCCCTAGTTACAAGATATCTGATCTGCAGTGGCTCATTTGAGGGCTTTTTCCTGTCTGATTACCTATAATATTCTACCTAATTTAGCTGCCTATAACAAGTCTGTTGGTTGCTGTCATTCACACCCAGTAAATCCAAACAAATCTTCAGAGATGTTTTGCAAATAAGAAGGGAACAAAGAGATACAGGGAGTCAATAGGGAAGGAAGAAGAAAAATAATAAAGATGAATTATTATAGAAAATAGTTTATGAGTATGAGAGGCAGCAATTGGAAGAGTCTGAGATAGAATCAGAAGCCACAGTGATAAAAATTAAAATAGTGAGCTATGGTTTGGGACAATGAGTGAACTTCCTGAAGCAGCATTGATGCAGCCCCTCCCCTACTAAAGAAAGATGCAACCACTTCATACATGTTCTTGAATTCCAAGAAAATTATAAAGCAAATTAACTCATTCCTTCTGAAACCTTCTATAATCCCCATATTTTGAAGAACTGGGTTAAAAGCCTGAACCCAAATTGGTTATTTTAAATCCACAGACCCACCTATCATAGGTGACTGTTAAATAGTTGAGCAGTTCTTGTGTTCTATTTATAATTAGCTCTAGATAAGGAGGCCATGCAATCACCTCTTTCAGGACCTCTCCTTAGAATTTTAGGAGTTATCCCTCTCCTTATTTCAAATAAGAACTCTCCTAACTTCTTCTTTTGGTTCACTCCTTGGCATTTATGATATAAGCAGCCCAGAACACATTGTATAATTATATACATGTATCTACTCTTGACAAGGATTGTAATCAATTTGTGCTGCAAACATACAAAGAAAATTAAAAATTTGAAGTAAAAGATTATTAAGTTTCTTTGTAACAGAACAGGTAGGCTTAAATTCCACTTGTTATACTTAGGTATGTAGGGAAAAGAGTTCACTAATATGTCTGGCAGATCCTGAGTAGAAAGACTTAAAACTATGCTGGAGAGAGCAATTAAGAAGATAAGGGGGAGAGCTGATGAGAGAACAGAGAAACTCTGCTAGGTGCTCTAAATTAGCCACCCTCTTAACCTCCAGTAAGATGCAAAAGAGATTAAAAGGTAAGCATAATATGTAACAGAAAACTCTTATTTAGTATGTTAAATGTATGTGCACACTTATGCATATACAAAAACATATATAATTTTTCTCACTCTGGAGTTATTATATTACTTCATATTCCCTTAATCACCAACTTGATCTCAAATGTAAGGCCCCTCTTAATCAGCAAATTCCAGAGATAAGGCCTTAACAAGAACAAGCAGGCCAGGGCCAGTGATGGAGGTCAGCAGCATGTATCTGCCTGGCAAGGCAAAGCCAAGAGTTTGATTCCTGGCAGGAAAAAAAAAGCAAGCAGGAAAGGGAAAAGTCAAAGTAAGCCCTCCTAAGAATATGCATGAAGGCAGTGGCCCCCAGGTTAGCAACTAGGACCCGGGACCTGTCCAAAGACAGCCAATCAGGTAGTGACAACTCCAGAGAGAAGGGTCCCTTTGTATTGGTAAAAGCGGCTAAGGAAAAAACCGTAGGGTAATTTGATCCAAAGCTTACTACCCATCTTTCACAGGTTAATTTTTTTCTTCTGATGCTTTCCATTCAAAAATAAAGTATCTTCCCTTGTTTAATTTGTTCATTTAATTTGTTACTGGGGCTCAGTTTATGATTCCAGTGAGGTGCTCAGAGAACAGAGAAGCAGTGCTCATCTCTGGATGAAACATGCAAATAACTCAAAACAAATAGAGATTAATATTAAAGATAAAATTGTGTGTCAAATTCTACTTAATTCTGTGCCACTTCTACAAATTTTTAGAGCCTTTGTTTACCAAGACTCTACCTGTAATTTTTGCCACCCCTTGTTTAGCATGATCAAAAATAAAACTTAATAATGTTCTTGTCTCCCTTTCCATACTATGGAGAGATGATGGCTCCACAAAAAACACCCATCTTACATTGTCTCCATTATATTAGTCAGGGGAGAGTTTTGATTCCTTGCTGGCAAAAATCAATGCTCTTTAGGGCCTAAAGAAATTACAAGAGGGCAGAACCTCAGAGCTTCCACATTCCTTAAGATTAAGATGAGGGTCAGGAATGGGGTATGATAAAAAAATAAAGACAGGTAAAAAAGTGACAAGGACTATTGGAATTTTAAAATGTACTCTTAAGAAAAACTACAGCTGGACCTTCTCCCAAACCAGGAAACTTGGCTGGTGGCTGGGGTAAGTCCGCGTGTCATCCCGAACCCCAGGAAGACTGTAAGATCATCTCTTCTGGAGGTCAAGGACCTGCCTAGAGCCCAGCCACACTGGGCTGTGCTTGGCAGGCTTCAGGCCTGCCCAGGACACGCCCTGTGACATTCTCTCAAACCAGGAAACTCAGCCAGCATCTGGGGTACATTTGCGCACCATCCTGAGCTCCAGGAGACTTTATAATCATCTCTTCCAGAGCTCAAGAACCCATCCAGGGCCCAGGCACAGTAGACTAGCCTTGGGAGGTTTTGTGGACCAACTATATTATGCCCAGTGAACTTCTTCAATTACGGGATTTGAAAGTAGGTGAAGTGAGGTCCAGGGCATTGGTCTTCACATGGGGAAAGCTTTAACCCATCATCCACAGTGATTAGGTGCCTGCTCAGCTGCCTGGAACATTGAAGGTGGCACGGGAGGTCCTGAGGGCCTAAGGCTTAGAAAATTCCATTCATTCCCAGGAGCCTAGGACACAGGAGACAAATTCCAACATATCCAGGGGAAGCATTGGAACAACACTTGAAGCATAGAAATATAGGAAAATGACAAAGCAAAAGACCAAAATGCAATCTCAAACCTCCAACCCATCCCAGGAAACCTTAGGAGCTGTGTATATAGAAGAAAATATATGCCATACACCTGAAATACCTGAAATAATAACAACTGAAATAAAGAAGAAACTCTGGGAAGCTTTAAAGGAATTCAAACTAGAAATAATCTCCTAGGAAAAAGAAGAAATGACAAAAGAAATGAAAGAGATGTTGAACATACCTAAAGAAGACACAGTTAAAAAATTGGAGGAGCTAAACAAAAAGGTAGAATCCCTGGATGAACAATATATGACACAAACAGAATACATAAAGGAGATGCAAACAGATATATAGGAAATCAAGAATTCCTCTGAAAGTTATAAAAACTGTCTCAATGAAAGTGAAAATAGAATTTCAGACCTCAAAGACAGGATTGCAGCTAGTGAATAGGAAAAGCAAGATCTTTTAAAAATAACAAGGAATCAGGAAATAATAATTCAACAGCTGCAAGATGATACAAAAAAAACAACATAAGATTGATAGGGATAAATGAAAAGGAAGGGGACAACATAAAGGATGTCAAGAGGATATTTAGAGAAGTAAAAGCTGAACATTTCCCAAACATGAGAACAGAAACTGTCATCAGGATCAGTGAAGCATATAAATCTCCAAATAGACATACCCCCAAAAAACTACACCCAGACGTATAATAATCACCATCCCAGAAATCCAACACAAGAATAGAATATTAAAAGCTGTCAAAGAGAAAAGACAGATCACCTATAAAGAAAACCTATCAGAATCACAGCAGACTTTTCAGCATAAACAATAAAGTCAAAAAGAGCATGGAGTGAAGTATTTCAGATCCTAAAGGAAAATGATTTCCAACCTAGATTGATGTACACTGCAAAATTGTCCTTCAAAATTGATGGAGAAATAAGATACTTCCATGACAAAGAACAGCTGAAGAACTTCATGATCACCAAGCCAACCCTGCTGGGAATACTGAAAGACAGTTTAGATACACTTAGGAAAAAACCACTAAACAAAGCAGACAGTTTAAAAGAACAGAGAGATAACCATTCAATAGCTGAAAGATAACATGTCAATAATAAACTAACATATAAAAGTTATAACCATTAATGCAAATTGTCTCAATGCACCAATTAAAAGAAACAGACTGACAGAATGGATCAAGAAACAAAATTCAACCATATGCTGTCTACAAGAAACCCATCAAACCCAAAAGGATACTCACAGAGTGAAAGTCAAAGGATGCAAAACAATATTTAATGCAACAGGAAGTGAACAAAAAGTGGGAGTAGCTATTCTGGCTGCAGACAATGTGAACTTCAAACCAATAATGATCATAAGACATAAAAAATCAGACGTATAATAATCACCTCAATGAAAGTGTTATGGTTGGGGAAAACTCCAAGATGAAGAGATAACATTCTTAAATATATATGCACCAATTTAAAGACAACCCAGTTATATAAACCAAGTATTAACAGAAATGAAAAACCAAATTAGCAATAACACAACTAAAACAGGAGGCCTTAACACACCATTGACACCAAGGGACAGATCAACCAGACAGAAACAGAAAAGAAATAACAGAACTGAATCACACATGTGAACAAATGGACTTGATAGATATGTACAGAGTGTTTCATACAACAACTTCAGAATACAAACTCTTTTCAGGAGTACATGGGACATTCTCTAAGATACATAATATATTAGAACAGAACATATTTTTTAAAAATGCAAAAAAGTTGAAATTATCCCATGCATGTAGTCGGATTATAGCACCACAAAACTAGAAAATAATGGTAAAAGAAACTGCAAAAATCCCACAAACACATGGAAATTGAATAACACAGTCTTGAGCAATCAGTGGGTCACAAGGGAAATTATAGAAGGAAATACACAATGCCTACAAGCAAACAAAAATACAAATAAAAATTACTGGAATCTGTGGGATTCAATGAAAGCTGTCCTCAGAGGAAAATTTATTGCACTGAGATCGCATATCAGGAAGGCAGAATGAATACAAATAAATAACCTGATGTTACACCTCAAACATCTAGAAAAAGAAGAGCAAGTCAAGCCCAAAGCCAAAAGAAGGGAGGGAATTATAAACATCAGAGCAGAAATTATTGCAATAGAGACTAAGATAAGAATCCAAAGAATCAATGAATCAGAGTTGGTTCTTTGAAAGAGTAAATAAAATTGATAAGCCCCGAGACAACCTTATTAAACAAAGGGAAGAAAAAGCTCAAATTCATGCAATAAAGAATGAAAAACTCTGTAGAAACACAGAAGATCAGGGCTGGGGATTTAACTCAGTGGCATAAGCGCCTGCCTTGCAAGTGTGTGGTCATGAGTTCAATCCCTGGTACCGATAAAAAAGAAAAAGACAAAAAAAAAAAAAAAAAAAAAAAAGAAAAAAGAAATGCAGAAGATCATCAACATCTATTTTGAAAACCTCTACTCTCATAAGTTTGATAACACAGAAGAAATAGACAGATTCCTAGAAACAAAAAGTAGCAAAGCCAGGTCAAGAAGATGGAAACCTGCTGAATAACCCAATTTCTATTAATAAAATTGAAAATGTAATTAAGTCCTTACCTACAAAGAAGATCCCAGGTCAAGATGTATTCACTGCAGAATTCTGCAATAAATACAAAGAAGACATAATGCCGACACTCCTCAAACTCTTGAATGAGATTGAAAGGGAAGCAATCCTTCCTAAGTCATTCCTGGAAGCAAATATTACACTAGTACCAAAACCGGAGAAAGACCCAAGAGAACTAAAGGCCAATATCCCTAATGAACACACTATCTGAAATAAAATTATGGCAAATAGGATGCAACAAATCATCAAGAAGATTATACACCATGACCAAGTGGGATTCATCCCAGGCACGCAGGGATGGTTCAACATACATAAATCAATAAATGTAATCCACCATATCAATAAAGCCAAAAGTAAGAATCACATGATCATTTCTATAGATGCAGAAAAAGCTTTTGATAAGGTCCAACATTCATTTATGATAAGAACTTTACAGAAAATTGGAATAGATAGTCTTTACCTCAATATAATAAAGGCCATCTATGACAAACCAACAGCAAGTATCATACTAAATGGCCAAAAACTGAAGGCCTTTACCTGAAAATCAGGCACAAGACAAGGATCTCCCTTATCACCACTCCTATTTAATATAGTTCTGGAAATACTAGCCAGAGCAATTAGACAAGAGAGAGAAATAAAAGGGGTAAAGATAGGACGAGAAGTTAAATTACCATCATTTGCATGATACTCTATATAGAAGATCCCCAAAACTCCAACGAAAGACTCCTAGATATGATAAATTCAGCAATGTAGCTGTATACAAAATCAATAGTCAAAAATCAATAGCATTTCTATATACTGACAACAAAATCACAGAGAAAGAAATTAGAGAAGCCACACCTTTCACACTAGCAACCAAAAAATGAAATATTTAGGAATTATTCACACAAAAGAAGTGAAAGACCTATATAGGGGAAATTACAATATACTGAAAACACAAATTGAAGAGGATCTCAGAAAATGGAAAGACATCCCTTGCTCATGGATACGAAGAATACATATTGTGAAAATGGCTTTTCTCCCAAAACTGCTATACAGATTCAATGCAGTCCCAATAAAAATACCATAAACATACCTCATGGATCTAGAGAAATCACTCCTCAAATTCATCTGGAACCAGAAGAGACCTAGACTAGCAAAGACAATTCTAAGCAGCAAAGGCAAGGCAGGAGGCATCACAATCCCTGATTTGAAGCTATACTACAAAGCAACTGTAGTAAAATCAACATGGGACTGGAATCAAAACAAGTCGGAAAATCAACAGAATAGATTAGAAGATATAACAACAACTACAAACACACTCAACCACTTTATTTTTGATAAAGGGGCCAAACATGTTCACTGGAAGAATGACAGTCTCTTTAATAAATGGTGTTGGAAAAACTGGCTCTCCATATGCCTAAAACTAAAACTAGACCCATGCTTATCACCATGTACTAAATTGAAATCTAAATGGATCAAACATCTGAATATTAAAACAGATACACTAAATCTACTGAAGGCCAATTGGGTAAATACCTTGAAAACATAGGAGTAGGTAGAAAATTCATGAACAGGACTCAAACTGCATGGGAAATAGTTCCCAGAATCTATATCTGGGATCGCCTCTTATTAAAATGTTTCTGCATGTCAAAAGAAATCTCCAGCATAGTGAAAAGAAAACCCACAAATTGGGAAACAATCTTAGTGAACTGTCCCTCAGACAAAGGACTTATGTCTAAAACATATAAAGAATTTTTAAAAATCAGACCGGGGCTGGGGATTTAGCTCAGCAGCATAAGCACCTGCCTTGCAAGCAAGCCGTCATGAGTTTGATGCCTGGTACCGATAAAAAACGAAAAAGACAAAAAAAAAATCGGACCCCCAAAATTCAAAGATCCAATCCAAAAATGGGCATCTGACATGAATACACAATTCTCATATGAAGAAATAAAAATGGCAAATAAATACATGAAAAAATGTTCAGCATCATTACTCATTAGAGAAATGCAAATTAAAACCACACTGAGATTCCATTTCACTCCTGAAAGAATGGCCAGGACCAACAACAAATGCTGGAGAGGGTGTGGGGAAAAAGGAACTCTCCTGCACTGTTGGGAGTGTAGACTGGTGCAACCATTGTGGAGGTCAGTCTGGAGATTTCTCAAAAATCTGGGGTTGGAAGTCTCATTTGTTCCAGCTATTCCACTTCTAGGCATATTCCCAGAAGAACTGAAAGCCTCATATCACAGTGATATATGTGCACCAATGTTTATAGCAGCACAACTTGTAATAGCCACATCTTGGAAACAACCTAAGTGTCCATCGACTGAGGAATGGATAAAAATGTTGTGGTATTTTCATACAATAGAGTACTACTCAGCTATAAAGAATGATACATTGAGACATTTATAAATAAATGGACATAACTTGAGACCATACTCATAAGCAAAGTAAATCAAACTCACATGTATAAATACTGAATAGTTTCCCTAGTGTAAGAAATGGTAAGAATACATAAAAGTATGTAGTAAATATGATTTCCCATTATATTGCTTTGAAGCCCTATAATGTTTTCATTCATTAATGGAAATGGTTTTATTCTGGGTTGTTTGATTTTATTGTCTGTGATGGTATGCACAGTTATTTTGAAGAAAATAAGGCAATATAATAGATTTGTTGATTTAATATCACCTTGTTTTGAAATCCCATGATGCTTTTGTTCTTATGTCTCCATCAGTTTGTCATGTTGTATCTTATTGTATTTTATTATATGTGATAGTATAAACAAAAAAATTTATAGACAAAGAGATAATTTGTAAACCATTTTTCATTTTCTGTTAGTTGGTTCTAAATACCCTGTAATACTTTCATTCTCTTGAATAGTTTTACACTCTCATAATGTGTTTGATGCTGTAATATATGAAGTTATACTCTAATATTTCAAGGAAAGAGACACTATAGTTGCTACTGTTATGTCGGGTTTTCTTGAGGTGAAACACTATGTTGCTTAAATTGTTCTGTTCTAACCTGTGATATTATGTTTTTATGTCCTCTTTTATCTTAATCTCCTTTCTTTTAATTTTGTTAATAAAAAATAAATAAATGCCAAAACAGAAAAACTGCAGCTACAGGGTAAAAAATATTTCCTCAATCTTTTTTGCATTCCAGAAAATTCACTGAAAAAATTCTTAAAATTCTTAAAAACACAATAAATAAATCAGTAAATAAGCCTCTGACCTTGTGCTTTTCAGGTGTAAATTATACTTCCTCCCATAGAAATCTATTTTCAGTGGACAGCATATCTCAAATTTAAACACTTGTAAGTGGTTCAAATTCTAACATATCCTGACAAATGGACAACCTAACTGTCAATAAGAATATATCTTCTAGATCACTCATCTGTAAGACACCTGCAGGCCCAGCTCCAGATTGTAAAGCATCTCTCTCTTTTGAGAGCCTGCACTCTATTTCTTTGAATTTCTACTTTTAAAAGTTCTCTATAATAAATTCTTATCAGCCTCTTATTGATGTCCTAAACATTATTTTTCAGGAACTGGAGTTAGTGAACATGCAAATTAATTCTATGAATGAGATGGGTTTAGAAATGTCTTTGAACTCTGTCTAAAAGTTTTAAAACCCAGAGTCAGGGCAGGAAAAATTTCAGCTCAATTTCTGAGGTGAGGTGAAAGATTTGAGCCTAGCTTCCATTCCAGGTCATGCTTCTGCATTAAGCAAAAATGACATCTCCATCAGAAATCACACAACTCTTCACAAGCAAGATCCCGCTGGGCATTGTTTCCTGAACTGTCACCAGAGTATGGTCAAACAGGTCTTTCATCTGGCTTAGCACCTTCTAGTAAAGAGTTCCTATTAGAGCAGGGAATAGGAGACTGAAGGCCAAAATTCAGCAAAGTTTCCCCTTCTCTTAGTAATATTCAATCCCTTTTTCCAACAACAAGAAACATGAAATACAGGGAAGTCCTTAAAAAATTCTGGCTACAAACTGAGTTTTCCAGGGCAGTTTGGGTATAATGATGATAATTTTAACTTTAACCTATGTTTTCTTTGAAAGGGGAACAGTCAACGAGGAAGCCAATATTGTTGTCCAGAACATACTTTTTTTTCCTTCCCTATAGCCTTTTTTGGATTCTATAGCTAGATGTTTCAGAAATCAAAGAGTTGAGAAGTAAAGCAGTCACCATTATTGACACCTGCTACCCTTAATATCTCTTTCTATGCTCTGTTTCACTAACTTTTCCTTTTTTTCATTAAATTAAAACAAATTCAATTTCATTTTTTAAAAAATTGAAATGTTACTAGTATATATTTGGAGTGTGTGCCATTTACAATCATCTTGGAAAATGAGTATATTAAATCTTATTTTTTTTAATTCCATGTTTCCCATGCTCCTCTAATTTCACATCCTGATTTTCATAGCAGAGTAATATTCTATTATATATAGATACCACATTTTCTTTATTCAAATGCCTGTTGATAGATTCATAGGCTGATTCCAGAATTTAAGTATTAGAAACTATTGTGATATAAACATTGGCAAGCATGTATCATAGTAATATAATGTCTTAAATTCTTTGGTGAAGATACCTAGAAGGGAAATAACTGGGCTTTATGGAGTTTCTAATTTCAGGTCTTTAGGAAATCTTCATACTGATTACCATAATAGTTGTACTAGTTTACATTGCCACTAAAAATGAAGAAGGGTTCATTTTTCACCATAGCCATGCCATCATTTCTTATTGTTTGATTTCTTAATGACTGTCATTTTTTCAGGAGTCAGACAGAATCTTAGCATTGTTTAAATTTGCATTGTCCTAATGCCTAGAGGTGAACATTTTTTTCACATATTTGTTGATCAGTTGTATTTTTTCCTCTGTGACATGTCTGCTCATTTCTTATGCTCATTTCTTGACTGAGCCCTTAATTTCATATGGTTTAATTTTTTCAATATTTTTAGTCCTCCATCTAAGGCATAGCTGGCAAAATATTTTCCCATTTTGTAGGTTATTCCTTCATTCTACTAATTGATTGTTTTGCTGTACACAAGATTTTTAGTCTTAATCCCATTTGTTGATTCTTGTTGTTTCTGTTTAGAAAATCCTTTCCTACACCCATGTCTTCAAATGTTTTACTTACTATATCTTCGAATAAATTTGATGTTTCTATTTCAATGCTTAGATCTTTGATCTATTTTGCTTTTATTTTAGCATACGGTGATAGATAACATATGAGTTTCAATTTTCTCCCAGTCAGACAATCAGTGTCCCCAGCATCACCTGTCACTATGCTAACTTTCCTCTAACATTTGCCTTTGGCAAATTTGTCATAGATATAATAGCTGTCAAAGATCAAATAGCTGAATGTGTCTTGGTCTGTTCATGTATCTACTTCTGTCAATTCTATAGCACACATGCCACAGCATATTATTCATGTAATTGAAAGCACTAGATGGTTCACCATCATTACATTCTCTTCCATGGATCCATACATCTGTTTTTGTTATGGTGCCACACTGGTTTTTTTTTTTTAACTATTGCTTTGTAGTATAATTTGAAGTCAAATATTTCAAGACTTGCTTTCTTACTTGCTGTCAAGAATTGCTTTTGCTATTCTGGGTCTCTTGTGTATCCATATGAATTTTAGGATTTTTTCTCTAGCCCTGTAATGTATGCTGCTGGTATTTTGATTGGGGCTGTATTGAATATGTAAAATGGTTTTGGGAGTATGACCATTTTGACAATATTTTTGTCCACATATCCAGGATCAGGGGACAGTTTTCCATTGTCGATATCCTCTTCAATCTCCTTTTTCAGAATACTCATTTTCTTAATAGAAGTCTTTCACTTCCTTGCTTAGGTCAACTCCTAGTCATTTTAATTTTTATTCAATTTACTGCAAATTGTATTGTTTTCATGCTTTCCTCCTCTTGGGTACACTATTGGTGTGTATAAATGCTAATGATTTATTTTTATTTTTAAAATTTTATTTAAAGAGAAAAAATCAAAACAGAAAAAAAGAGTAGAAATAATACAGAATTTCAAAAAGCATAAACCCTAATAAATCACCAGTTGGGTGAACACTGTAAACATCTACTAAGTCCAATTGCTCACAGGTATGATTCAGTTTTATTATTTCTTTGCTGATTTTTGGTCTAGTTGATCTATCTCTTTGTGACAATGGGGTATTAAGATCTCCTGTTATAATTGTGTTCCTGTGTATTTGGTTTTTCATGTTCCTTAGTATTTGTCTTATACAGTGGGGTGCTCTTTTATTTGGTGCATATATATTTATAATTGTGAGTTCTTCCTCTTGAATTTTTCCACTACTGAGTATGTAGTGACCTTCTGTATCTCTTTTAATCATTTTAGATTTCAAGTTCACATTATCTTCAAATAGAATACTTACCCTTGCTTTTTCTGGGTTCTTGTTTCATGGAATACTGTTTTGCATCCTTTGACTTTTAATTAGTGAAATTGCTTTTGAGTCAGATGTGTTTCTTGTACACAGCACATTGTAGGATCATGTTTCTTTATCCATTCTGTCAACCTATTTCTTTTAATAGGTGAATTGAGACCATTTACATTTATGGATATAACTGATATGTACTGACTTGACTTTGCCTTGTTATGTTCTAGTTGTTTGCTTTATGGTTTTCCCCCTTATTCAATTGTTTGTCCTACCTGGTGGTTTCTTTCTGTTGTTGTTCTGGAGATTTAGAACATTTTTATCTCTTTCTAGTATTTTTTTCAATACTCTTGCTAGGGTTGGTTTGGTGGACATGAATTTATTTAGTTGTTCTTTGTCATGGAAGTATCTTGTTTCTCCATTAAATTTGAATGAAAGTTTTTCTGGGTACATCATTCTGGGTTGAAAGTTGTTTTCTTTTAGTACTTGAAATGTCTTACTCCAAGCTCATCTTGACGTAAGGGCTTGTGCTGGAAAGTCTGCCATTATTCTAATGGTCTTTCCTTGACAGATGAGTTGTGTTTTTTCTCTAACAGCTTTAATATTCTGTTTTTATGCTGAATGTCTGAGATCTTAATTATTATATGCCTGGGTGTAGAATTATGTTGGCTGTGATTGTTTGGCATACCATATGCCTCACTTACCTGCATATCAGATTTTTCCCCATGTCTGGGAAGTTTTTTGCTATTAGTTCTGTGAATAGTTTAGTGATGTCACTTGCATTGAATCTTGAATCTTCACTGATGCCTATTAGTATTATATTGTTTCTCTTGGCATCATCTTGAAGCTGCTGGATTGTAATTTCGTGTTGCTTTGTTATTTTTAAAAGTTCTATCCTTTCACGATTGCTAATTACGATCCTGTCCTTAAGGTCTGAAATTTTATCCTCAGCTTCATTTAAACAGTTTTGCCAGTTTTCAATAGAATTTTTGATTCTCGTATGTCCCTTTTAGTTTGTTTCATGAATTCTGCTTATTTTCTATGTTGTTCATTCAAGACTTCAATCAGTTTCCCATGCTCCTGTACTTTTTTTTTTTTTTTTTTTTTTTTAGCTATTTCTTCTCTAGGTGCACTGACCAGCTCCTTTACTAAGGTTGATATTTCTGTTTTAAATGATAGATTACTTCTAATTTGATTTAATGGAGTTGTATTTTTATTTCACTTGCTACCTTTTCAGACATTTCTGGTGTGTGACTTTTGAAATCCTCTATTTCAATGTCTCCTGTACTTGTTCCTGGTGGACTAGGTGTTTGAGATTGCATTTTGCTTTTTTGTTTTGCCATTTACCCCTTTTGGTTTAATATTTGGTGTTTCAGTCTCACTAGTCTCAACTGTTTTTAGTGGGTATTTTAAGGTCCTACTGTAAGGTTGATGTTTGTCCAATTGCTGGATCCCAAAATGAAGAGGTGGGCCAGTCACCAGAATTTCCCCTGCAGGGCCTGTTAGGTGAGTCTTATGTTCTTCCTAGGCTTACAATCCTAGGAGTACTGATGGAAATCAACTCCCAGTTCCTGCTGTTAATATGTCTTCAAGTTGTTCAGAATCACCAGATCTCCCTTGTTATAATGTCTGTCTCATCTGGGACCCTTTGTGCCTCTGGGTGTCCCACACGACCCTTTAATTTTCTCCAGGTTGGGAGAAGCTTTATTGTCACACTCCTCAACATACCTGTTATTTTCTGTGTAAAAGAAGGACTCACCCATCCACTTGTCAAGCTTGCCTAAGGCCTACTTCTGGAGGGGGCTTTGCTATTGCTCCTGTTTACCCACTGAAGGTGGCAAACTCTATTCCTATTTTAGGGACAAACTCACCTCACTGATAGAAGCCTGCTGAGTTCCTCCAACTGAGTATTCCCTCAATTCTGCATGGTTGATTCAATCTAGTCCAAGGTTCTGGGGGAAGCTGTGGGAGCCAAAGATTAACAGCAATACTAGCTCCAGGAGATAGGTTTTTCCCGATGGCAGCAGTGGGGCTATGGGAAGTGCATCATGAGCTGGAGTTCCTAAGTCCAGAGCTGGGTGGCCAGGACTGCAGGGTCATGCGAGTGGCTCAGTTCTGGCCTTGTCTGCCCATGCCCCTGGCAGGAGTTCCTGAATTCTGCAAGGTGATCTGCCTGGACATCAGGAGTCATGGGAGGAGCCTGGGTCTAGTCAAGTCCCTGTGCACCAATGGTTGCAGTTCCTGGGTCCTGCATGGTGGTCTGCTGGGGTGGCAGGGGCCCAAGTCTGGCACAGTCCCATATGCACTACTAGCTGGAGTTTCCAGGTCCTGTGAGATTGTCTGTTGGGATGGCAGGAGTCACAGAAGAGGCCGGGTTCTACCCTGGCCCACTGTTCTCTGCTGGCTGGAGTTCCTGGGTACTGTGAGGCCATCTCCTGGGATGATGGGAGTCACAGGAGGGGACCAGGCCTAGCACTCCCCAGTGCACACTGCTGGCTGGAGATCCTGGGTCCTGCCATGTAGTCTGCTGGAACAGTGGGAAGTCACAGCCTAATGATTTTTGTGTGTTGGCCTTTTATCCTCCTAAGTGGTTGAAGAGTATTTTTGCTTGAGCTTTTTGGGTCTTCTATATAGAAGAAACATGTCACTTGCAAATAATGATAATTCGAGTTTTTCTCTCCTGTGTGTATTTCCTTTGATTTTTTTTTTTTTTTTTTTTTTGTACCAGGGATTGAACTCATGACCTCGCACTTGCCAGGCAGACACTTATGCCACTGAGCTAAATCCCCAGCCCTGATTTCTTTAACTTGCCTGATTGCTCCAGCTAATTATTCAAGTACTAAATTGAATAGAAGTGGTGATAATGGGCATCCATGTCTTGTTTCTGATATTAAAGGAAATGTGTTTTGTTTTTCACGATATAGATGATGCTATCTGCTTTTTGTATAAATACCTTTAATCCTATCAAAATATTGTGCTTTTATCCTGTTTTTAACAGAATTTTTATCATTAAAGGATGTTGGATTTTGGCAATAGTTTTTTACACATTTATTTATATGATCACATGGTTTTTGACCTTGCTTCTGTTTATGCAATATAGTATATTTATTGACTTACATATGCTGAATTATCTTTGTATCTATGCAATAAAATCTACTGGATCGTATTGCATGATGTTTATGATAATATACTGCATTTGATGTGCTGGTATCTTGGTGATGTTTTGCCTATTTTCATTAAGGAGATTGCCCTATACTTTTGATATTTAGTTGAGTTTTTTGAGATCTGGATGATACAGACACTAGAAGTAAATTTTGATGCACTTCATCACCTTCAATTTCTTTAAAGACTCTGAGGAGTATAGGTGATATAATGTTCCTAAAGATTTTGTAGTATTCAGCAGAGGCTTCATCAGGCCCTGAGATTTTTTCTTTATAGAGGCAAAACAAAACAGAACAAATCAGATCAAAAGAAAGGAATGCAAGTGACACATGATTTTAAGCAAGACAACAGGAGATCAACAGTGGCTATTATAATGTTACTTATTTTCTTTGAAACAGTTGTCCATATCTTCACACACAATGAATTCAAACAAAACAAAATAGTATAAAACTGATCAAAACAGAAGAATGAAAGCATTAAAAGCCTTCAAAACCAGACAATAGTAAAGTGAGAAAAGGCTACCACTTGTTCTCTTCAAAATAGCTGTCCATACCTTCATATATATTGAAATTCAGTAATACAAAATATACTAAAACCAATCTAAATAAAGCATAAAAGCGTTATTGGACTTTACAACATGTTGATAGTAATTCAGCAATGTCTATCATAATGTCTCTTTTTCTTCAAAGTAGCTGTCCATAACATCACACATAATATAATCAATTCTAATAAACACTTTAGAATTTCTAGCATGCGTAAGCCTGTACATGTACATGTATAATTTTTGTATTAGAGGGAAAAACAAAGCAAAGTAAATTACTAGAAAAACAAGAAACAAAAAAGGGAAATAAATAACAATAACAAAGAGCCCCAAACAATGACAATTTAGATATTCAAAACAAGATGATAGGCACATAAATAAGGCTGCTATTTTCCATAACAATCTCTGAAAGAATTCCTCAGATTACCAGATATAAACATGCAAAACTTCAATCCTGTGAATTTTAACTGGTTTGTTCCAAGAACTAATAGAAATAGTAGCACAATCATGTTAGCTATTTTAATTGTGTATATACAAATTCATATTTTTTTTTCTTTTCCCTTCCTTTTCTTTTCACCTCTACCATGAGTTATTTTTCTTTTTGAGTAGATTCTTACCCTTTCACAAAATTTATTGAAGATTTTGCATCTTAATTACTCTTACAATGTTTTACACAAAGGAGGCAATACATTATTTACACATGGGAGTTTGATTTCTTTCACATATGAATATGGTCTCAAGTTGCATCCATTAACCTATAAAAGCCTCAATATGATCCTTCTTTTTAATTTAGTAGTACTCCATTCTATAAAATGCCACATCTTTATACCCTTTCCTCAGTTGATGGGCATTTAGGTTGTTTCCAAGATTTGGCTATTACAAACTTTGCTGCTATAAACATAGATGCACATATATCACTGTGGTATGATATTTTCAGTTCTTTTGGGAATATGCCTAGAGATAGAATAGCTGGGTCAAATGGAACTTCCAATCCAAGCTTTTTGAGAAAAATCCACACTGATTTCCATACTGGTTGCACCAGTCTACACTCCCACCAATGGTGCAGAAAAATTCATTTTTCCTGAACTCCTCTCCAGCATTTGTAATTTGTGGTTATTTTGATCCTGGCTATATTTTGTAGAGTGAGATGGAAGCTCAGTGTGTTTTTAATTTGCATTGATCTAATGAACAATGATGCTAAACATTGTTTCATGTATTTATTTGCCATTTGTATTTCTTCATCTGAGAAGTGTGTATTCATCTCATATGCCCATTTTGAATTGGGTTTTTGAATTTAGGGAATCTGATTTATTTTAATTCTTTATATGTTCTATACAGAAGATTTTGTCTGAGAAAGAGTTGACCAAGATTTTTGCCAATTTTTGGATTTTTTACTCTGTTGAAAATTTCTTTTGACATGCAAAGGCTGTTTAATAACAGGAGATTCCAGTTATTGATTCTGGGCAGTATTTGCCATGCAGTTGGATTTTTGTACATACATTTTTTATCTACACATATGTCTTAAAAATTTCTAAAAATTTTCATTCCAACAGATTTATTGTTTCTGTTTTAATATTTAGATCTTTGATCCATTTAGACTTTAGTTTACTACAAGGTGATAGGCATGAGTCTAGTTTTAGTTTTGATATAAAGAGAGTCAGATTTCCCAGCACCACTTATTAAAGACATTATTTTTCTTCCAGTGACTGTGTCTAGCCCATTGGTGACAGATAATGTGGCTGAGTGTGTTTGTAGTTGTGGTTGTATCTTCTAATCTATTCCATTAATCTTCAGGTCTGTTTTTACTCCAGTATCATGCTGATTTTGTCACAGAAGCTTTGTAGTAGAACTTCAAGTCAAGGATTGTGATGTCTCCTGCTTGCCTTTGTTGCTCAGAATTTCCTTTGATCTTCTAGGTCTCTTCTGGTTCCAGATGAATTTTAGGAATAATTTCTCTAGGTCTGTGAGTTATGCTAATGGTATTTTCACTGGAATTGCATTAAATCTGTATAATAATTTTGGGAAAATGGCCATTTTCACAATATCTGTTCTTTCTATTGATGATCAAGGAATGCCTTTCCATTTTCTAAGATACTCTTTAATTTCTTTTATTAATATTGTAATTTTCAATAAATAGATCTTTTACTTCTCTTGTTCAACTTATTCCTAAGTATTTTATTTTATTTGAATGCTATTTTAAAGGGTGTGGCTTCCCTTATTTCCCTCTCAATAAATTTGTTATTTGTGTATAGTAATGCTATTGATTTTTGAATGTTGGCTTTGTATCCAGCTACAATACAGAGTTTAGTTATAATGCCTAGAACTCTTTCAATGAGGTTTTGGGCATCGTCTATGTAGAGTATCATGTCATCTGCAAATAATGATAATTTAAATTCTTCTTTATCTATCCTTATTCTTTTATTTCTCTCTCTTGTCTAATTGCTCTAATATTACCAACACTATTGAATAAGAGTGGGGATAATGTACATTGTTGTCTTATTCCTGATTTTACAGTGAAAGCTTTCAGTTTTTGACCATTTAATATGATGCTGGCATTTGTTTTGTCTTAGATGGCTTTTATCAGATTGAGGTACAGGCCATCGATTTGCAGTTCCCTAGCATGAGTGTTTGGCCTTATTGAATATTTTTGTGCATCTATTGAAATGATCATGTGATTCTTTTTTAATTTTATTTAAAGAAAGACAAAACAAAACTGAAAATGGGTAGAAAAAGTGTCTACTTTCAAAGGAAAAAAATAAACAGTAATAAATCACTTGTTGATGTTTACATATTGTCTTCTTATAAATAATTGTTCAAGATACAAAAGTGGAACATATAAATGGGAATTCAAACAGAGAGACTGCAAATAGATCATGTGATTCTTATCTTGAGCACTAGGGATATAATGAATTACATTTATTGATTTGTTTATGTTTAAGCATCCCTGCATTCCTGGGATAAATACCACTAGGTTGTACTGCATAATTTTCTTGATGTTGTCTTCATTCTGTCTGCCAGTATTTTACTGAAAAGTTTTGCATCTATGTTCATGAGATTGGCTTGTAGTATTTTTTTTGGGGGGGGTGGGGGGCTCTCTGGTTTTGGTATTGGGGTAATGCTTGCTCCCAGTAATAAGTTAGGGAAAATTGCTTCTCTTTCAATTTCATTGAAGAGTTTGAGGAGTGTTGGCATTAAGTCTTCCTTGAATTTCTTGTAGAATTCTGCAGTGAATACTTCAGGACCTTGGCTTTTGTTCATTAGTAAGCTTTTGATTATATTTTCAATTTTGTTACTTTAAATTGGGTATTCATCAATTTTACATCTTCTTGATTCAGCTTTGGTTATTCATGTATTACTAGGAATCTTTCCATTTCCTCTGTTACCAAATCTATGAGAATAGAAATTTTCCAAGTAGGGGCTGGGGGATTTAGCTCAGTGGCATAAGCACCTGCCTTGCAAGCAGGCGGTCATGAGTTCGATCCCCAGTACCGGAAAAAAAAAAAAGAAATTTTCCAAGTAGTATTGATGATCTTTGGTATTTTCACAGGGTCTGTAGTGATTTCACACTTTTCATTCCTTATTGCATGAATTTGAGGGTTTTTTTTTTTTTCTTTTGAAAATAAGGTTGTCTTAGGGGCTTGTCAATTTTATTTATTCTTTCAAAGAACCAACTCTTTGATTCATTGATTCTTTATATTGTTTTCTTAGTCTATATTGCATTCATTTCTGTTCTGATATTTATAATTTTCTCCCTCGTTTTGGTTTTGGGCTTGACTTGCTCTTCTTTTTCTAGATATCTGAGAGGTAGCATCAGGTTATTTGTGTTCATTCTGTTTTTCTGATGTGGAAGTTCACTGCAATAAATTTCCCTCTAAAGACTGCTTTCATTGCATCCCACAGATTCTGATAAATTCTATTTTATTGTGTAATTTGTTCATTAATTTCCTCTGTGATCCACTGATTGCTCAGGAGAGTTATTTAATTTCAATATGTGTATGAAGTCTTTGCAGTTTCTTTTGCCATGAATTTCTAATTTCATAGCAGTATAATAGGATAACATGCATGAGATAATTTTGATGCTTTTCAATTTATGTAAGCATATTCTATGGGTTAGTTTATAGTCTATTTTAGAGAATGTCTCATGTGCAGCTGAGAAGAATTTATACTCTGATGTTAAATGGAAATCTCTGTACACATCTACTAGGTCCTCTTGTTCACAAGTGTGATTTAGTTCTGTTTGCTGATTTCTGTCTAGTTGGTCTGTCTTTTTGTGTCAATTGGGTGTTAAGGTCTCATGTTATAATTGTGTTATTGCTCATTTGGTTTTTCATATCTATCAATATTTATTTTACAAAGCTGGATGCTCTCATTATTTGGAATACACACACACACACACACACATATATATATATTTAAGATTGTTATGTCTTCCTCTTGAATTTCTGCTTACTAGTATGTAGTGACCTTCTTTATCTCTTTTGAGCCTTCTTGGTTTGAAGTTCACATTGTCTGCAAACAATAGCTACCACTATGTTTTTGGGTTTGCATGAAGTATTATTTTCCACCCTTTTACTTTCAGTTTATGAATTTCCTTTTGGGTTAGATGGGTTTCTTGGTTGCAGCATAGGGTTGGTTGTTGTTTCTTGATGCATTCTACCAGTTTGTCTCTTTTAATTGGTGAATTGGGGCCATTTACATTAATGGCTTTAACTGATATATATTGTTTTATTTTTCTTACATCCTTCAGCTGTTGGTTCTTTACATTTCCCCTCTGTTTATTTGTTTACCTTTCTTAGTAGTTTTCTCCTGTTAGTGTTCTTAAAGTCATAATTACTTTTATATTTATCTAAAATATCTTTCAGTATTTGTAGGGTTCATTTGGTGGTCATGAATTTCTTCTGCTGTTCTTTGTAGTGAAAGTTTCTTATTTCTCCATCAGTTTTGAAGGAAAATTTTTCAGGATACATCAGTCTGGGTTGGAAGTTGTTTTCCTTTTGGATTTGAAATACTTCACTCTGTGCTCTTCTTCACTTCATTGTTTGTTTTGAGAAGTCTGTTGTGATTCTTATGGGCTTTCCTTTATAACTGATCTGTCTCTTCTAACAGCTTTTAATATTCTCTTCTTATGTTGAATTTATATTTATGGGTGTATATTTTTTTGTTTATGGCTAACTGGAGTTCTATATGTTTCACTTAACTATATATCAGTTTCCTTTCCTGTGTTTGGCAAATTATCAGATATTCTGCAAATGGTCTTTAGATATCAATCGTGTTGTTGCCTTCTTTGTCCTTTACATCTATTAATATTATGTTGTTTTTCTTTGCATCTTCTTGCAACTGTTAAATTATTATTTCCTGATTCCTTGTTACTTTTAACAGATTTTTCCTTTTCTGTCCACTAGCTGCAATCTTCTCTTTGAGGTCTTTGAGGTCTGAAAGTCTATCTTCATATTCATTGATGCAGTTTTGCCAGCTTTCGATGGAATTTTGTTTTCCTGGATATCTCTTTGAATCTTTTTCATGCATTCTGTTTCTTTCTTACATTTTTCATTCAAGGTTCCCATGTATTTGTAGTGCTCTTCAATTTTTTAACAGCATCTTGTTTGGATGAGTTCATTATTTCTGTTCTTACATTTATCATTTCATTTTTTACCTGAGAGATTATTTCAGATCCAAGTTCCTCTACAGTTTCCTGGAGTTGCTTCTTGACTTCATTGCTATTATTTCAAGAGTTTCAGGTGCATGGCTTTAATTTATTTTATGCCCATGTCTCCTAGGCTTGTTTAGGGTGGGATGGAAGTTTGCAATTGCATTTTGCTATTTCATTTTGTCATTTTCCTTTACTCCCCTGGAGAAGCTGAGTGCAAGGTCTCAGTTGTTTCCAGGGTTGAAAATATCTGTCCATACTGCAGGAAGTTTCTCCAGTTGAGTTGAGGTCATTATTCAGGCCTTAAGAGGTCCCTAGTGGCACATATAAGCCTCCTCAAATATGAGTCATATGATGGGTGGACCTTGAGCACATCCCACGTGACACTCTGAAGCTCCCCTGCTGCTTGAGGTTGCAGGATATGACACTACTGCATTCTGCATGGTGTACCAAGGCTGTACAGTTACATGAAGTATCATATGTCAGCCATCAGCTCATACTGTATGATGCACAAAAGCTCTATAGCTGCCTGGCAACACTAGGTGGAGCCCTATCAGGCTCTGAGCAATGTACTGAGGTTGCATGACTAGATGGGTTTCACTGTGTAGGCTTTCAGCTCATTACACGGAGCACAGACATCTTTCTGACCACTCAAGGTCACTGAGTGGGGCCCAACCAGGCCCAAGAGACCTATCTGAAAGTGCTCTGGTGATTGTGGTGATTGTGATCCTGAATGGGGCCCTACCAGATTCTGAGCAATGTGCCAGGGCTGCCTGGCTGGATTGGGATCTCTGTTCAAGCTTTTGGTTCATGACACCAGGTACTGCACTTTTTTAACTGGCAGATTATTAATTACTTTGTCAATCTCATTGCCTGCTATTGGGTTTTTAAACTCACTTATGTCTTCTTGGGCTAGCTTTGGTAATTGTATGACTCTTGGAATAAGCACTTTCCCTCAAATTTGTTCAATTTTTGGAATATAATTTTTCAATTTAGAGTTACTATGTTCCAGAATTCAAATGTTTGTTGTGCTATCATCATTATCATCTATAATTTATTGATCTTCATATTTCCTCTCTCTTTCTCTCCGCTGGTAAATCCTACTAAGATGTTATATATTTCATGTATTCTTTCAAAGAGCCATCACTTTGATTTACTAAGATGCTGTAATATTTTTGAGGTTCAATTTCATGATTTCTACTGTCATGCTTATAATTTCCCATTAATTTCAATTTGGAGGTGGCTCATTGTTGTTTCCTAAGTGGCTACTGCTTCTTTTCCTTTTTCTTTTCTTTTCATTTTTCCTTTTTTTTTTGAGATAAGTTCTCACTATGTAGTTAAAAGTGAGAAAGTAAAAGTTATTTTTCAGTTATTTTTTTATTTTTTTATTTTTTTATTTTATTTTTTTATTTATTTTTTATTTTTTTGTCTTTTTCATTTTTATTGGTACCAGGGATCGAACTCACGACCGCCTGCTTGCAAGGCAGGTGTTTATGCCACTAAGCTAAATCCCCAGCCCCCAGTTATTTTTTTAAATGATCTTCCTTTTACTGTGCAGAGTAAAGATTTTAACACATGCAGGTTTGTTTTCTTTTTTTATTTAGAGAAAAAATACAGAAAAGAAGAATAGAATTAATACAGAATTTCAAAAAAAGAAAAACAATAAAAACACTAAGAAATCACTAGTTGATAAATTACATATTACAATCTTAGAAATGGATATTAAAGTCACAAAATCAGGGCATAGAAAGTGGACAGACAATCAAACAATGGCAGTGCAAACTATTCTTTTCAATGATCCAACAAAAACTTAGTAATGTGGTTATTTGTCTTACACTCTTAAATGTACATGCAGTTATATCATTTAGAGCTCTTTCCTTCTCGCTCACTTTTACAATATCTATTATACATTTTGGATCCTATTTCTCCAATTTTTTGTTGTTTTTTACACTATTGAGACAATGTGATATTTACGAATATGAGTCTGACTTACTTCAGTTATAAAGATAGTCTCAAGTTGCCTCCATTTATATACAGAAGTCTCAAGACCATCCTTTTTTATTGCTGATTGAAATATCACATTTTTCATTCACACTCTGTGATTGATGGGCATTTAGGTTGTTTCTGAGATTTAGCTATTCCCAATTGTGCTGCTATAAACATATGTGCACATATATCAGAGTGGCATGATCGTTTCAGTGTTTCTGGGGAAACACCCAAGAAGGCATTAACTGGATAGAATGGAACATCCAATAATAGTTATTTGAGGAAGCTCCATACTGATTTCCATAATGGCTGCACAAGTCTGCACTTGTAACAACAGTGGAGAACTGTTCCTTTTTCTCCAGGGCCTCACCAACATTTGTTATCAATTAATATCTTGATGGCAGCCATTCTTTCAGGAGTAAGATGAAACCTAAATGCTGTTTTAATTTGCATTTCTTGAATGACCAGTGATGGTGAGCATTTCTTCATGATTTAATTGCCATTTGTAAATCTTCATCTGAGAAATGTGTTCATCTCAGATGTCCATTTTTGGAGAGTCTTTGAAATTGTGGGGTTTGATGCTTTTCAGTTCTTTATATGTTGTGGATATAAGTCCTTTGAGGGATTGCTGGCTATAATTCTTTCCCATTCTGTGGATTTTCTTATCACTCGGTTGGTGATTTCTTTTGAAGTTCAAAAGCTTTTCAATAATTTGAGATCTTTGTTGTTGATTTTTTGAAGTATTTCCTATGTAGTTTGTGTTCTGTTCATGAATTTTCTGCCTACCCCTATGAATCCAAGATTTTTACCTATCTTGTCTTTCAATAGAGTTATTGTTTGTTTTTTTTAATTTTAATTTTATTTAAGGAGAAAAAGAAAAAAACAGAAAAAGGGTACAAGCTATACAGAATTTCAAAAAAATAAGCAGTAGAAAATCACTAGTTAATAGATTACATATTGCCATCTTAGAAATAGTTGTTCAAGTTACAAAATTAAAGCATATAAAGTGGACATTCAAACAGTGAGAATGCAAACAGTTCTGTTCAATGATCCAACAAAACTCAGTAATATGGTTATCTATCTTATACGCTTAAATATACATGCAGTTATATCCTTTAAAGCACTTTCTTTTCCTCTCTTTTTTACAATGACAGTTACACATTTTGGGTTTTATTACTCCCACAGTTCTTATTACTTTTTTAATGAGAATAAAACCAAATGTGGCATAACAAAACAGAGTCAGTCAAATCAAAAGGATGGACATAGTACATTATGTAAAAACAGAATACAAGATGATCAACAATGGTTACCATTATGCCTCTAGCTATCTTAAAAAGAATTGCCTATATCATCAGTTATAATAAAATTGAACAAAACAGTAAAGAACAAAACAAATAAAACCAAAACATTAGAGACATTACAGGACTTCAAAAGAAGATAATAACCAAACCAGAATAGGCATCACAATGAATCTTATTGTCTTCACAGTTGTTGCCTATACTCTCAAACTTGGTACTATCAAGCAAAACAGAATAGAGTAAAATCAGTCAAAACAAGATGGTGAGAGCAATACAAGGTTCCAAATCAAGTTAATAGGAAATCAAAGTGGGTTGCTATAATATATCCTGTTATTTTTAATTTATTTTTCCCTTAATTAAAAAGATAAAAATAAATAATAAATAATAAAAAAGATTGAGATAAAAGAGGACATAACATCAAAACAGCACAGGTCAGAACATAACCATTTAAGCAAAATAGTGTTTCATCAAGATATCCCAACCTAAAAGTAATTACCATAGTGTCTCTTTCCTTGAAATCTTTGAGTATAACTTCAAATACTGTAGCATCAAACATAACAAGACAATGTAAAACTTCAAGAGAATGACAGTATTACAGGGTATTTAGAACCAACTATCAGAAAATGAACAATGGTTTCTGTATTATCTCCTTGTCTACAAAAGTTTTTGTTTATATTATCACATATAATAAAATCCAATAAGATACATGTTAAGACTGATGGAGACAGAAGAACAAAAGCTTGATAGGACTACAAAGATGATATTTAAATCAGCACTAGCTATTATGATGCTTGTTTTCTCCAAAATAGCTGTTCCTACCATCCAACCTTTTCTGCCTCATTTCTGTTGAGCTCTTTTTCTGTCATTTGTCAGTTTGTCTTCTTCATTTCGCATTCTGCTCCATTCACTGTGGCCTCTCTGCCACTGTTTCTGGAATCTTGGTATTTTTCTCTTTTAGAATGGCCTGCAGTATTCTCTGTGGAGTTAAATTGGTGATTGCAAATTCCCCTAGTTCCTCTTTATCCTGGAAGCACCTTGTTTCTCCATGAACTTCTAGGAACAGTTGTGCAGGATATATCAATCTTGGCTGGAGGTTATTGTCTTTCAAAGCTTGAATTATTTCACCCCATGCTATTCATGATTTGATGGTTTATGCTGAGAAGTCTGCTGTAATTCTGATGGGTGTTCCCTTGTAAGTGATCTATGTCTTGTCTCTGAGAGCTTTTAATATTCTGTTCTTATATTGGATTTCTGGAATTTTGATTATTATATGCCTGGGTGTAGCTCTGTTTGGGTTGTAGGTGGCTGGGGTCCTGGATGCCTCATAGATCTGTGTACCTTTACTTTTTACCATATTAGAGAAGTTCTTGATTATTTCTTGAATAGCCTGTGCAGTTCATTTGCTTGTATTCTCTGTAGAGTTAAATTGCTGGTTGCAAATTCCCCTAGTTCCTCTTTATCCTGGAAGCACCTTGTTTCTCCATGAGCTTCTAGAAACAGTTGTGCAGTTGTAAAGTTCTTCCTTTACATTCTTAATTAAGTTATAGATCCTCTTATCATCTTCTAGTCCGTGTATTGTTACTGCTTGTTTTCTTGTTCTTTTAAAGAAGTTTTTCCTTTCATGCTCCCACCTTACAAACCTGTCCTCCCGTTCAGATAATATATCCTTAGTTTCTTTCAAGCTGTTATGCCAGCTTTAAATAGAGTTTTAGTTTCCTGGTAATCTCTTTAAACCTGCTTCATGTATTCTATGTTTTCTCTATTTTCTCCATCAAACAATTCTCTTCTTTTTTTCTGTTATTCCATTCCACCATCTGTTTTTTTCTTGGGAGGTGCTTAGCATTTCTTTAACTATCCTACTTATATCTTGCTTTACCTGGTTAAATACTTCACTTTTGAACTCTTCTATGAGGTCCCGAAGATATTGCTTTATGTCTATTGGTGACGTGCCTGATATTGCATATTTTCTGTCCTCATTCTCCATTGCATTTATTTTTCCTGGATCAGTGTTCTTAGGATTGGGGACTGAGGACCCTTTCTTGTTGCTCCCTCTTCCCATACTTTTTGTTCCTTCTATACAAGTGTATATAGGAGGCCCGGTTTCTTTCTTCATTGGTTACAGTTTGTTTGAATCGCACTGGCTAGGTGTTCCTGCCCTTTGCAGTGTACTAGGGAGAATCAGACCTGGGCAGCCTATGCTGGGCCCGCCTCTCCAGGTCAGTCAGCCTGCTGAAGGTTTCACTGCATTGGGGTGCACTTCCAGGTACAGGGACTTGGTTTGGGCTAGCCTACTGGGTCTTAGTCTGCATCGTTACTCGGGTCAAGCACAGCCCACCAATCCCACTTGAAAGGGGAATATGTGACTGAAGTCACTGCAGCATCCTGTTCCGGCTAGTCTGCCTGGTCCCAGAATGTCCTCTATTGGAGCCTCCTAGTCTATGGAAGGGTCCCCATTCCTCTCACTCACCACAGGTCAATGCAGGGCTCCCCACCAGCTCTGCTCTCAATTCTGGTCACCAATTCCTGTTCTCAGAACTTTTGCATATCTGTCCCTGCTCTGCTGATTCAGATGCAGCAGCAGTGGCAGCAAGTTCAAGCAGCGGTTTCCAGAGGTGCAGGTGCCAGTTCCAGCACTGAGACTTTAGCTGTTCCAGTTGTAGCATCAGGATTGCATTTCCAGTTGGTTTCTCTCAGCTAAGTTCATTCCTGGGTCGGCAGGGTATATCTCCCTCTGCTTAGGACTCCCCTCACTGCACCATTCCTGGAATCTAAGTGGCTATCTCAGAGAGCCTCCATAGCTGCTGTCTGTCTGCCATGTGCTCCCAGAAGTCTATTGTTTCTGTTTTAATATTTACATCTTTGATCCATTTTAACTTAACTTTAGTGCAAGGTGATAATTTCAGTCTTTGGCATGTGGAAAGCCAATTTTTCCAGTACCATTTATTAAAGAGGCTCTCCTTCCTTTGAGCATATTTAGTCCCTTTGTCAAATATAAGATGGCTGAGTATCTTTGTAGGTGTGTGTGCATCTTCTAATCTATTCCATTGTTCCTCAGGTGTATTTCTTTGCCACTAGTAGTATAATTTCAACTCAGGACTTGAGATGCCTCCTGCCTTGCCTTGGTTGCCCAGAATCACTGTTGCTATTATAGGTTTCTTCTGTTTCCAAAAAATTTTAGGAGTGTTTTTTCTAGATCTGTAAGGTATGTTAATGTTGTTTTGATTTAGATTGCATTAAATCTGTATAACAAATTTGGCAGTGTGGCCATTTTCACAGTGTTGGTTCTTCCTAGCCAAGAGCAAGGAATATACTTCCATTTTCTAATATCCTCTTTGATCTCCTTATCATAACATAATTTTCAGCATATAGTTCTTTTACATACTTCATTAGGTTAATTATTAAGTAATTCAGTTTTTAGATGCTATTGTGAAAGGCAATATTTCTATAATTTCTTTCTCAGGGAATTGTTTGTTTCTGTACAGGAATGTTTTTGCAAATAGTGATATTGAACTAATTCCTTTCCTATCTTTATTCTTTCTATTTCTCTCTCTTGTCTGATTGCTCTGGCTAATATTTCCAGAACTATATTGAATAAGAATGGTGATAGTGAGCATCCTTGTCTTGTTCCTGATTTTAGAGTGAAAGCTTTCAGCTGTTGTCCATTCAGTATAATGTTGGCTGTTGGTTTATCATAGATGGCCTTTATGAGATTGAGATAGGTACATCTATTCTGAGTTTGTCTAGGGTTTTTATCAAGAACAAGTGTTGAATTTTATCAAAAGCTTCTTCTGCATCTATTGAGATAATCATGTGACTTTTGTTTTTGGCTATGTCAGTGTGGTGTTGTACATTTATTGATTTGTATACGTCAAATCAATAAATCTCACTTTGTCATGATGTATAACTACTTGATGATTTGCTGCTTTCTATTTGCCAGTATTTTATTGAGAATTCTTGAATCAATTTTCATTAGTGAGATTGGCCTATAGTTTCCATTTTCATTGGGTCTTTCTCTGCTTTTGATATCAGAGTGATACTTGCCTTCCAGAATGAATTAGGGAGGATTGCTTCCTTTTCAATTTCATGGAAGAGTTTGAGGTATATTGGCATCAAATCCTCTCTAAATTTTTGTAGAATTCAGCTGTGAATCCATCATGATCTGGAGTTTTCTTTTTTGGTAAGATTTTAACCATGTTTTCAATTTGCATAGCTGATATTGGGTTACTCAAAATTGTTGTATCTTCTTGATGGAAATTTGGCAGTTCATATGTTTCTTAAATCTTCCCATTTTCTCTGTGTTTTCCACCCTTTGTGAGTAGAGATTTTCAAAGTAGGCATTCATGATCTTTTGAATTTCCAAGAGATCTGTAGCAATTTGTCTCTTTTTTTAGTGTTTGCATCAATTTGAGTTTTTTCTTGATAAGGTTCACTAGAAGTTTATCAGTTTTTTTATTCTCTCAAAGACCAACTCTTTTATTAATTAATTCTTTTTATTTTTTTTAGTTTCAATTTCATTAGTTCATTCTCTAATCTTTACAATTTCCTCTTTTCTATGAGTTTTGGGCTTGACTTGCTCTTCTTTTTCTAGAAGCTTGAGATGTAGCATTATGTTGTGCATTTGTGCTCATTTGTTTTCTTGATATGACAATTTATTGCTTTATATTTCCCACTTGGTGGGATCACTTTAATTGCATACCACAGGGTACAGTATGTTGTATTCACACTTTCATTAAATTGTAGGTATTGCTATTTTTATTCTTCAATTTCACATGTAACCCACTGATTGTTAAGAAGGTTTTTATCTGAATTCCATGTATTTATGCAGATTTTGCAATTTCTTTTGCCATTAATTTCCAATTTAGCACTGTGGGCAGATTGTATGCATGGGATAAATGTAATCCCTTTTCATTTACTTAAAAATGTTTTATGAGTTAATATATGGTCTATTTTGGAAAATTTCCCATGTGCAGCTGAGAAGAATGTATATTTGGATGTGGTTGGATGCAAGACTATAAACATCAACTAAGTCCATTTGCTCACAGGTATGATTCAGTTCTAGTATTCTTTTCTGACTTTTTGTCTGGTTGATCAATCTCTTTGTGACAATGGGGTACTAAAGTCCTCTATTACATTTGTGTTTTGTGTATTTGGTTTTTCATGTCCATTATTATTTGTCTTATATAGTTGGGTGCTCCTGTATTTGATGCTTATATATTTATAATTATTAGTTCTTCCTCTTGAATTTTTCTACTAACAAGTATGTAGTGTCCTTCTTTATGGCTTTTAATCATTTTAAGTTTGAAGTTCAAACAGAATAGCTACCCCTACTTTTTTTCTGGGTTCTTGTTGCATGGAATATGGTGTGATTTTTAATTTATGAGTTTCTTTTAAGTCACATGTGTTCTTGTATACAGCATATGGTAGGATCCTGTTTCTTAATTCATTCTGTCAATATATTTCTTTTAATGGGATAATTGAGGCAATTTACACTGGTGGATATAACTGATATGTGCTGGGTCAACTTTGTCATATCATGTTCCTGGTCTTAGTTTTCTGCTTTTCCCCCCTCATTTAATTGATTGCCCTGTCTCATAGTTGCTTTCTGTTGTTGTTTGAAAATTGTGTTCATTTTCATCTATACCTAGTATCTCTTTCAGTACTCTTTCTAGGGTTGGTTATGTGGATATGTGTCTCTTTCAGTACTCTTTCTAGGGCTGGTTAGGTGGACATGAATTTCTTCAATTGTTCTCTGTCATGGAAGTAGCTTGTTTCTCCATTAAATTTGAAGGAAAGTTTTTCTGGATACCTCAATCCTTGTTGAAAGTTGTTTTATTCTAGGGCTTATATTACTTCACTCCAAGCTCATCTTAACTTTGTGCTGAAACATCTGCTATGATTCTAATGGGCTTTCCTTGATAGATGAGTTATGTCTTTTCCCCAACAGCTTTTAGTATTCTGTTTTATGCTGTATGTCTGGGATTTTAATTATTGTATGTCTGGGTGTAGATTTACGTTGATTGTGACTGTTTGCTGTACTATATGCATCACTTATCTGTGTATTAGATTTTTCCCCATGATTGGGAAATTTACTGCTATTACTTCTGTGAGTAGTGTACTGATGTCATTTATGTTGACTCCTGGATCTTTATTGATGCCTATTAGTCTTATATTGTTCCTCTTGCCATCATTTGAAGCTGCTGGATTGTCATTTCATCCTACTTTGTTATTTTTAAAAGTTCTAGTCTTTCATGATCACTAATTGTGATCCTGTCCTCAAAGTCTGAAATTCTATCCTCAGCTTCATTTAAACAGTTTTGCCACCTTTCAATAGAATGTTTTGTTTCTTGGATATCTTTTTGTGTTTGTTTCATGGATTCTGCCTGTTTTCTATATTGTTCATTCAACATTTCAACAAATTTCCTATGTGCCTGTATTTTTTTGTCTATTTCTTCTCTGGCTGTACTGAGCAACTCATTTACCAAGGTTGTTATGTCTGTCTTTACATGAGAAACTATTTCTAATTTGATTTCCTCTATAGCCTCATGGGTTTAATTTCTTTATTTCATTTGCTATCTTTTGGAGATTTCTGGTGTGTGACTTTTAAAGTCCTACATATCAGTTTCTCCTGTACTAGCTCTTGATGGGCTAGATGTTTGAGATTGCATTTTACTTTTTTGTTGTCATTTTCACCTTTCAGGCTAATATTTGGTCTTTCAATCCCACTCATCTCAACTGTTGATAGTGTGTGTCTTAGGGTCTTACTGTGTGGTTGATATTTGTCTGATTGCTAGGTACCACAATGCAGAGGAGGGCTAGTTATCTGAATTCCTCCTACAAGGCCTGTTGGGAGAGTCCTATGTTTTTCCCAGGCTGACTAGCCTTGTAGTATTGATATAAGTCAACTCAGTTCCTGCTGTTACTATGCCTTCAGGTTGTTCTAGGTCAGCAGATAGCCCCATCTATAGTATTTGGCTCATCTGGGACCCTACTGTGTCACTGGGTGACTTATAAGCACTTTTAATTTTCTCTAGGTTTGGGAGTCCTTATTGCTCCACTCCTCAACCTACCTGATGTTCTCTGTGTAGAGGAAAAAATGACCCACACTCTTGCCAAGCTTGCCAAGGTCCTGAAGCTGGAGAGAGCTTCACCACTGTTCCTGTTTACCCACTGAAGACCTCTATTTTAAGAGTAAACTCACCACACTGGTGTAAGCCTGCTGAGGTCTTCTGTCTGAAGGGAGGGTTACTGAGTCTGCCATCAACCCAGCACAACGAATCCACCTCAGTTCATGGTTCTGGGATAAGTAGTGGGAGCTGGAGATCAACAGCAATACTAGGTCCAGGAGGTAGGGGGTGTTCCCAAGGGTGGGATGGTGGGACATGAAAGCAGCCCACACTTGCATGCCAATGGAGGTCCACAGGTGTCTGAGCAGTGTGATGACATGGCAGGGCATGGGAAGTCTGTGTCCCATCACTGCACACTGGAGGAGGCCTGGCATACATTGGTTTGTCTTTGCCATGCTACCCTCCTGTTGATGACCCTCCATTTTTCTGCTTCATTCACTTGCCTGTCTTGTTTGGTTATCCTTTTCTGCTCCTGTTTCTGGAACTATGTTCATCTTTATCTCTCTCTAGAATATCCTTTACAATCACTTTAGGGTTGGGATGTTAATCATGAATTCCTTCAGTTGTTCTTTATCATGGAAGTATCTTATTTTTCCACCAATTTTGAAAGATAGTTTTGTAGGTACGTCAATCTGGGTTGGGAGAGTTGATTTTTTTTTTAAAGATTAAACATAGTAGACAAAGCCTTAGCTAATCTTACCAAAATAAGGAGAGATAGAACCCAAATTCACATAATTAGAAATGAAAAGGTTGAAATCACAACAGATTCTCCCCAATCCAGAAGATTATCAGCAGCTAATTTAAGAATCTGGACTCTACAAAAATGGAATATTTAGAATAAATAAATAATTCTCAGATACATGAACTATCAAATCTGGACAAAATGACATAAAAATCCTGAATAAGCCAGTAACAGTCAGTGAAACTAAAGAAGTGGTAAATTGCTACTAATGAATAAAAATGCAATTTCCAATGAATTCACTGTCAAATTCTATAAGAACTTTAGATAAAACCTTATGCCAATATTCCTCAACTCTTTAATGAAATAAAAAGAGTAGCAGTATTCCCAAAGTCATTCTTGAAATCAAACATTTCTGTGATTCCAAAGCAAAAAAAAAAAAGACCTAACCACAAAAAAGTACAGGATAATCTCTTTTATGACCATAGATGTAAAACTCTTCAGTAAGATATTGGTAAACAGGATGCAGCAAATCTTTAAAAAGATCATACATCAGGACCAAGTAAGACTAATTCCAGGAATGCAAGGATGATTCAACATATGCAAATCAGCAAGTATAATACACCACATAAATAGAAGCAAGAACAAAAGTCACATGATCATCTCAATAACACAGAAAAGGCATCTGACAAAATACAACATTAATTCATATAAAATCCCTGAAGAAAATAAAAAATGTATTTATCTCCATCTGATAAAAATCCTCTATGAGAAACCATCAGCCACCATCATTTGAAAAGGAAAGAAGCTGAAATCTTTCCCTCTACTGGGACAATAGTGTCCACTGTCTCCAGCTTTGTTCAGTATAGTTCTAAAATATTAAATGCAGCAATTAGACAAGATAAAGTAATAAAAGGATCATGAATAGGAAAAGAAAAAGTTAAATGATCAGTATTTTCAGACCACATGATCCTCCACATAAAGACTCTGAAAACTTTACTAACAGACTCCTAGAATGTATAGCTGAATTCAGTTGTAAGATAATAAGCTGAAGTGCAGAAACCAATTGTGATCTCATGCAGCAATAACAAATACATTAAGAGGGAAATTAAGGAAGCAGTACTTTTCACAATATCATCAAGAATAATAAAATACTTAGAAATTAACCTAGCCAAGGAAGTGAAAGACCTCTGCATTAAAGAACTCTGTATTAAAATTATAATACTCTGAAAAAAGGAGGTCAAAGAGGATATCAAAAAATTGGAAGATTTCCCCTGTTCCTGCATTGGCAAAACAAATATAGCAAAAATGACTGTATTCCCAAATTTGATATACTGACGTAATGCAATCTCAAACAAAATACCTATACCATTCTTCACAGAACTTGAGGATACCATTATAAAATGCATATGGAATGAGAAAATTGCCAGAATACCAAATTTTTGCAACAAGAGCAAGCCAGGGTCCAATATGATCCAAGATTTCAAGTTATATTACAAAGCTAGAATGATATTTTAAAACCAAGCATATTATTGTGCAAAAAAAACCGATTTTTGAACCATTGAAACTGACACAGGATTCAGAATGCTTGGAATGGTTTTATAGTATTTTGTTACATTGGATATTATTGTGTGTGAAGGTATGATCAACTATTTTGAAGAAAGCAAGAGACATTCCAGCAGCCACATAGATGACCTGGTGTCCTGTTGTGAAGTGCTGCGTATCTTGCATTGTTCTGTTCTGATTTGCTTTGTTCTTTTTTTTTTAAATTTAAAGAAAAGGAAACAAAAAAATACATGGAGATTAAAAAAGGGTAGAAATAATACAAAATTACAGAAAAGCAAATGGTAAGAAATTGCTGGTTGATAAGTTACACATTGTCATCTTAGAAATAGCTGTTCAGGTTATAGAATTAAAGTATTTAGAATGACATTCAAAAAGTGACACTACAAACCGTTCTGCTCTATGATCGAACAAAAGCTCAGTAATATGGTTATCAGTCATACACATTTGTTTTACATCTCAAAGAGGGTAAGATTAAACATATCAAAACAGAACAGAACATTTAAAAAACACAATTTAAAGAAATACAGATTTCAAAGCAAGTCCACTGGAGATCTTCATTGTCTATCTAACTGTCTCTAGTTTCTTACAAATAGTTGTCCCTATCTTCACCCACTTTATATACTTATGGCATATTATAGTACTAATCAAATCATTACAGGATGATGAAGGCTTTTTAGGTCCTCAAGTTCCAAATTAGGGAAGACAATCGTAACTAACATCGTGTCTCTCATTCTCTTTGTGATAGCTGTCCCCATCTCTACATATGCTAAAATTGAACTCAAGAAACCAGTCCAATGTCATTCTAATCAGTGAACAATAGATTGCTAGAATTTATATAATAATGCTACAAAATAAGCCTCGGGTTTCTCAGCGTCTCTTCCTCAGAGTATCTGTACCTTACATCTTGCATTATATAATCTGTTCCCATAAATAATTTTAAAAAAAACCCATGTGTGAATTTCTACATATATATCTATCCTCTCTGTATTATAGGGAATACCAAGTCATAGCAAGACAGCAAAACAATTTCCTAGAAAAACATGAGATGGATAAGACATATAAGACCACAATATAGATGATCTTCCGTAGTTACTATGTTTTCTCTTGTTATTTTCAATAGATTTGTCCACAACACTGGCTTATTATAGTTAAACATAGTATCACCTATTTTTATAAAAACTTAACTTTGACAGCATTGTAGGATTTGAGAGCTGTTACTAATTAATACCCATATGGATATCCTTTACATCTTGTCATCCTCAGAGTAGTTGCCTCCACTTTTAGGGTTGATACTAACAAGCATACCAATTTCAAATAAAATCAGCCAAGGCCAACCCATAGTCTTATGATTCAGATTCAATTAAGATCAGTCATAGTAAGACAATGTAAGTAATACAGGATTTCAGTTTAAGTTAATAGGAAAGTTAGGATAGTTACCATGGTATAACCTGCTATTTTTGGGTCAAGATGTCTGTGTCCTCAAATCTGACATGAGTGGACAGACCAGAACAAATTAAATTCAAACTAAATATGGCAATAGGACTACTGTGTCTTTTAAATCATTATACACCATTAACAATGACTTCTGCCTTTTTTTATATAGTTTCAGAGCTGTCTATACTAAAAACTATAGCTTATCGTCTCTGCCTTATGGCTGCTACTCCACTTTTCTGCTATAATTTGTCCACCTTATTCCCTCATTCGATTGTCTGCCCCATTCACTGAGGCCTCTCTGCCACTGTTGCTGGAATCCTGGTATCTCTTCCTCTCTTTCTCTGTAATGTCCTTTAGCACTCTCTGTAGGGTTGGATTGGTGGCCATGAACTCCCACAGTTCCTCCTTGTCTTGAAAGTATCTTATTTCTTCATTAATTTTGAGAAAGGGTTTTGATGGGTATATGAACTTTGGTTGCATATTATTTTCTTTCAGGACTTGGAATATTTCTCCCCAATCCCTTCTTGACTTAAGAGTTTGTGTTGATAAGTCTGCTGTTATTTTGATAGTTTTCCCATTGTAGGTAATCTGCATCTTTTCTCTGGCTGCTTTTAATATTCTTTTCTTTTGGTGGATTTCTGGAATCTTGATTATTATATGTCTAGGCATAGATCTGTTTTGGTTGTAGGTAGCTGGTGTTCTGTATGCCATTTATCTGGATATCATTTGTTTTTGCTATACTTGGGAAATTTTGCTTTAATATATCTGTGAATATTCTTTGTATTTCATTTTTGGTTGCTCCTGCTTCCTCACTCACATTCTTTATTCTTATGTTATGTATCTTTTTGTCATCTTCCAGTTTTTGAATTGCTTCTTTCTGGTTCCTTGTTATATTTAAGAGGCTTTTTCTTTCACCATCATATGCCATAAATCTTTTTTCAAGTTTCAGAAGGCTGTCTTTAGTTTCTGTCAAGGCATTTTGCTAGTGTTCAATGGAGTTTTTAGTTTCCTGGTATTCTCTTTGGATCTGTTTCATGCATTCTAAGTTATGTTTAAATTCTTCTTCAGAAGTTTCTCTTTCTTTTCTGATTTCCTCAGTTCTTCCATCTGTGTTCTCTTGGGCAGGGCTTGTCATTTCTTTAATTAATCTCTTTATATCTTGCCTCACTTGGATCAGGAGTACAGTTTTAAATTCATCCATGAGATCATAAAGGTACTTTTTAATTTCGACTGATGCTGTGTCGAGCAATGGATGGTTACTGTGCTTGTTCTCTTCAGTGTTTACTTCTCCTGGACTTATTTTCTCATGTTGGGCAGCTGGAGATTTTTTTTTAATCTCTTGTCAAGTTTCTGGTTTCTTTCAGACTGTCCTGGGGTTCTCTGGCCCTCTCCGAATTGCTTAGGGCCTTTCAGAAGCATGCTGACTTGAGTTTTTACTGTCCTCCCCAGTTTGCTGTTATCTGGGGTAGGCTGAGATGTAGGGGCGGTACAGGCTAGTCTCCAGCCTCTGTGCCAGTTAATCCGTAAATTAGGCTGTACTTTCTGGATGTCACTGAGTTGTGACTATTTTGTATCTGCTTATTGGGCCCCAAGCAGAGGCTTGGTTTAGCCCCAGTAGCTCCTGCCAGTTCTCTTTGTACCAGAAGCAGCTGACTAATGTCACTATGGCACAGGGTTCTGCCCAAATCCCAGCTGTTCTCTTCAAGACCTGTCTGTGACAGGAGCACCAGAACAGCAGATCTGCCCAAATCCAAGATGTCTCCCACTAGTTCTCTGTATGAAGCTGAAGCCAGCATGTACTCAGGCTCTGCCCAATTTCAAGATGTCTTCCACCAGCCCTCCCTACAGGGGGACCCAGTGATGTCACTGAGCTGTAGTTTCTGCCCAACACTAAGATGTCTGCCACCAGACTCTGTGTTATTGATGTCCCCGTGGTGGCGGGCACTGTCGAGTTCCAAGATGTTCTCTGGCCAACCCCAGCAGCCGCGGGGTTCCCAGTACTCACCAGAGTCTGGTGCAGGTCCTCATCCTGGGTCCACTGCACACCAAGCTGCACACCTTTTCCGCACTCCTGGCACAGCGCGGAATGGTGCACATCGTGCACTCCTGGCACAGCGCAGAATGGTCAGAAATCTGTGCAGTGTTTGGTTTGGAACTCCAGAGCCTTTTATGATCACCTCTGGTGCAGCGGTGCAGTCCTGGCTGCTACTCGGAGTCCCGGGTCTCAGTTTCCTGCAGTCACCAAAAGCCAACACAGCTTTTCCTGCTGGGTCCATGGGTCAGTTTGTTTACTAAAGGCGCAGGATTTGCAGCCTCCCATTATCAGTGTTCACGGTCTCAGCACGACTTTAAATCCTCCAGCTGCACTGTCTTGGTCAATAAGAATCGTTATCAATTTGTCTAGCCCTCTCCATGTTGTCATATTCTAGCTTCTAGTATGATTTCTGCAGAGAGACTCTTCCCCTGATCCCCTAGCAAGCCACCATTTTGATACTCCCCTCTGTTTTGTTTTGATTTCTTTCGGCTTATTCTCTTTAAAATAAGAAAATAAAATAATCAACTCTCTACTCTTGTTCAGTTTCATTGTCTTTGAAAAAGTGGTCAATTCTCTTCAGTATATGACAGAGAAATTATCTTTAACAAATAGTGCTGCAAAAAATGGCTATTCATATGCTGAAGATTAATCCTAGGCCAATATTTCTCACCATGCACCAAACTAAAATTGTAATACATCAGAGATCACAAAATTAACATATAAACAATCTTCTGGATACAAACATGTAAAACTCTTGAAGACAAAAATGTAAGTAAAGACTTTCCAAACAAAACCCCAAATTCACATGGTATAATACCAAGAACCAACAAGTGGAATTGTCCTTAGTTAGTTTTCTCACTGTTGAAACAAAATCCCCAAAATCTAAATCTTAACTGAGGGATTATTTCAGCTCACAATGTATAGATATTTCAGTCCATAGTTAGCTGGATCCAACCCAGGGTGGCATGGCAGAGTGATACTACATAGGACGAACAGTGCATGACAAAGCAGGCAGGAGGCACCAATGCAGCAAGCATGAGCCTAACTTTTTTCTATCTCTTTATATTCCATACAGACTATGATCTTATTTTGATTGGTGTCATCCACACCCAGGTTGGGGCTTCCATCATTCATAAATTTAATTCCAGTATCATCCTTCAATCCACGTTTGCAACCTTACATTCAGCCACCTTGGCCAAGCCCCACATGTGAGTGCCTTAGACTTTGTGGAAACATCTAGATACAAACCATAATATTTCAACCCTGGCCGCTAAAAGACTCATGTGCATTCCTTTATCATAAAGGGCATTTAGTCCATCTTTAAGACTTGCCAAAATCCTAGTTTCAGCATTGCTAAAAGTCCAAGTCCAAAGTCTCCTCTGAGATTTAGTCAAAGTGTTAGGTGCAAGCTGTTGAAAAATGAAAAGAATGTTAAACACTTTTGGCATACAATGGCAGGGGATAAATATTTACATTCCAAAAGGTATAAATAGTGAAATAAAAAGGAATGGAACCAAAGGAAGTCCAAATTCAAAAAAGGCAAACATTAAATTCATGTCTAGCATCCAGTGCAATGTGTGAAACATGTGAACTCCAAAAGGCTTGGGTGGATCCACCACTCAACACTGCTGGTAGTTGTAGTTCTAAAGGCTTCTGTCTTTGGCTATCTTTGCTCATGCCTTGAAGTTTTCCTCAGATGATTCATATTCCTGGCTCTAAAACTTTCTGGGGTCTACACTCCAACTTTGTCTTCTTCACACTCACAGCCTTACACACTTTTCTCTCAGGGGCATAATGGCTGGCCTCCCAGGCCATCTTCTTAAATCAGGAAGCCTTCGTGAGCCCATAACTCTTGCATTCTGCACCCATCTAAAACACACACTATATGGATGATGGCATGGTCTGTCAACAGCTGAAGCAGCAGCAGGCCTTCTTCTCTCTTGTCTGTAGCAGTTCAGTACCTGCATCACTGAGTACTATGAACATGGTGCTCTGGGATTCTCTTCTCAAAGAAAACCCTTTCAGCCTAGCAATTTTTAGGCTGCAAAGGTTAAAGTCCTGCTGGCTCTTGTGATACTTTCAGGTGGCCTTTTCTATTTTCCTGTTCTTTTTCAGAACTCAAGTGCTCTTCTGGTCCATCTTTGAATACTGTAACTTTAATGGAACATTTTTTCTGGCCAAACTCAAAACCTTTAAAATAATTTTGGTGGATCCTTTCCTCTTGGTTCTCAACACAAATCTGGATTTAAAAATCTCAATGATAGCCACACCACCACCTCAACGTTAAACTTCCCTGAAATTTCTTCCACAAAATTAGTCCACTGCCCTTAATCTCAGTCTCAGGCAAACACTCTGGACAAGAGAAAATTGCAGACAATATTTCTCCTAGAGCACAACACACTTGGTCTAGACTCCAGCAGCAGCCAATACAGTCTTTTTTCCTTACTGAAACCTCCTTAGCTTATTCTTTGCCAGTAGGATTTCTATCAGCATTCTGGTCTTCTGAGATTTGACCAGAGTCTCCCATCAAGATCAACTTAGGACATTTCAGAGCCACTTCTCCAGCTAGTATATTCAAATCTTTCTATGCTCTTCTCCCAAGCAAGTTCAATAGGCTCTTAAACCCCAGGGCCAGGAAATATCAAAGCAACAACCCCACTCCTGGTGCTAAAATGTACCTGCCTTTATTACTTTTCTTTTTGATGAGACAAGGTACCTGACATCCAAAATCAATGGAGTGAAATTTTATTTCATTTCACAATTTGTACAGGTTTCAGTGCATAGTTCACTGGCTCCAAGGTGGGGTGGAATTTCTTAGGACAAACAGTGCATGCCAAAATATGTAGGAATCAATGAGGTATCAAGTAGTAGTAGCAGTGACCTGGCTTCTTTCTGTCCCTTTTTATTCCATCCAGACTACAAGAAAATTAATTGGTGTTGCCCACACCTAGGTTGGGGCTTCCATTATCTACACCTTAATCTCAGTCTTATACCTTAATCCACATTCATGCACCCTACATCTAGCTACCTCCAAAAACCTCATCTATAAGCATAGGATGCTTTTGGAGACATCTTGATGCAAGCCATAACAGGATCACATCAAGTTAAGAAGCTTCTGCAAAGCAAAGGAAACCACCAACACAGTTAAAAGACAACCTATAAAATGGGGAAAACTGCCAGCTATTCCTCAGAGAAAGGATAATATGTAGAAAGAACTCAAAATGATTAGACTCCTTAAACTTAAAGATTGAGTCCAAAAAGAGGCTCAAAACTAGTAGTACTTCTCAAGTAAAGAAACAGAAAGTCAATAAATACATGAAAAAATGTTCAATATCACTTGCCATTAGAGAAATACAAATTAAAGCAGCACTGTGATTCCATCTTACACCAAAAACAATGGTTATTTTCAAGAATTCAACAAATAGGAGCTGGCGATTTAGCTCAATGGCATAAGCGCCTGCCTTGCAAGCAGGCAGTCGTGAGTTCAATCCCTGGCACCAATAAAAATGAAAATGACAAAAAAAAAAGAATTCAACCAATAGCAAATGCTAGCAAGGCTATGGAGAAAAAGGAACACTGATGCATTACTGATGGGGTTGTAAATTGATACAACCACTATCCAAATATATGTGGAGATCTAAATCTAGGAAAAGAAATCCAAAAATTAAAATAGAAATAAAGAAAATAAAATTTTCACTTGACCTATCTATTCCCCTTCTAGGTATCTTGTCTATCTTCTTGAAAGTGTTAAAAGATATCCTAACACAGTGATGTGTGCATACATACATATTCTTATATAAGTGCAAGTCATAGTATCTAAATATTGAAAACAGCCTATATGTCCATCAACAGATAAATAGATATAACAAAAATGTTGCATTTATTCACAATGTAGCACCATATAAAAGGATAAACTTGAGTAATTTGTAAGAAAAATGGTTGTACCTATTGACCATAATATTAATTGAAGCAAATCAGACTCACAAACTTAAACATCACATGATTTATCTCATATTAGAAACTCAATTTATTAATAAAGTTTGATACAAAAGACAGATAAGAGGAAAAAAGAAAAATTTTAATAATCCATCATGGGTAATACATCTAAAAGTATCCTTTGATTTATTATCATTGCCATATGTTTTATATGATTTTTGATAGTGTGATTATTAATCTGTGCATATGATATAACTTTATTATTGATATAGGGAAATGAAACTCCTGACCTACTATATGTCCAGTATGAGTTTTTATTTTCTAAAATTGAAGAATGAATTTTAGGAACAACAGGGGTTAAGAGCAAAAGTATTTATTGAGAGAAAGAAAGCCTCTGTCTGAGAGAGACAGAATGGTTCCTGAGCAGGTTGCCCAAGATTCTGCATTTTCTAGGGATTGTTATAGAGTAAAACTATGAGCTGAGTCTCAGGTGGGAAAAACTGGGAACTCACACATTAGATGACCATGAGGTGGGACAGAGCTATGGTCAACCAATAAGTTTAATTGTTCAGGTAAAATTGACCAAATCAGGGACAAATGGGAAAGTGAGTCATGTAGCAAATAAGCATTCTTACAGATCAATGACTGTTTATGTAGGGGTTTGGCATGGTGGCTCCTGGCTTCTAAAGCTGATCCATACCTAATCTTTAAGGTTTATAGTTTAGGGTGTGGTTGCATTTGTTTTGCCTTCTATCCTGAGATTTTGCACACAGCAAGAGATGTGTGTCTCCTCCAAAGTCACAAGATATTTGGTCCTCTGTGCCAGCTAATTCAAGGGCCTATGCTTGTCTGACTGCCCATAATATTTCTAACTAGCTCAGCTGCCTGTAATATTATAAGTTACAAGATAAATAAATGAATCTGATCCTGGGGAAATAAATGGAAATTATATGGAAGGGAGAAATTGAGGTGCATTGTGTACATGTACCATTTCTCTATAATATATGCAAACACTATATTGTAAAAATATAATAATAAATACTTTTAAAAGTCAGCTGAACTAAACAAAATGACATAGGATGTAACTGACTAAACTGATTAAAGAATTAGAGTTCACAAAAATATATCAAACAGAAATCCAGGAAATAAAACATTCTTCGAATCTATGGGCAGCAGAAATGATCTGTGTGAGGACAGAGTGTCAAAACTAGAAGATAAGGCAGATGCAGTTGACTATATATTCAGAGATACTTTAAAAACAACAAAGTGTGATAACTCGGACCTCGGAATAAAATCCAAGGAAGCAAGAAATTAAAATTTAGGGAGCAAAGGCTTTATTTTGGGCCAGGCCTGATGACACAGCCTCCAGGAGACAATTTGGAGACTGTGCCCCTGACAGCTAAAAGTCAGCACTTCTATCTTGTAAATCCACAAACAGCTGCTGGTCACACAATGTAAGGAGGGGGATGGGGTGTGGCACACTACAAAACAGAAACACGGTGATTACATGTCTTGGGAAGAGCAAGATCAGGTAAGGGTTGTGCTAACAAGCAAGTCCCCATGCATACAAGCAAGTTTATATAAGAAGAAATCCTGTTTTCCCTCAGCAAAGAATAGAGAAGTCTAAGAGCAATTAACAACCTTAGTTACCTTACTTTAGCACCACATCTGTTATTTGTAGAGGGCAGCAATGGTTAACATATCAATTATGTAAGATTTTACAATTTTTTACAAGGAGAGCATTGATTAACACATCAATTAGGTCATCCAGAGGAGGAAGGGAAAAACACATATACAGTAAGGCCAAGTTACAGATATTGCTATTATACAAATATAGTGTGACCGGCACAGCTCCAACGAAACAGAAGACAGGAAACGCTTTTGTGGATGACAGTTAACTGCTAGTTTATTTTCGCGGGCTCTGGTTTATATATTTGGCTGTGACCAATCACAGGCTGCCACAAGGAAGCAGGGCGGGAATGGGATGTAGGCTCTGGCTACTATATCCAGCTGTGGCCAATTAGGAGTTGCCACAGAGTACAGAGTGAGTGCGGGGTGCGCACGGGTTGGCTAATTTAAAGAGGGACGTAGCGCATTGCAGAAGCTGGCGTGGTCCTTAGTCCCGGGTGGGGTATGGTATGTTGAGCGCCTGCGCCCAACATCTCCCCCTTTCTTTATAACTGACGCAGGGTCTCCAGAGGTCGGTGCCCCTCGTGAGGTGTCACGCTGCAGTCATGACAGTGCCTCACTACTCATTGGTGCTCTTTTGGAGGGGGCGGGAAATCTGTTTTATGAGCCCAACCCACATGCTCACCAACATGGGGACCGGGGTGTCTCCTGGCCAAGGACGACACCCCCTGCGATGCTTTGCTCCACACCTGCGTCACAGCATGGCGAGCCATGCTGCCGGGCTTTGACCAGATTCCAAGATCAGCAATGCTTGTTTGATACTTTGTCCCTATTCCTTTGTCTGTGAATCCGACAGAGCAGAAGTAGACTGCCGAATGCGGCAAGTGTAGTCATGGTAGCCAGAGCCCCTATTCCTGCCCATTCCTTTATGAAAGCCAATTGGAGAGTTGGCCTGAGCTGGATCACAGGAAACTCGTCTGAGTCCGCCATAACTGGAATCAGTGCGAACTGGAGTACCTGCATAACAACAGCTGAAAGTGCACTGTTATCCCAACATTATAACATATAACAGGTTGCGGTGGAGCAATTTAGAAAAGTCATTGGCTGCAAGGACCGTACGAGATGCAAGAAGGAAGGGAAAAGGAGGCTACTAACCAGGGGAGTTGGCCAAGGTGCCATAGTTAATGGGAGTTGTGGGTGTACTTGCTTGGTCTGGCTTGTGAAGCTCCTGTTGGTTCCCCTGTTCTGTGGTTGACGTTTCCTCTGGGTCGGGGTCTGGTGGTTTGCAGGGACGTATCAGGCGTTCCGGGACCCAGACAGGTTCGCTGCCTTCTTCCTGCGGGAAGATACAGACCACCCCTCTCGCCCAACTAAGTACTGGGCTGGGGCCTCTCCACACCCCATGCAGGAGGTCTTTCCAGCGTACCCAACCATGTTTGGGTGCGACAGGGTTGGCATGTAGCTGTGCTGGCGTGGATCCTTGTGGGTTGATGTTTACAAAATTGTAAGTGAAGAGGGCAAGATTTAGTCTGGCCCTAGGTGTCATGCCCTGGGCAATACCCTCCTTTTGTTTAAACAGAATAGACTTGAGGGTTTGATGAGCACGCTCAACTATGCCTTGGCCCTGAGGATTATAGGGGATTCCATGTCTGAGGGACACCTGCATTTTTTGGCAGAAGTCAGAAAATGACTTGCTGGTGTAAGCAGGGCCGTTGTCTGTTTTTAACTGCTTGGGTTGTCCCCAGGCAGCCCATGCCGCCAGGCAATGTTGAATGACATGTCGGGCCTGTTCACCTGTCTCAAGGGAGGCGAACATCACTTGTGAGCAGGTGTCGACGGAGACATGCACATACTTGAGATTTCCAAATTCTGGGATGTGAATAACATCCATTTGCCAAATGTGTCCTGGGAGGAGACCGCGCGGACAAACGCCACAAGAGGGCGCCACATGACTAGTGACACACGTGGGACAGTCTCGCACTATCTGTCTAGCCTGCTCCCGAGTGAGCCGAAACCTATTCTGCAGAGTGCGAGCATTTACATGAAACCGTGTGTGGAACTCTGAGGCCTGCTCTATGGCTGACAGAAGGATGTTAAGAGGGCGAGTAGCCACGTCGACCATGGCATTCCCGAGAGCTAATGGTCCAGGAAGGGAAGTGTGCGCGCGAATGTGGGCAGCGAAGAATGGTGCAGTCCTGTTTAGAATAAGTGTGCGGAGCTCTAGGAAAAGAGCATGGGCTTTAGAGGATTCCCTAATTGGGCCCGAAACTTCCAACACTTGTAAAGCGTTGACAACATAATGTGAGTCAGAGAGCAGATTGAAAGATTGTGGGTACTGTTTAAACACTTCTATGATGATTTTTAGCTGTTAGTTGAGGTTGATCAGGTGCGAATTGGACAACTACCGGTTGGTGACCTTGCACAAGGTAGGCACCAACGCCTGTTTTTGACCCATCAGTGAATATAGTAAGTGCGTGAGGAATGGGTTTTGATGATGTGAGCTTCGGGAAGATTACTGGGTGTTCTTTCACAAAATGCAAGATGGGGTTATTGGGGTATTGGTTATCTATAGATCCTTCATAGGTGCACCTGAGGATAGTCCAGGAGTTTACACAGGACACCAGTATTTCAATCTGTTGTCGGGTATAGGGAACCTTAATGGAGTGAGGTGGGTGACCGAAGTGTTGCATACATAGTTTAACACCTAGTAGCGCTAGATCCGCCACCATTTCTGGATAATAGCTGATGTTTTTGGCTGGTGACATTCTTGGGTGGATCCACAATAATGGTTGCTGTTGCATAAGTAAAGCAGTGGGTTGAGAAGCAGATTGCAGAATGCACAGCAAAATTTGGACTCCCGGGGCAGCCCTCTGAAGGGTAGCCTTCTGAAGGGCTCGCTCCACTGAGCCAATGGATTCTCGAGCCTCAGGGGTCAGAAGTCTGGGTGACAACAGATTATTATCCCCTTTCAGCAGATCATACAAGGCTCGCAGTTCACTATTGGGTATGTTCAGAAAGGATCTGAGCCAGTTGATATCTCCCACGAATTTTTGCAAATCATTAAGTGTTTTTATCTGATCAGTTCTAAGATGTATTTTTTGGGGGGATATGTGGTCCGGACGGATAACTGTGCCCAAAAAGGATTGAATTGTACCCTTTTGAATCTTTTCTGGGGCCATGACTAATCCATGCCACCTTAGGGCTTGTGTCATGGTGATGAATGCTGCATCTAATTCAGCTTGTGACCTATGGGTAAGGAGGATGTTGTCCATATAATGAATACATTTGACATGCGGGTGTTTTTTCTTAATGGGGTCTAGAGCCTTATTCACAAATAACTGACACATGGTGGGACTATTTTTCATTCCTTGGGGTAAAGCTGTCCACTCATATCTCATATCTATGCCCTCTTGGTTTACTGTGGGCAGGGTAAACGCGAATCTGTGGGTGTCCTCTGGATGTAGTGGGATGGAGAAAAAGCAATCTTTAATATCAATGACAATAGTAGGCCAGTCTTGTGGTAGGGCTGTCAATAATGGTAAGCCCCGTTGTACTGGGCCCATTATCTGCATTTGAGCGTTTATGGCTCTTAAATCATGTAGGAGCCGCCATTGGCCTGACCTTTTCTTTATTACAAAAATGGGAGTATTCCAGGGTGATGTTGAGGGTTGGATATGGCCTAACTTTAATTGCTCTTGAATAAGTTTGGATGCAGCTTCTGCTTTATCTCGTGGTAGGGGCCACTGATTTATCCAAATGGGGTCATTAGAGACCCATGTCAATTTGAGAGGGGCAGAAGCCGAGTCAGTGACCCCCACTAAAAACCCAAACCTTGCCTCTGAGCACCTGGTTGTGCCTGGATGGGGAAAGGCCTTCCTTGCAGGTCTTTGCCTAATCCTTTGCCTGGTTCATACCCTTGATTTTTAAGAATTCTCCTGGCTGTGTGAGAATATTCATTGCACAAGGTCAAGTCTAGGGCAGAGAGCACTTCTCTCCCGCATAGGGTAACTGGAAGCTGGAGAACATAGGGTATGAATTCTCCTGAGTGTCCCTCATTGTCTTCCCATTTAATTATCTGACTACTAATTTTAGGTGCATGAACTGATCCCAAGCCTTGCAGTGTTTGTTGTGCCGTCTGGGTAGGCCAGGTTAGTGGCCAGTCCTTTTCAGCTATAATAGAGCGGTCTGCTCCTGTGTCTAGCAGTCCGGATATTTTTTGCCCATTGAGTGACATGCCAGAGACTGAAGGAAGGGGATTTAAAAAGCAGGAGAGAGGGGGGAGGAAAAACAAAGAAACCCACAGAGCCATTAAACTGTTGACCCAAATCTGGAAACTGTAAAGCTGTCCACTTAGTTCTGACAACCTCTGGAGCCTTTGGTGCCTTTTAAGTTACTCCCATCCTGCAGATAAGCATTATCTTGGAATAGCACATCTGCAATAACATTTGGAGAAGAAAGTAGAAAGTTAATTATCACAGGACAGCTCGTTATCACTAACAGGTGCAAAGGGGTCGAAAGTTACAAGAAGCTGAAACCTAAGTTTTTACAAGAATTTGAAACTTAGCCCTTTTGTTGCATACAGAATAAAAGGAGAGCATTGGTTGGGGTTAAGCCATAACATTTTCCTGTAATTTCTTTGAAGTTAAGCATTTCTTAAGAACAGCACAATTGGCACATTTTATGACAGGCACATTTTATGACAGACCACCACCGGGTCAGGAAGGGGTCACCAGAAACCTAAAGTTTTTATGGCCTTTCAGGAAATTGAAACTTAGCCTAGATAGATAGGTGAGGGGGGAAGGGAGACAGTACAGTGCATTACAGAACAGAAAATATGCACACGAGGTTACATTTCTTGGGGAGATCAAGGTCAGGTAAGGGTATGTTAACAAGCAAGTCTCCCTGCACACAAGCAAGTTACTTCAAACAAGTGTAAATTAGGAAAACTTCTTGGTTTTCTTCAGTGGAGAATAGAGAAGTCTAACAGTGATTAACAACCCTTGTTAGTTTGTTTTAGCACCACATCTGTTGTTTGTAGAGGGCAACACTGGTTAACATATCAATTAGGTGAGATTTTGCAATTCTTTACAGAGAAGAGCATTGCTTAACATATCAATTAGGTTGCCCAGAAGGAAAAAGGAAAAACACATACAGTAAGCCTTGTTACAGGTTTTGCTATAATACACATATAATGAAGCTATTTTTCTTAGAGTACAACTAGAACAACTATATCCATTTTAGATAAACTTGGCCCTATCTCCGTGTATTGAAATCTACAGAGCTCTCTAGGATATATCTTTGTCCCTTCAACTGGCTTTAAGCAATGCAAATTTAGCTGGCTGAGGAGCTGAAGTATTATCTCTGAAGCAAGGTGGCAAGTTAGTGTTACCCTGCTTACTGACTCTCTGAATGAATGGGTGGGATGGAGAGCTGTGCTGCAAACTGTTGGCTGGGATCCAGTCTCAAGAATGAGGTAATGACTTCCCAAGGCAAAAGGAACTATACATCTGAACTGAAGCACTGACCCCAAATTATTAGTTAGTGCCTCAGTTGTTATGCAGATTGCTCTCTCTGCATTTCTTGCCCTCTGTATATGGCAGAGGTTATCTCAGACCTCCTACTTAGCCCAGCTCATGATAGTCATGGCAGTCACATATTTCTCACTACTCTCACTGTTATCCATCCCTGAGCCACTCCCTTTATGGAGAATGAATAAAACCAGGCTGGACTCAGGCCATGGTCTTTGCTCCAAAGAACCATTGTCTTGGCTGGACTTCGGGCTCCATGGCTCCCTGTGACAGTATATATGTCTCAGTATCTTTCTTCTCACCATGGGTTGCACTGGAAGTGGTGGATTGGAATTAACTCACTAGAATTCCAATAACTTCTCCTTGAGATTACAATTTTAAAGCTTTCTGGACCATAACAGGATGGGAAAAGGTTCTCTATAAAAATGAAGGAAAGGATCCCTTAAACATTGTTGGGTATAATGTAAACTAGTGCAATCAACATGCAAGTCAATATGGAGATTTCTCAAAAAGCTAAAAATACAAATTACATCTGGTCCTGCTATTCTTTTTCTGGGTATCTTCCCTAAAGAGTTAAAAACTTCATATTAAAGTGAAGCACACATACTGATGTCTATATTAGTGTTATAAGCAGCTGAGTTAGAAATATAGGCAGTCAGACAGGGTTAGGCCCTCAAGGGTGCCTGCACAGAGGACCAGATATCTTGTGAATGTGGAGGAAACAGAAAACTCCTACTGCAGGCCAGTTCTCAAGACAAAGGAAAAACAAATGCAACCACACCCTAAGTATAAACATCAGGGATTGATATTCTAAATGGGCTTGGATCACATTCAGGAAGCGAGGAACAACCATCCCAATACACTGCAGGAAGTGTCACTGCTTTTGCCCACTTGCTATGCAACTTGCTTCACCATTTGTCCCTGACTTGACCAATTTTACCTTAACAATTAATCTTATTGGTTAACCATAGTTATGTTCCACTTGGGTCTCTCTCTCTCTCTCTCTCTCTCTCTCTCTCTCTCTCTCTCTCTCTCAGACAAGCATTCTTTCTGTCAATAAATACATTCTGCTCTTAACTTCCATTTACCTAAAATTCATTCTTCAAATTTAAAGAACACAACTCCTATCCAACATATATTAGGTCAGGAGTTTTATTCCCCTACATCACTAGCACAAACCAAAATGGCTAGATCTTGGAAGTGGCCTATGTATTCATCAACAGATGAATGGGCAAATAAAATAAAATACAATGGAATACAATTCTGCCATCAAGAAGGATACATTTAGGTAAACTTTAGGAAATTGAATGCACTTTGAGAAAATAATATTAAGGGGAACAAAATAGAATACAAATTTAAATATCATTTTTTATTTTAAAGAGAATAAAATAAAGTAAAGCAAAACAAACTGAACAAAGAACAGAGTAAAACAATTCAAATAATACAGGATCTCAGAAAAAAAACAATAAGAAATCAACAGTGTTACATAATGTCTCTTGTTTTCTTCAAAATAGTTGTCCATACCTTTATACACAATAACAATACAAATCAAAATAGTATAAAAGCAAAAACAAAACAAACAAACAAACAAAAAAAAAAAACCAAGAATGACAGGCTTAAGGGCTTTCAAGACCAGACAGTAGGAAATCAATAATGGCTACCATAATGTCTCTTGTTTTCTTCAAAATAGCTGTCTATATGTTCATATATATTGAAATCAAATAGTTGAAAACAGACCAAAACCAATCAAAACCAAGAATAAAAGCATTATTGACTTCCAAATCAAAATGATAGGAAATCATCAGTAGCTATCATGGTGTCTCATTTTCTTCAGCGTAGTTATTCATTACCACATTTAATAAAATCAGTTCTTATAAACCCTTTAGGTGAAGTTCTAGGCATATGTAAGCCTATATATGTACATCTATCCTTTCTGTATTAGAGGGAAAAATAAAACAACAAATAAATAACTATAACTAAGAGCCCAAAATAATAAAAATGTAGGCTTTCAAAAAAAAGGTGATAAGAAGATAGCACATTTTGTAGCTTGCATCGTTATCTTTAAAAGTCTTATTGGAATTAAAAGATATAGTCATGCAAAACTGTTATAATCACATGGATGTTATCTGTTTTGTTCCAAGAACTAATACAATTAGCAGTACAATCATCTTAGTCATCTTAAGGGTATATATACAAATTTATATGTTATTTCTTTTCTTTCCTTCTTTTCTCCTTTTCCCTTTCTGAGTTATTTTTTCCTCTGTGAGCAGTTTCTTATCCTTTCACAATATTTATTGAAAATTTTGTATCTTATTTACTCTGTTTCTTACAATAGGAAGACAGTATGTTATTTACATGTGTGAATTTGATTTACTTCATTTATGAGTATGGTCTCAAGTCACATTCATGTACTTATAAGAGCCTCAACACGGCCTTTCTTAACAGCTGAGTAGTATCCCATTGTATAAAAACACCACAATTTTTTATTCATTCCTCAGTTGATGGGCATTTGGGTTATTTTTAAGATTTAGCTACTACAAATTGTGCTTCTATATTCATGGGTGCACATGTATCACTGTGGTATAATGTCTTCAGTTCTTCTGGAAATATACCCAGAAGTGGAATAGCTGGGTCAGATGAGAATTCCAATCTCAGCTTTTTGAAGAAATTCCACACTGATTGCTACAGTGCTTGCACCAGTGTACACTCCAACAACAGTGCAGAAGAATTCCTTTTCCTCCACCACCACTCCAGCATTTGTTATTGGTGGTTTTCTTGATCCTGGCCTTTCTTTCTAAGGTGAGATGGAATCTCAGTATTGTTTTAATTTGCATTTCTCTAATGACAAATGATGTTGAACACTTTTTCATGTATTTATTCTCCATTTGTATTTCATCATTTGAGAAAGTATATTCATCTCAGATGCCCATTTTGGACTGGGTCTTTGAAATTTGGGAGCTTAATTTTTTTAATTCTTTATATGTTCTAGATAGAAGACTTTTGTTTGAGGGACACTTAACTAAGATTTTTTCCCAACTTGTGGGTTTTCTTCTTACTTTATTGAAGATTTTCTTTTGACATGCAAAAACATTTTAATAAGATAAGATACCAGTTGTTGATTCTAGGGAGTATTTCCTATGCAGTTTAATTTTTTGTTCATGAATTCTTTGATGTCCCCTATTTCAAGATTTGTACCTGTTTTGTCTTCCAGCAGATTTAGTGTTTCTGTTTTAATATTTAGATATTTGATTGATTTTGACTTCAGTTTAGTGCATGGTGATAGGCATAGGTCTAGTTTTGATTTTTGGCATTTAGAAAGCCAGTTTTTCCAGCATCACTAATTACAGATGCTATCTTTCTTCTAGGGAATGCGTTTGGCCCCTTTGTCAAAAATAAGGTGGCTAAGTGTGTTTGAACTTGTGGTTGTATCTTCTAATCTATTCCATTGATCTTCAGGTCTGTTTTTGTTTCACTACCATGGTGATTTTATCACAGAAGCTTTGTAGTACAACTTCAAGTCAGGAATTGTGATGCCTCCTCCCCTGCCTTTGTTGCCCAGAATTGCCTTTGACTTTATAGGTCTATTCTGGTTCCAGATAAATATTAGGAATGATTTTTATACATCTGTGAGATATGCTAATGGAATAGTGATTCTAATTGCATTACATTTGTATAACAATTTTGGGAGAATGGCCATTTTCACAATGTTTGTTCACCTTATCCATGAACAAGGAATGTGTTTTCATTTTCTGAGACACTATTTGATATCTTTTTTCAGAGTACTCTAAATTTCACTGAATAGACCTTTTACTTCTTTTGTTTCAATGATTTCTAAATATTTCATTTTTTTGAATGCTACTGTGAAGAGTATGATTTCTCTTATTTCCCTCTCAGTGAGTTTGTCATTTGCATAGATGAATGCTATTGATTTTTGAGTATTAACTTTGTATCCATTACTGAATTTGGTTATTACATCTAGATGTCTTTCAATGGAGTTTGGGAGTTTTCTATATACAGTATCATATCACCTGCAAAGAATGATAGTTTAACTTCTTCCTTTCCTATCTTTATTCCTTTTTTGTCTCTCTCTTGTCTAATTGCTTTGGCTAATATTTCCCACACTATACTGAAGAGTAGTATAGATAGTGGACAGCCTTGTCTTCTCCCTGATTTGTAGAGTGAAAGCTTTCAGGTTTTGGCCATTGAATGCGATGTTGGCTCTTAGTATGTCATAGATGGCTTTCATCAGATTGAGGTAGAGCCCATCCATTCTGATTTTCTGTAGGGTTCTTATCATGAATGAGTGTTGTATTTTATCAAAATCTTTTTATGCATCTATTGAGATGATCATCTGATTCTTATCTTTGGCTTTATTGATATGATGTATTATGCTTATTGATTTGGATATGTTAAAACATTCATGCATTTCTGGGATGAATACCAATTGATCATGATGTAAAATCTTCTTGATGACTTGCTCCATTCTGTTTGCCAGAATTTTTTTTAGGATTTTGTCATCTATGTTCATAAGAGAGCTTGGTGTGTAGTGCTCTTTTTTTGTTGGGTCATTCTCTGGTTTGGGTATTAGGATAATGCTTGCTTTTAGGAATGAGGGAGAGAATTGGTTCCCTTTCAATTTTGTTGAAGAGTTTGAGGATTGTTGGCATTAAGTCTTCCTGAAATTTCTTGTAGAATTCAGCTCTGGATCCATCAGGACTTGGGCTTTTTTTTTTTTTTTTGGTTGGTAAGGTTCTAACTACATTTTCAATTTCATTAACTGAAATTGGGTTATTCAGCAATTTTATATCTTCTTGATTGAGTTTTGGTTATTCATATGCTTCCAGGCATCTGTGTATTTTTTCAGTGTTATCAAACTTTCAAGAGGAGAGGTTTTTGAAGTAGGTATTGATGATTTTTATTTCCACAGGGTCTGTAGTGATTTCATCCTTTTCATTTCTTATTGCATGAATTTGAGTTTTTCTTTCCTTTTTTAGAAAAAGATTGGCTAGGGGTTTATCAGTTTTGTTTATTTTTTCAAATAACCAACTCTTTGATTCATTATTTCTTTGTATTTTTTAGCATCTATTTTGTTGATTTACACTCCGTTCTTTATAATTTCCTTTCAGCTTTTGAATTTACTTGCTCTTCTTTTTCTAGATGTTTGAGGTATAGCATTAGGTTGTTTTTTTGGGTTCATTCTGTTTACCTGATGTGGGAATTCACTGAAATAAATTTCCCTCTGAGGACTGCTTTTGCTGCATCCCAAAGGTTCCAGTAAGATATATTTGTATTTTCATTTACTGGTAGATATTGGTTCATTTCTTCTTTAATTTTCTCTGTCACCTACTTATTGTTTATGAATGTATTATATAATTTTCATGTGTTTATGAAGTCTTTTCAGTTTCTTTTGTCATTAATTTCCAGGTTTATAGCACTATGATCAGATAGTACGCATGGGATAATTTCAATTCTTTTGCATTTACTTAAGTGTGTTCTATGGGCTAGTGTATTGTCTAGTTTAGAGAATGTCTAATGTGCTGCTGAGAAGAATGTATATTCTGATGTTGTTGGGTGGAACCCTTTGTACACATCTATTAAATCCATTTGTTCATAAGTTTGATTCAATTCTGTTATTTTTTGCTGACTTTCTGTCTAGTTGATCTATCTCTTTGTGTCAATGGGGTGTTAAGGTCTCCCATTATAATTGTGTTATTGCTTACTTGATTTTTCATGTCTACTAATATTTGTTTTACATTGCTGGGTTCTCCCATTTTGGTGCATATGTATTTAGGATCGTTTTCACTTCCTCTTGAAAGTTCCCCTAGCTAGTATGAAGTGACCTTCTTTATCTCTAATGATCATTCTAGGATTGAAGTTCACATTGTCTGCAAACAGAATAGCTATCCCTGTTTTTTCTTTCTGTTTCCAGTTGCATGACATATTGTTTTCCATCCTTTGACTTTTACTCCTTTTGGGTTACTTGGGTTTCTTGTATATAGCATTTGGTTGGATATTGTTTCTTGATCCATTCTGCCAGTCTGTTTCTTTTAATTGGTATATTGAGATCATGTACATCAACAGTTATAACTGATATATATTGGCTCATTTTTGTCGTGTTATCTTTCTTCTGTTGATTCTTTACATTTCCTCTCTGTTTAATTGTTTGCTTTGCTTAGTGTTTTTTGCCTGTTGGTGATCTTGATGTTGAAGTTATTTTTATTTTTATCTAGAATATCTTTTAGTATTCTTTTTGGAGTTGGTTTGGTGGTCATGATACATGCTTCACTTTTGTGCATGTCCTTTCCTATGTTTTAGAATTTTGAGCTATTACATTTGTAAATAGGCTTTTTGTACCATTTGTGTTGTCATCTTTTTTTATGCCTATCAATCTTATAGCATTTCTCCTTGCATCATCTTACAATTGTTGAATTGCTATTTCCTGATTCCTTGCTATTTTTAAAAGGTCTTTACTTTCCATTTCACTAGCTACAATCTGATCATTGAGGCCTGAAAGTCTATCTTCACATTTATTGAGGAATTTTTCCAGCTTTTGATGGAATTTTTGTTTTCCTGGATATCTCTTTGAATCTTTTTCATGCATTCTGTTTCTTTCTTATGTTGTTCATTCAAGGTTTCCATGTTTTTGCAGTGTTCCTCAATTTTTTTAACTGTGTCTTCTTTAGATATGTTCAGCATTTTTTCATTGTTTTTATCATTTCTTCTTTTACCTGGGAGATTATCTCTGATCTGAATTCCTTTACAGCTTCCTGGAGTTGTTTCTTTACATTTGCTATCATTTCAGAATTTTCAAGTGTGTAGCTTATACTTTCTTCAATGCTCATGTCTCCTAGGCTTGTTTAGGAAAGGCTGGAAGTTTGAGACTTCATTTTGCTGTTTCATTTTGGCATTTTTGTGCATTTGTTAGGTGCCTAGTGGCACTTAAAGCCTCCCTAGATGGGGGGTGTACACTGGGTTCACCTTCAGCACTCCCCACATGGCTCACTGAAGCTCCTTGGAAGCTTGAGGTCATTGGGTAGGGTCCTACCAAGTTTTGGGTGGTGTAGTAAGGCTGAATGGTATGTGGTGTACACTGGGAAGGCTTTCAGCTCATGCTATGTGGCACATCAAAGCTTCCCAGCTTCTTGGGATCTCTGAGTGTGGCTCTACCAGGTTCTGAGCAAAGACCCACTGCTGCACAGCTAAGTAATCATCACTGGCAGGCTTCAGTTCACACAGGGTGGCTCCCACCTACCTGGATGTCACTGAGTGGAGCAAAACTGGAACCCAATTGTTGACCTAAAGATCCTGCAATGTTTGGGATGCTGAGCAGGGGCCTACAAGGTTCCAAGCAGAGTCCCATGACTGCATAGCTAGGTAGGGATCTCTGTGGTGGGCTTTAGCTCACACACAGTAGCTCCCACCTACTTAGAGGTTGTTGGGTGGGGCCCAGCCAGTACCTCAGTGATGATGTATAGGTCCTGCACTATTTGGCAATGCTGGGTGGGGCTACTCCAGGTTCCAAGTAGAGTCGTGGCTGCACAGATATGTAGGGATCTCTGTGGCAAGCTTCAGATCACATGCAGGGTCTCCCAGCTACCAGGAGGTTACTGGGATGGGCCCAGCCAGGACCTGAATGATGACCTAGAGGTCCTGCACCATTTGTGGATTCTGGGAAGGGGCCTATTGGGTTCCAAGCAGAGTCCTGCAGCTGCACATCTAGGTAGGAATCTCTGTGGCAGGCTTCAGCTCACACGTAACATCTTCTGATTACCTGGAGGTTTTTCCTTTTGTAGATTTGTCTGTGGTTATTTACTCTCATATACCTCATATCATACTTCCATTTATATTATTGTACTTGGAATACCATCTCTTACTGAACAACTTTCTGATCATTTTCCTAAACTAAAGAATTTATATATAACATATCTCAAATAATCTTCATAAAAATTTGATGTGATAGATATCATTATTACCAATATTCTATCCTCTCATTCTTATAGATAAAAAATTGTTGCTGAAAGACATCAAATAACTTGGCAATGGAAATGGAATGTTTCATAGAGGCAATGGGACTTGAACTCAATTTAATCTCACTCTTGAGTATATATGCTTAAATACATTGTTATTATATTTGCCACCATCCCCTAAGGCCTAAATTAAGTGAGAATTTATGTTTTAGAGAATACATAATTTTTTCTATGGAAATCCTGTAATCAGCATACTGGAAGGTCAAGTTTGAACCCCTGCAATAGGAATGTGATTATGTGAAACAGACTGTGAAATTCATCTTTTTGTTGCTTTTCTTTTCTAGCATTCTGTGTTCAGGTCTACAAAAGCAAGCATTTCAGAAAGGCTGTGAGTTTCTTCCTATGTAACTAACATCCAATTAGGGCATAGTAACATCTAGAAAATTGTGGTAATTTCTTTGCAGTCATGTGGTCCCAATATCCAGATATGACTAAGTGTGGAAAATAAGAATATGCTTTTTTCTTTGAATGATTTGCTAATAAAATAGAACTAGTAAGCTGTCCTACTATATCTACTACATACATATTAGAAAATATTGCATATATACTGGAACATAAACCATTAAAAAACCGCTATCACATAAATTTTAAAAAGACATTAAGACATTTATTCTAAGAAATTTTTAAAAACTCTGTACAGAATCTCAGCTTCCTCATCTTTAAAATGGGATAACAATAGTGTGTATCTCCAAGTTATTGTCAGAATTAAATTTATAATTATATGCAAAGCATAAAACATGTAGTAAGGGTTAATTTTTTATTATCTGATATCATATTTATATTATAAATACATGACCCATCTTGGGACTATAAAGAAATACAAGCACTTATTGCACACATAATCCATAAATCCATATAAATTTTTTATCTATGGGATTAGAGAGAATTTTCCAGGATGGCTCCAAACTAAAAAGAATTGTCTGAAGACCTTAGGTTACAGTCAAGGAACCCAGAGCAACACTAGAACCTGTTCATACTTATTCACATGTGGGCAGGGTTTCCAGTTGATCTGTTGAGCATAATTGCATTACTATATATTAAATAAATATGTTCTGTGAACATTGTATGTTGTGCCATTTCCTGTTATAATCTCCTCACCTATGAGCTAATAGTTGGCTTTTAAGAGAATATTGTTAAAGAAAGTCTTCTTTTTATGTTACTACAAGGTTAAGATTGCAACAAGAACAAAACAGCTGTGGTTCCTGTTTTCCTTTTTTTGTAATTTTTATTTTAAAGTGAATAAAATCAAGCAAAATAAAACAGAACACAGCCAATCAAAATAAAACAGTGTAAGTGATACAGAACCTCAAAATAAGGTAATAGGAAATCAACAATGATTATGATAATGCCTCTTGTTGTCTTCAAAGCAACTCCCCAAAACTTCAGACACAGTAAAAATCAAACAAAACATAATATAATAGAACTTATAAAAATAGAACAGTGAACTTGAAAAGACTTCAGAACAAGATAATGGTAAATCCAAAATGGTTACAATAATATATCTTGTTATCTTTGAAATAGCTGCCCATGCCATCAGACATAATAAAATCAAACAAGACGAACAGAATAAAACTTAATGGAAAAAAAACAGTGAAAGTGATACAGGACTTCAAAACAAGATAATAGGGAATTAACAATGGTTACAAACTTCTTAAAGGAGAAACCCCAGAGACTTTACATCAGCCTGTATTTCTCCAGATCAGTCACTTACTGAGGGGGAGGGTGGAACTTGGCTCTTTTTGTCTCCCAGCCTGCATGCCAGAGGAAGCAAGAATCTGGTTTTCCTCCCAGCAACCTGTATATAGTGTGCCCTCTCAGGGAGTTTTGGCTTCTTGTTGGCTTCTTGTTCTCCCTGCTTTCTGTTTTCATGTTGGTATTGTTTTTAAGAATATTTTCATTATGTATATATTTATGAAGACACATCCTAAGGTTCTTTTTTGAAAAATGAAAGTTTGAAATTTAACAAGTAACTATGCCCACTGAAACTCAAGATTTTGGGGGACTAAAATCAAGTAAAAAGGCACTATTTCTCTGGCTCTTTTTGACCAAGGGAAAACACATGGAATAGAGAACCAATTTAGAAATCACTGAAAACATACCTTTGTCCTTGAATGTGTACTGCTATAACATCTCTAGTCACCATGGAACTTTATCACATTTATGATGGTCAAATATAAGAGCAAATAATTGATCTTCATTGTTGCTTTCACATTATTTTATATTGAATGATGTTTAGTGAAAACCATAATTCCAAGGAACCATAAAATTAAGCAAGATATATTTTATCTGAATCTGAAAAGAGCCACAAGTTTCATTCCCTAACAGTAAGAGACTGAAAAACACAAATTCGTACCCATTTTTACCGGGAATTAAATTACAGGAAATGAAATGTTTATTGACTATCTGCCAGAGTCATAAACGTTGGAGGCACTTAAAGTATAATAAAGCTGCAGAAGCAGAAGTCAGCATCAAATTGTATTTTTACTGTATACTTCCTCACTGTAAGGCAGAATGAACCAATCCACTACCATTTGCCATTAAGGACAAGGTTGCAACAATGTATGTTGTTCTATACAGAATCTGCTGAAATAATCATTGCCTTATAATTCTGAATTCATTAAGACAGAGATAGCAGGGCATTGTGGTATGCTCCTGTAATTCCAGCTCTTGGGAGGCTAAAGAAGGAAGTTGCCAAAAGTTTGATCCAGGTCAGCCTGGGTTACATAGCAAGACCCTGTCTCAAAAACCCATAGACACAACTTTGGAATATAAGACAAGTGGGCCAGGGAGGTAGTGGTGTAAGTGCCTTCCTGCCAAGTGTGAGGTGGTGAGTTCAATCTCCAGTACTATATATATATATGACAAGTGGTATGCACACTGTAGATGTGAGAGCTGTGATGTGGTTTCTGTGTCTTAAGACTGAAAACAGAAGCTGGACTTCTGAAATTCTTATTTTCTTTTTTTAAATTTTATTTAAAGAAAAGAAAACCAAACAATACATGGAGATTTAAAAAAGGGTAGAAATAATACAAACTTACAGAAAAACAAAGGGTAAGAAATTTCTGGTTGATAAGTTACACATTGTCATATTAGAAATAGCTGTTCATGTTATAGAATTAAAGTATTTAGAATGACATTCATAAAGTGACACTACAAACCATTCTGCTCTATGATCGAACAAAAGCTCAGTAATATGGTTATCAGTCCTACACATTTGTTTTACATCTCAAAGAGGGTAAGATTAAACATACCAAAACAGAACAAGACAGTTAAAAAAAAACAATTTAAAGAAATACAGATTTCGCAGCAAGCCCACAGGAGATCTTCATTGTCTATCTAACTGTCTCTAGTTTCTTACAAATAGTTGTCCCCATCTTCACCCACTTTATATACTTATTGCATATTATACAACTAATCAAATCATTGGAGGCTTTTTAGGTCCTCAAGTTCCAAATTAGGGAAGACAATTGTAACTACCATCGCATCTTTCATTCTCTTTGTGATAGCTGTCCCCATCTCTACACATGCTGAAATTGAACTCAAGAAACCAGTCCAATGTCATTCTAATCAGCAAACAATAGTATTGCTAGGTTTTCTATCATAATGCTACAAAATTAGCCTCGAGTTTCTTAGCGTCCCTTCCTCAGAGTATCTGTACCTTACATCTTGCATTATATAACCTGTTCCCATAAATAATTTTTAAAAAACCATATGTGAATTTCTACATATATATCTATCCTCTCTGTATTATAGGGAATACCAAGTCATAGCAAGACAGCAAAACAATTTCCTAGAAAAACATGAGATGGATAAGACATATAAGACCACAATATAAATGATCTTCTGTAGCTACTGTTTTCTCTTGTTATTTTCAATAGATTTGTCCACAACACTGGCTTATTATAGTTAAACATAGTATCACCTATTTTTATAAAAACTTAACTTTGACAGCATTGTAGGATTTGAGAGCTGTTACTAATTAATACCCATATGGATATCCTTTACATCTTGTCATCCTCAGAGTAGTTGCCTCCACTTTTAGGGTTGATACTAACAAGCATACCAATTTCAAATAAAATCAGCCAAGGCCAACCCATAGTCTTATGATTCAGATTCAATTAAGATTAGTCATAGTAAGACAATGTAAGTATTGTAGGATTTCAGTTTAAGTTAATAGGAAAGTAAGGATAGTTACCATGGTATAACCTGCTATTTTTGGGTCAAGATGTCTGTGCCCTCAAATCTGACATGAGTGGACAGACCAGTATAAATTAAATTCAAACTAAATATGTCAATAAGACTACTATGTCTTTTAAATCCTTATACACCATTAACAATGACCTCTGCCTTTTTCTTTTTTTTATAGAGTTTCAGAGCTGTCTATACTAAAGACTATAGCTTACCATCTTTGCCTCATATCTGCTACTCCACTTTTCTGCTATAATTTGTCCACCTTATTCCCTCATTCGATTGTCTGCCCCGTTCACTGAGGCCTCTCTGCCACTTTTGCTGGAATCCTGGTATCTCTTCCTCTCTTTCTCTGTAACGTCCTTCAGCACTCTCTGTAGGGTTGGATTGGTGGCCATGAACTCCCACAGTTCCTCCTTGTCTTGAAAGTATCTTATATCTCCATTAATTTTGAGAAAGAGTTTTGATGGGTATATGAGCTTCGGTTGCATATTATTTTCTTTCAGGACTTGGAATATTTCTCCCCAATCCCTTCTTGACTTAAGAGTTTGTGTTGATAAGTCTGCTGTTATTTTGATAGTTTTCCCATTGTAGGTAATCTGCATCTTTTCTCTGGCTGCTTTTAATATTCTTTTCTTTTGGTGGATTTCTGGAATCTTGATTATTATATGTCTAGGCGTAGATCTGTTTTGGTTGTAGGTAGCTGGTGTTCTGTATGCCTCTTTTATCTGGATATCATATCTTTTCACTATATATGGGAAATTTTGCTTTAATATATCTGTGAATATTCTTTGTATTTCATTTTTGGTTGCTCCTGCTTCCTCACTCACATTCTTTATTCTTATGTTATGTATCTTTTTGTCATCTTCTAGCTTTTGAATTGCTTCTTTCTGGTTCCTTGTTATTTTTAAGAGGCTTTTTCTTTCACGATCATATGCCATAAATCTCTTTTCAAGTTTCAGAAGGCTGTCTTTAGTTTCTGTCAAGGCATTTTGCTAGTGTTCAATGGAGTTTTTAGTTTCCTGGTATTCTCTTTGGATCTGTTTCATGCATTCTAAGTTATGTTTAAATTCTTCTTCAGAAGTTTCTCTTTCTTTTCTGATTTCCTCAGTTCTTCCATCTGTGTTCTCTTGGGCAGGGCTTGTCATTTCTTTAATTAATCTCTTTATATCTTGCCTCACTTGGATCAGGAGTACAGTTTTAAATTCATCCATGAGATCATAAAGGTACTTTTTAATTTCGACTGATGCTGTGTCGAGCAATGGATGGTTACTGTGCTTGTTCTCTTCAGTGTTTACTTCTCCTGGACTTATTTTCTCATGTTGGGCAGCTGGAGATTTTTTTTTTATTTTTATCTCTTGTCAAGTTTCTGGTTTCTTTCAGACTGTCCTGGGGTTCTCTGGCCCTCTCCGAATTGCTTAAGGCCTTTCAGAAGCATGCTGACTTGAGTTTTTGCTGTCCTCCCCAGTTTGCTGTTATCTGGGGTAGGCTGGGATGTAGGGGCGGTACAGGCTAGTCTCCAGCCTCTGTGCCAGTTTATCCGTAAATTAGGCTGTACTTTCTGGGTGTCACTGAGTTGTGACTATTTTGTATCTGCTTATTGGGCCCCAAGCAGAGGCTTGGTTTAGCCCCAGTAGCTCCTGCCAGTTCTCTTTGTACCAGAAGCAGCTGACTAATGTCACTATGGCACAGGGTTCTGCCCAAATCCCAGCTGTTCTCTTCGAGACCTGTCTGTGACAGGAGCACCAGAACAGCAGATCTGCCCAAATCCAAGATGTCTCCCACTAGTTCTCTGTATGACGCTGAAGCCAACACGTACTCAGGTGCTGCCCAATTTCAAGATGCCTTCCACCAGCCCTCCCTACAGGGGGACTCAGTGATGCCACCGAGATGTAGGTTCTGCCCAACTGTAAGATGGCTGCCACCAGACTCTGTGTTATTGATGTCCCCATGGTGGCGGGCACTGCCCAGTTCCAAGATGTTCTCTAGCCAACCCCAGCAGCCGCAGGGTCCCCAGTACTCACCAGGGTCCATGCCGCCCACCTTTCTCGTGCTCCCAGCACAGCGTGGAACGGTCAGAAATCCACGCAGAGTGCACTCCTGGTACAGCGTGGAATGGTCAGAAATCCGTGCAGCGTGCACTCCCAGTACAGTGTGGAACGGTCAGAAATCCGTGCAGCGTGCACTCTCGGCACAGCGTGGAACAGTCAGAAATCCATGCAGCGTGCACTCCCGGTACAGCGTGGAACAATCAGAAATCTGCTCTGTGTTCAGCTTTGGAGCTCCAGAGCCTTTCAGAATCTCCTCTGGTGCAGCAGGGCAGTCCTGGCTGCTTCTCGGGATCTCAGGTCTCAGTTTCCAGCAGTCACCAAAAGCCAACACAGCTTTTCCTGTTGGGTCCACACGTCAGTTTGTTGATTTAAAGGTGCGGGATTTGCAGCCTCCCGTTATCAGCCTTCACAGTCTCAGCATGACTTTAAATCCTCCAGCTGCACTGTCTTGCTTAATAAGAATTGTTATCCATTTGTCTGGCCCTCTCCTTGTTGTCATATTCTAGCTTCTAATATGATTTCTCTGGAGAGACTCTCTGCCCGATCCCCTAGCAAGCTGCCATTTTCTCTGATTCTGAAATTCTTATTTTCATCGTTGTCTGATTATGGATTAAATGAAATGTATAAACTGACCACAGAAATCAATCAGTTAAATAATTATTGAATATATATGTTCACTCTGTGCTAGACTCTGTATAGGGGAAATATGGGAAAAATAAAATATAATTCCTATCAAATTATTTACATCATTGTAATCACTTCAGCAACACATATACTAAGATGGAAGTGTTACAAAGAAGAATAGCATGACCCCTGTGCCATAACAAATGTTATCTGATCATATTATATAAATATATATGATATATCTGATCATATTAGATATATATAATATATATGTGTGTATATACATATATGTAATATGATCATATACATATATGTATATACACACACATCCCATAAATAAATAAAATTACTATGTGTCACTGAAAATTAAAACTATAAAAATTTAAGCTTGAAAATTCAGAGTTTTATAAATTCAAATCACATACATGAAATAATGGTAAATAACATATAAAGAATAAAACTGACAAGAGTGATGACACACGCATAACTCCAGCACACTGGGAGGCAGAGGCAAAAGGACTGAAAGTTCAAGTCCAGTTTGGGCAATTTCAGGAAACTCCATCTGAAAATAAAAAGGGGGCTGAGAATATAGCTCAGTGTAAAGAATCTGGTTTCAATCTCTAGTACCAAAAGAAGAAGGAGGAAGTGAAGGAGGAGCAGCAGCAATAGCAACAGAATTATTAAACTGGGCTACATTGGTATTCGGGTGAATAAAAAACCCTTGATTAGCTATGTGAGGCTCTGGGTTCAATCTTTAGTATCAGAAAAAAAAAAGGTATGATTAAGATTGCATTGTCCAATAGCATTCTGAGGAACAGAATAGGGTCTTGAACTGGACTGGATAAGATTTTAGGAATAGCAGACAGACCACCCCAAGCAAGGAAAATATGACAGGCAAACATGAGAAGAAAGAATGTATTACTGAATCACCAGAAAGCAAAGTGAATGAAAACTAAGTCAAAAAGGGAGACAGAATAATGTTATGAGTGTATTTTTATTTTTGTGCTACTATGGCAGGAAGGACATAATGTTTTAGGAAAAGAATTCAGAATGTTTCAATCATAGAAAACAAAGTCACATGACCTTTCCCTGTGCCTCATTACCACTTCTGTTAATCAGGGGTCAAAACACCCTCTTGCAAGGGTAAAAGCTGAGTATGCATGGCCTTATTTAAGCAATGATGTTTGACTCTGTTAAGTTATAGTGTGGGTATCTGAAGATTTTTGTTTGTTTGCAGTACTGGGGATTGAACTCAGGCCCTTTGCAATGTGTTATATCCCTAGCAAAATAAATTTTTAAAATTTATTTTGTGTCTTTTCTCCCTCCCCCAGCATTCAAGGTTGTACCACCATGCCTTGTTAGAGATGCAGTTCTTAAATAGTGTCTCCCAGGCAAGCAACATAAGCACAACTTGAGGACTAAATATAAATGCATATATTGAGCCCTACCCAGACTTAATGAATCAGAAACTCCAGAGGGCAGACAGTAAATGCTGTTTTAACAAGCCTTCTCAATAATTTTGACCTGTGTTCAATTCTGAAGACCACTGATGTTCAGGAATGGGGAGAGGATCACTGATACAGTTGTATAGTAGAGTGAGGACACAAGAAGCTAGGCAGAGGGTGTATCACTTGATGTAGTATGAAATGGTTGCTGGTGGTTTTGGAGAAAGATGAGAATTATCATTTTAGAATGGTTAACTAAAGAGGTTAAATTCTGAACAAGGCTAGTGCAGTAATGCAGACATAAGATGATGGAGACCTACCTTAGATGCACGAGAAATGAAGATAACTTGTATGCTTCACATTGTGGTAAGCATTTAAACATGCATATTCAAACTTCACAAAAATTCTGTGAAATTAGCACTATTATTATTTCCATTTTACACCCTGGGAAGCATAGAGCTTCTGGATCTGAAGGGAAAGAGTGGTTAGGCTCTAAGATAAGGCATAATATTTGGCCATGAAATGTTTTTGAACACTTCTTTGTTCTAAAGTCTTTACTGCATCCTCATATTTATCTGAATGCACATACCTCTTTCTATGCAAGTCTCAATTCTGCAGTCTAGGAGAAAATAATTGAGTAATAAACATTAGATTTTAAATGTCAATAATCAGATAATTTAAAGTAAAATATTTTTACATTGGGAAACTTTTAAGGTGTAAGACTTACGGTCAGAACCCTTTCTAATTCAATTCTCTGTCCTTTGATTCAAAATATCAATGTAGCGTATAATTATCACAATTATGGGTACATAATAGATGAATACATCTCAATATGTAAATCATATATTTTTAAAATACTGAAAGACACACCATGATTTAAATATATAAAAATAGTACAACATGTAGAAGGATCCACTCCTAGAGATGAGTGACTAGCTGGTAATCACTTGGCTCAAAGCATAAGTTATACTCATGGCTGAGATTGCTAGATGTGGTGGTACACACCCATAATCCTAGCACAGGACCTCTCATGCCACCTCCAGTGTTCCAGGAAGCTGGGTCAGTTCCTAAGCACTGTGGTCGATGGCCTAAAGCTCTCTCTAGGCTAGCACTGATGTGCTGGAACTCACCTTATGTGCCTTCAGCTCTCCTGATTGATGAAGGAGGCTGATTGTGGTGTAGTTGGGCCTGTGAAACCTCTGGAGCCTAGTCCAGTGTGTCTGGAAGCTGAGCTGGCACTTAACCACTGGGAGCAATGATATTAGAGTCTCTCCAGGCCCACACCAGTGTGCTGGAACTCACCTCACACAGTCTCAGCTCCATGGGATGAAAGTAAGTCACTGAAGATGGTCCAGTTAGGCATACAAAATCTGCAGAGTGCAGTCTAGTGTGGTTGGAAGCTGGATGGGCACTTAATCACTGGAAACAGTGATCTTAAACTCTCTCTGGGCCTGTGCTGGTGTGCTGGAACTCATCTTGTGCGGCCTCAGCTCCCAGGTTGTAAAAGGTCACTGGGGATGGTCCAGTTAGGTTTTTGAAAGCTGCCAAGCCTAATCTAGTGTGGTTGGAAGCTGGGCGGGCACTTAACCACTGGGAGCAATGATCTTATGCTCTCCGTAGGCCTGCGCTGGTGTCCATAATCTTAATTGTGCTATTTCTATAGCATCTCCTGCAACTATATTCCTTTTACTTTTACTATATTGCAAGACATTTTGTATACTCTGACCTTCATTTATTTACTAACCTGAAATGATATCCCTTCACTTTTCCTCATGTTAGAATTCTATCCTTCAAAACTCATTTAGAATGTGTTTTATTATGTCATTGTATTTGTCAAATTCTCTGTGGCTGTGACACTTGAAGCAGGAGAGGTTTATTTTGGCCCATGGGTTCAGAGATTTCAGTGCATGGTAACCTGGTTCCAAGGCAAAAATGACTAGGTAAAAAGGGATGGCAGAAGAAAGTTCATCACTTTGTGGCATCAGAAAGCAGAAATAACAGGTAGAGCCAGAGAGAAAGAGAGAGAAAGAGACAGAGAGACAGTCAGAGAGACAGAGACAGAGAGACCCACCAAAATGTCATGCCCCAGTGATCCACTTTCTCCAACTTGGTCCAACCTTCTAATAGCCCATTCAACAATGAACTCATCAGTGGATTATTAATCCAATCATCTTTGAAATTCCTACCTCTGAACACATGAGACTTTTGAAACATTTTATATCTAAACCAAAACAGTCATTTTTTCCAAGCTGTATACTTTTCTCTCCACTAGAATTATTTTTCTCATGATAGGCATGATGGTCCTTGCCTGTAATCCCAGCACTCTTGATGGCTGAGACACTAGGAATACTAGTTCAAGCCCAATTTGTTTAACTTAGTAATATCCTGTTTCAAGATAAAAAATAAATGAAAGAGGGGAGGATTTGGGATGTAATTTAATGTGAAGGCCCTGGATTCAATCACTAGTACCACAAGAAAATTATTTTCCTTTCTTTCTCACCAATATAATTTTGCTTATGCTTACATTTGGTGTTTATTTTATTACTTTTTTGTGTTAGTTACTTATTTACTCTCTGTGCTCTTTGTTAGACTATGAGTTCTTTAAAGGAAAATATCCAATAATGTGGCATTTTACTTTTCTACCTATCACAGTGCTTATTTTGAATGTCACAGTGCCTTACAATGCAAATTTTTGAGTAAGTGGAAGAACACATAATATGCACCACTTATCTATCAATCTAATTATTTAAATACAAGATGACCAAATATTATACTTTATGCTAAATTTTACAAGATAATATAATAGGAAATACAAAAATAAGTGTATCAAGTTTATTCAATACATGGCTATACTGATTAAAATGACAACTACCTGAGCAATGCTCAGGATAATTCATATGTAAGCAAACTAATTGCTGAAGGGACACTGGGGTAAACAGTTAAGTGGTTAAATTAAAAGTGAGTACTGTTTTTTGTTTTTGTTGTGTTGTGTTATGTTATGCCTGTTTCTTCTCTGTTTCATGTTGTATGTTGTCTCTTCTAATAGTAGAAAGTTTATCACCTTCAACATCATCATTCAGCCTCTAGAAGGAGTGTGGCATAATTATTGCTAGATGTCCAAGTCACAGGAATGTCAGTTATGCCCAAAACTATTCTGATTTTAGTATTGTAAGTCAAGTGTTCCAGGCAACTACAAGTTTTATTTAAATTAGGAGTACTGGGCAAATTAGACCCTCTCTGAATTTAGCACAATAGTTAGTATCTACATGTTCTCTTACTTATATTTCAAACTTATTCAGTTCTTAATGAAAATATAATTTTATTGCTGTTATTGCTTATATTTTCTTTTGACTCATTCAATTGATAATTCAGTCTTTCAAGACTCACAACCTAATGACTTAAACTATTCTTTCAAATCTTAAGGAAATACAATACTCCATACTAATGTGTGAAAACCTTCTTGGAAATTATAAAAATAATTTTTAGGAGTATATACAAAATGGAGTATAACATTTAAAAACTACACCAAAACTAATTTACTGTGATTTGATTCAATGATTTGACTCAAATGTTATATGCATGTTAGTAACTTCATGTAACTATAATGAAACATCTGAGATAATTCAGTTATAAAGAGAAAGGTGCATTTTGGCATGTAATTTTCAAGGTTCCAACTCAAGATCAGGTGATCACTGGGCCCCTAAATTGTTAATGATTAAGAATCATAATTTGGGTCTTCTTCTGGGACAGATATTTAAAAGTATTTGTTGTTAAAAGTGGTGACTCTTCACTTGGACCATCTACTAGATTGGTAATTAAAAGTAGAGCAAAACTTTACCTTCATTTTATAAAACTATGAGTCAAATTCTTCTTACCTCTGTATATAGGGATGCTAGTAATTTACAGAATGTCTGCCTAAATGCAAAATAATTTATTTACCCTAAATGTTCCTCCCTGTAACATTACCATTCAAGACTGAGGACACCAGAATAAGAAATTTCTAGGGACACTTCGTTATACGCTGGAATTTCCATTGCCCTAAACCTACTTTGGGTAGACCCTCAACACAACTGAAACTGCCTTCAAAGGAGGCAGGCAGTCATAGAAATCCAATTGCCCATCAAATCATGAGGAGTCTCCGAGAGTTATGAAACCATGATTGAACCACAGTCTACCACAACACCCTATAAAATTGATCTCTGTACTTTTGTTACTAAGCCAGTCTGATCAACTTCTTCAAATCTGCACTCCCTTCAGTTTTTCAAACTGAAGTCTTTTCCCCATCTTCTCTTTCTTTTCTTTGTTAGGGAACTGATCTGGTTTTTGTTTGCCAGAGATGTGCTTCCCTTTATTTTCTCTCACTTTTTATTTATTCATTCTTTTGTTTGTTTGTTTGTTTGTTTGTTTGTTTTTAGATTGATTGGTTGATTGATTTTAAACAAAATCAACTTGCTCTGTAATTCACGCTTGCCTTTGACTCACTATGCAGACCAGGCTATTCCTGAACACATGGCAATCCTCCTGCCTCAGCCTCCCAAGTGCTGGGATCACAGATGTGTACCACCAAACCAAGATCTTGTCTCAACTTTTTAATTCAAGCATCTGCCTATAAATTCACACTGTTGCTTTAGTTTTAATTTCCAATTATCAGTAAAGCAATGATTCTTGCTACTCAGTGAAAATCATACTAAATGATTTGCCTCTGGCCCCACACTATCTTCCCATTTACATCAATTATTCTTGGTTATTTTTATATTTATTGTTTTTTAAAATACAAATCAATATTACAAAATCATTTAAATTTTTCAAAATGATTCATCAGCTGTTTTCACTTTTCAGTTTCCTAACCTAAACAGACTTTAGTAATTTTGTTTACAAAACAAATACAAGGTGAGGTGAGCGAACAAATGAGGTAAAGACCACTCAACAGGCATTTTTGGAAACAACTAGACATATGGATACCTGGGTGCAGGCAGACAGAAGGTGATAATCTGTCTGTCTGGAACAAAGTGAAGCAGATTATTTTTAAAAGGATGGAAAAAGGACAAGGAACATTGGGTGGGAATGTATTACTAAATATCTCTGGTCGAAGTTTTCAGGCAGTCTTGCACCATAGTGGGCAGAGTCTTTGAAGTATTCAGTCTAAATCTTCACATGTCTTCAGATGATTAGGGACCTGCAAAATTCTTTGTCCTATTTTATTTTCTTTACCATATCCTGTGTTTGCCAATGACAGCCTCTGGTGCTGAGCTAAGTCCCCACTGAGAATAATGCTTCTGTCTGCAAACAAGTTAAGGACTGGGAAAGTACATTTTTGTTGAAACCTGTCAGTTTACTTAGATTTTCCCTATAGTATTATCCTGAAAGCATTTTAACATATCACCGACTTGCCTGTTAATCTATCTTTTCCTTTGTGATCTAATCTGCAGCTTTGAATTTTAAAGAATTCTAATGTTCATGGATATTCCTTAGTTGAAATGAAATAAAATGCCCCTTCTAGTCCCATAATTCTTTATTTCTGCTGGCATTAACTGAAACACTGCTTGTTACACATAGATCTTACTTTTAAGCCTGAAGTGCTTGTTTATCTTTTACACATAAAAGGGTCAGGTGAAGGATAATGGTATTTTAATTTCTGAGTAATGGTTGAGGAAATTGAACTCATTTAGTATTGAAAGTAGATGATCTTATTTATGTTAGAAAAAAGAAAAATTGTGAAGAATTGTTTGTAAACTGCAGAATGCTATATATTTTAAAAACATTATCCACTTTAGCTTTTTACTCAAGTAAAGATCAACCTAAATAATTTTTAAGGATTGATCCATTTTAAATAAAAGACTTAAGTTAAAAGGACAGTAGTGAGCAATTGTTCTCAATTTCTATTTGCAATTAAACTGAAATAGACATGCTAGGGCAAGAATGATTTAATGCTGGAAAAATACAAATGATACCAACTTTATCAAAAGATTTTTCTGCATCTAGTAAGATGATCATGTAATTTTTGTCGTTGGCTCTGTTTATGTGGCACATTATATTTATTGATTTGTGTATGTGGAATGATCCCTACATTTCTGGGATGAATCCCACTTCATGATAATGTATAATCTTGTTGAAGATTTGCTGCATTCTGTTTGCTAGCATTTTATTGAGGATGCTTGCATCTATGTTCGTAAGAGAGATTGGCCTATAGTTCTCTTTTGTGGTTGGATCTTTCTTAGGTTTTGGTAACAGAGTAAGACTTCCCTCCAGGAATCAGTTAGGGAGAATTTTTTCCCTTTCAAGTTCATCAAATAGTCTGAAGAGTATTGGTATGAAATCTCCTCTAAATTTCTTATTTAATTCAACTGTAAATCCATTAGGACCTGGACTTTTCTTAATTGGTAAGTTTTTAATTACATTTTCAATTTCAGTAACTGATAATGGGTTATTCAAAATTTTTTTTATCTTTTTGATTCAACTGTGATAATTCATGTTTTCTAGAAATCTGTCCATTTATTTTGTGTTTTACAGCCTACTCAAGTAAAGGTTTTCAAATCAGGTATTGATGATCTTCTCAATTTCCACAGGATCTATATAGGTTTCACCATTTTCATTCCCCATTGCATGAATTTGAGACTTTTTCTTTCTTTTTCTTGATAAAGTTGGTTAGGCACTTATCAATTTTGTTAACTCTTTCAAAGAACCAACTCTTCAATTCATTAGTAATTTTATTATTTTTCTCAAGCTCAATTGCATTAATTTTTGCTTTAATCTTTATAATGTTTTCTATAGTCTTTGATCTTGACTTGCTATTATTACTCCAGAAGCTAGAGGTGTTGAATTAGATTATTTGTGTCTGTTTTGTTTTCCCAATGTGACAATTCACTGTCATATATTTCCCTCTTAGAATTGCTTTCATTGAATCCCACAGATTCTGGTGTATTGTATCTGAATTTTCATTTGACTGTAGATATTTGCTAAGGACCACAAATTTACAGTGACCAGTTTTACATATTTCCCTGTGGGATAAAAGGGATGGTTGGGATTGTTGATACCACCCATCTGGCATTTTCCATTGGCTCTTTTTTTTAATTTAAAGAAAGAGTAAACAAAACAGAAAAAGGGTAGAAATAATACATAATTTCAAAAAAAATAAACAGTAAGAAATCACTAGTTGATAATTACATATTGTCCTCTTGCAAATAGTTGTTCAAGTTACAAAAGTGAAGCATACCAAGTGGACATTCAAACAGTGAGACAGCAAACAGTTCTGTTCAAATATACAACAAAAACTGAGTAATATAGTTAACAATCCTATGCACTTAAACATATATGCAGTTATCCATATCTTCATGTATGTTAAGATTAAACTGCAGTTATCCATATCTTCATGTATGTTAAGATTAAACAAACCAAAGCAGGCTAAAATCACTCTGAACAAAGAATAATAGTATTGCTGGATTTCACATCATGACACTATGGGATCAGCACTGAGTACTGTAGTGTCTCTTTTCCTTCAAAGTAGTTGTTCATTTCATTGTGAATTATAAAATCAGTTCTCATAAACCGTTCATAAGTTCTATGCATGCATGAGTCTCTATATGTATCTTTATCCTTTCTATATTAGAGGGAGAAACAAAACAAAGCAAGAGAAAACAAAACATATTCCTATAAACACATGAACAAAAAAAGTCATATAAAGCCACAGTACAAGGTGTTCTACAACGGTTCCTGTGTTGTCTCTTGTTATCCTCAAAAGAATTGTCTATATCATCAGGCATAATATAATTGAATTCATCAGTACATGATATTAATAAAAACAAAACAATGTAGATAGTAGAAAACTTCAAAAACAGGTAATAATCAAACCAAGATGGGTATCATAGTGAATCTTGTTATCTTCAGTGTAGTTGCCTATACTCTCAAACTTGATACTGTCAATCGTAACAGTTTCGAATAAAATCCATAGATACCAAATAGCAGTCTAACAAACCAGATTCAGCAAAGATCAGTCATGGTAAAACAGTATAAGTTATGCAGGTCTTCAAATTAAGTTAATAGGAAATTAAGGATGATTAGCATACTATATCCTGCTATTTTTGGAATAGCTGTCTGTGACCACAGACTTAATGCAAGTAGACAAACTGGGACAGAATATAATCTATATAAACAGAGTGGTTTGTGTAATGTAGGTTTTAAATCCTGGTACACTATTAACATGTATCCTCTGCCTTCGTTTTTAGACTGCCCTCTTCAGCTTGCTATTAGTTACTGAGCTATTGGTCCCTTTCACTCCCCCAGGGTGCATTGTGCATTTTTGGGTCCCAAAAACTCCCTCAGTTTATAGATTGAGGGGGCAAGCTGCTCTTTACCCAGGTGGTTCTGAACCTTCTCCCTCCTGGACTTGATCTTGAGTTGTATTCCTTTACCTACAAAATCTGTCTTTCTAAACTATCTGCAGGTGCTGGTCAAGTTGCTCCTATTACTCTCTGGTTCCCTGTCACATAGAGCATTGTTTCTCATATTTTAATTTTTGTCTGTAAACCATTTTTCAGGTTAATTATATTTCATATATAGAGCATCTTGATGATCTTCTCAATTTCCACAGGATCTATATAGGTTTCACCATTTTCATTCCCCATTGCATGAATTTGAGACTGCCTCCTGATCTACTCTGCCTGTGTTTCTTTTTTTCTTTTCTTTTATTTTTTTAGTGCATCAAGGCCATCTATATTAGACATTATAGCCAACTTTCTCTGCCTCATTTCTGTTGTGCTATTTTTCTGCCATTAGTTGTCTGCTCTTCTCCTTCATTACACTTTCTGCTCCACTCATTGAGGCCTCTCTGCCACTGTTCCTGGAATTCTGGTACTTTTGTCTCTGTCTAGAATGGCCTGCAGTATTCTCTGTAAAGTTGAGTTGGTGGTCATGAATTCCCCCAGTTCTTCTTTGTCTTGGAATTATCTTGTTTCTCCATTAATTTCTAGAGACAGTGTTTCAGGATACATTAATCTGGGCTGGAGGTTATTTTCTTTCAGGGCTTGGAATACTTCACTCCAAGCTCTTCTTGATTTGATTGTGTGTGTCAAGAAGTCAACCATGATTTTGATGGGTTTTTCTTTACAGGTAATCTGTCTTTTTCTCTGATGGCTTTTAATACTCTGTTATTATATTTCATTTCTGGGATCTTGACTATTATATGTCTGGGTGTAGCTCTGTTTTGGTTGTAGTTGGCTGGAGTTCTGTATGCCTCATACATCTGAATACCATTACTTTTTCCTATGCTTGGGAAATTTTCCTTAATTATTTCTGTGAATAGCCTTTGTATTTCATTTATTTTTACTCCTTCTTCTTCATTCACCTTCTTTATGTTTAAGTTATATATCCTCTTGTCATCTTCTATGCTTTGTGTTATAACTGCCTGTTTCCCTGTTATTGTTAAGAAATTTTTCCTTTCATCATCACATATTGCAAACAGGAGCAACCAACTGAACTACATGTTGGAACCTGGCAAGATGAGCAGGAACAAGGAACAGCAGTGACTTCCATCAGTTGTTTCCTTCCCAGACCAGATTGGTGGGATATGCTTCGCCTGGGTCATTCCTCTGCCCAGGACCAAATAAGTCACCCCAAATCAATTCCATATGTGTGATGCACACTAGCTCAGTGAAAGCCTCTGCAGATTGACTGACCTGGAGGGTAAGGGCCAACATACACCACCCCTGTTTGCACCTCAGTGACCAATAGCAAGCTTAAGAGGGCAGAAATCCCTAGCCAGCATGCTTCAGAAGAACCATAACCAAGAAAAGGGGCTTGACTTCTTTATACATCTGTTTGGAACAAACCAAAAACATGACAAGAGAATGAAACAAAAAAAGCCCCTAGCCCCCAGCCCTGAGAACATTGATCCAGAAAAGGTAAATACAAAAGTGACTGAGGACAGCAAACATACAATATCAGACATGGCATCAGTGGTCATAAAGAAATATCTTCAGGACCTCATAAATGAGATCGAAAGTAAAGTATTTAATCAAGTAAAGCAAGATATAAGTAAATTAATAAAAGAAATGTTAAGCACCTATCAAGAAGACACAGACAGAAGAATGGAGGAACACAAAAAAAGAGAGAAATGTTCAATGAAGAATATAAAGAAAACCTAGAATACATGGAGGAGGTTCAAAGAGATTATCAGGAAAAAAAACTCCATTAAAAGCTGGCAAAGTTGTTTGAAAGAAATTAATGATAGACTATCAAAACTTCCCATTCACTCTTCCAAGAATAAGATCATCTACACTTCTAAAATCATCTGAGGATTATGCTCAAGAACAAGATACTTCTAAGCATAAAATCATCTATACCTTTTTAAATCATCACAGGATTATACTCAGGTCAAGATATTTCAAACATAAGATTAGCTATGCCCTCTGGAGTATGGGTCTTTGGATGAATTTTAATCCTCTTGCTAAACTCACCTATGACTAGATATTACTAATAAATAGTAGCTACTTTGGGAGTAGCGAGGTCACTGGATCTAGAAACATAGATTTCTAAGCCATTGTTGGAATATGACATTTGTCTCTGTTTTTCGTTTTTCTCATGGCATTCCAGAGACAGATAATGGGGATTCTTGGCTGGATTCCCAATATTGTCTATTGGGATTCTTGATTGGGTTCCCGATATTGCAACTGGGACTCTTGCCCAGGTTCTTGATAGTATCTTCTAGTCTCTTCTTTAATTTCATCTATGAACCATTGGCTTTTCAGGAGAGCATTATTTAATTTCCATGTTTTTATGTAGTTTTTGCAGGTTTTCTCATTAGTTTCCAATTTCAGTGAGTCCAGTACAGTCAAAAAATATGCATGATATAGCTTCAGTTCCTTTGCATTTACTTAAGGATGCTCTGTGGGCTAGTGTATGTTCTGTTTTGGAGAATGTCTCATGTGCAGCTGAGAAGACTGCATATAATGATATTGTTGGGTGGAATACTCTATAAGTGTCTATTAAGCCCATTTGTTCACATGTTTGATTCAATTCCGTTATTTTTTTGCTGATATTTTGTGTAGTTGATCTCTTTGTGACAATGGGATATTAATGTCCTCCTTTACAACTTTAGTTTTGATTTTTATTTCTATTAAATTTTGTCTTATATATGTGCCTGCTTCCATATTAGGTGCATATATATTTATGATTGTTATCTCTTTCTCTTGAATTCTTTTCCCTAACAAGTATGTAGTTACCTTATTTTATTTTTCTATGATCTTCTTTATCTCTTTTGATCATTCTTGGCTTGAAGTTTACATTGTTTGTGATAGAATAGCTATTCTTACTTTTATCTGTGTTCCTATTGAATAGCATTTTTTGATCCTTTGTATTTCAGTCTATGAGTTTCTTTTTGAGTCAGATGTGTTTCCTCTATGCAGCTAATTGTTGAATCTTGTGTCTTGATCCATTCTGCCAATCTGTTTCTTTCCTTGGGTGAAATGAGGCCATTTACACTGATAATTTTAACTGATAGTTATTGATTTATATTTTCACATTATTTTCCTATTGTTGAATCCCTAATTTTCCCCTCTGTTTAAGTTCTTGCCCCGCTTAGTGGTTTCTTTTTATTACTATTATGGAAATTGTGTTCATTTTATCTCTAGCTAGTATATTTTTCAATAATCTATCTAAGGTTGTTTTGGTGGATGTGAGTTTCCTCAATTGTTCTTTGTCGTAGAAGTATCCTATTTCTCCATAAATTTTGAAATGTTTTTTTTTTTCAGGGTACATAAATCTGGGTTGCCAGTTATTTTCTTTCAAGATGTGAAATAATTCACAACAAGCTCTTCTTGACTTTATGGTTTGTGTTGAGTTGTCTGCTGTGATTCTAATGGTCTTTCATTGATAGGTGATCTTTATTTCTCTAACAGTTTTTAAAATTCTGCTTTTGTGCTGAATTTCTGTGATCTTGATTATTATATATCTGCATGTAGCTTTGTTTTGATTATGGGTGTTTGGAGCTCTATATGCATCACTGATCTGTATATTAGATTCTGTTCCCATGCATGGGAAATTTTTGCTATCACTTCTGCAAAGTTTTTTTAAATGTCATTTGCATTGACTCCTATTTTTTCATTGACACCTATCTATATTATATTGTGTTTTATTGCATTTTCTTAGGGCTGCTGAATTGTTATTTCATGGTCCCCTGTTATTTTTAAAAGATCATTCCTTTTGCTAGTCACAATCCTGTCTTCAAGGTCTGAAAATGTGTCCTCAGTTTTGTTCAAGCAATTTTGTCAACTTTCAGTGGAATTTTTTTTATTTCCCCTCTATCTCTGAAGCTGTTTAAAGCGTTATATTTCTTTCCTATATTGTTCAATCTAGGTTTCCATCATTTTCCTATATTCCAGGGTTTTTTTTTTTTATTTAAATCTATGTCTTCCATTGGTATCCTGAGCAATTCCTTTATTAAGCTTAATTTCTTTTAATGCCTGAGAGATTATGCATGATCTAATTTCCTTGTAAATTTGTTTCTTTACTTCCTTTGTTCACTTTTCAGAAATATTTAAGAGATATAAACAATGTCACTGCATCCTTATAAAGGAAACAGTCCAAGAAGAAGAGATAACAATCATAAATATATATGAAACAAATCCCAGTGCACTTAACTATATAAAATAATTACTAATGGACATGAAAAATCAAATACTACAGTTGTAGTAGGGGACATCAGTACCACACTGTCAAAAAAGACACATCAACTAGACAAAATATCAATAATGAAATATTAGAACTAAATCAAAATTTTGAACAAATGGACCAAGTGGATGTCTATAAAGTGTTCCAACTCACAACATCAGAATGCACATTCTTCTCAGCTGCACATGGGACATTCTCCAAAATTGAATGTATAATGGCTCTTATAACATGCTTAAGTAGATACAAAGCACTTTAAATTATCCTATGCATACTATCAGAAGACAGTGCCATTAAATTGGAAATCCACACTGAAGGAAACCAGAACTTCAAAAACACAAGTAAATTAAATAGCACATTGCTGAAAAACAAATGGGTCATGGATGTAATTAAAGAAGAAATTACAGTTTCGACAGTTGAATGACAATGACAATCAAACATACCAGAACTTGTAAGACAAACTGAAAGCAGACTTAAGAGGGAAATTTATAGCAGTAAATACTCAGATCGGGAAAAAAAGGGCAGATACAAATAACTTAATGTTGAACCTCAAACTACTAGAAAAAAGTGCAGAATAAACCAAAAATCTCATATGAGAGAGAAGATTATAAAGACCAGAGCAGAAATTAACATACCAGAGACTAAAAACAATAGAAAGAATCAATGAATTGAAGAGATGGCTAATTGAAAGATTAAATAAAATTGACAATCCCTTAGCCAACTTTATCAAAAAAAGGGAAAGAAAAAATTCAAATCCATGCAATTAGGAATGAAAAAGGTAAAATAACAGAAAATCTTACAGATCATCTATACCTACTTTGAAAACTTTTATTCTAATAAGGTGGAAAGTACAGAAGAAATGGACAGATTACTCAATACATATGAATTACTAAAGCTGAATCAATAATATATAAATATTCTAAATAATCCAAAATCAATAATTGAAATCAAAATGTAATTAAAAGATGTAATTAAAAACCTATCTATAAGTAAAAGGCCAGGCCTTGACTGATTCATTGCTGAATTCTACAAGAAATTTAGAGAAAATCCAAAACCACTACTTTTCAAACTATTTAATGAAATTGAAAAAGAAACAATACTTCCAAATTCAGTCCCAGAAACCATCGTTACCTGATAGCAAACCAGAGAAGAATCCAACTAAGAAAGACAAGTACAGACCAAATTCCTTAATCAATGTTGATGCAAAAATCCTCAATAACATGCTGGCAAGCAGATTGATGCAAATGTTCAAGATGATTGTACACCATGATCAAGTGGGATTCATCCCAAGGGTACAGGGATAATTTAACATATATAAATCAGTAAATGTAATATACCACATTAACACAACCAAAGACAAAAATTGTATGATCGTGTCAATAAGGTTGAAAAAGGTTTTGCAAAGTCCAGCATTCATTTATGATAAAAATCCTACAGAAAATTGGAATGGATGCACTGTATCTCAATCTGGTAAAAGCCACCCATGACAAACCAACAACCAACATTGTACTAAGTACACAGAAAAACGAAAGCTGTCTCTCTAAAATCAGGAACAAGACAAGGATTTTAACTGTCTCCACTCTTGTTCAAAATAGTCCTGGATACTTTAGCTGAAGCAATCAGACAAGAGAAATGTGTAATGTGAGATCCCAGTTGTTGATTTTTTGAAGTATTTCCCATGTGGTTTGCATTTTATTCATGAATTCTTGCCTATCCCTATGTCTCCGAAATTCCTACCTACCATGCTCTCCAGTAGATTTAGTATTTCTGTTTTAATATTTTGATCCTTCATCCATTTTGACTTTATTTTAGTGTATAGTGATAGACTTAGATCTATTTTCAGTCTTTGGCATGTAGAAAGCCAATGTTGACTTTATTAAAGAGGCTGTCTCTTTGCCAGTACCATGATGATTTTATTACTGTGGCTTTGTAGTATTAACTTGTATCTTTTGATTGGCAGATTAAGTCCATTTATGTTAATGCATACAATTGATTTATTTTGACTTACTTTTGTCATTATATTGTTTTCTTTTTTTCTTGCTTTCTTTTTTTCTGCATAATTACTAGCCCTAACTCATGTATTAATTTTACTAGAACTTTTGGCATTTTTGGTTCCACCATTTCCACCTAGGATATCTTTGACAACTTTTGCTGTGTTATTTTGGTGGTCATTGACTTCTTTATGTTATTTATATTGGATATACATTATTTCTTCAACAATTTTGAAAGATAATTTCATAGGATATTACACTCTGGATTGAAAGTTGTTTTATTTTAGAACTTGAGGGAATTTATCCCAAGTTTTTCTTGTCTTTAAGGTTTATATTGAGAAATCCATTATAATTCTGATGTGTTTTCTTTGCAGATGACAGGTTTCTTCTAACAGGTTTTAAGATTCCTTTCTTATGCTGTATTTCTGATATTTTAATTATTATGTGACATTGAATGTTTTTCCTGATCATGGCTACTCAAAGTTATATATGCTTCACTTATCCATATGTTAAATTCTTTTTCCTTGTCTGGAAAGTTTTCTGCTTTTAGGTTCTTTGTGCAATCTCCTAATTTTTCTTTCATTCCAATTACTCTTATATTAGTTTTCTTTGAGTCATCTGGGAGCCATTTGATCCATTTTTCATGCTCTCTTATTTTTGTGGTGTCTCTTCTTTTTTTTTTAATTTAAGAGGAAAAAGAGAAAAACACAAAACAAAACAAAGCAGTGTAAGGTTACACATAATACAGAACTACAAAAAAACACATAACAGTAAGAAATCACCTGTTAATAGATTACGTATTATCATCTTGGAAATAGTTGCTCTCATCTTGGGAATAGTTGCTCGTGGTGTCTCTTCTTAATTGATCTTTAAAACAGCCCTGTCCTCTAGATCTGACACTCTATCTTCTCAATAGTTGCTTCTGCTGCCCATACTTTGAATCAGTTTTCTTAATCTGAATTGTGTTAACTTCTGCTCTAACCTTTAAAATTTCTCTTCATTTCATTCTGTTTTCCTAATGAGAGAATTCACTGCAATAAATTTACCTCTGAGCATTGCTTTCATTGCACCCCACAGGTTCTGGTAATTTGTATTTGTATACAGGCCCTGTGATCTTTCTGACCTGAACGCAGGCCTCACAGGTGATCCCAGAAGATCCTTGTTTAGCTCTCACCCTCTCCAAGCCTGTCCCCTGTGGTTGTCTCACTTTCACAATAGAAGTGTAACACTTCAATTGTAGAGTGAAACTTGCCCCCGGGTATTGTTCTCATTTTCAGACAGGTCAGCCTCTTTATGACTATCTTTGCTGCCCCATGCTGTAGACAATTCAAGAGCAGAACTGGGTAGGATTTCTGAGTTTGGTTACTCTTCTCCTGTGTTGCACTGATTATGTAGCATCCACTTAGGTGAAAGAATTGGAGAAGTGAACAGTCCTCTGTCCTTCTTCCTTCTTCATGAGTCATGTGGGTCCCAGGAAAAGCACTACTATCAGCAAGGTTGGAGGACTTGAGCTCTTACTGCTCCTTAAATTTTTTTGAACCTCTATGTTGGTTGCCCTACAATCCCCATGCTAATCATATCATGTGCCTTCTTAGATGCCTCCAGTCCTGATTCTGGAAACTTTTTGATAAACTAAACCACCCATAATTCAGCTAGACAGAAGAGATTTAAAAAATTCAGGAGTGGAAAAGATCAATGACACAAAATCCTTGCACTGTAAATTTCTTCATTTGAGAGATCTTTCACAACCCCAAGTTTGCTTATCCAGTTTTCCAATTCATGGATGATTAGAAAAAGTAAATTCAAATCACTTTTCTGCTTCTACAACTTATTATTATTCATTTTTATTAATGTTTATTATGTGCTACTGGGTGTCAAATAATGATAAGCCTTTTAAAAACATTATTGCAATGACTTTTTTATGATATCACTGAACAGCTAAGTACTATTAATAACTCCATTTAACATTTTCACATATCAAATTTTATATTCAAAATTTCAACTGTGCTAAGTAATTTAGCACATTTGAGTATGCTTGAAAATGACATATAAACTATCCCCGGAGCCCAGCCTGTTTCGCTGCCGTGCCTAGCCATCGGTGTGCAGAGGAGGAGCTGGGTGGATCTGGAGTGCCTGCATCAGACTCTCCGTGTGTCTGCAGGACTGTGGATATCTCGGCCCAGAATGTTTGGGTCCCTCCAGGCTTCCAGGTGCAGTGAAGGAGAGAGGTGGGTTTGAGGCCTCTACATCCGCCTCCCCATCCTGGCTGCACTTGGAGAACTGCTGAACTTCCAACGGGTGGGCAGGCCCACACTATCCCCAGAGCCCAGCCTGTTTTGCTGCCGTGCCTAGCCATCGGTGTGCAGAGGAGGAGCTGGGTGGATCTAGGGTGCCTGCATCGGCCCCTCCATGTGTCTGGAGGACTGTGGATATCTCTGCAAGCAAGGAGGGATCACAGGTTCCTGAGGCACCACGGCCTGTGGTGAGTGCTCAGCACACTCTGCCCAAATCTCAGACTGCTCCAGACCCTCCAGGCTTCCAGGTGCAGTGAAGTGGAGTAGTGGGTTTGAGGCCTCTACATCTGCCTCCCCATCCCGGCTGATTTGGAGAACTGCTGAGCTTCTGACAGGTGGGCAGGCCCACACTATCCCCGGAGCCCAGCCTGTTTCGCTGCTGCGCCTAGCCATCAGTGTGCAGAGGAGGAGCTGGGCGGATCTGGGGTGCCTGCATCGGCCTCTCCGTGTGTCTGGAGGACTGTGGATATCTCTGCAAGCAGGGAAGGATCACAGGTTCCTGAGGCACCGTGGCCTGTGGTGAACACCCTAACCCAGCTGCGATTGAAGAGCTGTGGAGCTTCCAAGGGGCAGGTGGGTGCACAGTGTCCCCAAGGCCCAGCTTGTCTGGAACTGCAGAGTTATGAGCAGGCAGAGGAGGGCCATTGGTTCTGCAGGCCCAATGGCTTGGGGTAGCATGGTTCCAGAGTCTCAGTAGCTGCAAACATAGAAGGGGATTTTCAACAGATCCTGAGGAAGCTTTCAAATAACACTTGAAACACAGAAATATAGGAAAATGACAAAACAAAAGACCAAATTACAACCTCAAACCTCCAGCCCATCTCAAGAAACCCTAGGATCAATGTATATAGAAGAAAATATATCCAATTCACCTCAAATATTGGACACAATAGCTACTGAAATTGACAAGCAACTCCAGGAAGCTTTAAAGAAATCCAAACTTGAAATAATCTCCCAGATAAAAGAAGAAATGATAAAAGAAATGAAAGAGATTCTGAATATATCTAAAGAAAACACAGATAAAAAATTGGAGGAACTAAACAAAAAGATAGAATCCCTAGACAAGCAATATAAGAAACAAACAGAATACATAATGCAGATGCACAGAGATATACAGGAAATAAAAAACTCCACTGAAAGTTGTAAAAACTGCCTTAATGAAAGTGAAGATAGAATTTCAGACCTTGAAGACAGGATTGCAGCTAGTGAACAGAAAGGAAAGATCTTTTAAAAATAACAAGGAATCAGGAAACAACAATTCAACAACTGCAAGACGATGCAAAGAAAAATAACATAAGAATGATAGGGATTAATGAAAAAGAAGGAGACAACATAAAGGATGTCAAGAATATATTTAGAGAACTAATAGCTGAAAATTTCCCAAGCATGAGATCAGAATCCGACATCAGGATCAGTGAAGCATATAGAACTCCAAATAGTCATAACCAAAATAAAACTACACCCAGACATATAATAATCACCATCCCAGAAATCCAACACAAGAATAGATTATTAAAAGCTGTCAGAGAGAAAAGACAGATCACTTATAAAGGAAAACCTATCAGAATCACAGCAGACTTCTCATCACAAACAATAAAGTCAAGAAGAGTATGGAGTGAAGTATTCCAGATCCTAAAGCAAAATGATTTTCAACCTAGACTGATATGTCCTGCAAAACTATCATTCAAAATAGATGGTGAAATACGATACTTCCATGGCAAAGAACAGCTGAAGAACTTCATGAACACCAAACCAACCCTGCAAAAAATATTGAAAGACAGTTTAGATACACAAAGGAAAAAACCACTAAGCAAAGCAAATAATTAAACAGAACAGAAAGATAAAGATGCAACAGCAGAGAGATAACATTCCTACAATAAACCAGCATTTAACAGTAATAACCATTATTGTAAATGGTCTCAATGCACCAATCAAAAGAAACAGACTAGCAGAATGGATCAAGAAACAAAATCCAACCATATGCTGTTTACAGGAAACCCATCTAACCCAGAAGGATACTCACAGACTGAAAGTCAAAGGATGGAAAACAATTCCTCATGCAGCAGGAATCCAAAAAAAGGCAGGAGTAGCCATTCTGTTTGCAGACAACGTGAACTTTAAACCAACAATGACCATAAAGGACAAAAAAGGTCACTACATACTCGTAAGGGGAAAACTCCAAGAGGAAGAGATAACTATCTTAAATATATATGCACCGAACTCCAGAGCACCCAGTTATATAAAACAATTATTAACAGAAATGAAAACTCAAATTATCAGTAACACAGTTGTAACAGGAGACCTTAATACACCATTGACACCAAGGGACAGATCAACCAGACAGAAAATGAGCAAAGAAATAACAGAACTGAATCACACCTGTGAAGAAATGGGTGTGATAGACATATACAGAATGTTCCACCCAACAACATCAGAATGCACATTCTTCTAAGCAGTAGATAGATCATTCTCTAAAATGGACCACATATTAGCTCACAGAACATATTTAAACAAATGCAAAAGAGTTGAAATCATCCCTGGCATGTTATCGGATCATAGCGCTCTGAAATTAGAAATTAATGATAAAAGATACTGGAAAAATCCCACAAACACATGGAAACTGAATAACAACACTCTTGAGTAATCAGTGGGTCACAGAAGAAGTTAAAGAAGAAATTAAACAATACCTAAAAGAAAATGAAAATGCAGATACAACTTACCGGTATCTGTGGGATGCAATGAAAGCCGTCCTGAGAGGAAAATTTATTGCACTGAGTTCCCACATCAGGAAAACACAACGAATACAAATAAATAACTTGATGCTACACCTCAAACAGATAGAAAAAGAAGAGCAAGTCAAGCCCAAAGCCAAAAGAAGAGAGGAAATTATAAAAATCAGAGCAGAAATCAATGCAATAGAGACTAAGAAAACAATCCAAAGAATCAAGGAATCAAAGAGTTGGTTCTTTGAAAGAATAAAGAAAATCGATAAGCTCCTAGCCAACCTTATTTTAAAAAGGGAAGAAAAAGCTCAAATTCATGCAATAAGAAATGAAAAAGGTGAAATCACTACAGACCCAATTGAAATACAGAAGATCATCAACACCTATTTCGAAAACCTCTACTCTCAAAAGTTTGATAACACAGAAGAAATAGACAGATTCTTAGAAGCATAAGAAGTACCAAAGCTAGATCAAGAGGATGTAAAACTGTTGAATAACCCAATCTCTGTTAATGAAATTGAAAATGTAATTAAGTCCTTACCCACCAATAAGAGCCCAGGCCCAGATGGATTCACTGGAGAATTCTACAAGAAATACAAAGAAGACCTAATGCTGACACTCCTCAAACTATTCAATGAAATTGAAAGGGAGGCAATCCTTCCTAAGTCATTCCTGGAAGCAAATATTACTCTAGTACCAAAACCTGAGAAAGACCCAACTAAAAAAGAGAACTATAAACCGATCTCCCTAATGAACACAGATGCAAAAATCCTCAATAAAATATTGGCAAATAGGATCCAGCAAATCATCAAGAAGATTATACACCATGACCAAGTGGGATTCATCCCAGGAATGCAAGGATGGTTCAACATACGCAAATCAATAAATGTAATCCACCATATCAATAAAGCCAAAAATAAGAATCACATGATCATTTCTATAGATGCAGAAAAAGCCTTCGATAAGGTCCAACATTTATTCATGATAAGAACTTTACAGAAAATTGGAATAGATAGTCTTTACCTCAATATAATAAAGGCCATTTATGACAAACCAACAGCCAGCATCATACTAAATGGCCAAACATTGAAAGCCTTTACTTTAAAATCAGGCACAAGACAAGGATGTCCTTTATCACCACTCCTATTTAATATAGTACTGGAAGTACTAGCCAGAGCAATTAGGCAAGAAAGAGAAATAAAAAGGGTAAAGATAGGAAAAGAAGAAGTTAAATTATCATTGTTTGCAGATGACATGATACTCTACATAGAAGACCCCCTAAAATCCATTGAAAGACTCTTAGATACAATAAATAAATTCAGTAATGTGGCTGGATACAAAATCAATACTCAGAAATCAATAGCATTCCTATACACAAACAACAAAATCACAGAGAGGGAAATAAGAGAAACTGGACTATTCACATTAGCAAGCAAAAAGATGAAATATTTAGGAATTACTCTTACGAAAGAAGTGAAAGACTTATACAGTGAAAATTATAATACACTGAAAAAGAAAATTGAGGATGATCTCAGAAAATGGAAAGACATCCCTTGCTCATGGATAGGAAGAACAAACATTGTGAAGATGGCCATTCTCCCAAAACTGTTATACAGATTCAATGCAATCCCAATAGAAATACCATCAACATACCTTACAGATCTAGAGAAATCACTCCTAAATTTCATCTGGAAGCAGAAGAGACCTAGAATTGCAAAGGCAATTCTAAGCAGCAAAGACAAAGCAGGAGGCATCACAATCCCTGACTTGAAGTTATACTACAAAGCAACAGTAGTAAAATCAACATGGTATTGGAATCAAAACAGAGCCAAAGATCAATGGAATAGATTAGAAGATACAACCACAACTACAAACACACTCAACCACCTTATCTTTGATAAAGGAGCCAAGCAGGTTCATTGGAAGAAAGACAGTCTCTTTAATAAATGGTGCTGGAAAAACTGGCTCTCCATTTGCCAAAACTAAAGCTAGACCCATGTCTATCACCATGTACTAAATTAAAGTCTAAATGGGTCAAAGATCTGAATATTAAAACAGAAACACTAAATCTATTGGAAGACAAATTGGGTAGAAACCTTGGAGACATAGGAGTAGGTAGAGAATTCATGAACCGCACTCAAACCGCACAGGAAATACTTCCCAGAATCAATAACTGGGACCACTTCTTATTAAAAAGTTTCTGCATGTCAAAAGAAGTCTCCAGCATAGTGAAAAGAAAACCCACAAACTGGGAAAAGATTTTAGTGAACTCTCTCTCAGACAAGGGACTCTTGTCTAAAACATATAAAGAATTAAACAAACTCAGACCTCGAAAATTCAAAGATCCAATCCAAAAATGGGCATCTGAGATGAATATGCAATTCTCAGATGAAGAAATGCAAATGGCAAATAAATACATGAAAAAATGTTCATCATCATTGGTCATTAGAGAAATGCAAATTAAAACCACACTGAGATGCCATCTCACTCCTGAAAGAATGGCCAGGATCAAGAAAACCAACAACAACAAATGCTGGAGAGGCTGTGGGGAAAAAGGAACTCTCCTGCACTGTTGGTGGGAGTGTAGACTGGTACAGCCTTTGTGGAGGTCTATCTGGAGATTTCTCAAAAAGTTGGGATTGGAAATCCCATTTATTCCAGCTATTCCACTTCTAGGCATATTCCCAGAAGAACTGAAAGCATCATACCACAGTGATATATGTGCACCTATGTTTATAGCAGCACAATTTGTAATCGCCAGATCTTGGAAACAACCCAAGTGTCCATCAACTGAGGAATGGATAAAAAAGTTGTGATATTTCTATACAATGGAGTATTATTCAGCTATAAAGAAGGATCACATTGAGCTATTTATGAGTAAATGGGCGCAGCTTGAGACCATACTCATAAGTGAAATAAATCAATCTCACATGTGTGAATACCGAATAGTTTCCCTAATGTAAGTAATGATTCAAATATATAAAAATATGTGGTAATCATGATTCCCCATTATGTGGCCTTGAATCCTTATAAAGTTTTCACTTATTAATTGGAAAGGCTTTATTCTGGGCTTCTTGATATGGAAATATTTGAAGCTATAGTATATGAAGTTTTATCCAAATATTTCAAGGAAAAAGACAGACACTATGGTAATTAGTATTAAGTCGGGTTATTTGGTGGTGAAGCACTAGGTTGCTGAAACAGTCATGCTTTGACCTGTATTGTTAAATTGTTATGTCCTGTTTTATCTCAAGCTCTCCCTTATTCTTTAAAAAAATTATTTAGTTATTTCTTATGTTTGTTTTAATTAAGGGGAAATTTTTTAAAAATTAGGATATATAATAGTAACTCTTTTTGATTTCCTATTAACTTGTTTTGAAGTCCTGTAACACTCCCACAATCTTGTTTTGACTGATTAGACTCTGTTCCATTCTGTATGATAGTATCAAGTTTGAGGGTATAGGCAACTACTTTGAAGGCAATAAGATTCACTAAGATGCCCATTCTGGTTTGACTATTGTCTCCTTTGGAAGTCCTGTAATGTTTACAATGCCTAAGTTTTATTGGTCTTGTTCTCTACTGTTTTGTCCAACTTTATAATATCTAATGAGATAGACAATTCTTTTTAAGGAAACAAGAGACAACGTTGATAACCACTGTTGATAACCTTGTACTCTGTTCTACATCATGTGCTATGTCTATCCTTAGTTTTGACTGACAGCTTTGTTTTGCCATATTTGACTTTATTCTCTCCCCCCCAAAAAAAGTAATAAAAACTAAGGAGTAATAAAATCCAAAATGTGTAAATTTTGTTGTAAAAAAGAGAGGGGAAAAAAAAGATCTCTAACGGATATAACAGCAAGTGTGTTTAGGGGTGTTAAATAGCTGACTATATTAATGTTTTTGGATCATTGAACACAGCTGTTTGCAGTCTCTCTGTTTTAATGTCCACTTTGTATTCTTTGATACTGTGATTTGAGCAACTATTTCTAAGATGATAATATGTAATCTATTAACAGGTGATTTCTTACTATTTTTTTTTTGTAGTTCTGTATTATGTGTACCCTTATACCGCTTTGTTTTGTTTTGTGTTTTTCTCTTTTTCCTCTTAAATAAAATTAAAAAAAAAAGAAAATGACATATAGACAAGTGTGAAGTGCTAAAAGTCAGAGAACAAAAAGTAGAAAAATATAAAAGGAAAAGAAAAATACAAAATGGAGACGGACTATAGTTCACAGGAAATTACAAATTTCAAGATAGCATTATAATAGAGACAAAGTGGTTTGTGTAAGGATGACTGGATGCCCATGCATTATAAGTATATGTAATTTTATTCAAAATCATCAACTTAATCATGGACAGAGAAATGTGACATATACTATAAATATACCTGAGTGTTAAAAAGATTATCATCAACTCTGTCTTTTGTATTCACAAAGGAAGAAAGACTTCAGTTTTCTTAAATCCCAAAAGTAAAATTCATCATTCCTTGTGAATGGTTTTAAGAGGTAGTCTGTGAGTTTTGCACCAGACCAAGTGAAAATCAGGGTGAAAAACAAAGACACAGTATTAGGTTAAAATGTGCATGCCAGATGGCTCTTATTCTCTTTGACAAAGATCCCTGCATTACTGGCTTACTCTGACTTTATTCCCCCAGATGTGGGTGTAACAGAGTAACATGGAACTCATCCTTTTCCCACCATTCATGGTACATGCCCAGATAAAAAACAACAAATTTTTGTTGTTGTTGTTGTTGTTGTTATAGGGAAAAAATATCTTTCTGTCTTCTAATGTCCTCCTCATTTGTCAGAACACTATAATTTTTATTGTAAAAGTCTTTCACTTTCTTGATTGGAGTAATTCCTAGATATTTAATTTTTTAAAGGTATATTTTCCTGATTCACTTCTTGGTGGGTTCATCACTGTTGATACATGGCAACACTACTGATTTTCATGTGATTTTATATCCTGTCACTTTGCCAAATTTAATAGTACTAAGAATCTTCTGATATGAGTTTTTGGGTTTCCTCTGTAAAAGATGATGCCATCTGCAAATAAGGATAGTTAGACTTTTTCCTTTCCTCTTATCCATTTGATTTTTTCCAATTACCTGATGACTCTGGCTGAAGTCTCAAGTACCATACTGAATAAATGGAGCTAGTAAAACTGGTTATCCACGTGTAGAAGAAGAAATTTGGATCCATATCTCTCACCATGTAGTAAAACCAAATCTAAATGGACCAAAGACCCACAGATGAAAATAGAAACACTGAAGCTGATGGAAGAAAAAATTTATAACACTCCTAGAGATATAGGCATAGTCAAGGGCTTCCTGAAAAGAACCCTTAACTGTACTATGAATCAAAACATGGAATTGCGTCAAATTAGAAAAGCTTCTGTACCAAAAGTACAAACTAACAGAGTGAACAAACAATTTATAAAATGGGGAAAATATTTGTCGGCCACTCCTTGGACAGACAACTAATATCTAGAATGGTGATGGTGAATTTTTTTAGAACTTTCAATGATAACAGTTAACAGTGGCATGTGTGTCATAGGTTCGCCACCACTGATACTGAATATACAAAGAACTCAAAAAACTTAGATCACACCAATAAAAGACCCATCCAAAAAATGGGGAATGGAAATGAATAGACACTTCTCATAAGAAATATAAATAGCCAATATGTACATGAAAAAATTTTCAGCATTATTGGCCATTAGAAAAATGAAATTGGGGTGAAGCAAAGATGTCAGATAGATAACAACTGGCCACAGAAGCTCCCTGAGATAGTCAACTTAGAATTCAACATAATACAGAGTGGGGAGCCCCAAACAGAGGGAGATGAAGTCTCTCATGCCAAGAAGAAATTAAGGTGACTTGCCAACCATCTGAGGTTCTGCTGCACCTGGCCGAGGTCCGACTGCAACTGGCTGGGGTCCCGCCACAAATTGCTGAGCTGTCTGAGGTCCCATCACTTCAACTCACTGGAGGCACAGTTACATTGAGTTTTGGGGTTGGTGAGCAGAACACAGGGTGCCTACATCGACCTGTGAGTGAGTGGAGTGACAGGAGTGGAGCCATTCCATAAATAGGGAGGCTCTGGCAGATGACATTCTAAGACTGGGCAGGACTTGCAAGTACAAGGGAAAGCAGTGACTTCAGTCAATTGTTCCCTTCCCAAACTTTATTGATAGAGTGTGCTAGACCTGGATCACGTGACCCAGCTTAGACCCAATAGGTTATCTCTGGTCAAGTCCCTGCAGCAGTGGCGCACACTAACCACACTGGCCCAGTGAGGTCTTGGAGGTTTGGTTGGTCTGGAGGGGAGGAGGTGCAAAGTAACACAGTAATGCAGGCTACAGCAGCTTGACTGATCTAGAGGAGAGGGGCCCGCATATGCTGTCCCTGTCTGCAACTCATTAGCACACTACAGTGTGAAGGGTCATCTAGCAAGTGCATTTCAGAAGAATTGTAAACAGCAAAGAAACAAACTGGGGCCTCCAGGAAGAAGCAAAAAATTGGAAAGATGAAGCAACAGCAAAGAGTCCCCAGGCCTCAGCCCTGAGAATATTGACCCAGGACAAGTAAATAAACAGAGAATGAGAACAGCAAGCATGCAATATCAGACACAGTGTCAGTGGACATAAAGAGATATATTTGAGGCCTCATAGATGAGTTCAAAAGTGAAACATTTAGGCAAATAAAGCAATATACAAGAAGATTAATAAAAGAGATACTAAGCATCCCCCAAGCAGACACAGATGGAAGAAGGCAGGAACTCAAACAAAGGAGAGAACAATTTGGTGAAGAATATAAAAAAATATAGAATACATGAAGCAGATTCAAAGAGATCACCAGGAAATTAAAAACTCTATGGAAGGATGGCAAATCAGCTTGAAAGAAACTAAGAATAGGTTATCTAAACTGGAGGACAATTTTGCAATGTGGAAGTATGAAAGGGAAAACTTTTTAAAAATAACAAGGAAACAAGCAGTAATAATACAAAGGCTAGAAGATGACAAAAAGATCTATAACTTGAGAATAAAGAATGCAAATGAAGAAGCTGAGATACAAACAAAGGAACTATGAAGATTATTCACAGAAATAATTAAGAAAAACTTGCCAAACATAGGAAAAGGAAATGATATTCTGATATATGAGGCATACAGAACTCCAGCCACCTACAACCAAAACAGAGCCACCCCCAGGCATATAATAATCAAGATCCCAGAAATTCGATATAAGAACATAATGTTAAAAGCTGTTAGAAGCAAAAAAGAGATAACCTAGAGAGGAAGGCCCATCATAATAACAGCAGACTTCTCAACACAAACCATGAAGTCAAGAAGAGCCTGGAGCAAAATATTCCAAGCCCTGAAAGAAAATAACCTCCATCCCAGATTGATATGCCCTGATAAACTGTCTCTAGAAATTAATGGAGAAGCAAGATGCTTCCAAGACAAAGAGGATCTTGGGAAATTTGCAACCACCAGTCCAACTCTACAGAGAATACTCCAGGGCATTCTAGAGAAAGAGAGAGAGAAAAGTACCAGGATTCCAGGAACAGTGGCAGACAGGCTTCAGTGAATGGAGCAGAAAGCAGAATGAAGAAGATAAGCAGACAACTGATGGCAACAAAAGAGCATAAAAGAAATGAGAAGATTTTATTCAAAACTGATATGATTTATAGTATCAAGTCGGAGAGTATAGGCAACTACACTGAAGATGACAAGACTCTACAACACACATTCTGGTTTGATAACTGCTAGTTTTTGAAGTTCTATACTATATACAAAGTTGTGTTTTTATTAATACTGCTATGTACTGACATATTCAATTATACTATGTCTGATGATATAGCCAGTTCTATTGGAAATAACAAGAGACAACACAGGAACCATGGAAGAACGATTTGTACAATGGTCTTATATGTTTATTTCATTTCATGTGTGTATAGGAATATGTTATGTTTTGCCTTGCTTTGTTTTGTTTCTCCCTCTAATATACAAAGGATAGAAATACATGTTAAGACTCATGTACATGTAGAATCCAGAAACAGTTTATGAGGACTGATCTTATGACACATGATGAAATGAACAGATACTTTGAAGAAAAAGAGACACTAATATACCCAGTGCTGATCCTGGTGGGTCTTAATGTGAAACTCAGCAAAAGTACTATTCTTTGTTCAGGATGATATTAGACTGCTTGGGTTAGTTCAATTTCAACATAATTGAAAATATGGATAACTGCATGTATGTTTTTTTTTCTTTTTTTAAAATTTTATTTAAGGAGAAAAGAAAATAAAAAACAGTAAAAGGGTACAAGTTATACAGATTTACAGAAGAAAAAAATGAACAGTAAGAAATCACTGCCAGTAGTTAATGGATTACATATTGCCATCTTAGAAATAATTGTTCAAGTCACAAGATTAAAGCTTGTAGAGTGGACATTCCAACAGTGATACTGCAAACAGTTCTGTCCAATTATCCAATAAAACTCTGTGATATCATTTTCTATCTTATACACTTAAATATAAATTGCATGTATGTTTAAGTGTATAGGATTGATAACCATATTTCTAAGTTTTTGATGGATAGCTGAACAAAACTGGTTGCAGTATCACTGTTTGAATCCCCACTTCATATGCTTCACTTTAGTATCTTGAATAACTATTTGTAAGAGGAAAATCTGTAATCATCAACTAGTGATTTCTTACTGTTTATTTTTTCTTTGAAATGATGTATTATTTTTACTCATTTTCTGTTTTGTTTACTCTATCTTTAAAATAAATTTCAAAAAAAGACACTACATGGTCCAATGCTGATTATGGAATATCATGATGTGAAATCCAGCAATACTATTATTCTTTGTTCAGAATGATTTTAACCTGCTTTAGTTTGTTTAATCTAAACATAAATGAAGATATGGATAACTGCCTATATGTTTAAGTTTATAGGATTGACAACCATGTACTAAGTTTTTGTTGGACTGTTGAACAGAACTGTTTGTGATTTTGCTGTTTGAATTCCCACTTTTCAAGTTCCATTTTTGTATCTTGAACAATTATTTGTAAAATGACCATATATAAACATCAACTAGTGATTTCTTACTGTTTATTTTTTCTCTCAACGTATGTATTATTTCTACCTATTTTCTGTTTTGTTTAGTATTTCTTTAAATAAAATTTTAAAAAGAAAAATCAAATTGAAATAATGCAAATATTTTTTCTTACTCCATTAAGAAAGACTATCATCAAGAATTCAAAAAACAACAAATGCTGGCAATGTTATAGGGAAAAAAGGAACCCGTCTACATTGTTAGTAGGAATATAATCTAGTATAACTAGTAGATTCCTCAAAAAGCTAAAAAATTCAATTTGACCAAGCTATGCCTCTTTTGTGTATAGTTCTGAAAGAGTAAAGCCATCATATTACAGTCAAACATTTACACTCAGGTTTACAGCACTGCAATTCACAATAGTTAAATTGTAGAAGGAGTTTATATGCTCATCATCAAATGAATGGATACAGCATGGAGTAATAGTCATAAAGAATGATAAATTTGAGTCACTTGCAGGTCAGTGGATGAACCTTGAGACCATAATGCCACATTAAATAAATCAGACATAGAAGGTTAAATATTCCATGGTGTTTGTAATACAAGAACTGCAAGCATAAATAATAGAAAGGGATACAAGGGAGACAGTAGGAAACAGGAAGGACTCTGCACAGACAGAAAGGAAATATGTGGAAAGAGGAAAAAGGAAGGGAGAGTAAAAATGATTAATATGTGATCTGAACATGTACCAATTCCCCAAGATGAACATAATTATTATGTATCATAAATACATATTTTAAAAAACCTGAAGGTGATTTCTCTCTCTGCTAAACCTACACAAATCTGGTTAGGCATCACATGACTAGTTTTTTTCAATAGGGAAGAAAAATCTAGATTTATATTAAAAATATCCAATGATATTGAAACAGCTCACAGGTTTTTCTGTGGTGGAGATTTTGGTTTTGTGTAACTGTAGGGAAAGGTACTGAGATTCCTCCAATCTTAGGGTGATGGCATATAGGCTCAATAGCTTGATTCTGTTTAGTGTATGGAATCCTAGGCTTACCCTGTACCCTGATCAGAAGTCAGGGAAATCATCACACACAAGACACTAACCATTCTCCCAGAGACAGTGGCTCAGCCGGAACACAGTATAATCATCCATGGTATTTGTAAAACTACAGTCAGTTTACAGTGGAAACTGTGCAAAAAACCTCCAAGGATGAGGGCCAATAACATGTATTTAAGAAAGAACACTCCGCTATCAATTCTGATACAAAGTTTTACTTAAGAACATTACCTTACTATAGCCGAACCCTGGGGTAGTAGGCAGAATGATACCAAGCTAACAGGTTTAAGTACTGTATTTTGCAAAAAGTGCTGAAACACTGGAAGTTCATTCAGAGACTTTTCTTTTTGGTACCGGGTGTTGAACTCATAACCTTGTACTTGCCAGGCAAGCTCTTAGGCCACTGAGCTAAATCCTCTCAGAGACCAGTTCTACAGCACAAAAATTAAATATTGCAGCTGTAGAAAGAGACAGAAACAACATCCTGAACTGGCTGATATTAAAAATCAGGTGATATTTGCTGTCCATCAAGAGTCTGTTGAATTCTGGGTATGCTGGCACATGCCTATAATCCCAGCACTTGGGAAGCTAAGTCAGGAGGATTGCTGCAAGTTTGAGGCCCATCTGGGCTATAAAGTGAGTTGAAGGCCAACCTGAACTGGATAGTGAAATTCTGTCTCAAAAAACCTAAGAGTATGTCGAATTGGAAGATCAGCTCCTCCATTTCAGCCAGGAGACAAAACTGTGGAGGATAATGATTTTCAGTCGGGTGAGAAAAATATTGGTGATATTGAAGAGAAATCTAAAGGTATAATAAAAATGCCCTGCTGAGAAATTTTTGGTATATGAAGTCTCACATTTGGTGATTCTCCAATGTGTGGTGCAGTGTCCTTATTTTTAGGGACTACAGGAAATAATTTTAAAGGGAAAAAAGTCATTACTTTAGAATATGAAGTATATATATCAATGGCAGAAAATGAAATCAAAAAAATCTGTAGTGACATTAGGTAGAAATGGCCTGTAAAACACATAGCAGTGTTCCACAGAGTTGGCTTAGTTCCAGTATCAGAAGTAAACATAGTTATTGCTGTGTCCTCATTCCACAGGTATGCATTCCTAGCAGTTGTGAGTTATGCCATTGACATTTTAAAAGCCAAAGTGCCATATGGAAAAAAATATATGAAGAAACTTTATCATCATGGGAAAAAATAATGTTTGGGGGCAACCAGTGGTTAATCACATATTTTAAATCTTAAATTTGGTAAATCTTCATTATTGAACATCTTTTGTATTTTCCTTCTACAAAAGAGATAGTTTAGTGAAACACAAACCTCTTAGGTTTTACAAGTGGGTGAAATGGGAGAAAAAAAGACAAAATAAATGGTTCTGGAGGATAAGGGTCTAGGAACTAGAGATGAAGAAGAAATAGGTAATTTAAAATGAGAAGAAACATATCTGTGGTCAATTTCTAATTATAACTTAGCTCACATTATAGTGTGGTTCCTCCTCAGTAACTTTAACTGTTTCAGAGAGACTTCATTGTCCTTCAATCCTCAGTACATTAATAGTGTTATTATCAGCAATGCATTATGGAAATGTTGGCAGAACTGGAAAGTTACTCTCACATAATTTTTGATACTGTATGTTATATACCTTCAGACCTTATATATTTAAAAAATAAACTAATTCCATGATTTAGAAAGTTTAAAAATAGTATTTTCCTGTTTTTAAAAATTTAGTGATAAATCTAAAATATGGATATTTCTAATATTTGCATCTATGACTATTCCTTACTACATTTTTATTTTATTAGTTATTAATCAGTATACAAATCAACATAAAATCATTAAGAAAATAACAAGCTTTGTGCCAAAATGTTACTTAATGTTTAAAATGTAACATATAACTGCTAAAAGAAACTAATATTAGATAAATTATTGATTTCTAAAGTATTTTTATTTTTCTGAATACTTATGCAAAATTAGTATTACTGAAGTCACTAAATAAAGAATTTTCTATAAGATGTAGTTTTTGGTTGATCAGCCTATATACTCCCTTGAAAGAGTATATAAACCCTGTACATAAAATAATCTTATCAACCCATTAATGTATATATGACCAATAAAAATTATATATATTTAAAGACATAAAAGAAAACTACATTACTTAGATCAGGGGTGGTGAACCTACAGCATGCATGCCAAAGTGGTATGTTTGTATCACTGAGAGCTCTAAAAGGTACACTGGCTTAGATGATTCAAATCCCATTAGGCTGCGACTCACATTAGGGTTGCATAGGATGTTTTTCCATCCTAATGTTAACTGTCTTCTCCAGATGACCAAATCAAAGTTACAAGGCTCCTCTCCTTCTTTAGTACTACTTGTGAAATAATCTTAAAGTCAGTCAGTTATCATCTCAACAGCCTCCAAAGCCCCTCCTAGGACAAATGCAAAGAGAATATATGAGAATATATTCAACAGCTCACAAAACAGGTTTACCTTAATGTTTTTAGAAACAAAAGAATGAGCAAAGAAGAGAATCTTTTAAAAGTACTACATTGCCTTAAATAGTTCACTGCCATGGACAATGTTTAAAGGGAAAAGTGCATTATACTCAAGATTTTGTTGTATTCAGCATATAAATGAGGCAGGAAGGGAAAGATATGTGGTTGAATACATTTCAACCACTACCACCACCAAAAAAAAAAAAAACCCTCAAAACCAAAAAAACACAAGGAAATCAAGGAGTCATTTCATTATGCTAGTTCGCTAATGGCCCATGTATGCATGGCTAAGTAAATAACTTATTCATTCAGTGTTTAGATTACTACACTCTCATAGAGAAGAAATAATTTCCTCATAAGATAATACAGTCTACATTTCAAATCCTGTACATTTCAAAAAAGTCTTTTTAAATCAGTTGTACATGTTCTCAATCTTTTCTGCAGTCCAGCTGAATCAGTAAAAATTTCTCCATGCCAAAGTCAATTCATAAAGCAATTTTTTCACTAACTAGATGGATGTTAAGGACCAGGAACAATAAAGAAACACATGCTTCAGTTGCTTCTATTAGCAGACAACTACATATATCAGAAAGAGAACAGGATATTTTCCAGTGATATTTCATCATACCATAGGAACCCCTTACACAGAGGCTGAAACAGGACTTGTTTGTGTGAGGAGATGACGATCTCTGCAGATAAAAAACAGAAGAAACATATTCTGTTACTGAATTAATCTGTACAAGACAGTGTACTCAGTTTAAGTAAACATCAACTGGTTACAAAAATTTTAGTGGCAGGGATGATGGAAATGCTCAGTGGTGGAGTGCTTGGTTAATATGTGTGAGGTCTAGTTTCCACCTCCCATACAGAAAAAAAAATGTGGTTCTTGTACTACATCAAAGCAGAATTAAAATTATCTAGAATCTGTCAGTATCAGTTTTCAAAATAATGAGTTCCATTTTTAGTCAAATTCTTTTACTGTCCTAAGAAATGTACACAAATCCAAACTTGAAGGGTTGAAATGCCTTAAATCTGCAAAACTCCACAGTTTCTAACAAATGTTAACAGATAATACCTTGTTTTAGCCTCCCAGAAGTACCATTAGTCAGTACCAACAACTTCATTTTACAAATGATAAAGCTAAAGCATGGAAATTATAAATATCTGGCCTAAGATCACTCCTCTGGAGCCAACCAAATGTAGAATAAACCATAAGACTCCTCTTACATCCAGGTTTACTATATAATCCAGATTTTTTTTTTTATCTTTTTCCTTTTCATCAGTACCAGGGATCGAACTGACAACTACCTGCTTGCAAGGCAGGCGCTTATGCCGTCAAGCTAAATCCCCAGCCCCACAATCCAGGTTTTTTGAGTAGTGAAGAATAATGAGGTATATAAAGATATAACCACATGTAAATACTGAATGTTATGCTCTCTAAGTTCTACAGCATTGTTTGTTAACTTACACATTATTATCATTCTTTAGCAAATACAATTAAAATGCCTCACCCCATAAAAAAGAAACATAAGCAAATATTCATAGTAACATTATTCATAATATCCAAAGAGTGGAAAACACCCAAGCTGATACTGTTGAATGGATAAACAAATTGTCATAGTTCTATACAATACTATTCAGCCATAAAAAGTATGATATATTTATAAAACACAGATGAACCCTGAAAAAATTACATTAAAAAAGGAGTCACAAAAGAATCACATACTTTATGATTACTTTTATTTGAAACACTCAGAATAACAAATATCATGAGTTGATCTCACATACAAATTGAGTGTAGAACACTTAGTAAAGAGTGGGAAGAGCAGCAGGAAGGGAAGAATTAAGGTTGAGCAATGTATACTGTTACAGTTAAATAGAATGTTAAGTTCTGAGTATGCCATTGCACTGGATGCTAATTCGAGGTAACAACAATATACTATGTATTTCAAGAAGCTACAGGAAAGGATTTTGAAAGTTTTTATTGTGAAGATATGATCAGTGTCTGAAGAGATAAATACAATTATCCCAATTTAAACATTATGCAATATATACGTGAACTGAACATTACATGGTACCCATTAACCTGTGTAATTTTATGTTTTATATATCTGTAAAAATAAATTTAAAGCAGCCTATATGTCCATCAACAGATGAATAGAGATAGAAAGTGTATTTAACAGAACTGAGTAATACTCTTAATAAAGAATAAACTTGGGTCATCTGTAGGAAAATGAATGCACCTTGAGAACACATTATTATGTAAATAAATCACACACACAAACTTAAATTACAGAAGAAACCCAAAATATAAATAAAGATCAAAATACAATATAGATAATAAGAGCTAGGAAGTTATATCTTCTTCAAATATGCAAGCAATCAATGGTTAGAGTGGGTAAAGAAGGGATGAAAAAAGAATTCAGATGTGCTATGTGCATGTGCCAACTCCGCACAAAGAATATAACTGTTATGTAATACACACTTGTACTAATAAAAAAACTAGGAAAAATAAATTAATATTTTCATGTTTAATTCAAAATGTAACTTTTACAAGACAAATACCCAAATAGGCAAATCAATAGAGACAGAAAATGCACTGGCTATTGTCCAGGATTCGGGGGAGGTTGGAGGAAATCAGGGCATGACAGCCCCAATGAGTAAGAGATTTTTATTTGGGAGATGAAAATGTTTTGAAACTTGTTGTAATATGTGGTGGTACACAGCCATTGTGCACTAATACCTCAATTCTCTGGTATATGAATCATAATTCACTGAAGATTTTTGCTTTGTGGTACTAGGAATTGAACACAGTCCCTTTTCACTTAGCTGTATTTCCAGCCCTTTGAATTTTAAGACAACATCTCGCAAGTTGCTAAATTGCTCATATTGGACTCCTGCCTTAGCCTCCCAGACTGCTGGGGTTACAGGCATGCATTGCCATGCAGTAGTATGGCCATCTATCTTACACACTACATTATTATATTTTTTGGAGTACTTTTCTTACCTTTCACTTTTACAGTATCTTTTATACTTTTTGCATCCCATTACTCTGTCAGTTTTTATTATTTTTTACACTACAGAGACAATATGATATTTACTAACATGCATCTTCTCAATTTGCCTCCATTAACCTATAAAGGACTCAAGATCATCCTCTTTTGTAGCTGAGTAGTGTTTCACTGTATAAAAATACTACATCTCTTTCATTCACTCTGCAGTTGATGGGCATTTTGGTTGTTTCCAAGATTTAGCTATCACAAATTGTGCTGATATGAACATGGGAGCACATATGCACATGGGTGCACTGTAACTTGACCTTTTCAATTTTTCTGGGAAAATACCCAGGAAGGGGATAGCTGGGTTGAATACAAACTTTCAATCCTAGTTTTTTGAGGAATTTCCATACTGATTTTCACAGTGGTTGCACCAGTCTGTACTTCCTATACCCCGCATCCTCATCAACAATTGTGATCAGCTGTTTTCTTGATGGCAGCCATTCTTTGTGGAGTGAGATGAAATCTCAATGTTGTTTTAATTTGCATTTATTGAATGCCAGTGATAGTGAGCATTTCTTCATATATATATTTGCCATTTGTACAACTTCATCTGAGAATTATAGATTCATCCCTGATACCCATTTTGGAGAGGGTCTTTGAATTTAGGGGATTTGATGTTTTTCAATTCCTTATAGGTTCTGAATATAAGTCCTTTGTTTGAGGGGTCATTGTCATTCTGTGGGTTTTCTTTTCACTTCGCTTGTATTTTCTTTTGAAGTGCAAAACATTTCAGTAATATGAGATTTCAGTTGTTGATTCTTTGAAGTATTTCCCATGTGATTTGCATTTTCTTCATAAACTTTCTGTCTACCCCTATGTCTCGAAGATTTCTAACTACCTTGTCCCCCAGTAGATTTAGTGTTTCTGTTTTAATATGTAGATCCTTGATTCATGTTGACTTTACTGTATGGTGATAGGCCCAGTCTGTTTTCAGTCTTTGTCATGTGAAAAGCCAATTTTTCCAACACTATTTAATAAAGAGGTTATCTTTTTTGTGGTGACAACATTTAGCACCTTTGTCAAATGTAAGATGGCTGAGTGTCTTTATACTTCTGTTTGCATCTTCTAGTCTGTTCCATTGATCCTCAGCTCTATTTCTTTGCCAGTACCATTCTGATTTTATCACTGTAGCTTTGTAGAACAGTTTCAAGTCAGGAATTGAGATTCCTCTTGTCCTGCCTTTGTTGCCCAGAATTGCTTTTGCTATTCTAGGTTTATTCTGTTTCCAAATGAATTTTAGGTGTGTTTACTCTTGATCTGTAAGATATGTTAATGATATGTTGATTGGGAATGCAATGAATCTGTATAAAAGTTTTGGGAGTATTGCCATTTTCACTGTGTTGGTTCTTCCTAACCAAGTGTAAGGAATAGCCTTCCATTTTCTAATATACTCTTCAGTCTCCTTTTTTAGAGTAGTATAATTCTCAACACATAGATCACTTATTTATTTTATTTTATTTTAAATTTTATTTAAAGAGAAAAAAGAAAAACAGAAAAAAGTAGCAACAACACAAAATTTCAGAAAAATAAACAGTAAGAAATCACTAGTTGATAAATCACATATTGTCCTCTTAGAAAAGTTGTTCAAGTTACAAAATGGACACTGAAACTGCAAGACTACAAAAAGTTCCACTCAGTGATCCAACAAAAACTTAGTAATATGGCCATCTATCTTACACACTTAAATATACATGCAGTTATGTCCAACTATAGGACAATCACCCCAATGAACAAAGAAATAAAAATTCTAAATAAAATACTGGAAAACATAATACAGAAAATCATCCAGAAGATTATACACCACGACCAAGTGGAATGCATCCTAAGAATGCAGGGGTGGAAAACATATGCAAATCAATAAATGTAACCCACCATGTCAACAGACCCAAAAATAATAATGACATGATCATCTCAACAGATGCAGAGAAATCTTTTGATAAGCTCCAACACTCACTCATGATAACAACCTTAGAGAAAATTGAAATAGGTGGTCTTTACCTCAATATAATGAAAGCTATCTATAACAACCCAACAGCCAGCATCTTATTAAATGGCCCAAAACTGAAAGCCTTTATTCTAAAATCAGGATCAAGACAAGGATGTCCACTACCACCACTCCTATTTAACGTAGTGCTGGAAATACTAGCCAGAGCAATTAGACAAGAGAGAGAAATAAAAGGAGTAAGGATAGGAAAAGAAGTTAAATTATTGTTATTTGCAGATCACATGATACTCTACATAGAAGACTCCCAAAACTCCTAGGTATAATAACTAAATTCAGTAACATAGCTGGATGCAAAGTCAACAGTCAAAAATCAATACCATTCCTATACACAAATAACAAACTCGCTGAGAGAGAAATAAGTGAAGCCACATCCTTCACAATAGCATCTAAGAAAATGAAAGACTTAGGAAACAATCTAACAAAAGAAGCAAAAGATCTATTCAGGGAAAATTATGATAACCTGAAAGAAGATATTGAAGAGGATCTCAGAAATGGAAAGACATTCCTTGTTCATGGACAGGAAAAACAAATATTGTGAAAATGGCCATTCTCCCAAAATTGTTACACAGATTTAATGCAATTTCAATCAAAATACTACTAGCATACCTCATAGATCTACAGAAATCATCCCTAAAATTCATCTGGAATCAGAAAAGAGCGAAAATAGACCAAAGGCAATTCTGAGCAACAAGAATGCATCACAATCCCTGACTTGAACTTATACTACAAAGCTACTGTAATAAAATAACATGGTACTGGAGTAAAAACAAACTTGAAGATCAATGGAATAGATTAGATGATACAACTACAGCTACAAACACACTCTGCCATCTTATCTTTTACAAAGGGACCAAACATATTCACTCGAAGAAAGATAGTCTCTTTATAAGTGGTGCTGGAAAACTGGCTCTCCATATGCTGAAAACTAAAACTAGACCCATGCTTACCACCATGTACTAAACTAAAGTCAAAATGGGTCAAAAATCTAAATATTAAAACACAAATATTGAATCTGATGGAAAACAAACTAGATAGAAATCGTGAAGATGTAGGGGCAGGCAGAGATTCATGAACAACACAGAAACCATGCAGAAAATACTAGACAGAGGGCCAGAATCAGTAAGTGGGATCTCATCTCATTAAAATATTTTTGCATATAAAAAGGAATCTCAAACAGAGTAAAAAGGAAACCCATAAATTGAGAAAAAAATCTCAGTCAATTGTCTCTTAGACAAAGGCCCTCTGTCTAGAACATATAAAGAAATTTAAAAAACAGACCCCAAAAATTCAAAAATGAACTTCAGAGATGACTACACAGTTTTCAGATAAAGAAATTCAACTGGCGAAAAAATACATAAAAAAAGTCGGTATCATTGGTCATTTAAAAATGCAAATTAATAGCACCCTAAAATTTCATCTCACTCCAGGAAAAATGGCCAGGATAAAGAAAACTACCAACAACAAATGCTGGAGAGGCTATTGGTGGGAGTGCAGAGTGGTTCAACCAGTATCTTCAGTTTCTAAATGAATTTTCGGAGTTTTTCTCTAGATCTGTGAAGTATGTTAATGCTGTTTTGATTGGAATTGCATTAAATCTGTATAACAGTTTTGGGAATAAGGTCATTTTGCCTATGTTAGTTCTTCCTAGCCAAGAGAAAGAATGTTCTTCCATTATCTAATATCCAATTAATTCTCCTTTTTTAGCATAACATCATTTTCAGCACATACATCTTTTACATTCTTAGTTAGGATGATTCATAAGTATCTCATTTTTTTAGATGCTATTGTGAAGGGTGATGTTTGCATAATTTCTCTCTCGATGAGTTTTTGGTGTGTGTACAGGAATGCTATTAATTTTTGAGCACTGAATTTGAAGCCAGCTACACTGCTGAATTTTTTGATTACTTCTAGTAGTTTTTCCATGTTTTTTTGGATCTTCTATATAAAGTATCATGTCATCTGCAAATAGTGATAACTTAACTTCTTCCTTTCCTACCTTTATTCCTTTTATTTCTCTTGATTGCTCTTGCTACTGTTTCCAGAACTATGTTGAATAGGAGTGATGATAGTGGACATCCTTGTCTTGTTCCTAATTTAAAAGTGAAAGCTTTCAGTTTTTGCCCATTTAGTATAATGGCATATACTTGTTTTGTCATAAATGGCCTTCATAAAATTGAGGTAGACACCATGTATTCTGCATTTCCAAAGGGTTTTTGTCATGAGCAAATGTTGGACTTTATTGAAAGCTTTTTCTGCATCTATTGAGATGACCATGTGGTTTTGTTAATGGCTCTGTTGATGTGAGGTATTACATTTATTGATTTGCATATGTTAGAACATTCCTGCATTCCTGGGATGAATCCTACTTGGTAATGATGTATAATCTTCTTGATGATTAGCTGCATTTTTTGCCAGTATTTTACTGAGAATCTTTACATCAATGTTCATTAGTGAGATTGGCCTATAGTTCTTCTTTTGGTTGGGTCTTTCTCTGGTTGTGATATGAGTAATACTTGCCTCCAGGGATGATTTAGGGAAGATTGCTTCCATTTCAATTTCATTGAAGAATTTAAGGAGTGCTTGCATCAAATCTTCTCTAAATTTCATGTAGAATTCAGACATGAATCCGTCAGGACTTGGGCTTTTTCTTGTTGGTAAGTTTTAATTACGTTTTCAATTTCAATAGCTGATATAGGGTAATTCAAAATTGCTATATCTTCCTGGTTGAGGTTTGGTGGTTCTTATGATTCTAGAAATCTGTCCATTTGCTCTGTATTTTCCACTCTATGTGAGTAGAGATTGTTAAAGTAAGTATTTATGATTTTTTTGTATTTCCATGACATCTATCATAATTTCCCCCTTTTCAGTCTTATTGCGTGAATTTGGGTTTTTTCTTTATTTTTCTTGATAAAGCTTGCTAGAGTTTTGTAAATTTTGTTTATTCTCTCAAAAAACCAGCTTTTTGATTCATTAATTCTTTGTTTTTTTTTTTAGTTTCAATTACATTAATTTCTGCTCTAATCTTTGCAATTTTCGCTCTTCTATGAGCTTTGGGTTTCACTTGGTCTTTTTTAGAAGCTTGAGATGAAGCATTAGATTGCTTATTTGTGCTTATTCTGTTTTCTTTTTTAAATTTTTTTAAAACTTTATTTTGCAACAGAATTGCAAAAAAAGTAAGAAATCACTAGTTAATAGATTACATATTGTCATCTTAGAAATAGTTGTTCAAGTTACAAAATTAAAGCAAACAACGTGGACATTCAAACAGTGAGACTGCAAACAGTTCTGTTCAGTGAGCCAACAAAAACTCAGTAATATGGTTATGTATCATATACACTTAAATATACATGCAGTTGTATCCTTCAGAGCACTTTCTTTTCCTCTCTTTTTTACAATAACAATTACACATTTTGGGCTTTATTACTCCCAAAATTCTTGTTACATTTTTTTGAAGAGAATAAACCCAAATGTGATGAAACAAAACAGAGTCAGTCAAATCAAAAGGATGGATATAGTACATGATGCAAAAACAGAATACAAGACGATCAACAATGGTTACTATAATGCCTCTTACTATCTTAAAAAGAATTACCTATAAGGGGGAGAACATGGTGGACAGATAACAGCAACTACCGGAGGCTCTCTGAAAAACTAGGCTCAGAAGCCAGGTATGGTGCGGACTAAAGAGACATAAGCAGGTGGAGTTATGCTCTGCTGACTCAGGAACGAACTCGGCTGAGAGAAACCAACTTGGAATGCAGTCCTGGTGCTAAAACAGGAACAGAAAAGTCTCGCTGCTGAGGCTGGACCCTGCGCCATTGGAAGCCGCGATTTGGGTTTCCCGCCACGCGGTGGCTGGCTGCCTCTACATCGGCTCGGCAAGGAGAGAGACGCACGGAAACTCTGAGAACGGGAGTCTGCGAACGGAGTCGAAAACAGGACGGGCAGGGAGGCATGTTCTGACTTGTGGCGGGGTGAGTGAGAGAAACTGACACTCCACCACAGTTTGACTCCAGTGGACTTTCTGGGCCCGAGCAGTCCTGCGGGAGCGGGGTGTGGTGGTGACTCCAGCCACACATTCCCCTCTCGGGCAGGATTGGTGAAAAGTGCCTGGCCTGCGTGACGCTGCCGGCGGAGCCCGTAGGCTGGCCCAACCCAGATCCCAGAGCCTGACGGAGGCTGGGAGGGGCAGGCCCCCGCGTAGGCTGCCTGGTGCGCAGCGGTGAGTGGGAACACCTAACCGGCGCAATTCGATCAGGCTGTGGCTGACAGGGAGAGAAGCTGGGCCTCTCATATAAGCTTGCATATATAAGGAACAGAGAATATGGGAAGAGGCAGCAATAAGAAAGGCTCCTCGGCCCCCAATTCTGAGAAACAGGCAATAGCGGACACCACACCAATACACATAAAGCACCATATAGAGAGCCTCATAGACCAATTCAGGAATGAAGTTATCAACGACCTGAAGCTAGAAGTATGCAAAATAGTTAGAGAAATGCTAAGCCCCACCCAAGAAAAAACAGATGGTGGAATGGAAGAACAGAAAAAGAGGGGAGAATTGTTTGATGGAGAAAACAGGGAAAGCATACAATACGTGAAGCAGGTTCAAAGGGACTACCAAGAAACTAAGAAGTCTATAGAAGACTGGCATAACAGCTTGAAAGAAACTAAGGACAGACTATCTGAACTGGAGGGCAGACTTGTAATATGGGAGAATGAAATGAAAAACTTCTTAAAAATAACAAAGAAACAAACAGCAATAATACAAAGACAAGAAGATGATAAGAGGATCCATAACTTAAGGATTAAGAACATAAAAGAAGAAGTAGGGACACAAACAAGTGAACTACAAAAGCTACTCACAGAAATAATCCAGAAGAATTTTCCTAATTTAGCAAAAGGTAAAGATACTCAGATGTATGAGGCATACAGGACCCCAGCTACCTACAACCCAAACAGAGCAACACCCAGGCATATAATAATAAAAATCCCAGAAATTCAATACAAGAACAGAATATTAAAAGCTGTAAGAGACAAGAAACAGACCACGTACAAGGGAACACCCATCAGAATTACAGCAGATTTCTCTGCACAAACCATCAAATCACGAAGAGCGTGGGGGGAAATAATTCAAGCTTCGAAAGATAATAATCTCCAGCCAAGATTGAGATATCCTGCACAACTGTCCCTGGAAATTGATGGAAAAACAAGGTTCTTCCAGGATAAAGAGGAACTGGGGGAATTTGCAACCACCAATTCAACTCTACAGAGAGTATTGCAGGATATTCTAAAAAAAGAAAAATACAAAGAATCCAGAAATAGTGGAGGCCACAACTAATGGAGCAGAGAACAAAGTGAAGAAGGCAAACTGACAGCTACTGACAGAATAAGAGCTCAACAGAAATGAGGCAGAGAAGATTGGATGATAGGAACAGCTATTTTGGAGAAAATGACATCTTAATAGGTAATACTGATTTAGTATCATCTTGTTTTGAAGTCTCATCTAGCTTTTGTCCTTCTGTCTCCAATGGTCTAAATAGGTTGTATCTTACTGGATTTTATTATGTATCATAGTATAAGCAAAAACCTTTTAAAGATAACGAGATTATACAGAAACCATTATTCATTTCCTGTTAGTCGATTCTAAATACTCTGTAATGCTGTCATTCTCTTAAATGGTTTTACATTGTTTTGGTATACTTAATGCTACAGTATACGAAGTTGTACTCAAGGATTTCAAGGAAAGAGACAATATGGTAACTACTTTTAGGTCAGGATTAATCTGGTGGTGAAACACTATTCTGCTTAAATGGTTATGTTTTGATCTGTGCTGTTTCGTTGTTATGCCCTCTTTTATCTCAATCTCCACTCCATTATTTACTTTTTTAATACTTTTTTTAAATTTTTATCCTTTTAATTAAAGGAAAAAAATAGCAGGATATATTATAGTAACCCACTTTGACTTTCCATTACCTCGATTTAAAGCCCTGTATTACTCTCACCATCTGGTTTTTAACTGATGTTCCCCTATTCTGTTTTGCTGGATAGTATCAGGTTCGAAAATTTAGGCATCAGCTGTGAAGATAATGAGATTCATTATAACGCCCATTCTCGTTGACTTTTATCTACTTTTGAAGACCTACAATGTCTCCAATGGTTTGGTTTTGTCGGTTTTGTTCTTTACTGTTTTGTTCAATTGTATTATAACTAATGGTATAGGCAATTCTATTAGAGATAGCGGGAGGCATTATGGTAACCATTGTTGATCACCTTGTATTATGTTTTCACATTATCTATTATGTCCACCCTTTTGACTTGACCGATTCTGTTCTGTTATGTCACATTTGGTTTTACTCTCTTCCAAAAAAGTAATAAGAACCGTGAGAGCAATGAAACTCAAAATGTGTAATAGTCATTGTACAAAAGAGAGGAAAAGAAAGTGCTCTAAACTATATAACTGCATGTATATTTAAGTGTATAAGATAGAATATGATATCACAGAGTTTTATTGGATCATTGAACAGAACTGTTTGCAGTATCAGTGATGGAATGTCCACTTTACAAGCTTTAATTTTGTGACTTGAACAATTATTTCTAAGATGGCAATATGTAATCCATTAACTACTGATTTCCTACTGTTCGTTTTTTTTCTGCAAATCTGTATAACTTGTACCCTTTCTCTGCTTTTTTTTTCTTTTCTCCTTAAATAAAATTAAAAAAAAAAGAAAAAAAAAAGAATTACCTATATCATCAATTTAAATAAAATTGAACAAAATAGTATGGAACAAAACCAATGACACTGAAACATTGGAGACATTACAGGACTTCAAAAGAAGATAATAGTCAAACCAGAATGGGCATCATAGTGAATCTCATTATCTTCAAAGTAGTTGCTTAGACCCTCAAACTTGATACCATCAAGCAAAACAGAATAGAGTAAAATCAGTCAAAAAAGATGGTGAGAGCAATATAAGGCTTCAAATTAAGTTAAGAGGAAATCAAAATGGTTACTATAATATACCCTGATATTTTTAATTTATATTTCCATAATTAAAAAATAAAAAATAATAAATTTTTTAAAAAGGAGATTGAGATAAAAGAGGACATAACAATACAACGGCATAGGTCAGAACAGAACAATTTAAGCAACATAGTGTTTCACTACAAGATAAACTGACATAACAGTAGTTACCATAGTGTCTCTTTTCTTGAAATATTTGAGAATTACGTATACTATAGCATCAAACTTATCAAGACAATGCAAAACCATTGAACAGAATGAAAGTATAACAGGGTATTTAGAACCAACTAACATAAAATGAACAATGGTTTCTATATTATCTCCTTGTCTATAAAAGTTTTTGTTTGTACTATCACATATAATGAAATCCAATAAGATACAACATGATAAGACTGATGGAGAAAGAAGAACAACAGTTTGATGGGACTTCAAAGCAAGATGATGTTAAATCAGCACTAGCTATTATGATGTCTTGTTTTCTTCAAAATAACTGTTCATACCATCACAGACAATAAAATCAAACAACCCAAAATAAAACCATTCCAATTAATGAATGAAAACATTATAAGGCTTCAAAGCAATATAATGGGGAATCATGATTACCACATACTTTTTATGTATTGTTATCATTTCTTACATTAGGGAAACTATTCGGTATTTATACATATCAGTTTGATTTATTTCACTTGTGAGTATGGTCTCAAGCTACACCCATTTATATATAAATGTCTCAATGTGATCATCCTTTATAGCTGAGTAGTACTCCATTATATAAAAATACTACAACTTTTTTATCCATTCCTCAGGTAATAGACACTTAGGTTTCCAAGATCTGGATATTACAAATTGTCCTGCTATAAACATGGGTGCACATATATCACTGTGGTATGATGTTTTCAGTTTTTCTGGGAATATGCCTAGAAGTGGAATAGCTGGAACACATGGTGTTGGGAGCCGTGGCACGCCAAGTCATCAGACGCGGTGATCGCGAGGCCTGTAGAAAAGTACAAAAGCCTGAGCTAGATTACCCCTCCCATCGAGCCCGCCAAGGTGGCACCTGTTTCCTGCTTTCTGATCCCTATCACCCCACTAAGTTCCCGCCTCACAGGGTAGTCTGCCTAGCTACTAATGTTGCTAGCCAATCAGCTTACGCGACCCACCTTGATTTGATTGGAGGCCACAATCCTATATATAGCCAGTACCTCCACCCCTAGAGGGAGAAGCACGGAAGGAGCCGCGGGGAGCGGACCAACAGAGGCTTCAGCCAGGACGAGTCCCGGGGTAGACTGTGAAGGAGGAGAGAAATAAAATAGAACACTTCGCCACCGCCAGATTTTGTCGTGTGTTCTTCCTGCCGGCCGGGAGCGACACCGACAACATGGGACTTCAAATTCCAGCTTTTTAAGAAATCTCCAGATTGACCTCCACAACGGTTGCACCAGTCTTCACTCCCACCAACAGTGCAGGAGAATTCAAACCTATGCAAGTAGAGGTTTTTGAAATAGATGTTGATGATCTTCTGTATTCCCTCAGAGTCTGTGGTGATTTTGCCTTTTTCATTCTTTTTGCATGAATTTGAGCTTTTTCTTCCATTTTTAAAATAAGGTTGGCTAGGGGCTTATCAGTTTTATTTATTCTTTCAAAGAACCAACTCTTTGATTCATTATTTGGATTGTGTTCTTAGTCTCTATTGCATTAATTTCTGCGCTGATTTTTATAATTTCCTCTCTTCTTTTGGCGTTGAGTTTGACTTTCTCTTCTTTTTCTAGGTGTTTGAGGTGTAACATCAGGTTACTTATTTCTTCTTTAATTTCCACTCTGAACCACTGATTACTCAAGTGTGTGTTATTCAGTTTTCATGTGTGTGTGGGATTTTTGCAGTATCTTTTATCATTAATTTCTAATTTCATGGTGCTATGATCCAATAACATGCAAGGGATAATTTCAACTCTTTTGAATTTATTTAAATGTTCTGTGAGCTAATATATGGTCTATTTTGGAGAATGACACATGTACTGCTGAAAAGAATGTGTATTCTGACGCTGTCGGATGGAACACTCTGTGTATGTCTATCAAGTCCATTTGTTCACAGGTGCGATTCTGTTCTGCTATTTCTCTGATAATTTTCTGTTTAGTTGATCTGTCTCTTGGTGTCAATGGTGTGTTAAGGTCTCCTATTAAAATTGTGTTACTGATAATTTGATTTTCTATTTCTTTTAATACTTGTTTTATATAACTGTGTGCTCTGGAATTTGGTGCATATATATATATATAAAATTGTTATCTCTTCTTCTTGAAGTCGTCCTCAAACCAGTATGTAATGACCTTCTTTATTTCTTCTGATCATTATTGGTTTGAAGTTCACATTGTCTGCAACCATAATAGCTATCCCTGCTTTTTTTGGGTTCCTGTTGCATGAAATATTATTTTCCATCCTTTGACTTTCAGTCTGTGCCTATGCTTTTGTGTTAGATGGGTTTCTTGTAGGCAGCATATGGTTGGATTTGGTTTCTTGATCCATTCCCCCAGTCTGTTTCTTTTATTTGGTGCATTGAGAACATTTACATTAATGTTTATAACTGTTATATGTAGGTTTATTGTTGACATGTTATCTTTCTGCTGTTGCATCTTTATCTTTCTGTTCTGTTTGTCTGCTTTGCTTAGTAGTTTTTTCCTAAGTGTATCTAAACTGTCTTTCAGTATTCCTAGCAGGGTTGGCTTGGTGATCATGAAGTTCTTCAGCTGTTCTTTGTCATGGAAGTATCTTATTTCTCCATCGATTTTGAAGGACAGTTTTGCAGTTGGAAATCATTTTCTTTTAGGATCTGAAATACCTTACACCATTCTCTTCTTGACTTTATTGTTTGTGCTGAGAAGTCTGCTGTGACTCTGATAGGTTTTCTCTTGTAGGTGATCTGTCTTTTCTCTCTGATAGCTTTGAACATTCTATTCTTTTGTTGGATTTCTGGGATGGTGATTACTATATGTATGAGTGTAGTTTTATTTTGGGTATGACTATTTGGAGTTCTGTATGCTTCACTGATCCTGATATCAGTTTCCAATCTCATGGTGGGGAAATTTTCAGCTTTAACCTTCTCTAAATATCCTCTTGACATCCTTTGTGTTGTCCCCTTCTTTTTCATTTATCCCTATCAATCTTATGTTGCTTTTCTTTGCATCATTTTGCAGCTGTTGAATTTTTTTCCTGATTTCTTGTTATTTTTAAAAGTTCTTTCCTTTCCTGTTCACTAGCTGCCATCTTGTATTCAAGATCTGAAATTCTATCTTCATTTTCATTGAGGCATTTTTTACATCTTTCAATGGAATTTTTGATTTCCTGTGTATCTCTTTGCATTTGCTATATGTATTCTGTTTGTTTCTTATATTGTTAATCCAGGGATTCTACCTTTTTGTTTAGTTCCTCCAATTTTTATTTAAAGAGAAAGAAACAAAAAAAAATACATGGAGATAAAAAAGGGTAGATATAATACAGAATTACAGAAAAATAAATGGTAAGAAATCGCCAGTTGATAAGTTACATATTGTCATCTTAGAAATAGCTGTTCAGGTAACAAAATTAAAGTATGTAAAATGACATTCAAATAGTGACACTGCCAACAGTTCTGCTCAGTGATCTAACAAAAACTTAGTAATATGGTTATCAGTCCTACACATTTGTTTTATATCTTTTAAATAGGGTAAGATTAAACATATCAAAACAGAACAAAACAGTTTAAAAAACAATTTAAAGAAATACAGATTTCAAAGCAAGTCCACTGGAGATCTTCACTGTTTATCTAATTGTCTCTAGTTTCTTCCAAATAGTTGTCCCCATCTTCATGCAAATTAAATACATACTGCATATTATAGAACTAATCAAATCATTACAGGATGACAAAGGCTTTTTTAGGTCTTCAAGATCTGACTTTGGGGAAGACAATAAAAACTACCATCACATCTCTCATTCTCTTTGTAGTAGCTGTCCTCTTCTTACATATGCTGAAATTGAACTTAAGACACTAGACTAATATCACTCTGATCAGTGAACAATATTGCTGGATTTTATATCATAATGTTACAGAATTAGCATTGGGTTTCTTAGTAGTTCCTCCAGTTTTTTAACTGTGTCTTCTTTAGATATGTTTCAGCATCTCTTTCATTTCTTTTATCATTTCTTCTTTTACCTGAGAGATTATTTCTAGTTTGAATTCCTTTAAAGCTTCCCAGAGTTGCTTCTTTATTTCACTTGCTATTATGTCCAACATTTAAGGTGTATGGCATATATTTTCTGCTATGTACATAGCTCCTAAGATTTCTTGGGATGGGCTGGAAGTTTGAGATTATAATTTGGTCTTTTGTTTTGTCATTTTCCTATATTTCTGTTTTAAGTTTTATTCTAAGGCTTCCTCAGGGCCTGTTAGAAATCCTCTTCTACGCCCTCAACTCCTGGTACTCTGGCCACCCAGTTCCCCAGATTGAGAGAGGGCCACCGAGGGTGGGGCAGGCCAGCTCAAGACCCACCAAGCTGGTTCAGTACAACAGGAAGCCATGAAGTTTCCTGTCCAGGCCAAGTGATGGTCTGAAAAAAGCTGGGCTCGGGGGATGGTGTGGGGACACTCACTCCAGGGCATCCAGCCACTAGAACCAATGGCACTGGCAGACTCAGAACACCAGAGTCTGCCAAGCAGAGTCTGGCAGGCAGTGGTGAGACCTGTGCAGCCCAGTTCAATCTGCTGAGCTGCTGAATCTGTTTTCTCGATATAACAATTTATTGGTACATATTTCCCTCTTAAGACTGCTTTCATTGTATCCCACAGATTGCAGTATGTTAGTTCTGCATTTTCATTGAATTGTAGGTATTGCTTTATTTCTTTTTTAATTTCATCTATAACCCACTGGTTGTTTAAAAGGTTGCTATTTAATTGCCATATATTTATGCAGGTTTTGCAATTCCTTTTGCCATTAATTTCCAATTTCAATGCACTATGATCAGATATTATACATGGAATAATTTCAGTACCTTTGCAGTTAGTTAAGAATGCTTTGTGGGATAATATATGGTCTATTTTGGAGAATGTACCATGCACAGCTCAGAAGAATGTGTATTCTGATGTGGTTGGGTAGAACACTGTAAACATCTACCATATCCAATTGCTCACAGGTATGATTCAGTTCTATTATTTCTTTGCTGACTTTTTGTCTAGTTGATCTGTCTCTCTTAGACAATGGGCTGTTAAAGACCCCTGTTATAATTGTGTTCTTGTGTATTTTGGTCCATTAGTATCTGTCTCACATAGTTGGTTGCTCCTGTATTTGGTGCATATATATTTATAGTTGTTCTTCCTCTTGAATTTTTCCACTAACGAATATTTAGTGACATTCTTTATCTCTTTAATCATTTTAGATTTGAGGTTCACGTTGTCTGGAAAAAGAATAGTTATCCTTGCTTTTTTTCTGGGTTCCTTTTGCATAGAATACTGTCTTCCATCCTTGGACTTTTAATCTATGAGTTTCCTTTTTGGTCGGATGTGTTTCTTGTACACAGCATATTGTGGGTTCATTTTTCTTAATCCATTCTGTCAACCTATTTCTTTTGATAGATCAATTGAGGCCATTTACATTTATGAATATAGCTGATATGTACTGATTTGACTTTGCCATGTTATGTTTCAGTTGTTTGATTTCTGCTTTTCCCCTTTTTAAATTTTTTCTTACCTGGTTTTTTTTTTCTTTCTGTTTTTGTTCTGAGAATTGCGGTCATTTTTATCTCTAAGATAGTATGTCTTTCAGCACTCTTTCTAGGGTTGGTTCATTAGTTTCTTCATTAATTTATTCAGTTGCTTTTTGTCATGGAAGTATCCTATTTCTCCATTAAATTTGAAAGGAAGTTTTTATGGGTACATCAGTCTGAGTTGAAAGTTGTTTTCTTTTAGGACTTGAAGTACCTCACTCCAAGCTCATCTTGACTTGAGGGTTTGTGGTGAAAAGTCTGCCATGATTCTAATGGGCTTTTCTTTATAGATGAGTTGTGTCTTTCTCTAACAGGTTTTAGTATTCTGCTTTTATAGTGCATGTCTGGGATCTGATTATTATATGCCTCAGTGTAGATTTATGTTGGCTGTGATTGTTTGGCATTCCATATGCCTCACTCATATGCATATCAGATTTTCCCCATGTTTGGAAATTTTTCTGCTATTAGTTCTGTGAATATTTTAGTTATGTCATTTACATTGACTCCTGCATCTTCACTAATTCCTATTACTCTTATATTTTTTTCTTTAGCATCATGTTGAAGCTGTTGGATTCTCATTTCTTGCTGCTTTTTTTATTTTAAAAAGTTCTATCCTTTCATGATCACTAATTGTGATCCGGTCCTCAAGATCTAAAATTCTATCCTCAGCTTCATTTAAACAGTTTTGCCAATTTTTGATAGAGTTTTTTGTTTCTTGGATGTCTCTTTGAATGTGTCTCATGAATTTTGCTTCTTTTCTATATTGCTCATTCAAGGTTTCAATCAGTTTCTCATGCTCCTGTACTATTTTTCTATTTCTTCTCTAGTTACTCTGAGCAACTCCTTTACTAAGGTTATTATTTCTGTTTTTACATGAGAGATTATTTCTAATTTGATTTTCTCTATTGCCTTTTAGATTTGGATTTTTTTGTTTTTTATATTTTATTTGCTATCTTTTCAGAGATTTCCAGTGTGTTACTTTTGAAGTCCTCTATTTCAATGTCTCCTATACTTGTTCCTGGTGGATTAGATATTTGAGATTGTGTTTTGCTTTCTCTTTTGCCATTTTCCCCTTTTGGTTTAATATTTGGTCCTTCAATCCCAGTAGTTTCAACTGTTTGTAGTGTGTATATTGGGGTCCTACTGTAAGGTTGATGTTTGACCAATTTCTGAGTCCCACAATGAAGAGGGGGGCCAGTCACCTGAATTCCCCCTGCAGGACTTGTTGGGTGAGTCCTATATTCTTCCTAGGCTTAAAAGCCTAGGAGCACTGATGGAAATCAACCCCTCATTCCTGCTGTTATTGTCTTCAGGTTGTTTGGAGTTATGAGAGCTCCCTGTTTATACTGTCTGTCTCATCTGGGACCCTACTGTGTCCATGGGTGTCCCAAAGGCCCCCTTAATTGTCCCCAGGTTGTGAGAGGCCTTGTTGGCACCCTCCTCAATGCACCTCATATTCTCTGTGTTGAGGAAGAACTCATCCACCCACTTGCCAAGCTCGCCTATGGCCTAATTCTGGAGAGGGCTCCTCTGTTGCTCCTGTTTACCCACTGAAGGTGGCAAACTCTATTCCTACTTTAGAGCCAAACACACCTCACCAATGGAAGCTTGCTGAATTCTTCTTAGTGAGTCTCCCCTCAATACTGCATGGTTAATCCACTCTAGTCCAAGGTTCTGGGGAGTGGTGTCAGAGCCAAATATCAACAGTAATGCTAGGTCCAGGAGGTGGCAGCATCCCTGATGGCAGCAGTGGGACTATGGGTGGAGTGCACCATGGGTTGGAGTTCCTAGGTCATGAGGTGGGTGATCAGGACTGTGGGACCGGTTCTGGCCTGCCCCATGCGCACCTTTGGCTGGTGTTCCTGGGTTCCACGAGGTTGTCTACAGAGACAGCAGGAGTCACAGGAGGGGTCTGGTCTCGCCCAGCCCCATGCATGCCTCTGGATGGAGTTCCCGGGTCCTGCAAGGTGGTCTCAGCATATAGACCTTTTATACTCTTTGTTAGATTGATTCACAAGTATCTCATTTTTTAGATGCTATTATGAAAGGCAATATTTCAACAATTTCTTTCTCAGTGAATTTTTTGTTTGTGTGTAGGAATGCTATTGATATTGAGTATTGAAACTGTATCCAGCTATGCTGCTGAATTTGTTTCTTACCTCTAGCAATCTTTTATGTAGTTTTGGGGGGTCTTCTATGTAGGGTATCATGCCATCTGCAAATAATGATAATTTAACTTCTTTTCCTACTTTTATTCCTTTTATTTCTCCCTCTTGTCTGTTCTGGCTAATATTTCTAGAACTATATTGAATAGGAGTGGTGATAATGGACATCCTTGTCTTGCTCCTGGTTTTCAAGTGAAGGTTTTCAGTATTTGTCCATTTAGTATGATGTACTCTGTTGCTTGCATCGTTCTGTTTTGATTTGCTTTGTTCTGTTCTCTTTTGTTTTATTCTCTTTAAATTAAATGAACCAATGATTTTTAATCAAAACAAAGGGGAGTTTAAAATCATGGAGGAAACACACCAGTATTATTCAAGTAGCCACCCAGTCAGTGAACAGACAAGGCTCATTATTGTGCTCATCACTAATACAGAAAAGGGTGAGGAAAGCAGCTGTGGATAGTATCCTGGCCAGAGTTACTTCTGAGACCCTTTTTAAAGAAAGCCACATGAAATCAGTATGTGCTTCAGTTATAATAGCCAATTTGTATCACAGGAAAAGAATCTTTTTTCAAGTCACAGGTAACTAAAACTTTTCAAAAGAGCTAAAGTAGTGTAAGCATTTTTATTTCTGAGCAAATCAAAACTGATCTCTACTCACATCCCCAGTGTCTCTAGTCTCTTAAAATTTTTAATCCAAACTTTCATGCCACACAAATGGTTAAAGAACCTTGGAATCTAGAATGACTCATAAAAAGCCTCAGAAATATTTAAGAGCTACAAAGGCTGACACAAAACCCAAATGGGTTCACAAGAATCCCCAAAGATGAGAAAACAGAAAGATGAGGCCTAATGTCTATGTTCAGTGGATTTAAACCTCCATCTAATTAATGCTGTGGAGATATTCTGCCATTGGGAAGCTCCCTGGCCTAATTGAGTGTACCGTAAGATTCTAAAGGGGAAGATCTTTTCCTGCTTTGCATGCATATGGTGGAGAAGACAAAGCACAGGTGCCATGCTCATCAGAAAATCCTGGCTTAAACTTAATCATTCAATATGCAGCTTCTATTTAATGCTAAAACTTTTCTGATTATCCTAGAATAAAGGTGCTTATAAGCTTATAAGAAGAGAAAGATAAAAAAAATCAGAACAAACCAAACAAAATGTGTAATTCAAACCAACTCAACAAATACCAGAAAAAATTTCTACTGTTAATCTCTTCTCACCCCAGTCAGTGCTCCAAAATGACATGCAGAAGGTCCAAATAGCTACAAGTGGTATAGGTGCTTACCTCACCCCAAGTGGCACTGACTGGCCTCTGACCAATCAATGAGACAAAATGACCTATAATAGGTCCAAATAACTCCAACACATGAAAGTGTGTATTTCACCCAACACCACTGTCCAAGTGTAGTGGACTTGGCCAGAAATGAATGGTTAAAATGGAGGGCAAAAGCACACAAATAATAAAAAGTGTGCAAAAAGCATGCAGGCTCTGTGAGGAATGAATGGTTAAACAATAATCAGTACTTTAGATTAGTGAAGCATGTTGTGTCTGGCCATTGTCCCTGCCTTTTCCTCAAGAAAAATTGTCTAACCTTGATAGAGCTCCTTGTGCAAACTGCTCTTCTCTTGCTTTTCCTCCTACACTGGCATTCTCAATAAAAGCCAGAGAGTTTGGCTAAATAAAATAAAATAAAATAAAATGCACTAATAAAAAATGAAATAAATACTTGTGGCTTTTTCTTCTCCAGAGATTCTCCTTAATGGTTGGGTGCTCTTGCTCTTAGTTTAGAATAGCCCTCTGGGCTTCTTGGTGACTGAACTAATTCTCATCTCTGAGTAATCTTTTTAGCCTCTATGCCACCCTACTTGCTTACAGCACCACTCAGTTATAATAGAAAATGGCTCCCCAGCCAATACGCTTCAGTTACTGTTTTTCTGTTGCCCAAGTAACTTTTAGTTTACTTCGGTTTCTGTTAACATCTGTTTCCTAGAAACAGCTGTTCACTATGATGCGTGACTTGTGATTATGGTGCACATTGTAAAAATCAATCCCCAAATGACAATCCACTCTGCCTCTGTACTTCCATTTTGCAATACCATAGAAAACCTCCCTCCTGAGCCTTTTGGGCCTGACTTCTTTGGGAATTGTCGGTGTCGGTCCCGGCCGGCAGGAAAAGCACACGACAAGAGTTGTTGGCGGACAACCTTTCCGTTTATTCTCTCTCTCTCCGTACAGCCTGCTCCGGGATCCCCGATCCCGCCCGAGGGAAGCCTCCTCTGGTCCGCCCTCCGCGGCTCCTTGCGTGCTTCTCTCTGCGCTTCTTCTCTCTTACTCTATTCTCTCCTATTCTCCTTCCTATTCTGCCTCTCCCCAAGGGTGGCACCAGTATATATACGGATACAGTGTCCAATCATATTAAAGTAGGCAAGGCAAGCTGATTGGCTAACGGCAGTTGTTGCTGGGCGGACTGTCTTACAGGGTGTGTTGTTTACTAAGCAGGAAGCAGGATATAAGCGCCATCTTGGCACACTCGGTGGGAGGGGTAATCTAGCTCAGGCTTCACTCTTTCCTACAGGCCTCATATCACCCGGCCAGGGCCCCCAACATCTCCCCCTTCTTTATTTATTAAGATAGAGTGGTCTGTGGGTCCATTTAAGGTGTCTAGGAGTGGGCCTACTTTGTAGGCCGAGGCATGAGAGAATGTAGAGGTCTATACCCTGCTGTGCATCACCTTGTTTTGTGCATATCCTTGGCCCAGGACCATGCTCAAGGTGAGTGGTTCATTTTTTGCAGGGCCAGGCTTTTGTGAACCGAACCTGGATGCATATAGACATTCATTCCTGTCTTCCCCCCAACCTTTGAGGCGGATGGCAGTGCAGTACCCTTGGTCTCGCATCTCAATGCCATTAACTTTACTCCCGGAGGGACCCTCGGCCTTACAGGCCAAGTATATCGGAGTGGAGCCTGTCTTAGGTTGATCAGGAGAACTTCTCCCGTCTTACCCGTCATTGGCTTGTCCACTCAACTCTTAGAGCTGATGTTTGGGGGAGATACGAAGGGGTCCGCCGAGTGACACTGAGGAACTAAGTAATCACCATTGGAGTCGTGCCTTCCTGGCCTGAGCCCAGAAAGCACTAGGAGTAGAATCCCCTTGACTCTGGGCCAGCAATATCATCAGTGCCATATGTGTCTTTTGGGTCGTCCTTATCGACCGCAGGCACCTGAGGGTCACGAGAGCGACAACCATGAGAACAAGAATGATCCCATACACAAGAAGTGATGAGGGTTTGAAGAAAGAGCCTATCTGGCCTAGGACATCATCAAAAAAGGAGGCTGTAAGTATAGGTACTTCTATCTGATCTAGCTGCCGGATGGTCATATCTAGGCGCACGCTAGCATTCCAAAAGGAGGAATTGTAGGTGGTGAGAACATAATCCTGAAATTGCTTGTAGGCCGAACGGTTGACCTGAATGGGGGTAACGCATAACTGGGTGAATGCCCATCTGGCGTCACACAAATTGTTAGCCACCTCCCAAAGTCCTTGGACTTCTTGGGCAATTAGGTCGATCTGTTGCTGTAGTGCCATTATGGCGTTGTGCTGGAGGAGGTTAACTTCTTGCTGTTCCCTCAGCGCCAAGGAGGTGGTGTCCGTAAGATTGGCAAAGGCCTGCGCCGTCAGCGTGGACTGAGTCAGAGCAACGGCAGCCGTCACAGCCGTTGCAGTCAGAGTCACGAACAGTGCTGCCAAGGCCGCTGTGATCCCAAAATCCCTCTTATGCCTGAGCATGGGTAGCTGGTCCTGTTGGTAGACGGGATGAACCCAAACAGATTCGTTAAAGGGAACCCACATCAGTGGGGGTCGAAGAGCCAGCATAGCATACGGGAAAGACCCATTCCAGCAGTTCCCTGTAAAACAAGATTGGTTACTGCACTTGAAGGTGATGTCAACAGAGAACACCCATAAGTAGGGCGGTTTTACACATGCGGCCTCAGAGTTAAGGGTGACATTGGTGGTTCCATTAGAGGCAGAGGCGTTAATAGCAAGCACAGGTCTTAAGTCCATGCAGGCTCCCGTGGAGAGGCATAACCAATTTTCATTAAGGGGGAAGGGGAAACTTGTTGCCAAATTGTTGCTTATTTCCTTGTAGGGCTCCCACCAAGTCACAGCGCCATCAAAATATTGGTGTCGCTGTGACTCCCACCCAGTCACAGTGAGTATGTCTGTACTGCGTGGAAGAGAGAACCGGGACCACCAAGACATGTTTAGATAAGTAACTCCCACGCCATCGACAGTGCAGGGCTGCCACGAAAGTTGTGACAGATCCACCATCTGTCTTTTACGGCTTGGGGATACACGGTACAGGCATGTGGGAAAATCGGGACGGGTGTGCATGGCTGCTCGGGGTCTACAGGCTAGTTGGCTAGCGTGTTTACCCGAACATTCAGGCGGATACAGAAATGGGGCGGACAACTTTACCGTCAGGGAGGTGTCGTGCCATTTTATAAAAAAGGGCAGGAAGCCTATGCATGATCCCAGATGACATGAGGGGTAGCTAACAGTGGAAAAGATGACCACATCATTAGTGATGGGGAGGTCAAAACGTATGGGTTTGATGGTTAGCGGTATATCTGGTATGCAGGGCAATCTGGCGGAGCAGCTTTTTGCGTACAGCTTTGGGAGAGAGGGGGCTGTAGTAGAAATCATGGCCAGCGCTGGCGGATGGTGTATTGCCGCCCATACCAGGTCTGCTCCTATTTCAGTGGTGGTGGTGAGCATCAGAGCCAGGAGGAAAGGGGTTGCCGGGAGGCGGCGTGGCCTAGCCATTCTGGCTGCGCCGTACCCTAAAAGAGAACCAATTACTATAGAGAGCATAATCATTATTGTGCTCCAGAAGTCATACGGTATCGCTCGGTCGAGCAGCAGTATCCTGGTCGGACCGATCTTGACCGGGCTGTTCGTTGCCGTTGAGTTTTGGAGTGTCCCCTGCATTGCGCTCCGTTGGATTCGCTACGCGCGTCAGCCGTTCTGGAACCCACAATGGTTCTCTTCCTGGTTCCTGTGGGAAAACACAAACCGCACCTCGGTTCCAGCTGACTACTGGATCCGGGCCCATCCATTGTCCCGTCAGGACATCTTTCCATTTCACCCATCCCCTATTGCTAGGAGATGGATTACAATGTTCCATAGCCGGGGAGTGGTTGTTGTTGTTCAGGTTCAAAAAATTGTATGTGAATAGTGCCATGGAGAGCCGTGCCTTTGGGGGCAGGCCCTGGCTTACTCCCCCTTTTTGTTTTTGTAGAATTTCTTTAAGGCTTCTATGAGCCCTTTCAATGATTCCTTGACCTTGGGGATTGTATGGAATACCATGTTTTAATTGAACCCCCATTTTTTTGCAGAACTCATTAAAGGCTTTGCCTATATAGGCTGGTCCATTATCAGTTTTTAATATTTTTGGTTTGTCCCATGCGGCCCAGGCCGCCAAGCAATGGTTTATCACATTAGACACCTTTTCGCCTGTCTCCGCAGTCGCGAATATAATATGAGAACAGGTGTCCGTGGAGACATGGACATATTTAAGAGATCCAAATTCTGTCATGTGTGTGACATCCATTTGCCAAGTATCGCCAGGGATCAACCCCCTGGGGTTAACCCCCGTTGATACAGCAGGCGTGTATGTGGTGCATGAGCCGCACAGTCGCACGATGTCCCGCGCGTCAGCCCTGGAGATGTGGTACTGTTTGGCTAGCGTCCTGGCGTTGACATGGAATTTGTCATGGAACTGACGGGCTTGCTCTATTGGAGATAACATATTGAAAATCCACAACGGGCGAGTGGCCGCGTCAGCAGCCGCATTGCCTTGTACCATGGGCCCTGGTAGGCGTGTATGTGCTCTTATGTGAGTGATGTATATTTTGTTGTGTCTATTTATGAGCAATGTCTGGATAGACAGAAACAAATTAGTCACTTTGGAGGTTGGCTTAATTGGGCCTGCAGTCTCAAGGACCTGTATGGCATTGATCACATATTTTGAATCAGAAACAATATTAAGGGCTCCTGGGAACTTCTCGAGGACGGTTTGTACAATTTGTAACTCTACCACTTGTGGTTGATCTGGTTCAAATTGTATGCTGATCGGAGGCATACCTGAGACCACATAGGCCCCTATCCCGGTTTTTGACCCATCAGTATAGACCGTTGTTGCAGGAGTAAGGGGTGCAGGGGCGGTGATTTTTGGAAATATCACCGGATGTTGAGTAACAAACTGTAGTATAGGGTCCTTGGGGAACTGATTGTCTATCTCCCCAAGAAAAACACATCTCAGGATGGCCCAAGTGTCTATGCAAGCAGTCAGGATTTTTATTTGAGAAGCGGTATAAGGCACCCGAATAGCGTGAGGCGTGGAGCCAAAATGCTGGATGGCTCTACCATGTGCCTCCAGAGCCAGGGAAGCAACTGTTTCCGGGTAGTGTTCAATAATCTTGGCAGGTGAAACCTTAGGGTGCACCCACAGAAGTGGTCCTTTCTGCCAAATCACTGCCGTGGGCTGAGAACTGGTCTGCAACAAGCAGACCTCAAAAGGCTGTTCTGGGTCAATTCTCTGTAATGTAGCTTTGCTTAGGGCCTCTTCTATCTTTTTTAGAGCAACTCTGGCTTCTGGGGTGAACTCTCTAGGGGAGGCAATATCCGGATCTCCTCTCAGGAGATCAAACAGGGGCTTTAAGTCCGAATTAGGGATGTGTAAGTAAGGTCTGATCCAATTTATATCTCCCAATAACTTTTGCATGTCATTTAGGGTTGTAAGATTATCTGTTCTGATGGTTACCTTCTGTGGAGAAATCGATGTAGGGGAGACTTTGGTACCCAAGTAGGTTACTATGTCTCCTCCCTGAATCTTGTCAGGGGCAATATGTAAATTGGCCTTTCTCAGGGCCTTGACCAGTTGGCCTAGCATGTCCTCTAACCTATTTACATCTTTTGCACTGATCAGCAGATCATCCATGTAATGAATACACCTAACTCTGGGGAAGGCCTCGCGTAGGGGGGCCAGTAGAGAATCAAGGTAAATCTGACACATGGTGGGACTGTTGGCCATACCCTGGGGTAATGTGACCCACTCGTACCTCTGATCAGGACTTTCTTGGTTAATGGTGGGTAGGGTAAAGGCGAATCTATGGGTGTCCTCTGGATGCAGGGGGATTGAGAAGAAACAGTCTCTAAGATCTATAACATAAACTGGCCAGGACTGAGGGATGGCCGAGAGAGCTGGCAGCCCCCTCTGGATCGCCCCCAGGGGTTGCATCTGCGCGTTGACTGCCCTTAGATCATGGAGCAGCCTCCACTTACCTGATTTCTTTCTAATAACAAAAACAGGGGTATTCCAAGGGGAGGTTGATGGCTTTATGTGCCCTGCCTGAAACTGGGTTTTGACTATCTCGGTTAATGCTAAAAGCTTCTCCCTGGGTAGGGGCCACTGAGGTACCCAAACCGGATTTTGGGATTTCCAAGTGATCTTAATTGGAGTGGGCAGGAGAACTTTCTCAGTGGCCCCTAGGAAAAACCCAGCCCATGTCTATCTTTCCTTTTTTCTACAGACACGGGAGATGTCCGGCCCTGCAGGGGAGAGCCCAAGCCCTTGCCAGGGACATATCCCTGATTTCTAAGTATGCCTTTAGCTTGGGGAGAACAGGTGGATGTAAGAGTGACATCCATCTGAGTGAGGATGTCTCTTCCCCACAAGGATATCGGCAGCTGTAGAACAAAAGGTTGAAAATGTCCTTGGTGACCTTCCTCATCACACCAAGGCAGGGTCACGGCACTAACCTGGGGGGCAGCCACCATCCCCAACCCTTGGAGTGTGTTATCAGCTGTATTGGTGGACCAGCTAGAAGGCCAGTCTTTCTTGGAGACAATGGAGCGGTCTGCCCCTGTATCCAGGAGTCCTGTTATTTTTTTACCATTAACCCTGAGCGAGAGCATGGGTCTTTTATCAAGAGTCATATGAAGTCCTTCAAAAATTTCTCCAGAGGAGCCAAAACCCTGATCCCCTCTAACCCGTTGTCTAGACTGGAATCTCTCATGGAGACTGGGGAGCAATAAAAGTTGTGCTATCTTATCCCCCTCATTAATCACCATGGTCCCTACATGAGATTGGACCATAATCTTAATGTTTCCTGTGTAGTCTGAGTCTATAACTCCAGGGATCACGGTAAGGCCCCGGAGGGCTGTGGAGGACCGTCCAATCACTAAACCAACTGACTTTTCAGGTAGCGGTCCTTTGAAGGTGGTCCCGACCACCTGAACGCCCATATCGGGTGTTAATAGGAGTCTGGAGGCGACACAGAGGTCCACGCCTGCTGACCCAGGAGTAGCCCTTGTGGGGGGCTGCCACCTTGTGCTGTCCTGTCTAGGGGGTGGGGGCCCATCCGTAGGGAGGGCCCCCTCTGGCCGTTTTTTGGCTCCGGAATCTCCCTGCCACTAATACGGTTTCCCTGGGCATCAAAAACTGATCTGCAATCTTTTGCTTTGTGAGAACCTTTACCGCACCTTTCGCAGGTCCCCGTTTGTTTGTCTGATTCCTGTCTTCTGGGTATAAATTCCCCCCGTCCAGTCTTGGGGCAGTTTTTTCTTATGTGGTTAGGATCCCCACACTGGAAGCATCCCCTGGGCTTACCAGGGTCATTAGCCTTCTGAGGCCTTGTCTGTCGTAAAGCGGCAGCTAAAAGGGCAGCCACGCCTGAATTGGACAGTGGCCCTCCTATTTCTCTGCAAATCTTGATCCAAGCTTCTATGTCTTTACCCTTGTGGGGCGCTATGGCTGCCCTGCAGTCCATGGTACACTGCTCAAAGATCAACTGTTTAACAAGAGGAGCAGCAGCAATCGGATCTGAAAAGAGTCTATCGGCTGCCTCTTGCATTCTGGCCACAAAATCCACAAAAGGTTCTGCGTTGCCCTGAACAATTTTAGAGAGGCATTGTGAGGCCGCTCCTGTGTTGTTTACCTGCTTCCAGGCACGAATACCTATGTTGTGTATTTGCTCATATACACCTGGAGGGAATCTGGTTTGATCTTGGGCATATTGACCCTTACCCATAAGCATGTCCTCATTTTGTCCCCTATGGCCCCTAGCCGCATTTCTCTTGGCCTGCTCGGCAGCAAACTCAGTGTACCAGGCGCGCCAGTCCAGAAAAGCCCCGGGGGCCAGGCAGGCTTTAGCCAACTGGGTCCAATCACTGGGTGTCAGGAAACCACCGGCGGACAGATTTTCCAACATTGTTATAGTGTAAGGAGCAGTAGGGCCAAACGTGGCAACCGCAGTTTTGAGCTCCTTAATTTGCTTAATCTCCAGTGGTTCCCAGTAATTGGGTCCCTGGCCTTGCGCCAGGTGTACCGGATAGAACCCACATTGTTCGTACTCATTTGCCCCATGGGGGATTTGTTCCATCTTAAATGTCCATCTACGAAAGTACTTTTCTTGGGACCTTGGTATTCTCTCACAAGATGGTGTCTCCTTGTGAGATGACTGTCTCTCCCTATCACAAAATGGCGCCTCTTTACAACATGGCCGACCAGCCTTTAGGGCACAAGATGGCGGGTCGCCAGGCAAATAAGATGGCGGCTCTGCATGTGACAACGGTCCAGGCCACTCCCTCCATGGGGGTGGCAACGGAGGTGGGCCCCAGGCTGCCATCTCACCATAGGAACTGGCGTTTGGGACCCCCCAGGGTGGCGCGGAAGGCTCTATGACCTTCCGTTGGGGAGTGCTCAAGAGTTCTTTTCCCTTTTTTAGGTCTGTCTGCATCTTGACTAGATCTCTACGTAAAGCTGCGAAGGGATTAGGGGAGTCACTTACCTCATTGTCCTCGCCCTCCGAGGTATCTGAGTCTGAGGAATCCGAGGCAGGGGGCGCCTCTCTCTTGCCTCGCTCTCGCGAGCGCCCTCGCACGCTCCCTGCGATGGACCCCTCCCGGGAGGACTCCGAGCGGGCCCCCTCAAAAGCTCGGCGGGCCCGAGAGAGCCCGTCCGCGCTATCTTTAGCCCCGTTCCTCTCCCCTTTGAGGCAGGAATGAATCATCTCCCAGAGCGGCCGAACCGAAAGTGGAAGCCGGCACTCCGCTTCTGCTCGTTCTAAATCTTTACCCAATTTCTCCCAACAAGGCAGGGACAAATGTCCCGTCGGCAGGAACCAGGGTGCTGCCTCATCTATTTGTTGGAGGAATTCTGCAAGTGTCTTGGAACTTATTGATATGCCTGAAATCTTGAGCAGGTCTTTCACTGCTCTTACCAGTGACTTGGAACTCTTAGTGGGTAAGTTGCCCATGCCTGTCACTGAGAAGTTTGTTCTCACCGTGTGAGGCTAGTCTGCCACGTACACGTGAGCCTGAGGGGAGTCTAAAAAGCCCTGTAGGTGCGCGCCACCCAGAGCCCAGGTTTATCCCCTACTCACCTGTCCTGCAGTGCAGTACTGGAGCGTTGTCCGCCTCGTCTCGGGGGTGATCAGTTCCCCGTACGGGCCACCAATTGTCGGTGTCGGTCCCGGCCGGCAGGAAAAGCACACGACAAGAGTTGTTGGCGGACAACCTTTCCGTTTATTCTCTCTCTCCGTACAGCCTGCTCCGGGATCCCCGATCCCGCCCGAGGGAAGCCTCCTCTGGTCCGCCCTCCGCGGCTCCTTGCGTGCTTCTCTCTGCGCTTCTTCTCTCTTACTCTATTCTCTCCTATTCTCCTTCCTATTCTGCCTCTCCCCAAGGGTGGCACCAGTATATATACGGATACAGTGTCCAATCATATTAAAGTAGGCAAGGCAAGCTGATTGGCTAACGGCAGTTGTTGCTGGGCGGACTGTCTTACAGGGTGTGTTGTTTACTAAGCAGGAAGCAGGATATAAGCGCCATCTTGGCACACTCGGTGGGAGGGGTAATCTAGCTCAGGCTTCACTCTTTCCTACAGGCCTCATATCACCCGGCCAGGGCCCCCAACAGGGAATCATTGTAGTCATGTCTGCTGGCAAATATAAAGCTGACTTTTGCCTCCAAATATGGGTGCTGCTTGGCTCTTGTTCAGAACTTTGCTGTTAAACAGTGATCCAAGAGAAGGTATAAATGATGGAAATAGTTGATGCCTAAATAGTTTCTAGTGGGAGATCAGGCAAAGCCCATCAGCTCTTCAAACAATCTTTCTTTTCCTTTACCAACAAAAACATTTATAAATAGTTGATGTCCTGAACAGAAAGGCATGCTTGAAAGAGATAATTCTGGGTGAAGAATTGTCCCTGTAATCTCCAGAATGTCCCCCAAGTTCCAATCAGTTAGACAGGTTCAGATGGTACATTTACTGAACTGCCTGTTACTTCACCAGTAGGACACCAGGAAATTTATACCTATCCAAAGCGGGGACCTAACATCTGGTTGGCTACTCCAAAATTTTTAAGAGTCACTTAGGTTCACATGCTCAGGTTTGTTTGCTCATTGACCAGTTCATAGAAGACCTTTTTTTTTTTTTTTGCTAAAAAGGATAAAGCATTTATTTAAAGCTATCTCTGAGGAGATTTGGGGGTTATTACCCAAATCACTATCTCTCAATATACAGCTGTGTTAGGGTATTTTATAGCAAGAAAAGTGTGAAGGGTTTCAATGAGGCAATAGACATATTTTGGCTTGTTCCATCCCTTCCAGAACATGGACCTCTCCCTAATTTGCCTAACGAAATGAAGCTGGACTTGATCTCTTCGTGTGAGCATCTATATATTTTGTTTCATTCATCTGTGCCTAGGAGGGGTGGTAGTAACCCCTTATGTTCTTGGCCTGAGAATGTTTAGAGAAGGCATTTGTCTCAGGGAAAAAATATAACTTATTTAAAGTTCTTTTATTTTGTGGTGCCAGTTAAACTGTAACTACTCACTTGACCCTATTCAGATCTCCCGTCTACTCAGGCTGTACCTCTGTCCAATAGTATTACAATGAGTGGGTCAAAAATAGTCTGGGTTCTTGTGTATGATAATGAAAAGATTGCCTACCATTTGCCTCATGGTATGTAGTAAGTAGCAATGTTTATTGAAGATCACAGGGACAGGGATAAGGGTGAAAGGAAAATAAGTGTGAAGGGAAAAAGGGACTCAGTGGTGAAAGGAGAAAGAGATTCAAGTGCAGAGCACAAAAAAGAGATAATTTATGTTTCCATTATTTATAGAGTCAGACATCACTAATCCAAGGTGTTTCCCATGGTTTATTTCACTGTTGTCAAAAGTCTGCATAACTCCCTGGTGGTCTAGTGGTTAGGATTTGGCACTCTCACCACCGCAGCCCGGGTTCGATTCCCAGTCAGGTAAAGGAAAAAAAAAGTCTGCATAATCTCTTAAATTTAAACCTGAATAATTATTATTGTGGTGTTCTGTTTATGGTTGAAATGGGGGAAGTGGCTCCCCACCCACTGGCCCAGAGGATAGATGTACATGTAAAAGCTTATACATGCCTAGAACTTCTCCTAAACAGTTTACAAGAATTGATTTTATTATGCATGATGAAGTGAATAGCTACTTTGAAGAAAAAGTGACATTATGGTATCCATTGCTGATTTCCTATGGTCATGCTGTGAAACCCAATGATGCTTGTATTCTTTGTTACAGTGGTTTTAGTCTGTTTTGTGTTATTTAATTTCAACATAGATGAAGATATGGACAGCTATTTTGAAGAGAACAAGAGACATTACAGTAGCCAATGCTGATTTTCCTATTGTCTAGTTTTGAAGGCCTATAATGCCTTCATTACTCTGTTTTGATCAGTTTTGTACTATTTTGTGTTGTATGAATTCATTGTGTATGAAGATATAGACAACTATCTAGGATAAAACAAGAGACATTATGATAGCCACTGTTGATCTCCTGTTGTCTTGCTTTGAAATCTGTGTCACTTACATTGTTTTCTTCTGATCTGCTTTGTTCTGTTTCATTATGTTTTGTTTTACTCTCTCTAAAATAAAAACAAAATAAAATAAAATTTGGGAAGGTAGAAGGGAAGAGTGGATAAAGCTAAGCAAGTTTTGATCAGTGAAGGCTATATGCAAGTATTGAAATGTCACAATGATTTTTAATTTTTTTTATTTTAAGGAGAATAAAACAAAAGAGAACAGAACAAATCAGAACAGAACAATACAAGCAACATAGCACTTCACAACAAGACAACTAGATATCAACTGCAGCTACCATAATGTCTCTTTTCTTTGAAATACTTGAGCATACCTTCACACACAAATCAAGCATAACAAAATAGAATAAAATCATTCAAAAGAATGAAAGCATTACAGGACTTCAAAACCAAATAACAAGAAATGCACAATGGCTACTATAATGTCTCATCTAGCTCAAATAATTTGTTGATACCATCTCCCATAATCAAATCAAACACAACAGGATAGAAACAATCAAAACAGAAGAATAAAACATGGTAGGACTTCAAAACAAGATGATAGTAACTCAGCAATGGCTGCTATAATGTCTTGCTTTCTTCAAAATAGCTGTTCATACTATCACACATAATAAAATCAAACAAAACAGAATAAAACCAATCAATCCAATGAATGAAAGCATTATAAGACTTCAAAAGCAATATATAGGAAACCATGATTAACATAATAGATACCATTACATTCAAAATAGCTGCCCTTATTGTCTGACAGCATAAAATCTAACAAAACAAGACAGAAAAAAGCCAAATGTAACAAAACTGTGTAAACAATGCAAAAGTTCAAGATAAGACAATGAGTAATTGACAGTAGTTTCCACCTTTCCCTCCCAAGTATTTCCTCCCCTTTGCTCTTACATTAACTATTTTGCTTTTGAATCCCTTTTTCTTTTGGATTAACTCCTGTTTCTTATACTAAGGCTCACACATATGAGTTTGAACTGTTTTAACCATGAACATGATCTTCAGTTGTGTCCATTTATCTACAGGAGCCTTGAGATTATTCTACTTTATACTGGGTAGCTTTCCACTGCACAAAAGTACCATATGAGCAAGTTACTCTTGCTTTTTTTTTTTTTTTTTTTTTGGTCTCCTGTAACATGGAACAATTGTGTTCTCTCCTTTGATTTTCAATCTATAAATTTCCTTTCCAGCTAAATGTGTTTCTTATATACAGTATATCAATGGATCTTGATCTGCTCTCCCTGTGTTTCTTTTTATTGCTGACCTGAGACCATCTACATCAATGATTACAACCAGCATACATTTGATTGTCTCTGCTCTGCTATCCTCCTGTTGTTGGCCCTCCACTTTTCCCCTTCATTCAGTTGCCTGTCTCATTTGGAGATCCTCCTCTGCTGCTGTTCCTGGGACCATGGTTATCTTTCTCTCTCTCTCTAGGATATTCTTTAGCACTCTCTGTAGGGTTGGTTTGGTAGTCATAAATTCTTTCAGTTGTTCTTTATCATAGAAGTATCTTCTTTTTCCAACAATTTTGATAGATAGTTTTGCTGGGTAGATCAATCTGTGTTGGAAGTTGTTTTCTTTCAGAGTTTGAAACACTTAACTCCAAACTTTTCTTGACTTGATGGTTTGTGTTGACCAGTCTGCTGTGATTATGATTGGTTTTCCTCTGTAGGTGATCTGTTTCTTTTCTTCAACATCTTTTAATATTCTGTTCTTGTACTGAATTTCTGAGATCTTGATTATTATATGTCTGGGTGTAAGTTTACTTTATTTATGGCCAATTAGAGTCCTATATGCCTCACTTGTCTGCATGCCAGATCCATTTCCCACGTTTGGGAAGTTCTCTTGTATTACTTCTGTGAATATCCTTTTAATTTCATTTGTGTTGACCCCTGCTTCTTCATTGATACCTACTCTTAAATTATGCTTCTTTGCCTCATCTTGAAGTTGTTGAGTTATTATTTCCTGATTCTGTGTTATTTTTAAGAGATCTTTCCTTTCATGATCACTAGCTGCAATCCTGCCTTCAATGTTTGAAAATCTATCTTCAGTCTCTTTCAATCAGTTTTGCCAGCTTTCAGTTGAATTTGTAATTTCCTGCATCTATCATTGAATCTGTTTCGTGCATTGTAATCCCTTTCTGTATTCATTCAAGGTTTCCATCATTTTCCTATTCTCCTCTTTATTATCTATGTCTTCTTTAGACCTGCTGAACAATTCTTTCAGTATGTTTGTAATTTCTTCTTTTACCTGAGACATTATTTATGATTTGACGGCTTTTACAATCTCATAAAATTGTTTCCTTACTTCAGTTGCTATCCTTTCAGAGATTTCAGGTGTGTGATTTTCATTTTCTTCCATGACTGTATCTCCCAAACTTATTGTGTGTGGGTTAGAAGTCTGAGTTTGCCTTTTGCTCCTTTGACATTCTCCTCAGTTCCTCCCAACAAGCTGGTTGTGGGGACTCAGGCACTTCCCACGTTGGCTACCCCAAAGCAGTGTAGGGGGATGGAACAGGTACCTGGATTTGTCTAATTCCAGATTTACACAGAGGTATAGGATGTGGAGCGGGCTTCCCCAAAGCTATGTATCTACACTTGGACTTCACTGATGATCAGGGGTGCATGTACGTGGGGCTGCTTCTCTCAGCCTGTGTGTTTACACTGGGACTCCTGTGAGGGTGGCAGATACATAGGGTGTGTTTGTCTGATTCTGCTAGTGGATGATGGCTGTCTGAGCAAGGGTCTCAAATGGCAGCCTACAGATGCAAAGGGCTTACCTGGCTGTGTATCTCTGCTCCTGCTGGCTGCCTACAGGAATGAGCCTTATGGTGGCAGCTCCCTGAAGGTGAAGGTGGATCTGCTGGTTCTCTCTGCCCACACTGGCCACCTGTAGGACATGGTCTTTTGGTGGCAGCAAACTGTGGGCAGAGAGGATCTGTCTGGCTCCTTTGGCTTGCACTGGGCATGTGGAGGAAAGGGCTTTTCAGCAGTGGTGCCCAGCAGACAGAAGTGGGTCTCTTCCTGTTTCTCTTTGCCTGCATTGGGTGCCCACTGGTTCATTTTAAGTTCATTCCATTTCAAATATATGTTAAAATATCTGTTGGATGGAAACTGACTTTTGTCTCCTGCCTCCTTAATTTCATAACTAGAAAAATGGAGAAATTTTTCTACAGAAGGCTTCCTATTATGTTTTTCTTGGAGAACTAATATTATTCTTAAATTGATTTATTTTTTCTACACTAGAGGCCTTGAATAATAGAACCAAGATAAGATGTGTAAATGTCTAACCAACTATGTCTAAATTTAAGTACAATGAACAATGCCTGGGGTAAAGCTTTCTAAATTGACTAAGTCCTGTGATGAGGGAGAAGGGGTAAGTTTCAGGAAATTCAGACTCAGATTAATTGGAGGAATAGTCTTTTTGACATGTGTATTTCTTACTCTTTTACCAATGCAAATTTAGGATGAAACATTGTTTAGAGTATAAAAAACAAAATCATGCCAGTAATGTGACTTTATGTTAATGTGTCAGAAAAACACAACAAGTTCAAATAAATAGCATAATTTTGAACTTTGAACTTCAAAAATAAAAAGACCAAATCAAGCCTGAAGCTCATACAAAGGAGAAAATTATAACAATCAGAGAAGAAATTAACACAATGGAGACTAAGAAAATAAAAAAATCAATGAATTGAGGAGTTGTTTTGTTGAAAGATTAAATAAAATTGACAAATTTTTATCCAGCCTTATCAAAAGAAAGAAAGAAAAGACTTATATCAATACAAGTAGGAGTGAAAGGATGAATGAGTCCACCAGAAATCCTGAAGATCATTAGTTCCTACTTTAAGAACCTGTATTCGAATAAGATGGAAAATATAGAAGAAGTAGACAGATACATATCAAGTGCCAAAGATGAATTAGGAAGGTATAACAAATCTAAATAACCCAATATCAGTCAAGGAAATTAAAGTTGTAATTAAAAACCTACAAACAAAGAAAAGCTCAGACCCACATAGATACACTGCTGAATGCTAAATGAAATTTAGAGTGACCTTATGTCATGAATTCTCAAACTCTTTAATGAAATTAAAAGCGAAACAATATTTCCAAATTCATTCTTGGAAGCAAGCATTATCCTGATTCTAAAACCAGAGAAAGATCTAAACAAAACAATAAACTATAGGCCAATCTCCTTAATGAACATAGATGTAAAAATCCTCACCAATTCAATGGCAAACAGAATGCAGCAAATCATCAAGAAGCTTATACACTATGATCAAGTAGGAGTCATCCCAGGGATGCAAACATGGTTCAACATATATCAATCAATAAACGTAATATGCTATATTAACAGAATAAAGGACAAAAGCCATATGATCATCTTAATAGATGCAGAAAAATCACTGAACAAAGTCCAACAATCATTTATGATAAAAATTCTACAGAAGTTGGAGATAGATGGTCTTTATCACAATCTAGTGAAAGCCATCTTTGACCAACCAACAGCCAACCATCATACTAAATGGTCAAAAAATGAAAGTTTCCACTCTAAAATCAAAAGCAAGACAAGGATGTCCACTTTTTTCAGTCTTATTCAATACGATTCTGGAAATATTAGTCAGAGAAATTAGAAAAGAAGAATAAATGAAAGGAATAAGGATAAGAAAAGAAGAAATTATCATTATTTGCAGATAGAAGACCCCAAAGACTTCAACAAAAACTTCTAGATTTAATAACCAAATTCAGTAGCATAACTGGATGCAAGGACAACATTCAAAAACCAATAGCCTTTCACAAATAGTAAACTCAGTGAAAAAGAAATTAGGGAAACAACACCTTTCATATTATCCAAACAAAACCATACTAGAAATAAATACCTAGGTATCAAACAAATAAAAGAAGGAAAACAAATATCAAACAAATAAAAGAAGTAAAACTCTTTTATATTGAAAATGACAGTTTTCTGAAAAAGAAGACTGAAGAGGATTTCAGAAAATGGAAAGATGTCATTTGCTCTTGGGTAGGAAGAACCAATATAATGAAAATGGCCACACTTTCAGAATTTCTATATAGATGTAATATAATCCAATAAAAGTACCAATGGCATATCTCATATAATTTGAGAAAACAATCCTAAAATTTATTTGGAACCAGAAGAGACCTAAAATAACAAAAGCAATTCTAGGCAACAAAGGCAAGGCAGGGTGCATCACAATCCCTGACTCAATATTTCACTATAAAGCTATTATGATAAAACAGCATGGTACTGGCAAAAAATGAAAATAAAAAACCAGCAACAGATCAATGAAACATAACAGAAGATACAGAAACAACTCCAAACAAACTCAGCCACCTTACTTTTGGCAAGTGAGCCAAAGACTTTTGTTATGAGAAAGATAGCCTCTCTATTAAATGGTGCTATAAAAACTGGTTTTCCACACACCAATGATTAAAACTAGACCCATATTTTTCACTATACAGCAAACTAAAATCAAAATGGATCAAAGATCTAATTATCAAAACAGAAAAACTAAATCAGCTGAAAGAGAGAATAAATCTTGAAGACATTGGTGTAGGCAAAGACTTCTTGAATAAAACCCTGGTGACACAAAATACCTGGGATCTCATCTTACTAAGAAGGTTTAGCACAGCAAAAGTAACCATCAACAGAGTGAAGAGACAACCCAATGTGGAAAACATTTTGCCATTATTTCCTCAGACAAAGGACTAACATCTAGAACACATAGAATATCAAAAGAGAAAAATCAGACTTCCCAAATTTAAACACTTGATTGAAAAATGGGTATATGAAATGCATACTGCAGATAAACAAGTATAAAAGGAAAATAAATATGTAGAAAAAATGTTCAGTATCACTGATGATTCAAGATGTAAATTAAACAGTGATAAGAATTTATCTCCTTCCAGAAAGAATGACAGCTATCAATGAATTGATGAATAACTAATGCTAGCAGGGCTGTGGTGAAAAACTCCACTGTTGGTGGGAATATAGACTGGTGCAAGCACTGTAGAAAACAGTGTAAAGAGTGCTAAAATTCAATATTAGAGGTTCTATTCAATCCAGGTATTCTCCTTCCTGGTATCTTCCCATAAGAATTAAAAGCATTGTAACACTGTGCTATATGCATACCCATGCTTATAGTGGCACAATTTGTAATAGTTAAATCTTGTAAACAGCCCAAATGTCCATCAACAGATGAATGGATAAAGAAGATGTGTTTTTCTTTAATGCAATGCAGTACTACTCTGCCATAAAGGAAAAGCTTGCGACATTTTAAGCTAAATGAATGCCCCAAGATTGGGAGCATTGCAGTGCCACACCAAGCCTGGTAAAAGTCTGGCCAATGAACTCTACCTAGCTAGTAAGCTTTGGCATGCTGTTCTGGGCCTGGTAAAGGTTTGTCGATGAACTACACTCAACAGGGGAGCCTCGGTGGCTGTGTGGGGGCCTCGTAAAATAATGTTCCATGAACCCAACGAGCCAGGGAATATCAGAGTGCCTCACTAATTAGTAGGGACTGGCCCTGTGACCCAAACAAGCCAGGGAGCATCAGTGTGCTATCTATCAGCTTCTGCCCAGCCAGGGAGCCTTTATGCAACACAGAAGCTTGCTAAATGCTTGCCCTGTGACGCCCAACCAGATAGAGAGTTTCAGAGCACCACACTGGGGCTGGCAGGGACCCATCCCTTGACCATAACCAGCTGTGGAGCATTGGAGCACTGCATCAGGCTTGGTAAAGGTCTGCCCAGCTGAGGAGCCTTGGTGTCCACATGGGGTCTGCTAAAGTCCCAAACCATGACCTCAATCAGACAAGGAGTATTCATATGCTTCACAGGACCTGGTAAAGATGCACTCAGTGAATTCCACCTAGCCTGGGATCCTTGGTACATAGCTCAGCCTTGAAAAGATTCACCTGATGATTCTCACTCAGCTGGAGAGATTCCCTCCACTACATACAGTCAAAACCAACTCAGGAGGCAACTGGGACTTTGCATTTGGCTGCCCAAGAGGTCTACAGAACAATGAAAAAAATGAAGGAGCAAAAAGCAGTCTCTGAGGCCAGGGATTCAGTTCCACAGCATAAGTGCCTATCCAACAAGTCCTGATTTTGATCCCCAGCACCAAAAACAACCAACAAAAGAGCAATCTCAAACCTCCAGCCCATCACAGAAAACTCTAGAAGACATGGATATAAAAGAAAGTATCAGACACATACCTGAAAATTCTGAAATGATAGGGAACCCAAGTAAAGAAACAATTCCATGAAGCTGTAAAGTGCATCAGATAAGAAATAATCTCCCAGGTAAAATGAGAAATGATAAATGAAATGAAAGAAATGATGAACACATCTAAAGAAGACATACTTAAAAACTAGAGGAGCATTGGAAAATGATGGAAATCTTGAATAAACAATACAGGAAAGAATTAGAATGCATAAAACAGATTCAATGCTATATCCAGAAAATCAAAAATGCTACTGATATTTGGCAAAATTGCTTGAACAAACCAGCAAAATGTGACACACATTAAGGCTACTTGCACAGCCAGTTGGAGACTCCCTCCAGCCTGTTGCCTATTTATGCAAACAGCTCAAAATTTTTAATAAAGGTTTGTCTGTTAGTAGATTTTAGCATCAGCTGCACTTCTTATCCCTGAGACCCCAAAAATTACTTTCCACCAATCCCTACAAGTACATTCTTCATACATCTCCCACCTTCTCAGTCATCATGTTTTAACAGTTCTCTCAACCCTCAGTTACCTTCTGCTGCTCATCTGTCCTAAAACCTGCCAACCTCCTCCCAATACTTGACTGTCTAGACTCCACCTCCAACATGAGTGCACTGAGCTCCTTGAATTTACTCTCACCTGCTTCCAACACATAACACTGGAACATATCCCAGAATCCCCTGATGGTTTATTGATGGAAGCACTTCAAAGTCTACTCCTTTCCAGGCAAGATACACTGTCATTTAAAACTATCATGATAGCAAATCCTCCTATCTTTACTGAGAAGTAATTGAAGGCAGCAGCCTTCTCTACAGGGACAACTTCACAGCAGACAGAACTTACCACATTCACTAGAGTTCTCACTCTCACAAAGGATAAAGCCATCAACATTTACACAGACTCCAAAGATGCAAATAATACTCTATACTCAAACATCCAAATTTGGCATGAATGAGGGTATTTAACTGCAAAAATATCACTTTAAATATGGGCCCCTTACCCAGGCCCTGACAGCACGGGTTGAATTTCAGTGCACTGGGAAAACTTGGAACTCTGCTCCTGGGTGATATGAGCATGCCCTGCATCTGAAATCACAATAAGACCCACTGGAGGTACCTGTGGACCTAACCAGGCCAGGCCCAGGCACTTCCAAGCAGCAGGCAGGGCCTGGAATCCAGTCCCAGGCTGTGACTGCACAGGTTTGATTCCAGTGACTGGGGAAGCACTAGAACTTTGTTCTCAAGCAGTAAGAACATGCCCTGTGTCTGAAATCACAAAAGGATACATAGTGTCCCTGCAGGCCCAACAGGCCCACTCCCAGTGAGCTCCAAGTTGGCAAACAGTTTCCAGCAGTCTTCTCTGGGAGCCAAAAGTGGGCCAGGTGATGCCCAGTGCACTGAGGAAGCTTTGAAACATCACTCAAAACCTGGGAATAGGGGTGCCTCTAGCTGCCACTGAGGAACACCACACCAACCTGGGACCTTGACCCAGGCCTCTGTGAGTTTCTTGTGGGAGTCCCACCAGCCCTGGGGAACGTGTGCTGCCCTAGGTCCTTGACCACACAGCCGCCTGCTTCCTGTGCACATCCAGTCAGCATAAGGAATGCCATGCTGCATTGGGACCTTGGACTGCGCCCAGTGGATGTCCGGACCTAGGGCATCTGCTGGCTCCTTGGGGACACTCCCTACCTCCTGAACCTAATACTGCTGTTGATCTCCCACCCTTTCTACCAGAACTCTGGAATACAGCGGGTTAAGTGCACTAGCTTGAAGGGAGATTCAGTAACAGCTTCAACCAAACAGAAGATCTCAGCAGGCTGCAGTCAGTGTGGTGAGTATGCCCCTAAAATAGAGATGCACAGTGGGTAAATAGGGCTAGAAGTAGAGCTCCCTCCAACTAACTGTAAGACTTTGATGAGACTGGCAAGTGTTTGGGTGACCCCTTCCTGCACACAGAAAACATCAGGCAGGGTGAGGAGTGTGCCAATAATGACTCTGCCAACTTAGAGAAAATTAAAAGGGCTTATGAGACACACAGGCACACAACAGTGACACAATAGGGCTTCAGCAAACATAAACACTATAGACAGGGAAATTTGGTGACCTGGAGTAACCTAAAGATAAAGTAATAGCAGGAACTAAAAGTTGACCTACATCAATACTCCTAGGCTTGTCAGCCCAGGAAGAACATAGGACTCACCCCACAGGCCCTGTAGTGGAAAGCCAATCTGTTCATTGAGGGACACGACAATTGGGTTGATGTTTCAACCTTATACTAGGACCCAAGACACACTACCAATAGTTGCCACAAGTGGAATAGAAGGACCAAATATTAATTTGAAAGGTGAAAATGGGAAAATGAAAAAGCAAAATGCAATCTCAAATATCTAGTCCACCAGGAGCAAGTACAGGAGACACTGAAATACAGGACCTCAAAAATAATGCACTGAAAGTCTCTGAAAAGACAGGGAATGAAATAAAAAAACAATTCCATGAGGCTACAGAGGAAATCAAATTAGAAATAATCTCCCATGTAAAGATAGAAATAACAACCTTAGTAAAGGAGTTGCTGAACACAGCTAAAGAAGAAGTAGAGTAAGGGGGAGATTGAGATAAAAGAAGACATAACAATACAGGTCAAAGCATGACAATTTCAGCAACCTAGTGCTTCACCACAAGATAACTCAACTTAATAGTAGTTACCATAGTGCCTCTTTCCTTGAAATATTTGAATATAACTTCATTTACTATAGCATCAAACATATCAAGACAGTACAAAACCATTGAAGTGGATGAAAGTATTACAGGGTATTCAGAACCATTTATTTATTTTTATTATCTTTTTAATTAAGGGGAAAATTTAAAAAATAGCAGGATATATTATAGTAACTTTTTTGATTTCCTATTAACTTGATTTGAAGCCCTGTATTACTCCCACTATCTTGTTTTGACTGAATAGACTCTGTTCTGTTCTGTTTGATAGTATCAAGTTTGAGGGTATAGGCGACTATTTTGAAGACAATAAGATTCACTATGATGCCCATTCTGGTTTGACTATTATCTTCTTTTGAAGTCCTGCAATGTTTCCAATGTTTAGGGTTTATTGGTCTTGTTCTGTATGGTTTTGTTCAATTTTATTATACCTAATGATATAGGCAATTCTTTTCAAGGAAGAGGCATTATGGTAACCATTGTCGATAACCTTGTATTCTGTTTTTACATCATGTGCTATGTCTATCCTTTGCTTTGAATAACTGCTTTATTTTGCCATTTTTTGTTTTATTCTCTTCCAAAAAAAGTAATAAGAACTGTGGGAGTAATAAAACCCAATATGCGTAAATTTTGTTGTAAAAAAGAAAGGAAAAAAAAGTGCTCTAAAGGATACAACTGCAAATGTTTTTAGGTGTGCTAAGATAGATGACCATATTACTGAATTTTTGTTGGGTCACTGAACACAACTGTTTGCAGTCTAACTGTTTGAATGTTCACTTTGTATGCTTTAATCCTGTAATCTGAACAACTATTTCTAAGATGACAGTATGTAATCTATTAACTAGTGATTTCTTACCATTTTTTTTGCAATTCTGTAATACTTGTACCCTTATACTGTTTTATTTTTTTCTTTAAATAAAAAATAATTTTAAAAAAGAAGAAATAGAGAAAGAAGTACAAAAGCATGGAAAACTGAAAAAAATCTTGAACGAACAATATAGAAAACTAGCAGAATTCATGAAACAAAGTCAAAGAGACATCCAAGAAACAAAAAATTCTACTCAGAGTGGTCAGAATCATTTAAATGAAGGGTCAGAATCATTTAAATGAAGCTGAGAATAGGATTTCAGACCTTGAGGACAGGATTGCAATTAGCGATCATGAAAGGATAAAACTTTTAAAAATACAAAATCACCAAGAAATGACAATCCAACAGCTTCAAGATGATGCCAAGTGCAACAATGTAAGATTAATATGCATCAGTAAAGATGCAGAAGTCAATGTAAATGACATAACTAAAATATTCACAGTAGCAATAACAGAAAATGTCCCAAACATGGGGAAAAATCTGACATACAGATAAGTGAGGCATATAAAATGCCAATAATCACAACCAACACAAATCTACATCCTGACATATAATTAAGATCTCGGAAAGGCACCATAAAAATAGGATACTAACAGCTTCTAGAGAAAAGACACAATTCACTTATCAAGGAAAACCCATTAGAATCACAAAGACTTTTCAGCATAAACCCTCATGTCAAGATGAGCTTGGAGTGAGGTATTTCAAGCCCTGAAAGGAAACAACTTTCAACCCAGATTGATACATCAGCAAATTTTCTTTCAAATTTAATGGAGAAACAAAATACTTCCATGACAAAGAACAACTGAAGAAATTAATGTCCACCAAACCAACCCTAGAAAGAGTATTGAAAGACATACTGCACAGAGATAAAAATGACCAAATTCCCAGGACAAAAACAGAAAGAAACCAGCAGGTAGGAAAAGAAAATAAAAAATGAGGAAAATCAGAAAGTAAACAACTGGAATATAATATGGCAACGTTGAGTGAGTACATATCAGTTATATCCATAAATGTAAATGGCCGCAATTCACCTATCAAAAGAAATAGGTTGACAAAATGGATCAAGAAACAAGATCCCACAGTATGCAGTATAGAAAAAACACATCTGACCCAAAAGGAAATTCATAGATTAAAAGTCCAAGGATGGAAAACAGTAATCCATGCAGCAGGAATCCAGAAGAAAGCAGGGGTAAGTATTCCATTTGCAGACAATGTGAACTCCAAACCTAAAATGATTAAAAGAGACAAAGAAAGTCACTCAATACTTGTTAGTAGAAAAATTCAAGAGGAAGAACTAATAATTACAAATATATATGCACCAAATGCAGGAGCACCCAACTATATAAGACAGATACTAATAGAAATAAAAACCAAATACACAAGAACACAATTATAACAGGGGACCTTAACAGCCCATTGTCTCAAAGAAATAGATCAACTAGACAAAAAGTCAGCAAAGAAACAATAGAACTGAGTCATACCTGAGAGCAATTGGACATGGTAGATGTTTACAGTGTTCTACCCAACCACATCAGAATACACATTCTTCTCAGCTGTGCATGAGACATTCTCCAAAATAGAGCATATATTATCCCATAGACATTCTTAAGTAACTGCAAAAGTATTGAAATTATCCCATGCAAAATGTGAGAGCATAGTGCATTAAAATTGGAAATTAATGGCAAAAGAAATTGCAAAATCTGCATAAACATATGGCAATTAAATAACAACCTTTTAAACAACCAGTGGGCTACAGATGAAATTAAAAAAAAATACAGCAATACCTACAATCCAATGAACATGCAGAAACAACATATTGCAATCTGTGGGATGCAATGAAAGCAGACTTAAGAAGGAAATATGTAGCAATAAACTGTCATATTAAGAAAACTGAATGAGCACAAATCAACAACCTAATGCTTCATCTCAAGCTTCTAGAAAAAGAAGACCAAATGAAACCCAGAGCTCGTAGAGGAGAGGAAATTATAAAGATTAGATCAGAAATCAATGCAATTGAAACTAAAAAAAAATACAAAGAATTAATGAATCAGAAAGTTGGTTTTTTGAGAGAACAAAAAAATTGACAAACCTCTAGCTAACCATATCACGAAAAAAAAAAAAACCCTAAATTCACGCAATAAGGACTGAAAAGGGGGAAATTACACTACTTTCCACGGAAGTACAAAAAATCATAAACACTTACTTTGAAAATCTCTACTCACATAGAGTGGAAAAAAAAGAGCAAATGGACAGATTTCTAGAAAAATATGAACTACCGAAGTGCAACCAAGAAGATACAGCAATTTTAAATAACCCAATATCAGCTATTGAACTTGAAAACATAATTAAAAACTTACCAACAAAGAAAAGCTCAAGTCCTGATGGATTCACGGCTGAATTATACAAGAAATTTAGAGAATATTTGATGCGAATACTCCTTAAACTCTTCAATGAAATTGGAAAGAAAGCAATCCTCCCTAAATCATTCCTGGAGGCAAGTATTACTCTAATACCACAACCAGAGAAAGACCCAACCCAAAGGAGAACTATGGGCCAGTCTCACTAATGAACACTGATGTAAAGATTCTCAATAAAATACTGGCAAAAAAATGCAGAAAATCATCAAGAAGATTATACATCATTACCAAGTGGGATTCATCCCAGGAATGCAGGGATGGTTTAACATATGCAAATCAATAAATGTTATACACCACATCAACAGAGCCAAAAATGAAACCACATGGTCATCTCAATAGATGCAGAAAAAGCTTTCAATAAAGACCAATGCTTGTTCATGATAAAAGCCCATCAGAAACTCAGAATACATGGTGTCTACCTCACTCTTATAAAGGCCCTCTATGACAAACCAAGTATATGTCATTATACTAAATGAACAAAAACTGAAAATTTTCACTTTTAAATAACGAACGAGACAAGGATTCCCTCTATCACCACTCCTATTCAACATAGTTCTGGAAACACTAGTGAGAGCAATCACACAAGAGAGAGAAATAAAAGGAATAAAGATAGGAAAGGAATAAGTTAAATTATCACTATTTGCAGATGACATGATACTTTATATAGGAGACCCAAAACACTCCATTAAAAGACTACTATAGGTAATAAACACATTCAGCAGTGTAGCTGGATATAAAGTCAGTGCTCAAAAATCAATAGCATTTCTGTACACTAACAAAAAAGTCACTGAGAGAGAAATTATGGAAATATTGCCCTTCAAAATAGCATCGAAAAAAATGAAATACTTGGAATCAACCTAACCAGGAATGTAAAAGACCAATATGCTGAAAATGATGCTATGCTAAAAAAGGAGATTGAAAAGGATATTAGATAATGGAAGGATATTCCTTGCTCTTGGATAGGAAGAACCAACACTGAAAATATGATCATATTCCCAAAACTGTTATACAGATTTAATGCAATCCCAACAAAAATACCATTAACATACCTCAGAGGTCTAGAGAAAACACTCCTAAAACTCATTTGCAAACAGAAGAAACCTAGTTTAGCAAATGCAATTCTGGGCAACAAAGGCAAGGCAGGAGGCATCTCAATTCCTGACTTGAAACTATACTACAAAGACATAGTGATAAAATCAGCCATGATACTGGCAAAGAAATAAACCTGAGGATCAATGGAACAGATAGAAGATGCAAGCACAACTACAGAGACACTCAGCCCCTTGATATTTGACAGTGAAGCTAAACATGTTCAC